>NC_089495.1:96609898-97983023 GCF_036850765.1 Saccopteryx bilineata | reverse complement strand
CAAACTTTATTTATAGAAAGCCTGTTTTGCTCTTACTAGGAATAGAATGAAAGTCTCCTTAGTTTCAAAAAAGGCCAACTTAAATATATATATATATATATATATATATATATATATATATATTCATTAAGTATCACATATGTTGTAATTTTGCCATCACTTAAATTTACTTGACTAATGTGCACTCAACTAAAGCATGCAATGAGAAATAAGATATGGCTCTTGGCTTCAAGAGTCTGTTTATTTGTGCAAAAGACATACGTAGATCTATAACTGCCCTCTGAGGAACTTGATGACACAGGGAAAAGCATCGACTTCTATCAAGAAAGCAGAAAGGTTACTGGAAAAATAGGTTATGACACATGTGCATTGGTTCTGTCTGTTTTTTTTTTTTTTTTTCTAATTCCGAAGCTGGAAACCGGGAGAGACAGTCAGACAGACTCCCGCAGGCGCCCGACCAGGATCCACCCGGCACGCCCACCAGGGCCGATGCTCCGCTCACCAGGGGGCGATGCTCTGCCCCTCCGGGGCTTCGCTCTGCGCGACCAGAGCCACTCCAGCGCCCGGGGCCCAAGGAGCCATCCCCAGCGCCCGGGTCATCCCCGCTCCAATGGAGCCCCAGCTGCGGGAGGGGAAGAGAGAGACAGAGAGGAAGGAGGGGGGGGGTGGAGAAGCAAATGGGCGCCTCTCCCACGTGCCCCGGCCGGGAATCGAACCCAGGTCCCCCGCACGCCAGGCCGACGCCCCACCCTGAGCCAACCGGCCAGGGCTGGTTCTGTCTGTTGTTAATGTGTGGGTGATCCACTACAAGTACTAGGAATGAAACCCGTTCATTTTTGTGTCGTAACTGTGTGTTATTTATGCTGATAGCAATTCAGATAATAAAAGAAGAGGATAGAATTAACAAAGAGAAGCTATATTCAAATTTTCATATCTGTATGGTAGAGAAGACATTTCAATAGCTTTCTCCCCTTATTCAGGTATAAGAGTGATAACAAAAATATTATTACACAAAGCAATTTCAAATACTAATGTATTTGTTTACAAAGCTGAATGTAATATGAGTATATGGTTTCTAGGAAGTCAGGGTAAATGAAAAACATTATTTAAAAAATAATATTTCCAATACTATCTGATTATTTATCCCATTCCAGAATAGTACCAGGAAGAAGGGACATAAAATTAAACAAAATAGATACAGTTCCTACCTTTACAAACTTACACACAATGGAGGAGAAAGAAAACTTTAAAAACAACTATAATACATTATGTATTATTGCATTAGAAGTGCCCTGACCTCTTGACTTGGAATAATTACAAATATTCTTAAAATATGAAGCAGTAAATGGAGCAATTGTCAAAAGTAAAACAAATAGAATTTAAGTGTCAGAAAATACTTCAGAAGACTTCAGAGCCACTATAAGAGGGGTTAATTCTATAATTATATTCCAGCTTTTCATCTCTTCCATTTGCTTTATACATATATATTTTAAAGCAGGGAGATCAGTGGGCCTTCCCTTGAGAGCTCCAGCTAAGCTTTATTTGTCCGTATCATCAGAGAGGCAGTGCTGTCACACAGATGGTCCCCTGGTCTGGGCAGCTTGACGAAAGTGCCTTTGTGTTCCTAATTAACTAGTGAACAACTGTGCCAATTGCTTTGATACATTCGAGCCTTCTGTTCTTAGACTTTTGATGAGCTATTTATTCAGGAGCAATACCTGCCTGCTTTATTGGCCCCAGCACACCACTTTAAAGGGCAGAGCTACAGTGAGATTGACAAGGATTTCTCCGTTCCCAGGAAGAACATCATCAGCAAGCACTAACCAGAGTCAGGTAGTCCACTTTAGATCTCATTGACGAAAATATAAAGTCAATGACTACAGAGTGCAAATATTTTCTGGCAGTAACTCAATAGATTTAGAGCTCACAGTTCAGTAATGAGCTGCCATACTGACTCCTTTGATTCTGGCAGTTCCCAAATCTGTAGCAGTGTTTAAAGAAGCAGAGGTTCCAGGATTTTTCCTTAACTCATGAAAACATTAGTAATAAATTAGTTGCTGACATACAGAATAAATTAGAACATCAAACAATACTAGAGTAATAAATGTTAAAGAGCACATCAAATTATATTTGACATATAAAAAATATATATATTAATTAAACCCGGAGCAGCAAACTCACTTTGTGCATATAACTGTGTGAAATATAATGGGAGGAAAAAATGTTAGTAGCTTTTAAAATTTTTCTTTGACTTAAATTATAATGTATAACGTAGACAGTATAATGTACACAGACTCAAGGCCATGTAATAAAATAACTGTCTTTTTTCACTTATAAATGCATCAAATTAAGGAACATGGCATTCTTGTTGTTCATTTGACATACATACAAGTAAAAGCTACAATGAGTAAGCATTATTTTTAAAGTAAAATAACATGTTCTCTTATTCATCTATGCTAGAATAAATTTGACTCTCAAAGCCCAAATTCAAATGTCTTGAGAGTGAACTCATCTCCTGCGAGGGCCCAGGGTTGGATCCTAATTTCTGGAATGTCCACATCTGATTGTCTCTAAGGATCTTAAGGACTCTTCATCACTTCCACAACATCCCATACCCATATTTTAGATAGTCTGCCTTCAACAAACACAATAGAGGTCTTTTTGTTATTATGAATTAATTGTTTAGTAATTAAAATGTATAAGGGCTGCTTTTTATTTTGAACAATGGGACTAGAGTTGGAAACAACCTCAAATAGACTATACTGTTGTAGTATCTAGTAGAGCTCAGGACCCTGAGCAGGTGAAGTATACAAGCCATGCACTTGAACTCAAACAAAGCAGTTAGTTTCTTTGTAATCTTTCACTTATATTAAACTCCAATTTCTTCTTCTCAATGCTGTTTCACTTCTCCTAGTTATGAGTTTATTTTTTGCAGGAGATCAATGTGTTTACTGGGTGCTCATTATACATATGCTCACATCTGTGATGAGCACATTACATTGATTACCTCCTTTATTCTCAGAAAGACTGGACGGATAGAAAATATTTCCATGTTCAGATTGGGAAGATGTTCAGTTCATATGAGTTTAGATAAATTTCCCAAAATCATGCAGCTGAAAAGTTTTGAAAGGAAAATTTCAACTTGGGTTTTTCAGACCTCAATGCACATGATCTTAAATACCATCCTAAGAGGTATATAATTAAGATGTTTAACTTTTCTGCTTCTGTAAACCATACATCTTTCAGTTTCAGTCTGACAAAGTACTCATTTGATAGCACTCTCAAAAAATTATTTTGAAAAAAATTAGTGTTTAAGTGCACAACTTTTGTAATAAATGTATATGTGTGATATTGGTTAATAAAATTATATAGGTTTCAAGTGTAAAAGTCTATGATACATCATTTGTATGGTATTATGTGTTTATAATAACTTTTTCACCTTTCAGAGGTCCTTATTTAGTTACTTCTTGATTCTAAGCCTTTTGACTCATGATGAAGTTGCTACACAATGTACTTCCGTTAGTTTTAAGTATTAATACACTTATCTCTATATGTGCGAACATCATAAACACAAATATATATTCACCAGATAGTAAATACATTTGAGGACATTTATATTTAATGTAAACAAGAGCCCTCATGCCAATATAAATTGAATCATTTTAAAATTTAAAAGTATAGACAAAAGAAAGCATATTTTTAAGTCTAAAAAATCATTACCAATACCCTTTTCTATTCAGTAAAGCAAATTCTGTGAGCCAATACTTCCAGAAATGATTTAAACTAAGATGGCTTTTTAAAATTCTGTCACTCTTCAGTTATTCAGGACATTAGATTTCTCTCCTTCCCTTCCAAAATTATCTCATACAAATTTTCTCCCAAATCTTGTTAACTGGAATTTAGCCTAATTAAGCCCAATCACCTGAGCATCTTCCTCTGGAACACAGTTGATGGAGAACAGGTATCACGAAGGGTAACTCAAGCCAATGAGAACTAAACCAACAGCTCATTCTGAAATGGAAATCCCAGCCAGTCTACAAAGTTGACACAAATGGACGCTAGTGCACAGAGCGTTACAGTTACCCCTTGACATCACCCATTAATGTGTTATTCTTCAAACCCTCCCAGTTCTGTGTTCCATTTCTAAGGGACTGCCATTCTTATCATATTTAATACTCTCTAATGGACTTAATTTTTCACCAATTTAACATTTGGTGGATCTTTTATCAGAAGAAATAGGTAATTCTGTTTGTCATGGGAAAAGAATTTCCAGGACACTCATGTGGAAGTAGTTTGAAGTGATAATGGCAAGATTTATTAGAGAAAAAAACTGATAGTACATTTTTGGAGAGACAGAGCAGGCAGGCTAGAGGGCAGCGGCTGTTCCCATGTCTTTGTTAAGCTTCTACATATTTCCTTGGGTTTCGATAAAAGCAAGCTTTCCTTAAAACTATACCATCTCTTTAATGGCTTTTTGCAGGCCTGGGCTTGTGCCTTCTCCCATCCAATCTCTTTCCTAAATTCTTCAGGGTTTATTATCCAATCTAATCCATTTCACCGATTTTCCCGGGCTAGTCCCTCCCCTTTTATGGTTGCCCTTTTGGCTCCTCCTGAATTTGCCTCATAGCTCGTTTCTCATTGGGCTTCTACTGCCCATGCGCTAGGTTAAGGACTTCCCCTCGCCTTTTTCTGTCTCCTGTTCCTCTTTAAACGGTGGGGCAGACTGCAAGGTGACCGAAAATCTTCTTTCCTGCCCATTGGAAAATGTCAGTTACTTTCCAGGTGACTTTAAAGCTGTTTGTCCTACTTAATCAGATATCTGGTTTGATTGCTGGCCTCCTCACCTTTCTTACTAACTGCTGACTCTCAAAGATCTTCTGTGTGGGCTTTGAATAACCTTTATTTGTCTCACAAATGTACTTTCCTTCCCGAATTCTAATTATTATCTCAAAAATATTTCCCAGTACCAAAGAATCCAATTTTTGACCCAAGCTTTTCTTTTTTCTTAGTAAAATTCCTAGTAAAACTATATATTTATACAATATGTAATTCCTTTTCTGCCCTTCTTGAACAGCCTCATCTTCTAGTCTATGACTCAGTGCATCATTCTTCTACTCTGCCCTATTTGCAGGCATCAAAGTCTGTATGACAGAATAGACTGTTTAGGATTAAGGTGACTGATTTTTTGAGTTATGTAGTGGGTACTAACATTAATGGGATATATGTTCTACAATTGACTTTTCCAAGTATTACCCTCATTGTGTTAAGTGACATCAATCTCAACTAATAAGAAATGGAAAAATAAATAATAAAGAAATAATAAGAAGATAATTAATTTCCCAATACGCTACAGTACCAACATAATGTAAACATTTTATGATATTGTATACTGCTCACAAAAATTAGGGGATATTTTATCGCTTCACATTCATTTTGAAATAACTACTAATTTTTGTGAGCAGTGTATTTGCTTTTCTGCAGTTGTTCCAAACAAATAATGGTCATAAAAATTTTGTTCCTTAAAGTAATAGTTTTTGATTTACTAATAGATAGGATTGAAATTTGATTGGAGTTTGTTTGTTATTTAAACTTTACAAAAATTCTTATCTGAACTGATTTCTTCATCTTTAAGGTTTTGGGTCCCCATTCATTTTTTTCACTGTATTTGTATAGCAAAATAAACACTCCTATTTTGATAAGAGCAGTCTTATAAAAATGAACATATTAGAATTCATAAACAGAACCACAGATAATTCAAAAATTGCATATCTTACTGAGACACCTAACAAAATGACATGGAATAAAAGGCTAGAAGCAAGCTTATTTGTTGAATTTATTTACGCTCAAAATGCTTGGTTTAGTTATATAAAAAGCAAACAAACAAAACTCTCAAAATGGAAATATTTTTTGTTTGTTCAGATATCTCCGGTCTTTTGCAAACTCCATTATTTGTATTTAGGAGACCATTTGTGTGGATCAACTTGGCTTAATTCAGTTTTCTCAGAAATAGGAAACCAAGAATTATGACTATCACCTCAAAATTTATGCCTAAAATAAGAAAATGTGGAGGGTGTTTTTGTTTTTTTTTAAATTAATTTTAATAGGGTGACATTGATAAATCAGGGTACATATGTTCAGAGAAAACATTTCTAGGTTATTTTGACATTTGATTATGCAGCATTCCCATCACCCAAAGTCCAATTGTCTTCCGTCACCTTCTAACTGGTTTTCTTTGTGCTCCTCCCCTCCCCCAATCCCGAGACTTAGAGACATTGGACAAGAGTGTAGGGGTTCCCGGGGTAGGGGGGGGAGTGGGAGGGGATTGGGAGAAAACGTGTTTTTAAATCCCTTTCATTGTACTTATTTAATGTGAAAATAATTATGTTTAATTTTTGTGTTATATTCAGCATCCCATCTATGGGAGGGGGGAGCATACAGTTGCACTCTCTTGGATTCAAGCATACCATATATCTTAGTATACTAGGGCTGCCATAATAAATTACCACAACTAGGTGGCTTAAAAGAACAGAAATTTATTCTCTTACAGTCCAGAAGGCTGAAACCAAGGAGACAGCAAGGTTGGTTCTTTTGGAGGCTTTGAGGGAGAACTTGGCCCATCCCTTTCTCCTGGCTTCCTGTGGTGGTTGCTAATAATCCTTGTTGTTCTTTGGTTTGCAGATGCATCTCTCCAATCTCTGCCTTCATCTTCATATAGCTTCCTTCCCTGTATGTATGTCTTCATATGGTCTTTTAAAGTACATCAATCATTATATTTAGGCCCTATTCTAATGCAGTGTTACCTTCCTTATCTGATTGTAATTAAAAATACTTTATTTCTAAAATAAGGCCACATTCTGATGTTTCAGATAAACATAATTTTGGGGAGGTGATGTGAGCCACATTATTTAACCCAGTCCTCCACATTACCTGCTTTAGCTAATAAAATGTGAACAGAAGTGGGTGTGAATTATAGGCTTAAATTTTAAGATCTAACACTTGATTTGCTAGGCTTTCTTATTTGTCTCCTAACTTTGCCCATGGATTAAAATGTCATCTCCATTAGCCTGGGAAAGAGTCCCTGTGGTGACATGTGATGTAACATAGCTCATGAAAAAGACAGATGTTGTAATCATGCTTTATCCTTAGTTTCGTTTTTCATGCTTTTTATTACTGCAGTGACTATGGTCCAAAAATAGTAACTGGAAAAGCCCAGAAATAAACAATTCATACATGTTAAACTGCACTTTGTTCTTGGTAGTGTAATGAAATCTCACTTCGCCTTCCTTGTCCCTGCCGGGGATGTGAATCATCCCTCCCTCCAGCAGATCCACTCTATCTGTGCTACCCATGGGTGAGTCCCTTAGTAGCTGTCTCTGTTATCAGATCTGTCACAGTATCACAATGCTTACATTCAAGTAACACTTATTTTACTTAATAATGGCCTCAAAGTGCAAGAGTAGTGATGCCAAAAATTCAGATATGCCAAAGAGAAACCATAACGTGCTTCCTTTACATAAAAAATTAGAACAGTATAGTAGGATATTTTGAAAGATAGACTCTATTTACATAACTTTTATTACAGAATGTTTTATAATGGTTCAATTTTTATTGTTATTTATAGTTGTTAATCTCTTGTGTTTAGTTTATAAATTAAACTTTATCATAGGCAGGTAGGTATAGGGAAAAACATAGTGTAGGTAGGGTTTGGTACTATCCATGTTTCCAGGCATCCACAGGGAACATAAACCCCACGGATAGGAGGGGACCACTGTATTGTTTTAAGACACTGAGGTTTTTTAGTTTTTCTCTTCCACAGAGTAGCTGGGCATATCGTGACTGATAGAAAAATTAGTACTGGTTCAGAGGTGCTTCCTAACAGACCACCTAAAATATGATGCATTGGCTTTGAGGCCAAGTATTTGGTGGCAAGGAAATTTTTATCAGAGGCTAGAGGGATGCTGATGCATGCCATGCAGTGGTTAAATATTTAGAAAACAATATCATACATGATAACTTAGAAAGAAGATACTGAACTTACTAAGCTTTATCTGCTAACGAAGAGTTGAAAAACCAATGTAGTAGCATAAGTTTGTTCCTCCTGTTTGCACTTGACAAGATAATGCAAGAGAGATTAGCTCAGTAAAGAACTAGCTATTTGCAAGTAGAATTTAATGTAAATACAGAATTTATAGAGTTGAATGGCTTCCTCAGAACTTTAACTGATACTCATCTCTACTTATAAAGTAGAAAACTGACCAAACTGTTGAATTTAAAAATGTCTGTTAAAACACAGGATCAAGAACTAATATCAAGGCATTGTTTCAATCTTATTTTAAAAACTTTAAATGGTTATAATGTTGCTCTGCAAATTCTTTCAGTGGGAAAAACATGACTTACCAAAAACAAAAACAAAACAAAACAAACAACAAAAGGCCCTGGCCGGTTGGCTCAGTGGTAGAGCGTCGGCCTGGCGTTCAAGGGTCCCAGGTTCAATTCCTGGCCAGGGCACACAGGAGAAGCGCCCATCTGCTTCTCCACCTCTCCCCCTCTCCTTCCTCTCTGTCTCTCTCTTCCCCTCCCGCAGCCGAGGCTCCATTGGAGCAAAGATGGCCTGGGCGCTGGGGATGGCTCCTTGGCCTCTGCCCCAGGCGCTAGAGTGGCTCTGGTTGCGACAGAGCGATGCCCTGCAGAGGCAGAGCATCGCCCCCTGGTGGGCAGAGCGTCGCCACCTGGTGGGCGTGCCGGGTGGATCCTGGTTGGGCGCATGCGGGAGTCTGTCTGACTGTCTCTCCCCGTTTCCAGCTTCAGAAAAATACAAAAAACAAAAACAAAATTAAAAAAAAAAATAACACATTTCTCTCCTATGGGAGCATGGTAGGCTTAAATGATCCAAATTAAATCCAGGGCAGGAATAAAAAAGAATGGGTGTGTCTATTTGGCAAAAGAGACTCAGTGTAATCAAATAGATAAGAAATCAATTATTTTTTTGAGAGAATTGTATGGAGAAACAAACCATGGACCCAAAATATTTGTTGGAAGCTTAACATTTAGAACCTAAAAATTCTATGGACATGAAATAGATTATCAGCTACAAAAAAGTTTATATAATATCAATAAAATGCCTATGCCTTCTTACTGGCAACATTAAATTATCCAAGAAACTTATCAAATAAATTTAGTTATAAGTAAAAATTCTTTATTATTTTCCAACAGGAAAATACATCATGTTGTCTAGTATTATCGGTGAAAATGACCTTCATTATATTTAACATGAGAGTAAATATATTATATATACTTTCTTCTATCTATGCTTTCCTGTACTTGGAAAAGCAGTAAGCTAATAAATAATAGGCACAGATGCAAACCTTTGTGAGAAATTAAACCTTTTGTACTTTTGGATTGCTCTGTACAACATATAATGTAGTATGAAAAAAGTTTCAAACGTCTTTCAAAATGCAAATTTGGAGGAAATTTTTATAAGGGAATCTTTCTTTTGACATTTCAATAACTGAAGATTAAAGCAATGTTTTCCACTTTCTCTATTTTTTTCTCTCTAGAAACACTGCTTCTTTTTAAAGCATGCTTTAATTTTAGCAGCAGGTACATTAGAATATTTCAGGTAGGACATTTTCGTAAATATGCCCACAATGCAAACTTGAATATGTTGTTTCATGTTGTTAAGACTGACTGAATCAGGCTGTGAGCGCCATTCTTCCTCACAGCAGTAGACATAGTAAGAAAACCGAAGACAATAGGGGGGAAAGAAAACACAAAGCTTTGAATTACATTGTATATAATACCAGCTAAATCTGATCTCAGAGCAATGGAAACTTTTGATGCAGTGCTAGCTACTCTAGGTAGAGAAAAGCAACGCAGTAATAAAAGTAGAAAGTGTTGAAAGGCATAAACATCAAAGAAATAAAAAAGCAAGATATAGTTTTCTTGTTTAAATAAAAAAATCTGTTCAGACTGCATTTTGAATGTTCAGAAAACGAGTGAGCAAAATACAAGCTATATATTTTCTTGTCAAAACAACCGTATAAATCCATCAGTATTAAATGGGTACATTTGTGTACATGACTGCACTTGTGTAAAACGAATAAATTGAAGAGTGCCTTTGACATTATTTTAAGCTAGAATCTGTACCAAGATTGTTGAGTCAATTATGAGTAGCTTATCAAGCAATGAATTACTTAGTCATACTCATGGAAACACACTTGAAAAGCATGTTCAAGAGTTTAAAATAAGCTTAAAAATGGATCAGGAAAAAACTCAGTACAAGTGACAAGTGTCTTCAGAACTAAAAAGAACTGTAGAAAAATACCTACATTTTAAAAACTATACTTAATGTGGCCAAAGACATATGAAGGATGCTCATCATCACTAATAAGAATAATGCAGATTAAAACCACAATGAGATATCACCTTATACTTGTTACACAGGCTATCATCAAAATCAACGAACAACACATGTTAGTGAAGATTTGGAGAAAAGGGAACCCTTGTTGGTGGGAATGCAGATTGGTTCAGACACTGTAAAAAAACAGTATGGAATTTCCTCAAAAAATTAAAAATGAAACTGCCTCATGACCCAGCCATTTCACATATGGGTCTATATCCAAAGAAATCCAAAACACTAATTCAAAAAAAAAAGTATGTATCATTATATTCATTACAGTGTTGTTTACAATGGCCAAGATTTGGAAGCAGGCTAAATGCCCATTAGTAGATGAGTGAATAAAAAAAACCTATGGAACATTTACACAATGGAATACTACTCGGCAGTTAAAAAGAAGAAAATTTTACCTTTTGCATCAGCATGGATGGACCTGATGAGTATTATGCTAAGTGAAATAAGCCAGTCAGAGAAAGACAAGTACCATATGATTTCACTTATATGTGGAATCTAATGAACAAAATAAACAAACAAAATAGAAACAGACTCATAGAGTGCAGGCTGACAGCTGTCAGAGGAGGAGCTTTGGGGCACTGGGAGAAAAAGGTGAAAGAATTAAGCAATAAAATATAGACAGAAATAAAGAAATAAAAATAAAAGTTATACTTCATGTATTTTGCCTATAAAATGAGTATATTTTAATATAAAGTTACAAATCACACACATTATATCAAATGCCTTAATGTCTCTACCTTTTAAGTTTTGCCACATAATAATATAATTGTGAAATTATTCATACATTAAAAGAAAAAGAACCAGAGATGTTTATTTGTTGATACCATACTCTTGTACAATCACTATGCTAGACAGTGAGTAATAAAGTAGTATTACATAGAAGCAGAGTAGCAGCAAAAACCAGATTACAAGGTATGGTAAGTAGTAATAGAAGAGTTTAGGACACGTCAAAGACATTTCCTGAGAATGGACTGGTGTGCTAGTAGCTTATTTCGTTAGTAATCCTAAGAAACACCATTAGGACGGGGAGAAAGTGAAAAGGAAAAGGGGTAGAGGACTACACGGATTATGTCTCTGAGCAAGCTACTGTTTTGGTATACTGAAATCTGATATATTGTGCCAGGCTAAAGTTGCTCACCCCAGGGACAGTCTTTACCTTTGGTTATGGTATCTTAAGGACTTCAGCTAACTGGTATTTCAGCCAGGCCAGCACTTGTAGGGGCTTGCAATAAGTCATAGCAGATGGCATAGGGACTGTGAGAGACGTACAAAGCATGGGCAAGCCAGTGACAACATCTATTGCATGGGTGTACAGAAACATACCTATGCCAAAAGAATATGGAGTCAGGGAAGAATTGATGTCTCATCCAATAGGAAAATTAAATGATCCTAGTTATGAAAAATAATAGGTATTAGCAAGAAGAATCATAAAGTAAGGCAATAAAAAATGGTCAAATAAAGTACAGCATACCATTTTCAGCTGTTTGTGTTTGTTCTGATGGAGTTAGGGAGAAAAGAGTATGAATATTTTAAAGGTTAACCTAGGCTTTTCTTTTATGTTCTCTTTTCCTTTGGCAAGTTATCTTGAAAATTATGAGAATGCTGTGAGAATATTGAGAAGAGCTCTTTCAAATCCTGCGTTCATTTTTTTCTTTTTTTCAAATATGTATTGAGTCTTTTCTGTGTCAGACATGGTATTAGGTACTAAAGATAAAGTGGTAGATAAGATGAGCATGTTTGCTGACCCTCTGCCACTGAGAAGACAAATCAGTATGAGTATTTAATATAATGTCACATCTGGTATGCTAAGGTCTATTCAGGGTGCAATAGAAAGATGTAAAAAGGGCATCAATACTGGGTTGAATAGAGCCCCCAAAAATTCATATGCAACTGTAACCTCAGAATGCGACCATATGGTAATCTTTGCAGGTATAAATAGTTAAAATGAAGTCATAATGGGTTAGGATGGACCCTAAATTTAATGAGTAGTATCCTTAAATTATGGCCATGTGAAAATACAGACACACTAAAGAGGAAGAAGTCTGTGTGATGACAGAAACAAGGATTGGAGTGATCCATCTACAAACTTAGAATATCTGGGATTATAGGCAACTACCAGGAGTTAGGAGAGAGGCATGGACCATTTTCTCCTTGGAGGGCTCAACACCCTGCAACACCTTGATTTTGGACTAGCTTTTAGAATGGTGAGAGAATAAATTTTTGTTTTAAGCACCTATTTGTGGTATTTTGTTAGTACAGTCCTAGGAATCTAGTAGAGTATCTAACTCAAACCCAAGAAAAGTTGAAGAGAATGGTTGGTTAAAGGGATAAAAAATTTCAAGCAAATGAAACAAGATGTGTAAATACTCAGAAGAGAGAAAAAAGATTTTGCACTCGAATAATAAAAATACTTTTTATAAGGTGAAATATTAAAATGTGAGTGCAAGATACTAAGCTAGGGAGGAATAACAGGAATTGGCTAAGGCCTTGGCCAGATGGCCCAGTATATAGAGTGTTGTCCTGGTGCGTGGAGGTCAGGGCACATACCAGAAGCAAGCAATGGATGCACAACTAAACGGAACAACTAAATGGAGCAATGAGTTGATGTTTTTCTCTCTCTCTTCCTCTCTCTCTCAAATCAATGGAAAAAAAAATAAAAAGTAAGAATTGGATACTAGAAGTGCTTATAAGTCAGATTAAGGATGTTAGATCTTTATCTTCAGGGCAATAAAGAGTAATCAAATGATTTTAAACAGGGGAAACGGACTCATACTTGGCAGTTAAAAGTCACTACTAATGAATTGTATTTTCTGCAGAGAAATGGGCAGATCGTGGACAAATCTGATGGCAGAAATACCAGTTAGGAGGTATTGAAATACAGATGTTTTGAAATACAGAGGAAAGCAATCATTATCGAAACAAGGAGAAAGCTAGTGAGAAAAGAAAGATGTGGATAGATTTGTGAGCCATTTGTTAAATAGAATTTTTACAATTTGATTACTTTTAGGATGTAGGAAGTATAGGAGAGAATAAAATCAAAGATGATCAGGTATTTTTTTGGACAACAATGTGCAGTAAAATTCACTGATTTAGAGCAAAGAGGAGAATGAGCAGGTATGTGAGAGAGAGCTGATTTTAATTTGGACATATTAAGTCAAGATAGCCATGAGATATACAAGTGAATGTACAATGAATGTCTAATGAACAGTTAGATATGTGGGTCTGATGCTCAAAGGAGAGATTTTTATAAAATAGAATTGAAGGTGGGAAATTGATCAATGAAATAATCAGAAGATTAGTGCAATAACTAAACTAATAACTGGAAAGTGGTCTAGTGATGAGGATTTAGATGAGAGAAGAGATAAAAGAGGTATTAAAAAATTGAAATATACATGAAATATACAGGACTTATTGGAGAAAGGAACATTTCTAGAAGGAGGTCTGGAACTACTATCTTTTATTTCATTAGAGACTTGAGCATATATGTATGTTAAGAGACAAGAACCAGTAAAGATGAACATATTAAAAACAAGCTGAGTGAGATCCATGATAATTTAAAAAAAACAGACTCAGAAAATAGGTCTGTTTTACAGAATAATTATGAACCAATGAGGCATACTGATACCAAAATGTTTTTTTTGTTTGTTTGTTTTTACAGAGACAGAGAGAGAGTCAGAGAGAGGGATAGGTGGGGACAGACAGAAAGGAACGAAGAGAGATGAGAAGCATCAATCATCAGTTTTTTGTTGTGACACCTTTGTTGTTCATTGATTGCTTTCTCATATATGCCTTGACCGTGGGCCTTCAGCAGACCGAGTAACCCCTTGCTCAAGACAGCGACCCTGGGTCCAAGCTGGTGAGCTTTGCTCAAACCAGATGAGCCCATGCTCAAGCTGGCGACCTCTGGGGTCTCAAACCTGGGTCTTCTGCATCCCAGTCCGACCCTCTATTCACTGCGCCACCGCCTGATCAGGCCAAAATGATTCTTGAATTAAGACATAGTCAGGACTTCCTAACTGACATTATATATAGACACCCTTAACAAGATTATATCTTCATGTGTAGAACCAAAAGTTGTCCCACTTTTCTCTTTAACAGCATCATTTAATAGTAGAGGTGAAGTATGATTGGACTGTGAGGATTAGAAAAAAACCTGCAACATGGAAAGCTGCTTAAATAACAGAAATACCTGTATAAATCTTTCTAATAGCTTTTCTAACATCCAGTCTTGAGGTGTGTTAGTACATATTCCTGGGCACCAGCAGGTTTTACACAGTTAATAGAGCTGGACTGGCCTTGGTTCTCACTATTTCATCCAGAAATTTATAGAGGTCACCAGGGGCATGGAAGCGAGGCCGAAGTTTCAGTTTTCAAACATCTCCTGTGAAGAGAGAGAAGGAGAAGACATAGGTGAAAATTAGAATATATTTGAAGGTGCAGGATTTAAGAGTAAGAAAGAGAGATGGAATCTGTTGGTGTCTCATTTCTCTGTAAGGTAAGACGTAAGGTTAATTGCTGAGAATGAAGGTGATGAAAAACTGGGGAAAGGATTTAGAGAGGGTGGTGCATTCTTAAAACAGCTCATTTGAGACAAACAAGGTTGGCACGTAGAACATTATGGTGCTATTTTGAAGACTTCATAATAATTCTGTAATGTATTTTATCAGAAATGTAGTAGAAATTGCTGGTGGTGGTAGAAGGAGGTTGTGAATCACAAAACGCTGAGTTGTTTATGTTCAGTTTGTGATTCAGCAAATGAATGGAGTCTGCTGCAATTCTGATGCTGTTTTAGTCAAGTTGCTGTTTGCTAATACAGTACTGGACAAGGTTAATAATCATTCACATGTTCATTCATAAATAATAGCCCATAAAATGATTAAGTATGAAAAACACAGCTTTTCTTTTTTGTGTGTTTTTGTTTCGCTGATGTTTTTAAAATGCTCTTTTTGTCCTTCATTTTGTTATTTTTTTCTTTTTCTTTGTTTTTACTTTGAGTAAGCATATGATTTTTACATTTTGTAGACTGTTTTTATGTACCTCAAATTGACACATTTCTCATTTTAAATAGTCAAATAATACTTTCAGACTTATGAGAAAAGTAATTTCCTTCTAGATTCACCATCCTTACCCCAAGTCCCTTGGCAATCAAATGCTTGACTTGTTTGAACCACTGCTTCTGGTGTTCATTTATTTAAAGTTTGGATGTTAACTTTTTACTTCTAATGTGTGCCTACCACTCACAAGTACATTTCACATTCCTCCTGATATAATTGTAACACAATATGTATTATATTAATTTTTATGCTTACTATGTAAATATTTTTCAGAGTAGAAACATTTTTTTTCTCCTCAATTTTATATTTTCACTGGAGTTGAAAATTATCTAGATACTTCTATGGCTGAACTTTTTATGTACCATAGCACAAACTCAGCATCAAATTTCTGAAGTAAGTGTGCATCTCCTCTCTATATGGTGAAACTCATCTAAGAATTTCCCAGTTCTATTTGTATCTTTTTGTCTTTCTCAGACCTGCCTCTTCCTGCCTCCCAATGTATTTTGATGCTTTGGAACTTTTGAGAGCTCTCATTTGGAATTTCTTTCATAATCAATTTCGGGGATTCTGTTTGTCTCTTTTCTGTTACATATTTTATTTTGGCTACCATCTTTCACATCTTCCACTGTAACACAACTTAATAATAGCTGTTTCAAAAATAAATTGCAGTGGACATAGTTAAGCAGGCATGAAAGACTTAATCTCAAAAACATTGCAATGAGGGAGTGAGACCAGAGCTTTGTCTGTAATCCACTTCGACAAGGGTTGGAAAGTTTTTAATTGGTTGGATGGGAGGAGTCATAGGCTATCTCATGCTTGCTAACTGGCTTTATCCAAGGGAAAATAAACTCCCCATATCTTTATGACAAAAGGTACTTTTGCAGCTTGGAGGAAGGTGTTTGCCTGAATTGGGCTCTAACTCTGCCAAGAAAATGGGGAATAGGAGTACTATCTTCCTTGATGATTAGATTTCAAAGAGATGGCTTCCAGGTCTTAAAGAAAGTTAAGACTGGGTTGTAAAACCATCAGAAGTCTTTTAAAAAGTTTTACATCTCAAAGTAGCAGAGGACTAATTTACAATTACAAGTTTTCTGAAGTAAATGCTATAGGAGAAGGTTAGGGACCTAGAGTAAGAAAAAAACTTGTCTAAATTTTAGTGTGCTGAGGAAATGTTAATGTCTTCTTAGTGCAGGGGTTGGGAATCTATGGCTCACGAGCCAGATGTGCTCTTTTGATGGCTGCATCTGGCTCGCAGACAAATCTTTAATAAAAAAAATAATAACGTTAAAAATATAAAACATTTTCATGTATTACAATCCATTCATTTCCTACCACTCATGTTCATGGTTGCAGGTGGCTGGAGCCAATCATAGCTGTCCTCCAGGACAACACCAAATTTTTATTGGATAATGTGTAACGTACACGGGTTGTTGAATGGCTCTCACGGGATTACATTTTAAAATTATGTGGTGTTCATGGCTCTCTCAGCCAAAAAGGTTCCCGACCCCTGTCTTAATGGGTTCTTTCAGAAAGTTACTTGGCTGGTCTTTTGGAACATTTTTGAAATCATGTGTCTCACACTTTAATGACTGTTTTAATGTAGAATTTAAGATTGAAAGTCATTTTTTCTCATAATTAGAAAGGTATTGTTCCATTGTCTTCTATTTATCATATTGTTAAAAATTTGAATGTTATTCTTATTTTAGATCCTAAATATATGCATGGTTTTCTTCTCTCTGTAAGATTAGAGTCTTATTTTTCTTCTTGTAATTCTAAATATTTATTAAAAATATGATTTTGTGTGGGGCTCATTTAATTTATCATGCAAGGTACTCAATGTGACTTTTTTCAATGAAAACTTACATTCTAAAAAAATAAAAAATAAAAATAAAAAAAAACCTTACATCCTTTAGTTTAAGGAAATATTCTTATATTTTTCTTTGATAATTTCCCTGTTTCTATCTCTCTTCCTCTCTCTCTCTCTCTCATTCACTTCTGTATTAGCTGAATGTTGAAACTTGTGACAGGTTTTTTTTATGATAGATAAATTTATATTTTAATTAATTTATTTTTTTAAACTTTACTTTTTAAAAAAATATATTTTTTATTTTAGAGAGAGAAAGAGAGAAGTGAGAGGGTAAGGGGTGGAGAAGCAGATGATCACTTCTCCTGTGTGCCCTGACCAGGAATCAAACACAGGACATCCACATGCCAGGCCAACACTCTACCACTGAGCCAACTGGCCAGGGCCATGACAACTATTTTTAAAAATCTGTTATTTTCCCCCTATATTTCCATTTAACTTCTACTGTTGTTATTCTAACCTTCTGAAGTTGATCCTTATCTTAGACTTCCCTTCTCTAGTTTGTGATAGTGGTGGTGGAGGTGGTGATTATTTCTCAAGTTTTGCCTTTCTTTTTATAATTTCCAGAGTTCTTTCTTGATGTCTATATTTTCTTTTTCTGTAGTACCTCTTTTGGTAATATTCATGCAATGTCTACTTATAGTTCTCTGCCGATTAATAGACATGAAGTGTCCCACGACTCCTTACATAGTCTCTGCCTCTTCCCAATGGCTCTTTGTTTCTTTTACCTATTTTGTCTCCATGCTTGTTGCATTTTCTTTTGTTTTGTCTCTTTCTCTCATATCTATGGTTTTCCTCCCTCATGTGTCTGTTTATTACCTGCCATTTCTAAGCACTGCAAAGGTGACTGTAAGCTCTTTGTTTGTGAGAAAGTATACTTTTATCAGGTCACAGTCCAGGGTGATAGAACAGAGACTTAGCAGACCTATTGGACTTGCTTAAAATGCAGGGATCTATAGATCTTTCCTTTAATAATTTTGTTTGTTTGTTTGTGGCAGTGGGTTATAAGCAAATATAGAGATCTTTACCTCAAATTATTGTATTCAGTTTCTAGCTTCACTGCTACTTTCAATTTGGCCCTGAATCCCAGGTGCAGACATATGAGGAAAGCCATAGATATGAAAGAATAGAGACAAAACAAAAGAAATTGCAACAAGCATTGAGACAAAAATAGGTAAAAGAAACAAAGCCATTTGGAAGAAGCAGAGACTATGTAAGGAGTCGTGGGACACTTCATGACTATTAATCGGCAGAGAGCTATGAGAAGACATTGCATGAATATCCAGCTAACCTTCTCCACATGGATGACCTCCTGTTTTCCCTCACTGTTGACTGACACAGTTGCCAAACGCTATGGCTCCAGACTTTGGGGGGTACAATGGCTTCTTCTAAAGACTGTCTGTCGTTCAGCTCTGGCTGTTGTCAGATTCTCGAGCCTTCAGTGTTGTCAGATTCTTGAGCATTTCCCAGGTCTCTTTAGTTCTTCTCTGCAGTCCTGAAGATACAATCCTTTCTTTTTTTTTCTTTTTTTATCAAGTCAGGTAGTACTTGTCTGTCAGCTTTCTTTCTTTCAAATACGGTTGACATCTGTTCTTTACTCTTCTTTCCTGTTTACTTTGTGTTGGTGGATATACATTTTAAAAATTCTTAACTGTTTTAGTAGATTTGAGGAATAATTATACATAAACACATGTATTCAATCTGTGATGTTTCAATTCAGGGAAACATTAATTTTATAACATATTCAAGAAACAGTACCCTTCTGCCCTTTTGTATTTTCATGTTACAATAGGTTGTGGATTGAACTATCTGCCACATAATCTATATTTAGACTCTGTTGATTTGTTTTTGAGGTTTTTGGCTCAGATGAGGGGGCTGTAATTATCGGATTTAAAGAAATATTTCAAGTAGCAGAGAAATTGAAACATTTCCTGTGTGTGTGTGTGTGTGTGTGTGTGTGTGTGTGTGTTGGGGCTGAATTTGAAATAAGAAAAAAAAGTAGGAAAAATGAGTATGAGAGACTGGGACCAGAATTTAAGCATAGGTGGTATTTCAAAGTTCCTGATAGAAAGAATATTTGAAAAAAATTTTTCTATATAGTGATAAATATAAATGTGGTAATAAATGCCAAAAGAAAACTTCCCAGATTTTTGAAATTTTTTATGGCTATAGATAACTATATTTCTGTGTCTTTCTATATACAAGGTATATACTTTAGTGTAAATACAGTGTGTCCGTAAAGTCATGGTGCACTTTTGACCGGTCACAGGAAAGCAACAAAAGATGATAGAAATGTGAAATCTGCACCAAATAAAAGGAAAACTCTCCCAGTTTCATACCTATTCAGTGCAGTTCGATGTGGGCTCACGCACAGATTTTTTAGGCTCCTTAGGTAGCTACTCCGTATAGCCTCTACAGACTCGTCACTGACTGACGGCCTACCAGAACGGGGTTTCTCCACCAAACTGCCTGTTTCCTTCAACTGCTTACCCCACTGAATAATGTTATTCCTATGTGGTGGCGCTTCGTTATAAACGTGCCGATATTCACGTTGCACTTTGGTCATGGATTCGAATTTAGCGAGCCACAGAACACATTGAACTTTCCTCTGTACCGTCCACATCTAGACTGGCATGGACGTGGGCTGCTCTGCTGGATACACGGTGTTATGTCATCATCTGCGCATGTGCACATGCTGCCACATCATCCTACAGAAACTGGGAAGGTTTTTCTTTTATTTGGTGCAGATTTCACATTTCTATCATCTTTTGTTGCTTTCCTGTGACCAGTCAAAAGTGCACCATGACTTTAAGGACACACTATATATATTATCTACATATACATATACATTTATATATTTTTATAGTTATGTAAAATTTTTAAAGAAATGGCATATATTACCAAAAATTCTAAAATTGTAGTTCACATGTATCCTATAGAGCTGTAACCTGAGGACCCAATGTTATTGTATTTAAAATGTTAAAAGGCCTGGAGAAAATATGTTTTATAAAAAAAACATTAAACATTTAATAAGGAAACATAGATTTTATATTCCTGATAATGAAAAGTGATGAAAAATGATTCACTAGCAGAAAGATCATAATTTGGTGTTTCTTTGTTTTCAAACTGACACATACAATTGAGTAGCTCTTTTCTGTCATGAAGAATACACTATTATGCTACAATTTTTAATGTTGTATGAAATATTTATTAAATTTTACATAGTAAGGATGAAAACATTTTAATTAAAAGTTTATGCAATATTATACATATCCATATAAGTGTATAATTTTCATGAGATATTAGGAGTACATATCATTCGTTATTAAATTAACTAAGTTTCATAATCAGTACTTTTTCATCTATGCGATTTAAAAAAAAAGAGTATGCTTGAAAAATAAATTTAACATTTCATATTCTTACATTAACAGAATTGCATTAAGATAAAACCAGAAATCATCTGCTAGATTCTATAACTGATTCATATATTTGAATTTTTATTTTCTATCTCCCCTATCAGCACATCAGTCCCCACATTTTCTCTAAAATGCAAATTTGGGGTACTAGTTACATTTCTCATTATCCTTAATCACAATATATGATCAATACTCTAGTTTCTCTTCAGATTGTATAACTCTTTTGCCTTTTACAATATATGATCTGTAAGCTTAAGTTGCAGAGAATTATCCAAATCTGGACTATGTATGAAGAGAGAAGCTAAAATTACAGGTATAAATTAATTAGCAAAGAGATTATCAGTTCTTAAAAATTAGCATTATAGTAAAATGATAAGTATAGGGTATTGTTAGAGAAGCTTTGATTGTTATGGTATATTTGATTAAAATGGTTTGGGTTCTAATAAGTGGGAAAAAAAATCAAAGCCTAATATGAGAAAGAATAAAAGTTGATATTTGAATATCAATAACTACTTTTTTTTGGCAGCTGTATTAGCACATATTAGCTGGCCTAAAAGCCACATGAAGCCAAAAATATTTGTTTTAACAGTTCTCGCAATGTGAGTGCTGCCACCAACTTGCATCATTTACTTTCACATTATTTTTAAATATCCTGTATGTCTACTCTTTTGAACCTAGAAATTCAACATGAAGACAAAATTTGGCTTCTAGAAAGGAAATTTCTGTAATAAATTTTATAATGCTCTCCTGTCTACTCCTCTGGTGACCATTCTGCTCTCATGTACGAGATCACGAGATCACATGTCTCCTCTGGTTTTTCCTTTTGACACAAGGATGAAGTCGTGCTGCCGCTCATCACTCCCCGCACGCCCGGTCAACGCCGATTGCACAATATCATTTTCTCCATGTGGAGAGGGGGAGCCTCAGTTGTCACAGGCTATGAAAAGTCATCAGCTTTCATCAGTGGATCCTGACAATGCGGAAGGAATGATTCACCTAAAGGAAGCAGAGGGCATAGCGTTTTAAAAGCGATCTCTAAAGACTGATTATTTCTTTTCCTTGACACCCTGCCAGGGGCGAGATACATTGAACCTTTGGGATGTAATGGAGCCTACAAATCACTAGTTGCCTAGAGTCTCCCTGGGCCTACAAGAGGATAGCATGCTTGACTTTAGTTCAGTTTTTATTACATGTTGTAAACTTCTGACTGCTCTGATGTGCCTTGTCATTGACGTGTCAAGATTGGGCTCTGACAGGGTGTCTGACCTGATTGAAATCAAGGATGCTCTATTGGATCTTGTAGAAAATAATGGAAAACCTTCAGCTATAGGACCTTGGGGAATGGAATATATCTCATAATCATGTCATTGAAAAAAACACAAGAGACTTATTTTAAGAGCATTTTAGTAAGCATAAAGGGGCTCCCCCTGGCCTGAAAAAAATTCTAATTGAGTCACACATTATAATAATTCAAAAACTCTGAAGCTGCAAGTTGTACATGTTGCTTTTTAAAAGGGCCAACTTTGCTGTTGCAAATATGTCCATCCAACACCTGCTGCTAAATGGTGTTTTGTTGTTATTGTTTTACTGCCTTTGATGTAAATTATTTCTTTTGGCACAGAAGAGAAATCACAAAAAAACTTGCTATCAAAAGAAAGATAAACTCTGCTTTTGTTATTCTAGTATTTAAAGAGCTCACTTGATAATATTTGAAAATCTTTTGTGGCTGTTTCATGAAATGCAGTTTTTTGAACAATACAATGTCACTCCATAAGGACACTATCGATGATGATAACAGTGGTTTACCCTGTGGAGAAAGGATTGTGGATCAAACTGTTTTTTTCTCCTCCAAAGATATTTCCTACTCATAAAAGCTAGCAAGCAGGAAGATAAGGTATTATTTTAGCCACAGTAAATCCTAATCAAAGCTGCAGAGTACTGGTGGGAAGGAGTGACTCCAAAGCCTGCTTCAGGTTGGTTCTATAATTTTTCCGTAGGAGAGTGGCCCCTTGCAGATGAAAAGATGCAGCCTGTCACTGCCTGGCAAAGTTAATATTTTGAGGAAGTTAAGTAAACAATTGTGTTCCTCTGCTGAGTTTAGGAATACTGCCACAGCAAATAAACACAACTTTTATGCTAACATTTGAATCAAATGATCACATTCTAAAAACTTCTGGGCAAAGTGTCCTTTAAATATAGGGAAAAAAAGACTATGGGGTATAAAATATCATTATCTTTAAAACTTATTCTTTTCCTCTTGTTTCTCTGCCCTACTGGTGTGCAGTATGAAAGCAAAAAACAGCCTGAGAGTAGGAAAAGTGGTAAAAATGAATTTTACTCAGAAATTATTGTAATAGAGGTAAAGAGAATTTAATATTGAACTGGGATCAATTATGAATACAATGATAAGTGAGATTTATAGTTGAGGAGCAGGGTGTGTGTGTGTGTGTGTGTGCGATGGGTGATGGTAGATGGAAAATTACTAAACAGAGACATCAATGGAGTTAGGGGTGAGGGTTCATGCTAAACTGACATAACAGGATTTTGGGGGGATTGTGGATGATGAAGAATTTTATCAGATATTAAAGGTGGTCAGGTAGCAACAGTGAGGGATTGTTTCTAAACTGACTTGGCAAAGTTCTTGAAAAAATTGGTCTATGCAGTTCCAACATGGACAATGCCAAGTCTAGGACCCAGTCATGGAAGAAGGCTAAGGGAGCCTGATTAAAGTTTAGTCAAGGAGAGAGTCTTCATTTATGGTAAAAGATTATTTTTCATGGTCACTAAGTACATCAACCATAATTTGTTCTATGTTTTTATCATAAAATATTACCCTGAAATTAATTTAAACTTATCATAATTGTCTGATACGTATGAGTATCTTTTATGAAAGTCTAATACCATTTTGGAGAAAACTACATATTGTTTATCTCCATGATGGTGAACATTTTTATAAAAAACTGCCTGCTTTTGCAGTGCTGGTCAACCTGGTCCCACTAGTGGGCGTTCCAGCTTTCATGGTGGGCCAATCATGGTGCCACTTGGTTGCTCTGCTACCCCCCACCATGAAAGCTGGAAGGCTCACTAGTGGGCGGGAGGGATCAGGTTGACCAGCACTGCAAAAGTGGGTGATTTTTATAAAAAGGTTCACTATTACGGGTTTATCTCAAGTATATATTTAATGTTTGAAAAGTTTAAGGTGAGGGAGGGTCCAACTTTGGAGTCAAAATATTTTATCTTGGCTCTATTAGTTATCTGTATAAACTTGAACAAGTTACTGATACTCTATACCTCTCAGTTCCTTAATATCTAATATGGGGATAATAATTATATCTACCATATGAGAATGTCTTCAGATAACATAAACAGATATATAAAGTTCTTAGTACAGTAGTACCTTACTATAAAGTAAGTTAGTATGTATTAGCAACTTTAAAACAACACATGAGGACCTACCAAATTGTTGGAGAAACATAACTATGTACCTTTTATAACAAAAAAAATCTTTCTGATTTACATAAAACTTAGCTAACCTATAAACCAAGGATTGAATGTGCATGTTTATTTTACTTTGTTTTAATATACAAATTCATATTAATAAATAAAAATTATTTTTATTAAAAAATGAGATTTGTTTAAATAATTCAATTTAACTGGGAAAAAAAGGGGAAATCAGGTTTATAAGAATTGAATAAAACCTTTTAAAATTTTTGACTCTACATCCTGTCATTGCAAAGTGCCTTCTCTGTCAATTGAGGTTTTAAATCTGTTACCTATACTTGTGCAGCTTCTCAAGGTGTTAAATTATTCAAAAATGTACAATATCTACACTTACTTTTGGTTTGGAGGAGACTAGGAAATTGAGTATCTGAATTTAAAAGAAAAAAAAATCAACCTTGACATAAAAATAATGATTGGGACAGTGATTAAAAGTATTTATGGAAACAAAGAAGCAAAACGTATACAGATGTCAAAGTTCTAATAGTTTAACCAGTAATCAATTTTTTTTTTTGCCAAAACGAATATAAGTGTGTGTGTCTGTGCATATGTGTCTTTTAGAGACTTTTGATGCTCATTTTAATTTACCCATGAAATTGAAATTTTGTTTCCCTCGGGAAGCAGTTTGCTGTAGTCTTGAATATTTCATTCAGAGATGTTCACACACCTCATTCCAAAAAGCTCACCTCTCTTCAGCTTAACTTTCCTTATTCTCAAATGTGATTTGCCTCATCTTTTTTTATTATAATTTGCTGTCATGATCTAAAATGCATTATTCTGATTTGGCAACCAGGACTTAAAATATTACAGTGTGATGTAATTAGAAGATGAGAGTCATGTTAATTTAATATACACTTGTAGTTTCTGACCTACGCTACTTTATTTTTTAAATATGATCAAAAGATGCTAAAATCCTGCTGTCATTTTTTCTGATTCATATTTACCCGAAGTTCTTATTCAATCATAGAATGTTGTTGCTCAAATCAAAAATTATGTGAGCAGCACCCCAGAGAATCTATAGCACTCTTAAACACAGAAGCATATGCTAAGCACCGTTAAAATAAACCATAACTTTCAGCATAAACAAATGACTTTGAATTTAAAAAATTACTAGCACCTATTCTGTGTAAGAAGGAATATTATATATCACCACTTAATTCTGTCATATATTATAAACTGAGTGCAGCTCTTGTAGAGAGAAGCAAACTTGGTAGACATTGATGTGAGAATGCAGAGCTGATTCTAGTCCAGTGACCAACAGGGCGTTCATGGGGCTCTCCCTTGGCTTTCCAATAGCACACATGTCACTTAGGTGTAGGGGAAATGGAAATACAATAAATTCTCTGGCTTCGAGAAGGAACGGCTTTTTAGATTGTTTAGTGATGACCTTTCTCCAGCATAGGTTGATCCATCAGTGAGCAATTCTACAGCAAATTGGCATTTAAAAAAAAAAACCAAAACACCCAATTATATTGACCTTGCTGATTCTATTGTTGTGTGTTACAAGAATAGTCTCAAAGTTTGGTAAAGACAGGGAGATGGACATAGAGAAAAAAATAGGGAATCCATTCAGAATACATGATAGTGTTGGAAAAATGCTTAGCTTTATTTTCTAATTTAATGAAGAGCAAGTCAGGGACCAAAAGTGAAGTGACTTATGAAGATCATACATAATGCATCCTAATCCATCCCTCAATACACTGCGAATCCTACAGTGTGTCTTTTAAATTTTCATCCTGTCTTGTGGTATAACGTCTTTATGCCTGATTGATGAGCTTAAAGTCTTTATTTTTAGCATTGATAGCTTCCATAGCTGTAAAAGCTATCAACTCATTGATCTAACAATCTTATCACAACCTTATCTTCAAGGACTGTGAACAGGCCAACAAGAGCTGATGAAGAATAGCATCGGGCCTGAGAAAGAACATGAAGCCACATTCTTTTTCCATCGCTAATGAACCCTGATCACCCTATAGAAGAGACCCGCAAACTGAAGATGTTAAAGTAGACTTTGGGTCTGAAGCCCTTTACCTTCTTGAGTTTGCTGGCAATTCTATTAAAGACACTTATATTCACTTTAGTCCCTGTCTCTGTGTATTGGCTTAATAGAGAGGAACAACATGAGTTCTTGCTTGTTCCGGTATCATTATTACTTCAAAATACCATTGTGGTATTTTGGGAAGAGTTATCTAGCTTTCTTATTAAGTTATTGACATCACTATCATTTTCCTCAAAGATGATTTCATGAAGATGTGCTGGCATTTGGTCTGTGATTCTGTGCACTGTCCTAAGCAAAGCAGACAATGCTTTGTCACAGGGCTATCATCCAAAAGACCCTAACATTTCTCAATACTTAAACTATATTATGAGCTAAGCTTGCTTACAGGAACTGGAAAAGATTCCTGATCATTAAAAGATAAAGATGCCCAGTGCAAAAACCAAGATGGTGATAGGGCATCATTTACACCAGGACCATGTGCAAAATAGTCGAGTGCAAGAGTAACTCTGTTTGCTTAAAAGAACTTAATCACAACACACTAGTGACTATAAACACAGAAAGCTTCTTCCCAGTTAGGGAGCATGAATTCACCCCTATCTGTTACTTAATCAAAGAATGAAGTGTCTGCTCTGCTGTACTGAAATTAGCCTACTTCTATTCACAAGAACGGCACTGAGCACAAGGAGTTTAGTTTGGGCTCCTAATCCAGAAGGGTCACTCACAGCTTCATTGTAGAAACAAATAACAATATTAGCAACTGGCAGATCAGTCTAGTAAGACTTTACAGGCTACATTCCTTATGTCGAGAAAATCTTTATGATTACCACTAAGCATACTAAAGGCATTTTTCTGTCCAAGTCTCTCAGTTCATGATAACTGTCATTAAAAACAAAAAATTCAATTCAGAAGAGAATTCCCCATTGCCTTTTTCCAGATCTTTAATATGGCTATCTATCACATCATCATTCTGTTTGCTTTGAATTGTGACTCTAATACTGGACTTGGAGCTTGAGTGGAGCAGGAATAGAATTTGCAAGAGAATGGTCATGGGGTTCAACATCTTGATAAGCAAATTCTTAAGCAACTCAGTCATTTTCAAAAGTTGAAATAAACACAAAGCAAAACTAGATCACAGATATAAAAAGGCATTTATAACGGAAATAACAAACTGTGACTCTCATTATAGTCTTAGCACAGCGGAAAGGCCATTTTCAGTTTCTTGGAACAGAAGTTGCTGGAACCAGAAACTTTTGCTAGGAGCTGAGGTGGACCAGCATGGAAGTGAAAAAGTCCGGGGACACAGTCAGTGTCAGAGGGCCCCCAGATGTATGTGGGCTTTACCTTCAGATACCCCATCAGGTCCTCACAGTGAAGATTCCAGAAAGACTCCCTGGTGACTCCCAACACCAGCTGCCCAGGATCACAGCCTTACAGGACTCTGGCCTTGGCATCCTTCCTCTACTCCCAGTCTGGGCCCACCCACTTTAGCTAAAGGAGGTAGAGCTGCCTTACGGACAGAGGCAGATTTAACACCGGGCCCCGACTTCTGAAGGGCTCTGCAAAACACCAACTTTGCACTTTTTTCTAGTGACACCAAGTTTGGTTTTATATGTGCGATTTTGATATTAATAGTACATAATATTTTTTATTTATTTAAATATATGGTTAATATGTATTTTTATTTTCCTTGTCGCTCTCTCTTTTTTTAAGGGACCCAATGTTTTCTTCTGAACCCAGGGCTTCAACCGACCTTAATCCACCTCTGTTCAGGGGGCCAAGCAGCCCAGTATAGCACACAGACAGGGGACATGCTGGTGTCCAGAGGCTCACTCAAGCCTCCAGGGCATCCCTGCCCCTATCTTTCTCTCTCTCTTTCTTCTTTTTCTTCTTTATGTCCCAAAGTAATTAGCAATGAGGCTCTTAAAATTAAACAGGAGTTAAGAAGATGTCTTGTGGGATAGCAAGGATGATGCTTAAAGTCTTCTATGCCTCTCTTGATCCCATTTTGAAGTGAACGAAGGCATATTTGAAATAGGAAAGATAGGGTAAAGTTCTCAGTGAAAGCAAAAAGAAGAAATAGAAGAATAAGAAACAATAACAGTCCTCTACTGGTTGTCATTTTGTTTTTGTTTTTTTGTGGGTTTTTTTTTTTGCATTTTTCTGAAGCTGGAAACGGGGAGGCAGTCAGACAGACTCCCGCATGCGCCCGACCGGGATCCACCCGGCATGCCCACCAGGGGCCGATGCCCTGCCCATCCGGGGGATCACTCTATCATGACCAGAGCCACTCTAGCGCCTGGGGCAGAGGCCAGGGAGCCATCCCCAGCGCCCGGGCCATCTTTGCTCCAATGGAGCCTCAGCTGCGGGAGGGGAAGAGAGAGACAGAGAGGAAGGAGAGGGGGAGGGGTGGAGAAGCAGATGGGCACCTCTCCTGTGTGCCCTGGCTGGGAATTGAAACCGGGACTTCCGCACGCCAGGCCGATGCTCTACCACTGAGCCAACTGGCCAGGGCCTGGTTGTCATTTTTTTAAAAGAAATTGGAAATCTTCCTTTTGCAAAATTTTGTAAGTTGTTTTCTGTCTTCTAGCATAGACACTGGTATTTATCTTGGGGCAAGCAGCTCCTTTGATGTCCATAATTACATTAATGTATATCTTCTTAGGCAGAAGTAAAACATTTTATCTAAGCATGTGGTATACTGACTAGCAGATTGTAGGTGCTAAATAAATATTTCTTGAATTGAACTGAAGGGTAAGCTTTTGGGTTATTTTGAGTCTCCTTTAGGATTTCATTTATGTTGGCTATAGAAAACAGTAATTGAAAAACATAGAAATAATGTTATCTACCTTGTAGGATAATTGGGAGGATAAAGAAGCTAATATGTGGAATGATTTAGTTCATCCTTGGCATGTTGTAAGATCTCAAAAATATCTCTGTCACTTCTGTTGAGCTATTATCAGTAGTCAACACACTTTTACAACACTATTGTGTACAATAATACTTGTGTGTATATGTGTTCATTTAAATTTCTATATGTATACAGTCATCTGTGTGCATGTGCTTTTTTTTTTTTTTTTTGTATTTTTTTGAAGTTGGAAATGGGGAGGCAGTCAGACAGACTCCTGCATGCGCCTGACTGGGATCCACCCGGCACACCCACCAGGGGGTGATGCTCTGCCCATCTGGGGCATCGCTCTGTTGCAACCAGAGCCATTGTAGTGCCTGAGGTGGAGGCCACAGAGCCATCCTCAGCGCCCGGGCCATCTTTGCTCCAATGGAGCCTTGGCTGCGGGAGGGGAAAAGAGAGACAGAGAAGAAGGAGAGGGGGAGGGGTGGAGAAGCAGATGGGCACTTCTCCTGTGTACCCTGGCCAGGAATCGAACCCTGGACTCCTGCACGTCAGGCCAATGCTCTACCACTGAGCCAACCAGCCAGGGCCTGTGCATGTGCTTTTAAATACTATAATATCAAGATTAATATTTATTTCTAAATAAATTTAAAATGATTTCTTACTTTATTTTTGAAATTTAAATTCATATAATTTTAATGATACTATATGTTATCACTGTATAATGTGCCTTTAGGGAATTTTTAAAGAGCTATTCTAATCATTACAGCTTTCAATATTTTTAAATCCATCTTTAAAATGTGGGATTATTCCCCTGAGTCTATAAGAAAAAGCTCAGTTTCCAAAATTGAAAGAAAGTGTGTCATTTCTACCTAGAGCACGGGCACATGTGAATGTTACAAGCCTGGGGAAGATTAACTAGGATCTTAATACGATGTAAAGGAATCTGAGAAGCAGCATGAGATGATACTTGACCTTTTGAAGCATCTCAGGGGATTGAAGTTAAAGCAACTCCAGGTGGTCTTCAGAATCACTTGACATTTCCTGTAAGTGATGGGCCAAACAAGAGAAAGCCAGGGAAAGTCGGAGTTACAATAAAGTTCCATTTCACCAATTTATTGAATATGTTTATTTAAAGTATTTCTTTGACTCTACAGTTAGTATATTGAAATGCCTATCTATACTCATCGCAGCAACCATCATGGTGCTTGTATTGATCAAAGTTCCTCCTTGGGTCTTTTTATTTAACAGCCTTTCCCTCTGGGCTCTCAGTCAACTACACAGTTTCAGCAAATGCATCTGTGTGGATTACTACCCATGCTGTTAGGCCCCACATTGTTCCTGAGATCAGGCCCCATATGTTTACCACCTGCTTTATATCTTCATTTGGGTAGCCTGTCAGTACCCAAGACGCAGGTTCACCATCTACTGTTTGAAATGCTCTTTGCTCAACACCATGGATGCAAAGATGAAAAAACAATGGAGCCTCTTCCTGGAGGAGCTTGTGGTATAAACTACAGGTAAAAACCTTTTTATTTTTTCCTGAAAAAGGTCAAATAGACTCAACTCACAATAGAAGCTAGAAAGGCTGCCCCAATACACAGTGGCGGGAAATGGCTTTTCCACTTTGTGCCATTTCACACTGTACATGTGGTCCCGTTTATCTCTTACCACATTTCATTACAGCTATTTCTTTGTATCAGGGCCAATGAGCCACAGAATGCAGGGCAAACTCAGCAGAGCACTGGCCCTTGAAGGACAAGTGGATCATAAGTCATTAGAAAATATGACTTTTATTCATTTCAGAAAGAACTCCTTCTTTAAATTTAAATTCACTTTTTTTTTTTTTTTTTTTTTTTTTACAGAGACAGAGAGTCAGAGAGAGGGATAGATAGGGACAGACAGACAAGAACGAAGAGAGATGAGAAGCATCAGTCATTAGTTTTTTGTTGCGACACTTTAGTTGTTCATTGATTGCTTTCTCATCTGTGTCTTGACGGGGGTGGGGGGGTGGGGGCTACAGCAGACCGAGTAACCCTTGCTTGAGGCAGCGACCTTGGGTCCAAGCTGGTGAGCTTTGCTCAAACCAGATGAGCCCGCTCTCAAGCTGGCGACCTTGGGGTCTCAAACCTGGGTCCTCCGCATCCCAGTTTGATGCTCTATCCACTGTGCCACCGCCTCGTTAGGCTCACTGTTTCTTATAAAGAATATCACCACCCTCTGAGAATGTCAGACTGGTAATGATGACTCTTATACTACTGCAATTTATGTGAATAGGTTATGTGGTGAGCTGGTTTACCAGCTGGAAGCCCTTTGCCTGATTGGTGTGTGAGCAAGTGGCAGCACCACATGTGTGTGGCCTATGTAAGGCTGCAGGTGCTTGCTCTCAGGGAGACTGTAGGTGGAAGATTGTGGATTGCCTACCCATCACTGTTTCCTGTTCGTTTGCGGGAGGTTTTTCCCGGCCTGTTAGTTCATCCACCCGGTGTTCTGAGACCTTATTACACAGTAATGGCCCAATGCTATCTGGCTCCACAGTTTCTCTACCATCTGCCCAAATCCACTGTGGACCTGCCTGACCTCGGCCACTGGCATTACAAGTCAGTTGCTATGTCATACAGATGGGCTAGTCTAGGCTTTATGCAATCAGTAATTTATATGTGTTTTTTGTTTTGTTTTGTTTTTCTTGAGAGAGACAGGAAGGGAGGGAGATGAGAAGAATCAGTTTGTAGTTGTTCACAGATTGCTTTTCATATGTGCCTTGACAAGGTGGGGACAAGGAGCTCAAACCAACTCAGTGACCCCTTGCTCAAGCCAGCAACCTTGGTCTTCAAGTCAGTGGCCATGATGTCATGTTGATGGTCTCCTACTCAAACCGGTGCCTCATGCTCAAGCTGGCAACCTAGAGGTTTTGAACTTGGGTTCTCAACATTCTAGGTTGACACTCTATCCACTGAGCCACCACCAGTCAGACTCAAGTTTTTATTTAAATAGTCTAAATTATTTTTACATAATTTGTTATTGGTTTTGGAGGAGGCTGAGCAAAAACTCTGCAGTGATTCCTGTGCCCACATGCTCCTTTCTCTTTCTGCTTCCTGCCTCTCCAGTTCATACCTTCATTGCATTTCCCTTGGATGTCTGATATAGCCCCTTGTATTGGTCTTCTAGGGCTGCCATAACAAATTCCTACAAATTGAGTGGCTTAAAACAGACTTTATGTTTTATTATTTTATGAGAGCAGCAGCTTGAAATCAATGTGCTGGCAAGATGGGTTCCTTCTGAAGGCTCCAAGGGAGAATCCACCTCTTGCCTCTCTTCTAGTTTTTGCTGGCTCTGGGCAATCCGTCACATTCCTTGGCTTGTAGATACATCACTCCAATCTCTACCTACCTCCATTTCATGTTACCTTCTTCTCTGTTTTGTTTTTAATTTTTTTTGTGTTTTCCTACTGTTTTCTTTTTATTTTTTTTTATTCATTTTAGAAAGGAGAGAGAGAGGGAGAGAGAGAGAGGAGAGAGACAGAGAGAGAAGGGGGGAGGAGCAGGAAGCATCAACTCCCATATGTGCCTTGACCAGGCAAGCCCAGGGTTTTGAACCGGTGACCTCAGCATTTCCAGGTCGACGCTTTATCCACTGCACCACCACAGGTCAGGCCTCTGTTTCTCTGTTTTATTAGGATTATGGTCATTGTGTTTAAAACCTACTCTAAGTCCAAGAGGACTTCATTTTGTGATCCTAATAATAACATCTTCTAAATAAGGCACATTCTGAGGTGCTGGGTGGTACTGAGTTTTGAGATACTATTCAATCCACTACATTTCTCAACTTATTTTCTATTTTTGTATGCCCCCACTTTCTATAGTGTTGCCAGAATATCCTCATTATGCATAGTTCATTCTGGTTAATTCCTTGCTCAACAATATTTATAATTTACCAAAACTCTTGAAATAGGACTAAAACACCTTTTCTTTGTATTTCATGACACCCTCTTATTTTAAGGATTAATACTTTCTTTCTGGATGTTTTCTTCTATAATTCTAACTAAACTGGTTTACTTATTTTTTCAAAACAGACACTGTGCTTCTGTGTCCCTGTATCTTTTGGTCATTCTTTCCTTTATTTTTTTGTTTTTGTTTTTTTTTTAATATTTTATTTATTGATTTTTAGAGAGAGAGAGAGAGAGAGAAGGGGGAGGAGCAGGAAGCATCAACTCCCATATGTGCCTTGACCAGGCAAGCCCAGGGTTTCGAACCGGCGACCTCAGTGTTCCAGGTCGACGCTTTATCCCACTGCGCCACCACAGGTCCATTCTTTCCTTTAAACAAATAATTCCTAGTGAAAAATATATATTACTCTTTAAGCCCCAAACACATAAATAATTTAACTAATTAATTAACTAACTATTCTTTACCAGGGAATTTCCACCCATCTCAAATGCCTTTAAGATGCTATTTCTTCCTTTTTGAATAATAATAAGACAACAATTTGTTGTTGTTTTTTTGTGTAGATCTTTATTGCTAATATAATACATATAGATAGATTTTATTGATTCATTTTTATACTTATCTAATTATCCTTAGATTTAGATCTAGGTGGGCCCAATGCTGGTGTCTTGGTTATTTTATATTCCCTGCTGTCATCAATGTAAGGTCTTAGAAATAATGTAATACCACCATACAGAGATTATTGTTCAGTGAGGGGTCATGCTAGACTGGTAACATAGCACTTTAGGATTTGGGGCTTGATTGTTAATAGAGACCTACTTGCTTGAGGATTCTGTCCTCAATAATACTCCAAAACCTTCTAATAAAAATCTCAAAACATCATTAACACAATCAGATAATTTATTGACAATAACACAATTCACACTTTATAGCTAAAAATAAATATAGCTTCTTAAATGGATTATAGTACATTCCCAGAGGATTACTCCTGAGGCTTTATCTCCCTAGCACCCACCATAGAGTGATGTGTCCTTTGGAAGGGAATAGAAATTATTACTATGTTGTGGTCATTGTTCCAATTAAAGTCATCACGTCCTTCCTTATGGGTTACAGGCACTAAAGAAGAGTAAATAATGCATACAAATACCTTGCTTAAGTGTCTGTTTCTCTAATCTAGTTAGGGAAACATGTCCCATAGTAAGAGAAGGAATTTTGCCTGAGAGTGGTTAATAAAATTAATCTATTGGTTGAAGTTATGAGTAGAATTAAGTGATGGCTATAATTTTTCCCTGAGTTACAAAATAAAAACAAGTAAGACACCCACTCTATTTTACTAGAGCAATAGCACAGATAGTGTCTGCCAACACTTCAGTGCTTACTTCTTGTCAGCCCCTAATTACAAAGGAACAATGCCGGGTTGGGGGTTGACAATTCTCCGACAAGTGAAATATCCTCCTGTCATGCAGAGCGATGAAAATAGTGTAGATTTTATTTAAATATATTCTGTCTATTGAAATCAAAAGAAAATGAAAGGGCAAATACAATACTTTTGACAGGTTTGTGTCTCTTAGTATCTTGAAATGTTCCTTTTATTATAGTTAAAAGATTTGAAGGATGACTTTACCCAGAAAACAGAGGTGCCCTAACTTTGTCCTAAGAAACAAACACAGTTAACACAAACATGAATTAGTGCGTAAGAGCATATTACATTAGTGTTTGAAAACTGAAACTTCCATCATTCGCTCTTCAGTGCAAAAAGAAATATATGGATAAAATAAGAGGATTGTAGAAATAAAACACTTGTCTTTTTCTATGAAAAGGTTTACAATGTAACTTGAGTAAGGAGGCAAATACACTCTAAATCCAAGGTTATTTTGTAGGAGATGGACCAGGGTATGAAAATGAAAGGTAAAGAAAACTTTCATACAGACCAGATATGTGTCTTCAGAAAACATGACATTGTTTTGCTGTGGCAAATGTGTTTGATTGATTTCAGATATTTTAGGAGAGAACCCACTCTAGTCCAGAAAATAGGTCCTCATTTATCTACAGTGTTTTCCTTACAAAAGGTCATGATTTCCTCTCTTTTCTGCCAAATTTGCAAGGCTTTGTGATATTTACCTGGACACTTCTATAAAGAACTCTAGGTTGGTTGAATAGGATTAAATTCATCTGGTCCTACTTAATATTTAGGCTTTCCTTAGAACATGCACAATTTTTATTGAAGAATAATAGGTGAGGATGTGAGAAAAAGAAATAGGGAAGGGACAAAGGTACCCAACACTTCCTGTTCCCATAGGATCTGATAGATAATTGTCATTTCCTCACTGTATGCCACATGGCCAACTGGGCTGGAGGAATAGGTCAATTCCTCTGGTAAATTTCCTGTATCTTAGAAATACTAGAGTATAGAGATGTACCATGATGAACAGAAAAACAAGGGGATTACCATACAGATCATATATTCGTATTTCATCCAGAATCTTCAACTTTTATGTCATATCCAATGGTTCTTTTTTTTTAGCAAATTTCTTCTATTCTTTGTTTTTTTATTTATTTTTTTTATTATTTTTTATTTATTCATTTTAGAGAGGAGAGGGAGAGAGAGAGAGGAGAGACAGAGAGAGAGAAGAGGGGGAGGAGCTGGAAGCATCAACTCCCATATGTGCCTTGACCAGGCAAGCCCAGGGTTTCGAACCGGCGACCTCAGCATTTCCAGATCAACGTTTTATCCACTGTGCCACCACAGGTCAGGCTCCAATGGTTCTTAAATGTACATGAGCCATGGTGTCACTATGCTGCTGTCCCCAGCCACACTCTGTGATTCACCATCACTAAATTAATAGAAAAATTGGCTTAAGGAGCAAAACTGCCACTCAGGATACCCTCACTGAGTGAGACGGATATACTGCAGGCAGGTACTACACCTTCTTACCTTGGAGGTGCTGAGAAAGTGCAAACACCTGATGTCCCACTGGGGAACTGTGCTGAGTGCTGCGCACCTGTGTAATGTCAATTCACTCTTCAGATGCCCTAGGGAGATGTCAGCAGGGTAGGCCACAGAGAATACTTATTGTTACAGTATTATAATGTTATAATAATTAAATATAAAAATATAAAAACTATATAGAAGTAAGTTAGGATATAATATTAAAAGTCATTAAGGCCAGTGAATAAGGCTGCACCCTCTGGGTGGGAGCTAATCTAGTGTGTACAGATATGATAGGCAGACTATGCCATACGCAGGACCCAGTTAGTGTGTGTGTGAAATTATATAGATAAAAGGAGCTCCCTGGGAGGAACTCCCTAAAAGGAGCTTGATGTGACAATTCTGTAGATTAACACCTGTTAGAAGACATCTGCCAGTAAAGGTACTAAAGCCTAGTGGTCCCCAGTTGCAGTTAGACAGTCAGACTCCAACATTGAATGTGGACTGTCTCCACATCACTCTGACCAAGGACAACCAAGAGGAGCACCCTGATGGGGCCCCATTAAGCTGTACCCAGGCAACACAATAGGATTTTGGAGTAATAATCTGTGTGATTCTTGCAACTAACTTGTATGTCAGTCATGTCTTTCCTCCGGTGGCAGTTTGTCTCGGTACCAACAAGTAGAATCCTCATAGCCTCCTCAAGAGTAGTCTCAAAAAAGCCGCCAGTCCTGCTGTTAAGCAGGAGTGTTCCACTGCATAGGGAGGTTGAACTGAGGATGGCTGATGGACATAGAGCTCGGACTCTACTGGAACACTTATCCTAGACTAAGTACAAAAACAAGTCACATTTCTGCTTGAGGGATGAGAGGCAGCTCCTTATCAAATATGGACAGTTAGGACTCTGAATCCAGATTGAGCAATTCTAAGGTCCTAGATAGGTGATGAGGCAGACAAGACAGTTTGTTATTGATGACACTTTATTCTGGAAATTGTCAGTATATTTTGAGGTAAGTGTATTTATTTGTTAGCCCTAAGCAACCTTTTTTTCTGTCTCCTTGGGTTCTATTGCACCTCTTTGGTCAGTTCCATGCTAGACTACAATAGAAGAAAAAGTCCTTTATTTTAGAGAATTTATCTTTAATAAAATTATTAATTTTAATAAATATGAAATCATTAAAATTATAAAATTAATGAAATTTTAATTATTATTAAAATTCTCAGTCTGTGATTCCTCCAGGATTCTTCATCATCTCAATAAGCCTGGGCGATGTTCAGGGTTTACTCATTCAACATCTGCAAATGGCAGGCTTAGACCAGAATGCTATTCGTAGTGCCCATTTTTCAGAACCTTTTATGCAATCAGAAAGATATAACAGATGAGCTTTAAAAGGTTTTCTGTAAATATATTACTTAATTATGCTCATATTACAAAAAGAAGCACAATTATATTATGATCCCCTGATTGGCCCTAGTTTATATTAATGAGGTGATTATATACCATTAATCTATTCGGGTTGTAGTGAGAAAAATTCTCTCTAGAAATTCATCAGTGTGGACACACATAGCCCTTTTGCCCTCATTGTCTCTCCTATTCTTCACTCCCATAGCTGCATTATAACTAAGGATTATCAGAGTTATCAGGTCCCATGAGTCTGCTTAGTTTAATTAAGTAATTTCTGTTTGTTTATACTGATAGTAGAAACAGTTAAATAAACACAAACTAAAGTTTTGATAAAAACCTACCACTGACTTCCACGTAGTGAGGAAGTGTGTATATTGTCTCATGGACATAGTAAAAAAACATTAATTTGTAAATGGGAACATATATTTTAGTAAAATTTTTGATGGATTCTGCTTACTGATACAGGTCTCATTTCTCAAAAGTTTTATCAGTCAGAAAGTTGTAATGAAAGATATCTAATGGCTGTCATGAAATATATCATTTAATTATACCATGAAAATTATTTTATATCAATACTGTTTATTTCTTTATATACAACTAATCCAACTATAATTTCAGAAAATAAGTCATGATAATGAAGATAAACAGACGTTCTATCTGTCTTAGAAAGTGTGTTTATGCTATAGATTAGATTTTTCACTTCTATACAAGTTTTTCCTTATCCATAGACAAGTCTTTGAAAAAACCTGAAGTAAACTTACTTCAGATAGGACACTTTTGATTCTTGTTATATTTTTCCTAGTTGATTGCTACACGTACTTATTTCAAAGTGTATCTATTCTAAACCATATTGTGTTAGGGAAATACAATAAAAACAGAATCTTCTCTCAAACCAGAATTCTTCTCTACAAAGGCAATAGAAAAGAAGGCACTTTAATTATTGAATGAGCATTAAATGAGACTCTGATGTGCATCACAGAGAGCCCTCGAAGAGAATGCGGAGAACAAAAGAATGCTCATCCCCTTATACAGCCAGTCGGATACAATGCATTACATACATGTTTTCAAGATAAATAATAATTAGTCCTCAAGATAACCATACCATTTTCAAACATGTATATCCTAACTTAACCTATCAACTGGGATCGCCAACTGTGTTAGCTAATTGGCTACTAGTGGGAAACAAACTTTTCATATCTTCATAATAAAAATTAGTTTTCCAACTTAGATCACAGTACCCACTCCTGCCCTCCCACAGAAAGAGGGGAATAGTGATGCAGTCTTCCTTGATGTTTACATTTCAAAGAGATGCCTCCTAAGTCTCTGAGATAAGCATTCTGGCTCCTAAAGACCTATCTTGTTTTCAAAAGAATTTATATACATTTCAAAGAAATGAAAAGTACTGACAAGTTTTCTAATGTAAGTGATCTGAGAAAATCAGGCATTTTTCACAGGGAGAATTAAGCCTCTTATTTTTAATTTTTACTTGTCCTTACAGTCACTTCCATAGTATCCCATAATACCCAAACAAGGAAAGGCACAATGTTCATGAATTAATTGTAACTTCGTGTTTCCTTCAAAACTTACTAATTTACTACTACAGAGGGTGCCACTGTAAAAATAAAGATAAAATGAACAAAAAAGTCTTGAAAGGCAAATAGGGTAGCCATTTTTGTAAATGAGGTGGCCACAGTGTGCTCAGGAAGGCCTACTCCGTGGCATTGAAGGTCTTTCATTGTTCCAGCTCTGCCAACAAGGACGCCCTGGGACAGGTTACGTTGTCTCAGTTTTTGCCAGCCAGGCGTCCCCAGTATTGACTATTCCGGTGCAGTGAGACGAACTACTGTACGCAGTTTGTAATGTAGTTCGGTTTGTGTCCTTGAGACTACATTTGACACAGTTTAGAGGATTCTCTTTGGGGTAGCCCACTTTCACTTCCAGAGGAAAGGCATGCACGGATAACAAGTTGCAGTTAAAAGCATAGGCAATATTTATTCACTCACAGTTAGATGTGAAGATACTGCCTAGGTACTCGCTTAAGACGGGTCCCCATCGGTGATGCTTCTCTAGCAGCATCCGATTCGGCAGGGAGCCGTGTCTGCTCTGCACTGGAGTCAAGATGACTGACTGGTTTAGGAGCCCCTTCTCAAAAACCTTCACATGTAGCGTCGCTTGCCGTATGGTTATGACAAATCACACAAACATCTGGTTTTTGCCAGGGTTTACTCATTACTTCTTTGCACTCCTTGCCTGGCTATTCGCCTGGTGCAGAAATATTTTTAGTTTCACTTTATATTTATTTCAATTATTTACAAGTTTTCCCATTAATATTTCCACAACTTTTTTTCCTGTGTTTATTCAAACATACACAAAATCTGTAAATGAAAATATAATCTATAAATGACAGGCTGAACCAGATTATTTCTACTATGTAGGTTCTTTGTTCTTGTTTGTAGATGTTGTTCCCCAAATATACATGCATTCTAATCTTCTCTGACATCCCTAAAAAAACTTATGAGACCATTTTTAATATTTTAATAAATACCTCTGAAATGTTTTTCTTTTCAATTTTCTTGCAAAGCACAGCATGTGTTTTTTTGTTCTGAGGACACCAGAGGGTAGACTTTTCATAGTAACACAGACCCAAATCACCAGCACTTGGCTTTTATGTTTCTGACATTTGTCTCTATTATCATACAAGTATTTTCTCATGGGTCATTGGAAAAAGAAAGCTCATGTTGCAACCAGGATACAGTAGAGGTAAAGAGGGGAAATTCAAAATGTCAGTAGAGCACCAGGCGAGTATTTTCCTCTGAGAAAAATACAATGGATCCTTTAAGCAAGACCAGAGCTGCCAGTTGTTTGTGTAAAACACAACTTAAAAGAAGAATATGCTACAGAAACAATCTAAACGGGAGAGAGAAAATGAAGAGAGCATATCATTTAAAATGCTCCCTGAAGGAAAAATATACATGCAAAGTAGAAGTAATGTTTAAAGAGCTTTTTGTAACTTATACTTAAAAATGTAAAATTGAAAAAACAATTGTGTCCACTTCAAGCTTGTTCTGACAACACTGAAATCCAAAAATGCTAAATGGGGAAGAACACCATGATATCTTCCTGGGGTGTTTCAGTTCACCTTGCAAATAAGGTCAAATTACTTTGACAGCGAGGCACAGTGTTCCTGCAAAAGAGGTATAAGAAGCCTCATGGTTGCTTTTTATACCTCAAAGGTTATTTAAGTGAATATTAGAAAGTACCTTAAAATTCCAGCAATTTTGCCAGCACAATGAGGAAAATTATAACAGATGTGTCTTTCGTGTAACAGATGCCACATAGCCAATTGTGTCTTCCATGTTTCCAAGTAAAAAACATAAGAAAGAAACATTTTAATAGAGAGATGCCCAAGATTGCAATTGTTCAAAACAGAGTTTAAATTATTTATTTGCTGAAATGCTGAAGCACCTGTGTTCCAAAATATATACATTCAAGCTTTCTCATATATATATATATATATATATATATATATATATATAAAGTTTTAATACTTTAAATACTCACTTCTTTATCTCTCTAGAACTTAATCATTTCTAAATACATAAATAAAGCCTGGCTGGATAGCTTAGTTGGTTAGAGCATTGTCCTCATATGCCAAGGTTGTGGGTTTGATCCCTGTCCAGGGCACATACAAAAATCAACCAATAAATGCATGAATGGGTGGAACAACAAATCAATGTTTCTCTCTCTCTCCCTTTTCCCCTCTCTCTAAAATCAATCAATCAATCAATCCATGCATGACAAGATTGATTTTTAAAATCTATAATGTAAAAATACTATGTTTAAAAATATTTATGATTAGAGTTAAAATTATGCAAAAGTTATACTTTAGAAAATTAATAGATACAAACTGCATTGCTCTGCTGTTGTAAATATGATACTTCACAGGTTGCTTAGTCCAGAAAGAGTCTTTTCTAAAGACTTTGTAAAATGTCTATTCTTGGATCTTTATAATATTTCTGAAACAGAGACATTATTTTCTCCATTTTATAGAAAAAAAAATGAGTTTCAATGAAGTCTGTCACAGTTCCCAAATACTTTTATATAACTCATGATGGAGCTCCTGCCTCTTTTCACATTCTTCTCACAGCATGTTATCTTGAGAACATTTATTTTTTTTAGGTCCTCTATCACTCCATTAGTCCATGCCTCAGAGGCTTTCTAACGGGCCTCTTCCTCGTCCTGGACAACTCACTTGACCCACACCACTATCACCTTTATCAATTCCTACTCATTTTTCAGATCTCAAATAAAGCATAAGTTCCCCTGGCAAAACTTTAACATTCAAGAGAGAGTAGACCTCCCTTCTATCATTCACAGTACTCTACATGCCTCTTCAAACTACTTACCAAAAATGTCAACAGCTTAATATTTATTTATGTAAAATGCATATATTCTGGGCTATATTATAATGGCACTATACTATAATGGCAGGGCTGCGTCTGTCTTGCTCACTGCTATATCTCCACTATGTAGCACAGGGCCTTGTATTGGCTGAAAGAGTTAGTAGATAAATAAAAAGATAGACCTAAAATTCAATTGCAAAATTTGAAATATTGATGCTAGACTACACATCTTTAACCAGCAAGTTGGGTAACTGAGTGACTACAAAAGGACTTAGCTCATATTAACGTGAAAACCACAAATCTACTTCTAGGATGAGTTCCAATTGCTCCTTGGGACTTTAAGGCATTTAGCAACAAAATTTTGGTTTAAAATGGTATCAATCATCACCAATATAACTAATTCCTTAATTTTTGGTAAGACAGTCAATGCATTGTTGTTAATATAAAAATATTAAAGGGGTGCACATTCAGCATAAACACAACCACTGTTGCAGAAGAATTTAAATTCCCCATTTAAATAACCTTAGATAATTACAAAGGAGTCACATTCTCTAGAATTATCTTTATTTTTTATAGTACAATAAATGGCTCCTGTCCTATAGGGTTCTCACTTGCCAATGTTAGAACAAGTAGATATATTTTGTACTGAGCACATAAAGATTACTTGAGACTCCAACCACTTCAGGCCAAAATGGTCACTTGTGGTAACCTGTAGACAAGCATTTGCTGTAAACTACATCACAATTTAGTATTTATTTGTGTACATTATTGCCACTGCCATGTATTTGAAGACTAACATAGAAACTAAAGCAAAGGAAAAAAACATTAGTTCATTTTTAATATATAAAATAAAAGCCAAATATAAAGATTGAGGTAAGGTCCATGGAATAATTTCAACTGTTTCTGGCAGCACAGAGAAGCTTATAGAGAACAAAGGTCATATTAGTTTCTATTTGAAGAGAAGCTAAAAAGATCTAGAGCATCATGTATCTATCTAAATCTTTCTACATATTTACAGTTAATATATTTAAAGCATACTGGTTATGATAATAGAGTAAGTCCTCAAGGTCATGAATAGATTCTGCAACTTCAAGTGAAACAACATGTAATGATACCAATGTTACCACAGGCTAATAGATAGAGGTAAGAATTAAGTCCTAGGGCATCTCATCTATGTTATAATAAAACTACATTGAATGAAACAATGTTATATGAGGAGCTGCTGTGCTTATCGGCTAAATATGTGACTTGAAAATTAATGTATATTTACAAGTTCACACTTTGGTAAATATACTTGCTCTCAACAGTAGACCCTTCAAGCATGTTTTCCCTGATAGCATGATTTTAAACTTTGTCAGTGGAGAGCACTGGAGAGACTCTGCAGGAGGGAGGGGGGACTCTGCTGGAGGGAGGGGGTTCTCTCCAGACTAGAGAAGTGGTACTTGTGTTTGCCCTGCCCCTGCCACACTGTCTGACAAAGGGAAAGTGTCTGGGGACATTTGATGTTGCTCTATCCCATTCAGGCACCCAGAGCACACTGACCCAGCCAAGAGTTCTTTCCATGCTTTCTTGATCTTTGTAAACTAGTTTTGGCCCAGGCAATCCAACAACTTCACTGTTCAAACTAGGTTTGAGCACAATCCTGCAGGGCGGGGGTGCAGCGAGCACGGAATGTCCTTCCTTAGGGGCATTCCCTTACCTCGAAGAAAAGGCAGAGAAGCCACTTAGAGCACACTTTAGAGTTCTCTATTCATCTTTATGTTACAATTTTCTCACAAGTTAACAATTATTTATATTAAAATTTTATTTAAATTACTGTCTATCTTTCCTGATTTGACTCGGGCCAATACATAGTCCATATACAATATGAAAGAGAACATTTTTAAAACATGCAACACTTTTTCTCTTTGTTAATGATTGCAATATTTGATATGCATAAATATATATGTCCTTGATCAGGAATCTAGTTCAGAATTATAAAATTATAAAACAAAAACATCACATAGATAATGGTCATATACCTTATTTCAGTGCATCACAGAGAGCTTTATATAAAAATGGGTGTATCACATTTTTCAACTGTAAAAACACTGCTACTTAGAAGAAAATATAAAAACCACCCCTTTCATTTAAATAGCAAGTAACCCTAAAGTCAAAGCCTTTGTAAGTATGTGCACATTAAAAACTCTGAGATTCAATTACTAAATCTATGGCCTTTAGTTATTCTTATCAAAAACGAGAAACAAAGAGTAGCACAGTATTTTTTTAAAGTTATAAAAAAAGTAAATTTTTATTAAAATTATATTAGCACAACATTGTATTTTTAATAGTTAAAGTGACAGAATTTTCTATTAGTTATTGTACAGAAATTGTTTTCTAACCAATCTAGGATTTGGTAGTGGCAGAAAGAATTTAGATAGGATAGAAATGGGAGGCTCAAAGACAACACTGAGATGAAACCTGCTCTTGGAAATTGAACAAGAATCAAGTGATGGAAATCCAGCCAGACAAGCCTAAGCATTTTTTCTCTGGAGAATACAACAGGGAGTACAAGGCGATAATGGATCAAGACTGGTGAACAGACAGGCAGGTCATCACACTGGTGTCCAGGAAGAGCAGTAGGAGTGTAAGAGTTAAGTGTTAAGTAACTGAATTAATTTCAGATAGCTGATGATGCTCAAGAGGATTATAGGAATGCCAAGGAAATTAGAGAGATGTAGCGTAATTTCTGCTTCAGGACTAAAATTTTCAAGATAGATCAGAATATAGAATATACAAGACATATGCTGGGACTAAAATCTTGGTTAACTAGGGCAAATGTGTAGGAAATCCAAACCAGGACCCAGGCATAAGATAAACAGGGGACAGAGACTTTGTTACTTGATATAGAATGCAGAGGATGGCTATATTTCAAAAACAAATCCTGGAAGGAGAATATGATTACAAGAAAAGAGTACAGTTAACAAAAAATTACCTTAGTGTACAAATGCTGACTTGATGGATCAGAGCTTCTAAGATCTATCTGACTAGATTTTTTCTTGATCCTGGGGCTAGATTTACTTTACTCAGGTAGCTGGTGTAAAATTATTTCTAGTTATAGTTATAAGATATGACTGAATAAGGGCAGAGAACTAGATAAGATGTTAAATATTTATCAAATAAATAATCCATTTTTATTTTCAAGTCCATGAAGAATTAGAATTTATCTATGTTTATTTTCTTTATATGTGGGCAAAATCTCTTCTATAAAAAGGAGTAAAAGACAATGAGATAAAATAAAAGAAACAGAAGAAAGGACTAATAAAAAACATATTTGACTTCCATAAAGTTGATTATTTGATTTATGAACATTATATAAAATAGTATATTTTTATTTTATTTTTTATTGATTTTAATTTATTGTGCTTAAATAGATTCAAGTGTCCCACCAAATATATCTCTCTACCCCCCACCCCCGTGTTCCCCTTGATACCCCCTTTGACCCCTCCCCCCATAAACCTCCCCCCTTCCCTTCAGAATCTGCTGTTCTGCTCTCTATAACGTTGTTATGTATATACTAGAAGGCCTGGCGGTCATACAAAATGACTGCTGTTCTAGATATTATAAATTGTAATTAAAATGATTTGTGCAAAGATGTCTGCTAATTCAAACTGAATTACCCAGGGCAGGCGGCCAGGACGCCCCTTTGCTTACTGCCCCACGGGGTTTCCCCCTTCTACTTGCTTAATTGCTTAAAGTAGAGTGCAATGAAGGAAACCACTGGCAGTACATTTCTTAAGAGCCACTGCTAGCTCAATAAATAAAGGTGATTTAAATAATAAAATGTTAATTCACATGTCAAAGATCTCTTTGTACACAACATTTCTTGTGTAGATCTTTCCATCATTTTTAAGCTTGCCTTGCAGAGGACTATCAATTATTTTTAATTTTACGTTCGTTCTTTCACAAACTCTTGAACAGGCAACATAAAATTGACCACTTCCAAATGCAGACTCAGGTAAAAAAATGCCAACACACTTAAGCGTTTGGCCCTGAGACTTATTGACGGTCATAGCAAAGGCAAGTTTTACAGGAAATTGTCTACGTCTCAATTGAAACAGCAACCCTGTTTGAGATGGAGCCAAATCAATTCTTGGAATGACATGTATTTCACCTTTAGAGGAGCCAAAGACTTAGCTATTATGACATTATTTTTCAATTGGAGGACCTCTAGTCTTGTACCATTGTAAAGACCCTTCTGGTGTTAAGATTTCTTAACAGCATAATAATTGCTCCAATCTTTAACCTCAATTTGTGAAGTTTCTCCATTTGAAACTGTTTTAATCCTTTTTGCATTTCGATCAGCATTACTCTGTCGTTTTTTTGCATTTCTCTGCTGCCTTTGTTCAAGGGACTCATTTTGTCGAGACAGGCTTTTTTGTCTTGCATCTGAGGCAAGCCTTGTTTCTCTATGCTCATCAGTCTCATTTTGCCGAGAAAGACGCATTTGCTCTGCTACTGAAGCAAGCCTTATCTTTCTCTGCTCAGTGGTTTCTTTTTGTCGAGAAAGCCATTTTTGTGCAGCTTTAGCTCCTTTTCTCTCCTCTTCAGTGCTGTATTTTCTAGGAGGCATTCTTAAAAGAAATTACGTTAAGACATAGTTTTTATGTAAAACAGATGATTGCCAATGCAAACAAATGTTCACCTTCCCCCTGACCCGCTCAATTTGTGTTCAGCCATGGCAACTTCACCCCATTGGCTAGTACAGTTATGCAAGCAACCAATAAGCTATCGGCGACAAACAGACATTTAAGCCACATATAATAAAGATTAATTTCACTAACCTCTTTTCTTTCTCTAATCCCATCCTCTTCTCCCTTTTTCCTCTGACCACTTTCCCTCTGGTCACTTTGTTTCCGCCTCTACCTCTATTCTGTTCCTCAGTTCACATTGTTCATTACATTCCTCATATGAGTGAGGTCATATGATATGTTTCTTTCTCTGCCTGGCTTTCACTGAGCATAATATTCTCCAGGTCCATCCATGTTTCCACAAAAGGTAAGATTTCCTTCTTTTTCATGGCTGTATAGTATTCCATTGTGTATATGTCCCACTGCTTTTTAATCCACTCATCCATTGATGGACACTTGGGCTGTTTCTAGATCTTGACTATTGTAAACAATGCTGCAATAAGCATGGAGGTGAATTTTTTTTTGAATCAGTGATATGTTATTCTTGGGATATATTCCTAAAAGTGGGATAGCTGGGATATAAGGCAGTTGCATTTTTAATTTTTTGAGGAATCTCCATACTGTTTTTCACAGTGGCTGCACCAGTCTAAAATAGCAGTATATTTTTAAAAGTATATATTTTTTTAGGACAATGAGGTGCAGTAGAAATAAGAAGACATGGACTGTTTGTGCATTCCAGTACACTCCCCCACCCCGTATAATTGTATGAACTTGTGCAAATCACCTTATTTCTCCTGTCATAACTTTATCTATTAAAGATTTATCTTTTAAAAGAGAAGATTGGCGTTATACTTATCTATTGCTGTGGAACAAATGACCACAAAACTAAGGTATAACAATTCTACAAGCTTTTCTACTGTATCCCACAATTTTTTAAAAACTTTATTTCTTTCCAGTTATAGTATGCATTCGATATTATTTTGTTTTAGTTTTAGTTGAACAGCATAGTGGATAGACAATCATATACTTTATAAAGTGTTTCCTTTAATATTTCAAGTACCTACCTGGCACCACACATAGTACAGTATTGTCTATGTTCCCTATGCTGCATTTTATATCCCCATGACTTTTTTGTAACAGTGAAATCATATGGTATTTGTCTTTCTCTGACTTACTCATTTCACTTAGCATAATACCCTCTAGGTCATCCATCCATGCTGTTGCAAATGGTAAGGTTTAATTTTCTTTTATGGCTGAGTGATTTCTAATTGTACATATGTACCACATCTTTGTTATCCACTCATCTATTAATGGGCACTTGGGCTGATTCCAAATTTAGGCTATTGTAAATAACATTGCAATGAACATAAGGGTGTATATATTCTTTTAAAATGGAGTTTTAGGTTTCCTTGGTGAATTCCCAGATGTTGAATCACTGGGTCACAAGGCAGTTCCATTTTTAATTATTTGAGGTAAATTCATACTTCTTTCTACAGTGGCTGCACCAATTTTCATTCTCCACAAGAGTACATGAGGGTTTCCTTTTCTCCACACCCTCACCAACACTTATTTATTGATTATGATGATAGCCATTCTGAGATGTGTGAGGTGATATCTCATTGTGGTTTTATTTATTTTTTATTTTTAAAATTTTTATCTACTGATTTCAGCAAGTGAAAAAAAGGAGGAGAGAGAGAAGAGGAACATTGTTTCTGTACATACCCTGACCAGGGATTGAACCAGCAACCTCTGTGCTTTGGGACGATGCTCTTACCAACTAAGCTATCTGTCCAGGACTTGTGGTTTTAATTTGCATTATTCTGATGATTAGTCACATCAGATATCTTTTCATATGTTTATGGCTATCTGTATATACTCTTTGGAGAAGTGTCTGTCTACTTTTTAATTGTGTAGCCCACAAATTTTGTGAGTCAGGACTTCTAGCAGAACTAAACTGGATAATTCAATTGTTCTATGTGGCATAATAGAGGTTACTTTGTGATATTCAATTATTAGATAGTCTCTATTGGAAAGTGGAAATTTTATACTTGTACTTATAGTGACTTGGAGGGTGAATCCAAATGGCTGATTTTAGCTGGAATTGTCAACAAAATACCTAACTGTGATTTCTTCAGTAATGGAGGCCTCAGGTGATCACATTTATTCCATGGTGAGTAAGGTGTCAAGAGTAATTGTTCAATGAAGAAGGAAGAAGCTGCATAGTATTTTATAATCTAGTACCATTTCTGCCATACTCTATTGGTTGAAGCAGTCCCAACCATGCACACACATAGTGTGAGTATATATGACAGGCCCTGGCTGGTTGGCTCAGTGGTAGAGTGTCAGTCTGACATGTGGATGTCCTGGGTTCGATTCATGGTCAGGGCACACAAGAGAAGTGACCATCTGCTTCTCCATCTTTTTCCTTTCTCTCTCTCTCTCTCTTCCCCTCTCACAGCAGCCATGGTTCAGTTGGTTCAAGAGCATGGGCCCTGGGTGTTGAGGATGGCTCTGTGGAGCCTCCACCTCAGACACTAAAAATAGCTCAATTGCAAACATGGCCCCAGATGGGCAGAGCATCATTTCCAGATGGGAGTTGCTGGGTGGATCCGGTTAAGGCACATGCGGGAGTCTCTCTCTGTCTCCCCTCCTCTCACTTGGAAAAGAAGAAAAAAAATTTTTTTAAACAAAACAATTGTGAATACATGAAATACAAAGTTTATTCTTATATTATTTATTAATTATTGTATTATTTTCCATATGAATAAATATAAACCTAATTTTCCCTAACCCATTATTCAAAGGGCACAATTACAGACCTGAATACCCATGAAAGAAGTTTTAAATAATTTTACTTCCATGCTTAAAACCACTATAGCTTATGTCCTACACACAAAATTATTGACCTTCCTTCATTATGCAAGAACTACCAAAAGTCTCATTCTATTACGTTAAGAATCTCAGATACAAGGTCCAGGATTTCATCACTAAATCAGATCTAGCTATAGAAGTACCTTGGTATCTTTTCCTTGAGTAAAATTTCTCATTTATGAAGACCTGTCAAATAAAGAGACACATTACCTGTAAATAAATAAAAAATTAAAAAACATTTTGCTGTTTAAAAACTTTTTTTTTTTTCATTTTGCAAGAAGTAGTTCAAAGTATGCACATTGAAATCCTAGACAGATGAAAATGCTGAGTTTGAGACTTTTTTGGGGGTGGGAAAGGGAGATACAGCCTTTAAACTTCATGACAGTAGGTCTAAAGATGAGACAGTCATAAGATAACTATAGTAAATACTCCTCTTCCAGATGGGGAAAAAAAAGAGACACAGACAATCACTGTCTTACAGTGATTCCTTAATATAATCTGGTAGAAGTCTTCATTTTCCTAGTTGAAGTTCAGCCTTGATAGCTGGACATAATTTTATATGGCTCTTGACTTTGGTCTTGCCTTCTGAATATTTCCATTTTTTCAGAATTTGAGCTTTTCCATAAAATCTAATTTTCATAAAATCCAGTTTTCTTAGACTGCTTCCTGTGTATAGAGTATAGTTTGGTTATCTCAAGGCCTTTTTAATTTTCTTTCTCCTTTTTTTTTATTCCTTCTACTCTTTCAATTTAGGCTAATATAACATTTTTACAGTCTGTGAGCTTCTTCTGCATCAATTCCTAACCTATTTCATTAGACAGAAACATACCCATAAGTCTTTTTGAGATAAATCCTTCTGTATCTTACTTTCTCTAATTGTACACTAATCACTATTGTCTGTCCTAGTGCACCTACATGGCATGCTCTTTTACTCTTTGTAACTAAGATACAAACTTAAACCGTTAAAGCCTTCTGAAGTTTCAACAAAGGATCTTACAGCTGCAGCCTACATTCACTGAGGCTGGCTTCTCCTGGCACTGCCCTTGATTTGATCATTACCCTGAGACCAACTCTTACTTTGAGGACAACTTGCTGGTTCAAAAGTTTGTCCTTAGTCCTTTACATTCACTTCAGAGTCTGTGGATTATTTAATTCATTTCTCTATTCTCTCATGTTATTATTCAGCTGTAAGAAACCAGATGGTGCCTTCAATGCTTTGTCCAGAAATCATCCTAGCTAGATTACCAATTTCATTAAGTACCTTTTTATATTTTCCAGGTTACCTGAGGTGACAGTATTACCAAAATTCCTGCCAACTCTCAGTGTAATTCTTTTTTAACTTTCTTCAATTCTTCTATACTAGTTACTTCAAGGTTTGTCAGGCTTTTCTCTGATGTCCTGTCTGCAAACCAAAGATACATAGGTTAGATTCTGTAATGTTAGCACCATAGTTTCAGGTACTAACTTGTGTTTATTGCTGCATTAAAAAAAAAGAAATGACCTAAAACCTAATTGCTTCAGACAATATTATATTTCATATCTAATGAATCACTAGTTTGGCAACATTCGAATGGGTGATTTTTCTCTTTCATGGAGCTTTGATGGAAGTTGCTCAGGGGTTTTCAGCTGGTGGATGGACTAGAACAAAGGCTCCAAAACAACTCCAGTCATATAGTGCTTCTTTGGGAATGGGAGGAATGTTAAACTTGGCTTTGTTAACCAGAATCTAAACAGGTGACTTCTCCAGCCTGGTAATGTAGTGGTTTCTCATAAGATACCTAAGAACTTCAGGAGCAAAAGTTCTAGCTATCACATCTTGATGGGAGGGAGGAAAAGAATTTACAGTCCTAGATGAAATATGCCCAAATTGGGCTGGATGATCACTAACATTCTTTTTCTTTCTAAATTATCTGTTTCAAAAGCAACAATGAAGATTTAGAATGGATGTGATATAAAAGGAAAAACATTTTAACTTTTCACAAGTTATAAGCATCTAAACTTGCTCAAGCATTAAATAGTCTACAGCATTCATCTTCCAAAAGATATAATTCGAAAGATAACTGTAGGTGATAAAGACATTTATAGCTGAGATTGGATAGAAAATATCTAAAAATATATAACTTTATATCTACATTTCTATAAAAATGACTGTATTGCTTATAACCTCTTGTCATGAAATACTTTTCCCCCAACTAAAACCTATAAACAAAACTGTGAAACATCACTTTAAAGTTGTATTTTCAGCTATTTTGATAATATGAAAAAGATTACTTCCAGAGAAATCTTAACATAATTTATTATATAGATAAAGCTACTAAAATCAATAAATGACATTCTTCTCTTGCTGTGGTTCTTTGTGGTGCTTAAATAACAAAGCCATAGAGATGGGAATAATTTGAGATCTTCTGGATTAAATCCTTTCATCCAGAGATGAAAGAATTGAGCCCTAGAGAGACTCGAAAGCTGGTCCAAGGTCTCTTAACTGGTTAATGGGTAGAGTCAGGGATTCTTTCTCTGATCGTGGTGCTAACAGTTACAACCACACCCCAGAGAGGAATAAGCTTCTCAAATGAGATCCTTCTTCTCTTGCAGTTCATGCTTTCATTAATTTTTTAATAACTATTCATCTGTTCTACATAATTTTTAGACCAACCTTAATGAGTTGAAAAAAATTCCAATAAGGTTGAATTAGTAAAAATTTACTGTTGTATCATATTTTAAAAAAACAATAATAATAACAATATTATAAGCATCTATGTAAAAGTAGTGAGGAATTGGTATAAAGAAAGTTTATTGCTTTATTTTGTTCATCCAGTGTATAAAGAATTATTGTTTATTGGTTTGTTTTGTTTTGTTTTTTGTATAAGCAGTTATCTTAAAGCCTTTTCCCCTAATTTGGAAATATTTTCTAAACTACTCTGATATGCAAGCACATCAAATGGTTTTGAATATTACCAAAAATCAGGTGCTGATGGTTTCGGGGGGGGGGGTTGAAACATCTTTGGTATAAGAAGTATAATCATTATTATATTCTACCTTATAAAAATATGATATATATCTTTAAGCAATATTTTTTAAAATAATTTTTTTGGCCTATAGGCCATCATGATATATGTCAACATTCTTTTTTAAGATGAACATTTTCAAATATTTGAAGAAAAGTACTAAATCATGACTATGTCTTATAATTTAAATACATACAATTTCTTCAATTGGCAAGGATTCTGAAACCACACATAGGCAAATCGAGGGGGATGAACTACACTTGATGCCCCAGAAGTCATGTTAAGGACCACATCTGCTTTGCATCTATTCTTCGAATACAGTGCTCCTATCACTTATCATTTTGAATTTGTTTTTTTTTTTCTTTTAACTATCTTTATGCTTTGTGTACATGTATATAAAACTGATATTTATATATTCTAAAGAAATGATTTTACTTACCTGAAATTGTGCATTAAAGAGGCAATATTTTTAAATTCTAAGATGTGAAAAATAAGACTTTTAGAATTTTCATGCTTAGGTGGTATGCTTCAAGATACCAACATCCCACAAGGTTATAAATTATTGACTGAATGAAGTTATTAAGAATAAACAGTTCAAAATTGGGGACAAAATTTGCGTTTGGACGGCCACACTTCTAATCCTTCCTGATCATGTATTTAAATAAATAAGTTTCTATTCTGATGGAAGGTATATAGTTTTGAACTGAGAAAAATAATGCAGTATTATCAGAAAATATACATAATTATCTCTAAAAGCCATTAATTTAAATAGGTATGTTCACGTTGTCTGATTCCTAATTCTACCAGCATTAGGAGTCATTGAATTTACTAAGACTTCATAAAATCGACCAACTTTTGTTTGTCCTCATGACATTATTTCAAGACTTCATTGAGATTAAAAAATATATAGTGGGTTAAGGAGTGAGTCTAGTAATAGTAACACCTTCAGTTACTGTATATGTATTGTGTTTTCCTAAGTCAACTACATTCACTCTTGGTGTTTATATTCTTTATACCATTGGTCATATGCTAAAGATTATATGTTCATAGATATGTCATCTCTCATTACGAAAGTTTTATAAGGATAAAGATCCTGTTTATATGTTTTTATAACTAGTAAAGTGAATCTACCTAAGTAAAAAGCAGATAATTCAAGTCAGTTATTGAATTTTATTTTTAATGCTTTTGTATTATTTAAAGTAATTTTAAAAATTTGTTGCCTAGAAGTGGACATGTTATTCCATTTAAGATCTGGCCACTGCATGATACTATTGTATAATTTTCTTCTTTCAAATTCTCAAGTATATAATTTTTTTAACTGACAAAATGGTAATATATATAGTATTATTAGTATAATTTTAGCTGTCCTGCATTATTCATTGTTAAGTAAAATTCTCAGATGTCATTTCCATGGTTTTTTAATATCTTTTCATCATATGATTCTCCATTCCATGTCAGATTGGAATGGAAAATAATATAGTATTTTGTGATTGATTTAAGACATGGGTAGCATAGTTTCTTATTTTTGTGCTTAGATATTTAGAGAAGTTTATTTCTGGTTTATTTTTTAAATTTTTACAAAAATATTTTTCTTGTAAACACAGATGAATATTTACTTTCCTAAACAATGCAAAACTGATAGAAAAATTATATATCCTTGTTGAATTTATGTAAAGCATACCATCTTCAAATTCACAGTTGTAAGTACCTCTGATATAAAATTCAATATATAAAAATATGTGTCCAGTAGATCTAGCTGTATAATACATTTTTTGGCATGCTACATATTTTTATAAGTACCCTTCTTCAATGGTATTTGCTGATTAGATTCTTAAGTAGCACTTATATTTCTATTATTTTTCATTAGAAATGTATTTGTCCATTTTTCTATACCCATTAACACTTTATGATTTTATATGAATTTTCTTTACTACTTCACCACAAAATAAATGCAAGATTATTCAACTGTTGTATCCCACAATTCTGTAATAATGATACCATTACTAAGATAGCTCTATTTCTTATAACCGAGTCACCCTAAAATTTTATTTTCTTATCAGTTACTATAAATTGATGGGAAAACCATTTAACACAAACACTAATAGATGGGTAAAAATGCTATCATTTTCATGGAAACTATTTCTAAAATATGTAACTGTTACTTTAGCTTGTGCTTCTTTTCTATCATCAAAATCACTATCTTTTGTATATTTCTATATTATATATCTATGTATTAAGAGCCTAAATAATGTATGTGTTTCTTTTCATCTACTTTTATAAGTTTGGAGGACACTAATCTTACTTTCATGTCCTTTTTTTTCATATAAATTAAATGTTAATTAGTTACTGATCAAAATTAGTCAGAAACTTTAGAAATGAAGTTTCATTTTTTTATTTTCAGTTAAATAAATATACTGAAATATTGAGGGGTAAGACAAGAAGCCAGGCATGTCTTGGAACTATGATTAATCATGCATACTAGTACTTTAAGTACCCACTGGAGTTCATTAAGTTTACTTGCATGTTTCATTTTTTTGTATGTGTACCTTTAGTACCTGAAGTGCACTAATAACCATTGCTTACCTATAACTGTGCTACTCTGTGTATTGTAGTTTATCCCTCTGATTTTAAAGACCCAACTCAGACATCAGTTTTTCCAGGAAGTCTCTGATGAATCCTACAGTGTGCTGTGTTTTTTTTGTTTTTGTTTTTGTTTTTGTTTTTTTGCTGTAGCATTGTCTCAATCTACTCTAATAATTCACTTAGTTTTCTGGTTTGTTTGTTGTTGTTGTTTTTCCTATCTCCTATTACTATAAATACCTTCATACCAGGATTATGACTTTTTTCCATAATCTTATTTTACCTCCTATTTACCCAAATTCAAGTTATGAAGGATTCTGGAGATGTATATATCTTGTGTGTATTGTTCTAGTTCACCATGCTTGATTTCAGGAGCATTTTGTCTTGTTCACTCCTTGAATTTCTTTCTTCTTTTGGATTCTGTTAACACTAGACTCTTCTAGTGTCCTTTTATCTTAGAATCCTTACTACTTATCTTCACTTGCTGGGTCTTCCTTTTTTAATGGATTATAATTATTTCATCCTTTGGCTCGACATGCTATGAAACATACCTTTAGGTCCTAGAAATTTTGAGATTTAAAATAACAATTAAAAGAAGAATTCCTTACGATGCTCTTCTAGTCACTCTCTTTATACTAACTCTACCCCTAGAAATCCTCACTAGTGCCTGTGGCTTTCAATATCTTGTACATGTTAAGGAAATATCTTGCACCTTGTGGAAAGATCTCAATTATAAAACTGAAGTAATCTATTCAAATTTCTATTTAATATTTCAACATAGAAATCTCACAGTAAATATTACTATAACTAAATTCATATTTCTTTCAGGAAATATTCTACCTGTAAGAGATATAAAAAAATAAAGATAATTATTTATTAATATAATAAATATTTTAATTAAAATAAGTTTGAATTATATGAAAAAAACTCTGTGTCATGATAAAAAAGACCTTGAACCTGGATTCTGGGTATAACTGTGCAAGCTCTGTCAGTAACTAACATGGTAACCCTGAAGAACTCTCAAAATTTTATTTGAATTTCCTTTAAAATATTTTACATACTTTCTAGGATAACTTTTTTTGTTGTTTCCATAATTCTAAGGAGTGTGGCACTAATATTGTAATGATATTTGAAAGAAAAACTAAAATAAAAGCACAGAATCTGTGAATGTGGGTAAGTTTTTTCAGGTCTGCCTTCAGATGATCTTGACATACTGTTTCTTCTTTTTTTCTGTGGTTCAATCTTTTAGTATGTCTCCCTTTGACTTTAACACCTTTTCTTCATTCTAGACCCATAGACTAAAACAGATAAAAATAGATTGCTCCTAATTTCTGTATGCCTGTTATAGTTGCCATTATTATTAGAAATCTAAGAAGACTGGTTCAACACATATTTCCTCCTAATAAAAACTTAACTAGACATTTAATGGAAACTATTTCCTTGCACCTACTTTTCAAAAATGACTTCTGCCTGACCTGTGGTGGCACAGTGGATAAAGCATCGACTTAGAATGGTGAGGTTGCCAGTTCGAAACCCCAGGCTTGCCTGGTCCAGGCACATATGGGAATTGATGCTTCCTGCTCCCCCCACCCTTGCCATCTCTCTCTCTCTCCTCTCTAAAATAAATAAACAAAGTTTAAAAACATAAAAAAAAATAAAAATGACTTTAAAGCATAAGTCCTATTTCTGAAAACGATATAAATTTTTTTCTTTTTCCTGTCAATTGATGTTGAAACTTACCAACACATAGATGTCATATACAATATTTAGAAGCCTTTTAATAAAGCATATTTTGAAATAAAAAAATATTTTAGTATGGGTGTAAACATGTAAACCTCAATTATAAAATTTATATGCCATGCTATTTTAGAAACCAATGTTTCAGAAGATCATTTATAAATTCAGACAAAAGCTATAAATATCTTATGGAAGGATAAACATGCTGGATTTAAAATAAAGACGTAAACCAAATAACCAGTGTTTTCATCATAGTTATTTTCCTTGCTAACTAAGCGATACTGGGAGGTTATGACCTTTCAATTTCAGGTTTTCTTAGCTATTAAACTCTGATAATGAGGATGGCATTAACCATGCAGTATTTAATTTTGATATATTAGTTATATTGGCATAGTAGTTAACCAAGCAAGATAAAACATTAAAGATATTTATTATACTAAGAATTAATATTGTGTTCTTACATTTTCCAAAGTGACCCAAAATCAGTCTTTTTCCATATCCTTTTCTGATTGTGTTTTATAACATTTTTGTTTTGTAATAATTGCCATAATTGAGAATAAATATACTTTAGTAATTGTATAAGATTACATGCTGAATTCCTCTATTCATTTCTCTACTGGAAGTATTTATTGGCTTTGGCTGGTTGGCTCAGTGGTAGAATATCTGCATGGTGTGTGGAAATCTCGGGTTCAATTTCCAGTTGGCATACAAGAGAAGCGACCATCTGCTTCTCAACCCATCACCCTTCTCTCTCTCTTGTCCTTCCTCAGCCACAGCTCATTCCAGCACGGTAGCCCTGGGTGCTGAGGATGGCACCATGGTCTCATCTCAGGCACTAAAATAGCTTGGTTGCTGAGCAATGGAGCAATAGCCTCAAATGGGTAGAGCAGCCCCCCATATTGGGCTTGCCACATGGATCCTGGTGGGGATGCATGTAGGGGTCTGTCTCTCTGCCTCCCCGCCTCTCATTTTATAATAATTTTAAAAATTATTAAATAATTTTGTTTAAGCTTTTTTTTTAAATCAGTTTGCATATTAAAAAAATTATTTTTCTGCTTTTTAAGTACTATGTGGAAACATTAATCCTAGAAAAGACATGCCAGGTCTTCCAAGTAGCAGATATTAAAGCTATTAACTAGCCTGACCAGGCGGTGGCGCAGTGGATAGAATGTCAGACTGGGATGTGGAGGACCCCTGTTCAAGACCAAGAGATCTCCAGCTTAGGCGTGGGCTCATCTGGTTTGAGCAAAAGCTCACCAGCTTGGACCCAAGGTCTCTGGCTTGAGCAAAGGGTTACTCGGTCTGCTGAAGGCCCACGGTCAAGGCACATATGAGAAGGCAATCAATGAACAACTACTGTGTCACAACGAAAAACTGATGATTGATGCTTCTCATCTCTCTCCATTCCTGTCTGTCTGTCCCTGTCTATCCCTCTCTCTGATTTTCTCTCTGTCTCTGTAAAAAAAAAAAAAGTTATTAACTAATATTTACAAAAATATGGATATGTTTCCATTTTGTCTCTATATTATAGAGTTTCTTACAAACTTATGAAGGTAAGCCAGAGACCTTGGGTCCAAGCTGGTGAGCTTTTGCTCAAACCAGATGAGCCCACGCCCAAGCTGGAGATCTCTTGGTCTTGAACAGGGGTCCTCTGCATCCCAGTCTGACATTCTATCCACTGCGCCACCGCCTGGTCAGGCAAGCTAATTGTTTATCTCTTGAAAATAACATCTTATTTATTGTATAACCTTAAACATTAAGTATAGTAAATAAGAGTTCTTAAGACAATCTGTACTTTATAAAGATTTTTTTTTACTCTACCTAGTTAAAAGTTTTTTAAATATACAGTACTATGCTTTCTCTCTTATTATATAATCAAATCTTCAAGTGGATGGAGCAGAATATATATATATATATATGTATGTTACTCATACATACATATACACACAAATATATAATTTAGAGCATATAATAATAGGATATAATATGTACAATATGATATAAGCATTTATATATAAAACACCTATTAACTTAACTTACCATAAGTAAAAACTGATAATAGCAGAGATCTTAATAAAAAGTTTATGTTATTTGAACTTGCAATCAGCCCTCATAAGCTTAAAGTCTTTAAAGGGAATTTTATTTATCTAAAGATTAAGTACCTTTTTAAGTTCTACTTATATTACCATGTAAATATTAAGTATTTGTTACTAAAAACAATTTTATGCACTCTGTAAAGCTTCAATGATACATTTTTTTCTGATTTTATCTAGTTACAAAGCTGAAATTAATAAGGTAATTAAAAGTATATGCACATGAGAGATTTAAGTTTTGCCAGATTGAGCAAATCACTTATGTAATATTTTGCAAAGTAAAATTATGTTGACTACATAATCAACTAGACAACATCAAGCTAAAATTGCTCTTGTGATGCTTTTATTCTTGTGAAATGTCTTCCATGAACTATAAAACCTGCCAGCAGGTATTTGTAAAACACTAACAGTGTTCTCATGGTTGTATTATTAGTAGTCAACAATTCAAGAGAAACTAGAAGATGAAGGGATGGAAGAAGAGAAAGATATAAAATAAAATCCCTGAGGCCTATACCTCTTGAGATCTGGATAACAATTATGAGGAATGAAATGACTACAGAGACAAGTGAAAAGATCAGCGATCTTATTGAAGGTACTTCCAACCCCCCATGCCTAAAGAAAAGGAGGAAGAGAGGGAGGGAGGGAGGAAGAAAGGGAGGAAATGAGGGAAAGAAGGAAGGAAGGAAGGAAGGAAGGAAGGAAGGAAGGAAGGAAGGAAGGGAGGGAGGGAGGGAGGGAGGGAGGGAGGGAGGGAGGGAGGGAGGAAGAGAGTTTCTCTTTATTTCCTAAAATAAAAACATTTGAACTTTTTAAAACTTGCAAATGAGAAACTGTCTTTGGAAAAGTTGTTCACAAAGAAAATAAAAGAACTCTCAATCAGAAACCAGAGTACTGACCCATGCATTGTGTTTAGTTGATGATTTGGTTAAGCTAAAGATTTTCCAAGGTAGACACACTAACCGCACTCTTAGGAAACATCAGTGAAGGCTTAGAAAACAAACAGAAAAAGCTCATAAAAGTGCCTACATTTTTTGTACTGTATTATATATTATAGATGTGTGTGTGTAAGAAATACACAGACATATAGAAGTAGCTGATATCTATATTGACAGATATCTATGTAATATATGTATATAGTATGTACACATATCAGATATATCTGTATCTCAAGTACATTTCTTGTTAATTACCCTTTTAGGTTTAGTTTTATAACTAGATAAAACAAAAAATGGAAATGTGTGTGTATAAATATATATATATATTTGGATAAACATGACATGTAAAAACAGATGTCTGATTAAATTACAAAAGTGCCACTTGTGATTTTTATGTACGGTTGAGCATTACATTGTTTTTTCTCAGTGAATGGTGTGTTGTTCTGGCTGTGAGCCCAGGTCTCTCACAAAATGATCAACCTGAGACTAGCACAGTACCATCTGGTAGTATCTCAGGTAGGAATACATGAAAAATATCTAGTAATTTATGCATTTCATCCTGAAAGCATCATAATACAAACCAGGATATGACATTTTTTTCAGTAATGTAATCTCTTGCAAATAAATGAATTAAATAACATGTCACTCAGTTTGGGTAGAAGAATGAAAAAATAAAGTCTAGGGAGCAGGTGCATAAAAAATGACTTCTTTCCTGGTATGAGAAATTTGTAAGTAATCACACAATTGTGAATACAAGGAGGCCCTGAATTAGTTCCACAATTGAGAAAAGTATAGGGCACTACTGAGCTAGAAATGGGTTGAATCTAGGAAACTGTTATCCACAAAGATTTCTGATCTCTGACCTTGATTTCACAATAAAACAATTGAAAAATAGCATTTTAAAATAACTATTTGTTAATGGGCTTAAAAAGATCATTTACATAAACTGCACGTCCTTTGTCTTTCTGTGATCTACAATATAAATAATCATTAACTTTTATTTTGTACTTCACATAAGAGAAAGCCTGATTTTATGTGATATGGACAATTTCTTCTTGTGTTCCATTCCTATAAATGCCTTGGGTATTAAGTAGTCAATATTAGGTTGTAGAGAAAAAGAAACACTCATTCACTGCTGGTGGGAATGTAAACTGGTACAGCCATTATGAAAGATAGTATGGAAGTTCTTCAGAAAATTAAAAATAGAGCTATTATATGACCTAGCAATCCCTCTACTGGGTATCTACCTGAAAAACTTAAAAACATGGTATGCAAAGATACATGCACCCCATGGTCATCACAGCATTATTTCAGTGGAAACAACTAAAGTTTCCCTTGATAGAGAATTGGATAAAGAAGATGTGGTACATATATACAATGGAATACTACTCAGCCATAGGAAATGATGACATATTGCCATTTACAACAACATGGATGGACCTTGAGAACATTATACTGAGTGAAATAAGTAAATTAGAAAAAGCTAAGACATTTTTTCACACATAGGTGGGATATAAAAATAAGATCACGGATATAAATAAAAGGGAACTGTTTACCAAGGGGAGCGGGGCACGCAGGAGGTAATTAAAAAGGGACAAATATACAGTGATGGAAGATGTTTTGACTTTGGGTGATGGGCACACAATGCAATCAACAGTTCAAATGCTATAGAGATAATTACTTGAAACCCCTGTTTTCTTATTACACATGGTTAAAATAATAGTTCATCTTACACATGCTGAATTCATCTCATTCATTGAAAGTCTGAGCATAACTGAGAACAAACATTAAGTCTCTGCTCATAAAAGGTGCTCATTTCTCTTTTTTATTAAAAATTTTAAAATTTATTAAAGTGACATTGATTAACAAGATTATATAGCTTTCAAGTGTACCTTTTTATAATACATGGTCTGTATATTGCACTGTTTGCCTACCACATAAAGTCAAATAATATTCTGCCACCATATATTTGGGACCCTTTAGTATTTACTACCTCCCCTCTACTAACCTTCATATAATGATGTGTCTATAGATTTTAGTCATATATATATATATATATATATATATATATATATATCACACACACAAGTGAAATCATATGGTTTTTAGCTTTTTCTGACTTACTTTACCTGGCATGATATTCTCAAGGTCCATCCATACTTCACAAAAGGTAGTGTGTTTCATCTTATGGCTGAGTAGTATTCCAGATCTTTATCCTATCTTCTGTGAAGGAACACTTCGGTTGTTTCCATGTCTTGACCACTGTGAATAATGCTGCAATGAAAATAGTGGTGTATATATTTTTGTGAATAAAATATTCTCAAAATTTTCAGGTCGATACCCAGAAGAGGGATTGCTGGGGTCCCTCTTCTTAATTATTTGAGAAGCTCGCATACTGTTTTCCATAGTGGCTATACCAATTTACATTTCCTCCAGCAGTGAATGTGGGTTTCTCTTTCTGCACAAACTCTCCAGCACTTGTTACTACTTTGTCTTGGTGATAACAACCATTCTGACAGATGTGAGGTGGTATTCCATTGTAGTTTTCATTTGCTTTTTTCCAATAACTAATGAAGTTGTGCATCTTTTTATATGTCTGTTGGCCATTTGTATGTTTTCTTGGGTGAAGTGCTTGCTCAGGTCCTTTTCTCATTTTTTTAATTGGATTCCTTGTCTCTTCAGTGTTTTTTGTATAAGTTCTTTATATATTTTGGATATGAAACCTTTGTCTGAGCGGTTGTTTGGAAATAACTTCTCCCATTTGGTTGGTGACCTTTTTGTTTTGGTGGCAGTTTCTTTTGCTGTGCAGAAGTATTTAGTTTGATGTGATTCCATTTATTTATATTTTCCTTTACTTCCCTTGCTTTTGGGGTCAAATTCATAAGATGTTTTTCAAGACCAAGGTCCACAAGTTTATTACCTATGTTTTTTTCTATGTAATTTATTGCTTCAGATTTTACATTTAGGTGTTTGATCTAGTTTGAATTAATTTTTGTAGCCTAGTTTCAGTTTCACTCTTTTACATGTGGCTTTTCAATTTTTTCCAGCACCATTTACTGAAGAGGCTTTCTTTTCTCCATTGTATGTTTTTTACTTCTTTGTCCAAAAACAAAGCAATAACAAAAAAATTATTTTCTTTATTTTCTATTTCACTTTGTTTATAAAGATGCCTTCATTAAGGATTTTCAGTAAATATTTTTTTGTTTTACAAAATACATATAGCCACTAAAAAACATATGATGTGACCAGTGGATAAGGAACAAATTAATGAATAAATAAATCTTATATGATGATCTTATAAATACTTATTTTGGCTATAATTTTAAAAGTCTCCTGAATTTATATTTTCTTTTTCAAAAAGGCCTTTGGAGTTTACAACATAGTCAACACTACATTACTGTTATAGGTTAAAAAAATGTTACAACTAAATTTTTTTTTTTTTTTTTTGCTTCTTACTCTAATGAATTCCCTTGGAAAAGGTATAAGAAAGAAATACCTCAACAGAAATTCACCTTCTAATAGGTCATGTTCTAGCAAGACTTCAGGGCATCTGGATATAAATTTTTTAGTTTATTGTTTCCTTTATTTGTCAATCAGAGAGTTTTTCCAAAATGTAAAATTGTTTTTTCCAAAATACATCATAATACTGGAGCTGTTAAGAGTCAAAGTTGGAATGAATTTTTGACTTTGTAGAAACAATAGTCTGTGTACATTTCTCTCCTTCCAAACTTTGATTTAACCCATCATCTTCCCAACTGATACGCATTGTTTGTTGTAGCTCTTATCCATTGCGACTGTGTATTTTGCCTATGGATGCCACCTAGAGAAATCTACTTTTCCAATTCTCACTTCAATGGTTCCCTTAATTTTTCTAATAGACCTTATAACTTGTAGATAGTGTTTGAACTCTAAGTCACAAAAACTTAAAACATGACTTTTTAAAAGTAAATTATTAATAAAATCCTTTTAAAGAATGATGAAGTTACAAGATTCAGTCATATATATAGTCTACCGGAAAGTTCTGTCCGTTTTTGGAATAAAACAAACTACAAATTTTTCATACCGTCAATAAACTTTATTAAATAATATATTTCCACACCAATTCTATCTTCCAAATATGGTCCAAAATGGTTTGTTGAGCTGAATTAAACCTTTCTGCAATCTCCAATGTTGTCAGAAAAGGATCTTGCTCCAACATGGTCTTAACAACATCGTCATCGATCAAAGATGGTCGCCCAGAATGTGGCTTATCAGGAAGGTCGAAATCACCTGTTTCAAATTTTTTGAACCATCTCCTGCATGTCCTATCAGAAACTGTACCTTCACCAAACACTTTCTTTTTTTTTTTGAAGCTGGAAACGGGGAGAGACAGTCAAACAGACTCCAGCATGCATCCAACCAGGATCCACCCAGCACGCCAACCAGGGGGTGACACTCTGCCCACCAGGGGGTGATGCTCTGCCCCTCTGGGGCATCACTCTGTTGCGACCAGAGCCACTCTAGCACCTGGGGCAGAGGTCAAGGAGCCATCCCCAGCGCCCGGGCCATCTTTGCTCCAATGGAGCCTTGGCTGCGGGAGGGGAAGAGAGAGACAGAGAGGAAGGAGAGGGGGAGGGGTGGAGAAGCAGATGGGTGCTTCTCCTGTGTGCCCTGGCTGGGAATCGAACCTGGGACTTCTGCACGCCAGGCCAATGCTCTACCACTGAGCCAACCAGCCAGGGCCTGTTTACACTTTTGAGAGAGCAAAGTGATCAAATACAGGCTTAGAAATGCACAAGTAGAGTTCATCAAAGTGATTTACTGATGGCCTACAAGAATATGATACATACTTTTTTCTCTACTGGAAGTACAAAAGAGGTATAGTGTGAAAACAAGATGTAAGTTTATTGCAACATTCACAGTTATAACACTATTTTCCCATGTTGTGCACATTGATTATATTTTCTTGGTTATTCATATCAAGTATTTCATCTGATTATTCTTATCACATTTTGCTCTGTATCATTATTATCTCTTTCCTCTTTTCTCATTTTTGTTTGTTCAACTTTATTCCCTTTAGTCTTTTATTTCAATAATAGTTAATTTGATCTCTCTTTTAATGCCTTGCTAGCATTACTGATATGGTTTCTCAATTCTTATACTCATTTAAACCATGTTCACTTCCTTTAAAATACTTACAGTGTGATTAATATAAATAAACTCTCAAATTCAGAAATTAAAATTACCAAAAGCTGAAAGCATACCATTATATATGTATTTTAATATCTTGTTAAAAGTATATGATTAAAATTGCTGTGAAATACCTACAATTAAGGTAAACAATCATGCCCACTAATATTTGTTAGTAGTTATTAATTAGTAAAAATATTTTACATGATTTCTGGGATATGTGTTTATCAATTGCTTAAAGTGATTGCTTGTAAATCATACCAAACTGAACATAAGGAAACTCATTTACACATTAGCATGATAAATTTATCTTATTAGTAGTAACCATTTTTATCATCATATCATCATCATTACAAACACAAGAATGTGTGTTCATTTTAACCAACTCAACAAAACTCCTGATTAATGATTTTTTGTAGGTGCAGATAAATTTTACATTGGGGCATAGCATTCAGAATCTGAGTAAAACTAGATATACTATTTCTTTTATAGAATACTCTTGGTAAGGATTATGTATTAATGATTGTGGTAACCATTATCAATAAGTAAATAAACTTTTCTTTCCATCTCTAAGAAAGATTATGTTTTGGGTACTAAATTCTTACCTATGTAACTATAAAAATCAACACCTACATGGGTTACGGAACAGATTTAACTTGAAAGATATAAAAAATAAAATTATAAATAATTTCATATGGATTACCATAATAAAAGCAATCTCCTCTGTGCTTTATGAAGATTTAAAGACAACATATTCAGCTTTAGATGATGAGAAAGAAATAAGTTTGAAACCAAATTATATGTTATGAACTATTATTATAAAAAAGCAAGTACAAATAAAGATTTAAGATATCCTCAGAATAAATGATACTGTATAAGAGATGCTTTGTAACTAAAAGAAACCTTTGTATGAGTTGGTAGAGTTGAGGCAAATTTCTGATTCTGCTACCAGGTAATCTTGAACAGTTACTTCATTCTGAAAGGAAGTATTGAATAAAAATTCTTTCTACTCTGAAAATCTATGCACTTCTGTAGTAAATCCTCTCAGTATAATATTTAAAAATTTTTGAATGAGAATCTTAATTTCCCAAAATAATACAATAAGAAAAATTAAACACACTCTCATTAATTCCTGAAGGCTTTTTTTTTTTTTTTTTTGTACTGACATTTAAATCAGAGTCTTGCTCAGGAAGTGTAGTATCAACAATTGTTCAGACACTCATGATTTTTCTGTCGGGTGTAGTGAGATACACAAAGACATTTTATGACTCTTATGACATGTTTATGAACCTGATACATGTTGTGTGATTTTTATGAACCTAAGGAACTTGAGTCAATGAGAAACTGAATCATGTACTTAGAAATCCCTATCCTTGCATAAAGCCATTAAAAAGAGGATGCAGCCAAACAATGTCAGAAGAAAAGTACAGAACAACACCTTCCTTATGGATTTGGTCAGATTTAGTAAATTCTATTAATAATATTGGCCCTGAAACTTTGTTGACTTAAAACTCATTAGATTGAAAAAAAGTCTATTTTTTTTGATACTGGAGAAAATTACCATCTAAATCTAAATATATCTAAATACAATTATAATCTAAATCTAAATATAGATGGTTTTTCTCCTCATCAATGGGTATATGGTTATTTACTGTTGTAACAGTTAAACAATGGAATATTTTTAAAAATAACTGCTCAAATGCTAGTCATTAAGTGAGCAGAAGAAAAAAGAATTGAAACAAGTAGAGTTGGTGATATCTCATAGTAGGGGAGTTTTGAACTTGCGTCATCTCTGCAGTTCTTATCCAGAATCTTTAAGATCAGCAGTATGCGTGGGCTTAGATTGCTATGCTTCCTGAGTACATTTAAAACATGACAGCTTCCTTCATTTGGTACCATGTTGTATGTCTATAAATTATCTCAGAATCCAAACAACTTCCTATGGCACACTCCAATTTTGTTAATAAGTTTTAAATCACATACATACACAAAATATTAATCCAAGTTACTATTATTATGATTGGACAGACTGCTCATCCTTAAGATCCTTTTAGTAAATGTGTGAAAAAATTTCCTATGTAATCCAAAAGAATTTTTAGGATGCAATTTAATCATGAAACTATAAAAAAAAATTCAAATATATGCAAAATGGATTGTGCTCAAAAATCAAATGTAAAATTCTATTAGAACACCATGACTACATTGAGTTTACCTTTCAACAGTCTGTGAACTATTTGCTTGGAGTTGATTTGTCTTAAGAAAAGGGGAAAATTCTACAACCCACTTTGTGCCAAAATTAATTCTAACAGTAATACATTTTGTGCTCCACTGACTTTCAATTTATTACCAGTGGAGCTTAGTTGATTGTTTTGATTTCAGTTTATTGGCAATGAAGTAGGATTTACTGTGCCACCACATTTCAATAACATGTTACTTAATCAAGCTGGCACCTCATTGCAAAACACTACAAGAAAACAATTTGTCTATCTCTGCTTAAACTCATAATAGTTTTGAGTATGTTAGAATGTTTAATGTCAAACTTGTTTCCTTGAAAATTTGAATATTTATTTTTGTAATTTCAAATCTTAGGAGGCAAAATGTGTTAAGTAATTATCATTGCAATTTGGTTACACTGACACCAGATGGCAGTGGATAGGTCCCAAGGTGTTAGATTGTAGAATGTATGCAAAAATTTTAATTATTTTTCTAATTATAGTTGATATACAATATTGTATTAATTTCAGACATATGTGATAGTAATTAGACATTTATATATCTTATAATGCGATCATCATTTTAAGTCTAGTACTCATCTATCCTCATAACTACTTCTTATGCAAAGCATTGCATATCCTTTAAAAACAGCAATACACTTCTAACAATATGCCCAAAGATGACTTTATAAACAGTTTTTAAAGTAAAGATAAATCCTATGACACATATGTCTTTTCTTAATAAGGCTGAATTTTTCATATTTAATTTATTTTTGAATTGAAAACCTAGCTTCATTGCCAATAAAAAGGGTTGTTTCCAAGCTTTTAGTTATTTTGTTTGGACTTTTGCTTCATTTTCTATAAACAACTTTATTTTCAATACCAGGATTATGATAAGTTTCCAATAAGTTCAGAGTTGTTTTGCTCTCCCCCGCTTTACTGTCTCAAAAAAAACAAAAAAGGTCCCTATCACTTTGGCCCCATATACATAGGCGCTAAAGTATACATTTTTACATTTAGTTTAATGTAGATTCTTTTACAAAATTACTGTCACTGTGATTATGTTCTCTAGATAGGGACTGTCTAAAAAGCACCAACCAACATGTTATATTCACATATTCTACAATACAAACTTGACATCTCTTTGAAAATTTTCTACAACTTTATAGCTATGGTGGAATGTTGTCAGCGATGTCTTATGTGAAAACTGAGAGGCCAAACATTATTAAGACATAAAATAGATGTTTGAGGAAGAAAAGCAGACATCTGCTCTCCTTCAGAAATCATGTTTGGGCAGATGTTTGGATTGTGTTGCCATTTATTTTTTTTTAACTGTAACTACTCAATTAAAAAGCCCTAGAGATGAAAAAGAAAAAAAAAAAGAAAAAAAGAAATCAAACCTTAATTTTAAAGTTAATAATATCTTTTATTTTTCATATCTAATAACATTAATCTAATTTAAACTCTCAGGGATTACAAGATGGCAGCAGAATAGGCAGACACACAGATTGCCACTTGCCAGGACCAAACTGGATTACAAATTAATTTAAGAACAATCATTGTGAAAACCAACTTTGAACTAAAATAACAGGATTTGAAAACCAAAGGAGCACAGAAGAAACCATACTGAACCTGGTAGGGAGTGCAGGGATATGGTGGGTGCTCCCCTGCTCCCAGGAGCGAGGGGAGGCTGAGGGTCCAGAGGGTTTCTCATTGTGAGGAGAGAGACCCTTAGAAGCAGGGGTCCTCAGTCTTAGAACCGGAGCCCTGCCTAGAATCCCAGAGACTGGAAGAGACAGTGTATGGCCAGGAGCCACTATTGTGGCCATTCACATGCAGGTTCACATTGAATTTGGACAGTCAGTAAAGAAACAATGGAGCCAAGAACTGGTGGACCATTAGCTTTAATCCTAGTTTGCACCCGGCAGGCAAGTAAAAACACACACTGGGCTCCAAAACCCACTCATTCAGCACTCACAAAGCTACTGACTTATCCAAGTTTCCTAGAATCAAAGGTTTCTAGCTCACCAGCCTTATTCACCTCTGTTCTCCATCTCCTTCTCTCTGCACAAACTGGCTTCTCTCTCAGCACTCCACCATCTTGGCTGCTTCTCCTGGCCTCCTCTGCGTGGCCTTTCTCTGCTCTCCTACAGCATGGGCTTCTCCTAAAATGTAATCACTCTCTCCTGGAACAACATGATCTCTCTTCCTTTTAAAACCTTTTGGCGCAGAAGCCCTCCCCCAACACATATTAACATAATCACACCCATCCCAAGCAATCACCTGGGCAATGAGCTTTTACATGGGCAGTGCCATCTTTAACAAAGTGAGCATAATACATTTTATCTGCCCAACAGACAGCCTGACAACATCAAGTAGGAAGAAGGGAGGGAGTTCTGTTTGCAGAAAATGGCTTGTGAAGGAGTGAATGCAGCCTTAAAGGGCCAACACAGAAAATATCCCTCACAACAACTTGCCTGGGGGCAAGGAGGTCTGAGAGGACTGGTCTTGAATGAGGAGAGTGAGAAGAACGACGCACAGGGATACAAATGGAGATAGAAAGAAGAATACTTGAGCTGAGTCATTCTCCAGTGCTGAGGCAGCCATAGCTGGGAGAAGGTTACTCCCTCCATCTAGCACAAGCCTAGCATAGAGCCAGTTGACCCACCTCCAACAAGCTCACCCATTCTAATCAGTGCAGAAGGTTTTTCAGAAAGGAGAAAATAAAGGGGAGGGGCAGTGACTCAGGTTTCTGAGGAAACCTGAGCTACACATCCCCTTCTGATATAATGCACCCTACCCCTGGAGAGTAACTGGGCAGACCACACCTTCTGGATCTCAGAGGTCAAACCCACCACATTCCTGGAAAGAGTTTCAACTGGGGCCAAAGAACAAGATACACCCATTTCCCCTGCCCTAACACAGAAGCTCCCATCTGGCTCAGCAAACAAACAGCAAGAAAATTAACATTTTTAATGGCTCTACTAGTTAAGAAGAATTAAAATCCGAGCAACCAACAGAGCCTGAGAAATAAAGACTGGGAGGAGAAGCTGCATTCCATAAACCAACATAAGGCCCAAAACCCTAACAAGCTTGCAAACAGCACACAGAAAAAAATAGAAAGACAGAGGAATGTAATCCATAGAAATCAACAAGAAAAATCTCCAGAAAAAGAACTAAACAAAATAAAAGTAACCAAATTACTGGATGCAGAATTTAAAATAATGATTGCTAGAATGCCTAAGAATCTCATAGCTACAATGGATGGACTTTATGAGCACCTAAATAAAGAAATTACAAGCATCAAAAAGGACACTGAAATTGTAAAAAAGAATCAATTAGAAATGACAACTACAGTATCAGAAATGAAGTCTATAGAAGGAATTAACAACAGGCTGGGTGAAGCAGAGGATCAAATCAGAAAATTAGAGAACAATATAAATAAAAACACAGAAACAGAGCAGCAAAAAGAAAAGAGGCTCAAAAAGTCTGAGGAAACTATAAGAGAACTCTGTGAAATATGAAGAGAAATAACATCCGCATCATAGGGGTTTCTGAAGGAGAAGAGAAAGAACAAGGGATAATCTGTTTGAAGAAAGCATAGCTGAACACTGTCCTAAATTGATGAAGAAAAAAGTCACACAAGTTCAAAAAGCACAGAGTCCCAATAAAGAGAAACCCAATGAGGCCTACATTAAGAGAAAACATAATTAAAATGCCAAAGTTAAGAGATAAAGAAAAAATAGTAAAAGCAGCAAAAGAAAAGAAGTCTATTACCTATAGAGGAGCCCCCATAAAGATGACATCCAACTTTTCAACAGAAACACTTGAGGCCAGAAGGGTATGGCAAGAAATATTTAAAGTAATTCAAAACAAGAGCCTACAAACAAGACTTCTTTATTCAACAAGATTATCATTTAAAATTGAAGGAGAAATAAAAAGCTTCCCAGACAAAAAAAAAAAAAAAAAAAAAAAAAAAAAAAAAAAAAAAAAAAAAAAAAAACTTGAAGAGATTCATTAAAAAAAAACCCAGTACTGCAGGAAGTGTTAAGGGTCCCGCTGTTCAAAGAGCAAAGGAAAAAAGAAATCAAGAGAAAAAAGGTTATAGATTTAAAGAATAAAATGGCAATAAACAACCACATTTAATAATAAACTTAAATGTAAATGGATTAAATGCTCCATCAAAAAACATCAAGTAGCTGCATGATAATAAAACAGGACCTGTACATATGCTGTTTACAAGAAACCCACCTCAGAACAAAAGATACACATAGACTGAGAGTAAAGGGATTGAAAAAAAGATTTCATGCAAACGAAAAGAAAAAAAAACTGGGTAGCAATACTAATATTTGACAAAATAAACTTTAAAACAAAGGTTATAGTAAAAGGTAAAAAGGTCACTACATAATGATAAAAGGAGCATTAACACAGGAAGATATAAGTTTTATAAATACATATGCCTAGTATAGGAGGACCTAATATCTAAAACAAATTTTGATGGACGAAAAGGGCAAGATCAACAGCAATACTATAGTAGTAAGAAATTTTAATACCCACTAACATCAATTGATAGAACCTCCAGACAAAATTAACAAAGAAACAGTGACCTTAAATGACACACTAGATCAACTGAATTTAATAGATATCTTTAGAACCTTTCACCCCAAAGCAGCAGAATATACATTCTTTTCAAGTACTCATGGTATATTCTCTAGGATAGACCACATATTAGTACACAAAACAGGTCTTCATAAATTTAAGAAGAATGAAATCATATCAAGCACCTTCTCTGATCACGATGGCATGAAACTAGAAATTTACTACAATAGAAGAACTGAAAAACATTGAAACACTTGGAAAATAAATAGCTTGCTATTAAAAATGAATGGCTTAACAATGAGATCAAGGAAGAAATAAAAAACTTCCTTAAAACAAATGAAATGAACATACAACAACTCAAAATTTATGAGATACAGCAAAAGCAGTCCTGAGAAGGAAATTCATAGCATTACAGACATAACTTAAGAAGCAAGAAAAAGCTCAAATTAACAACTTAACCCTGCACTTAAAAGAACTAAAAAAATCACAAGTCAAGCCCAGAGGAAGTAGAAGAAAGAAAATAATAAAGATCAGAGTGGAAATAAATGACATAGGATGCAAAGAACAGACAAATAAACAAACAAACAAAAACAATACAGAAGATCAATGAAACCAAGAGCTGGTTCTTTGAAAAGGTAAATAAAATTGATGAACCTTTAACCAAATTCACCAATAACAAAAGAGAGAGGGCTCAAATAAATAAAATTAGAAATGAGAGTAAAGAAGTACAACTGACACAGCAGAAATTCAAAGGATTGTAAGAAAATACTATGAAGAACTGTATGCCAAAAAATGGGACAATCTAGATGAAATAGATATATTCCTTGAAACATATAATCATTCAAAAATCAATCTGGAAAAAAAATCAGAAAACATAAACAGACTGATTACAACAAATGAGATTGAAACAGTTATCAAAAAACTCCCAACAAACAAAATTTCTGGGCCTGATTGCTTTACAGGCAAATTTTACCAAATATTTAAAGAAGAACCAACTCCTGTCTTTCTCAAGCTATATCAAAAAATTTAAGAGGAAGGAAAACTTCCAAACGCCTTTTATGAGGGGAACATAACCCTCATTTCAAAACCAGGCAAAGACTTGACAAAAAATGAAAACTATAGGCCTATATCCCTGATGAACTTAGATGCTAAAATTCTCAACAAACTATTAGCAAATTGGATAGAGCAATAAAAAAAATCATACATCATGATCAAGTGGGATTTATTCTGGAGAGTCAATGCTGGTACAATATTTGCAATTCAATCAATGTGATTCATCACATAAACAAAAGGAAGGAGAAAAACCACAATATAATATCCATAGATGCAGAAAAAGCATTTAATAAAATTCAGCACCCATTTATGATCAAAATTCTCAGCAAAGTGAAAATATAGGGAACATAGATGATAAATGCCATCTATGACAAACCCACAGCCAACATCATACTCAATGGTCAAAAATTAAAAGCAATCCCCTTAAGATCAGGAACAAGGCAGGAGTGCCCCCTTTCACCATTCTTATTCAACATAGTTCTGAAAGCCCTAGCCACAGCCATCAGACAAGAAGAAATAAAAGGCATCCCAATTGGAAAGAAGAAGTAAAACTTTCATTATTTACTGATGACTTGATACTGTACATAGAAAATCCTAGTCTCAGACAAAAAACTACTGGAACTAATAAATGAATTTAGTATGGTGGCAGGATTTAAAATCAATATTCAGAAATTAGTGGCATTTATATACACCAACAATTAACTCTCAGAAAGAGAAATTAAAAAAACAATTCTCTTCACTGTTGCAACCAGAAAAATAAAGTACCTAGGAGTAAATTTAACCAAGGAAGTTAAAGACCTGTACTTGAAAAATTATAAAACATATATAAAAGAAATGAAGGAAGATTCAAACAAGTGGAAGCACATATGGTGTTCATGGATAAGAAAAATAAATATCATTAAAATGTCTATACTACACAAAGCAATATATAAAGTCAATGCTATTCCTATTAAAATACCAATGTCAAACTTCAAAGATATTGAACAAATTTTCCAAAAATTTATATAGGACCAAAAAAGAACACAAATAGCTGCAGCAATCTTGAAAAAGAAAAATAAAGTGTGTGTGTGTGTGTGTGGGGGGTATCGCTCTTCCTGATATCAAGTTATACTACAAGGCCATTGTACTCAAAACAGCTTGGCAATGGCATAAGTACAGGCATACAGATCAATGGAACAAAACAGAAAACCCAGATATAAACCCACACCTTTATGGTCAATTAATATTTGACAAAGGAGGTACATTAGAGCATACATTGGAGAAAAGACAGTCTCTTTAACAATTGGTGCTAAAAAAATTGGACAAATACATGCAAAAAACAGAAACTAGATAACCAACTTACACCATTTACAAAAATAAACTCAAAATGGATAAAAGACTTGAATGTAAGTCATAAAACTATGATCATATTGGAAGAAAACATAGGCAGTAAGCTCTTCGACATCTCTCGCAGCAAGATATTTGCTGATTTACATCCACGGGCAAGTGAAATAAAGGACAGAATGAACAAATGAGACTATATCAAACTAAAAAGGTTTTGTACAGCAAAGGACAACATGAACAAAATAAAAAAACAAACCACACAATGGGAGAACATATTCGCCAACATGTCCAATAACGGGTTAATAACCAATGTCTACAAAGAACTTGTAAAACTCAACACCAGAAAAGTAAACAATACAATAAAAAATTGGGCAAAAGAACTGAATAGACACTTCTCCAAAGAAGACATACAGATGACCAACGGGCATATAAAAAAATGTTCAACATCACTAATCATTGGAGAAATGCAAATTAAAACCACAATGAGATACCACCTCACACCTGTCAGAATGGTGCTCATTAAACAAAACAGCACACAATAAGTGCTGGAGAGGATGTGGAGAAAGGGGAACCATCCTGCACTGCTGGTGGGAATGCAGACTGGTGCAGCCACTGTGGAAAACAGTATGGAGATTCCTCAGAAAATTAAAAATGGAACTGCCTTTTGACCCAGCTATTCTCACTTATAGGATTATATCCTAAGAATAACAAATTAGCGATTCAAAGGAAGAAATGCACCCCCATATTTATGGCAGTATTGTTTACAATAGCCAAGATCTGGAAACAGTCCAAGTGTCCATCAGTGGACGAGTGGATTAAAAAGCTATGGTACATATACTCAATGGAATAATACTACATGGCTATGAAAGAGAAGGAAATCCTACCCTTTGCAACAACATGGATGGATTTGGAGTCTATTATGCTAAGCAAAATAAGCCAGGCAGAGAAATAAAAATATCATATGACCTCACTCATGTAAGTAATCCAATGAACAATATGAACTGAGGAATGGAAGAGAGGCAGAGAAGGGGCCAAAGAATCCAGAGGGAAAGTTGGCAGAGGGAAAAGGGATGAGAGGAGGGGATCAAAGGAAGGAAAGACATTAGTGAATGTATGTACATGTAACACAGAAAGATAGAGGGCAGGTTAGTAAATCATGGAGGGAAAGGGGAAGGTGGGGAGGAGGGGGCAAAGGGTGTTTCAAGGAGAACACAGGGGGGAGGGAAGGACACTAAGTTAATAAGTTCTGATAACCCACTACCATCGGACCAGCAGAGGGAAGGAGATATATTCAAGGATACTTTTAACTATGTAAACACAACAAATTAAAATAAAAAAAATTTCTACAAACTTTTAAAAAGTGAATTTAGCAAGGTTGTAGGACCCAAGCAAATGTTATAAATTGTTTTACATTACAGTAGGAATACACAACTTGAAAATGAGATGAAAATAACTTTTATAATAGGTTTTAAATATTAGACACCTAGCATAAATCCAATAAAAATATGTAAGACCTCTCAACACACAGAAAACTACAAAACAATCAGAAATTAAAGACAATTGTAGTGTACTGAATGATATGTGCATCATTCATATACAATCTACATAGCATTCTCGGAATAAAGACTTAGTAAGATGTGGTGGTGACCCCAAATTCTTTTTCATGTAGAAATCTAGGTCCCCTTCCCTTGAATTTGAGGAGTTGTGACTACTTCAATCAATCAGTGGCACAATTTTACCTCAAAGGCTAGATCATAAAAGGTTGAGCATCTCTCTTAGCATTTACTTGGAACACTTGCTCCTTCTTAGAACTGCTATGTCATGAGAAGCTCAAACCACATAGAAAGGCTTTTTACTAAGTGTTCTAATACTTGTTTAGGTGCCAACATTTGAATAAAGAAGCCTCCAAATAATTTCAACTTCCAGCCATTTAGTTATCCCAGCACAGGCTCTAAGTCTCAGGGAATAGATAAACTATCCTTACTGTGCCCTATTTCAGTTCCCGACCCAACAGAATCCATGAACATAATAAAATAGTTGTTCTTTTAGTAAACAAACAAAAAATTAATAATTTAGGCTCTCATAATCTCTATTTTGGATAGATTGAAAAATTTATCATTCTATATCTTGCAGACTCAATTCTAGTTATTATATTCTCTACACCAGTGGTCCCCAAACCCTGGGCCGTGGACCGGTACCAGTCCATGGGCCATTTGGTACTGGTCCACAGAAAAAGAATAAATAACTTACATTATATCTGTTTTATTTATATTTAAGTCTGAATGATGTTTTATTTTTTTTAAATGACCAGATTTCCTCTGTCACATCTGTCTAAGACTCACTCTTGACGCTTGTCTCGGTCACGTGATACATTTATCTGTCCCACCCTAAAGGCCGGTCTACGAAAACATTTTCTGACATTAAACCGGTCCATGGCCCAAAAGTTGGGGACCACTGCTCTACACTATCACTACAGCCAAAGGATCTTTATAATATGAAAACCTTATTTTGTCATTTGTTTTAGATAGATTATTTATTTGTGAGTAACAATGTACCCCCAGATATAGTGAATTAAAATAGCTATTTTATAATATCTCATGATTTCTTTTTGGTCCAAAATGCAGGCAAGGATAAGATAGGGAATTCCCCTTTCTAGTGCAGTTCACTGTGAACTGTCCAGTGGCAGACATTTTGGTCTAGATGATCCAAGATTGTTTCATTCACATGTCTGGTGCCTGGCTAAGGACAATTGAAGGGTAAGTTCATCTTAACAGATGAACTTGACTCAAAAGAACCGCTGAGCCATACTTGCCCATGACCAGGTTTATCTTAGATAATTAACCTGAGCATATGTGAGGGATCTCTTCTTATAGTCAAACTTTCCACTAGGAGGCTAAGCACTCCCAGAGAGGGTGCTTCAAGGAAGTTGAAGTGGATCCTGGAAGTCTTTTAGGTCCAGGAACTGACATATAATTTTGCAACATCTTTTTCATCAATGTTGTTTAGCTTAGATTTTAAAAAAAGTGAAATTAGTAGACTCCACCTCTTAAAATAGACAAGTTACAAAGAAGTTATACCATCTTTACTCTGCTGCATCACTCCTTGCTCAAATTATATTTTTTATATATGCTTTCTTAAAGCATCAACAATTATTACTAAATTTTATGTTTCAGAAAACTTGAAGTTTACTAATTTTTTTAGCAAACAGACAAGAACTATTGTAAGCACTTCACATATATTGACTCTTGTATCCTTATGATGTAGTTTCTGTTTAACAAATGATGAAACCAGGACATACAGAGTTAACATAATTTTTCTTATGTTCTCACTTAATAAATAATAAAATTGTATGTGAACCAAGAAAATGTGGTCCTAGGCCTGACCTATGGTGGTGCAGTGGCTAAAGCGTCAACCTGGAATGCTGAGGTTGCCAGTTCGAAACCCTGGACTTACCCAGTCAAGGCACATATGGGAGTTGATGCTTCCTGCTCCTCCCACCTTGTGTCTTCTCTCTCTCTCTCTCTCTCTCTCCAATGAGTAAATAAAATCTTTAAAAAAAAAGAAAATGTGGTCCTAAGATTTTTGCTTTTAACCATTAACATTGGCTATTAGATTGTCTCTTTTCTCTGGGTGTAAATCTCTGTATTCTATTGGTTTATCGATGTGGCAAAAGTGGAAGTGGAAGTTCTCCTCTCTGAAACTTTTTTAATACTTTGAATTTGCACTTACTATAGTAATGATTATAACCATGCTTATTTGTTTTTTCTGCTTGAATACTAAAGGACAAGTACTGGTATAACTCTAGTCACAGCACTGTGTCAAGCACATAGTAAATTTACTTTAGGAAAAAAAAAAGAGTGACTGGAGATGTCTCAGTGAACTAGGGGTTCCATTATTCTTGCAGATTTACACTGAAACCTGAACAACTTTTATGTCATTGTGTTTATACTAGAATATATTTTAGAAATACCTACAGAGATGGACATTTATTCTCCATTGGTCTAAAATGTAATACATGCTTCTTATAAATTTTATAAATTTTTTCATGCCATTAATACTTAAAGGGTTTAATTTTGAATGAGAATATTTTATTTTTGGAGCTCTCACTATGTGTGAAGAGATTATAAATGTCATATGTTTCTAGCTGAGATTTCACAGTGAGACATTAACTTTATATAAAATTCAGTGGCATTGGAGAATACGAAAAATATTATTACAGTTAGTGTAGCTATCTGAAGAATGAGCTAAGTAAAAAAAAATCCATATTTAATTAAAACTAAAATTGGAGGGCATATAATGTGAAATAGAAATTACATACATGTATAGTATATATATACATTTAATGCTTAATGAATATATGTGGTCATATTTCTAAATTTTAAATTTAGAGTGCAGAGTAGAAAATGGCCTGCTTCCCCACAGGCTACAATAGAAAGTCAAAGCTTAAATGATATAATGAGTAAATTTATGCTCTTCAATTGTGGTGTCTTTAAACCTTAACATAAAATTATACTGCAGAGGATGTAAAGTGCTTAAAGAAGACAGGAACAAGTATTTATCTGGTAATCAAGGAGCTATGCAGAAAGAACAATGAAAGCATAATACACATTGATGCTCACCAGATTTTTTTTTACAGAGACAGAGAGAGAGAGTCAGAGAGAGGGATAGATAGGGACAGACAGATAGGAATGGAGAGAGATGAGAAGCATCAATCACCATTGTCGCAAGTTTTTTGTTGCGACACCTTAGTTGTTCATTGATTGCTTTCTCATATATGTCTTGACCGTGGACCTTCAGCAGACTGAGTAACCCCTTGCTTGAGGCAGCGACCTTGGGTCCAAGCTGGTGAGCTTTGCTCAAATCAGATGAGCCCACACTCAAACTGGCAACCTTGGGTTTCAAACCTGGGTCCTTGGCATCCCAGTCCGACGTTCTATCCACTGTGCCTTCGCCTTGGCAGGCATAAAACTCTTTTTTAAATATATGAAATAAATAAAGCCTGATGGGTGGTGGTGTAGTGGATAAAGCATTGACCTGTAATGCTAGGTTGCTTGTTGGAAACCCTGGTCTTGCATTGTCAAAGCACATATAGGAGTTGATGTGTCCTGCTCCTCCCCCTTCTCTCTCTCTCTCTCTCTCTCTCTCTTTCTCTCCACTCTAAAATAGTCTTAAAAAATCTTTAAAAATATGAGATAAAAAATATTTTAGTGATGTCAGAGAAATGGTGACATGAGGAGCGCTACCAATAACTCTCCCCAAAATTTCAACAAGTTCTTTAACCAGTGACAGAAAAATCTATTCTTGGAGCATCTGGAAGTCCCACACACTGAACACAAAGTACTATCAACAAAACAACTCTCAGATGCCATTAAGCAAAAGGAAATAGAATATTATGGATACAAAAGACAGAGATGTAGCACAGATAGATGAGGAAAAATCTATGGAGAAAAAATTTAATATATTGGAAACCTTGGAGCTAAATGACATAGAATTTAAAACAGAAATCCTAAAAATACTCACAGATATACAAGAAACCACAGAAAGGCAATTTAAGGAGCTCAGAAAACAACTCATTGAACACAAAGAATATATTACCAAGGAAATTAAAACTATAAAAACAAATCAAATAGAGATGAAAAACTCAATCAATGAACTGAAAAATGAGGTAACAAGCCTAGCTAATAGAACAGGACAGATAGAAGAGAGGATTAGTGACATAGAAGACAAGCAACTTGAGGCACACAGAGAGAAGAAGAGAGAGACTCAGGAATTAAAAAAAATGCCCTACAAAAATTGTCTGACTCCATCAAAAAGACTAACATAAGTATAATAGGTATATCAGAGGGAGAAGAGAGAGAAAATGAAATGGAAAACATATTCAAACTAATAATAGATGAGAAATTCCCAAGCCTGCGGAAAGAACTAAAGCTTCAAATTCAAGAAGCAAACAGAACACCAAGTTTTCTTAACCCCAACAAACCTACTCAAAGGCACATCATAATGAAATTGGCACAAACCAATGACAAAGAAAAATTCTCAAGGTAACCAGGGAAAAGAAGAATACAACATATAAAGAAAAGCACATTAGATTATCATCAGATTTCTCAGCAGAAACTCTATAAGCTAGAAGAGATTGGATCCAATATTTAAAATCCTGAAAGAGAGGAACTTTCAGCCAAGAATACTATACCCATCAAAGCTATCCTTCAAATACGAAGGAGAAATAAAAACATTCACAGATACAGAAAAGATGAGGGAATTTGTCATCAGAAAACCCCCACTCCAGGAAATACTAAAGGGGGTTTTCCAACCAGATACAAAGAATAAAACAAAACAAAACCACAAGTAAAAGTTCCACCAAGAACACAATAAAACCAAATTTAAACTGTGACAACAAAATTAAAAAAAAAGGCGGAGGAGGATGGAGAGTAACAGTAGCAAAGGACGATGGAGTACAGAAGCACTCATAAGATAGTGTACCACAATGAACATGGTAGGTACCTTTTTCATTACTTAATGGTAACCACACTTGAAAAAACCACCACAGAAGCACATGACTTAAAAAAGGTAGCAACAGAGGAAAGAAGTATGGAATACAATCAAATAAAAACAAATGATGGAAAAACAAAAGAGAAGAATCAAACAAGATACAAAACTAACAGAAAACAATTTATAAAATGACAATAGGGAACCCATAAATGTCAATAATTACACTAAATGTAAGTGAATTAAACTCATCAATAAAAAGACACAGAGTAGCAGAATGGATTAGAAAGAAAATCCATTCTTGTATGCTGCCTATAAGAAACACATCTAAGCAACAAGGATAAAAACAAATTCAAAGTGAAAGGCTGGAAAACAATACTCCAAGCAAATAACATCCAAAAAAAAGCAGGTGTAGCAATACTCATATCTAATAATGCTGACTACAAGACAGCAAAAGTACTCAGACACAAAAATAGTCATTTCATAATGATTAAGGGGACACTGAATCAAGAGACAAACAATTCTTAATATATATGCACCATACCCAGGAGCACCAAAATATTTATAAGACAGCTACTTATTGACCTAAAAACAAAAACTGACAAAAATAGAATTATACTTGGAGACCTCAATACACTGCTGACATCTCTAGATCATTCATCCAAGCAGAATATCAATAAAGATATATTGGCCTTAAATGAAACACTGAAGCAACTGGATATAATAGACATCTACAGGACACTGCATCCCAAAGCGACAGAGTATACATTTTTTTCTAGTGCACATGGAACATTCTGAAAAATTGACCATATGTTGGGTCACAAAAATAACATCAGCAAATTCAGAAAAATTGAAATTGTACCAAGCATATTTTCTGATCATAAAACCTTGAAACTAGAACTTAACTGCAAAAAAAAAAAGGGAAAAAACCCCACAAAAATGTGGAAACTAAACAACATACTTTTAAAAAATGAGTGGGTCAAAGAAGAAATAAGCACAGAGATCAAAAGATATATACAAACAAATAAAAATGACAATATGACATTACAGAATCTCTGGATACAGCAATAGCAGTAATAAGAGGAAAGTTCATATCACTTCAGGCCTATATGAACAAACAAGAGAGAGCCCAAGTAAACCACTTAACTTCACATCTTAAAAAACTAGAAAAAGAAGAACAAAGACAACCCAAAACCAGCAGAAGAAAGGAAATAATAAAAATCAGAGCAGAAATAAATGAAATAGAGAACAGAAAAAATTAATAAAACAAGGAGCTGGTTCTTTGAAAAGATCAACAAAATTGACAAACCCCTGGCAAGACTCACCAAGGAAAAAAGAGAAAGGACTCATATAAACAAAATCCAAAATGAAAGAGAAGAAATCACCACAGACATCATAGATATACAAAGAATTATTATAGAAAACTACGAAAAACTATATGCCACCAAATTCAACAATATAGAAGAAATGGATAAATTCCTAGAATACAACCTTCCTAGACTGAGTCACAAAGAAGCAGAAAGCCTAAACAGACCAATAAGCAGGGAGGAAATAGAAAAAACTATTAAAAACCTCCCCAAAAATAAAAGTCCATGCCCATACAGTTATACTATTGAATTCTATCAAGCATTCAAAGAAGAATTGGTTCCTATTCTACTCAAAGTCTTCCAAAAAATTGAAGAGGAAGCAATACTTCCAAACACATTTTATGAGGCCAACATAACCCTCATACCAAAATCTGGCAAGGACAGCACAAAAAAAGGAAACTACTGACCAATATCTCTAATGAATGCAGATGCTAAAATACTAAACAAAATACTAGCAAATGAAATACAACATATTAAAAAAATAATACAACATGATTAAGTGGGATTCATCCCAGAATCTCAAGGATAGTTCAACATACGTAAAACGGTTAACGTAATACACAATATCAACAAAACAAAGAACAGAAACCACATGATCTTATCAATAGATGCAGAAAAGGGATTCGATAAAATATAACACAACTTTATGTTTAAGACACTCAACAAAATGGGTATAGAAGAAAAATATCTCAACATGACAAACCATTAGCTAACATCATAGTAAATGGCATAAAACTGAGGACTTTTCCCCTTAAATCAGGAACAAGACACGGTTGTCCACTCTCTGTACTCTTATTTAACGTAGTACTAGAAGTTCTAGCCTGAGCAATCAGACAAGATAAAGAAATAAAAGGCATCCATATCAGAAAAGAAGAAGTAAAGGTATCACTTTTTGCAGATGATATGATTCTATACATCGAAAACCCTAAAGACTCCACAAAAAGATTACTAGAAACAATAAACCAATACAGTAAGGTTGCAGGATACAAAATTGATATACAAAAGTCCATAGCCTCTCTATATGCCAACAATGAAACATTAGAAAAAGAACTCAGGAGTGACGTCACGGAAATGGTGCCGTGAGCAGCGCGTCCGACAGCTCTCCCCTAAATCACAACAAATTTATCAACTAGAAACAGAAAAGTTTATCCTCGGAGCATTCCGGAGTTCCACACAAACTGATAGCGAAAGGACTGTTATCACTTGAATCTGAGAGACGAGGGTGTGGAGGAATCTACCACAGGGACGTTCTTTCAAATCGCAAGGAAGTGCGCCTGTGGTGAGTCAGCCCATATACTTGGGAACCGCGAGCAGCCGCGAGCGGCCGATGCGAGCCGCCACCGCGAGCTGCCGTGAGCCCCCGCGAGCCGCCGCCGCAAGCGGAGCAGCCGCCGCGAACCGCTGCCGCCGCGAGCCACCGCAAGCAGCCGCGCGCGTGCCCGGTCCGGTTGAGCACCGCTGACGTTCCCAGCGGCCCGCACACTGCGAGTGGGGGTCGCCGGCCACCGGTGCCCAGAGCGCCCCATTCACGCACGTGCCTTGGGCATTCCACGTGCCCAGGGCGCCCTGCTGGCCCGCACACCCAGGGGGCTCCATTATCCTGCGCCTGGTGCGGTCCAGCCGCCAGCGGCGGGGCGAGCGGGAGAGGCTTGGGAGATTCTCTCCGTGGGCGGGGCACCTCACCCAGCCATTCAAGCTAACAATCAAGCATTGGGGGAGGGGCGCGCGCAGGCAGCCTAAAATACCTTCGGAAGCACAGCTGCGACCCAATCACTGAAATTAGCTTAACCCATGAAATCTGCGCACCCTCGGTTCTAATTGATAAGATCTCTCTCAATTCAGCGTTCCAAGACAAGAGGCGTGATATTTTTTAGTGCCTCTCGCTAAAGGGGCGGGGGCAACTTCTGATTAATAGAGCCTCCATATTTAGGGATAAACGCTAACAAGAAGGACTTGGCAGATAATAAGGTCTATACTACACTAGTCGTAAGCAGAGACTAGTGCCTCTTCTTCCCTGCAAAAACAGGCTACAAAGTGTGGAAAGCCTGGGTTGAGAGGTCCAACTAAATGATAGGCGCTGAACAGTCACCTTGACAACAATTGACTCCCACCCCCGCCTGATTACACTGGAGGCCCTGACTCTCAGAGCCTTTCCCAAAGCCTTGCACTGAGTGGGGATAGAGTGGGGATTTCCCAGCTCTTTGAGCCTCTTACTCCCCAGGCAGAAGCAGTTGCAGCCTTATAGCTGGATCACCAGGCTGCTAATTCAGAAAGGGGGGACTAGGAGAGAGAATCCAGGAAAGCAAACTCTCTCATCGTTGGACCCTGCAAACGCCAACAAGCCTTTACTTCCAGCAAGACTAAAGCCAATTATATGACATTGCCATAGAATCCCATCAACTGCAAATCCCTACCTAAGAGTGACACAGGGGCAGAGCCTGGGGTACAGAGTCACCGACCAGGAAGAGGGAGAGAAAAGAAAAAGGAAGAAGTTAACCTCTCAAAATCAAGAAAAACCCACAGACTTTACAACTTGATCCACTATTTTTTGTTGTTGTTGTTGTTGTTTGTTTCTTCTATCTTTTTGCCTTTATTTGCTCCACCTCGGTCCTTCTATTCTCTGCCCATCTTATGCTTCCCCTTTCTTGAACTACACTACCCATGAGTGTTGCATTTTATTTTTCTTCTTCATCCTCACCCTCTTTTAAGGTTATACTCCAAAACACTTAACTCTCACTCTCTCCTCTTTTTTTTTTTTGTCTTGCTTTATTTTATTTTTTTCTCTTCCTATTTTATTTCTTCCTTCGTTTTTTCTCTTTTTCTTATTTTTTCCTTTCTATTCGTTTTTCTTTTCTCATTTTACTTTCCTCCCATATAATCCTCAATCACGAACAAATTAGTTAATTTGGGACTCAAGCTTTTTTTTGGCTTTATTTCTCTTTTTTGCTTTTGTTTTTATTTTTTTTTCCTGTTTGTTTATTTTTGTGGCATTTTGGGTCCTCCCAACCCAAGGTCTCCATTGTATTTAGTCTTCGCTCCACTTAATACAACAGATTTTTACTTATTATTTTTATTTTTTCTTCTTTATTATTCTTTTTTGGTCCTTTTTTCTGGTTCCCTCTTATCCCTCTCATTATATCTCTTAGTTGATCATCACATACAAGCAAATCATCTTATGCTTGTCTAAGATTTTCTTCCTTTTTTTTTTTTTTTGCCTTTAGTAGGTCCCTACTCCCTTTTTTTGCCCCTTGAACTCTTCACCCCAAATCAGGCCCTCCATTATAGGCACGATATTTCCCTGAGGAGGGGAGAGGAGGGAAAGAGAAGAGAGAAAAAAAGGGGGAAATAATAAATTATTACTGTTTTTTTTTGTGGGGTGTTTTACCTTTTTTTTTTTTTTTTTACTTTTTACTCTTTATTAATTCTAATTAGTGCTATCAATAAGACCACCCTCAGATGCCGATAAGAAAGAGGAAATCGAATATTATGGATACAAAAGAAAGAGAGGTAACACAAATAGATGTGGAAAAATCTATGGAGAAAAGACTTAACATATTGGAAGCCTTGGAGCTAAATGACAGAGAATTTAAAATAGAAATCTTAAAAATACTCAGAGATATACAAGAAAACACAGAAAGGCAATATAGGGAGATCAGAAAACAACTCAATGAACACAAAGAATATATTACCAAGGAAATTGAAACTATAAAAACAAATCAAACAGAAATGAAAAACTCAATTCACGAGCTGAAAAACGAGGTAACAAGCTTAGCTAACAGAACAGCCCAGATTGAAGATAGGATTAGTGAAATAGAAGACAAACAACTTGAGGCACAACAGAGAGAAGAAGAAAGAGACTCAAAAATAATAAAAAATGAGAAAGCCCTACAGGAATTGTCTGACTCCATCAGAAAGAATAACATAAGAATAATAGGTATATCAGAGGGAGAAGAGAAAGAAAATGGAATGGAGAATATACTCAAACAAATAATAGACGAGAACTTCCCAAGCCTGTGGAAGGAACTAAAGCCTCAAATTCAAGAAGCAAACAGAACACCAAGTTTTCTTAACCCCAACAAACCCACTCCAAGGCACATCATAATAAAGATGACACAAACCAATGACAAAGAAAAAATTCTCAAGGCAGCCAGGGAAAAGAAGAGTACAACATATAAAGGAAGGCCTATTAGATTATCATCAGATTTCTCAGCAGAAACTTTACAAGCTAGAAGAGAGTGGACCCCAATATTTAAAGCCCTGAAAGAGAGGAACGTTCAGCCAAGAATACTATACCCATCAAAGCTATCCTTCAAGTATGAAGGAGATATAAAAACATTCACAAATACAGAAAAGATGAGAGAATTTATCAACAGAAAGCCCCCACTCCAGGAAATACTAAAGGGGGTTTTCCAACCAGATTCAAAGAACAAAAGAAAACAACACCACAAGTAACAGCTCCACCAAGAACACAATAAAACCAAACTTAAACTGTGACAACAAAGGAAAAAAAGGGGGGAGAGGATGGAGATTAACAGTAGCAAAGGATGATGAAGTGCAGAAATACTTATAAGATAGGGTACTACAATGAATATGGTAGGTACCCTTTCATTACTTAATGGTAACCACCCTTAAAAAAACCACCACAAAAACACTTGACATAAAAAGGTAGCAACAGAGGAAAGAAGTATGGAACACAAACAAACAAAAACAAATGATAGAAAAACAAAAGAGAAGAATCAAACTAGATACAAAACTAACAGAAAGCAATTTATAAAATGGCAGTAGGGAACCCACAAGTGTCAATAATTACACTAAATGTAAATGGATTAAACTTACCAATAAAAAGACACAGAGTCGCAGAATGGATTAAAAAAGAAAATCCAACTATATGCTGCCTACAAGGAACACATCTAAGCAACAAGGATAAAAACAATTCAAAGTGAAAGGCTGGAAAACAATACTCCAAGCAAACAACACCCAAAAAAAAAGCAGGCGTAGCAATACTCATATCTAATAATGCTGACTACAAGACAGAAAAAGTACTCAGAGACAAAAATGGTCATTTCATAATGATTAAGGGGAAGTTGAATCAAGAAGACATAACAATCCTTAATATATATGCACCAAACCAGGAGCACCAAAATATATAAGACAGCTACTTATTGACCTTAAAACAAAAACTAACAAAAATACAATCATACTTGGAGACCTCAATACACCGCTGACGGCTCTAGATCGGTCATCCAAACAGAGAATCAATAAAGATATAGTGGCCTTAAACGAAATACTAGAACACCTGGATATGATAGACATCTACAGGACACTTCATCCCAAGCGACAGAGTATACATTTTCTCTAGTGTACATGGAACATTCTCAAGAATTGACCATATGTTGGGCCACAAAGACAATATCAGCAAATTTAGAAAAATTGAAATTGTACCAAGCATATTTTCTGATCATAAAACTTTGAAACTAGAATTCAACTGCAAAAAAGAGGGGGAAAAACCCACAAAAATGTGGAAACTAAACAACATATTTCTAAAAAATGAATGGGTCAAAGAAGAAATAAGCGCAGAAATCAAAAGATATATACAGACAAATGAAAATGAAAATACGACATATCAGAATCTCTGGGATGCAGCAAAAGCAGTAATAAGAGGAAAGTTCATATCACTTCAGGCCTATATAAACAAACAAGAGAGAGCCGAAGTAAACCACTTAACTTCCCACCTTAAGGAACTAGAAAAAGAAGAACAAAGACAACCCAAAACCAGCCGAAGAAAGGAGATAATAAAAATCAGAGCAGAAATAAATGAAATAGAGAACAGAAAAACTATAGAAAAAATCAATAAAACAAGGAGCTGGTTCTTTGAAAAGATCAACAAAATTGACAAACCCTTGGCAAGACTCACCAAGGAAAAAAGACACAGGACTCAAATAAATAAAATCCAAAATGAAAGAGGAGAGATCACCACAGATATCATAGATATACAAAGAATTATTGTAGAATACTATGAAAAATTATATGCCACCAAATACAACAATCTAGAAGAAATGGATAAATTCCTAGAACAATACAACCTTCCTAGACTGAGTCATGAAGAAGCAGAAAGCCTAAACAGACCAATCAGCAGGGAGGAAATAGAAAAAACTATTAAAAATCTCCCCAAAAATAAAAGTCCAGGCCCAGACGGTTATACTAGTGAACTCTATCAAACATTCAAAGAAGACTTGGTTCCTATTCTACTCAAAGTCTTCCAAAAAATTGAAGAAGAAGCAATACTTCCAAACACATTTTATGAGGCCAACATAACCCTCATACCAAAACCTGGCAAGGATGGCACAAAGAAAGAAAACTACAGACCAATATCTCTAATGAATACAGATGCTAAAATACTAAACAAAATACTGGCAAACCGAATACAACAACATATTAAAAAAATAATACATCATGATCAAGTGGGATTCATCCCAGAATCTCAAGGATGGTTCAACATACGCAAAACGGTTAACGTAATACACCATATCAACAAAACAAAGAACAAAAACCACATGATCTTATCAATAGATGCAGAAAAGGCTTTTGATAAAATACAACACAATTTTATGTTTAAGACTCTCAACAAAATGGGTATAGAAGGAAAATATCTCAACATGATAAAGGCCATATATGATAAACCATCAGCCAACATCCTATTAAACGGCATAAAACTGAGGACTTTCTACCTTAAATCAGGAACAAGACAGGGTTGTCCACTCTCTCCACTCTTATTCAACGTGGTGCTAGAAGTTCTGGCCAGAGCAATCAGACAAGACAAAGAAATAAAAGGCATCCATATCGGAAAAGAAGAAGTAAAGCTATCACTTTTTGCTGATGATATGATCCTATACATCGAAAACTCGAAGGACTCCACAAAAAGATTATTAGAAACAATAAACCAATACAGTAAGGTTGCAGGATACAAAATTAACATACAAAAGTCCATAGCCTTTCTATATGCCAACAATGAAATATTAGAAAACGAACTCAAAAAAATAATCCCCTTCACGATTGCAACAAAAAAAATAAAATACCTAGGAATAAACACAACAAAGAACGTAAAGGACCTATATAATGAAAATTACAAAGCATTGTGAAGGGGAAATCGAAAAAGATACAATGAGATGGAAAAATATTCCTTGTTCTTGGATAGGAAGAATAAATATAATCAAAATGGCCATATTACCCAAAGCAATATACAAATTTAATGCAATTCCCATCAAAATCCCTATGAGATTTTTTAAAGAAATGGAACAAAAAATCATCAGATTTATATGGAACTATAAAAAAACCCCAAATAGCCAAAACAATCCTAAGGAAAAAGAATGAAGCTGGGGGCATTACAATACCTGACTTTAAACTATATTATAGGGCCACGATAATCAAAACAGCATGGTATTGGCAAAAAAATAGACACTCAGACCAATGGAACAGAATAGAAAGCCCAGAAATAAAACCACATATATATGGTCAAATAATCTTTGATAAAGGGGCCAACAACACACAATGGAGAAAAGAAAGCCTCTTCAACAAATGGTGTTGGGAAAACTGGAAAGCCACATGCAAAAGAATGAAACTCGACTACAGCCTGTCCCCGTGTACTAAAATTAATTCAAAATGGATCAAAGACCTAAATATAAGACCTGAAACAATAAAGTACATAGAAGAAGACATAGGTAGTAAAATCATGGACCTGGGTTTTAAAGAACATTTTATGAACTTGACTCCAATGGCAAGAGAAGTGAAGGCAAAGATAAATGAATGGGACTACATCAGAATTAAAAGTTTTTGCTCAGCAAGAGAAACTGATATCAAAATAAACAGACAGCCAACTATATGGGAACTGATATTTTCAAACGACAGCTCAGATAAGGGCCTAATATCCAAAATTTACAAAGAACTCATAAAACTCAACAACAAACAAACAAGCAATCCAATAAAAAAATGGGAAGAGGACATGAACAGACACTTGTCCCAGGAAGAGATACAAATGGCCAACAGATATATGAAAAGATACTCAGCTTCATTAGTTATTAGAGAAATGCAAATCAAAACTACAATGAGATACCACCTCACTCCTGTTAGATTAGCTATTATCAACAAGACGGGTAATAGCAAATGTTGGAGAGGCTGTGGAGAAAAAGGAACCCTCATTCACTGTTGGTGGGACTGTAAAGTAGTACAACCATTATGGAGGAAAGTATGGTGGTTCCTCAAAAAACTGCAAATAGAACTACCTTATGACCCAGCAATCCCTCTACTGGGTATATACCCCAAAACCTCAGAAACATTGATACGTGAAGACACATGTAGCCCCATGTTCATTGCAGCACTGTTCACAGTGGCCAAGACATGGAAACAACCAAAAAGCCCTTCAATAGAAGACTGGATAAAGAAGATGTGGCACATATACACTATGGAATACTACTCAGCCATAAGAAATGATGACATCAGATCATTTACAGCAAAATGGTGGGATCTTGATAACATTATAAGGAGTGAAATAAGTAAATCAGAAAAAAACAAGAACTACATGATTCCATACATTGGTGGAACATAAAAATGAGACTAAGAGACATGGACAAGAGTGTGGTGGTTACCAAGGGTGGGGGGGGGAGGGAGGACATGGGAGGGAGGGAGGGAGAGAGTTAGGGGGAGGGGGAGGGGCGCAGAGAACTGGATGGAGGGTGACGGAGGACAATCTGACTTTGGGCGAGGGGTTTGCAGCATAATTTGATGACAAAATAACCTAGACATGTTTTCTTTGAATATATGTACCCTGATTTATTAATGTCATCCCATTACCATTAATAAAAATTTATTAAAAAAAAAAAAAAAAAAGAAAAAGAACTCAAAAAAATAATCCCCTTCATGATTGCAAAAAATAAATAAATAAATAAAATATCTAGGAATAAACATAACAAAGAATGTAAAGGACCTATATAATGAAAACTACAAAGAATTGTTAAGGGAAATCAAAAAATATACAATGAAATGGGAAAATATTCCTTGTTCTTGGATAGGAAAAATAAATATATTTAAAATGGCCATATTACCCAAAGCAATATGCAAATTTAATGCAATTCCCATCAAAATTCCAATGACATATATTGGAATAGTTTTTACCCCCTATATACTTAAAATTATCAAGGCATACAATTAAATATAATCTTTTTATAATTTTTATCATTATTATTATTATTATTATTATTTTTGACAGAGACAGAGAGTCAGAGAGAGGGACAGACAGAAAGGAAGGGAGAGAGATGAGAAGCATCAGTTTTTTATTGTTGCACCTTAGTTGTTCATTCATTGCTTTATCATATGTACCTTGACCAGGGGGCTACAGCAGAGCGAGTGATCTCAAGCCAGCGACCTTGAGCTCAAGACAGCAACCTTGGGCTTCAAGCTGGTGACCCTGCATTCAAGTCTGCAACCTCTGGGTTTAGAACCTGGATCCTCCGCACCCTAGTCCAATGCTATATCCACTGTGCCACTGCCTGGTCAGGCTTGTCTTTTTTTTCATTAAGAGCACAAAAGGAAATAGATAAGAAAAACTGTGAGTGCAATGCCTACAGATTATATATACTTTATCAATGCTATATTTTCAACACCTATTCACAGTGGCAGCTGCTCAGTATACATTTGTTGACTATTTAAGTGAATTAATGACACAAGCAAGTAATTCTAACTAAATCATGTCAAGCTACTTTAAAGAGCTTACTCAGTCTAAAGGATATTCTAGCAATTTAAAATGAGCTCCCCAAATGTAAGTCATTTGCCAAAAGTTACTGGCTGTCCTGGAGTATATGAAGGTGAAATTAACCTTCATAAAGTTACACTAACAATGATTTTCAGCTTCTACAGTTTTAAGAGACACATATGGAAGACTGGTTACTATGTAAGCTTGATTATTGGTGACTTTACTTAATAACAAACTTTTTTTTTTTTTTTCAAAAATGGTATTAGTTTTATCAGACAAGTGGTTAATTGTAAAGTCTAGGCTTCTGCTTACATTCACCTGTATATTGTATCTAGGGGATGAAGTTGCTCAGTTCAGGGTCTTGGACACTGTCTTAAGCAGCACACAAAAATACTCAATAATTTGCCTACTTGTCCCAGTCCTTATCAAAAGACTTTCTTTTTCTACATCTGTAAAAATTTCATTAAGTTATATTCTCCTTGGAAAAATTTTTATTTCTTTAACATTATATACTTCCTAGTGTGTATATTTTATGCTCCTCTTTAAGGTTAAAATTTAATTTCAGATATAATTTCTTTAATTTCTAAGTTATAAAAGTGGATGAGGCACTGATTTCTCACAATTTCTTTTTTTTATGACAGAGACAGAGAGAGAGACAGATAGGGACAGATAGGAAGGGAGAGAAATGAGAAGCATCAATTCTTTGTTGTAGCATCTTAGTTGTTCATTGATTGCTTTCTCATAATGTGCCTTGACTGGGGGGCTACAGCAGACCGAGTGACCCCTTGCTGAAGCTCACAACTTTGGGTTCAAGCTGGTGAGCCTTGATCAAACCAGACGAGCCCGCGCTCAAGCTGGCGACCTCGGAGTTTCAAACCTGGGTCCTCCGCATCCCAGTCCGATGCTCTATCCACTGTACCACTGCTTGGTCAGGCTCACCATTTCTATAGTAATTATTTTAAATAGCATTCTAGTTTCTGAAACAATTTGAGAAGCTGATGAAAAATATTGACACATTTACCAGAAAAATTATATATACAAAAATTATATATATATATATATATATATATTATAGTGAGAAAGAGAGTTGTTGTTTTTTTCTCCAAGTGAGAGGAGAGGAGACAGACTCCCACATATCCCCTGAACAGGATCCACCTGACAACCCCTGTCTGGGGTCGATGCTTGAACCAATTGAGCCACTGGCTGTGAGAAGGAAGAGACGGGTGTGGGAGGGGGAGAAAGAGAAGCAGATGGTCACTTTCCATGTGTGCTCTGACCTGGGATCGAACCCAGGACATCTGCATGCAGGCCAGTGCTCTATGCACTGAACCAACTGACCAGGGCCAAGAGAGAAAGAGAGCATAGTACACGCACTGGGAGAGGTTTCGTGAACATACTTACAATTTATATAATATGCCACAAAAGTTTATGAAACCACAACCTGCAGGAGGAAATTCAGTATCTAAGGAGTAAGGAAAAAGAGCTGCTGAGGTGGAGGAAGTATATAAAAAGGAAATAGCTTTTGAGCTATTTGATCTTATGAGACCAACCCAGCCCAGCATTCTATAGTCAAGCACCTCCCTTTCTTTCTCCTAAAAAAGTAAAGTATCTTTTTTTTTCCTTTATTAACATTTCTTACTTTCAGGAAATCTCTAGGTATTCAGAAACGAAGAGCATATGTAGGTATAGTTTTGGCCAGAGTTCAAGACATAAACTTGTTCCTCGCCAGCACCCGGCTGAACCAAAAGCAATGAGTGAAAGTTGGAAAACTATAGGAGCTGAACTAAAAAGACTTTTGAATAAAATCTCTTCATTCCTCATGTATGTTTAATTAAATAAAAAAATCAGAGACTAACCTGTAATAGTTTTCAAGTGTCTGACGATGGGCTTTCTCTCCTTAAATAACTCCGAAAGTCTAGGCAGAGTAAAAACACATTTCCCATCCCTTGTTCCACGATGCACTCTGGTCCAGGAGGCCGCAGTACTAAGGCTTGGAACATAGCCTCAATACAGAGCTATCTGTGGGCAGGCACAACATAAAGCTCCATGAATATAGCAATGATGCTTGCTTTTTGTGTGTACCCTTCAAAAAGTCAATAGTAAATATTAAAAATTTTTATGACTATGGCCTGACCTGTGGTGGTGCAGTGAATAAAGCATCGATCTGGAACACTGAGGTCACTGGATCAAAACCCTGCACTTGTCTGGTCAAGGCACATATGAGAGTTGATGCTTCCTGCTCCTCCCCCCTTTCTCTCTCTCTCTCTCACTCACTGTCTCTCCTCTCTAAAATGAATAAATAGGCCCTGGCCAGTTGGCTCAGTGGTAGAGCATCGGCCTGGCATGCAGGAGTCCCGGGTTCGATTCCCGGCCAGGGCACACAGGAGAAGCGCTCATCTGCTTCTCCACCCCTCCCCCTCTTCTTCCTCTCTGTCTCTCTCTTCCCCTCCTGCAACCAAGGCTCCAGTGGAGCAAAGTTGGCCCAGGCGCTGGGAATGGCTCTATGGCCTCTGTCTCAGGCACTAGAATGGCTCTGGTTGCAACAGAGCAACGCCCCCTGGTGGACATGCCGGGTGGATCCCGGTCGGGCGCATGCGGGAGTCTGTCTGACTGCCTCCCCATTTTCCAACTTCAGAAAAATACAAAAAATAAAAAATAAAAAAGAAAGATGGTGGCTGAGTAGCCATAGAGAAAAATAAATAAATAAATAAATAACTATTGAAAAAAATTTATGACTACTATATTTATAACTTTGAGAACTAGGATTAGCATAGCCAAGGTGCAGTAGTTGAGTATTTCCCCTGAGTACATTTTTAGACTTTGCCAACTTAGATGTCTTTTCACTTCAAATTAGAATCATGTTTCAATGGGAATTAAAAAAATGACACTATATTCATTTAAAAAAATGATAAAATTCTAATGGTACATTTTTAAAAGAAAAACACATAAATATGACCTTGATAATTATTTGATGAACTTAAATACTACAGACAATTAATATGATGAATATATATAACACTTTGAAAAAATTTTTGAATGTTATTATAGTAGTCACATCAATTGTTAGACCTCTTTCATTACCTGTTTTTTTATCAGTTTGTCTTTGGCACATATAAAATTTTTTTAAGCTGAGCACTTGTTTACTCTTGTGGTCTTCTGCACACAATGAATTGAGGCCCACTGTATATTGTATTTGGACAACCAATTCTTTGATCTGTCAGAGGGCAAAATACTAAAGTTCCGTGTCCCAGAAATGTCTGAGATTCTAGAAGAAGGAGAGAAATTAATGAAGTATGTACTAATCTTCATGTTTGCTCCTAAAGCTTGGGCAGGACATTTTCTTCCATTAGTTTAAATCTACCCAGGATGCTGAGGTACACCACATGTGTACATAGATGCTGCTTCTAAGCCCACTGTCGCTGATGTTTCAGGAAGCAGGATGTAGCTGCCACCTCTGGGGCCCCACCTTCCACACTAAAGTGATGGATCTGACTGGAAAGTCTTCATACATTTTCCAGGACCCTAATCACAAATTGGCTAGAAAGATAACTCTCTGGCATCTCCAGCAACTATATTGAGAAACAGGTTCTGTCTGATAAGGTAAGGAATTTCGTAAATATAGGATGATAATTCAGATGCTGAGCAGCCAAAACTAATGATATGTGTCCTTTCACCTTCCAAACCCCAATGGTGTTGAGTGTGTCAGTTTTCCCATACGTCTTTATTACATTCTAGTGGGAGTACATTGGATTAATTAAACAGCATTATCAAGTTTCAGATGATTGTTTCTAAGGTAAGCGAATAATAACTTCAGGAATCTAAGAGGCTGTTGATAATCTACAATATTAATAAGCAGTTGACAATCTATTGTACCAATAGACCAAGAATTATGTAAGTAAAAAATAAAGTGTGGAGCAGGACAGAAATGAGCAAGGAGCCAGGACTAGGATTTTAAGAAGGTTACTGATTCCATAATTCTGCTGCCAAACCTTTGCTAACATTTCTTGTATGATCAGATATGCCTGATTTTACTAATTATCTTGGAACTTGTTACAATTAAAGATTTTAGGATCAACCCAGATCAAATGACTCAGAGACTCTTAGTCTTTGACTTGTTTAAAGTGTGCAAGATGTTAAGATTATTGTGCTCAATTAACTTGAGAAATTCTGGACATATAGTTCTTACTTGTGGTCCTGGATTGCAGTCAGCTCATCTAAACCACCTGGGCAAGTGCTCAGTTTCATGGTGTTGCTGTGATAACTAGCAAACTGAGGTAAAAGAGACTAAGATTTACCCTTAGACCTCTATTTAATCTTCAGGCCTTTAAAACAGTAAAAAAAAAAAAAAAAAAAGCTTGCTATGTCAGAGTGATAGCTTTTAAATTACCTCATGACCTAAATTCTTCAACCATGTAAAGCAGTGATTCTCAACCTTTCTAATGCCGTGACCCGCAATACAGTTCCTCATGTTGCAGTGACCCCAAACCAAAAAATAATTTTGGTGGCTACTTCATAACTGTAATTTTGCTACAGTTATGATTTGGAATGTAAATACCTGATATGCATTATATATTTTCCGATGGCTTTAGGCGACCCCGTTGGGGTCACAACCCACAGGTTGAGAACCACTGATGTAAAAGCATGGTATATGATATTTATTGTTTTAGTAAGACTTCTTTTTCTGATTGACCTACCTATATCACTTATTTTAAAGTGTTCTCTGTCTATTAATACAAATCTTAGGGCAGACCTATTTTAAAAATTACAATAAAAGAAAAAGTGGTTAACACTTTAAATCTCTTTAAATAAAATACATTTATCATAAAAATGGATTTTGGGTTAAAATTATCTACTTGACTTTCCACAGCTATTGACTTTTTACCTACAACTGAGGGAAAATGTGTATTTTGAACATCATTTCATGACTACTTTGAGATTAAGGGGCATGTGTGTGATATGTGGTATCTAATGTGTGTGTGTGTTTGATCTGTGCTGTTAGTGTATATGGGAGGGAGTCTGTGTGTGTGTGTGTGTGTGTGTGTAGTGTTTAGTTATTGAGAAGGATGTGTCTGTGTGTAATCTCCGTATTTCATCAAAGATATTGGACAATCTTTACTTGCAGCACCTTCAGGATTATAGTTAGATCCACTGTCCTTTTGGTATTGATAGATCCCCCCAGATATTTATAAAATGTTCCCCTAATTTTGGCACACAAAAAACATTTATTTATTTATTTTTATTCTTCAATATCAGGATTCTTTTTGAGAATAAATTCAATCAAGGGAAATAATGTAGAGACATTTTAAAAAATCAAATAGCCTTTATAATAAACCAAATGCTTGAAAAAATCCTTGAGTGTTTATTTTCAGTCTGTTTGCGGTGCATCAAAAAGGAATGACTTGAAATATTCTGTTTGCTCCTATTTTTTCCTATTGTTTTAGTTCCATTGGACTGTTTATTTTGTTGATTCTGGCTGTGATGCTTCCTTCTTTTTCTTTTTTTGACAGGTAGTAATTTTCTCCCTTTATAAACATTTTTGTGACCAATAATCTTCACAATACTACTGAATTAAACACTTAAATAAATCTCAAAATATTTTGGTATATGACTAGCTGTCCTCATTTCAAACAAAAAGTTCATAAAAAGAGAGCAATTCTTTTAGATTTTTTTAAGTCTCCTAGGTTTAAAAGCTCAGTGCTAGGCACAGAGTATGTACTTAATGAATAATTTCTGAGCCAATTTTAAGACTTGGGTCATGATGTATTTGATATATGTGTGAAAACACCTGAGTCATTGAGATGTGAGTGAATGTCATAAAGGGACTGGAAAAAGAAACTACCTACTTCTCATTCAAAATATATTCTTGTCTTAGGAGACATGTCACTTCAGGTATACATCTTTTCCAAAAAAAAGTCCAAACCCAAGGGGAAAAAAGGTGTTTTCATCAAATAAGTTATTAATAATGAGCTAAAAATGGAAGGTAAAGCCATTATAAGGAAGGTGAATAAAAAAGAGAGAGAGAAAAGGAATAAAAGTGAGAGAAGTATTGAAGTTATAAAGAATGAGCCAATGTATAAGAAAGAGCAGAGGTCATAATAGGAAGAGGATAGAGATTCAGTATTTAAAATCATGGGTTGGTTAAATTTGCTTTTATATGTATAGACAAACTGTCATCTAAATTCTTCAGTCTGGATAGTATCTCAATTGTGAATAGAAAATAAAAATCAATATCAACTGGAATCTTTCACTGAATTCAAGAACAAACAATGTTCAAACTTCTGATGTAACATGTGTGATGAGGACTAATAGAAAACTGGTCTGGCCATGACACCCCAGGATAGACAGTATATCTCTTTTTAAACATTCCAGTTAGAATTAGATATAGTGTATGGAGAAGATATTACAAGACCACAGATACTATGAGCATTTTTTGTCATGTCTCTTGCTGTACACTATTCTCCACATACATGGTACAAAGGGCTAGGAAACCAAGATCTGAAATTTCATGACATTATCACTAAATTTGGCATATGACAAAGCATTCATGAAGAGAGAATATTCAGAAATAGAAATGGGTTGTTCTAAAAATGAAAGTAAGAGAATGGGAAGATTAGAAATGTTCCAATTTTCTCTCTCCCTATCTTAAATCTGTCTGTTGTAAGAATAATCTTGAAACATTTATACTTTTTAGTCCAGACACCATTCTTCAATAACACATAAGACCAATTTGGTTTAAGCTAGTAATAAGCATTATTATAGATTTCAGGAACATTTAAATTTTTTTAGTAGAATTTGATGTTTTACTTACTACCTTCTCATTTATTACCCCTACCATACTAAACTTTATGCACTTTCTTATTTTACATTCAACATTGGTTGTTAATGAAATATCTCTCCAAACCTTGTCAAACAGAAGTCTAAGATTTAATAAACAATTAACAGCCCAAGTGTCCGTCAGTGGATGAGTGGATTAAAAAGCTGTGGTACATATGCAATATATACAATGGAATACTATGGGGCCATGAAAAAGAAGGAAATCTTACCTTTTGCAACAACATGGATGGACCTGAAAACTATTATGTTAAAAGAAGTAAGCCAGGCAGCAAAAGAAAAATATCATATGACCTCACTCATTTGAGAAATCCAAGAAACAATGTGAACTGAGGAATGGAATTGAGACAGAGGAGAGATCAAAGGGACCAGAAGAAAAGAGGACAGAGGGAAAGGGGATGATAAGATGGGATGAACCTGAAGAGAAGGGGGGAGGGTGATGTTGGGAAAGGGGGGCAAGGAAGATGCCTGGTCAGTTGAGGGGAATATAGGGGAGGGGTGATGCATTCGAGGTGACAATAGAATCTATGTAAACACAATAAATTAAAAAAAAAAGATTTAATAAACACAAAAGAGGCACAAATGGAGAAAGGGAGAAAGGAATAAACCCATTCAGGACCAGAAGGTAAACATAATGATTGTGGAGAGTTCTGATTCCCATGATCTTTAACATTGATTATATACATCTTTATATATGTATCATGTTTATATCATGACTAGTTTAATAAGGGAAATACTTAGTGATGAAGAAAATAAAAATGTAGTTCTTTATGCAGGTAACAATTGGGCATAGCTTATGAAGTGAGTTTCAGGAAAACATAGGTAATGTGCTTTGTTGCAAAAATGTGGTCAGATTAAGTGGTTTACTAAGAAAAGGGGAGATCAGTGTAACAGGTTGAAACCAGCTCAAGTAGAGCCAATGGAGTCTGTTAAAGAGTTATGAATTATTCTTAACACATGGAAGAACTTTAAGCATTACAATAATATGATCTGAATGACAGAAAATTGACCAAAACACAAATAGTTTTTACACTAAAGTGTAGGCAGTGGAGAGCAAAAAAAGGACATGAATTTTAGTTGTATTTGTAGGCTAAACTAACAAACTCTACAAATTAATATATTATATTTGGTATGATTCCTGAAGTAGAAATCAAAAAGTCTCATGAGATTTTGGTTTAAAGAACTAATTAGGGAATTATACCATTTATAGAAATGAGGAAGACTGATTTTGTAGAGAAAACCTAGAGGTTTGTTTCTGATGTGATACATTTAAGTTTAGTGGACATTTCTACCTGATAGAACTCATTTCATTGCAAGTGACATAAAACCATATCAAACTACCTGCATTTGTTTTCTGCATTAATATTTCCTGGATTGGCCATATTCAGCTGCTTCCAGTTCTTTGGGTCAGTCTTCCTGCTGACCTTACAGTACTGCCCTAAGAGGGAAGACCTGGGTGAAAATTAATGAGGAATAAAAAGAACAGAAAGTGATTACTGATGGAAAGGTAGCCAATAAATGTATAACATGAAAAGGAGAAAAGCCAACAATACTTTGAATCTTGTGAGGTGATGTGGTACAATTTTACATCTCAATAGGGTGAGACACTTTATCCTGCACAATTCTCTCTTTCCTTGAAATTGAATGTCAGTATGGATCCTAACAAATGTAAGAAGCATGTAAAAATAATCTGTATGTTTTGTTAATTTTATAACTATTTTATTTAGATAAATAATTTGGGTTGATCTAGTTACAGTCCTTATAAGTTTTAATTTCCCCTGACCAAATGTATTTCACATAATAATTAATATGTACTTGAATTGATCACAATGTTAAACCTATAAGACATAGGAATTTTGGTCTACCTTAAAAGATAATGATTTCTCTATTATTTTAATTAAGAGAAATTAAATTCTATTTTTTTCTGTCTGTATATCATCCATGTAACATTTTACAGTCAATTATTCACCAGTATTTTTTTCATCTTATGAATAAATTCACTCAAATTAACCTAACATTGTCAAATTTGCAACACATTTTATTACTTCTCTTATGAATCATTCTTTGCAGTTATTATAAATCAAGGCAAAGAAGGTTCATGACCTCTTGACCTGGAGTTATCTGTGTGATGTATCTCAATGACATTAATATTACCTTGTGCATGAATACATAGAAGAATTTCTAATTTTAATGTAGTTTTTTTTTCATTTTATTGGTTTTATTTATTATAGAGAAACCCTTTTGGGAGGCAATATATAGTAATCTCTGTGTTGCAAATACTTGCAAAAGACTTGGTTTATCACCAGGTTATAGGCCTTTGTGTGACTATTAATCTAGGTGATGACTCATTGTGAAACATGCCAGACATCTGTTGCATTTCATAGTTATTATAATCTCATATTCCTTAATACATATAGAACATGCTCTTGTAAATAAAGTAGAACAATAAAAGAAAAGAATACTTGGCAAATGAAAATCAATGTCAGTTTAGGTATGATATAATATGCTTAAATGTTCACCACTGATAATCCGACCCTTATATCCCATTCTATACCTGAACTTTTTATTTAAATGTGGTACCAGATTTGCATTTTAAAACTCTTCCTTTCTTTCTTTCTTTCTTTCTTTCTTTCTTTCTTTCTTTCTTTCTTTCTTTCTTTCTTTCTTTCTTTCTTCCTTCCTTTCTTTCTTCCTTCCTTTCTTTCTTTTTTTCTTTCTTTCTTTCTCTCTCTCTCCTTCCTTCCTTCCTTCCTTCCTTCCTTCCTTCCTTCCTTCCTTCCTTCCTTCCTTCCTTTTTTCTTTTCTTTTCCTTTCTTTCTTTCTTTCTTTCTTTCTTTCTTTCTTTCTTTCTCTCTCTCTCTCTCTCTTTCTCTCTTTCTTTTTTTCTTTCTTTCTTTCTTTCGTGAAAGAGAAAGAGTTAGAGAGAAAGAGAGAAAAAGATAGGCAGGGCAGACATATAAGAAGAGAGAGAGATGAGAAGCATCAACTCATAATTGTGGCACCTTAGTTGTTCATTGATTTTTTTCTCATATATGCCTTGACCAGGAAACTCCAGGTGGGCCAGTGACCCCTTGCTCAAGCCAGCAACCTTGGGCTTCAAGCCAGAGACCTTTGAGCTCAAGCCAGCGACCATGGGGTCATATCTATGATCCCACGCTCAAGCTGTTGAGCCAGTGCTCAAGCCAGATGAGCCCATGCTCAAATCAGTGACCTCCAGGTTTTGAATGTGGGTCCTCAGCATTTTAGGCCAATGCTCTATCCACTGTGTAATCATCTGATCTGACTAATTTTTTTTTATTTTTATAGTCTGCCTTCTTAGCCTGTTATACCATGATTTCTGATAAAAGAATTCCTCCTTACTCTGAGACACCCCCCAAAAGTATAATAATCCATATTTGCCACCACAGAGGAAAAAGATGATTCAAATAAGGTTCCAATGATCACTGAGTTGTCTATGAGAAGCTCTTTGGCATATTCAAACTCAAGTAAATTTGTGGATGCCTATTATATAGTATATCACTATCTTGGGAACAGAACATCACCCTAATCTTTTCTTGGATAAGATCAAAATCTGAAAATATATACTTTGTCCTGAGATTGCCTTAAAAAACTTTAAAAACCATGAGAGATGTTCAAGTTCTTGATTTGAGCTATACTTGAAACTAGTAATGTCCCGGAATTTTACATCATTTACTCAGCATACAATAATTGGGAAAAAAAACTCCTCAAGTTACACATATGCAAGGCTTTAATACCTATAAGGGTATGACAACAGAAAAGAGAACAACAAACTATCAACCACGGTTGCCCAGATTCCTTTCCCAGCCTCACAAAATGCTCTTTGTCTTTGGATTAGGAATCACTGAGATCAGTGAGACATGTTTCAGTTCCAGGTGAGCAGGCACCCGGCCCAAATTTACTGAAGTCTATTATATCCAACTGACTATGTACTAAAGCCAGCTGTGTAACCTGATAAACCAGGAGAAAACATTAATTCTACACCTCCATAAACAATGTAGGCAAACTATCACCGAATGCCTCTAGGGAAATTTCCAATTCTAAGTGGCATGTTTGAGGTACAAAATGAATACTAAAAAATCCAAAATAAGCACTCAATAACAACAGTATATTTGTTGAATAAACTAACATTGGTCAAAATGTTTTAATATTAATTTGACAAAATTAACATGGTCTACATGTCCTGTAAATACTACATTTACCTTTAATAAGAAGAGATATTCTGAGGAAAAAGATTTAATGACTCATAATACACTTAGAAGAGATTTTTGTGGGTGGAGCACAGAGCACATTCCTAGCAGCTGTGGTTGATGCAATGCTGGGAGAATACTCCAGCTCTCAGAAGCCTCCTGGGCACACCCAGGAAGGAAGCTCATCCACTATAAGAAAGTGACAGCGCCAACCACACAGCTCCCTGATCTTTTCAGCCATTGGCTGTGAAGGACACACTGTAACATCCTATAGGCTGAACCCATGTATATAAGCTAGCTTACTTCCTGAATAAAGTGGATCTGTGTCACTGAACCTGGTCCCGGGAGTCGGGTCTTTGCGTCTCTGGTGTCCTCACCCCCGGCAGGACTTGTTCACAACTGGTGCCCAATGTGGGGCAGGGACCTAACAGGCATCCAAGGGATGGTGAGTGACCCTCTGCAATGGGAAACCTTCTCCCTCACTCTCAAGCCCCACAGGCTCAAGCCCTGCACACCCTATTGCAGAGTAGGCGAGTTGAAGTTTGTGAAAAGGATGTCTGTACTTACTGGGAGATCCTCTCTGGTCTCAATCCCTGGATTGAGGATGCGCCCCTCTGGAACCCGGATACTTGGGCCCGAGCTCTCCAACGTGTTCATTTGGCCAAGGTGCATGAGGGACGGGCCTTCCCTCTCGGCCTCACTCCTGCCTTATTGGCAATACACGCCTGCTTCACCGGTGCTTCTACTGGGAACCCTCCACCAGTCCCTAAGGTCCTACAGGCTACTCCTCTTTCAGAGGAGCCCCTACCTCCATATTCACCCCCTCCACTGAGGAGGAAAGTAGTTTAGCCTCCGAGTTTGACAAAACAGCGGCTGAGCGCCCAGAAACGAAACCAACCGAATTGCTAACTGCACCATCAGCTCGGCCACCGGAAAAAGCAGAAGTCGCTACTTCTGCACTCCCTGCCAGGGCTCATGCCCCACCCCAGCCTTTCAGATGCCATTTTCTCCAACACGTGTTCCTGCTGCAGACCCATGGGCCAGCCTATACGCCCCCATGTGTCTTTTTCTTTCTTGTCTGTCTTGTCTATTTTTATCTCTCTCTCTCTCCCCCGCCCCTCTCTCTGAAATGACGCTGAAAGGACCCAGCCACAGCACAGTGGTGGGGATCACACCCTCTTATAATCCAAGGGAGAGGTTATGCTTGTGTTTTTCAGCCAACTTGGATCCCAGGAACCCCCAACCTGCTTGACAGGGTTTCTTGTGCACCCACTAAATGGTTCAGTCTTCACCCGACCAAAGCCACAGCCCTGGCCTCCTCCACACTGACTACACCTGAAGGGAGGAGGTCCTCAGCGCTCCAGAAGAAGACCTCTCGGCCTGCATGCACACCCCATCACCTGGGGGGATGTGGAGGCTTTGGCAGGACAGGCCCAGAGAATTGCCCCTGACGGGCCCCCAGGCCCTGGCGCTCTGTTCTTGCTTATGTGTGCTATAGTAACCGCTGACTCCCAGATGCAGATGGCTTGAGCCTGACAGTGCTAGCTGGTGTTTTCAGTTCATCTTTGGAGGAAGATGAGAATTGAGCCAGAGTTACGATTCATAGACTCCAGAAGGTAAACGGCGGTAGCTGTGGCAGGAGGATGAACAGAAGCCAGGCTTGCATCGCTGAGTGGCCGCTGGAATGGCAGGGAGTGCCTGCTAAAGTGCTGGTGGGTTCACTGACATTTTGGAACATAAGGGTAAATGCCAGCATGCTCTCCAGAGCAGAGATGGAAATGCTGACTGTCATTGCCACGTGCTCCTCTTTGGGACAGTGGAAGACCTGCCAGGATGGCAGGGATGAGGGGGGTGGCTGAGGACTCCTGTGCATGGACTGATTTCCTGGACTACAACTGAAGTGAGTGTTGGCTCCTTTGTTGAATGGACTTATGGATTTTGGACAATGTGAAATACCCTGATGGGAGTGGGGGTGGCTTTGCTTGAGGCCCTTCCCCTCCCCCAGAAAGCTTTTCCCATGGCTAGAAAGAAGGCTGGGGACATTTTGTGCTTTTGGCATAGTGTTTAGAGACTGGTGAAATGTACCTTTGTAATTATTGAAATTGTATGATTTGTCATGTTGTTCTAATTTGTGTAATGTGCCTTGCAACCATATGTAGTACGCAGCCCACAGCAAACCATCCGTTCTGTGTTTGGATGCTGGGACCTTTGTGGGAAGGGGGCGTGTATGGACCTAGGTCCATTTTTTACAATCAAAATGGAACTGTGTTTAACGGCACCTAGAAGGTCTCTGTAACACAATGGGAGGGAAATGACATCCCAACCCCCTAGGAGGAATCCCCTAAGACCCCCGTTCTATTTCCTAACTCGTCAAACATTACAGAAGCTTGCCTCATTGTTTAATCCAGCTAATCTATTAGCATCTCGTATAATAGGTATTATAGTTGTTTTAGTTCTACTAGGGTTCCATTGCATAATGTGTAGCATTCAGAAGCTACAAAAACAGCAAGCTGTCATTCATCAAGTCCAATTGGCTTTAATTAAAAGAGAAGGGAGAGAACAGAGCACATTCCTAGCAGCTGTGGCTGATGCAATGCTGTGAGACTACTCCAGCTCCCAGAACCCTCCTGGGCCTACCCAGGAAGGAAGCTTACCCGCTATAAGGAAGTGACAGCACCAACCATGCAGCTCCCTGATCTTTTCAGCCATTGGCTTTGAGGAACACGCTGTAACATACTATTGGCTGAACCCATGTATATAAGCTAGTTTACTTCCTGAATAAAGTGGATCTGTGTCACTGAACCTGGTCCCCAGAGTCGGGTCTTTGCGTCTCCGTCGTCCTCACCCCCGCAGGACTTGTCCACAACTGGTGCCCAACGTCAGGCAGGGACCTAACCGGCATCCAAGGGACGGGTGAGTGACCCTCTGCAATGGGAAACCTTCTCCCCCACTCTCAAGCCCCACAGGCCTGAGCCCTGCACGCCCTATTGCAGAGTAGGTGAGTTAAAGTTAGTGAAAAGGAACTGTATCACTGAACCTGGTCCACGCAGTTGGGTCTTTGCGTAGTTATTGTAATAACATAGTTATTACAATATTATTAACTATGCTGTACTATATACCACAATGACTATTTTGTATCTACCAACCAGTAGTTCTCAATCCCTTAACTTTTTCACCCAATTCTCCAGCAGCCCCTCTGCCCTGGCAACCATCAGTCTGTTCTCTGTATCTTCAAGTCTGTTTCTGTTTTGTTTGTTTATATTGTTCCTTAGATTACACATATAAGTAAAATAATATGATATTTGTCTTTCTCTGACTTATTTATTTCACTTATCACAATACTCTCTAGATATATCTGTGCTGCTGCAAATGGTAAGACTTCATTCTTTTTTATGATTAATATTTCACTGCCACATGTATCACAGCTTTTTTATCCACTCATGTATTAATGATGGGCATTTGGGTTGTTTCCATAGCTAGGCTATTGTAAATAACACTGCAATAAACACCACACTGCATACATTCTTTCAAATTAGTGTTTTTTGTTTCATTAGATATATACCAAGAAGTGGAATCACTGGGTAATAAGGCACCATTTTTTAAAACAATGGATAAACAACATCTAAAGAAGAAAGATGGAACAAAATGTACACTGACCCACTAGGGACTAATAAGTATGATTCTCCAGAAGTGAGTTAAGGTAGCTTGAGGACAATGGTGTAGGATCTTATGAGGCACAAATAATACAGTTATGAAGGAGTCATCATCCCCCTCATGAAGTTTATAGGAACTTCTAAATGGAAAGTGTAATTAGCAAGGTGCTCTATATCTTCCAAAGTCCCAGAGAAAAGCACAAAAGAGATTTTTCAAATTGTGAAGTAATTTAAGATTAGAGAGCTATTCAACTATGTAGGATTTTATTGATGGGGGAAAGATGGACATTACTTAAAGAGAAAACATAATGAGACCACTGGAAGTCTAATTTTGCAGTGTGAACAAAGCCTATGGCTATGTCACCAAGGGACGTGAAATCTACAATAAACTAAGCTTGGCCCTTGATTTATACCACATTCCAAAAAGAATTTAGTCTATAGTTAAGGGCTGATTTTATAAATAATGCTGAGAAAACACTACTGGTTTATTTTTTAATTATTCTAGTTTAATATAACCACTGTTTGTCACCACTATTTGGTGTAATAGTGATAGAATTTTTAAGATAACAAAAACCTATGAAAATACTGATATCAATGATTATACAAAGAAAGAAACTATGATTAACCTTGCTAACCTTGCTAAGATCACCTTTTCCCCTTTGTGGTAGGAAATAGGAGTTATTAAATTGATTGTGTCATCTTACTTAGAAAGTTTCCAAAAGTAAGAGAAGAATTATTTTACTAGAAATCAGGGGAAATGGATTCTAAGCAGGCAGAAAATAAAAACAGGTATCTATTGCAAAGTTCAAATAAACAGGCTTTGTAGAGAATGAGAAATAGAAGTCTAAAACTTAAGGTTGAAAAATATATTTATTGTCAAAACAGATAACCTATGTTCAACCATGTTGCCTAATAAGGTAAAAAATAAATTTTAGCTCGAATGAAGCATACCATGACAGTACAGAGGAAGTTAACAATTTATTTCTTAAATTGCCAAATTCAAAATGGGTCATCAATGAGAATGTTAGATATTATGAAACACTATGAACATAATTTGGGGTGTTTCTTTTTCTTTTGGCATTTTCAAGGAGAATTGTGGGCTAAATAGGCATGTAGATGAGAATTACAAAGAATTATAGATTTGTACATCATCTTTAATGGTGACATAATGGGAAAAATTGTAGATATACAGGTATTTAAGCATATATTAAGATGTTAATAGAGATCCAACAGCTACAGCTTGAGTATAATATGAAAATTGTTCCTGATTTTTATAACATTTTCATAAAGATTATTGACTGTTAATGCAAAATGAAAATGAATCAAACTGAAAATAAATGGAATAAAGTTATATTCATAGAAAAGTTGTATAATATGTGACAAGGACATTATAAACCTCTTAAGCAAATCAGTGTTTTGTATTGTTTCAGTGACAGAAAAAAGTTAATCATTATTTTATGCTAGTATCTAAGAAAACTTGTCCCTAGTAATAAATATATCATTCATCAGGACTTTATGAAAAGAAATGACTATTACCTAAAAACAAATAATTTTCGTGTTAATTTATTTTTAATGAAATGTTAAGTAATCTTGAATTGTGAAAGGGATTGAATGCAACATCTGCATTTGCTTAGTAATTAAAAAGAAAAAAAACCATTTATCTTAATATTATTTTTTAAAAAGCTTAGAAGTCCCACTCAATATAACACCCTCTACTACACACTGCTCTGTGCCCCCTGTGCAAAGTCTCTTTCCACCCTCCTTCTCCCCCTTGGACTCCTGCCCTCCTCCCACCTCTACCACCCCGTCCCTCTGGCTACTGCTGTCCTGTTGTCTGTACATATGTCCTAGGTATTTGTTTTTATTTAAAGTTAAATCTAATGGGATAACTTTGGTCGATAAGAATACATAGGTTTAGGTAAATAGGTAAATATCTCTATAGTATTTGAACTATTGATTTGTTGTATGCCCATCATCCAAAGTCAAATATTTTTCATCACTGTATATTTATATATTAATATTGTTTTTATTTTTATAAACAGAAAGGAACTTGATGAAATACAAGCAACATATGTTGAAAGCTTTGCTTTAGAATTCCAACAGGTCGAATAAGATACCTAAAAAATCATCAGCCTTTAATGGTCATCTGGGTACTGAACCAAACCATATATGTACCTAACATCAGAATTTAACTCTTCAAGGTCACTGAAATAAATATTATGGTGATACTTTTTCTGTTCTTTTTTTTTTTTTAGGTAAAGAAATTAATTAAAGTAACAACATAATCCTTTGCAAAAAAATTTTAAATTACTCGTAGAATTCTGTTTTGACCAATTATACATGTGTTTGATAATTCAAATGTCAGTATTTTCCAAAGTTGTAACTCTTTATCTATATTGAAAAATATTATGTTATAAAGCCATTCTTTATGTTCAGATTTATAATTTTTAAGTTACTGGATTCTGTTCACTAACTGATGATATCCACATGAATCTTCAAATCATCAAATTAGCAGCTGACTTTTCTAAAATAATAGATTCCCTTTGTCTAATATTGAGTCTTTACAGTGGAACAAGGTCTGTGCTAAGACAATAAATAAATTGAGATATATACTTAATTATCCTTTAAAGGAAAAACTTCATAGACATGGAATTTTTCAGACAATTGTATGACTGTTAAACTATGACAGACTATGTGGTATGACCTAATCTCAGCACCTCCACCTCAGCGGTGGGCATGACAGCAGGATTCGTGAAAGTCGCACTTGAGCTTGTCTTGACTGGCAGATAGGATTTGGTACAGAAAACTGGTAGTATAATCACAATATTACCACAAATTCATGTTGAAAAAATATATTTCTAGCCCTGGCAGGTTGGCTCAGTGGTAGAGCGTCGGCCTGGCATGAGGAAGTCCCGGGTTCGATTCCCGGCCAGGGCACACAGGAGAAGTGCCCATCTGCTTCTCCACCCCCCCCCTTCCTCTCTGTCTCTCTCTTCCCCTCCCGCAGCTGAGGCTCCATTGGATCAAAAAGATGGCCCGGGTGCTGGGGATGGCTCCTTGGCCTCTGCCCCAGGTGCTAGAATGGCTCTGGTCGCCACAGAGTGACCCCTGGATGGGCAGAGCATCGCCCCTGGTGGGCGTGCCAGGTGAATCCTGGTTGGGCACATGCGGGAGTCTGTCTGACTGCCTCCCCGTTTCCAGCTTCAGAAAATTTAAAAAAATTAAAAATATATATATATATTTATTTTATTACTCTTGAAGCAAAAAATAATAATAATAAAATATGCTGAAGTGTGTTGAGCTTCAATTTATGGAAACTGAGGCTACTAAAAAAGAGAATGTGGCACTTGGAGCCCAGGAACATCCACTTAAAAGCCAAAGTCCTGTAAGAAAAAAACATTCTACTGATCTTATGACAGTCTTCATTGAAAATCCAAGACGAGTGCAGGAGTGGTGCCTGTGTACATGGGAGCATTTAAGTGTATGTGCGTGTTTGTCACTGTGTATGTGTGTGTGTATAGTCCTCTATCTGTGTGCATGTAGGGGTTGTGCATGGTTTTGAAGATGAAGGTAATTCTTGTCCTTTTTAAATAAGACACTGAATGCTAAAAACTGTAAAATTAACAGTTTAGGAATATGTAACCACGTTGTATATTTGAGGTATTTATTTATTTATTTTCCATGACAATCAAACCTTAAGTGGGAAATTGCTGTGTATTTTGGTTGAGTGCGGGCCGGAACTACCACTCAATTAACGTATCATGAAAGAAAATCTCTTCTTTCTAAATATGAAGATTTTGAAAGATATTTCCATGTCTTATTATTTTAGGATGCTACATATCAGAAAGTGGGCATATGGTCTGTCGAAAGGGAGAATCATTGATTCCAAATATTACCTGTGTCAGTTGGCCAAATAGGGGGAAAAGGTGAGTCCCTAACAGACTTCTAAACTGCATGATACCTCATATAAACTTTATATCTATGATAGAAAATAATACAAATGCCACATTATATAATGACCTCTTCTAAAGTCTTTCTACTACTGAGGGTATAAGTCTCCTATCATCTTGACTTAATTTTTTTTATATACTCCTAAAGGAAGTATGTTTATCCACAGTGGGTTATTTTAAAAGAGATGCGAATTCTCTTGTGTTTTTTTGGCCTGCAACCTCATTCAGCTACTGTTTCGGAGCTCTTTAAAAGTTTGTGGTAGATAAACTACAGAGTATTTCAGTTGCTCATTCTTTTCTCTGCCAAAACTCTTTCATAGTTTACAATGGGGGCCACTTAAACATAGAAGAAGAAACAGATTAAAAGACAAATATTATAATTCCTACTATTAAAATTCCCACTCTTCTTATGAAAATATAAGAACAAACAACAATTACAACACTTAGGTTATACTTTGTTGAAGACAATATGTCTGAGTTAAAATATACACATTTTTATTTAAATTCTAAGCATTTGCAATGCCATTCTGAGCACACACTATAAATTTTAACTATCCTGTAGAGTACATAGCTAACATGAACAACTAGATCAGCATGCATGCATACACATCTCCAGAGGTTTTACACATTTAAAAATTTGTTAAGCAATACAAGCCAATCTTATGCTGAATGCTTTGAGGTTCATACAGATTAACTTCGCACATTAAAGAAATGCAGTTCAACAGCTAAGAAGGCCAAACTACAAAAAACGGTCAAAGTATCTTTAGATGTAGATATCTCTTAGGTTTTTTTATAACTATGTCATCACAAATATAATTTTACTTTATTGTATTTATTACATTTGAGTATATGAATATTAAAAGTTTTAATTCATGGTGAACAAATGGCATAACATAACAGCAATATTTGTATGGAATCAATAGCCATACGATATTTGATGTTAGTGAAGTATAGGACATTACCTTGCCTTTATATCTCTGATCTTTAACTAAATTTATTGAGGTGGCATTGGTTAATAAGATTATATAGCTTTTAAATGTACAATTCTAGATCATCTGTGTATTGCATCGTGTGTTCATTACCCAAAGTTTAGTCTCCTTATGTCACCATATATTTGACCCTGATTAACCTCTTGAACCTCCCTCCAACACTCTTCTCTTCTGGTAGCCACCCTACTGTTGTCTGTGTCAATGAGTTTTTGTTGGAGTGTTTATTTTGTTAGTTCATTTGTCGCTTTCTGTTTTATATTCCAAATATGAGTGAAATCATATAATTCTTGTCATTCATTCTTCCACTCTTGTTTTTACTCAGAAAACTAATTTTTAAAACACAATGTCATTTTTCTGCTTAAACTGTCTAATGTCTTCTTTACATGATACTTTAGAAAGGGTTCATCTCCCCTCACAATACTCACAATCTCTGAGATTGCTATTTGCTGTAGTAGAATGTCTACTTTGTGTCCACTAATCATTTCATTAGCAGAGCTTCCCCAAATGAGTTCCCCCCAAAAAACATTTGCTTTATTTCAATGTCTAATCTTTCTTTCACAAGAAATTAACCAATGTATTTTTTACTTGGGAAAAAAACTGAATGGATTATGACTTTGATAGTTTTTTTTTTTTTTTTTTTTTTTTTTTATAATTTTATTTTTTTAATGGGGTGACATCAATAAATCAGGATACATATATTCAAAGATAACAAGTCCAGGTTATCTTGTCATTCAATTATGTTGCATACCCACCACCCAAAGTCAGATTGTCCTCTGTCACCTTCTATCTTGTTTTCTTTGTGCCCCTCCCACCCCCTATCCCTCTCCCATTCCCCCCTCCCCCGCGTAACCACCACACTCTTATCAATGTCTCTTAGTTTCACTATTATGTCCCACCTACGTATGGAATAATACAGTTCCTGTTTTTTTCTGATTTACTTATTTCGCTTCGTATCATGTTATCAAGATCCCACCATTTTGCTGTAAATGTTCCGAAGTCATCATTTCTTATGGCTGAGTAGTATTCCATAGTGTATATGTGCCACATCTTCTTTATCCAGTCATCTATTGATGGGCTTTTTGGTTGTTTCCATGTCCTGGCCACTGTGAACAATGCTGCAATAAACATGGGGCTGCATGTGTCTTTACGTATCAATGTTTCTGAGTTTTGGGGATATATACCCAGTAGAGGGATTGCTGGGTCATAAGGTAGTTCTATTTTCAGTTTTTTGAGGAACCACCATACTTTCTTCCATAATGGTTGTACTACTTTACATTCCCACCAACAGTGGATGAGGGTTCCTTTTTCTCCACAGCCTCTCCAACATTTGCTATTACCTGACTTGCTAATAACAGCTAATCGAACAGGTGTGAGGTGGTATCTCATTGCCGTTTTGATTTGCATTTCTCTAATAGCTAAAGAAGATGAGCATCTTTTCATATATCTGTTGGCCATTTGTATTTCTTCCTGGGAGAAGTGTCTATTCATATCCTCTTCCCATTTTTTTATTGGATTGTTTGTTTGTTTGTTGTTGAGTTTTATGAGTTCTTTGTATATTTTGGATATTAGGCCCTTATCTGAGCTGTTGTTTGAAAATATCATTTCCCATTTAGTTGGCTTTCTGTTTATTTTGTTATCAGTTTCCCTTGCTGAGCAAAAACTTTTTAGTCTGATGTAGTCCCATTCATTAATTTTTGCCTTCACTTCTCTTGCCATTGGAGTCAAATTCATAAAATGCTCTTTAAAACCCAGGTCCATGAGTTGAGTACCTATGTCTTCTTCTATGTACTTAATTGTTTCAGGTCTTATGATTAGATCTTTGATCCATTTTGAGTTAATTTTTGTACAGGGGGAGAGACTGTAGTCCAGTTTCATTCTTTTGCATGTGGCTTTCCAGTTTTCCCAGCACCATTTATTGAAGAGGCTTTCTTTTCTCCATTGTGTGTTGTTGGCCCCTTTATCAAAAATTATTTGACTATATATATGTGGTTTTATTTCTGGACTTTCTATTCTGTTCCATTGGTCTGAGTGTCTATTTTTCTGCCAATACCATGCTGTTTTGATTGTCGTGGCCCTATAATAGAGTTTGAAGTCAGGTATTGTTATGCCCCCAGCTTCATTCTTTTTCTTTAGGATTGCTTTGGCTATTCGGGGTTTTTTATAGTTCCATAAAAATCTGATGATTTTTTGCTCTATTTCTTTAAAAAATGTCATTGGAATTTTGATGGGAATTGCATTAAATTTGTATATTGCTTTGGGTAATATAGCCATCTTGATTATATTTATTCTTCCTAGCCAAGAACAAGGTATATTCTTCCATCTCATTATATCTTTTTCGATTTCCCTTAACAATGGTTTATAGTTTTCATTATATAAGTCCTTTACATTCTTTGTTATGTTTATTCCTAAGTATTTTATTTTTTTTGTTGCAATCGTGAAGGGGATTATTCTTTTGAGTTCCTTCTCAGTTGTTTCATTGTTGGCATATAGAAAGGCTATTGACTTCTGTATGTTAATTTTGTATCCTGCGACCTTACTGTATTGGCTTATTGTTTCTAGTAGTCTTTTTGTGGATTCTTTGGGGTTTTCGATGTATAGGATCATATCATCTGCAAAAAGGGATACCTTTACTTCTTCTTTTCCGATATGGATGCCTTTTATTTCTTTGTCTTGTCTGATTGCTCTGGCTAGAACCTCTAGTACCACATTAAATAAGAGTGGAGAGAGTGGACAACCCTGTCTTGTTCCTGATTTAAGGGGGAAAGCCTTCAGTTTAGTGCCATTTAATATGATGTTAGCTGATGGTTTATCATATATGGCCTTTATCATGTTGAGATATTTTCCTTCTATACCCATTTTGTTGAGAGTCTTAAACATAAAATTGTGTTGTATTTTATCGAAAGCCTTTTCTGCGTCTATTGATAAGATCATGTGGTTTTTGTTCTTTGTTTTGTTGATATGGTGTATTACATTAACCGTTTTACGTATGTTGAACCATCCTTGAGATTCTGGGATGAATCCCACTTGATCATGATGTATTATTTTTTTAATATGTTGTTGTATTCGATTTGCTAGTATTTTGTTTAGTATTTTAACATCTGTATTCATTAGAGATATTGGTCTGTAGTTTTCTTTTTTTGTGCCATCCTTGCCTGGTTTTGGTATGAGGGTTATGTTGGCCTCATAAAATGTGTTTGGAAGTATTGCTTCTTCTTCAATTTTTTGGAAGACTTTGAGTAGAATAGGAACCAAGTCTTCTTTGAATGTTTGATAAAATTCGCTGGTATAGCCGTCAGGGCCTGGACTTTTATTTTTGGGGAGGTTTTTAATGGTTTTTTCTATTTCTTCTCTACTGATAGGTCTGTTTAGGCTTTCTGCTTCTTCTTGACTCAGTCTAGGAAGGTTGTATTTTTCTAGGAATTTATCCATTTCTTCTAGGTTGTTGAATTTAGTGGCATAAAGTTTTTCATAGTATTCTACAATAATTCTTTGTATATCTACGGTGTCCGTGATGATTTCTCCTCTTTCATTTTGTATTTTGTTTATATGAGTTCTTTCTCTTTTTTCCTTGGTGAGTCTTGCCAAGGGTTTGTCAATTTTGTTGATCTTTTCAAAGAACCAGCTCCTTGTTCTATTAATTTTTTCTATAGTTTTTCTGTTCTCTAATTCATTTATTTCTGCTCTGATTTTTATTATCTCCTTTCTTCGGCTGGTTTTGGGTTGTCTTTGTTCTTCTTTTTCTAGTTCCTTAAGGTGGGAAGTTAAGTGGTTCACTTGGGCTCTCTCTTGTTTGTTCATATATGCCTGAAGCGATATGAACTTCCCTCTTATCACTGCTTTTGCTGCATCCCATAGATTCTGATATGTCGTATTGTCATTTTCATTAGTCTGTATATATCTTTTGATCTCTGCACTTATTTCTTCTTTGACCCATTCATTTTTTAAAAGTATGTTGTTTAGTTTCCACATTTTTGTGGGATTTTTTTCCTCTTTTTTGCAGTTGAATTCTAGTTTCAAGGCTTTATGATCAGAAAATATGCTTGGTACAACTTCAATTTTTCTGAATTTGCTGATATTGTTTTTGTGGCCCAACATATGGTCAATTCTTGAGAATGATCCATGTACACTGGAGAAAAATGTATACTCAGTCACTTTGGGATGAAATGTCCTGTAGATGTCTATCATATCCAGGTGCTCTAGTGTTTTGTTTAAGGCCACTATATCTTTGTTGATTCTCTGTTTGGATGACCGATCTAGAGCCGTCAGCGGTGTATTGAGGTCTCCAAGTATGATTGTATTTTTGTCAGTTTCTGTTTTAAGATCAATAAGTAGCTGTCTTATATATTTTGGTGCTCCTTGGTTTGGTGCATATATATTAAGAATTGTTATGTCTTCTTGATTCAGTGTCCCCTTAGCCATTATGAAATGGCCATTTTTGTCTCTAAGTACTTTTCCTGTCTTGTAGTCAGCATTATCCGATATGAGTATTGCTACACCTGCTTTTTTTTTGGATGTTATTTGCTTGGAGTATTGTTTTCCAGCCTTTCACTTTGAATTTGTTTTTATCCTTGTTACTTAGATGAGTTTCCTGTAGGCAGCATACAGTTGGATTTTCTTTTTTAATCCATTCTGCTACTCTGTGCCTTTTTATTGGTGAGTTTAATCCATTTACATTTAGTGTAATTATTGATACTTGTGAGTTCCCTATTGCCATTTTATAGATTGCTTTCTGTTAGTTTTGTGTCTTGTTTGATCCTTCTCTTTCGTTTTTCTATCTTTTGTTTTTATTTGGTTGTATTCCATACATCTTTCCTCTGTTGCTACCTTTTTTAAGTCAAGTGTTTTTGTGGTGGTTTTTTCAAGGGTGGTTACCTTTGAGTAATGAAAAGGGTCCCTACCCTGTTCATTGTAGCGAACTATTTTGTGAGTACTTTTGCACTCCATCGTCCTTTGCTACTGTTAATCTCCGTCTTCTCCCCCTCTTTCTTTTTGTTGTTGTCACAGTTTAAATTTGGTTTTATTGTGTTCTTCTTGGAGCTTTTACTTGTGGCTCTGTTTTTTTTTTGTTCTTTGTATCTGATTGGAGAACCCCCTTTAGTAATTCCTGGAGTGGGGGTTTTCTGATGATAAATTCCCTCATCTTTTCTGTATCTGTGAATGTTTTTATTTCTCCTTCGTATTTGAAGGATAGCTTTGATGGGTATAGTATTCGTGGCTGAAAGTTCCTCTCTTTCAGGACTTTAAATATTGGGGTCCACTCTCTTCTAGCTTGTAGAGTTTCTGCTGAGAAATCTGATGATAATCTAATGGGCCTTCCTTTATATGTTGTATTCTTCTTTTCCCTGGCTGCCTTGAGAATTTTTTCTTTGCTGTTGGTTTGTGTCAATTTCATTATGATATGCCTTGGAGTAGGTTTGTTGGGGTTAAGAAAACTTGGAGTTCTGTTTGCTTCTTGAACTTGAGGCTTTAGTTCTTTCCACAGGCTTGGGAAGTTCTCATCAATTATTTGTTTAAGTATGTTCTCCATTCCATTTTCTCTCTCTTCTCCCTCTGATATACCTATTATTCTTATGTTATTCTTTTTGATGGAGTCAGATAATTCTTGTAGGGCTATCTCATTTTTTTTAATTTTTGAGTCTCTTTCTTCTTCTCTCTGTTGTGCCTCAAGTTGCTTGTCTTCTATTTCACTAATCCTCTCTTCTATCTGACCTGTTCTATTAGCTAAGCTTGTTACTTCGTTTTTCAGCTCGTGAATTGAGTTTTTCATCTCTGTTTGATTTGTTTTTATAGTTTCAATTTCCTTGGACATATATTCTTTGTGTTCATGGAGTTGTTTTCTGATTTCCCTATATTGCCTTTCTGTGTTTTCTTGTATATCTCGGAGGATTTTTAGGATTTCTATCTTGAATTCTCTGTCATTTAGCTCCAAGGTTTCCAATATATTATATTTTTTCTCCATAGATTTTTCCTCATCTAGCTGTGTTACCTCTCTTTCTTTTGTATCCATGATATTCGATTTTCTCTTCCTTAATGGCATCTGAGGGTGGTTTTGTTGATAGTATTAATGAGATTTAATAAAGAATAAAAAGTTAAAAAAAATAAAAAAATAACAAATCGAAAAGAGTTGTTTTTTTTTTAAAAAAAATTAATAATGAAATAAAGAAAAATAAAATAAAATAAAAATTTTTAAAAAAAAGGAAATTATTCCCCCCCTCTTTTTTTCCTCTCCTTTCCTCTCCCCTCTTTCTTGAGAAAATCTTGTGGTGGACTGTGAGTTATAACAAACAATGCCTGTGATGGAGGGCCTGAATTGGGGAAAAGTAATAAAGGGGCAAAAAAGAGAGAAAGAAAAAGAAAAAAAAAAAAAAAAAGAAAAAAAAAAAAAGGAAAAAAAAAAAAAGAAAAAAGAAAAAAAAAAGAGCGTATGGACCCACAAAAAGCAAATAAGGAAAAAATTTGGGTCAAGAATAAAATGATTTGCTTTTAGGTGTTGGTTTTCTAAGAGTTATGATGAGAGGAATAAGAGGAAAATGGAAAAAATGGGGGGACAAATTAAAAACTTACTATTGTATTTAGTGGAACAAGAACTAGATAATATGGAGAGCCAGGGATGGGAGCACTGCTAGTGAGTTAAAAAGGTGAAGTAAAAACCCCCCAAAATGCCACAAACATAGGTTTGATTCCCAGATAAGATAATTTGTTTGTTATTGAGGTTTGAATGAGAGGAGATGTAAAGGAGAAAGGAAGAAACTACTATAGAGGGAGAAAAGAAAGAGAGAGAGAGAAAAAAAGAGGGAACCACTAAAAGAAGAAAAAAGAAAGGAGAGAGAGAGAGAGAGTTAAGGGTTTTGGAGTGCAACCCTCATAGAGAGAAAGGAAGAGAAGAGAAATGATAATGGGTGATGTAACACTTATGGGTAGTGTAGTTCAAGGAGAGGAGAGAGTAAGACCGGTAGAGAGTTAATCGGCCAAATTGGAGGAGGAAAAAAAAGTCTCAAGAATGAAGATAAGAGAAACAAATGCACAAATATAATAAAATGGGATAGGTTATAAAGTCTGCAGATTATTCTTGATTTTGAGAGGTTATCTTCTTGCTTTTTCTTTTCTCTCCCTCTTCCTGGTCGGTGACTCTGTACCCCGGGTTCTGCTCCTTTGGCACGCTCAGGTAGAGGTTTGCAGTTGATAAGTCTCTATGGCAATGTCATGTATTGTGCTTTATTCTCGTTGGGAGTCGAGGCTCATTAGCATTTATAGGCTCCGACAGTGAGAGAGTCTGTGTTCCTGGAGCCTTTCTCCTAGTCTTTCCTTCCTCAATTAGTAGCCTGATAGTCCAGGTATGGGGTTGCTGCTGCCTCTGCCTGGATAGTAAGAGGCTCAAATTGCTGGCAATTCCCCACTCTATTTCCACTCAGCACAGGGCTCTGGGTAAGGCTCAGTCAGTCAGAGCTGCTAGCATAATCAGGCGGGCTTTCCGCCCACTCGAAGACCTCTGGCTCTGCCACTCTATCCGGTAACACAAGCGGGCGCCCACTTCCGGGGCGCTTGGAGGAAACTCTCACTCACTGTCTGCAACCAGGATATCCGGCCAGCAGTCTCACGCTCTGAGTGAAACCCCCAACCGCAGGGAAAAGTTGCAGCGTTGGAATTGAGTCTCGCTCCGTCCCCGTGTGCGGCTTTTGCAAGGCGCTGGGGCGGCCCGAGATTCCGCTTTGGCCCACACAAAGGCCCCTGACTCTGCCCCTCTCTGCGATAACACGGGCGCGCACTGCCGAGGCACTCGGAGGAATCGCTCACTCCTTATCTGCGCGCGCAAACCAGGATATGAGGCCGGCCGTGGTTCCCTCTGAGTGAAACAGCCTCCAGCACGGAAAATCTCCACCGTTGGGATTAGTTCTCACTCCCTCCCGTGTGTGGCTTTCCCAGGGCGCTGGGGCTGCCCAGAGACTCTGCCCTCAGCCCACAGAAAGGCCTCTGACCCTGCCTCTCCGTGGGGCAACACGGGCACCCACTTCCGCGGCTTAGGAAGAAATCTCTCTTCCACTAACTGCGCACCGACCAGGAGACCGGGTAAAATGGCCGCTCCGCTTGTCTTTCTTTGTTTGGGTTTGGCGCGAGTGTTAGCTTGTATTGCCCGGGTTGCCACAGGATCAGATTTTCCTCGGCTTGGATCTCTGAGCCACAGCCTGGTTCGGCCGCTTTTGCTGCGGGGGCCTGGATCTATTCACCCCCTTTGCCCGCCTCAGTTTCTATATTCACAGTTACCAGAGAAAGCCGCCCTGTTTAGGTTAGTGAGGAAGGCGGAGCATTTCTTACTCCCTCTTTCCTTCGGGGTTTGGTTATATATTTAGCCAATTTTTCACTCAATCATACCTTTGGGTGTATTGCGAAGAATCTGGAAGCTCCAAGTATAGGTTTTTCTGTTTCTGGTTGAAGATCTTGTTGAGTTTTGGGGGAGATTTATCGGTATCACTTCCTACTCCGCCATTACTCTGACGTCATCCCGACTTTGATAGTTTAACTAGAAATAATACTCTTTCTAGGATGAAAGGACAATGTATCCAAAAGACAAAATGTTTTAAAATTTAAAAATATTCATTAAATAATAAAGTGTTTATGTTTTAATTCCAGACAAAAAGAGTGTTATATACAAGGTATTTCCAGAAAAATTTTTTGACTACAGGAATCGATTATAGTGATATACATATATAGTGGTAATACAGATCAGTAAACTACCACTTTCTTTTACCTTTTGAGTGCAATTGTGAATGTAGTTATTATTACCTTTAAAGACTTAAAGTGATGAAATATTTTTCTGGGTCATGTTTCTTTGTTTCTTGATATAGTTTAAAGAGGAAACTTATTTTTATAATTATTGACTGATTTTTATAAACTTTTATGACAAGTAGTGTTAGAAAATTATAATACTCAAGGTGAAAGATCTTAGAAAATAGAATAGTTATGGTGGATTAATTAATATGCTAAATACATTTTTATCTGTATGTAGCCCCTGTCCTAGTACAGATCCTCTAAATGAATTCTTTCTGATATTTCTAAGTATTCTCTAGTTCTGATTTTTCTTGTGGTTATTTTGGTCTCCAAGTCTCAGCTTTTATAAAGAATTCTCAAACTTATTACATTCCTCATAACTGTTACCTTCTTTGTACACCCTTTTAACCAGATAGATTACTCCACCCTTTGTCCCTTTGTTTTATAAAGTACCATTTATACCAGGCATTGGAGAGTTAAAAGGAGTACTCACTACACTAATGAAAACAACTTAAAATTGAATGATTACCTGTCTTTTTCTAAGCCTATTAACCATTTCATTTTACTAGGTTAATACATCTTTTTCTTCTTTCTGTTCTTCTTTTTTTCCCTTTCTTCTCCTTCTCCTCTTCCTCCTTCTTCCACTTCTTTTCCCTACCTATACCCTTCAGAACTCCAAAACAAAGGGAAAGAAGATACACTTAAAATGTAGCTCTTTGTGACAACATGGATGAATTTTGAAAATATTATGCTAAGTTAAATAAGTCAGACAAAGTTAAGAACCATATGATTTCACTCAAATATAGGATATAAAATTGAAAGCAACAAATCACCAAAGAAGAAAATTAAACAAACAAAAACTCACAGACAATTGTATGGTGGTTACAGAGGAAAGGAGGTAGTAAAGGATAAAGAGGGTCAAATATATGATGATAAAAAAAGATTTTACTTCGGGTGGTGGGCACACAGTGTGATAAACAGATCAAGTGTCATAGAATTATACACTGGAAACCTGTATGATCTTATTAACCAATGTCAACACAATAAATACAATTAAAATAAGTAAATAAATAAAATATCACTGGAAATCAAACTAACATATTAAAAAGTGCTGAATACATAAAATATATCATTAAACTAAATATAATAAAATAAATTAAACAAAACATTTACACACTGTAATAAAGGGAAAAGAGCACTTCTTCTTACTACCAATTTTCAAAGTGTGGAACCGATCCTGAGCATTGGAAGGAAAGCAAAACAAATCAAAACAAAACACCTTATTGTGTGCTCTCTAGGCTTTGGGAGATGTGTTTTCTTCTTTCTTCACAATTTCTATAAAGAAAAAAAGTGGACTGTAGAAATGATTGATGGCCTTTTCCTTCAAAAGGTGCATATGGCTATAGTTAATTGTATTTTAAAATAAATAGTTATTTTTTGTTATTAAAACATCTATTTTGTTCTTATCTTACATTATATTTTTACCTAAATAGCAAAAACAAAAACAAACAAAAACAAAAACAAAAAACCTTGTATTCACATCTATGATCAGTTTTGTAATTATTGACCAGAAATTACGATAGGTCTTTACATTTACATAATAGTACTCTTTAACCTTATTTCTGCACACCTTGAATTTTTGAATCTTCACATTAGGAACAAAGGAAATACTCACTTGTATGAACGAGTTTATTTCAAAGTTATCTAGAATGAGTAATAACACTGTACTTTATCAAATGTTCATTCTGATAAAGACCATCATTATCTTGACAATTTATGTCCATAGGAGAAAAAGATGACCCAAAGAGAGAAATTGGAAATGGTCTAGTAAACAGTGAAATCAATCTTTTTCTCTAAACTGATCTAGTGGGAAGATTTCAACTCCATGTACATTGAAAATAGAAATTCTTAACTCCACACTCACAAAGGAATTCAGTTAATTTGCTATTCTAGTGATAGTATATGCAAACCTTAATCATACGACCATTTTTTTTCAATAAAAGCACATAGATTTCAACATTTTTTAAATTATGGAAATAACTTTACAACAATTCAAAAACATTAAAAATATTAAAAACCACTGTTCTGAGGAACTAAGTCTTGTTATTGGGGACAAGATGAAGAAATTTTCTCTAGGAGAAAAATTTATTTTGAATGAAAATAAGAAAACTCTGAATTTCAACTTTGAATTATCAGTAGCATTTATGAATTTTATTTTTTACTCTCAAAATACATTTTAGTTTGATGGCAAATTTGTTTATTAAAATTATGTGAATTTGTTTTAAGTGATATTTATAAAATAAAGGAATAAGATGCATCAACATAATTATGTGAAAGTGGATACTAATTTCAACTGAGTTAATAACACCATTTAAGCAGAGGGTGGGTGAACAAATGTGATGCTGATATAGGTGATATTCTGCTGTTTGAAGATGGTTACTCTAAATGTTCTTCAAGGTGATCTAACTCCAAGATGCTCACTAACTTCAGGAGTGTAGATGATCATTATAGGAACTGTTACAAAGACTATGTCTCACATTATGTTCCTTAAAAGTTTTCCACAAAGCAAACAGTCCTTGCTGAAGATAAATTAGTAGGTAAATAAATGACAAAATCGATCTTATACCCTTTTAAAATTTGTGATATCTTTACGCAGTGTCTCGAGTTATGTCTTAAAATAGAAAACATAAATGTTTACACTTAGGACATTTTTCAGTATTAAATTTACATTTAAGAATGTATTTGAAAACAAGATAAGCAAATACTCTGGATTTTTAAAGGATTTTGATGTCCTGAACACTTACAAACTTTTCCTTCTTCTCAGATTCCATGCCCCCAGCTTTTCCCGAGCCCACCCACTATGCAATGTGGGTATCCGTACTGCCTCTTCACAGTGGAGCTTGTTTCTCCCAGGTCAGTAATTTTGTTCTTCTTACTGACCTTCTCTAATGGGTATTTATCTTTACTTCTCAAAGCCTCCATTTCATCCTCTAATTAACTTTTAAATTTAATTAATCAGTTCTTTTCCTTTAAGTCACCACACTATCTTTTGCACACTTTTTTTCCTATGTTTTCCTATTCCACCTTTTGTACAGTTGGTATTCCTCTTAGATCTATAATTTAAATAACTTTTGAAATCATATCACCCATAAAAGGCTTCTCCATCAAATTGAATAAATGTTTATGATTCCCCACTAATATGTTTCTCTTTTGATTTAACACCCCATTAAACTTATCTCTTATCATTCCACATAATTAAACTTTGTGCTAAATAAGCAAGCTATATGTTGCTACCCTATTGCTATACAAAAAGAATGTCTTGTTCATCTTCCATATGAGAACCTTCTCTATACATTTTCTCAGTGGTTTTCTCCTACTATAAGTAAGAAACTTTTCTTGTTATTAATGACACTCTTATCTTTGAGTTTAAAGCCACTTCACTAATAATAGATGCAACTAAACTCTTTTAGTGTTAGGTAGGGGTTTTCAAAACAATACAGACATTCTGGTGTTCTAAATGCAGTATGCCCTTAAATGTAGTATGTCAAGTACATTTGACCCTTAGAGTAAAATTTAACCAGTCTGTCCTTCATCTCTAATGATACAATGTACAACACATTTGGGTGTTTTATTGCTCATATTGCATTATTAACCTATACTCAGTTTACTATGAAATAAATCTTTTATTTGAAGTTCAAAGAAGATATTTTAAAATCTTTAATCTTTTATTTAAACTATTATTTCTTCCATTCAAGTTTCATTGATTTACAAATTTGATGAGCATTTATTTTATTTTATTTTATTTTATTTTATTTTATTTTATTTTATTTTATTTTATATTTTATAGGTGAGAGGTGAGGACATCGTGAAGCAGACTCCCTCATACAACCTTATCAGGACCTGGCAACCCCCATTGAGGCTAATGTTTGAGTAGTGAGCTATTTTTAGTGCCTGAGGTTGATGCACTCTAATAGAGCTATCCTCAGTGCCCAGAGCTATACAGAACCCATCAAGCCACTGGCTGTAGGAGGTGAAGAGGGAGAGCAGGAGAAGAGGCAATGGGGAGAAGCAGATGGTTACTTCTCCTGTGTACCATGACCAGGAATCAAACCTGGGACATCCATAAACCAGCCTGATGTTTTCTCTATTGAAACACTAGCCAAGGCCACTAGCATTTATTTTATATCTTACTTGAGTTGTTGAAATATTCAATATGCAGTATTAATAACTGAGTACTGTGGCACACTTCAGAAATTTCATTTCAGTCAGCAACTTTTAATATTTTAAAAATTATGAAACACAATAAGAACCATATTTATATGTTCTCCCAAATACATATGTATATTTAAGCAATATAATCATCCTTCAAATTATTAATCTGCTTGATCACTTTTGTATTTGGATCAAAGTATTTCATTAAGTTGAAGCAACATGTTATATGGTTTTTAAAAGTCCAAAATTTTTTTAGTTTCTAATATTTCTTTGAGAGTCAGCACTACCAATGAGTAGAATTAGGTCATCTTAACATACAATCAGGTAATTATTTTATTTTATTCATTTTTTGAGACAAAGATAGAGGAACAGATAAGGACAGACAGAAAGGGAGAGAGATGAGAAGCATCAGTTCTTTGTTGCGGCACCTTAGTTGTTCATTGATTACTTTCTCACATGTGCCTTGAGTGGGAGATTACAGTAGCCCAAGTGGCCCCTTGCTCAAACAGTGACCTTGGGTTCAAGCTGATGAGATGTGCTCAAACCAAATGAACCCATACCCAACCAGAGACCTTGGGGTTTCAAACCTGGGTTCTCTGCATCCCAGTTCTAGCACCATTGCCTGGTCAAGCAGGTAACTATTTTATAATGTAATAATCAATGTATCCTCATCTAGTTATTTTTAAGCTCTTTCTTGAATTATCTATTCTATAATGGTATTAAAAAGTATTAGATATTTGAGAATATAGATTGACTTTTCTACCAACTGTAATATTTAGATTAAATATCTCTTTTTTAAAAAGGATAATTGCTGAGGGCTCAATTAAAAGTATATTCCCTCATTAAATTTTCTTTGTTACTACAGTGCTTTGTCTTAATAACATACAATAATTTAGTATTTTGTTGATTTAGCCACTTTGTCTTTTCATTGAGGAGCTTAATCCATATATACTTGAAATAACTAATAATTAGGAAGAACTTACTGTTGCTATTTTGTTTCCTGTATGTCTAGTAGCTTTTTATCTCCCTTTCATACTCTTTTTGCCTTCTGTTCTGTTTTTTGATATTTTGTAGTGATATGCTTTTGTGTGTGTGTGTGCTTAAATAAATTTTTTTGTTGATTTTAATTTGTTGTGTTTACATAGTTACAAGTGTCCCCTGAATATATCTCCCCTCTCCCCTTGTGTTCTCCTTGATACCCCCTTTTTCCCCCTCCTCCCACTGCCTTCCCCTTCTCCCTCCAGGATTTACTATGCTGCCCTCTATCTCTCTATGTTATATCAGTATATGTATATACTTTCACTGATGGCTTTCCTTTCTTTGATCTACACCTCTCATCCCCTTTCCCTCTGAACGCTTTTCCTCTGGACTCTTTGACCCCTTCTCTGCTTCTCTTCCATTCCTCAGTTCACATTGTTCATTGGATTCCTCATATGAATGAGGTCATATGGATATTTTTTTCTCTGCCTGGTTTATTTCACTTAGTAAAATAGACGCCAGCTCCATCCATGTTGTCGTAAAGAGTAAGATTTCCTTATTTCGTGGCTACATAGTATTCAATTGTATATATGTAAATCACTTTTTAAATCACTGGTCTATTGATGGACACTGGGCTGTTTCCAGATCTTAGCCATTGTAAACAATGCTGCCATAAACATGAGGGTACATTTATTCTTTTCAATCAGTGATTTGTTATTCTTAGGATATATTCCTAAAAGTGGGATAGTTGTGTCAAAAGGCAGTTTCATTTTTAATTTTCGGAGGAATCTCCATACTGTTTTCCACAGTAGATGCAGCAGTCTGCATTCCCACCAGCAGTGCAGGAGGGTTCCCTTTTCTCCACATCCTCGCCAGCACTTATTATGTGTTGTTTTCTTAATGAGCACCATTCTGACAGGTGTGAGGTGGTATCTCATTGTGGTTTTAATTTGCATTTCTCTAATGATTACTGATGTTGAACATTTTTTCATATGCCCATTGGCCATCTGTATGTCCTGTTTGGAGAAGTGTCTATTCATTTCCTTTGCCCAATTTTTGATTGGATTACTTTTCTAATGCTGAGTTTCACAAGTTCTTTATAGATTTTGGTTACTAACCCCTTATCAGACGTGTTAGCAAATATGTTCTCCCATTGTGTGGGTTGTCTTTTTCTTTTGTTCATGGTGTCTTTTGCTATGCAAAAGCTTTTTAGTTTGATATAATCCCATTTGTTCATCCTGTCCTTTATTTCACTAGCCCATGGAGATAAATCAGTAAATATATTACTGTGAGAGATATCAGAGAGCTTACTGCCTATCTTTTCTTCTAAGATGATCATGATTTCACAACTTACATTTAAGTCTTTTATCCATTTTGAGTTTATTTTTGTGAATGGTATAAATTGGTGGTCTAGATTCATTTTTTTGCAAGTACCTATCGTATTTTTCCAGCACCATTTGTTAAAAAGACTGTCTTTACTCCATTATATGCTCTTACCTCCTTTGTCAAATATCTATTGGCCATAAAGGTGTGAGTTTATTTCTGGGTTCTCTGTTCTGTTCCATTGATCTATATGCCTGTTCTTATGCCAGTACCAAGCTGTTTTGAGTACAATGGCCTTGTAGTATAATTTGATATCGGGAAGTATGATACCACCCACTTCATTTTTTCTTTTTTGAGATTGCTGATGCTATTCATGTTCTTTTTTGGTTCCATATAAATTTTTAGAATATTTGTTCTATATCTTTGAAGTATGACATTGGTGTTTTAATAGAGAGAGCATTAAAACTATGATTACTTTGAGTAGTATAGACATTTTAATGATGTTTATTCTTCCACTTTTTTTATCTTTCTTGATTTGTTTTATAATTTTCCTAGTATGGGTCTTTAACTTTCTTTGTTAAATTTACTCCTAGCTACTTTATTTTTTTGGTGCATAAGTGAAGGGGATTATTACTTTAATTTCTCTTTCAGACAGTTCATTGTTGGTATATATAAATGCCACTGATTTTTGAATATTGATTTTATACCTTGCCACCTTGCTAAATTCATTTATCAGTTTCAGTAGTTTTTTGACTGAGACTTTAGGATTTTCTATGTATAGTATCATATTATCAGCAAATAATGAAAGTTTTACTTCTTTTCCAATTTGGATGCCTTTTATTTCTTCTTGTTGTTTGATTGTTGCAGCTAGGACTTCCTGAACTATGTTGAATAAGAGTGGTGAAAGGGGGTCCCCTGCCTTATTCCTGTTCGTAAAGAGATTGCTTTTAATTTTTGCCCATTGAGTATGATGATGGATGTGGGTTTGTCATAGATGGCCTTTATCATGTTGAGGTATGTTCCCTATATTCCCACTTTGCTGAAAATTTTAATCATAAATGGGTGCTGGATTTTATCAAATGCTTTTACTGCATCTATAGATATTATATTGTGTTTTTTAACCTCCTTTTGTTTATGTGATGAGTCACATTGATTAATTTGTGAATATTGTACCAGCCTTGCCACCCCAGAATAAATCCCACTTGACCATTATGTATGATTTTTTCATGTATTGCTGGATTCAATTTGCTAATATTTTTTTATTTTTTGAGAATTTTAGCATCTTAAGTTTATCAGGGATATTGACCTATAATTTTCTTTCTTTTTATTGTCTTTGCCTGGTTTTGGAATGAGGATTATGTTTGCCTTATAAAAGGAGTTTGGAAGTTTTCCCTCCTCTTGAATTTTTTGAAATATCTTGAGAAGAATAGAAGTTAGGTCTTCGGCCCTGGCCGGTTGGCTCAGCAGTAGAGCGTCGGCCTGGCGTGCGGGGGACCCAGGTTCGATTCCCGGCCAGGGCACATAGGAGAAGTGCCCATTTGCTTCTCCACCCCCTCCCCTCCTTCCTCTCTGTCTCTCTCTTCCCCTCCCGCAGCCAAGGCTCCATTGGAGCAAAGATGGCCCAGGCGCTGGGGGTGGCTCCTTGGCCTCGGCCCCAGGCGCTAGAGTGGCTCTGGTTGTGGCAGAGCGACTCCCTGGAGGGGCAGAGCATCGCCCCCTGGTGGGCAGAGCGTCGCCCCTGGTGGGCGTGCCGGGTGGATCCCGGTTGGGCGCATGCGGGAGTCTTGTCTGACTGTCTCTCCCCGTTTCCAGCTTCAGGGAAAAAAAAAAAAAAGTTAGGTCTTCTTTGAATATTTGGTAAAATTCACCTGTCAAGCCATCGGGCCCAGGAATTTTGATGTTGGGAATTTTTTTGATAACTGTTTCAATCTCATTTGTTGTAATTGGTCTGTTTAGGTTTTCTGATTTTTCCAGATTGATTTTTGAATGATTATATGTTTCAAGGAATTTATCTATTTCATCTATGTGTCCAATTTTTTGGCATACAGTTCTTCATAGTATTTTTCTTAACAATCCATTGAATTTCTGCTGTGTCAGTTGTTACTTTTCCACTCTCATTTCTAATTTTATTTATTTGAGCCCTGTCTTTTTTTCTTGGTGAGTCTGTTTAAAAGTTCATCAATTTTGCTTACCTTTTCAAATAACTAGCTGTTGGTTTCATTGATCTTCTGTATTGTTTTTTGCCTCTATGTCATTTATTTCCACTCTGATCTTTATTATTTTCTTCCTTCTACTTCCTCGGGTTTTAACTTGCTGGTTTTTTTCTAGTTCTTTTAGGTTCAGGGTTAAGTTGTTAATTTGAGCTTATTCTTGCTTCTTAAGGTAGGCCTATAATGCTATGAACTTCCCTTTCAGGACTGGTTTTACTGTGTCCCATAAATTTTGAGTTGTTTTATGTTCATTTTCATTTCAAGGTAGTTTTTTATTTCTTTTTTTATCTCATTTTTAACCCATTCATTATTTAATAGCATGTTATTTAGTCTCCAAGTGTTTGAATGTTTCTCAGTTTTTCTATTGTAGTTGATTTCTAGTTTCATGTCGACATGATCAGAGAAGGTGCTTGATATGATTTCAATCATCTTAATTTGTAAAGACTTGTTTTGTGTCCTAATATGTGATCTATCCTAGAGAATGTACCATGAGCACTTGAAAGGAATATATATTCTGCTGCTTTGGGGTGAAAGGTTCTGAATATATCTACAATATTAAATCCAGTTGATCTAGTGTGTCATTTAAGGCCACTGTTTCTTTGTTTATTTTCTGTCTGGAGGTGCTATCCATTGATGTTAGTGGGGTATTAAAATCTACTATTATAGCATTGCTGTTGATCTCGCTGTTTATGTCCATCAAAATCAGCTTTATATATAAATATTTAGGTGCTCCTATATTAGGCACATATATATTTATAATGGTTATATCTTCCTGTTTTAATGCTCCTTTTATCAGTATGTAGTGACCTTCTTTATCTCTTACTTTGTTTTAAAGTTTATTTTGTCAGATATTAGTATTGCTACCCCAGCTTTTTTTTCCCTTTTTGTTTGCATAAAATATTTTTTTCCATCCTTTTACTCTCAGTCTATGATGTGTATCTTTTGTTCTGAGGTGGGTTTCTTGTAAACAGCATATGTATGGGTCTTGTTTTCTTATCTAAGCAGCTACCCTATATCTTTTGATTGGAGCACTTAATCCATTTACATTTAAAGTTATTATTGATATGTTGTTGTATATTGCCATTTTATTCTTTAAATTTTTTATCCTCTCTTTTTTATTTCTTTTTTCCTTTGCTCTTTCTATAGAAAGCCCCTTAATATTTCTTGCAGTACTGGCTTGGTTGTAATGAATTCCCTGAGTTTGTTGTTGTTGTTTTGGGTTTTGTTTTTTTTTGTCTGGGAAGCTATTTATTTCTCCTTCAATTTTAATTGATAGCCTTTCTGGATAAAAAAGTCTTGGTTGTAGGCTCTTGTTTTGCATTACTTTGAATATTTCTTGTCATTCCCTTCTGGCCTCAAGTGTTTCTGTTGAAAAGTCAGATGTTATCCTTATGGGGCTCCTCTATAAATAATTGACTTCTTTTCTCTTGCAGCTTTTAGTATTCTTTCTTTATCTTTTAACTTTGGTATTTTAATTATGATGTGTCTTGATGTAGGCATCATTGGGTTCCTCAATACTGGGACTCTGTGCTTCTTAAAGTTGTGTGACTTTTTTTTTTATCAATTTAGGAAATTTTTCAGCTATGATTTCTTCAAAAGTTATCTATCCCTTGATCTTTCTCTTCTCCTTTAGGAATCCTATGATGCTGATATTATTTCTCTTCATATTGTTACAGAGTTCTCTTATAGTTTTCTCAGACTTTTGAGCCTCTTTTCTTTTTGCTCCTCTGTTTCTGTGTTTTCATTTATCTTGCTCTCTAAGTCTCTGATTTGATCCTCTGCTCATCCAGCCTGCTGTTGATTCCTTCTAGTGTAGTCTTCATTTCTGATATTGTAATTGTCATTTCTTATTGATTCTTTTTTATGATTTCAATGTCTCTTTTGATGCTTGCTATTTCTTTATGTAGGTGCTCATTATGGCCATCTATTGTAGTTCTAAGATCCTTAAGCATCCTAACAATCATTATTTTAAACTTTGCATCTGGTAATTTGGTTACTTCCATCCAATTCCACCTCATTTAGTTCTTTTCCTGGGGATTTCTCTTGTTGATTCATTTGAATTACATTTCTCTGTCTTCCCATTTTTTCTGGGTGCAGTTTGCATGCTTTTTGGGTTAGGGCAGTTAGGGTTGGTTCAGGGAAGTCGGCCTCCCCACCAGGGCTTAATCCTTCAGCTTCTGCTGGTTTTCTTCAGATTTTAATTCTTCCTAACAAGTTGAGCCACCTAAAAGTCTTAATTTCTGTGTTTTTTGTTTACTGAGCCCAGCAGGAAACTTATGTTATTAGGATGGGGGTTGTAGTGGGCGTATCTTGCTCTTTGGCCACAGATGAAACTCTATCCAGGCCTTTTTTTCTGTATGGTAAGTACACACAGGAATGCGGTGGATGTGATTTCTGAGAACCAGAAGGTGTGGTCTGCCAAGGTACTCTCTGGGGGGAGAGGCACTTTCTCCATATCAGAAGGAGAAGGTATAGCTCAGGTCTCCCTGGAATCCTGAGTCACTGCCCCTCTCCATTTTTCTTCCTTTCCAAATGGCCTTTCACACTGATTGGAGCTGGAGAGCTTTTTGGAGGTGGGTCTATTGGCCTTACACTAGGCTTGTGCTGGTTGGAAGGAATGCCCCTCCCCCTGCCTATTGTCACCTCAGTACTAGAGAATGACTCAGCACAGGTATTGTTTTTGCCATGACCATTTGTGTCCCTTTGTCATGATTCCCCCACTCTCATCACACAAGACCAGTCCTCTCAGCTCTCCTCATCCCCGGAGCTTCAGGTAAGTGTCTGTGAGTGAGATTTTCTGTGCTGACCCTTTAAGGCTGCATTCAATCCTTCACAAGCTGTTTCCCACAGACTCAAATCCTGTTCTTCTCCCACTCAATGCTATCAAGCTGTCTCCTCCACTCTCTGGGTCTCTAGGCTAGGGCTCTGTTCATGGGGCTGAGGACCCCTGCCTCCCAGGGTCTCTCTCCCTGCCATGAGAATACCTCTGGACTCTCAGCCACCCCTCACTCCTGGGAGTAGGGGAGCCCCCACTGCATTCCTGCACTTTCTACTGGTCTCGTGGTTTCTTCTGTGCTCCTTGGTTTTTGAGTCTTTTTTTTAAGTCCAAAGCTGGTTTCTCATGATGATAGTTCTTAATTTGTAATCCAGTTTGGTCCTGAGAGGTGGCAGTTTGTAGGTCTACCTCCTCTGTTGCCATCTTGGAATCCTCTAATTCAATTCTTCCCAGGACCTAGCTAGCACTGCAAGATCAAGGACACATTCTGGTAATAGTCACTGCATTGTATCTGTAGTGATATGCTTTGATTACCTTATTATTTCCCTGGTAATTATAAGGACCCAGAATAATATGAGTAACTTGAGAGGTATCTTTTCTAAATTCCTCTAAGAGAACATTCTCATTTTTAAGAATCCAAAATCTCAATAATATTGTAATACCCATACATTGTACAAGGTATGTAGATATCAAGGGGAATATGATTCTCTAACCACTATGTGGTACACCTGGAACTATTTGGAACTAATACAAAATAATATTGAATGTAAATTGTAATTGAAAAAAATAAAATGAGGCCTTGGCCAGTTGTCTCAGTGGAAGATTGCCAGCCTGGTGTGTGGAAGTCCTGGGTTTAATTCCTCATCAGGGCACACAGGAGAAGTGACCATCTACTTCTCCACCCTTCCCCCTCCCCTTCTCTCTCTCACTTACTCTTACTTTCCTGCAGCTATGGCTCAGCCTGCACTTAGGATGTTTCTGTGGTCTTCAATCTCAGGCACTAAAGGCACTAAAACTAACTCTGTTGTTGAGCAACAGAGAAACTGCACCAGATATGCTGATTATTGCCCCATAGAGGGCTTGCTGGGTGATTCCTGGTCTGGGCATATGCTGGAGTTTGTCTTTCTGCCTCCTCTTCTCTCACTTAATGAAAAAAATAATAAATTAAATAATAGTTAAAAAAATATCCCAAACTGTCCTAGATGCCAATTTGAGAACAACTTCTCAGTATATTTTTTGTAAATTCTAATTTTCAGGACTTGGACTCTTTATGAAAAATGATACATTTTTTAAAATGAAATTGAGGAGAAAAAGCAATCAAGTTAGAAAGATGTTCATTTCTGAAGACCTTATGAAGGTTATAAAACTTTTGAGGCACAATAATAGGGCTAATGGAACCAGAATTTATCAAAATTGAGGTGGAAATGTAGGAAGGGACAAGATCAGACAAGGCCCAATAAACTTGGTGGTTATTAATTCTATCCTGGGTTGTCTAGGTAAATCTCCTCACTTAACCCTGTTGTCTTACCATAATTATTTAAGTATGTTCATTTGCAAAATAATTTTTCCCTAAGTTCACAAATTTATTCTGATAATTTTTAATGTAGGAGCCATAGTGATGAATGATTTTAACACTGTTTTACACAAAGGTAAGGGTTATAAGACTTGAGGTTTTCAGAATCCTATCAATGTTAAACAGGTACTTAGTAGATTTGAAAATTAAATGTCTCTTTTTTTATACTCAGAATACCTTAATTCTGATGTTCACACTCTACTGACATTTGAAGTTTGCAATAACTTCCTTGTCATTAAATCCATTGATCACTTTTACACTCATTTTAATATGAGTAACATGTGACACTATGGCCCTCTCTTAACATGATAGTTACCTGACCCTGACTTTCATGTTCTATGTTGTTGAGTTCCACATTTTTGGACAATGAAGAGAGCAAAAATTAATAATTTTAGGACAAAAATGAATGCTCATGATTTAAAAGGAGTGATAAAGGAAGTTAAATGAAGTCAGCTTCTCACAAATATGCCTATTGCCTGGCACAGTAAAGGACTGAGAGGCACCCCTTGTGTTTAGTGGACATAACTCAACTTCTACAGGAATTTTAGTGCAGTCAAGGAGAGAGGTTATCTAATTTCTGTGCATTAAGAAATGGATGAATGTTGAGTATATAGACCACAGAATAGAAGAACTCTTTCATAAAACAGTTGGCTATTTCCTAAAGTAAAAAGAAAAAAAAAGTAATAGGAGGGTAAGACATTGAAAGAAAAAGATAAAAAAGGTCCAGAGAGAGATAGGTTTATAGATATTGATGTAAATTCTATCTGATAGTTTTATTTTCTCTGTGAAATGCACATCAATTCTGAGAGTGAGCTGAGCAAGGGCAGAGGGTCAAGATTTCAGATTTGGTTTGAAATAGTGATTGCCGAAGGTACATACGACAGCAATAAAAATTTATTAGAAATATCAGTTGATGCTATTGCTCATGAATTTACAGTTTTCCACACACATCTATACAATGTTGCCCTAGACACTAGCAGTTTTTAGAACAGATATGAAGATGACACATGTTGGAGAAACAATCTAGAGTTGGTATTTTGCCAGTCAGGTATTATGGAAGAAAATAAAAGGCAAGGAAGCTTAGCATTTTGGTTTATATTGCATTTATTTATTAAGATTGAAAGACTATATTAATAATCTCTATGTGGTTTAGTTGACCTTATATTTTTTATTAGCATTTTCTCTTACAGCTCCATGCAACAATATATCCTTGAATTGATATTCTTAGCTTCCTGGGTTTAAGTTACTCTACCACAGTAAGGATTCTGTTAAGTGTGGCACGGCATTTTAATGCCACACTCTTAGACTTTCTTATTTATACTCCTCCCTGCTGCATTCTCTAGAGTTAGACAGTAGGTTAACTCTTTGTCATCATTGAAAGAGACTGCAAGTCTCTGAAGAAATTGAACTGATAAATTCTAATGATGGAAAAAAGATGAGGACAATTACAAGCACTAGTCACAGCCTAGCGAGAGCCGAATAGTGCAAAGGTGTTAGGGGAGATATGCATATGGATGAAAACAAAAATTTGTCATCCCTGCAAAAAAAACATATTCATTCAAAGGAAGTAAACATCTAAAATGTGTATAAATAACATTGAAAGGTTAATTTATCCATAAAAACACTTTTCTAGGTTTATTCTAATGGCATATATTGAAAAAAATTTATTGTCTCAAATAATCTTATCTATAAACAGCAAAAAACAAAATTAAATAGATATTCTAGTCTTTTAAATGGTTCAGAAACATTGTGAACATTATTGAGACAGCTTTTTTTCTTAGAGATGTGTATTTTGTTTTTTGAGAGAGAGAGAGAAAAAAGAGAGATGGGAAGGGAGAAAGAGTGAGAAGCATCAACTTATAGATTCTTTTACTTTAGTTGTGTATTGATTACTTTTGAGAGGGAGGAGAGAGCAAGAAGCATCAACTCTTAGTTGCTTTCACTTCAGTTGTGCTTTGATTACTTCCTGTATGTGCCTTGACCAGGGACGAGCCAGTGTCTCTTTGCTCAAGCCAGTGACCTTGGGCTTTTTTTCTTTTCTTTTTTTTTTTTTTTTTTTTTTGAGATGAGAAGCAGGGAGGCAGAGAGACAGACTCCTGCATGTGCCCGACTGGGAATCACCTGGCATGCGCACCAGGGGGCAATACTCTGTTCCATTGCAACAGAAGCCATTTTAGCACCTGAGGCGGACGCCATGGAGCCTTCCTCAGCACCTGGGCCAACTTTGCTCCAGTGGAGCCTTGGCTGCAGGAGAGGAAGAGAGAGACAGAGAGAAAGGAGAGGTTGGAGAAGCAGATGGTTGCTTCTCCTGTGTGCCCTGGCCAGGAATTGAACCCGGGACTTCCATACACCAGGCCGATGCTCTACCGCTGAGCCAATTGGCCAGAGCCTGACCTTGGACTTTTTATACTAGAGATCTTTGGGCTAAAGCTCGAAAGCTTTGGGATCTTGTGCATGATTTCCCTACTCAAGCCAGCGACCCCATGCTGACCAGCCTGTGCTCAGAGCCAGAGACACTGGAGTTTCAAACTGGTGACCTCAGTGTTCGGGGTTGATGCTATATAGACTGTGCAACCACTAGTCAGGCAGTTATGTAGATATTTTAAATCCATCATGAATATATTGCTAATGTTTTAGAACTTTGAAAGGGTATTCCATATAGTATCCCTATACTTTTATTTTATTATATTTTAAACAACAGTAAGTAATTTCAAAGGAGAATTCTTTTGTTCATGTTTCCTTGCATAGGCTTTATCTAATATACCAAATTGCCAAATACTTCCATTTTATTGTACTTTACTGCGAAGAACCGTAGCAAAAATAAAATGTGTATTATTTAAAAAAATTTATTTAGTAATTTTAACAAGAGAGAAGGGGAGAGACAGACAAGAATATCCTTCTATTCCTGGATGTGCCCTGACCAGGAATCGAACTGAAATTTTTCTTGTTTTTTTTTTTTTTTGTTTGTTTATTTTCTTCAGCACTCTTTGTCATTGTGAGGCTTATTTAATCTGTCTACTATATATAGATGGACATGGTTTTTTAACTTCTAATATTACTAATCATTTTGAATAAAATTCTACACCCCGCATCTTGTATTTAGGTGTGCCGCTGTAAGTAGGCAGTTACACAGTTGTGAGCAGAATAGGAACACAGGCCAGGTTCAGAGGGTTACCTGGGCAAAGAGACCACAAACCCTGGTATGACCACTTCTTTAAGTATTAACCTCTGGAGATGGCTTATGGGCCTCAGCTGTTTCAGCTCCAGGGACAGAAATGCAGCAAAACCAGGCAGAGTGACACCATGGCTGACATCAGGACCAGCTACAATGACTAATGGCCGGTCTCCCGGTAGTGACAATCAGTAGAGAGCACTACTGGGAGAAGACACACCCACACACCCAGGAGAACTGATGAATATTCTATTAAAATCCTCTCCTGAGACCTCGGATGAAAGCCCTCAGGATGGAGGACTCAGTGCAGCTCTCCCTATGGAGTATGCCAGTGCCCATCCCCTCCCATTTCCTCCAGGTTTGTTCCTCAAAGCACATCCCTTTCCCTGGTCGCCCCACCCCCAATCTCCAGGGGCCCTATTTTGCTGTAACTTGTTTCTTGAATGCATTCTTCTGTTCACTTCTTCTGCTTCTGTGACTTTCTATGTAACTAAACCATCTCTTATAATTTGAGTTTTGGCTCTGAATCCTTCTCTTAGCCAGAACTTAAGAACTGAGGTTGCTGAACTGAAGTTAACACATGCTGCTGTTTTTCCACTACAGACACCTCTAGGATAACTTTCCTGAAGTGAGGTTGCTGAGTTAAGATCAGATGCATTTGTAATTGTGATAGATACTGTCAAATTGTTCTCCGTAAGAGTTACATGACTTGTACTCCCACTAACAATATATGATTGTTGCTATCCCAGCTGGCAGAGGGAGGAGACAAACTTTTGGATGCTGCAATCTGAGGAGTAAGAAAGATGATATCACCATAGTCTTAACTTTCATTTCCTTAATTTTGACTAAGGACAGATATCTTCTTATATGTCTAGAAAATATTAGTTTTTCTGTGATCTATTGACTCATATTCTTTATCTTTTTTTTTTTTTTTTTTTGCTTTTTGATAAACTTTTTTTTTTTGTATTTTTCTGAAGTGAGAAGCAGGGAGGCAGAGAGATCCCACATGCTCCCTACTGGGATCCACTCGGCATGCCCACTTGGGGGTGATGAACTTCCCATCTTGGGCATTGCTCCATTGCAACTAGAGGCATTCTAGCACCTGAGGTGGCGGCCATGGAGCTGTCCTCAGTGTCCGGGCCAACTTTGCCCCAATGAAGCCTTGGCTGTGGGAGGGGAAGAGAGAGATAGAGAGAAAAGAGAGGGAGAAAGGTGGAAAAGTAGACGGGCTCTTCTCCTATGTTCCCTGGCTGGGAATCCAACCTGGGATATACACACACCAGGCTGACACTCTACCTCTGAGCCAACCGGCCAGGGCTCAGTAAACTTTTTTTGAATTATACAGAAAAGTGCAGTTTGATAAATTTTCTAAAACTAAATATCCCATGTGACTAGTACCCATATCTATTTTTATTAGATGCTTGCTTTTTTCTATTAAAATATATTTAGAAGTTCTCTTCATCAGGTAGATTCTACATTTGTCTGTGAATATTCGCACCATTGTGTCATTTGCCTTGTCATCTAACATATCTTTTATCCATATTTTTTAGTGGCTTTTAGATATGTAGTCAGGACTAAGAAGCATTTCTAATTTATAATAGAATACTGTATGTTTTATTCTAGTAATTACGTGTTTAATATCTGAAACTTTGATACATTTGGAATTTATCCTGGTGTACCTTGTGAAACATTCATCCAATTTTATCACTTTTCAGAAGATTACACTATTTTTCAACATCACAATAACAAGTACATTATTCTACTGCCCTGACTTGCCACTTTATAAGATACCAAGTTCTTATGTATATTTGGGTCTGTTTTAGGTTTTTCTGTTCTGTTGCATTTATTTTTTATTTATTTATTTATATCCCAGAATAGCAATGATTTAATTAATGAGGTGGTACAGTTATTTTTTTAATTTCTTTTTTTTTTTTTTTGTACTTTTCTGAAGCTGGAAACAGGGAGAGACAGTCAGACAGACTCCCGCATGCGCCCGACCAGGATCCACCCGGCACGCCCACCAGGGGCGATGCTCTGTCCACCAGGGGACGTCACTCCGCCGCGACCAGAGCCACCCTAGCGCCTGGGGCAGAGGCCAAGGAGCCATCCCCAGCGCCCGGGTCATCCTCGCTCCAATGGAGCCTTGGCTGCGGGAGGGGAAGAGAGAGACAGAGAGGAAGGGGGGGGGGTGGAGAAACAAATGGGCACCTGTCCTATGTGCCCTGGCTGGGAATCGAACCCGGGTCCCCCGCACGCCAGGCCGATGCTCCACCACTGAGCCAACCGGCCAGGGCCGGTACAGTTATTTTTAATGTGGCTCATGGCCTTTTTTCCTTGGTTTTCTTGGATAGTCTCAACTATTTATGCTAGCCACATGAATTTTTCAACTACCTTGTCTACTTACAGAAATGAGTTGTTAATACTTTTTATTGCAATCAAATATAAGATATTTATTAACTTGGGAAGTTGATATATTTATGATATTGATTTTTCTATTTCTACAACATGGAATGCATATCTATTGTTCAAGTCTCTTTGTGTGTGTCCCTCAGAAGTGGCTTAAAATTTTCCTCATATAATTATGTATATTTTATTATGTTTTTTGCTAGATGCTTATCTCCTTGATTATTATTAAAAGCAAATTCCTCCTGCCCTTTATATTTTCTAATAAGTAGTTACTCTCATGAAGGCTTTTGTTTTCTCACATTAATAGCATACTCAGCTGCACTGTCATATTATTTTATTGTTAGTGGAAGCTCTCAATTGAATTGTATTAAATTTTCAGTATACAACCATATCATTGCCAAATAGTGATAGTTGCACACCCTCCTTTCAAATTTCAAAATTTTGTATGATTTTTTCTCTTATTCAATTGTGTGTCAAATATTGTTAGAACATATTATAATTTTCTAGAGGTGGTACGCATGTGCATTTTTATATTTTTGTTGACTTTAGTGGGAATGCTGCCATTTTATCCTCATTATATGAAATATGGAGACTTACAGTATTCTGGTGTACGAATAAATAAATATCTATGTGTGTTTAATGCTGACAAAGTGTCCTTCACCACCATTTTTATTATATACTTTCAGAATGGGCTTTGAATTTTGTCAAGTGCTTTTTTAGCCTCTTTGAATATGATTATATGATTTTTCCCTAGATTATTTAATATGAATATTGTAACATTTACTAATATTAAAACATCTATACAAGTACTGGATATTCCTAACTATGCTGCACTATTCTTTTTTTTTTTTTTTTTCATTTTTCTGAAGCTGGAAACGGAGAGGCAGTCAGACAGACTCCTGCATGTGCCCGACCGGGATCCACCCAGCACGCCCACCAGGGGGCGATGCTCTGCCCCTCTGGGGCGTCGCTCCGCTGCGTCCAGAGCCACCCCAGCGCCCGAGGCGGAGGCCACAGAGCCATCCCCAGCGCCCGGGCCATCCTTGCTCTAATGGAGCCTCGCTGCGGGAGGGGAAGAGAGAGACAGAGAAGAAGGAGAAGGGGAGGGGTGGAGAAGCAAATGGGTGCCTCTCCTGTGTGCCCTGGCTGGGAATCGAACCCAGGACTCCTGCACACCGGGCCGGTGCTCTACCGCTGAGCCAACCAGCCAGGGCCATTGCACTATTCTTGAATGGGCTTCTTTATTATTTAGTCATTTTTTATTTCAGATCATTGTATTGATATTTAAAAATTAGTATCAGATTATTTGATTTCCTTTTGTGTAGAAGATTCATTATTCTTTTTTTCCAATGTTTTACTTGATTTCCTAAAACAATTCATGAGATTTTTTTTTTTTTACTCTTAGACAATAACATAGCATTAAATTAACTATTCTTTAATTATCTTTTATGACAGTTCCTGAGACTGTGGCATTGGTTGGAGGGAGAACTTTTTATACCTTTTATATCTTTCATGAAAAATACAATTGTTTTGATAAATTTTGCTTATAATTTGCTATTTCATTGGGTTTTTAAATATTATTTTATAGTTTTATAATGCTAATTTATAGTTTTATAAATCTTTTTTATATATCTTTTTTATATTTCACTAACTTTATTCATTTTTATTTTTATTATAGTGTCAAATGTTTATTTTTAAAGAACCAATATTTTATTTTGTTCTAGTGATTTTTTTCAACTAATTAAATTCTACTTTTATCTTTATTAAGTTCTCTCTCTTGATTTCTTTTGGTTAAAATTATGATTGTTTTCTATTTTTAGAAAAAATATTTGCTATATTTTACTTCATTTTTTAAAAATTTAAGTTTACAAATTTTTCTCTAAGTACATTTTTATCTAAAAATATTGATTCCATAGGTCTGTGTACATATGCTTAGGTTTTTGTTATAATTGCCAGTGATGTTGTTAAATATGTATCTTAAGGGCACATTTGTATTTATTAATATATTTGCATGTAAAAACTCTGGGAAAGTTTAGTCTTTGCTCAGGTATTTATCTAAATATTTTTAATGGGAACATCCTTTAATAAGTAATGGAATTATGACTTAAATTGTGTCTCTAGTTGATTTTTTTGCTTAATCCCTTCACCTTTTGTCATCCAGCCCCCAAAACCACCTCCCCTCTGACAGCTGTCATTCTGTTCTTTGTATATATGAGTCTGTTTCTATTTTTCTTGTTAATCTATTATGTTTAGTAAATTCCACATATAAGTGAATCATATGATATTTGTCTTTTCTTGACTGGCTCTTTTCACTTAGCATAATACTTTCCAGTCTGCATTGTTGTAAAAAGTAAGACTTTCTTCTATTTATGGCTGAGCAGTATTTCATTGCGTAAATGTACCACTGCTTTTTTATTTACTCATCTACTGATGGACACCTGGACTACTTCCAAATCTTGGCTATTGTAAATAAACACTGCAATGAACTTAGAAATGCATATATTCTTTCAAATTAGTGTTTTGTTTTTCTTTGGATAAATTCCCAGAAGTAGAATTTCTGGGTCATAAAGTATATATTTTTAACATTACCTTCTCATGTGGACTAGACGACTTGGTCTCTGCATTTTAGATTTGTCATCTGCTAAATGGAAATGCTAACAGTAACAATCATATAGGTTAATAAGAATACACACAAATATGTACACATATTATATATATATGTATTCTCTATTTTCTATCTTCTCTCAATCCATCCACCTATGTATCTATCATATTTCTGCGTGTATAAGACGCTCCCATGTATAAGAAGACCCTTAATTTGGGGGCCCGAATTTAAAAAAAAATGTATTACATAAAGTTGTTGAACTCAAGTTTTGTTTATCATAAAATTCATACAACTCCTCATCATTATCAGAACTCCCATCCATTAGCTTGTCCTCATCTGTGTCTGATAATGAATCACTGTTTTTCATATATTGCCTCATCCTCAGTTCCATCTATGGCATTTGAAATGCCACATTTCTACAACCACTGGGATAAGAAGCACCCAGTTTTTAGACCTAAGATTTTTTGGAAAAAAGGTGCGTCTTATACATGGGGAAATATGGTATCTATTAGATATATTCAAAATGTCTGAAATTTTGCTCTCTCTTGCTAATAGGCTCTGTTTACTATTATTACTATCACCATTAACAGGACCATTACTATACCTATATATTGATTAAAATATGTTGCCTAATAGTTAATTATGTTTTAGCAGCTCAATTATTAAGAAAAATGTCTAACTACCTGAGTTAATTTTTATCATAATTTATTTTTTAACTGAGATTTCAAATTTTCAAAAATTCTCTTTGAGCATTTGAGTTGCACATTTTATTTTTAAGGGACTTCTCAATTTTATATTCTTATTTCTATAAAACAGTGCTGTAAAGAAATACAAGTCACACTTTCTTTTTTGAAATTGATGTTTTTAAGATATGAGTAACTGAGTTGTCTTCATCTCCTTTTGCCAGCACTGTCACAATGCATGAAATACAGTATTATTAAACTAACATTTTCACCCAAATATAAGCTATTTTGTTTCAAAAGAAGTATTTGCTTTGGATAATTGTTTCTAGGGTTTAAAACGGTTTCAGAGCTGTTAAGAGACTCAGATAAATGGCAACATATTAAATATGTCTTCAGAGCTTCACAAGCTTTTTATTACAGGTGGCTCCCTAGAGATTCATTTTATAAAGCACTGAATAATCTTCAAGAATATAGGAAAGTCACCTAGCTACAAAACTTGAGAAGAAATAAAATTGGCTAAGAAAAATAGCCAAAACATTTTAGAAGGTAGGAAATTTGAAGGAAGAATACATAATCTCAATGCATGACAGAATATTTAATCATCTTTGATTGCCTAGCTTAGAAATCTGTTAAAGGACAAAGTTTAACCAAGTAATTATTAAGACTTGACTTGGGGATTGAACACAATATGATGTACAGAGATGTGTTGTAGAAGTGTGCACCTGAAAGCTAAATAATTTTGTTAACTAGTGACAACCCAATGAATTTAATTTAAAATGTATATATATATATAGCTAGATACATTTATGACTTGAAAAATAATTTTGACATTAATATTTATATCAAAATGTTATAAATGTGTGAATAAAACTAGTAAGTTGTTTTATTATGACTTTGTTGTATATTTTGAAATTGCTTTATTAGATTCTAAAGCTTTTTTAAATGTCATATATTTATAATGCAAATGTAGACATTTAAGTGAAAATATGGAATATGTAATAAAAATAAGAAAAAGGAATGAAAGAAAAATTACATCATAATAATAAAAAGTTATATTGATTTGGGGCTAAATTAAACAAGTCAGGAAAATAGACTTGTAAAAAAACCAGGGTAACTAATTAGCTTTCTACTCTTTTATATATAATTTTAGCCATAATAAGATAAATAAAAATACATGAAAATCATTTGTATATTTTTAAGGGAAAGTTAGAAACAAGTGATTAAAATTTTACAACCCCCTCAATATTCACATGTATACATACAAATCTAGTTTCAAAAATACTAGCTTACAAGATAAAAATGTATTTCATGACAAAAATGCTCTAGTTAAAAGAAAATCCATAAATTTCATGACAAAAAATGCTCTAGTTAAAAAACAAGCAACTAGTATTCCCAACCATATGATTATAATTTTTCAATAATCTATTACTTATAGGTAAAAATTTTGGCATAATATAGAGCTTGAGACCAAAAATTCCACCCAGACATTTAATGTGTGATCTCATAATATTTCTTTAGATTCTAGGTAAAAAGAGCAACCTCCTTGACATATTTTTTCTGCAGTGACATATTTTTAAAGGCAAATTGATAATCTGAGTTCTGTCCAGAACAGGGTGATCTAGAAAGTAATGTTTGAAATATGGGCCAGGAGGTACAAAAACTCTAGAAACGTTTTTAAAAAACATTTAAATGCAGTCTTAATATATTTCATCAAATAATTTTACATCTGTAGAAGAGAAAGTAGACTTTACAGAAAAGAAAGGAAATCTTACATAAATGGATGAAAATTAGAAAGGAGTGATTTTTTTAGTCTTATGTAAGGATCACTAACAAATGTGGATAAATCAACGTATTGAGATCTTAGTCAACAAAAGTGGATGAGAATCCTGGAATAGATATTTTCATAAATGCATACATGCATTTATTTTTTTTTCAACACATAGCATCTGACCTTGATATATTACTTCTCTTCTGCATTTTATATTCTATAATTCTTCTAAATATTTTACATGTAAAAGACAAAGTGTCAATATGAATCATACTAAAAGCAAAGTAATGAAATAATTATCTATAGCACTTGCTAGAAGTTATTCTTCTTTGTTTTATTTTACTTGATGTTTTAAATGACATTTCTGGAATAAGAACCCATTTTCTTATTTCATGAGAAGTTTTAAAAATTCTAAGGGAACCTAGTAATTTTAAGGAAGCAATAGGATTAACAGTATAAGAATTACCTGAATAAAGTTATTAAATACAACCTGGATTCCAAAAGATGACGAAAGTTCAATGTTAAAAGAGTATGACATACAAGATAAATAAGTGGAGCTATGAGAAATATAATTCCCAAAGTTGGTAGATGGAAATTATTATTACCATCATTATTGTTAGAACACTTATTATCTCTGAAGTAGTTTTAAATCCTTTATTATTTTTTTCACTTATGATTTCATTTTAAGTAGGTCATTATCATTACTTCACCAATAAGAAAACCATCACAGAAGAAGAATCAATAATTTATTACATTCTACAGCAAAGGAACCACAGAAGAAATATTTAAACACTGATTTTATTCCCTATGCTTTTTAAAGTCTCACCTATTTTGGTTGGTTTTACCACTGGGTAAATTAGATACAAAGAAAAGTTATTACATAATATGAAAAAACTTACTGTAACTAAGGGTGTAGTGTAGTCACAAATAGTAAGATACAATCAGTCATACATAATTCTTGGAGAATATGGAAATGTTGTCCTTACCATTGTACATAAAATTATTTAGGTTGTCACAATGCTTTTGAGAAATTCAAAGAATCTTAGAGTGAACTTTAGACCTTTCCATTCAGCATTTTGACCAAGTAAGTATAGACTCAACTGTGAATTAAAACTAGATAATAAGATGCAGAAAGTGAAGAGGCTTTTGAGTAATTACTGAGCTACGAGGACTTTTAGCAGATCTATTGGTTCTAGGAGAGTTTTATCTTTTTGTTGTTATTGTTGAAAGTTTAAACTATCTCTAACTGTGTAACATAGCTGTAAGTTCTTGCTGTCTCTTTGGTTTTCTTATCTGGAAAACAGAGTAGTAGCTGTTTCCTATAGTGTTTTTCCTTTTTTTCTGAGAATGAAATAAAATAACTTACTTAAAACACTATACACATTAGCAAAACTATAGTAATCTTTCATTAATTATACGGCATTATTTTTATCATTATTTTGTGTCCCATTTTTTAATAAAAGTTTCTGTAATATGCCTTTTTAATTGAAACTTGCTTTTCAGTATAAGTAACTTGCCTTATAACTATGTGTGGTAGGCAGAATTTCCAAAATGGACCCTCAAAGTTGTATGAATATTATGTTCAAAGCTTGTAAATATGATGAGTTGTAACTCCTCCAATCATGTTATGTTTAATGGCTTAGTTGATTTTAAGAAAAAGCAGTTATTCTAGATTATATAGGTAAACCAACTGTAACCACAAAAATTCCCCAAATCAGAGAGCTTCCTCACTCAGAAGTCAGCTTTTTCAGAAGTCAGAAAGATTGATGTGTGAAAAGAACTCAGTGTGCCCTTGTTGCCTTGAAGACAGAAGAGCCATATAAAAAGGAAGGTGGGCAGAGATTAGAAGCAGAAAGCAGATTCTAGCTGACGGCCAGCCAGGAAACAGAGACCTTAGCTCTACCACTGCAAGGAAATGGATTCTATTATCAATCTGAATGTACTTAGAAGTGGATTCCTCCCAGTGCCTCTGTTTAAGAGCCTCGTTCATTCAGTGTGTTAATTGCAACATTATACTACCTGAAACAAAGTGACCTGAGGAAACTGTAAGATAATAAACATCATTTTGAATTTCTAAGTTTGTAGTAATGTATTACACAGCAATAGAAATGAAATGCACTATGCTATGTTTATTCTATTAACATAGAACTTTTTAGACACCAAAATACTGAAGATCAAATATATTTAATATATTTAATTTACTAATTGGATGTGAATAATAATCATCTAAGTTTAATAATATATTATAGAATACAAAGAGACATTAAGAAACATATAGCTTAGTTAAAAAAATGTAACCACAAAGAATAGTTTGCCTGGGCTTTCTATCCTGTATGATTATAATCATAGGCTGCTAAAGTATCAATAGAAGTGTCAGCAATATATGTGCATCAAATATCTTCAATAATATTTTGTAACTATTTATATGTCTTCATATTATTTACCTACAATTTATGAAGTGAGTTACTTATATATTTTCATCATTCATATTTGTTATGTACATGTTAAATGTACATAACACTCATGTGGGGTGACATATCTAATAGCTGCAAACTAAAACCCTGTCTTATGTCATGTATTGACTGGTCATTTAGTGGCATAATTAGAGTTCCAGATTTCCTAACTTCAAAGTCTTATACACTATACTTTGCCCACTGTACTGTATTCCTCTTTTGTCCATAATCTGTATTATAGAGTTTTTGCACGTTGCTTAATAAAACGTCATGATTGGTTAGGATCACCCTATCAATCTTCTCAGAGATGCTTCTGATTCCCATCAAAGCAGAAAATCATATTGAATAATGTTAAACAGAAAAAAAAGACTTATGTAAGCCTATGACATTTTAGGAGAGAGATTTAACTCAACTCACTAAGCAAAGGGGTAGAGTGTTTAAAGAGCTGGGGTGGGGGGTTTGTAGCCATTTGGAATTGCTTTATTGGCTTTAACCAAAGTTTAAGAAAATACACTTTTATAACTTTATGACAGGAAGCAGTTTTGCAACTTTGCAGCAAGGTACACTCAGAAGTTAGGTTCCTACCTAATTTACCTACAATGATTGTAAGATATGGGCATGATCTTTCTTGATGAATACATTTCAAAGGAATGTTTTTTAGTTCTTTGAGAAAGTCATTGCTGGATTGTAAAATTGGAAAGAGGCTTTAAAAAATATTTATATCTCAAAAAGATAGAGAAAGAATATTTCATTTTTTAAAATTCAAAATCTGCTCTAAGAACAGATTTGTCAGTAAGAAGCCTGTCTTCAGTTTGGTCAAGCTGAAGGGAACAATGAGATCCTCTTGGATCACTGCTATCACTTTTGATCTACTTTGTCTTTATAAAATGCTTGGTATCTCAAAGAATTCATGTGAACATAATACATAACTAATTCAGTATTGCATGGGTCAAATCTGATAGGCAAAATACATTTTAGCAATTTACAAATATTGGATTATCATGTTTACATATTTAAAAAAACTTAGCCCTGGCTGATCGGCTCAGAGGTAGATCTTCCACCTGGTATGTGGAAGTCCTGGGTTCCATTCCTGGCCAGGCACACAGGAGAAGCACTCATCTGCTTCTCCACCTTTCCCCCTTTCCTTCCTGTTTATCTCTTTCTTCCCCTCCTGCAGCCAAGGCTCCATTGGAGCAAAGTTGGCCCAGGCACTGAGGATGGCTCCACGACCTCTGCCTCAAGCGCTAGAATGGCTCGGCCACAAGGAAGCAACACCCTAGATGGGCAGAGCATTGCCCCCTGGTGGACATGCCAGGTGGATCCCGGTGGAGCACATGCGGGAGTCTGTCTGACTGCCTCTCAGCTTCTTATTTCAGAAAAATACAAAAAATAAAAATAAATAAAAATAAAAAACTTATAATTTAGAATCTATGACTTCTCTATAAGTATGTTCTTTACATAAAAATTGTGATAAACAGTGAAAAAACAAACAATAAAAAATAAAGGTTTAGTCCTTATAATAAGTTTTTTTCTGGGATAGTCTTATTTTGTTTTTAGTCTGTTCAATATTTTAAAATAAAATCTTTAATATAATATTATTGATTCCATAGTAATACCACAGAAAATAAATCATTGATTCAGTAAGCCTCACTCTTACCATTATTGGTCAAATGTTTTAATGTTAGTTTCAGATACTTCAGGAACTACCATTTTCTTATGTTTTCTAAAAGTTAGGAAAACATAAGCACCTTAAAATCTTGAAAGCCATAATGAATTGGATGAGAGGAGAGAATATAATCAAATGCAACATGGAGAGCTTTACTTCAGGGAGAATTATCTCCAGGGAGACTGAATACAAATTTGAAGGCTTGTCTTGACTTAATCCACATGATTTAATCTTTTTATTTATTGCTTTACAATAATATGCCATAACTTATACTTTGCGTAATCAGACAAAAGAGCAAACAGTCTTGGTTTTGAGTCTCGGTATTTCCTCCTTTGAGCTAAAATTAAGTCATTTAGAACTTGTTTGACCTTAGGTTCTTTGTTTGTAATAATAATTACACCATGTTTGTCTTAATGATTGACTGAGATAATGTTTCAACTCCTTAGAATAGTGCCAGCATATATTAAGTGTTCATTATCCTTATTTGAAATTCTTAAGAGTGTGGCTTTAATAAGCACTCATGGAGTAATCATAGACTTTAATCCAAAGCAGACATCCTCTTTACAGCTGACCCAGCCAGTATCCTCCCGACACCTTCTCGCAGACTCTGCTAAGTCACACCTAGGACAATGATGTTCACTACTTCACGTGGTTGTGCATTCCATTCCAATTTTAGTTTCCAAAAATTCTGCCTTAAACTGTGCCTGCCTATCATAGTTACTAGTTCTATTTCTTGCTCCAAGTCAATAAAAAGCAGATAGAAGAACATAAACTAGTTTAAAATAAATTTGCGTTGTTTGACACATTTATATTTATTAACATAAATTTTATATCTCATAGTCTTTAATTAATGTGTACATTAACAAAATTAAAAAAATAAAGCTCGTATCACACTTCTGCTTGTCACCTCAGTATTTCAACACAGCGTGTTTAGCCATACAATGTCACCCTGGATTCACTAAGGTGGTTGGCCAGTCCTGCAATGATGATTGGATATTGATGTGTCAGGTCCACAAGCACTAGGGATTTTATTTTAGAGACATGACAAAAAGTGAGGAATGTCAGCATGTTATAAAGGCAATGTCATTGTTGCATCCTGCTTAGGAGAGATGCTTTCTGAATCCCTGAGCACCAACCCTGTCACTATTCAGCCACCATCTACCTACCACCTTTTGACATGGAGAGTGAAAATAATCAGAGTCACTAAAACTTGTGCTTCTAGGATTTGCTGAAAGACAGCAAGTGAAGAAGCTATGCTCAGACTGAATCAGCATACAATTTGTGTGTATAGAAACTGCAAGATTGTTTTTCCCATTAGATTTGCTATGACTAAAACATTCTTCAGAGGTTTCAAATAATAAAGAAACTCATATGGAATGAGAGGTTTAATCTTGGTAACCTTGTCTGTATTTCACCCCATCTTTGCGATCTTGATAATTCACTGTCTTATTATTTTTTATCATATGTTTTCTTAAACATATTTTCTTAAAAACAGAACTAGGTCTATTCAAGATAATCTCACTAGGTTGATGTTTGTACATATCATGGTCTCCTAGGTCTTCACAGTCACAATTCTTTCAGGGTCGTTACCCATCTAACCGCACTCTCTGGTCCTACTTTCCACTCTCCTTCATCTCAGTCATCCTTGGCCTTCGGTGGTCAAGTCTCATGGAGTTCTTCAATTTCTTCCATGTGGCTGGCACCTTATTATGTTAATGCATCCAACTGATTTCCTTAACAACGTTTATAACAAATGTGATTATTTTGTCAATGTCTGTTTTTTCTGCTAAACTTCAATCTTTGAAAGTTTGGGCTTCCCCTGTTGTTTTTACCTATTATATCTTCAGTGCCTACCATAGTGTGAGGTGTTTAAATGACTGTCTGCTTACATCTAGCTTCTGTTCTTCCACAGAAAGATTAACCACTGTGTTATATGAATCTATATGTTGTATGTTATATGCAAAGTTCACATTTATTGAGCACTAACCGTTCCAGACTTGTGTTACTACATATTTAATATACTGCCCTTCACATCTTAGTAGTTTAGAAATTAAACTCTGGGGTCTGGATTTTAATCCTGTTTCTACCACTTGCAAGCTATGTATCTTTGGGCAAATTACTGTAACACCAAGTACATCAGCTTTCTCCTCTGGAAAACAAAGATAATACTAACTATATCAAATAATTGTTACAAAACTTAATACACATAAATCACAATTTAATACTGATACACTCTGAGCATACAAATGTTAGATTTTAAATTATTTATTAATAAGTATACCGTATAATAACAGATCATGGGTATATAAGAATAGTGTTAGGCTTAATAACTTTATAATTAAATTAAATAAATTTATGTAAAAGTGTGCTGTATTATTAAATAGAAATGCATACAAGAGACTTGGAGAACAACAAAAGGAAGAATTAAGGACCTCATTTTTCATGAAGATGTCTCAATTTTTTTTGCACTTTATATTCTCCTATATACAAGTAACTTTTTAAATTAAAATATGAATGTCTACAGAAAAGTATGTAAGTGATAAGCAAGAAGCTCAGGGAATTTTAGTGAAAGAATATGTAACTGGTATGTAACTATTACCCACATCCAGAAATAGAACATTATTACTTCTCTTGAAGTGCTTCAAAGGTAAGTATGAAGGTGATTTCTATTACCTTAGATTAGATTTTACTTTTTTTGAACTCAAATATAATGTAACTGACCAGTATGAACTCTTTTTTCCTCCTGGGTTTATTGTATTTAAAACTGCATTTGTGACTAATTAATACTAATCCATGTGACAATTGTTCATAGATTCTCACTTCCGAATAGTGTTGCACTGCATATTTACTCTTCAATTTATTTTCCAGTCTATCATTGATGAACACTTGTATTGCTTCCAGGTTGGCTTATTATATGAATAGAGCTACTAATGAAATTCTTATGTTTGTCCACATAAAAGGACCGTATTTGCATGTATTTCTTTTTCACAGTCATAGTCACATTCAGATTTAGTAGACACAACCAAACTCTTCCAAAGTGGTTGTCTCAATTTATGTGTTTACCCATAGTGTTTGAGTCCTAAGTGCTCTAATTCTAGCCAGGAGTTGATATATTTCATATCACTCCTGACTCTCCCAGTTATAAAATATTTTCCAAGACTGCCTTGTGAAATATTTTATCTTTAACTTGAAAAAAATATTGATTGTCATCTGCTTTTAGTTGTTTATAGCACAGATGTTAATTTCCCAGAACATAATCGTAACAAGGCCTATCATGACCTGTAAGGTTGCTGATTATTTTTTAAGATGCTTTTTAAAAATCAATTCCTTCATATTTAAGCATATTAATCAGTTACATTATGCTTTATTTTCAGATCAAAACAATTGTAATATCAAATAATTTGAAACACTGAGAGGAATATAATTTCTAAGCCCCCAGAAGTGATTCAGCTAAACCTGAAGTTAAAATGACAAGCGCATCACTAAATGATAAAAACTATCTGCTAGACCTCTTGATATGCAAGTCATTCACTGAGATATCAAAACGTGGAAAATGTAATTCTCTTACCAACAGTTCTTGTTGAATTAATGCCCAGGTGAGTTCTTCGGAAATAGTGCAGTCGTATCTTAGCAAAAACAAGAAGCAGTAAAGCATCATAATTATTAGGATCCAATTTGCCACAGCAGCAGTCAAGTGCTTCAATTTTCCCCAGTGGTGATGGAAAGGAAAAAGTGGGGATAGAGAAATTTAAATTAAATTTATAGTGCAGTGCACATTTGGAATTCAGTATTGACAGCTCTAATTACACCTGCCTTGCCATCACAAGTTCATTAAATGAGAGTAAAAGATTAAAAACCACTCTACACATTTTTATATAAAATAGAAATATGCCATTCTTTTCCTGCTGCTGGTCTCATCTATCTTCCTCTAATTTAATGTAATTGTGATGGAGATGTTTGAGTTTCTTGAAGGAGAGGATTTATTATTTCTTTAACACATGCAGACACACACAGATATGCAAACATGTAACTAGGAAGTCATGTTACATTTATATATTTTGAAATGTTAAATTCGTTTTATCTGTAATGTCTATTTAAATTTCCATGAACTCATTAGATTATATATATATACAAATATAAACATTAGCCTCATAGGACCTAAACATGTATAAATCATAATTGATGATAAAATATTAATTACACAAAATCACATTTTGTCATTTGTTTTCCTCATGAGTGAAAGAAATTGATCACCACTTCTGCATATAACACTTCAGACTCAAAGTTGTCACCTATCTTCTAGTAATGCTGTTAGTCCTCAATATAGTGGGTTCTGCATCTGAAGATTCAACCAGTTACAGAGCAAGAATATTTTTTTGAAAAAGGGTACACTGTTGTTGATGTTCACTATGTAGTTAGGCCTATAACAATCACCTCTGTACTGATTATGAGTGGACATTTTTTCTTGTCATTATCCCCTAAACAATACAGTATAACAACAATTTACATAGCATTTCCACTGTATTAAGTATTACAAGTAAACTAGAGGTGATTTTAAACTATTCAAGAGAATGTACGAGTCATATGTAAATACAATGGCATCTTATTTAAGACACAAGCATCCACTGCTTTTGGTATCCTCTGGGGGGTTGGTTTTGGAGCTAATCCCCTGCAGACAGCTAGAGCCACCTATGTTTATCTGTTTACCAACAGATCACAGTAAAATTTCTGCCTCCATGAGGTATTCTGGAGAACTAATTTCAAAGCAGAAAGGCAGATACTACTTAGTTTGACCACAAATATGGTTTTAGAAACATTAGAAAAACACATTAGCCAACTTTTGGAGTAACAAAAAGAGCAAAGGACTTGTTTTCTCTTTAGCACTTACTGCATATCATTTGTCAGGCATAAAATAATGAAGGAACGTGTGAAATTGCACCATGCTTCCACAGAAGAGTTCAGCATTTTAAGTTAGAAAAAATAGTCAAAACTTTAATTAACATAGAAAATGTCTTGTCAAGTTTGGTGGTTTTATTCTTAAAGAAGAAAGAAAGTGTGTATGACAAATGTCTTTTTACCTCATGTAATGGACCCAATTAAACAATTTGGTATGCCAGGCACTCAGGGAAACTAACTCTTTCAGAGAAGTTTCATATGTGACTAATATAAAATACTTTATTGCTTCTTCAGTTTCCTCAAAATATAAGTCCATTCCCCTCAATATTTAACATAGCATTACAAGGAATTGACTATTTTTGTAAGAACTCAAGAAATGTCCAAATTCTACTGTCTTAATATTTTTTTCTCTAAATTGAAACACAGTGAAGTAGTAAAACAATGTTGAGTACGGATATTGAATAAATGGAAACAAGAAGCTAAGATTTTTTAAAGGTGTTTTGCTAATACCCATGATATAAGGATGCAGAAGATCTCTACAAACTTCTGTAATCTAAGAAACTTCTAGAAGAGTTTCTACAATGTCTTTGTATCTAATATGAATCATTATTTGTGGTGGCTAAAGATATAAAAACTTGCAAATGGCATTTACTTATGATAGTCATGATAACTGTTTGGTGACTACATAATACAGTTTAACTATAAAATTAGACCCATCAATATGGCAACATAGTATGTTACTAAAATCCTACATAGAGCATTAGAAGATTGGGTCTCAGTATGGTTCATTAAATCAGTCAGGCTTTGGACTTTGATCTTTTGATTCTGCAACTTACAATAAATTGAAGATTTTATCTGCAGCTGTTTGTAGAATGTTTCCAAGCTCTAAGGCTTCTTGGAGTGCACTTAATAAATATCCAGACACACTGCAGAACTTTGTGCAATGCCATGTGATGTGTATAGAACTACAGCCTGCGATCTCTGCCCTTAAGAAGCTAAAAATCCACTTTCAGTACAATAAGTATTTATTATCCCTGCCAGACACAGTACTACATAGCAGATTTAAAGTACTGTGAATACACAGATTCAGTCTCTGCCTCTAAGGACTTCTGAAAAAGGTAGATGATTAGTATTATGATAGACGAAGTACATAGAGCTTTGGGGATACATATTTCAGAAGACCTAAGTGGTGTAAAAGGTAGAAGAAAACTTCTAAAAGTTGTAACTTTTTGGTGGAAATCTAAATACTGAATAGCTGTTAGCCATGCCAAGAGAAGTAAAAACCATTCGAGAAAGAAGTGACCAATGTAAACAAATACTAGATGGTAAGAAAGAACATTGATCATTTGAGGAAGTAAAGTTAGCAGAAAGGTACACGTAATCTAATGTGAAGAGAGACAAAAATGATGCTTTCGAAACTGAAATGAGCAAGAAAACTTGGCGTGTAGCAGATACCAGTTTGGTCAGTAAAAGTCCAGATATCAGGGAAGAGTTATATCTATTTGCTTTCCCGGGGAAGGTGGCCATATCTGTGAAAGAGGCATGGCTTTTGATGATCCTAGAAAACCTGAATTAAAAATACAGCAGGAAAGCCTTTCAGAAGAGAAATATTAAACATAACACAGAGGGGTGAACTATACTGCTCACACAAATTAGGGAATATTTTATCACTTCATATTCATTTTGAAATATTTGCTAATTTTTGGCCCTGGCCAGTTGTCTCAGCAGTAAAGCATTGACCCGGCATGTGGAAGTCCTGGGTTTGATTTCTGGTCAGGGCATACAGGAGAAGTGCCCATCTGCTTCTCCACCCTTCCCCCTCTACTTTCCCTTTATCTCTCTTTTCCCCTCCTGCAGCCAAGGCTCCATTAGAGCAAGGTTGGCCTGGGTGCTGGGGCCCGCTACATGGCTTCTGCTAGAATGACTCTGATTACAGCGAAGCAATGCTCCAGATGGGCAGATCATCACCCCCTGGTGGGCATGCCCAGTGTACCTAGGTAGGGTGCATGCAGGAGTCTGTCTGCCTTCCTGCTTCTAACTTTGGAAAAAAATACAAAAAAAAAAAAAAAAAAGAAAAAAAAGAAAGAAAGATCCACTAATTTTTCTGAGCAGTATATTTTTATTTTCAATATTTTCTATATTATGAAATAATAAAAGAGTAATTTGCTTGACTTTTTAATAATATATCAGAAAAATATCAAATTACAAGTTGTAATTTCAGCTTTTTAAGAAAGTAGGATATTTGGCTCTGGCTGGTTGGCTCAGTGGTAAAGCATCTGCCTGGCGTGTGGAAGTGCTGGGTTTGATTCCTGGTCAGGGCACATAGGAGAAGCGCCCATCTGCTTCTCCATCCTCCCTCTCTTTCCTTCTATTTCTCTTTTCCCCTCCTGCAGCCAAGGCTCCATTAGAGCAAGGTTGGCCTGGGTGCTGGGGCCCGCTACATGGCTTCTGCCTCAGGTGCTAGAATGGCTCTGGCTGCAACAGAGCGACATTCCGGATGGGCTGAGCATCGCCCCCTGATGGGCATACTGGGTCGATCCCGGTTAGGCGCGTGCGGGAGTCTGCGCCTGGTAACCGCTTCTTTCTGCCTCCCTGCTTCTCACTTAGGAAAAACACAAAAAAATTAAAAATGAAAATATTAAAAAAAGAAAGTAAGATATTTGTGGATGTTATGGGGATGGCATATTAATAAATCTCCTTCTTTTAATAAAACTCCTTAAGGGAAGAAAGATCGAGGGCACCCTTTCCTCTCCCTCTCTTTCTGTCTTTAACGGGCCGTTCACAAACGCTTCTCCCCCGGCGCCACGTAGGCTCCCATCCCTCTCTTGAAAACAACATTTTTTGCTATTGTGTTACCTTATAAGTTTTAATATGTAGAAATGCTTTTTATAAATCCTATAGACAAATGTTATAAGCTTAATAATGATTATGTCATTTCCCCCCTCCTTTTCCTGCTAACCTGTGTGATCAAAGGTATATAACCTGCCCCAGGGCTGTATTCTGGATGGCACAATTTGGGTCAGCTATGCCTCGTGTTAGTCATATGCAGCTGGCATATTAATAAATCTCCTCCTTTTAATAAAACTCCTTAAACATTCATTTGGACTTGGTGTTTCTACGCAAACCCGGCAAAACGGTACTTTACAACAATATCAACTTTTTTGGTTTTTAGATAGGTTTTTAGAAGTTTCAGGGCCTATTTAATGATTTTGAAAATAAAAGTAGTTTCTTGCACCACTGGGAAAGACCAACGGTTTGGCCTGCCATGTTCTCTCTGGAACTTGGGGTCCAGGTGATTGGTCTCACTGCCCAGGAGGTGGTAGACAGATAAGGAATTTGCATAAGACAGCTGTGTAAAATGGAGCTGGATGAACCTTATTTCTGCACAGAGATATTCCTAGAAAAACCTGGCACACCATTTGCAAGGGGATAGAGAAAACTATCAGGGGATAGAGGTGATTTTAAAACACTCTTCAGAAGGGCATAAAGCAGCAAGCAGTTGTGCTTCCAGCCCTGGATCCAGCCCCCAAACAGATGGAGGGCTGACCACTTTGCTCCAAACAAGGTTGCAGATATTTTACAGGTACCTCCAATGAGAGCATATGAAATAGCAACTTTTTATACAATGTATAATTGAAAGCCAGTTAGAGTATCACATTCATGTCTGTACTATGTCACCTTGAATGCTTCGAACCTCTGACAGCATCCTGGAGACTATTCAGAAAAAGCTTGGAATAAAAGTTTGGCAAGACTAAACCTGACAGTCTTCAATGATACAGGGGTGAAATATTTGGGGACCTGTGTAAATGCAACAATGGTCCAAATAACAACTACAATTAGGATCTGATAAGTACAGATATTGAAGAAAGTATTGATGAGTTTAATGCTGGCAAAATTCCAAAACCTGAGTCAAGGAGTGACAAAAAATTCAACTTTGTATTTTCCCTATTGGCAAAGAGTCTAATATCTGATGGGTTTTTTAGTGCTTTTTGTTTTTGAGTCACTAATGAAAATTACTAGGAGAAATCTACTGACTACTTAAAATTACTCTTGTGAGACAGCTGGGGGACTCACCTCTTTGACTAAACAACCGAGAGTATCTGGCTTTGGTCACCAAACAAGCCTTTTATTTATATAAATATATAACTGTAAATATGTCACTGGAGAAATAAAATATGCATCTCTTATCCACATATTTTTTTTTTCATTTTTCCGAAGCTGGAAATGGGGAGGCAGTCAGACAGACGCCCGCATGCACCCGACCGGGATCCACCCGGCATGCCCACCAGGGGGCGATGTTCTGCCCCTCTGGGATGTCACTCTGTTGCATCCAGAGCCATTCTAGCGCCTGAGGCAGAGGCCACAGAGCCATCCCCAGCGCCCGGGCCATCTTTGCTCCAGTGGAGCCTTGGCTGCAGGAGGGGAAGAGAGAGACAGAGAGGAAGGAGAGGGGAAGGGGTGGAGAAGCAGATGGGCGCTTCTCCTGTGTGCCCTGGCCGGGAATCGAACCCGGGACTCCTGCACGCCAGCCTGACGCTCTACCCCTGAGCCAACCAGCCAGTGCCAATCCACATATTTTTTTAAGGTGAGAGGAGAGGAAATAGTGAGGCAGATTCCCTCATGCTCCCTGGCCAAGATCCACCTGGTAACCCCATCTGGGTCTGATGCTAAGTACCAAGCCATTTTTAGCACCTGAGGCTGATGTGCTCCAACAGAGCTATCCTCAGCACCTGGACCATGCTTGAAACAATCGAGTCACTGGCTGTGGCAGAAGAAGAGAGAAGAGGAGAGGGAAAGGATGAAGAAGCAGATGGTCACTTCTCCTGTGTACCCTGACTGGGAATCAAACCCAGGATGTCCATACATGAGCCAACACTCTATCCACTACGCCATAGCCAGGGCCTAAATTTTTAATATTATTTGTTTATTTCAACCTGTGCACAGCTTAGTGGTAACCTAGAAACTCTCAGGTCTGTAAGTACCATGTCAAAAATTCAGAGTTCCATTTTAAAGACTTCTGCTATCTATGGCTAACTCTGAAGACATTATTTCATATTCTAATTAACAATAACAATTCCAAAATGTCTATGAACACACTGATTAAAATTTTCTTGCCAATTTCTGGAAGTTGGAGATGATAGCTACATTCTAATCTACATGTTTACCTCCACTCACTCCCTTATTTCTTCTTCTGTTCTTAACTGTGCTGTTTTTTAAAAAGTGTATTTGAGAAGAAAATTACTTATTGCTGTTTAATCACAAAAATAAACCAAATAGCATACTACTGTACTGAGAATCAGAAGGTGGAAGGCAGGCATACTCCCTCTTTCCTATGTTCTCATCTTTTTTCTACCAAGCTTGAAGTCTAGAGCCAAATGACAGGACAGTTGAAGGTATGTGACCTCAAAGGAGTAATCCAGTGATTGTTTTACTAAAGTTTTGTAAAACATTTGACTATGAAAATAACTGGACCACTTTGCCAGCAATTTTGGACTTGTTTCTCATCTATACTTCTTGTTTTATTTCAACTGCTTATTGAATCTTAATGAGCAAAGTGGACAATGGTAAGTCATTTTTCATATAATTGTCAGTGTACATCACAATTAAAATATTTTGGTGAACCTGATCAGATGGTGGCGAAGTGGATAAATCATCAATGTGGGACACTGAGGACCCAAGTTCAAAACCCCAAAGTAGTCGACTTGAGTGCAGGCTCATCCACTCATCCAGTTTGAACATGGACTCACCAGATTGAGCACAGGGTTGCTGGCTTGAACATGGGATTATAGACATGACCCCATGATCGCTGGCTTGTACCCAAAGGTTGCTGGCTTGAAGTACAAGGTCACTGGTTTGAGCTCAAGGTCGCTGGCTTGATCCTGAAGGCTACTGGCTTGAAACCCAAGGTTGCTTGCTCGGCTGGAGCCCCCCAGTCAAGGCACATATGAAAAAGCAATCAATGACCAACTAATGTGCCACAACTACTAGTTGAAGTTTCTCATCTCTCTCCTTTCCTGTCTGTCTCCCTTCTTACAAAATAATAATAATAAATTAATTAATAAAATATTTTGGTGAGACTGATGGCAGTTGAATAGTCTTCATCTATTCAGAGCTAAATATCCCTGTATCAGTTTTCACTATTGCATTTTTGGTAAAAATCATTGCAGAATTTTGACTCCATCAGATTGTAGTTCTAGCAATGATATAGCTATACAAATTTAAAATAAAGAATGTTTTCACATTCTTACCCTTTACAGGAATGCTAAAACATCACCTTAAGATATATAGAATTACTTTCTATTTTTCTGGCACCTCTTTGAGGTGCAATACTTTCAAAAGATTTTAAACTTAATGGAGTATTTCTTCAAAAGTTCATGACCACAAAGAAGAACTCATTCATCACTACTTATTGCATGCCATTCTCACAAAAGTAGTTTAGAGTAGACTTCAGATTTCAGAAGACATCTTCAGATTTCCCTAAAGTCTGAGAGCGAGGATAAAAAGCCAGCTGGGTCACCTCTCCCCTTGTACTGGAGCAGCGCTGCAGTTACAGCCGAGTGAGGGAGAACTGGTGCATCTTCTCCAGTGAAAACAAAATATATTTATAACACAGTTGTTGCATTTACAAATGTATTCTGTGGCTGCAAAAAAACACCCCCAAAATCTGTCCAGTTTACAAGTTACTGCACATGTTTATTAAAATAACAGTATTTTATTTTTAAAATCTACTTTGATTTTTGTTCTGCTACACTTTTCCCCTAATAAACCAAGAAATATAACTTGAATACAACTAGAAATAAATTAATTCATTTGGCTAATTCATCTTTTTGTGCTGTTAGATCAATTGCTGTTTTCAGTGCTATAATATATTACAAGAGTTTATGTTGTGGAACCTGGCTATTACCAAATAGTATATTTCAAAGTATTAATTAAAACTTTTTTAGATTAGATTTCAAATATTTTTGCATCAGCTAAAACTGTTGGAATTTACACAACTGAGAAATGTAGGCATGCCTGATATTTTACTGATTTAACAAAAGAAAAAAAGATTTTCAGAAGCTTAGCCCTCCTACCAAATTACTGAAAAGTTCTTCAGTGTAAAAAATGAACTTATCTCTAGTGTTTTGCCTGATAACACCAGGGGCACAATTTCTACTTTATGTCTTTTATCCAATGTAACTGCTCTTTTCATTCATAGGTTTTCCTTTAGAAACTTGTATATATATTTATATGCATGCACAGGCATTTGTGAATAGACCATAGTCTTCTTTTAACACAAATCCAGACACAATAAGTCTACTAATTAGTACCTTATATTTTATATTAATATTTTGTTAACCATTAAATATATAACATAGAAAGTATATAAAATATTAATAGAGGGATAATAAATTAAATAACATGAACTACCAGATAACTGCTGCAAAGTTGAATAAATATATTACCAACACACACAGTCCTTGCAAGTAAATAAGAAATAACCCTCTTCTTTCTGTTGATAACATAAATCTGAATTTTATTATAATCACTTCTTTATTTTCTCTTTTATTTTATCAATATATAATGATTCAATTCTATAGCTTAGTTTTGCTGATTTTCAAATTTTATTAGAAGTATTTTTAGTATTTTTAGGTCCCTAACATTTTTCAGGTACAACAGTATATATTTCATATTCAAGCATATTGTATATAGCTATAGTTCATTCAGCTTCTTTGCGTGTAGTGTTTATATAATAGAACACAATTGATTTACTCATTTCATGGTTGTTAGAAATTTAAATGGTATTTAAGGTTGACACTTGCATATAGTATATAATATACTGCTATAGATTACATTTTTAAATTTACATATCAGACAAGCTCATTTGTGGATACTTCCATGTTTGCTTGTGTCATATATAGGTACAACATGTCATAAAAACATATGTGGTAATATCCATACTATATGCACATGTATAAATGTAATACATACATGCATTTTATGTGTGTACACAGACAAACACATACCCTTTAACACAACATTTTTGTCAATGGCTACATGGTTTCCATTTTGTGAATGTGACATGTTTTTAACCTGACTTTTATAGAAGGACATTGTGCTTAGTCTTTTAGTATTACAAGCAATTTCATTATACATCCTACTATATTTTTTTTGCACACACGGTCAAAGGTATGTGGAAAACAAATATTAAATAATACAATATCTGGGTCAGATAAATGGTATCTAAATGGCTTGTATTAATAATGCAACATTTTTAAAAAAGAAATTGTCATTTCAAAAATTAAATTTAAGACCTATTAGGTGCAGTTTGCGAAGTGAGAATGTAGGAACAAAATTTGCGGTGGTGAAGATGATGACAGAACTCCTTCTTCTAGTAATTGGACATTATTGGAGTAAGTTAATAAAGTTCAAGACTGTCTACTGGAGTCAAGCAGAAGTAATTTGTTTGTTGCTGACAAGGCTTAAAATGGATGAACCTGGAAAGAAATGTCAATTACTGGTCACCAGACTACAGATAAATGGGACCTCTGCTTCTGTGTGGTGGTGATGATTTAAAATTAATGAGAAGTAGCAAGGAGGTCATTATTTCAAAAGAAAGGTTCTAAAAATGTTTGCCCCTTTCCATTTTTCTTCCATCAAATCTTTTGACATTTATGTTTAAGAATATGCATCAGCAAAGAGAGGCACGTGCACTGCCTGCTGAACCACACAAATTGAACTTGACCTAGACCACATTTTGAAATAGGTGAGGCTTGTCTTCATAGACTATCTTTCTCATGTTATGGCTTTTCTCGTTAGCTTTTTCGGTAGTGTTAACTTCAGATTTTCAGGGAATCATGCTGCCTTCTAGATGGTAAAAAAAAAATTAGCCCTTGGATTATTAAAGTCATGGAATACTATTCTTTGTGTTCCCTGAAGATGAGTATATCATTTTTCTGCATGATGTCCACATTAAAAACGCTTTGCAAACTAATAGGCCTATCTGATTGTCAAAAATATATCTCAAATGGTCCTACAAAATAAGTAATAATAAATGATACCTAAGAGGAGAGAAGATGAAGTTCAGGCAGGTAAATATATCCTTGAAAATATTTTTACATCTTTTCATAACACTGGGAAACAAAATTTTGTTGCATCCACAAAAATGCTTGGTCTTATCTAATTCAAGTGTTCTTATCTCAAATCTGACATTAGTTTTTCTCTGTAAGCTACAGTTATTTTGCAATACAAGTTTTAGGTTTTCATCTTACTATAAAATTTTCAACATTTAGTTTAACATAATGAAGTAGAATGTCTTCTTGAGCATCATCTTTGTGAAAATATAATAATTTATATAATGCAGTAAATATACTAATACACTAAAAGAAATGATTGCATCAGAATTTCCCTACAATTTCAAAAGATAACATATTAAAACACTTATTTTAATCATAAAATTTGTGAAAAACTTATTTAAATTCTATTCAGGCAATAATTTGCATTTGTAGCTCTTGAATTTGTGTACTTGTTGAGGACAATCTCATTTGATGCTCCAGCAGTGGTCAGCTCATCACTAACAGCTCCAAGATTTTCAGGAAACTTATCAAGGTGACTGTTCAGGAAGTGAATCTTAATGCTCATATTACATCCAATGTCACGGAAAGCCAACAGCATCCTTTGAACCAGAAGGTCATGGTTTTCTGCTTTTTTGTTGCCAAGAAGTTCTTTGTAACTGCCACAAAAGACTGCATGCTGCTTTCTCCTCCTTATTCAACTTCCTTGCAAACTCTTCCTCACGTATGAGGGTTCGAGGTTGAGGTCCATCAAATATACCTGCTTTTATCTTCTCGAAAGACAAGGCAGGAAAAGCAGAAATAATATGTTGAAAGCATTTACTTTCTCTATTCAAAGCCTGAACAAACTGCTTCATTAAGCCAAGTTTGATGTGAAGTAGGGGAAAAATGATCCTATCTCGAATAACTACAGGTTCATTCACAATATTTTGCATCCACTCCTTCTGTGTCCAGTGTTTCTCCCGAGCTTGGCTGTCCCACAAACACAGAAAGCAAGGATACTTCGTGAAACCTCTCTGTTGTCCTAGCAGGAAATTTAGCATTTTAATATCCACACAAATGATCCAGTTATGCTCCTCATACTTTAGAATGTCGAGGATAATTTTTATGTCATTCTTACTAAGTCATTCAATTTGGGTTGATTAAACTGCTTGGCATCAGAAGAAGACCCTTCAGATTCTACAACCATTTCCTCATGCATCTTATCAAAATATACTTGATCACCATGTTCACTTTCTTTGTCTTTCGAAGAAATAAAACAATTGAAAACTGGAACCGGGAGTGTCTCAGAGTGTGGGATAGGTTGTATTGCTGAAGAAATATTAGTATATGCGATCATATGCTGTTTTTTCTTGCCAATGCCCTTTGTATGGATCAGACAGAAATAACAGTCACTGCTGTTGTCTTTAGGTTCACGCCAAACCATGGATATACCAAAAGGCATTCTTTTGTGTTTTCTTTTTGTCCAGAAACGAAGAATTACCTCACAATTATGACACACAATATGAGGAGCCTAATTCTTGTCTTGATTGCCAAGGGGAACTTGAAAATATGTAATCTGTACAAGTGTCACAAATGATGAAATATTGCACCTTTGACGTTGAAGTGTGTAACAGCCACATATATAACAGAAGGTGTCAGGACTATTCTTACATTTACGCCTACTTGAAGAAGCCATGATTCAATCTTAAAACAAAATAAGAGGGTGTTTTTATCAGATAATAATTTTTACATTTAAAAACAACTACAATTATGTAAAAGTGATGTTTGTAAAACATTAATTGCTTTGTGGTTATGTTCAATCCAAGAGTCATTGCCGTTTAACTCCAATTTAAAAACAAATGCATGCCATTAACTGTAACAAAAAAAATTAAAATTGCATAAAAACTAGAGCATGCACCAAAAAACAGATTTCAGATTTGGAATTAGTGATGTAGAAATATATAGAAACAGTTCTAAAACCTCATACAACAGAAAATTTAAAAAGTTTTCCCCAGTGTAATATATCTACCATATGCTGGACTTGAATAAATTCTTGCATTTATTTATATTAAAGCTTAAATTTTCCTAGGAATAGTTTTTCATCAAAAAGAGTAACAATTATGCTTTATTTTATAATTGTTTTTCCTCTTTTTCATTTATTTTGAAATTGACAATATAAAAGCAAATAACATATTTTTTAGAAGGAAATAACTTGAAACTATGATAATAAAAAAACCCCAGAAAATATAGAAAGATATTGTTCAGGAGTATAATATATGGTGACAATGGTTTAAACCTTGACCAATAAGGTATTTTAAGTTAAGAGCTAAGCAATGAGAAAGTGGGGAATTTTTTTAAAAAATTGATTTATCATGAAGAAATGTTTAATACCAATTAATAAAAAATGATATCTGTGAAATGTTTTTCTTTTCTAAAGACTGAATTTATATCCCTGAATATAACTAAAATCAAGCACAGTTAACACAATTCTATTAAAAATACTAAAAAATAAATCCTAATCATGATTTTTTAATATTATCAGTTAAGAAAAACTTAAATTAATTATATGTTTCCTAATCTTTATTTTATTAGAGACTTTAATTTGTTAGCTATTTTTAGAATTTCCTGAAGGAATAATATTTGAGAAAATAAATATCACTGCTTGGTTTGTTAGGGTTACATTTGTTGCAGGTATAGTGCTTATATAATTAGGTTATCAGTTGATAGACTGAAAAATGTTTAGGTATTCTCATGAATACCTAAATTGTAATGTTTCTCAAAAACTAATACAATCTTATTCTCAATCACTAAAACTCATTATCTAATTTAATAGGAAGAGGAAGGATCTCTGTGGTGATTACGACTTACTTGAATATAATGTTCATGAGGACAAGCATTTCTGTCAGCTTTGTTCACTTGATGCATTGCAAGTACCTAGAGCAGTGCTAGCACATAGAATGAATGCACTTAATATTTCTTGGATGGAAAAAAAAATCCTAATCTTCATTCTTACATTTATGTGGGAATGCTAAAATGTTGTTTACTAATTTATAACTATATTACTCCATCTTTAAAATCAGATCAATAGTTATGTGCAGATGTTCATTTGTAAGCAAAATATTAAATAGCAAGAATGTAATTAACAGGACTAAAAACTATTCCTAATAAATGAGTAATCATCAGTTAGTGAGAAAATCATTGTCATGATTAACCTAATATTTCTGATTCTTGTCAGAATGAGTACCAGTAATCAGTAATAATCAAATTAGGTTACATACCCTAATTGTGTAGACTCTTGAGATTGAATTTATATCATGTTTTCTCCTCTGTTTTTGAGACTATACCTTTACCATAGGAAGTAAAGTATTTTAGGGAATATTGCTATTATCTGAGACCTTAATTCTTTCTCTTTGTATAACTATTTGTGGGGCTACTTTCCAAACACTTACTTGTACTCTTGCTAATCACATAAACATAGGTCAGTCAGCCCTGAAATATCTTTTGTAAAGCAGAAGTCGTGGGACAATAGCAGGGAAGTAAAGTGAGAAATGGGTACCATGGTCTTGCCTGACAGCTCTGCTCCCATTAGCAGAAGCTTCTTCAGATGGCAGGATCAAGTCCTGGGCAGCAGATGCTGTGACAGTCATAGTCATGGCCTATTTCTGTTATTTTCTGTGTAAGTTGGCTTGCATTGTTAGGAATTTCTTATCCATCTATGAGGCATCTGTAACGCATTGCTGGGTTTAGGACTTAATAATTGATTACAAAATAACAATATGAATAAAGAGAAAGAAGTAAAAAATAAAAGTGGAAAGAAACAATGAATTATAAAAGCAAAGAAATGCATGAAATAAACCATTTTTACTGCCTGTGATTCTAAAAAATTTTTATCATATATTCCTTTCTCACTTGTTTTAACACTCTGACACATCATTTTAGATGTCATCACCTGTCGAGTAGTGTCAGGATTTTCTCTGCCCATCCAGATATTTAATGAAGGAAGTCAATCAATTCTTGCTCCTGTCAACTGTCCTTTTCCACTTCTATGTAAAATTTTGTATATTGTATATTTTTTTAAAAATCAATTTTTAAACTGGTTTGATTATAACATTAATAATACTGAAATTGTTATTCTAACTTGGAGTAAATTGTATTTTAATTCAAAGTGTATGGCATAACTTTTAAGAATTTTTCTGATTATAAAGTGCAATCATTTATGTATAATGTTTCTTGAGTTACTATGGAGTTCAGGTTTCTACAACAAGAATTTAAATGTCCTGAAATTTTATCAATTTCTTTATTTATCTTTCAGAATTGAGTATACTTTCTACACTTACAGCCTAATGCAACATCAGCAATTGTACAAATATGATGCCTGCACTCTCAGAATTTATGCCATAATAGTTAAGATTTGATAGAAGCAGAGTTTTAGTGCAAAATAGTATGTGCTGTTGCCATGAGCCTCACCTTTTTTTTTAATCTAAAAATACTTTCTGGAAATGATGAAGTACAAACAATAAGTTATTATAATGTGAACACTCAATTACATTATTTATTCTTACATTGATTCTGATGAGGACATTAGATATCCAGCATAAACAAAATGTTTTCTAGTGTCCAGGGTGATGCTAGACTCCTTTATATAAAAATTCAATTTATTTTACTCAAGGCATTATTTGTTTCTACAGCACAAACCCTTCTCAGTTTCCTCCTCAAACTCACTCTAAATGCAGAGCTACCCATACTAGATGAGTGCTCCTGTAATTAAGGCATTGTTTTCATTGTACGTGGCTTTCCTCATTATTACTCTATTACTACTGAGGAAACAGAGAATGCACAAATGCAGTTTTAGCCTTTACTGAGCCTCATCTTTATAATTCTGAAATTTTCTCATCAGTACATTTTTTCTTTTTTTTGCAAACCAGAAGTTCGTTCTCCCGTATTTACTAACTTTACACATTTTATTTCAACAATACTTCATGGATGTGTTTCCCTCTTGTAGGAGAAATATTTTTCTTCCAAACATTTCCAAAAATTGAACATTGTAAAAACATTTACACATGTCCTTCCAAATATACAATTGGACAAATACAAAAACTAATATGCAGTTTATAATTAGATTAATTCCAAGGTAAGACTCATGAAACTTGCATTGATTGATATGTAGAATTACAGATGGGCTATTTTGAAAAATAGTGTTGTTGTTTTTTTACATATATGTATGTTTTACCACCACTCCTTAACACTCTGTTATCTTTCCTTTTTCATTTTCATTATCAATGATTCATGATTCCTTTAATTTACTCAACTTGTTTTACCAAATTCAAATCACTATTTATTTATTTATTTTTTTAATGGGGTGACATCAATAAATCAGGATACATATATTCAAAGATAACAAGTCCAGGTTATCTTGTCGTTCAATTATGTTGCATACCCATCACCCAAAGTCAGACCAAATCACTATTTTTTAAAATCAAAATTAAGCAAACCAGACTTCTTTATTTAAAAAACAAAAAGCTAAACCGAATATTTTTTTAAAAACTTACTTGATTTCTTGCCTGACCAGGTGGTGGTGCAGTGGATAGAGCGTCGGACTGAAACACGGAGGACCCTGATTCGATACCCCTAGGTTGCCGGCTTAAGCATGGGCTCATCTGGTTTGAGCACAGCTCACTAGTTTGAGCCCAAGGTTGCTGGCTTGAGCAAGGGGTTACTCAGTCTGCTGAAGGCCCGCGGTCAAGGCACATATGAGAACGCAATCAATAAATAACTAAGGTGTCTCAATAAAGAACTGATGCTTTGCATCCCTCTCCCTTTCTGTCTGCCCCTCTCTGTGTCTCTCTCTGTCAAAAAATAAATACAACAAGAAAAAAGTTGTTTGATTTCTTGCAAGAAGTTCTAGAGACATCTTTTTTCTTCTAGTTTTATTGAGGTATAATTGACAAAATATTATATATATTTAAGATGTAGAACATAATGTTTTGATATATGTATAGACCTGAAATGGTTACCATAGGAAAGTTAATTGACATATCTATCACGTCACATAGCTACCTTTTTCTTTTCTTTCCTTTTCTTTTTTGGCAAGGACACTTAAAATCTACTTACTTTTAAACTCTGGGTTCATTTTAAATCACTCTGCCACAGACAAGCTTTCACGTAATTTACAAAGAAGACATTATATTAGTTTCTTTGTCTCCTGAGAAGACTATTATTACAGACTACATTCACCGGTCTAGTGTTTACATTGCTTTGTTCCACATGAGTGCTGAGGGAAAGCAGCATGACCCCGGAGTTTGCTCAGCTATGTAATGGCTGAGATTTTCCTCTTTTTACATAAGTCTGAAATTTATTTAATGCCATTATTTTTTTCTCACCCATTTTCACTCACAGTCTCATGTGCCATGTGTATACAGTCATATAAACCTTGTGTGTATAATTGCCACAAAACTTATCTTCAGTTTATTAAGAAGAGAAAGATTCCAGGCTTAATGCAGAGGCAAAATAGTCATTTGAAAAATTGTCTGACCGTTTCTGCAATTTTAAACATCTAGTCCACCAATTATACTCCTAGCTATATATTAAAACTAATTGAAAATATATGTCTACACAAAAATATGTACATGAATATCAACTGCAGAATTATTTATAATAATTAAAAAGTAGAAACAACCTAAATATCCATGAATGATTAAAGGGAAGATAAAATGTGGTATGTTCATAGAGTATAACATTATCTACTCATAAATTTAATTACTTGATTAATCTTATAGTTTGGTGAACCTTTAAAATATTTGACAAAAAGAAATCAGATAAAAAGGCCCCATATTGCATAACTCCATGTATATGGAATAGCCAGTATAAAAACATTCCAGAGAGAGAAAATGTTGATTAGTAGTTGACAAGGTTTCTTTTTGATGATAAAAATGTTCTTGAATTATATAGTGGTAACTGTTGCATAGTTATGTGAATATATTAGAAACTATTCAAGTGTATACTTTAAAAGTATAGATTTTATATTCTGTGAACCATTTCTTAATTTTAGATACTGTCAACCAAGAAATAGATGTTTGTATAGATTGAAACATATTTTTCCTATTTCTGTTTCTGGACAAATTGGAAAAATAGTAATATCTTCCACCCCAAACAAATAAGAAACTAAACAAAACACGAAACAACGGTTTTCAAGACAACTTTGTGCGTTAGACAAAAAGAGGCAGTATTTACTGAGATACATAAAAAGAACCTTTGTTATCCTAGCTTACTAAGTAAGAGAAATATGCCAGGATCAAAACAGGGAAAGAAAACAAAGACTAAGGCTGATCTTTTTCAGTTGAGGAGATGGATATAGAAGTCTGGAGAAGACAAGACATCTAAGATTTGCATGATTGTTTGAATAAAAAACAGTACACATTGAATTAAAAAAATAAAAAGAATAAAACCCCCAGAACAAATAAGTTAGAACGTTTGCAGAATGCAGCTCATTATAGAAATAACTATATTTTTATACAAAAACAATAAAGTGAAAAAATTGAAATTTAAATACAATGCCATCAAAAACATAAAATACTTGTGATAAATCCAAAAAAATATATGCAAGATTTGTATACTGAAATCATTGCCAATAGGCATTAAAGAATATCTAAGTGAAGTTATAGTGGTTTTAGGATTTGGAAGGCTAATATAATAATTCTCTCTAAATTAATCTATAAATTTCATGTGATACCTATCAAAATCTCAGCAGGTTTTATGTTGTCAGATATTGACAAGATGATTTTAAAATTCATATATAAATGCAAAGCATCTAGAATGCTATAAAAAAAAACAAAAAAATCCTTGATAAAACAATTTTGAAAGAATTATATCACCTAAAGTTCACTTATTATGAAGTCACAGTAATCATGCCTGTATCATATTCATGGCAACCCAGACAAAAAGATCAATAGAACAGAATAGAGTTCAGATAAAAATCCTCATCTATATTCAATTGATTTTCAAGAAAGAAGTAAAAGCATTTTAGATAAGTCTTTACTAAAAATCTTGCTGTAACAATTGGATATCTATATGTACAAGATGAACTTCTACCCATACTTTGCTCCACATACAAAAATTAACTCAAAGTGGTCCTTAAGTTTAAATGTGTTTCATAAAACTATAAAGCTTCTGTAAGAAAACTTAGAAGTTTTTTGACTTTGGTAAAAGTTAGACACACTAAAAAAAATCCATTAAAGGCTAAAATTCATTAATTTGATCTCATCAAACTTAAGAAAAAACTGTCAACATAGAAAAAGATGAACTATGACAGAAATAAAATGTTTGCAAATCACATGGTAAAGAATTTATATCTCAAATATGTAATGATGACTTCTTAGAAACCAAAATTGAGATAACATCCTAATTTAAAAAGAGGTTTAAAGTTCTCTAAACACTTCACCAAAATTGATACATATTTTTTAAATGAAGACATAAAAAGATGTTCAGCATGATTAGACATTAGAGAAATATAAATTGTAACCATAATGTGATTATATACATCTATATATATGAGTGGCTAAAATAAAAATACTGATTATATCAAGTGTTGGTGGGCATATGGAACAAGGTGAATTCTTACAAATTCCCAATAGGAATGCCTGAACATCCCCACTGTTCTATTTCTAGGTATTTACATAAGTCCAATGAAAGCTTAGACCTATATCAAGATACATATGAAAACATTTGTAGCTGTTTATATGCAATATCTCCAAACTGAAATAACCTAAATGTTCATTAAAAATTAAAGTGTCAAAAAAAAATTAAAGTGGCAAGTACATAGTGGTATATCCATACAATAGAATACTACTCAGCTATAAAAAGGAATGAACTAGTAACAAATACAACAATATAGAAGAACCTCAAAATCATTACCTTAAGTGAAAGAAGCTAGAGAAAACAAAGTATGTATGTTAGTATTTAATTTAAGAATTTATAACATGTATATTAACTTATAGTGATCTAAAGCAGATTGGTGATTGTCCAGGGAAAAGGAAGAGTGAAAATATTAGGATAGAGAGATTACGCAGGAATAGGAGAAAATTCTGGATGTGGAAATATTCACTACTTTTCTATGGGGATAGTTTTACAAGTGCATATATATGTTAGAGTTGATCTAATTATGTACATTAATCATAAGTAATTAATTGCATGTCAATTTTACTTTAAAAATGTTGCAGATTTATAAAAAAATCATGCACAAACCTCCAATTTTTGTATTGTGTTTCAATTAAGTGATTACCACAGAAACACACACACATTGAGCTTTACAAAGGTTATAACCCAAAGACCACAGTTGCTTTAACAACAACAAAAATATTTCTTTGTTCAAATAATTTTGGAACTGTTTATTAAAAATCCCTCCATAACACTACCAAACAATAATAAATTGAAGCAATCTTCCATTAGAAAAATGTTGAGTTGGATGACTTTTATCCTTTAGAAAAACAAGCTTTTTATTTTTTTTATTTCATTTTCCAGCTATATTAAAATATAATTGACATGCAACATTGTATAAGTTTAATAAGTAAAGCATAATAATTTTACTTACATATATTGTAAAGTCCTATATTGTCAATTACCACAATAAGTTTAGTTAACATCCATCATCTCATATAGATACGAAGGAAAAAAGAAAAACAATCTTTTATTCTTTATGAAGAAAACTCGTAGGATCCACTCTCTTAATTTTCAAATATCTATATAGCAGAGAAAACCACAGTCATTATGTTATTTCTTACATCTATAGTACTTATTTATCTTATAACTGGAAGTTTGTCCCTTTAGACCAACTTCATCCAATTTCTCTTTTCTGAACCTTGTGTCTGGTAACCACAAATCTAATCTGTCTTTCAATGACAATTTCAGCTTAGTTTTGTTTTGTTTTGTTTTTTATTCCACACTAAGTAAAATCATACAATATTTGTCTTTCTCTGTCTGACTTATTTCACATAACATAATGTCCACAGGGTTCATCTATATATCTATATTGTCACAAATGTCAAGACTCCTATTTTATAGCTAAATAATATCGTACTCTGTGTGTGTGTGTGTGTGTGTGTGTGTATGCCACAGCTTATTTATTCATTCATCTGTTAATGGACATGTCATTATTGTTTCCATGTCATTCAAGCTTTATGATTGTTAACAAATGATGGAAACTTTATTTTCAAAAACTTAGACTTTGAAATTAAGATTAGATCATTATATTGTGGGTGGGTCATATTGTTTTATCCTCATCTCTCTTAATACCAGAAAATAATGGTGGCTATCCTTAACAAAATTATATTTGAAACACAAAAATCTTATCAAGGAATGCCCATGATTAATATAATATTTAAACATAATGTACGGTAATACTATGAAAAATTGAGTTGCCAGAATGAAAAAATTTTAATTATATTAGTGACTTGCACAATGTATTGATCTTTAGTGTTAAATAATAAAATGTATAAATAGTATACACTTTCTGTGAATAAATAAAAATTTGTGTATATATTTGTATGTGTGTATATATGTATGTATATGCATGCATCTATGAATATATAAAATATGTATTAAGTTAAATTTAAAAATGTTAATATCCAACCATTGATGAACTCAAAAAGAACACTTTTATATCATACAAACTAACATTATGATAACACATGCATATTTTATTAATTACCACAAGTTGTGCACAAAACTGATCTAGTGCATGTACCACACAAATTCCTAGAAAAAATGTTATTTATCTATTTTAAAATTAAATATTAGAGAGTAGTCCCTTTCAAATAATTTTTCAGATTATTGTGCAGAAAATAATCTTTTTCTGGGCTGCATTAAATTATGGATAAAAATGCAAAATAAAAACTAAAAATATATTTGAGTTGGGGAGAAATTAAAGAAAATCATTGGAGTAAGGAAGAAAAATAATGATAAAGCATAAATCTAAGAACAAGACAAGCACTGCAACACAAGTGTCTTCGGAGGCCTCTGGGGTGTCTGTTACCTTAGATCCTGGGTTTAAATGAATCAGGATGACAGGATATTAAGCCTGAGTAATAAGTAGAATGGAAGATCTGATCTGATACTCTCTATATAGGCAAAGAAATAAAATGCCCCTGAGGTGGGTAGAAGAAATATTTGACTATCTCCAACTTGACTCTGGAAAAAGCGGGAAAAAAAAATTGAGAAAATTTCTGGCCACATGCCTTTACTTGTAGGGAAAAACCTTTCTTGTTATGTTAGCCACATACTATCACAAAGTGAAAGTGGTTCAAGTTGTGTCCTCAAATATTAAAAAGAAACCAAATGTTAGTCCTCTTTAATGAGCTATACTTTAGAATCAAACTTTATTCAATCTCTATAGATAAGATGCCAATAAATATAAATTCATACCAAAAAATTATGAGAAACACATGCAGAGAAAATCCTCCAAGAATTAGAGTCAGGAGGCTGAAAAAATGGAAAAATCATATCTTCAAAACTCATATAATTAGTAAATACTTAAGAGAATATAAACTAATATACTAATGGGTTTAAAATTATGAACAATAGTAGCAAAAGTATAAGCAGATAACCAGAGGATTAAAGGACAATGGATTCCAATAATAGCCTGTGACATTCTAGAGCACTAATGATAAACAGAAATTCTCAGAGGTCAACATAATGCTGTAAAAACCAAAGAATTATATGTCTCCTGACAGATGAATTCATAAGAACATTTGCAAATGCCATAGACAGCAAAATGAGATCTTCAAAATATATGATAAAACAATTACCAGCTAAATACTATCTATATACTATGTAAAGCCTATTTTAAGAATAAAGATTACAAAACTATATTTTTTCAAAATTGAAAATCTGAGAATGTACTATAAAAACTGTATTAAGGAAACTTCTGAAAAACAATCATAAAGAGGAATGACAATAATACACAAAAAACACAAATTCTGAAAAGTGTAAAGAAAAGGTAAATTTTGGTCTAAATATATTAGTAGTTACATTCAGTGAAAAAAGCAAAACTTTTCAGAATAAAACATTTTTGGCTGGATTAAGAAACAATCCAACTTTTAAAATATAAATAAATAATGTGACTAATATTGTTATACAAAACATTGAAAATAAATTTATAGTAAAATATAGTAGGCAAACATAAACATAAACAAAAAAGTGACAAACAAAATCAAGAAAAAATGAACATTAAGAAATAAATTAAAAGCAGAAATAAAGAAAATGATCACATATTGATAAAAGGACTCCTTCACCAATAAGACATAGTAATCATGTTTATAATAAACAGGATTCATTAAAGTTTTTAATAAGTTTATTTTATATCTATATCTATATAATATATCTAAGAATAAATCCTAATGGGAAATAGAACAAATTTAAAATAAATAATAAGGAAAATATATCAAACACCTAGGACAAAGCTAATGAAGAGGGACATATATAGTTTTAAAAGCACCCAAATTAAGAAATAAGAAAGAAAACAAAGAAAAAAAGAAAAAATAGTAATATGTACATAAGTGTTTTAAAAATGTAGAACTAAGGGCCTAATATCCAAAATTTACAAAGAACTCATAAAACTCAACAACAAACAAACAAACAATCCAATTAAAAAATGGGAAGAGGACATGAACAGACACTTCTCCCAGGAAGAGATACAAATGGCCAACAGATATATGAAAAGATGCTCAGCTTCATTAGTTATTAGAGAAATGCAAATCAAAACTACAATGAGATACCACCTCACTCCTGTTAGATTAGCTATTATCAACAAGACGGGTAATAGCAAATGTTGGAGAGGCTGTGGAGAAAAAGGAACCCTCATTCACTGTTGGTGGGACTGTAAAGTAGTACAACCATTATGGAGGAAAGTATGGTGGTTCCTCAAAAAACTGCAAATAGAACTACCTTATGACCCAGCAATCCCTCTACTGGGTATATACTCAGAAACATTGATACGTGAAGACACATGTAGCCCCATGTTCATTGCAGCACTGTTCACAGTGGCCAAGACATGGAAACAACCAAAAAGCCCTTCAATAGAAGACTGGATAAAGAAGATGTGGCACATATACACTATGGAATACTACTCAGCCATAAGAAATGATGACATCAGATCATTTACAGCAAAATGGTGGGATCTTGATAGCATTATAAGGAGTGAAATAAGTAAATCAGAAAAAAACAAGAACTACATGATTCCATACATTGGTGGAACATAAAAATGAGACTAAGAGACATGGACAAGAGTGTGGTGGTTACCAAGGGTGGGGGGAGGGAGGACATGGGAGGGAGGGAGGGAGAGAGTTAGGGGGAGGGGGAGGGGCACAGAGAACTAGATAGAGGGTGGCGGAGGACAATCTGACTTTGGGCGAGGGGTTTGCAACATAATTTAATGACAAAATAACCTAGACATGTTTTCTTTGAATATATGTACCCTGATTTATTAATGTCATCCCATTACCATTAATAAAAATTTATTATAAAAAAAAAATGTAGAACTAAAGAATTAACAACTCAAAGTCATTGTCTTGAAAATGTTCATGTAAATGACAAAGCACAGGAAGATACATTTATAAAAAATGTGGAGGTTCAATAAACAGTATGAATATGAAAGGGGATAGAATTATAAATACAGAAGAGAATAAAATGTCAATTAAAGAATACATGGAGCAACTGACAAGGCAGAGGCATAGTACAGTGGTCCCCAACCTTTTTTTGGGCCACGGACCAGTTTAATGTCAGAAAATATTTTCACAGACTGGCCTTTAGGGTAGGACGGATAAATATATCACGTGACAGAGACAAGCATCAACAGTGAGTCTTGGACGGATGTAACAGAGGGAATCTGGTCATTTTTTAAAAATAAAACATCATTCAGACTTAAATATAAATAAAACAAAAATAATGTAAGTTATTTGTTCTTTCTCTGCGGACCGGTACCAAATGGCCCACAGATCAGTACCGGTCCGTGGCCCGGGGGTTGGGGACCACGGGAGTAGTGGATAGTGTTGGACTGGTATGCAGAGGACCCAGCTTCAAAACCTGAGGTTGCTGGCCCTGGCCAGTTGGCTCAGTGGTAGAGCGTCGGCCTGGCATGCAGAAGTCCTGAGTTCGATTCCCGGCCAGGGCACACAGGAGAAGCACCCATCTGCTTCTCCACCCCTCCCCCTCTCCTTCCTCTCTGTCTCTCTCTTCCCCTCCCCCAGCCAAGGCTCCATTGGAGCATAGATGGCCCGGGCGCTGGGGATGGCTCCTTGGCCTCTGCCCCAGGCGCTGGAGTGGCTCTGGTCGCAACAGAGCGATGCCCCGAGGGGCAGAGCATCGCCCCCTGGTGCTCAGAGTGTCGCCCCCTGGTGGGCGTGCCGGGTGGATCCCATTCGGGCACATGCGGGAGTCTGCCTGACTGTCTCTCCCCATTTCCAGCTTCAGAGAAATACAAAAAACAAAAAACAAAAAAAACCCCTGAGGTTGCTGGCTTGAACGTTGGCTTACCAGCTTGAGCGTGAGGTTGCTGGCTTGAACATGAAATCATAGACATGATCCTATGGTCACTGTGGCTTGAGTCCAAGGTCACTGTCTTGGGGTCACTTACTCTGCTGACCCCACCCCCACCCCACCAGGTCAAGGCACAGAGTCTCCAAACATCAGCCTTCCAGTTTGACGTTTCTCTACCACGCCATGACAAGTCAGGCAAAATTATAATACAATAAATTAAAATAAAATAAATAAATTCTTAGCAACAACCAAAACATATAAGAAAAAGAAAACATAAAGAAATCTTTCAAATATAAACTAAAAATTCTTAAATTAACGTATACCAAACTGAAAATAAAAAGTACATTTCAACTTGCATGGAATTATTCCAAGTATGTTAGGTAGATTTTAAATTAAGTACTCCTCCACCCCCCCCGAAAAAGAATCTATGTATTCACATTAACTTGTTAGCTTAGTTTGAAAAAAATCACGAAAGATGATCATCTTATTTGATGCATAAAATGATTAAATTTAGCTTTCTTTTATTATTAAAAATACAACTTAACACATTATAAATAGAGAGAAATTACTTACATGGTATGTATCTACCAAGTATCATATTTAGTCATAAAGTGCTAAAAATACCTTGAAGTTCAGAAAGTGACAAGATGCCTATTCTCGTCATTTATATTCTAACATTACGTTTTTTTAAAAAAATTATTAATTTTTAGAGAGAGAAAGAGATTTGGTTGTTACACTTAGTTATGCATTTATTGGTTGATTCTTGTGTGTGCCCTGACTGGGGATGAACCTGCATTCTTGGTGTATTCGGATGACACTCCAACCAACTGAGCTACCCAGCCAGGGCTACATTACTTTAGACACCCTGAAAAGTATTTGTTGTTAAGAGGGGCCCTTGCTTAACATGCAGCATAGGAAAGCTAAGTAGAACTTGTGCTGCCTGTAAGAAGCTAATTCCTAAGAGGAATGAACAAGGCAGAGTTCAGCTTTCATTCTAAGTTACTCATTTCCAACTTTGTTAGTGAGAGTAAATTAGCCTATGTCATCACTGGACATATGAGTAAAAGGATGAAGAGAATGGCTTAAAATGGGCTTAAGAATAAATCCTACTTCATGAAAACCAGAAGTGAGGAAAAATGTGTTTCCACTTAAAAACAGTCATTAAGAAGAGAATATACTAATTTTTTATTGTAGAATTGTACAATTGCAACTTATATAATATTATTTACCAATGTTACCCAAATAAATTTAATTTTAAAAAGAGAGAAAAAAAAAAAGAAAAATAGAGACTAGAACCCAGATATCAACCTTCCATTCTTGAAAAAACTACTATCTCCTTATATTAATTTGGAAGCAAATCCATCTCCATTAGAGAAACTAAAACAGTACATCTTGAAATCATATATTTTACAATGATTTATCAAAACATGCTAAATTGTTTTAACACAATGATTTCTGGACAGTTTAATCCAATAAAAGACATACAAATGTGCACTTGATTTACAAAAGAATACAAACTCAATGGAAAGGTCAATAAATGCAACGTGAAATCATACCAACATAGATTATTACTGCACTACAGTACTTGCGTAACCTGTAAGACCTCGGCCATTTTTATGGAATCACTTTAAGACTGAGCCTGTCTTATTTTTCTTCTTTTTTTATCATATGAATTGAAATGCTCTATTGCTCTGTGATCTGTTAAATCCTGATGTCAAGATCAAAATCTGTTTTCATATGTCCAAATACTACTCAAGATTCACATAACATCCAGCTTTTTTCTCTTTCTGAATAAGAAATTGGGTTAATGGAGTCCAATATTTTTATATTTGGCACCATATAAATTTGTGAGACTATGAAAGATATGAAATTATATATATATGAATACTTTTAAGTAACAAAATCATAAACCTTAAATTTTTTGTTACCATGTATACATTCAGATTGTGAAATTAATCAACTCAAAACTCTTAATTTCACTTAACAATTTTTTCTAGATCACCTTCTACATTAATAAATTAATGAATTTTGTTATTTATAAACAGATACAGCTGAAATTTCAATTTTCTAGTCAAGTTTAAAGGATAACTAATTAGGTAAGTAGAAAAGACTAGCTCATTAGTGGAGTCAAGCCATATGCAAAAGAAAAAAGAAAAGAAATAAATGAATTTGTTAAAGTCTCCATTTAGTCTTAACTGAGAATTTAAACAATGAAGAATAACAATACTTTTCAGACAGGACCATCATGCTGCATGAATTCACAGAGACTGATTCCCATAGTGTATACATGCCGTGGAGTTAAGCCACATGGCAACTTCAACTAGGGTTTCATATAATTTGTACATTTTTAATGCAAGATTTAGTAATTATGAAAAGTCGATCTCAGCAGTACCTGATACTGTGAGGCAGTGTCACACCCAGCAAATGGCATCCAGAGCCTGAGAACATGACCTAAGTGTAAAGACTGAAGATAAGTGGCCGAGTACCAGCGTGGTTCCCTGCGGAAGAGCTCAGGAGTACCACGGGCAGGGGTCAACTTGATGAGGTCAGTGATTGTTAGGAAAGCTGTATAGGAAAGAAACCTAGTTGTGTGTGTCCTTAACACGGTCTAATGGGAGCACATAAGTTCACGTGTCATCATACAATAACAGTAAAACAAAAATACAGCAAAAAGCACTGATGAACTTGATATTATAGTGGTCTGTGGATGTGATAATTGTGTCTGCAAGTAGGTAAAATTGGAGCTATTTCTCTCACAAGCTGAAATAATAATTAAATATCAGAATGACTGGTTTTTGGGAAAGAATAATCTCCCTGTAATAATTTAAAGATTTAGTGTTAAATACAGTCTCCAACCAAAGATCAATCCCACAATGGACATTTTTTAAAAAGATTTTATTTATTGGTTTTACAAAAAGAGGATGGGATATGGAGCAAGAAGTATCAACCCATAGTTTCTTCACTTCAGCTGTTCATTAATTGCTTATCATATGTGCCATGACTAGGCAGATCCAGGTTTTGAGACTGGCAAACTCAGCATTCTAGGTCAGCGCTTTATCCATTGCTCCACCACATGCCGGGACGACAATGGACATTTTATAATTTTAGAAGAAGTTCACCTACCTGTTATCTTAGAAAATCAAAGAGAGAAGAAATGAAATAAAGAACTAGAATCAGTTTTTAAAATTAGAAAATGAATGCTTCAGCTAATCAGTGCTTAGGAAACTTGAGCAGGTGGGAAAAGAAGACGAGAATATTAATAGAGGGAAGTATGAAGTTGGTACCAGGGTGTTAAAGACCCAAGGGAGCACACTGTGAATGGAGACAAGAAATAACTTTTTTTTATTATTTAGAAAAGGTAAGATGAGTGGGTTTTTCAGAATAAAGTGCAGTCCTGCTTAGAGGCACAGAATGTGGCCTGGAGTTACATAGCTAAGAGGAAAATAATGAGTATTCTTGCTAAGTCATCTTCATAGCAACTGAAGTATGACTGATATACTTTGTTCTAGCAAAGTAATATTTTTAATAATAATAAAAAAATAACAGCGTTTTGTATGTGTTTGAAGTCAGAATATATCAAGTGACCTTCCTGCCATCTGTGGTTTATTTAAAGAGTCAAGGAGAATCTCTTTAAAAAGAGCAGGACATCCCTCAATGTCAGATACAGTGGTAGGTACAAAAATTTGAACCTCAAATTATTTAGAAAGTCAACTTTACCAGTCAAAATATAGGGGGTTGATAGAGGGATTTGTGGTATATTCTTAGTACTAAAGTCTTTTTCTTAGATAGCTGATTTGTTCCAAAGATCAAATTTAAAGAGATATTCTCTTCTCAGTCATTAAAGTGAAGGCAAAAAACAGTAATCTAAAGAAATGTATCTAAAGGCTGCACTAAAATGAAAGTAGGGAAAAGAATGGTCTGATCCTCAACATTAAAAGACTGATTCAGGGCCTGGCCAGGTAGCTCACTCAGCTGGTTGGAGCTTTGTGATGATGAGCCAGAGTTGAGGGTTTGAGACCTGGTCAAGGCACATACAGGAGTCAACCACTGAGTGCATAAATAGCTTGAACAGCAGACCAGTGTTTCTCTCTCTCTTTCTCTTCCTAAAATCAATAATGAAAATTAAAATGGATGTTTCTCTCTCTCTCTCTCTATCTCTTCTTGTCTCTAGAAAAATCAATAAAATTGAAAAAAACTGAAAGAACTAAAAGTCTAATATGCTATCCTGTTTTGAACTGACATTGTGCTCTGAGTCCTCGTGAAAAAAGCAGGAGACTCGGGACAATGGAGTAAAATAGTCCCTACGAAAGGGAGAGAACTTAGGTATCTAAGAAATCTCCTAAGTGAAATTTTCAACAATTTTGTAGGTGTAGTTAAGAATTTACAAATAATTGGTTTGCTCGAACAGAGGAAACAAAACTCCATGGTAAAAAAGTGACAAGACTGAACAGTTTTGTGGGGTCCCTCCCCAGTCTAAGGTCCTTGCTACCTGGTCTCAGAGTTTCATACATCCTCCTCCCCTTAAATGAGGGAAGACCTGTGACTTGACTTTAACTAATACAATATAGCAAGAGTAATGGGTCACTACTCTTGTAATGATTTTATATGATTCTGTCTTGCTAGCCTACTTGTTCTAGTGACTCTGCTTGCTGGCTTGAAGTCTGTGGCCAGGTTGGGGAAATCCCACATGCACAGAACTGCAGGCATTCTCTAGAAATTCTGGAGAGCCTCTAGGAGCTGAGAAGGTGCTCTTTGGCCTGCAACCATCAGAAAACTAATGCTCTCAGTCCTGTAGCTGCAGAGAAATAAATTTTGCCAACAATTGGAAGGCGCTTGGGAGCAGATCCTTACCTATTGCAACCTCAGCTGACAGCCCAGCCTTGACTGACTCTGACTGCTGCCTGTGAGACTGTAGTATGGGAATCAGGTAGGCATGTCTCAGACTCTTGACTCAGAGAAACTGTTAATAAATGTGTTGTTTTAATTTTCTATATTTGTGGTAATTTTTACAAAAAAATTGATAAAATGTCTGTAAAAGCAACTACTCAGAATGATTATCTTTACTGTGGTAACTTATTTGTAATTTACCATGAAGTGGAATTGTTTCTATTTAGTAAGAATGACCAAGCTGAATATCTCCTAAGATTTATAGTATGAATAATACTGCTGAGTACTAGCTATTTTGTAGTAACCAAGGAGAGAATATGCCTTGCTTTTCTCACTTTGAATTTTATAGAAGATACTACAAACTGCTTTTGAACCGTGCAACGTGGGGATGGTGAAGACACAGGGACTTTTGTTTTTCTTTCTATCTGTAAAGGCTCACCCTCAGGAACTCATTTGAGTGGTTGTCAGCTTGGTTAATCTATCTTGTCCACAACCCATTTCTGAGAAGACATTATCTAACTGAGAAAAGATTTCCAAGTTCTTCCTGGATAAAATCTCAAAGTTTGAAGTTAATAGTTCCCATTTGCTGTGGCAGAGAAATGCCTGACACAGAATCTCACTGTCTGTTCACACTGCATTTTATATTGTTTTGTAGGAAGTGTTTTAGGCTTAGCTCTAAAATAATTCTATGTATTTAGTTTGCAATGCAAAGTTTTCCAAACTCTGTTAATTATTTTATCAATCCCCCCCCCGCAAATGGATCAAATACCATTAGAAATTGTAATGATTTGTCATAAATTACCTTGCCTACCTAACCCAACCTTCTCAGTTCCCTCCACTGCAGAGTATTGTTTTAAAATGGACTGTGCGGTGTGTGCTTTATTCACAATAGCAATTCCAGGTGCACACGAAGATAAAGGTGACTAATTAGGTTGCTGCTTATTCTCAAGGAAGTAATTAGGCATCATTAGGGTATTATTTTTTAAATTAGGGCTTGCTTTCATGTGGAATTTATGTAGTGCTCTGTCTTTGTAGAAATGGTCTTGAAACTCATCCATTTGTTCAAAAAAGAAAAATTAAATGTCATCATTAAGATCTACCTTTCTGAAAACATAGCCAACAGCAATTTGATCTAAAATTTGTCAGTTTTGCACAAAAGACAATTTGAATATTAACAACCGGTCTTTCAAGGTGATTGCTACCTCCATATAGAGATGTGAATTTTAAAAACCATGACATCATTGTCTTTATGATCATTGTCTTTATAATCAGTATCAACAAGAAGATTCTATTATTTACAATTTGCTGCAGAAATAATGGACTTTAAGGTGCACAACCTGACCTCAAGAAATATGCCTAAGGTGTTTTTTTTTTTTTCATTTTTCTGAAGCTGGAAACAGGGAGAGACAGTCAGACAGACTCCCACATGCGCCCGACCGGGATCCACCCAGCACGCCCACCAGGGGCGACGCTCTGCCCACCAGGGGGGCGATGCTCTGCCCATCCTGGGCGTCGCCATGTTGCGACCAGAGCCACTCTAGCACCTGGGGCAGAGGCCACAGAGCCATCCCCAGCGCCTGGGCCATCTTTGCTCCAGTGGAGCCTTGGCTGCGGGAGGGGAAGAGAGAGACAGAGAGGAAAGCGTGGCGGAGGGGTGGAGAAGCAAATGGGCGCTTCTCCTGTGTGCCCTGGCCGGGAATCGAACCCGGGTCCTCCGCACACTAGGCTGACACTCTACCGCTGAGCCAACCGGCCAGGGCTGCCTAAGGTTTTCTTTAAGGATGGTTTCGTTGTTGGATGTGGACCATGACCAATGCAGATGAGCCAGACTGGTCTGGAAATGGTTTTTGTAAAGTCACAAGAAAAGTCAGGGACTCATGCATAGGAGGAGTTGAAGTATCGTGGCAAAATTTATTGGAACAAAATCAAAGGAAGGGCTTAGGCCAGGGGTTGGGAATCTTTTTGGCTGAGAGAGCCATGAACGCCACATATTTTAAAATGTAATTCCGTGAAAGCCATACAATATGTTTAACACTAAATACAAGTAAGTGTGTGCATTTTATGTAAGACCAACACTTTTAAAGTACAATAAGTCCCTGAATTATTTTTAATAACATTGTTATACTGTTGCTAACCAGTGATGAATAAAGTACTTCTTACCATTAATGTGACTTCTGGTGCTGCATGGTTTTTATAGTCTGGTTGATATGTGATGAAGTTAAGCCTCATGCAGGCGTTGAGACTTCCATCCATTAAATGTGATCGTAGGTTGGTCTTAACATTCTTATTTTTTATTTTTATTTTTATTTATTTATTTATTTATTTGTATTTTTCTGAAGCTGGAAACGGGGAGAGACAGTCAGACAGATTCCCGCATGCGCCCGACCGGGATCCACCCGGCACGCCCACCAGGGTGACGCTCTGCCCACCAGGGTGCGATGCTCTGTCTTAACATTCTTTAGATATGAGAAAGACTGCTCACATGCATATGTAGAGCCAAACATTGTCAGTTTGTCAGCAACATTCACATGCTGCAGTGTGTGGTATATGATGGGAAGTGCGTTCAAGTTTTGACAATCGGCTGGTCCACAGGTTGAAGTTTATTCATTTCTCCCCACTTGTGTTTGCTCACCAACTCTGCTTGCTGTCGTGCAAGTCTTTCCAAATCTTCATTCAGTGACTTGAACTTATTCACCCGCATGTCTGAGGCCTTCAGGTCAGCAGCTTGTAACTCAAAATCTCTGATGGAGACACAGGAGATGTAACTCAGGTTGGCACTGTCCACTGCACACTTGTGTGGATGGGTGATGAACTTAAAAAAGACGAGTGTGCTGACAAAATGCTCCAAGCGTGCTTTGAATGACTGCAGGAGATTAGATGTGAAGCCCGCTAGCTGCTGGAGATCAAGATGTTGAGCAGGGTCACTTGCTGTGCATGCAACTTTAAACTCTCCCAGTTTTTCAAAGTGTAGTAAACGACCTGTTTCAGTGTCAGTGAAGAAGAGTTCCAGCTTGTTTTCAAATGCAAACACTGCTTGTTGAAGGGATAAGACTGCATTTCCAATGCCTTGCATTTTCACATTGAGCTGGTTCAGATGTTCAGTTATGTCCACGAGATAGTAGAACTTCAGGAACCACTCAGTGTTAGCTAACTCAGGATGCTCGACATTTTTTATTTGGAGAAAAGTCCAGATTTTGCTCAGACAAGCCGCAAAACGGCTGAGCACCTTCCCTCTTGACAACCAACGCACATTGCTGTGCAGAAGCAGACCAGGATAATTATTCCCAACTTCATCCAGCAGTGTTTTAAACTGGCGGTCATTTAAAGCTCGGGCAACAATAAAGTTGACCACCCAAATGACCAGTGACATCACCTCACCAAGCTGCTCGCCACACATCTGAGCAGAAAGTGCCTCCTGATGTAGGATGCAGTGAAAACTTAGGATGGGTCTCTTTTCATGTTCACGAAGAAGCGCTAGGAATCCTCTGCTTTTCCCCACCATGCACGGAGCACCATCAGTACACACTGAAATAAGTTTATCCATCGGTAGATTTATTTCTTCAGCGAACTCAGTGAAAGATGAATAAATCCTCCGCTCTTGTTGGCTCTTTCATAGGCAAAATAGCAAGACTTTCCTCAGATAGTGTGTCACCAACAGCTTACCTTGCAATCACGCTGAACTGGGATAAATAGCTTACGTCTGTTGACTCATCCAAAGCGAGAGAAAAGAATGGTGCTGCATTTATGTCCTTCACTTGTGTTGCCTCAGTTTGATTTGCTATCATGATGGTACGATCGTGAACAATTCTTGCCGACAGAGGCATGTCTTTTATTAGTTTGGTTATCTTGTCTTTACCCAAAAAGTCATAAAAAGTTCACTGGCCACATCAAGCATGAATGTTTTGGCATTCTCCCCATCTGTGAATGGCTTTCTGTTTCTCACAATTGCTAAAGCACCAACAGAACTAGCCGAATTCCAGTCACCTTGTTGGGTGCAAACACGAAGTTGCTGCTGACTAGCTTGCACTCTGCACAATAGCTCTTGACATGCTTTCTTCCTCTGTTCCCCACTGGATATTTTGATGCAAATGTAGTATGGCGTGTGTCAAAGTGCCACATTATATTTGACCATTTCATCAATGCAATTTTATCACTGCATATTAGACACACTGTAGAACCTGCTCTCTCCACAAAGGCGAATTCCTCTGTCCATTCCTGCTGAAAAGTACGATACTCCTCATCTTTTTTTCTTTTAGCCATCTTCGTCATCAAAGGGTTTCTGCAATTAGCTAGCTGACTACTTGATTAAAAGGGGGGAAGTTTACTTCCTAACCTCACAACGACCCACGTATGTTACGCATTATCCAATAAAAATTTGGTGTTGTCCTGGAGTACAGCTCTGATTGGGTCTAGTCACCCGCAACCATGAACATGAACAGTAGGAAATGGACTATAATAAATGAGAATGTTTTATATTTTTAACATTATTATTATTTTTTATTAAAGATTTGTCTGTGAGCCAGATGCAGCCATCAAGAGAGCCATATCTGGCTCGCGAGCCATAGGTCCCCAACCCCTGGCTTAAGCAATATCCCATCCGTGACCAGATGGCTCTGCTCTGTCTCCCTGCAGTTGTCTCTACCAACTCCAGGAGGAGGTCCAGGCCCCAGAGCTGCCAGGCATCTGAAGCTTCAGTAGTTGAACTTAGTATGTCTTTTCCATGGCCCACTCTCAGTGCTAATCTTCAGCCCACACTATTGCCACACCCGGGCCCTCATGACTGCTGTGAAGAGAGAGCTGTCTAGAGCTGTCTTGGGTTTCAGAAGGGGTAAGCTTTCTTTCAGACTACCCAACTGTGTGGCCAGTAGTTGTGGTTATCACAGCCAAGCACATGCAAGTTCCCATTAAATTTGGACAGACAGCAAAGAAACTGCGGATCCAAAAACTGGTGGGCTATTCCTTTATTCTGGCCTGTATCCAGCTGTGAGAAACACAGAGGGAAAACACTTCCCTTTCCATTCAGGGCTCCCAAAGCCACTGACACATCTGGGTTTTCCTAGAATCAAAGGCCCCCACTAGTCTAAGTCACCTCTTCTTCCCCATCTGCACACCTTCTCCCTTCTCATCTCTGCACAAATTGGCTGCTTCTTCAACATTCTGCCATCTTGACTTCCTTCTTCTCCTTCTTTCTCACAAACTTTTCTTGGTGTGAAAACCCCTCCTCCATCACACATTAGCATAACAAAGCCCCTTCCCAAGCAGGAAGGTAATTAGCAGTTTTACCTGGGCAGCAGCCATTTTTAGCAATGAACGTGAGCAAATTCAAATAACACAAATTTTACAAACTTATTTGCCCAACACCAATCTTCTTAATTATTTGCAGGCTTGTGCTGAGCCCTCCCCCTACCCAATCCCTTTCTCAGATCTTCTTGGGTTCTGTGCTTTTATCCTATTTGATCTTTTCCCTAGATTTGCACAGGCTAGACTCCTCTCCCCCATGGTCACCATTTGGACCCTACTGCACAGGCTTCATGGTTTTTCCTCATTGTCTGGTTTCTACTGCATGTGCCTCAGCAGAGGAGTTCCCCTTCCTGTTTGTCCTCCCTCCATTAGTGTGGGGGGACGGGCCAGTTGTTCCTTGGGGAGGATGGAAAGTCCATCATTCCTGTGCTCTCAGATGTCTACATGGACTACGAAGCTTTCCCTTCCTAATCAGTTTAGTGTCTGATTCCATTTAGTCCCTTCTTTTATTATTAACTAACAACCTACTTTAACAGTTTCAGACAATATTTGAACATTGTCTTATGACAGGCATTTGACTACACTGCCCCTGGTATTAGATCGAGAAATAACTGTAAGAGGAGCTAAAATAAGTGTCCATGTATAGGACATTGGGAAGGTCCTTAAATTCTGTTCCAAAATATCACACCTTGTTTTGCCCAAGTGCCTGATACATCAACACTGACTTCTCCAGTCTCTCAATCTTCTTGGAGTCCTGAGGAAATGTGTCCTTTTTCTTTCTACTTAATCTCTTTCTTTTTAAATTTCACCAGTTTCTGTTTTTAATTGTGTGATCTTGAGTAAAATATCATTTTAATATCTTAATTTTTATCTGAATAATGAGAATATTATGTTGACTAATGTTAGATTTTTTGTGAAGATTAAATTAGTTAACTTACATATCACACTTAGAGTAACTCCTGGCAAGCAATAAGTACCCAAGAAATATGGCTGTTATTATTTTCATATTGCTACTGCTATTATTATCAGTAGCCTAATATGTCCTAAGTATACTAAGAATATAAAATTAGTAGACAAATCATCTACGATCAAAACATTCACAAGAATTAAAAACTCAAATAAGTTATTTATTTTGTATTATAACCTCATTCATAAATTTTTATTCTTTCATAAATTCCATTCCTTACCTTAATTTTAGCTAATAACATTATTTTTATATCACTGAGAAATATATATATATATATTTGAAATATATATATATAGTCTACTGGAAAGTTCTGTCCGTTTCTATCACAAGTTTTGACACGTAAGCATGTTTATTTGATGCATGTGTGCCTCTCTATTTTTATCACTTAATGTATACATACTGATGTAGCAAATTAACTAAAACAAAGTTGATTCTCGTTAGTCTTATGTGTGAAGCGATAGTGTACCCATGGCTACTGATAAAGTCCATTTACGCCACTGTATTGTATACAAATTTCAACAAGGAAGAAATGACACAGAAGCATGTAGAAATTTATTGAAAGTGTTTAGTGAAGGTACAGTTTCTCATAGGACATGCAGAAGATGGTTCGAAAAATTCGAAATAGGTGATTTCAACCTTTCTGATAAGCCACATTCTGGGCGACCATCTTTGATTGATGATGATGTTGTTAAGACCATGTTGGAGCAAGATCCTTTTCTGACAACATTGGAGATCGCAGAAAGGCTTAATTCAGCTCAGCAAACCATTTCGGACCATATTCAGAAGATAGAATTAGTGTGGAAATATATTATTTAATAAAGTTTATTGAAAGTAAGAAAAATTTGTATATTGTTTTATTCCAAAAACTGGTATACCGGAAAGTTCTGTCCATTTTTGGAATAAAACAAAATACAAATTTTTCTTACCATCAATAAATTTTATTAAATAACATAATTGTCATTATTATTAATGATTTCTTGCCAGTGTGAGGGCAATTTGTATATCCCATTTTTGAAAAATGTTTTATCTTTTGATGCAAAAAATTGAACCAGTGCTTGTTTGATATCTTCTTCATTTTTGAATTTTTTGCCATTCAAAAAATTTGTAAGGACAAAAACAAGTGATAGTCGGAGGTTGCTAAGTCCGGGGAATATGGTGGATGCGACAGACATGCTTCTGCAGCATTTCTTCCTTGTTGTAATTCGTAAAAATTACAGTGGCGTAAATGAATTTTATCGGTAGCCATGGGTACACTATGGCTTCACACATAAGACTAACGTGAATCAACTTTGTTTTAGTTAATTTGCTACGTCAGTATGTATACATTAAGTGATAAAAATAGAGAGGCACACTTGCACCAAATAAACATGTGCTTACGTGTTGAAACTTGTTGTGATAGAAATGAACAGAACTTTCCGGTAGACCTTATATATTATCAGAAGGAAACATTCACAAACTGCTACCATGCCTACTGGCCTACAATATTTGCAGACACATTCTGCCTTTGTTCTTTCACTTTTATGAAAATTTCATGCTTCTATATAAATCCACATTGGGGCACAAGACTCCAGACTCTCTTACCTACTCAAAAACATCAGTTCTCTCCTACTCACTATTTCTTTTACATCGTCAATTTTTCTCTCAGAAGAGTTGTTACCATCAGAGGAAAGCTTTTATCTTTTAAATATTTTTTTTTCCTTAAAAAGAATACCCAGCCCTGGCCGGTTGGCTCAATGGTAGAGCGCGGCCTGGCGTGCAGAAGTCCCGGGTTTGATTCCCGGCCAGGGCACACAGGAGAAGCGCCCATCTGCTTCTCCACTCCTCCCCCTCTCCTTCCTCTCTGTCTCTCTCTTCCCCTCCCGCAGCCGAGGCTCCATTGGAGCAAAGATGGCCCGGGCACTGGGGATGGCTCCTTGGCCACTGCCCCAGGCGCTAGAGTGGCTCTGGTTGCAACAGAGCTATGCCCCGAAGGGGCAGAGCATCGCCCCCTCCTGGGCAGAGCATCGCCCCCTCGTGGACAGAGCATCGCCCCCTGGTGTGCGTGCCGGGTGGATCCCTGTAGGACGCATGTGGGAGTCTGTCTGACTGTCTCTCCCCGTTTCCAGCTTCAGAAAAATACAAAAAAAAAAAAAAAAAAAAAAAAAAAAGAATACCCGATCTGCCTATTCCAGTAACTACCACACCATTTTGTTGTTTCTTTGTTTCACCTCAAAATGTAGGTTATACTCACTGCCCCCAATTCTTTATTAATTACCTCTTATACCCAATTCAGTCAAGTTTTAGAACCTACTAGTTTGCCAAATTCCTATCCCAGGCACTTTGTAAATTCCAACTTCTGTCCTAAATTAGTATCTTACTTCACCTACCAGCAGTATTTGAAAAAATTACTTATGTCCTTTTCTATTATACACTTTTTTTTTCACTTAGTTGTTTTTCTTTTTATTCCACCAGTTATTCCTGCTCAGTGCTCATTCTCTTGGTAATATAATATTGTTTGTATAGATTTCAAGAAAACCTATATCATAATGAAGTTTATATATCCAAATGTTGACATGACAGCTCTATTTTAATGTCTATTGCATGTTTTATGTCCAACAGTGATCATTCCTCATGCAACCTCTTCCAACACACCTTCTCAATCTCATTTGAGGGCAACTATACAACACTTTTAATGCAACCGAGATGTGGGGTTTATTTTATAGCAAAGGAAATCAAGGCATCATAGCTGTTGGTTTTACCTAGGGAAAAAACTATACCAAATGTTCACTATAAATCTATAGTTTTCAGGAATACATTGAGCAGATGGAATTTGGAACACTTTTGTCTTACTTGAAGAGAAATAGGAGGTAAAGGTCTAAAGTAGAAAAGAGAAAGACAAAATAGAGACTGTGGGGTGGGTATAGATTCCGGAGCTATTTTGGTTTTGTTACTAATTGGAAAAAAAAACATTTAGAAGAAGAAAGAGGGCATTATTTTGAGGTTAATGAATTCTCTGGATGTATCATCAACTTGATCAGAGAATATGAGGGGAGCAGATTTTAGTCAAGAAAACAAACTTTCTAATCTCAATTTGGGGAATGCTAAGGAAAAGAGGCTGGATTGAGGATCCAAAAAAATCTGCATACTTAGATTTTAATTCTCTTTGACACTTAGCTGAAATTGAGAGTTGTCATCTGAAAAATGAGAAATAGAAAACACCTAAGGCCACAGTTGTGAAAATTAAATTAATTGTGTTACAATTATTATCATGTACTCTGGAGAGTCATTTTCTATTGATTGTATGACTTTGAGCTATAACTGAATAGCATTGTACCTTGGGATATTTATCTGTAAATTGAGATAATAGCAGTAGCTATTCTGATGAAAGTCATAGTGATCACTAAACATTTCATCCAGGGATACTCAAAGATGCAAAATAAAAAGGTGATAGCGTTTTCTTTTCAGACTTTCAGATACCTATTTTCTACTTGTTGCTTTGCCCATGGAAAAACATAGTCCTTGTCATAAAGTGAAATTCATGGAATAAAAATGAGATGATGATAAAATCAGAAAGGTTACCAGCATTTCAAAAATCACTAAAAGGAGCCAAAATTGATGGAAAATCACAATCACTGAAACACCCTCTATGTTATTATTACTACCAAAATTGTTACCTCAGTAGAGTATTTTTTGAAAGAAAACATATGTGGTGGTATTGGCTCAGCAGGTGGGGAAAGACAAAAAAAAAGACTAATATTGGTGTATGAAAAAATGATGATCATTGCTATGCACTGCCAAATTATTTGGTAAAACTGTTATTTAAAATTATAGGAGAGATCAATTTTTGAGACTAAAGAACTTGTTGTTATAGGAGGAGGAGGTGAAAAAACAGAACATGGTCAGTTTATGTCAGCTTTAATTGCCAGTGTTTAGGAGGGTATTAGAAAAGATGGGCTAGTTTGTCAGCATGATAAACAGTCAAAACATAGATTCCAGGAATGTGGAAATGCAGTGTTGGAGATTTCAACTGCCGAAGAACTTAAATCTTTAGCAGTTGATGTGAAATATTTATTTAAATAATAACAACAAATTAAAATTAATTCCTATTATACAAATAAGATTACAATTGTGGCTTTAACAATCTTAGTTTTAAAAAAGAAGTCTACTGACAAAAGACCATCAGGGCAAAGATCCAATTTAAATATTAGACTTTTATTTTAGTTTTTGAATTTAAAAACTGACTCCATGACAAGATCTGCATTTATTGTACAGTCAAAGAAACTACAACAATCCTAGATAAAATGATCCTTTGTCTTAATACTTCAAGCAAGAAAAATGGTATAAATATGCATAGCCTCCATGGAAAGCATGGTTTAGAAGATGGAACTGAATAAAATCAAACAGTTGGCACATTATAAAGACACTGTGGCAGAGAGAGTGGTGTTCATCAGACATCTGATATGTGTCCCTTATTTTTAAACCCCTTGTTTTGTGGGTCTGTGAGACTAGATTTAACCAAAGGTATATGGGCATAAATAATATATGTCATGTTGGGGCCAATGACTAGATGATAGCAGCCATGAAAACCTTGGTTTTGAAAGACTGTATAGAACAAAGTTCTTTTCATACATCCCAACCTCAAATTTACTTTGGATATGGATTATAAAACAGAAATAAATACTTTTTTTATTATGAACCCGATTAATCTGACATGGAATTATCTAATAGATGTAAATAAAAATACAATTATGTCAGAGGATTATTGCCAGAAATGAGTGAGCAAAGAAATATAAAGCCCTTACCTGGCTAATCAAAGCAAATATCTAAATGTTAGTTGACAATGCTATTATTTTTGCTAAAATTCCCAGCTAGCAGAATGTCTAGCATATATGGTAACCATAACAAACTTTATTTTCTTTTTCTTCTCTGTTCTACATATCTGAAATGTCATCATACTCTTAGCATTAATATTTACCACCAGAAGAATCTACCAAGAGAATGAGACCCTAATTATATTAAGGTTTAAGAAGGTGACAGTGTTTTATTTTAGACTTTCAGATACCTATTTTCATTTATATCATTTAATCATTGACTAATTCACTCATCTCTATTCCCATGGTTATGGTTTTCCAAGGAATATGTTTTTTCCCATGGAAAACCTTGGGAATAGTGATGAGTAAATTAGTCAAATGATTAAATGATATAAATGAAAATAGTGTAAAGCTTTTAGTATTTCCCTTACATATAAACGATTTAATATGTAACACAAGCATATATATATATATATATATATATAATGGGAATATATATATATATATAATGGGAATATATATATGAATTTTATTTATTGAGTTTTAGAGAGAGGATAGAAAGAAAGATAGGGGGAGGAGCAGGAAGCGTCAATTTGTAGCAGTTGTTTCTTGTATGTGCCTTCACTCGGCAAGCCCAGGGTTTAGAACCAGAGACCTCGGCATAACAAGGTGACACTTTATCCACTGTGCCTCCACAGGTAAGGTACATATCAAAATTATTTCCTCATTTTTGCCATATATAAGCTATTTGGTTTCCTACTTAAATGAACATATTTTATGGGCATTTAACTTTAATATTTTTATGGAGAACATTCAACTGTGATAGTATAAAATAAGAATGCTTTAAACATAACTTTTTTCTCAAATTACCGTAATAAACAATATAAATTTATATGCATTAAAGTACACAAAAATAAATGTTTGAGTAAAAAAGGAGATAACTAAATATTTCCAGAATGGAGGAGAATAGACATTATAAGTGAAGCTTAGCAACTGCTTTGATTTTATATTTCAGTTAGAATACTAATCTCAATCCATGAAAATGCTGAAACTACTACTGCTTTTTTCTAAAGTTTATATGTGTATAAATAAAACAAATTGTATGATATGAGATGAAAAGCTATGTGTTTTCCTAAGCAAAATTAATAGTATTAAAAACAAAAAGCTGTAAACAAATGCATAATGTTTACACTAGAAAAACATATAGTGTTCTAAATAATGATAGATAATAGTAATTTTCCCTCCTTTCTTTTGTTTTAGTCACTTATATACTGCTTTGAGCACAAAGCAACCTAATTATAAACCATATATATATCATATTTAAAAGACACATACTTTACATTAAAGATACTTTTATCTAAAAATGGGCCACTTATTCTTTCTACCCTTGGTTCTACTATTTTAGGACCAAAACCACACACTTTATTAAATATCTTTCCAAAACAACAATATCTGCCACAGTTATGTAGTTCATTATTCATTAAGGGTGGATTTATGCCCAAATTCATACAGACGCTTCCTGAGCTAAAGTGTTTGCCTTACATGTCATAGGCTCCAGTACCTGGATTTGCTATATAGAAGCCCAATAATGTAGGTTCACAATCAATAACATAGTTCAGTTATGAAGATGCTCCAAGTGCTCCTTCCAAATCAGTAAGAAATTAAATAATAAAATAAAATTTAGCATATACATGTGAATGTTCATTTTTGGTGTTTAGTGGTTTTTGTTTATATAAGAAATCAATGGAATTATCCTTTAAAAAATATTTGTCTTTATAAAACATAATTTAACACACAGTATAGGCATTTGAGCATGCTACAAATATTAATTGATGATGATGAAATTAAGGCATCAAGTAATTCAGCAAAGGGCACTGGAATGTCATATACTAAGTATACCAATTATAAATACACAACCACACCAACTACCTGAATGCATGCATTTTATTAGACATGGGTAATTTATTATTTTTTGAATGAACATTTAAAATAAACTTCGAAAGTGTATAATGTTTACAAGGGAGAAAAGGCAGGTTAATAAAAATAAAGGTCTTTCTGAAAAGGTTACATCCAAATATAAGTTTGAACTCTGTCCAGGAAATCTTATTAAAAATAACTAAAAGTGGCCCTGGCCGGTTGGCTCAGTGGTAAAGCATTGACCTGGCATGCAGGAGTCCCGGATTCAATTCCCAGCCAGGGCACACAGGAGAAGCGCCCATCTGTTTCTCCACCCCTCCCCCTCTCCTTCCTCTCTGTTTCTCTCTTCCCCTCCTGCAGTCAAGGCTCCATTGGAGCAAAGTTGGCCTGGGCGCTGAGGATGGCTCTGTGGCCTCTGCCTCAGGCGCTAGAATGGCTCTGGATGCAACAGAGCGATGCCCCAGAGGGGCAGAGCATCGCCCCCTGGTGGGCATGTGGGGTGGATCCCGGTCAGGCCCATGCAGGACACTGTCTGACCGCCTCCCCGTTTCCAGCTTCAGAAAAATGCAAAAAAATAAAAATAAATAAAAATAACTAAAACTAATCAAGGAATAACCATGTTAGTGATTCAGTTTTAACTAAAGAATTGTCTAAATGATTACATGATACCCAGGTCAGTATGTCTCGAGGTACCTGTGCACTCTTGTATGTTTAGAAATGAAAAATAAAATATTTAAAGTCATTAAAATAGTTATGTTACCTGAGAAAAATACCAGCTTGTTAAATTATTCTTCAATATTTATAAAATAGTAGGAGAAAAAAGTTTGCTTGTGATCCTTGCAAGGTATTGGAAAACTGTAAATAAGAATGTTAGGTTCTTTATATCACAATGTGTGTACTACTATTCTTAGAATTATTGTGATTACATGTGTGACTTACTGAATGTCTTCTATGTTATTATTACCATTGTCTATAAATAAGACATTAAAAATCCTTATGAAAATGTCTTGCTTCTGCATGAAATGTTCGTTTGTTTACCACCATTGTTTCTCTGCCTTCTACAGATGTCTTCTCAAAAATAGACATTGTTATTTTATGTAAAATATTACACATATTAAAATTTTTTTGGATCCACTGGTCAGCTGATTCCAAAATAAGTTCTGTGACCCCATACTCACATTATAATCATCATACTAAAGTTAAATTTTAGCAAGTTTCTGTTCTGAAATGTTTAGGATGATCTTGTCTTGCTTTTAATATCTGATGCAATTTATAAATAGAATGGCCACAGATTTTGAGTCTTAAATTCGTGGAGCAGTATTATCTCAGTTCTTTCATGCTACATGATCTTAAATCTTAGTCCAGTAAAAAATAAAATAAAACATCTTCTCTGAGTCTCATCTCCTTATGTGTAAAATAATTAATATGCCACACAATTTTTGTTAACATTGTCAAAGTCCATCCCAGTTTCAACTTATTATAATTTCATATCTATCACCATCAATGATCAACTCTGATGACTAATTTTAGTTTTAAAGAGCTAGGACTAACACACTGAATTTTTATACTTCTCACTGCTGTCGGCTTCTTGAAGACTCTCTTTTATAGTAGCTTTTTATATATGTCAAGTTGCCTTTTACAATTTTATTGAGTCTACCTCAGAAATCTGTCTTAAAAATTATATCTAATTTTTTTTATTTATAGCCATAGTCATGGTCTTTATTACATAACAAATACATAATAATAATGATCTTGTAATAAATCTTTTAATACTCTTAGTGTTCTCCAAAGAAACAGAGCCAATAGGATGCATATACACATATTTTTATCTATACATACATACATATATACATACATATATAAAATAAGTAATTATTATATCATATCCTTATGATATAATATAAGGAATTGGCTTACACAATTATGAAGGCTGAGATGATCTATGATATCTTATCTGTAAACTGGAGAACCCTGAATGCGGATGTATAATTCTGGGAATTGGAAGGCTGATGTATAACTCTCAGTTGAGGACAAGAGTAGGCCAATGTGCTAGTTGAATTAGTCAATAAGAGGGAGAAAATTCCCCTTTCCTTAATTTTATTTTATTTTATTACTTTTATTATTATATTTTATTCATGTCCAAAATGGACAGGATGATATTCATCCACATTAAGGAGGACAAATTGATTTATTCAGTCCTACAATTCAAATGTTAATCTCATCCAGAAACACCTTCACCAACATATCCAGAATCATGTTTAATCTGGGCACTTTGTTTCCCAGTCAAGCTGACATGTAAAAGTAGCTATCAAAATCATTGCCTCCTTATTTAAATGTTTCTGTTATTTTAAATATAAAGTTGATCATTTTCATTTAAGAGAAAACTGTTAGCCATTTATTAGAATATTAGTTATGGGAGGTTTCCATACTTGAACTTTGTTTTTCCTAAAGAATTATGAAAATTAAAATTTCAGTGTTAAGAAAGCAATAACATATTTTTAATGCATAATGAATAATTTTCACAAACTTGTTTAGATTCTAGAACTAAGATGGCTTCTGCAGCATTAATCATAGGAATACATACCAGCTTTTTCAGGCCATTTCTATTTGTAAATAATAAAGAAGAGGTTTGAGGAAAAAGAGAAGGAGAGATGGTGGAGGAGGAGGAAATGAGAAATAAAGGGGAGGGAAGAGGTAAAAAGAGATAAAGAAGAAAAGAAAGGAAGGAAGGAAAGAAAAAAATAGAAGGTATTCTATAAATCTGAGCCCAAGTATATTTCATTCCTGATTGTTTTTTTCTTTTCTTTTTTTTTTCTTTTTTTTGCATATATATTTTCAAGTTACTGTTTTTCTTTTTTAAAATTGAATTTATTGGGGTGCCACTGGTTAGCATATTTATACAGGTTTCAAGTGTCCAATTTTATATCATATCTCTGTACACAGTATTGGGTATTCATTCACTCAAGTCAAGTCTTTGTCCATCACCATTTATCTCCCCTGTACACTCTCCTTCATCATCCCATGCCCAGCATTCACCACACTGTTGTTGTTTTCATGAGACTTCTTCTCTTTGTTCTTTTTTCTCAATCTCTCTCTACTCTAGCCCACAACTCAACAGCTCTCAGCCTGCTATTCATGTATGAGTTTGTGTCTCTGTTTTACTTGTTAGTTCATTTTGTTCATTAGAGACCATATAAGAGTGTATAAGCGTGAAATCACAAGCCAGTGTGATTGTTGTTTTATTATAGTAGCTGATAAGATTTGACTCAATCCTGCCTTGAGGTTATCATCATATTGAGAAATTATTGTTAAATAACATTTATTAAATATCATGGGCATCAAAAATTAGTTATGAGTATATTCATGATTTAGAACCACATGTGATATTTAAATCATATAATAAAGAAAAAACAATGCTGAGGGCAAACAGATACTAAAATAAGAAGAGAAGTATACATGTGTGAGGAAGGGAGACAGAATGCTGTAGCAAGATGGATTAATTAGTAAAATACTTTTAGAGAGAGATTAATTGTCAATGTTATGCAAATAATGGAATATTTATGGTATCCAGAAATGTGATAACTGGTGTAGTGCACCATTGGAAAAGATCTATTCTAAAAATATTAAATTGGTTTTGCTGAGTTTTCAAAAACAAGACTTTTTATTGGAAGATGAATGAAAATAGCTTTCTAATTTAAGGTCTTCAATACTATTATTCCCAATAAAGTTGATGATTTCTTCTGGGGAAATTTAATTTGTTTGTTGTGACATGGTACCAGCAACTCAATTCTGTAAAACAATTGTGATTGATTATTGTTGTTCCACAAACTGGCCAAAGGGAACCTGAGAAAATCACTTCCACAGCTTACCTTTCAAACGGCAACTTCAGAAAATGATCATCTGAATTTGGACTATCCTTTTTTTCTTTATGAACATTCTTAACTATATCTTTCATTAGGCATTTCTTTATTTTCTACACAGAAAATATCAATGATGATTACCATCTATGATATAAGTCAGAGCAATTAGCTAACTATAATGACATGTAGAGAAGACCTTTAGCTAGTTAGGTATGGTCATTTCTTGACCAGAAAACAGGCAAACTTAGAAGAGTATAAGAGGAAAAGGGGGCTGTGGGAAGGTAGATGAGGGTAAAGATGGATAAATGCTAATGGCAAGAGACTTGACTTGAGGTGGTGAACAAGCAATACAATAAACAGATGATGTATTCTATAATTGTATATCTGGCACCTAGATAATGCTATTAGCCTATGTCACTCTAATAAATTCAATAAAAAAAGAAGGCCACTTCCATGTTTGTTAAAGTGCCATGGAAATACAGGGTTATTTCAAGTCAATACATAGTGCCCAAACTGGGATTAGGGCTGGCTGTTTAGAAATGAGATAAAGCTATTCCAAATGTAATGCGTATCTTCCAATTTTATTTTGGTTGACCACAATTATAATTTTTATTTATAAAACATTAAAATCTTCCAGGCCCTAGCTGGTTGGCTCAGTGGTGGAGCGTCGGCCTGGCGTGCAGGAGTCCCGGGTTCGATTCCCGGCCAGGGCACACAGGAGAAGCGCCCATCTGCTTCTCCACCCCTCCCCCTCTCTTTCCTCTCTGTCTCTCTCTTCCCCTCCCGCAGCCGAGGCTCCACTGGAGTAAAGATGGCCGGGGCACTGGTGATGGCTCCTCGGCCTCTGCCCCAGGCGCTAGAGTGGCTCTGGCCGCAACAGAGCGACGCCCCCTGGTGGGCAGAGCATCGCCCCCTGGTGGGCGTGCCGGGTGGATCCCAGTCCGGCGCATGTGGGAGTCTGTCTGACTGTCTCTCCCTGTTTCCAGCTTCAGAAAAATACAGAAAAAAAAAAAATCTTCCTGCTGCTTCCTACATTACTGCACATAAAACTATATATATATATAGTTTTATATATATAATATATATATTCTTGGGGATTTTTTTTTTTTAAACAAGGCAGCCTACTAGAGAGAGTATTCATTATTACTTAGTAGGAAAAAACTTGCTTTATATCTTCTTAGATAAAGTTGAATCAGCCATGGCATTTACGACTATGGTGTAAATAACACACCTCATTCTACATATCCCCTGGAATTGAAGAATTATATGGGATCATTTTAGATAGGGAGGCTGTAGTCATAACCTTCAAAAGCCTTCCTTGCTAATGAAGTGGCCTTGGCTATACTTTCTACACATTGTATCCTTTAAAAAGTCAGATATTTTATATAGTGCTTTTACTAAAAGATATAAATTGTAAAGCAAAGTCTTCAGTGTAATCTTCTTCACCTTTTATCTATAAAGTTAGACAATGTAGCATAATTATTTCAACATTATCCACAAAAAGAGAAAATCACAGAATTTCAGGGGGTAAGGTGTTCTTTATGTTAAAATATTAACTGATTAACTGAAAATGTAGTTCTCAAAATTTTGATTATATCCGCTTAAGACTCAAATGAGGTAGATATGTTCTTTTGTGGTTTAAGTGTGGCTGAAATAAGGTTTTTTTTGCCCCCACATGTCTATCTTTGTCTTGCCTAGTGCTTTTCATTAAATTATAAATTTTCCAAATTCCAAGTGAATATCTCAAACCCATATAATTTATTAAAAATTTCTGTTAGTTTCTTAAATTAGCTACCTATCTTTAAGATCTATAGTGACTGCATAGATATACAGCAGAAAAGGTACAATGTAGATCAAGAAAAAGTGTGGAGCCCATGTGGACAGCCAATGGGAAACACCTGGGAACCAATGCAAGGAAAGGCCTGAGGTCTGAGAGGAAGAGTGAGGAAATAGAAGGTTCAGGACATGCACACATTGAAAAAGTTGATATTTGGAAGAATAGCTATTAGACACAATTTTTTTCAGAGCTTTGATAAGCTATATTTTATGGAGTCACTAATTCTTGAGAGTGAATACTCTAGAAAAAAATTTGATGATGTTGCGGTCATTTATGCTTGGTGGTGTCTTTTTTTTCTCTCTTAAATCCACTTAAGTTAATATGTGTAGGAGATAGTACTACCCAAAATATAATAATTAAGCTTTGACAGCTATTCCATTATGAAGTACATTTGACAATTAATGTCATAAATTAGATTAATTACAGACTAAGTAATACTGTTTTAAACTTAAGCAAAATCATTTATTGTTATACTTCACAGCACTTCAAATTGTTTTTGATGACTGCCTAGTTAAAACTTTTTTTCTCTAGAATCTTTCTTTTTCTTTTTCTTTCTTTTACAGAGACAGAGAGAGAGACTCAGAGAGAGGGATAGATAGGGACAGACAGATAGGAAGGGAAAAAGATGAGAAGCATCATTCTTTGTTGCAGCACCTTAGTTTTTCATTGACTGTTTTCTCATATGTGCCTTGACTGGGGGGGGGGGCTACAACAGACTGAATGACCCGTTGCTCAAGCCAGCAACCTTGGAATCAAGCTGGTTAACCTTGCTCAAACCAGATGAGCCCACGCTCAAACTGGCGACCTCGGGGTTTCAAACTTGGATCCTCCGCATCCCAGTCTGACGCTCTATCCACTGCACCACTGCCTGGTCAGGCTTCTCTGGATTCTCTCAATAGCAAAGCATGCAAAACAAATTTCATCTTTAACTTTGTTTACTGTCAATCTTTACTTGCTTATTTTCTAATGCATTTGATAAATATTAAAATCATAACAAATATTAAGATTATATTCCGATTTAGATCAGCAGGTTATAAATTTATATGATGAAACTTAAAGAAAATCCAAATGTATATTTTGCTAGTATACATGTCCTTCACACCATTGATGTAACACATAAATGTCTTAAAAACAGATTTTCAAGAGAAGTAGTTGAATTGTTTTATTGGGTTTATTTGAAAAACAAACTTAAAATTTTCTACCAAATAAATTTACACCAGAATGCAATATCTCTTTTAAAACTTGAACCATGTACAAACATTTAATGAATTCTAGCCAGGTGTAAGTTCTTGTAAGACTCCAAATTCTGAGAATTCATTGAGTGACAACTTTCAGTCAAGCAGTATGTATTTTCCATTTTAGTTGAAATTCTGGTTTACGTGTGTTCTATTTGTTTGGTTTCAGTTTAAATTTTGAATTCTAGAGACTGAATGAAGATTAAAATTAGTGTCTACATTCTTTTAGAAATAGTTCTTAAATATATGACAAGTCATTTGAGATATAAGGTAATGTTCTACTGCATGTCGCAGAACATTTTAATTACGTATCATTAATTCAGAATCACAACACATTAAAACTTGTCTAAATATTTATATATATTTATACACAAACAATATATATAAATATATATTATTTATATGTAATATATAATATATAATAAAATATATAAATAAAAATATATAAAATAAATATATCAATTAATATTATAAGATATATAATAAATATAAGTATAATATATAAATATATATTTATATTTGTATTTATATATATAAAACTGAGACCTTATGTGGTTTAATGCACTGTTTAATTCAACAGAAAAGTATACAGATATAGCTCACTAGTTCTTTACTTTTCACTATTAATGTACACATAATATGCCTGTATGTTTAAAAATATAGCATTACTCAATCATGTATTAAAACCAAATTATACTCTACTAAAGAAAATATAAACCTAAAGGGTAGCTACTGTTATATACTCAGATTTTGAGTGACCCATAAAATCACAAAATAAAAAATTCCTTGACTACTTTGGAAATTTGTCCATATAATTTTCAAACTGAGAAAAATATATATTGGTGCAAAGAGCAATATCTGATGAGGATAAATTAAAAAAAGATAATTGAAATAGAAATTCCAGAAATTTTGGTCATTTTGGAGGGAGGTCAATAATATTGCACTGATGTATTTGGGAAAAAAATTTAGAAAATACAGGAGTAAGGGTATAGATAAAAATAATGCATCATATCTTAAGAATACCAAATCACTGATTCAAATGTAGATATGCATTCCCATATTTATTGAACCATTGTTTACAATAGCCAAGATCTGCAAACAGCCCAAGTGTCTGTCAGTGGACGAGTGGATTAAAATGCAGTGCTACACACACACACACACACACACACACACACACACACACACAATGGAATACTATGCAGCCATGAAAAAGAAGGAAATCTTATCTTTTGGAATGGCATGAATGGACCTGGAGGTTATTATGCTAAGTGAAATAAGCCAGGCAGAGAAAGACAAATATAATATGATCTCACTTATATGTGAAATCTAATGAACAAAGTGAACTGAGGAACAGAATAGAGGCAGAGGCAGGGTCACAGGGAACAGAGGGACAACTGTCAGAGGGAAAAGGGGGGGAAGGGATTGTATCAGAGGAGGTGAAGGGATTAGTGAAATTTAATATACATAACACATAGATACAGATAACAGGACAGCAAGTCCCAGAGGAAAGGGGGAGGAAATTAGGAGGAGAGGGGCAAAGAGCGTGCGATGGGAGACAAGGTGGTGGGGATGAGGGAGTTATATTGAGTGGGACACTTGAATTCATGTTAACACAATATATTAAAATAAAAATTAAAAAAAATAAAATAATGCATCATAAAATAAAATTATGCCCTTAAAATTACTTGATTCTTCACTGCAATTTTAATATTCTGTCACTAAAATACAATCCTAATTAGTTCATTAGCCACATAATTAATGTCTCTTTTTGTTGAAATAAATGCATTTAAAGCATTATTAACTGAAATAGCTGATGGAAAAAAACCACCATTTTGGAATGCTCTGTATCAGCAGTATCTGGAAATAGGTTAGCATATGGATGTGAGTGTTGTGCATGCGTGTTTGTGTGTGTAATTAGATATATATATTTATTTGAAATTATACATATTTTTAGAACATATGTATATGCAAATATTAATGCTGTTAACTAGTAATTTATCTTGTGTTTATTGAGTGTTTATATATATACTGTGTACACCTAAAAGGCTGAATGAAACTAGGATTTTCTTGAGTAGTTTAATGTGGAAATTAAGGAATTTATGAATAGATAAATATAAAACTTCTATTAAACCACAAAAAATGTTTTAGAAAAATGATTCTGTTTAACTGCAGACTAAAAAGTGTGTATATTATATGTATTTGTTTATGTGCATAGAATCTAATATTTAGTCTTTTTTGACAACGAGTGGTGTTATTTTTATATAATTAATATATGTTTACAACCACATTTAACACCACTCTCCTCTTGTATTTGCTGCATCTCCATCTGTTCTCCTTTCTAGTAAAATAGCTTCATTTCTCATTTGTATGATCTGTGTGGAGATTAGTCCTCATCTCTATATCATAGATGTGGACTTTTGACCTAGACTACATAATAATCACTAGTTTCTGCTGTTGACTAATGGATATTTACATAAACAAACACAATCTTCAATATGACAAACCTGTTCATTCTACTAGAGAAAAATTCTCTTTTCCCTTAATGTTACTGGCCATTAGGATGTGAGCCACTATGGCCATAGTTTCTCATACCTCTGTGCATACTATTCTTTTCTTAAATCCATGGCCCTTGATAATTCATCTGAAAAATTCCAACTAATACTTCACACCGTATTCTCTTTTTATTCTTCAGAGAAAGACATAATTAAGGAATTTATTCTAAGTTTTTATAGGTGTTTTATTGCCTGTATTTCCATTTGACTTTGACTTTGCCTCCATTACAATATAAACAAGAAATAATTATCTCATTGATGTACTTTTATTATAGTGTTGATTTTTATAAATGTTATTTTGTAATACACTAAGGGATGAATTATGATCAAGATAGTATTCTGTTTAAATTGTTTGAGGACCGCACTTTTGCCTTTGTTCAGATTCATAGCACTAAACTACAGAGAGATAATATTTAAATAATATAATTATGTGTAACACAATTAATATTTCTAATGATTAAAGATGAAACAGAAACAGACCACTGAGCATAGTTGACATGAACATCTTACTGATTTCCATGTTGGAAGAAGTCCAAGACGACCTGAAAAGATTACTCTTTGATTTCTACTTAAGACAATAAACTAGACCCAGGCTTTCTGCTGAGGTAGGACTTCCCATTTATGAGAAAACTTTTGAAATAAGGTGATGTGCACCTTTTTCTGGCATTTCAGTTTATCAGAAACTGTATGCTTAGTGGAAATAAAGAAACACATAGTGCCTCTTGATGAAGACTTAGGTCAAGCTTCCACCAGGCATTTGTGTAATGGTCATGTCTGGAATGTCTCCAATGTCTGTGGGGTGGAGACCAATAAAAACCAATACCTAACCAAATTCTTGACTCCGGAGAGCAATCACTAGCCAGTAAACGGAAAAGAGAGAGCACAAAAATAAAGAGGAAGCCTGACTGGTGGTGGTACAGTGAATAGAGCATTGACCTGGGACACTGAGGTCCCTAGTTCAAAACCCCAAAGTCGCTGATTTGAGTGCAGGATCATCAATGTGATCCCAAGGTTGCTAGCTTAAGCCAAAATATTACTGGCTTGAACCCCAGGACACTGGCTTGAGCCCAACGTCACTGGCTTGAACAAAGGGTCACTGCTTGGCTTAAGTCTCCTGGTCAAGGCACATATGAGAAGCAATCAGTGAACAACTAAAGTGATGCAACTACAAGTTGATGCTTCTCATCTCTCTCTACCTTTTCTTTCTCCCTTTCTCTCTCTCCTTTTCTTATAAATAAAAAGAAAAAGAAAACTTAAAGATGAGAACCTCATGCTTAAAGTGATCTAATAGTGAATTTTCATATATGTGGGGAAAACTAATATTTTAATTGATTATTTGTTATAATGAGCTAACAAAAGCATTAGTTAAAAATGATCCTTTGAATGAAATAAAAGTATTTTCAATAAAAATTATATACGAATGACTCCAAATGTATAAATAAAATAATAATAGTCATTAATCCAAGAATTGTTAAACATAATCTGATACATATTAAACAAGAAAGGCAAGTGTATTTTTAAAGTTTTGGAAATAAAAAGTATATAGTTATTAAAATTTAGACACCAGACTGGGATAGGTCAAGAAATCACTAAAAATAGTAGGTAACATTTTTTTAAGTGAATAAGAAAATAACTATAAAACATAAAAATAAAAAATATAATCTAAATGAAATTTAACCTTTTAACTTGGTATAGTCAATAAAATTAGAGATTGTACTGACAAATTCACTTAGGATACAGTATAAATAGAAACAAATTAATAAAAATGTAAAAATATAATTAAGAGACAAAATAGTTCCAGAGGGTCTGGCCAGTTGGCTCAGCAGTAGAGCGTCAGCCCAGCATGTGAAAGTCTCAGGTTTGATTCCCAGCCAGGGCACACAGGAGAAGTGCCCATCTGCTTCTCCACCATTCCCTTTCTCCTTTCTCTCTATCTCTCTCTTCCCGTCCTGCAGCCAAGGCTCCACCGGAGCAACGTTGGCCCGGGTGCTGGGGATGACTTCATGGCCTCTGCCTCAGGCACTAGAATGACTTTGGTTGCAACAGAGCAACGACCCAGATGGGCAGAGCATTGCCCCCTGGTGGGCATGCCGGGTGAATCCTGGTTGGGCACATTTGGGATTCTCTCTGCCTTCCCACTTCTCACTTCAGAAAAATACAAATAAATAAATAAAAATAAAATAGTTTCAGAATCCAACATAGGTCAAGGAAATATTAATGAGGGGGAAATATAGATGGTTTGTCAGCAGAAAATAGTAATATAAGTAATGGCTGCTTCTTTTCCAGAATAAAAATAGACATAAACTATTAGATTAATAATTCCAGGCCTTGGCCAGCTGGCTCATCAGTAGAGTGTTGCCCAGCATGTGGAAGTCCCAAGTATGATTTTAGGCCTGGGCACACAGGAGAAGTGCCCATCTGCTTCTCCACTTTTCCCCCCCTCTCCTTTCTCTCTTATCTCTCTCTTTCCCTTCCACAGCCAAGGCTCCATTGGAACAAAAAGTTGGCCCGGGCACTGAGGATGGCTCCATGTCCTCTGCCTCAGGTGCTAGAATGGCTCCAGTTGCAATGGAGCAATGCCCCTGATAGGTCGAGCATTGCCCCCTAGTGGGCATGCTGGGTGGATCCTGGTCAGGCGCCTGCAGGAGTCTGTCTCTCTGCCTTCCTGATTCTCACTTCAGAAAAATACAAATAATAATAATAGTCATAGGGGCAGAACATCACCCCCTGGTGGGCAGAGCGTCGCCCCTGGTGGGCGTGCCGGGTGGATCCCAATCGGGCGCATGCGGGAGTCTGTCTGACTGTCTCTCCCTGTTTCCAGCTTCAGAAAAATGAAGGGAAAAAAATATATATATTTTTTTGAGTTCCCATTTAGTGTTTAAAACTATTCTTCTAGGTACTGAGGCTACAATATTATGCAAATCAACAGAAAATATATTTTTATGGGTATTATATTCTAAACAGTAGAGAGGGAGATAGACAATAAGTAAAATATAGTGAAGGTTAGATTACAATTAATGCTACATGAAAAGTACTGCAGCAGGGAAGTGAAATAAAGAGTATTAAGCTGGGAAAACAGAATTTAGATGGAATGGTTAGAAAAGGCTTTGCTGAGAAGGTGACCATATAAATATGACCCACAGAATGGAAAGAAGCCGTGAAGCTGCCCTACATTTTTGTCATTCCAGCTTTATGTTCCACAGTGCTCCACAGTTCATTTCACTTTTGTGTCACGGCCACATTTTCAGAGAATGCTAATTTTTTTTTTTTTTATCATATCAGCTATATATAATTTTATATTTTGCCATATCCTGTTATATGGATTTAAGAAATACAGCCAAATATTTTAAGTGCATTTCAAATCTTAACTATACTTTATGACCCAGTTCAATTTTTTTATTTATTTTTATTTTTTTTCCGAAGCTGGAAACGGGGAGACAGTCAGACAGACTCCCGCATGCGCCCAACTGGGATCCACCCGGCATGTCCACCAGGGGGCGATATTCAATTTTTTTTATTTATTGAGGGAGTTTTTTCATTTGTATATATTATTGTTAATTATTTACCAGTCTGTTTCCCACCTTTTATTGAAAACTATATCCCTTAGTTTTCTGCATATCCAACAAAATTTAGTAGTCTTCTCTTAATATTAAGGACCAAAACCATTAATAAAACAGAAGAAGCCTGGGGAGAGAAAAAAATACCAAAATTCCAAGAGGGTAGCTCTATGAAAAGTATGGAGTAGCATTGTTAAATGTATACAGCCAGTCTACACAGACCAGGCAAGGAGGCCACAGGGAGAGTAAATATGTGACTTGACTCTCTCATCCTTTTGTTTCTTACTGGTGCCTTTTATTTATATTAGTGGGATCAGGAGCAACAGGACAAGGATCCTGTTATGTTGTTCATTTGAGTCAGCTTCCTTGGACTCAAATGAGGGTTGACAAGCATGGAAAATTAATCCGGAAGCAGAAGATACACAGTACATATGATACCATGAGGATACTTAATATTCATGAGCTCAACTAGTATTCTTGTAGTAGTATTTGGATATGTACAGCAAGCTACATAAAGCAACAACATTTAATTACGGATCCCCTACCAACATTATAAACCACAGTGAGAGGTATGATTTATTATTATTATATATTCTACAATTCAAAAGCACTTTTCCTCAACAGTTTTATCTTAAATATGGTGATAGTCTATTGTCTAGAGTTTACTTTTACAAACTGAAAATAAAATGTGATTGTACATATATATCCAGATTCATCCATAAAATTGTTATTACGTTGTCTTTAACAATGTTTGTGGACAAGAGATTTACAAGAATGGCTTTTTTCTAATCGTGTACACTGCAATAGAGATCTGGAAACACAGAATTTTATTGGTAGCACACCACCAACTTTGATTAAAAGGGATATAAAAAGTATCAAATGAAAAAACAAAGAAGGCTTTTAGATCTGAGTGGAAAGCGGCCTGAGAGCACTACTGAGCAGCAGCCACAGGCGGTTTCTCATAGAAGAGGAAGGGAGGCGCGGAGCGCGGAGCCAAGAATCATGGCGGTCCATGCTCACGCTGTAGAATTGAGTCCTAACGAAGAGAATAAAACCTAAAGCCAAACTTGATTTCAGATCTGCAATATGGACCTTTGTTTCACCCTCCATAAAGCCTAACCCCTATTTTAATGTTTGGTGGGGGGAGAGAGGCAGATAAATTCACAGCTCTGAAAATTAATACTGTGCATGAGGAACTGAACCAGCGTTGCTTTCCCAACTCGGCTTCGTTTAAATAAAGAGATCCTGGTTCTGGAGTTTGTGCCCGATGCCATATGAAAGGAGACTTTGAGCGGGATTTCCTCAGGTGGGGGAAAGCATTTTTTGTGTTATAAAAATGTGACATAGAACTGTGGCAGTCACTACGTATTTTCCAAAAGACGCCATTGAAACATTTCTGGTCTATGTGTTCATCTAAAACCCATCACTCTTTCATCAACATGGAAATTCTATTTCCTCTTCATTCAAAATTGAGCAACTTTTATAAATGCATTGGCCAATGGATTGCCTCATTAGTGATGCTTCCTGACTTGTGATTCCATGTCATAAAAACTGAAACGGCTTATACCCGAATCTCTCACTTGGGATGCTTGCAGCCCAACTTCTATTGGGTTGGGGAATAAGTTCATAGCATTTTTACCCAAGACTTTTATTTAAACAAAAAACAATAGTTATATCAATAAGTTAATCAATTATATATTCGCCGTTGCTGTTTACAACCTCTTCCCACCTCTCGACCAATTTGTTGATGCCGTTCCGCCAAAAATCGCCTGGTCTGGTGTCAAAGAAGTTGTTGAGCCAGTTTTTAAGGACCTCTTTGTTATCGAAGGTAACACCCTCCATATGGTTTGACAGGGAGCGGAAAAGATGGTAATCTGTCGGTGCAAGGTCCGGAGAATACGGCGGATGCTGAAGGACCTCCCATTCGAGCTCTTGGAGTGCAGCTTTGACGACTTGTGCAACATGGGGCCTGGCGTTGTCGTGAAGGAGTATGGTTTGACCATGTCGATCAGGTCTTTTCAGTCGAATAGCCTCATTCACGCGGTGTAGCTGGGCAATGTAGAGCTCCTTGTTGACCGTGGCATTCTTTTCAAGCATTTCCCAGTTCTTCATCGAATTCAGAAGGCCTTCCACTGCGGCACGTGTCATCGACGTCAAAGTCGCCATTTTTGAACTTTGCAAACCATTTCCTTGCTGTAGACTCACCTATGACATCTTCTCCATACATGTCGCAAATGTCCCGGGCTGCTTCGGCAGCTTTTTGACCTCAATGAAAAGCAAAGAAGAGCAGGTGTCGAAAATGTTGATTTTTGCCTCCTGGGTATTCCATTTCTAAGCCTCAAAACTAATAAAAAATTAAATAACTCAAAAATACAATCAACATAGTTTTGTAGAGCAGAAAGAGTTTTATCGAATGAATACTTACCCTTTGCCAAACAGCAAACAAATCGTTGTAAAATAAAAGAAAATATAAAAACGCTATGAACTTATTTCCCAACCCAATATGTTGTAAGGAAACACATACCATGTCAAGGTATTCTTTCCAGTGGCCCCAGCTACAGACTGAGATAACAGCCAGCATAAAATTTGAGGCATTTAAGTGAACAAACCTTCAGGTAATTCTAGATTCCAGAGTTTGAATGGCACCAGATCCCAATGAATGAAGCAGAGATTGCCTGTCCCTGCTGAGCATTGCCCAAATTACAGATTAGTGAACAAAATGGATGTTGCTTTAAGCCATTAAGTTTAGGGATTGCTTACTAGTAATAGATAACCACAATAATTTGCTTATTGTAAGTGATCAATAAATGTTAGTGGATATTATTAAAAGATAGAGTCAATGTTTTCTTTTAGTACTCTCTGACTCCCAAACAAGTATTTTTAATCTCTACGTTAGAATAATATCACTTTTTCTTACTCAGTACTGTCAACAAACTCCATTAAGTTCCAGTGTGCTCAGGTACTACATAAAAATAACCAAGTCTATTTATTTAAATGCTGCTATTTCCTGGGACAGTTAGTAGAAATCAATCTATAAATAACATAAAATTAAACACAATAAAACATTATACAGATTACCATATTCTTTAGTGATTAATTTCAGTAAAAAGAAAAGAAGTCAAATATGCAACTGTTACTATGGAGATAGTAGATAGACTGAGTTTCAAGAGGCCAGAAACTCTAGCCAATTTGTGTCCCCAAATCTAGGCACAATGCCTCACACATAATAAGCATTCAATAAATAGATTATAAATTATTGGACTTCAGGGTAAAACAAGGGAACAGGAGGCTCAACATGTGTGCAGAAAATTTTTCTTGAAGGAAAATTTGAACCTTTCATTTTATAAAGGACATATATGCATAGAATAAAATGACTTACATAAGTTTGGGCCCATGTTCAGTCTAGTTAGTTCGGGCTCATGTTTAGGAAAAATATCTCGATTCTCAGCCTACTTGTTAGTATTCATCTTTAAGGTTCCTTTTATTTTCAACAGTTTAGAATGAATAGTGTGATTACCTACACTATATTTTCTTCCTGGCTTCTTCTTTTAATTAGTTTAAGAAAAAATAGTGCTATTTTCTTTCTCAACAAAATCATTTGATAAGTTTTGAAGTTTCAATGCATTGTACTAGCATTGCAATTATTTGGGGTAAATTCTAGCAATCAGCATAAGACCCCTTCTGTGAAACACATTTTACTCTTTTCTCCTGCTTTTCTAATTCTCTCAATGATAAGTATCCCTTCCACATTTTACAATTGTTTGCACATTCTATAGACCTGTGGCGCCTAAGTACTCCTGGGAATAAACATTTCTGATCACTTTTTTACTGCATGAATAAAGCTTCGGTGTTTTGTGGTCAAACGCGGAATTGATTTTTCATTCTGCTTGGTATGGATAAAGCTCAGTCGATCCCTCCTAGTCATTAGTGATATTTGTCCTCTCTCTGCTACATTCTTTCTCTGTGGTTTCCCTTGTCCTCAGATACAAATTCTTTTCTATCTACTTCAGAAAATTGTTGCGATTACCCTAGTTAAAATGTTTTCTTTTGACTGTTGTAGCTCTCCTACATTTAAACCATTTGCAACATTTAAATAGCTTTTTATAAAGCAAGACATTGTTTTAACTTTTTAAAGATATTTTTCACCAGATAATGCCTCATGTGAATGCTGTTATTCTTTATGCCCTGTGATAATGAAATAAAAGATAGCTCTGTGGCCAGGAATCTAAACACGTTTGTTTTTGCTCTACACTTTCCCCTCTCCCAGATCAATTATCTTTATTTTCCTCCTCACTCTGAGTAATGATAGAACATCACATGTTCCCTGGTGAAAGCTGGATGAGTGAACAAATTTACTCTCCTGGTTTCAGGTAACTGTCAAATCAATGCCTTATTACTCTTCCTATTGCCTTATATTTCAAACTTTCATTCTTTCATTTCTTTTATAATTTTTTTCAATGGTTCTTTTTTTCTAACTCAAAATGAAGCTCAAAAGATTGACCCATGTGGGGGCTGAGTGAAAAAAAAAATTTCCCAGGCCAGGGTTGGGGGCTGAGATACCTTAGACCATCAATTTTCAACTTTTTTTTTTATTTCATGGCACACATAAACTAATTACTAAATTCTGCAGCACACCAATATATATATTGCCAATCTGACAAAAGAAATAGGTATAATTTTGATTCATTCACATTGGACTGCTATTAGTATGTTGGCTGTTATCATTTTTTCATTTGATGGTCTAAGGGAAAAGAGGTCAGTGGTCCTGACTAAATAGTCAGGTAGTACATGTTTTAAATTCTTTTTGCACCACACAAGTTGAAAATCATTGTCTTAGCCAAAATGGTTTTTACTTTTAAATGTAACAACGATGTGAGAGACTGTTTGGGAAACAAAACTTTTGCAGAAAAGATTTTTGTTGGAAAGGGTTTATTTATTTTGTTTTCCATTAATGAGTAGTTTTTTTGGGGGGGACCCAAAAAATAGCCATTATTGAATATAAGGCTATTTTTAAAAATAAACAAATAATCCTCAAGGGTGAAATTTACAATATTCTGAAAGAAAGAAAAGTACTTTGAATCATTTCTTAAGGGCCCCAGTGTAGAAAAGTGCTCAAGTGGGAAGTCAAATGTGTCATTTTTGTTTTTAGATAATTAGGGGCATTTATGTTAGAAACAAGTTTACTGAGTGAATAAAAGAACATTTGAATTACATAATGAATATTGTTCTTATTTTCACACAGATGATTTTATTTAGTTATAAGATATCTTGTGAGATTTATTGAAAATACTTTGAATAGAAAATATGAATAGCCCTTACATTATTTTGCTAAATAGGGCCGACTATCAAATCACATATATTCATAACTTGATTTATAGAATCTCTCAAGTAAAAGTTGCTCTAAGGCTCATCATCTGATTCAAAATTGTATCTGAAAAGAGCCTTTTCTAGAATCTAGAATGTCCCTGACAGTCATTGCTCGAACATTCTCAAAGTGGAAATCTTTCTCTTGTTGTCTTCACTAGTTTGTTTTATTTTCCCAGTTTATGAATCTTGTACAACTTAGTGATTCTTTTAGTTATGTATACTTCTCTATATTGCCTGCTTTTATTCAACTTGCTAAAAGTATATAGCATAAATCACACCATTTCTCCACATAAGTGGCTTTTTAAATGCAGAGCTGCTAAATTAGCAAATAAAAACATATTACTTAATTGTGAATTTCTGATAAAAAATAACTTTACTGTAACTATGTTCTATACATGTAGCATAGGACATACTTACACTACAAGATTATTCCCAGGTTTTTTCAAATTTCATGTTAATTGTGCATTTTACTGGCAAACTTATTCAAAGACAGTTTTTTATGCTAACATCTTTCTTATCTTTTTAGGTTTAACCTAAACATATAAATATAAATTACTGGGAAGCAGCAGTTTCATATGTTTTCAGGACTCATAATCACCTGGGAAATGCTGTGTTTACAACCACATGAAAGTACTGTGATCATCAAGTAAGTCCAAACCAAAAAGAATGCTGGAATTGTGACTTTTATTGTTCGCTTCTTTAAATTTTTGAAAAAAAAATATTGCTTTTCATTTGTTTTTGTGTCAGTTGAAACACTTAATACTACCTCTACCCCAAGGTATTATGCCATCATGCAATACGTATGTCACAGATTGCAAGCCTTCATGTTCTATTAGTTTTTAAATAAACCAAATGATTTTAACTAGTGATATTTTACATTACTGAAAGTGTTCTATGCTTTTCAAAGTTTTCATAATTACTGCCTTAATGCAGAGCACTACACTTTTTATCCTTTAAAACATGGTTAACTTTTAAAATGTTCACTTTTTAAAATAATTTTCAAGAAAACATTCATTTTGTGATATTCAAGTTTTGGGTTTTTTTACCTCTTGCATGTGGTCACTCATTTACAGAAATGCATGACCTGTGTGTCACTTTTTTTTTCCCTGAAGTTGGAAACAGGGAGGCAGTCAGACAGACTCCCGCATGCGCCCGACCGGGATCCACCCGGCATGCCCACCAGGGGGCGATGCTCTGCCCATCTGGGGCGTCGCTCTGTTGCAACCAGAGCCATTCTAGCTCCTGAGGCAGAGGCCACAGAGCCATCCTCAGCACCCTGGCCAACTTTGCTCCAATGGAGCCTTGGCTGCGGGAGGGGAAGAGAGAGAGAAGAAGGAGAGGGGGAGGGGTGGAGAAGATGGGCGCTTCTCCTGTGTGCCCTGGCTGGGAATTGAACCTGGGACTCCTGCACGCCAGGCTGACGCTCTACCACTGAGCCAGCTGGCCAGGGCCGATATTCAAGTTTTATCCATATAAACTGGCAAGTAGAGGTAAAATATTACTTTATTATTATTGTATTAATTTATATAAGTTCTTTATAGGTTTTATTTTTTATAAGATCAAATAAAGATTAGTTTGTTTCCTAAAAACTATTTTGCATAAGAATGATTCTACTTTAAAATGCAATTTATTTATTTATTTATTTATTTATTTATTTATTTATTTATTTTACAGAAACAGAGAGAGTCAGAGAAAGGGACAGACAGACAGGAAGAGGCAGAGATGAGAAGCATCAGTTCTTCACTGTGGCATTCTAGTTGTTCATTGATTGCTTGTTCATTGATTGTGTTCTCACATGTGCCTTTACTGGGGGACTGCAGCAGAGCAAGTGACCCCTTGCTCAAGCCAGCAACTTTGGACTCAAGCCAGCAACCTTGGGCTTCAAGCCAGTGACCTTTGGGCTCAAGCCAGTGACGATGGGGTCATGTCTATGATCCCATGCTCAAGCCAGCGACCCTGTGTTCAAGCTGGTGAGCCCGTGCTGAAGCCAACCACCTTGGGTTTTGAACCTGGGTTCTCAACATCCAAGTCCGACACTCAATCCACTGTGCTACTGCCTGGTCAAGCTACAATGCACAATTTTTGAGGAAACACTGCTTTAACTGTTCTCTAAGATTTCTTATGATCCAAGAATCAGCTCCTTTTGGCAATTTAAAGAAAATGAATTTCTTAGCCACAAACTGTAGGTATATAAAAATATTTTAATATACAAATGACCTACAATTGACATTTAAACTATATTTACTGAATTATTGATAGGAATATAAACAGATACCCACAAGAATTATTTTGCTTTTGTTGAACAATTTGTTTTCTAATGTATGAGATGCTTAGCTCATATTTTTATAGCTTGAAACCATTAAGTCTGAAATTATGTACAAGTTTCTAAAAGGGCCAAATACAGACCTCCATACACTATGTAAATTTCTAGTGGTAGGTTAAAATTGTATTTTAATTTTATTAAAACTCAATTTTTAAAAATAGAAGTACCTGGCAGATGGAAATCTAATCAGAGTTTCAACTATATATAACTTTTCTAGTAACAACCTTGTAGGATTGAAAAACAGAAGTGAGCCATTTTGAATACCTCGGTGAATAATTTGTTAGGTAGCAATTTCAAAGCTTTCATAGCTTCAATATAAATTTAAAATGAATTTTGGTAAACATATTGAGGTTATGTGAAAGTTAATGCATTTTTAAACAGATAATCCTACCTTCCTGAATAGAACATCAATTGCTTGGAAGCAGGATGAGAAACAAGTTTTAGATTTTACTTCCTGACATTTCAAATAATATCACAAATGATCATACTTTAAGAGATACCAAAACAGAGCAGAAGTTATAATTTTCTTTGAACTTATGCATTACCTAAAAATTCTAAATTTAATACTTATTTGGATATTTAAGAATCAGTTTCAATTCTATTTTTTGGTTCTATTGTTATTCAGTTTATAATCCAAATTTTTAACATTCATGGGTAGTAAAACTGGTAAAAGGTAGGAGAAAATTTATATCTAAAGGGAGCAAAAATAGTATTTATAATTACAATTTTATAAAGTTAATACTCTAAGGTTTTCAGGATAGAAATCAGGAAGAAACCTGTGTAAAGTTTAATCAGGATGAGGGGAAGGTTAAGGCCATCTTCACATTAAAAAGATGAAATTTGGAACAATCCACTCCTAAACACATTCAATTGGTATATTGCATAATGGATATGAATTTTGCCTGTACATGTAAAACATAAAAAACGTATCAGATATAGAATGAAACAAAGGTGACAATTTAAAAAGAAATCTTCAGTTTTTGCTAATTAACCACTAACATTTTTATTATTATATTTTTATGGCCAGTAGAAGATTTTTTTCATTAAGATTACTCCAAAAGAGTATATGCATTTTTGTATATCTTGTGACTTATTTAATAGTGCTTCTCATAAGACTACTAAGAAATCCTCAAAATATTTAGACTCTTCATATTGTTTTATGCTATAAGATTACTACAACCTATTTTGGCTACCTGGATACTAAATTTCCAAGTTCTAGAAATTTTTATTTTAGCTATATATAAAAGGTAATATAAAGATCAATTGCCAAAAAAGAGTATTAGCATATTTTTTACATTGATAAGAATATCTTTTAATTTGGAGCATTACTATGGTTTACTTTTTTATATCATATTTCCCATTGATAAGGGTTGGACACTTTGTTAGTTGAATAATAATATCCAAAACTTAATGTTAGTGCTTAATACTGACATTATCTCTTTGACATAAATTTATCCACATTTTACAGATGAAGAAATTTAGGCAGAGAACAATGAGTAACAATTATGACTGCCCAAGGTTATATACGGTGCCATGATGCATAAAAGACTGAAAGAGAATTGGTGCTAAGTTGCCTATCAAATGTCCAATGGCATTGCTTAAAGGCCCACCATTAAAAATCTTTCACTCCCCTTCCATGAAGAATTTCTCTGCTGATATTTCTATTTTGATGATGACTTTTCTCTATCTGGAAGTTCTTCGAAAATGTACCCATTTTCTACATTATGCAATTGATTTTCCCTGTTAGCAGGAGATCCAGCAGTTACCATGTACATGTGGTAAAATTCAAACTTGTGTTCTTGTTTCTATTATACTTCCTGTTTTATTTCTGACTCTGCCTTCATATTCTCTCTCTCTCTCTCCCTTTGTTCTCTCTCTCTCTCTCTCTCTCTCTTTCTCTTTGGATAATCCTCCCTTAATAATCATGATCAAACAATTGTTATTTTTATCTGGAAGTATTCTCTTGACACCTGATATCTTTCCTCCCTAACCCACTTCCCAAATATCTCAGCTCCACTGGAGGAGACTTTTATAGATCCTATACTCATCCCCTATGACACTTTTATATTTCATTGATTTTTTTTTTCACATTTTCTACCAGTGGATGCTTCATTGTACTGCCAGTGCTTAGTGCAGCCCACCTCACTATAAGTACTAAATGAGTGCCCACTGAATGAATGCATATAACAATTATTCTTAAAAAAAGAGGAACTAAATTAAATATGGAAAGCAATAGTGAGATTTATTAAAACAGCTGAAACATTGTCTTTACCTTCAAGCTACTTTATGTTTAGTGGAGGACATAGACAAATATATACTCTCAATGAGGTGTGATATGTAGTTGTCTACATGGTTTCATGAAAACATTAAGAATATGTGTCTCGGCCCTGGCCGGTTTGCACAGTGGTAGAGCGTCGGCCTGGCGTGCGGAAATCCCGGGTTCGATTCCTGGCCAGGGCACACAGAAGAAGCACCCATCTGCTTCTCCACCCTTCCCCCTCTCCTTCCTCTCTGTCTCTCTCTTCCCCTCCCACAGCGAGGCTCCATTGGAGCAAAGATAGCCCGGGCGCTGGGGATGGCTCCTTGGCCTCTGCCCCAGGCGCTAGAGTGGCTTTGGTCGCAACAGAGCGATGCCCCTGAGGGGCAGAGCATCACCCCCTTGGTGGGCAGAGCGTCGCCCCCTGGTGGGCGTGCGGGGTGGATCCCGGTCGGGCGCATGCAGGAGTCTGTCTGACTGTTTCTCCCCGTTTCTAGCTTCAGAAAAATACAAAAAATATATATATATATATGTGTCTCAAAAATCCTAAAGACTAAGGGAAGCTTCCTGATAGCTTAGAACTGATCAGTGACTGCACTTAACATTGTTATATGTCATGAAATATGAGTGTTCCAAGGAAAAAAAAAAGTAGAATATGCAAATGTGTACAATAACATGCAATGATACGTTCTATAAAAATGGAAGGAATTCAGGATGGACAAAATTGACAAAACAAGGGTTTAGGAATACAATAGGAGTCAGATTAAGAAGTACATGGCATGTAAGAACCTTCAGTAATTTGTGACAGATTTTCCTCAGTATAGTAGCTAACCAAAGGTGTTTTAAGCAGAGGAGCTCCAAGATTGGGCTTCCATTTTAGAAAGGACATTCTCACTGTTGAGTAATAAATATACTGCAGAGATCCAAATCTAGAAGCACAACCTCTCCCCCCAAAATATTGTACTAATGTATATTAGAAATGATAATCTTTTGAAATGGGAAAATGGAGCAAATGAAATATAGTGTCTTGAGATTTTATTGATTCAATATTTGTCAGTTGGGTAAAAATGGAGTTGAGGATGACTCCCATATTTCTGCCTTGGCAAATAGATAGACAGTTGTTTCATGTTGAGAAGATGAAAGTATTCAGGTTAGGGGACGTGGATGAGAAAAATGATGAATTCTGTTTAGTAAGTTCTGAATGTGAGTGTTTATAAGATGTCCTGTAGTCTGATAGAAAGGAGACCTAGGATTCAAGGAGCATTCTGACATGTAAGTAATTATCGGTTAGTGACAAGCATATATGTCATATGTGAAGTTGTCAGAGTGTTAGAATACAAACTAAGGAATACCAACATTTAACTGGAAGTGAAAAAGAAAAAAAACAGAGAAAGAATATGAGTCACTATAGACCAATGATTCTCAATCTGGGACAATATTGTCACTCTTGCTCCCCAGGAGCTATTAGTCAATGCTTGGAGTTATTTTTTATTGTCATAATTGAGGTGGACAGGGCACTTCTAGTAAGTACAGTCCAGGGATGGGCCAAAGTTGCTGAAGTTGAGAAATCCTGCCACAGGAAAACAAACAAGCAAACAAACCATGTAATATTTGAAAACAAAGACATTCTTTGAAGGAAGAAAAGAGGACAGATATAGATAAAATTTCTCTCAAGAAAATAATTATGGCCTGACCAGGTGGTTGCACAGTGGATAAAGCATTAGACCAGGATGCAAAGGATCCAGATTCAAAGCCCCAAGGTTGCCGGCTTGAGCATGAGCCTACCAACTTGAGTGCAGGGTCACTGGCTTGAGCGTGGAATCATAGACATGACTCCATGGTTGCTGGCTTGAGCCCAAAGGTTGCTAGCTTGAAGACCAAGGTTGCTGGCTTGAGCCCAAGGTCTCTGGCTTGAGAAAGGAGTCACTCACTGTTGGGCAGATAAGATTTATTATGCTTACTTTGTTAAAGATGGCACTGCCCATGTGGATGGCTGTTAGCTAGGTGATAATATTAATGCCCTTCTTGCTTGGGAAGGGGTGTGATTGTGCTAATGTGTATTGGGAGAGGGCTTTAGCACAAAAAGGTTTTAAAAGGTGGAGGTATGAGGTCATTTGAGAAGAGTAATCATGTTCTTGTGGAGAGGAACAGTCCATGCTGTAGCAAGGCAGAGAAAGGTTACATGGAGGAGAGGAGGCAGCCAAAATGGTGACATGATGAAAGAGAAGCCAGTTTGTGTAAGAGAAGGAGATGCGGAACAGAAGTGAATAAGAATGGTGAGCTAGAAACATTTGATTCTAGGAAACTCGGATGAGTCAGTAGCTTGTGAGCACCAAATGAGTGGGTTTTAGAGCCCAGTGTGTGTATATTCTCGCCCGCAGGGTGTGAGCTAGGATTAAAGGAAAATGGATCACCAGTTTTCAGCTCTGTTGATTCTTTACTATCTGTCCAAATCAAACCCGAACCTGCGTTGGTCAGGCAGCTTTGATGGTGGCTACGAATATTGGCTATACACTCGCTCTGCTGGATCTCCATGGTCAAGGAAGGCACATATGAGAATGCAATCAATGAACAACTAAGGTGCCACAACAAAGAATTGATGCTTCTTATTTCTCTCTCTTTTTGTCTGTCTGTCCCTAACTGTCCCTGTTTCTGTCTCTGTAAAAAATAATAATAGTAATTGGGGAAAATAATTTTAATGACTTAGAGTCTCAGATGGCAGGAGACTGAGATGTAAGGGGATAGGTGGGAAGTAAAGACAACTTTCTTGGAAGTTTGACTCTGAAAGAATAAGTGAATGGAGATGTGATGAAGAAAAAAAATATTGCAATATTGTTAATGTAGTCAGGAAGCTAGATATTGATGAGGAAAGACAGCAAAGGGAGTTGGATATTTTATAAAACTTGGAAAGCCTGCTTCAGTAAGAAACTGCAACATCCCATTTAGTTTAATTTGCTAGAAGGCTAAAATATTCAAGTCCCAACTACACATTTTGGGAATCCATTGTGCCTTCAGAGTCAATTGTGCTCAGCCCTTAGCACTCAGGTTAGGGAGGAATTTCCCCCAAGGCACCGCTGGTCAGGTGCTGGTAGAATGTGCTTCTGTGCTTGCATTTTAAGGCATGCTCAGTGTAAACCAGAATGGTCACCATAGAGGTCTGTCAGTGTAGCCTAGAAAGAAATCTGATTGATTAATGAGAGTAACCAACACAAGCTTTTACAATTTTAAAGAAACTGATTGGTTTATGGACACCTAGTCTTTTCCAGCCCGAAAATATAAACACAGGCTTAATAGAGATCTAGCCCTTTTTGCTTTTCTTCTTGGGAATACACTAGCTATGTTTGCAGCCATATTTCATGGGCTAGCAGCCAGGCGTTTCCTAAGTACAGGCTTTGAGCAGTGCCAGGACTGGACTAAGCTTTGATATGGGTTAAACCATGGAGCAGAATATCTGGACTTTAGTCTTTATACTGGATTTAATGAAGACTAGACTAGACTTTTTCCTTGGTGAGGCATGAGGAAATAAGACATTGGAAACCTGTGAATAACCTTCTATTTCAACCCCGAATAAATCTTACTACAAAAGCCCAAACTTCTCCAAGTGTGGGTCCAGTAAAATGCTTTATACAACACTGTACATGAACCCCATTTCAACCAATGTCAATATTGCAGTAAAAGAGAAAAATAGTAAGTTTTCTCAAAGGAAAAACCCAGGGGACTTAAAAAGCTTGAATAATAATAGAAATAAGGCAAGAGATCGAAAAATATAGAAACAGGATGCACAGTCAATGGAACATAGAAATAGAGATAAAAGATAGGAAGTAAAATAGAACTTGACCTGTGGTGGCACAGCTGATAGAGCATCGACCTACAATGCTGAGGTCACCAGTTTGAAACCCTGGGTTTGCTTGGTCAAGGTACATAGGAGTTGATGCTTCCTGCTTCTATCCACTTCTCTCTCTTTTTCTCTCTCTCTAAAAATGAATAAATAAAATCTAAAAGAAAAAAGGAAATTAGAAAATGAATAATAAATACAGCAATGGGATGAGGTGGGTCAAACCTAAAGATCAGAGAAATATAATTCCCATTAATAAAAGAAGTAGGGAAATAACAGTGATAAATTCAGCTATTATAGAAATTTGTGACAGTTAATTAATACTGATTTTGTCTTGGTGAATTTGAAGATAAAGCCATCTACTAAAAATGAAGGGTGGTGAAATAGGAGGTTTGATTATAATGGAATGGATTTACAATATCCATCCTGGGCAATGGGGAAGGAAGCTGACCAGGGAAATACAGAAGAATTATGCCTAATAACTATGAATGAAGTTAGCAACAAAAAAATACAATTCTGAAGGTAAAGGCTGTTTCACATCTTTAACTTGTAACATCCACTAAAATTATTTATGCTTTATATATTTTTTCCTTATACATCCTTCCACCTGCCTCAGATTCCACTTGTCTCATACATTTTTTTTTTTCCTGAAAGCTAATCTTTTTACCTGGCACTGGTGAATATCAGTATTGGGAGGGAAGGACTGGAACAGTGTAATAAATTATTTCCATGAATATGTGATTAATAAATCATAGTTTAGTGCTGAATCTCTGAAAGAAGTTGAATGTTAGCCATCACCATAGATTTTCATTAATATTTCTGCCGAATTTCAATATAAAGCAATCATCCTATTTCATTTGGACAATCCGCATATTGGATGAGCCTAAAGATTTGAAGCTTCTGAGCAGAGTTTAACATGCGTTCTCCTTATCTGAAAATACTGTAAGAAATGTTATTTGGATTATAGCAAAGCTTTCATTTGTGGAGCCTATGGCAGTCTGTGTCATAAATATGCACACATCTTCACCTCAGCAAGGCTCTTCTAAGTACATTTCATGGTACTTTTCATATGCACTGGATTTGATTTGTTTTAAGGCATAATATAAATTCTCAGCTGTGATACACGATAAAGAAAACACTTTTTAAGAAATCTGTGTTGGTTATGCTGCTCTGTGCATCACCGAGCCTCATGATTTATTAACTGCCTAAGTAATCCCTTATCATTATTGTTTGTTTTTATACAAAACCACTCATCAGGTACTCAGCACTGTATCTACATTCTGTGCAGTGTCTCTTAGTCTGTGCATTTGCCCTCAGTTACTTTTGTGAATTCTTCTGGAAGATAATGATAGCATTTCACATTCTATACCGCTAGCCACGCAGTACGCCACAGAATACAAATGTGGCTAAGGTGGTGGTTTCATTATCTGAGGGTCAGCTGAATTTCAAGAGCTTTAAAATTACCTCTATCAATGATGCAAGTGTCAGTTTAGTTTTAATAAATCTTTAGGAGCAACCACAAGTTACTTCTAGGACATCTTCCTATTTCTAGAAATACATCATTTGGCTGCCAAATCTACTATCAATGTCTTGCTAAAGAATATTCACTATTAATGCATTGCTATATTTTCTGATGTATGGCTTTTTGATAACTTAAAATACTATTAATCTAAAGTTTCCTCTGAATCAAACTACAGTTAGGCTACTCATACAAAATTAGATAGAGAATATAGTACAAGCAAAACAGAAAAAAATAAATACAAATGTATCTGTCATAACAATACATCTATGAGATGGTAGAATTGCAATGCCTGTTGTTAAAATTACCTTACTAAATGTGGGCACATTAGAAATGTAGGCATTTGGCAAGGTGACTTTTTTAGAATAAATTAGAGGTGACAAGTAGTGAATTCAGCCAACCAATAAGTATAGTGTACAATTTCTCATAATATGTGCCCAAATTCAGATGTTTCCCTTTTAATTTCCAATAAATTAGACCATATGTTCCACTTGCAGAAAAGCTAAATTATGGGAGTTTGTTTTTGCTTTTCTTTTTTGTAAACTACTGCCATTATTTAGAGTTAATGGCATTTTTTAAAGAATAAACTATGCCCCATTCTCAGAAAATAATGTGGTATTTCAAAAACAAAATAACTGTGAATTAGAAAGTAAACAGTTTTTAAAGAAGTTGTAAGAACACAAAATACCTACCTCAACCCATATATATTTGTCATATGACCTCTTTCAATTACATAGCAGTTTATATTAAGTTTGTCCTGATACTCCTAATCCAAAAAAATGCTCAGCATGGAGTTGACAAAATACATTCAAAGGGAAGGCAAAGTAAATAAAGTTTGCTTAAATATGAAGAAAAGTTTTCTAGTTGCAAACATTTCTATGCTATAATAGCATTTTAATACTAAATACAAAGATGTTAATATATTAAGTTTATTAATCATATAAATTCTGCTTTTTCTTATAGCCAAGGATTTAAAATATATATGAATTGAGAGAAAAGGATATCAGTAAGATTAGATATGAAAATATTAAAAGGTAAATAAATACAAACACATTACTTTTTTGTGACAGAGACAGAGAGAGGGACAGATAGGGACAGACAGACAGGAAGGGAGAGAGATGAGAAGCATCAATTCTTCGTTGCGGCTCCTTAGTTGTTCATTGATTGCATTCTCATATTTGCCTTGACCAGGGGCCTACAGCAGATGGGGTGTCCCCTTGCTCAAGCCAATGACCTTGAGCTCAAGCTGGTGAGCTCGGGGTTTCAAACCTGGGTCCTCCATGTCCCAGTCCAATGTTCTATCCACTGTGCCACCACCTGGTCAAACCAAAGACATTACTTTTTATAATGCTGATATTGACAGTATGATCCAAGCATTCACTAACAAAATAATTGTAAAACTGAATGAATGTCAGTGTTAAACCATATCTCCCCAATAATAGAAGGTACTGGGCCATCGCAGTCCTTTCTATGTTAGCTTATCAATTATTATTAATTAACAAGGAGACTAGTGACTGAGGTGGCTCTAATACCTTAGCAGCCAAAGCAGGCAACAGTTAGCCTCAGGGTTAACAAATCAAAACATGAGAACAACCAATCACAAGCAGCCAACTAGGCTTTTCCAAATAAGACAAATACTTAAGGTATAGCCAATCAAATAAATTCCTTGCTTTGCTTCCACCTTTTCTCTATTAAAGATTTTTCCCTCCTTGCTCCTGTTGGTGGAGTGCCTTTCTTCACTTCTGTTTGGCACTGCCAAGGCCAATCAATTGGTGTTCGAGTAAATTCTTAAAATTTTTAATATGTCACAGTTGAATGTTTAACAATGCCTGTGTCTATATAACTTAAGCATGGAGCAAAAGACCAGGAAACAAAAACCCTTAGGGAAGCCAGATCACAACGTTGGAGAAAACCCTGCTGACCTGCTAATCATGGGCAGCAAATTCAAAAGCAGCAAGAAGAATAAATAAGGGAGTTAGGAAGGCCTAGAAGTGTAACACTAATGAGTGTCCCTCCAAAGGGAAGGAAACATCAAGAGTGAGAGACAAGTGAACCCTGAACGAATGGTTTTTAAATGGCAAATTTTCTTTTGACTTCTGATTTGTTTGATGCCTTTCTGTCAGCACATTTTATGACTTTCATTTGCTATATTTTCTCTTTGCTTCTGGAATTATTTACTTTTTAAATTATTTGCTGCATTGGTTAAGTTTTATTTTCTTCCCATTTTTGTATTGGATAGAAATTATAATCACTTGTTTATTTTTTAGTAGCAACTTTTAATATTTTAATAGATATATCTAAATTTTATGTTCTAAAAGTGTCTAATTTGAACTTTATCTCCAGCTGCCTCTCCAATGATGTGAACTTTATTATACTTTTTACTAAAATGCCCTACAAAATTTTAGTTTATTTTCATAGTACTTTTTGTACCTCCTCCTGAAATAATGTTAACATTTTTACTGTTTATTTTATTAAATGCTTCAAATTAAATGCATAAATTACTGTTGATATGACCTAATTCTTATTTTAAAACCTTACATTTAACATTGTCATTTGAAGATTTTTTTTTGTTCGCTTGCTGTTTTATTTTTATTTTTTTCTACTTACCATTTCTTTCTGAATATGTAAGTCTTCTAGCTGAGGGGCACTGTATAATATATTCTCTGGGGGCTGTAAAATTAGTAAATTGCTGTTATTTCAAATATAACCATCACTTCACTTTCACGCCTTTTCTTGTTTCTGAAAATGTATCATGTACTACCTCTCCCAATATTCATTTCACCAATCTTTCTCTAGTCTTTTTGAACAAATGATATCTTCAAAGTCCATCTTCTATGTCTCTTAGATTTCTTTCATATTGTGATTTTAAAAATCTGACTATATTTTATTATTTTTTCTTTCTCCTATCTTTTTTTTTTTTTTTTGAGAGAGACAGAGTCAAGCCAGTGACCCCATACTCAAGCTGGTAAGCCTGTGCTCAAGCTGGATGATCCTGTGCTCAAGTTGGCTACCTTGGGGTTTTGAACCTAAGTCCTCCATGTCCCAGTCCGATGATTTATCCACTGAGCCACCTGGTCAGGCTTCTTTCTCCTGTCTTTCAATGTGTAGTTCTCCCTCGCAGAACTGAGTCAATAAACTAGTTATTTATTTTTTTCCAGTGAATAAATTTTTAATCTTAATAATTTCTATCCTTTTTTCTTTTGAGCTATTTTATATATTCATAATGTTATTTATGGAGATCCATTTCTTCTTTCTTTCTTGCAATATTCAAACATACATTCTATAGACACTATCAAAATTTTTTGTTAACATCAATTTCCTTAGACACAAATTCTTCAGATTGCTGTTGCATAAGATATTTTCCATAACATTGGACTTCTCTGTATATTTTATATTCTTGTCAACAGAATTATTTCATAGCATATTTCTCCAGCTGTTATTTGAATTATCTGTGGGTTACTTACTTGTGTACTGGATTGTGATTCACACCATAGTGTAATATTACTGTTGCTGAAATCTAAAATACTCATGCTCTGAAGTAGCCATATTAATGTGACATATGAACTTTTAACATGGTGAAGATATCAGATGTTTGGTGCTAGCACCACATATAACTGACCTTTTATTTTTATATATTTTAATTCTGCTTGTGGCCTGGGTAAGATGATTCATTACCAACCTAAACATGAGCAATAAATCAAAGTTAATGTGAATAAACACTTCAACTGAAATGTTATTCCAGAAGAATAAAGATATACTAGTCAGAGGTGGGTAAAATAATAATGCTGAGCAAGTTTTTCTACAAGCTTAAAACCATATAATTGAGGCAGTATGTAATTGACACAATAATGAGCAAAAACAATTTAGAACCTAGAAACTGGCCTGCATGTACGTGAAAACTTAATATATGGAATTTAAATATGGTAATATATGTCATAGTTTGAATTTGTAGAAAAGATCATTGATTATTTAATTATTGCTGTAATTAATTATCTTTAGGGGGAAGAAACATTAATACTTCATGCACATTATAAAATGTTCTAAAAAGCATAAAATTTATAACAAGCAAACTTACTATGTCCATGAATGTGTATTTGAAGAAAATGCAGGAGTGGACTTGCAACAAATAGTGCTAATGCCCTGCCCATAATGTTATTAACTTCTTTTACTGCCTGTTACTAATGGTTCACATCTGCAAACCTTCTCTGGAGAATTATCCTTCTCTGTGAAAATGATGTCACTTAGCCAGGAAGGTTTTTGGATTCAAGATTCTCCCCTGTTAAGGAATCCAGGATCCCATTGCAAATGGTGGATTTACTCATCTGTCTCAAAGCAGGATAGACTTTACAACATAACTCACATTTCAGAGCTTTACATGTGGTTTACTAGGTGTCACCTGAAGCCACAGCTGGCTCAACTTACTCCTTTTGTCTACTTTTCTCATGCACTTGAAGGTTAATGAGAGAGATCTTTCCTAATACATTCCTTGAACTAAGAAACCCCCTCTTGGATTCTGCTTCAATATAAACAGAACTAAGAAAACACCTTTTTAATCTTGGGAAGTAAATCACCTTCTAAAATGTGACATAAAATACAAAGACATAAAGGAGGATAGTACTTAAACTGACCAGAAATAATTTTTAATTTACAAAAAGAATAAGTGAAGCAGAGTGAATATACACTGTGAGAAAGGTATCTACAGGGTATTGTGTATATATATTACTAATACGCTTAAAATTTTGGAAAAAATATAAATCTCTCATATATTTTTTATAGTGGTAGTAATTAAGCAAGATTTTTGAAGCAGAATTTAAAAATCTATTAATGTATAATAGAAAATCTATTAAATAAAAAATCATTTAAAAAATAGAAAATTAACAAATAAAGATATTTCCAAAAATATCTACTTATGCATCTAAGATATATTCTGTAGCCCTCTTTATAATAACAAAATAAAAATAAAAAAACATAAAATAAACAGTTTAAATTTTCAAAAATGGCAGAGATTAGGTGAATATATAGTTGTATATGCATATATTAAAGTGCTAATATATTTAATACAAGTGAGGCAAATCTAAATGTTGTGACATTAACTTCACATAAAAACATTATTATTGAAAATAATTGCAAAACAACACATATATTTGTATATACATGATTCATATTTTACTTATTTGAATATTAACTATGCATATTTTAATATCTAAAAGGATATACATTAACTATGCATATTTTAATATCTAAAAGGATATACATTAAACTGATAGAAGTGATTATTTCTATAGGTAGGAATTAAAGAGGGAGAAACTTTTGTTTTTTCTCTAAGCATTTCCACTATCTGAATTTTTACTCAATCAGTTATTAAAAATTATTAATATCACCCTGGCTGGAAAGTTCGGTTAGTGAGAGCATCGTCTGGAAGTACAGAGGTTGCTGTTTCAATGTCCAGTCAGGGCACATACAGAAACAGACTGATATTCCTGTCTGTCTTTCTCTTTCCCTTCATCTCTTGCTAAAATAAAATTTTATATATCATATATATAAACTTAGTTATTAAAATTATTTTAAGATGATTTTTTCTATATTAATTTATTTGCCCAAAAGTTGAGAAATAACAAGAACCTAAAAGTTTACACTATTAACCCTGGCCTACTAGCTCAGTGGTAGAAAATCAGCCTGGCATCTGGATGTCTTGGGTTTGATTCCCAGTCAGGGCACACAGGAGAAGCGCCCATCTTTTTTTCTACCTTTTCCCCTCTCCTTTCTTTCTGTCTCTCTCTTCCCCTCCCACAGCCAAGGCTCCACTGGAGCAAAGTTGGCCTGGGCCTAAGGGTGGCTCCATGGCTTTTGCCTAAGGTGCTAGAATGGCTCCAGTTGCAATGGAACAATGCCCCATGATGGGCAGAGCATCACCCCTAGTGGGCCTGCCAGGTGGATCCTGGTCGGGTGCATGCGGGAGTCTGTCTCTCTGCCTCTTGGCTTCTCACTTTAGAAAAATACACACACACACACACACACACACACACACAAAATTTACACTATTATTCCACATTTTTCTATAATAAACTAAGAATCCCAAGTATTTTGGTAGGGTATAAGGGATAAACATACACATCTCTCCATACAAATAGAAAATACGAATTTTAGAAGTTATGTTGAAAATATATTATAGATGTTCTAAGTCTTCCTTTTGGATCTAATAGAAAGCTACAATGATAAAAATGTGCCAAGTGATCCTAGTGGAACAGGAAGGACATCCTAGGAAAGGTTAGAGAAGGAAATGTTGGACAGGATCTTTGAATTTTACTGAACAACACTATATGTATTCTAATTGTCCTTATACCAGATCATTAATATGCATTAGAGAACTCTTTTTCTATCATTTTAAACTAATATATTTTTTATTATTGGGATTTATAAACACTGTCATTACATTTCTTGATATATGCTTCTTTAAAGTGTAGTAACCCAATATTTATTGTCTGAACAACTCATTATCAAAACTTATAAAGCATTTTAAAATATGAGGAGTTAAATTCTAGTACAATTTTACATAATATATTTATTAATTTGGACTATTTTTATCTATTAGATTTATAGTCTCTCTCTTAGAACCAAACTGTATCATTTTCTCCAATGAACTAACAATGTTTGCTACCGAGGAACACAAAAAATATCAATATTGTGGAGTTGAACATTGTAGAGATACAACATTTTTATAGAGCTCCTTAAGTGTAATTATAGCATCACTCTTACCATTTTTAAAGATAAAAACGTCCACCTGAAAACGTCCCATGGTTCAAAGAAGTCAAATAAAAAGAAAAGTTCCATGTAAAAAGATGTGGGAACTACAAAACATCTAGATTAGCAAAGAATCTCTAATTTAAATGCTCAAGTTAAACAAGACACAATTAAGACTAATTTGATTTGCTTGTCTGCAGCTGAGAGAAAGAGCATTTCAAATTAACCTATATTATGTCTAGTATTATTTTAAAATGTAAATGACATAGCCCTTTAAGCTCATAGCTCTGTGGTTAATTTTTTAAAGCAACAAAACCACTTATTCCTTTCCCAGTTCCTGCATTCTAATTTTATGTGTCTATCTTTTTTCTTTTTTGCTAAAACAGTTTTAACGAAATTACAATTTTTAAAGGAAGATTACTTTCTCTGTGTCATTTCAGTAAACATAGAGATAATTTAAAACTTCCATAGTCATAAAAGATTGGCCTGGTTGCCACTTGACTCATGGTCCTGGCAAGTGAGCCAGCTCTGCTCCCACGTTTTAGCAGATGTGGCTATGGAACAAGCCAGGCTTCAGAATATTTCCCCTGGGGGATGATTCCATTTGGATAAAATAATGAGGGGGACTTGTTGGACTACCTGGTAAACACCTCTTACTATTTTTTTTTTTTTTTGGATGTGGTGTTCCCGATTAATCTGCCAATTTGCATCTTGGCATTTGAGAAATTGGAGACCTCCGTCTAATCCATTTGGCCCCTACTCTTTTCAAGACCTAATGACTTCTTTGACGTGGGTTTGCAGTTGGAGCACTGCAGGTCGGCTTGCTGTGCTGGCTGCCTACTGTGCTCTACCACAGTGTTACCTGGCTTTCCTCCACTGCATCTTTATGGGGTGTTCCTGAAGAGTTCTTGTCTTCACATTGCACACGTTATAGAAAAGAAAATCAGATTTTTTGTATGCCTTTCTATGGAAATATAAATGCCTTTGTCAGATTTGGGCCAACTTCACTAACCAATGTTTCTTTTCTTTTTTTCAAAGTCTCATTTTGAAGACATTTTTGTATGTAAAAATCAGTCATGAGGCATGCCAGAATTACGTGTATAGTAAGTCTACCCCTTTCCAGATAAGAGTGTTTTTGCCCTGCTATAATATTCATTTGTATAGATATTCATATCAGGTAACTTTTGGCTCATTTATTCTGGGTTGTATGTGCCAAGTACAGTGCAGGGTACAAACCAACTGTGATATTGAAACTTCAAATGGTATACATCAAATTTCTCACCTAGGACAGTTTATGCATCTTCTTAGGTTATGTCCATCAACCTAACAGCTACAGAAATGGCATCATTTTTTTGTGACAGAGAGATGGACAGATAGGGACAGACAGGAAGGGAGGGAGAGAGATGAGAATCATTAATTTTTCATTGCAGGCTCCTTAGTTGTTTATTGATTGCTTTCCCATATGTGCCTTGACCCGGGAGAGGGGCTACTGAATCAATCATCTGCATCCCAGTCCAATGCTCTGTGTACTGTGCCACGGCCTCGTCAGACCAGACATGATGTCTTGATTATAGATGTATGTCAGCAGCAACAAAGCCAACTCCTGCCCTTCTATTGAGCAGAAAAAGAGCTTTATATTTCTGTTTCTGGGATTTTAGGGCAGTTTGCTTTCCATCTTGACCATGCATTTGAAGGTTTTAGGATTTCAAAGATATCTCTGTTAATGTAAGTTTATGGGATGGTGCAGGGCACTTCCTTGCGTGAATTATCCTTGGTTCCCTAACCTTGTGCTGTGACTGGTGGAGCCCCGCTGGAGGGCTCTAATTCTCATGCTCGACAGGAGGCTGGGTGTTATCCAAATCCCAATGGTACTCAACTGAATTGATGAAATGACCGGGAAGGCCTAATTAAAGCTGTTCAGCTCAAATGTATTGATGTATTACATCTATTACGGCTTGGTTCAATAGGTCCACCCTGTGAATGCTGCCACAGCCTGTAAAGCAAACTAAACAGATTGAATAAATAATGCTGCGAGGAAAGGAGACAGCACTGGAATCAAAGCCATAGAGTGTAAAACGCAACAGGGTGACCTGTGAACTCTTGATCCTATTCTCCACCATAAATTACTTTAATCTTTATTATTGTTACATGTTGAACATAAAAGGGAGATTATTAAGATCCAGCATAATCTTTTGATCTACCACAAGAGCTGGTAAGCTCCTCTGTCTTTTAGCAAACACGGCATGACAATTGCATAAAATCAATGTGGTTTTGCTTGATTTTTCTTTGCAATTTATTGTTTAAACCTAGCTTTTTCTTTGTCTTCTAATTTTTTTTGTGAAACTTTTCTTAACATACACTTTGCTTTTTTGGCCTCAAGAGACTTATTAACTCTTTTTTCTTTGGCTGAATTTAAATTGTTTCAGATTTCCATAATTTGTATATAGTCCTGCGCAATAACTAATTATGTCTGTAATAAATTGTTAGAGATTCTGGGTCGTTCTAACAGGGGATATCTCATACATTCATATGTAGCATTCAATGTTATTTACATCATTCTGTTTGCCTTGTCAGAAATATACTGTTTCTTCAGTAAGGACTTGCTGATGTTAAAAAAAGAGAGTATAGATTTCTTAAAAATATGCAGCCTAAAAGTTATCACTGTTTTCTTTTTTTTCATGCATTTAAATTTCTAAAAAATATAAATGTCTCTATTTTCCACAACTGAACTTACACTGAACTTCAGATATACTTTTCCAACTGCCTACTTGACATCTCCACTTAGAGATTTAAGAGACATCTCAAACTTACTGTTTGAATGTTAACACCTGGGCTTTTTGTATGCTCCTTCGAAATCTGCTTCTTTAGTCTTCCCATCTCAGCCAGTGACAGCTCCACCAGTGTTCCCCTTACCTAGTCTCAAAATACTAGTTATCGTGGATGATTGTCTTTCCCTCACTAGGCATGTCCTATTAATTTTATCTTCTACATACATTCCAAAGTAAATCCTTTCATACCACCTCTATCTACTGTTATCATTCTGGTCCAAATCATCATTGCCTTTGACTTGATTTCTACCATAATTTCCTAGGAATCTTTGATGATTTCCCTCTTGTGCCTCTCTAGTTGGCATACTTAACCCATTTTCCATACTCTTCTTCATATTAGAGATGTTGAAAAGTCTAAAACTTCATTTGCCAGAACCCCTTGCAGTTAGGTATCATTCAGTTTGGGTCCAGGGCCTCTGATCAAAATCTCAATTAGCTGGGAAAAACTTGAAGTGATCTGTTTCCAGGGAAGTTTTTGGCCAGCAGCTTTTATAACTCCCCATCAGTAAATCACCTTCCATTATTTATCAAAACATTCTGTTATTCAGCCATTATTCTCTGACCCTCAGACCTCCTGCCAGTTAATCACCTTCTACCACTTACATAAACATTCTGTTACTTAGTGATTAACCATCACCCTGCCCCCAAATTCCTCTTCAAAACAAACTTCCTAATTAGCCTTGCTCACTAAGCCTATGAAATCTTAAGTCCCCAAACACTCAGAGCTGATGCCACTAGGGTCTCAGCCCTGTATGTAGATGCAGAATTAAATTTCATATACAATTCATCAGGCCTGTGCATCCCTCCTTTGGAGACCCAGCCAGGTGTTAGGTTAGGGTTCCTAAATTAGATGCACAACATGATATTTGGAAGAGGGAAGTTGGGCAGATAGCACATTCCCTTCCCCTTGAGTCATTTATTGGGATGTTAGCAAGGTCATAACTTCTGAGGTTTCTCCATAGCACAATTCCAGCATCCATTCCTCAGCCTTTCCCATGACAAGAAGCATCAGCACGATGGCAGTAGCGGCAGACATTTTATCTTTCTGACTCCTAAATTATAGTGCGCATGTCCATTCCCCAGTTTCTTGTTTGTCCAGAGGAAAGTGCAATGTCAGGATTCTTGGAAGCAGCAGTGGGCCCCTGATCTCATGATAATTCCAGTGGTGACCTGAGAATTGGTCCCCAGGTTGGTTATTTCTTTATATTTCTGTCTTCATCCTGGATGGCATTTCTTCAACTTTGGCAACCTTTTTGTTGACGTCTCACTCTCTATAGAAATATACTTAACATATCTATAATTGTATTCTTTAACTCTTACTGACTGTGTGTCCTTAGGAAAGTTCATCTCTTTAAATCTCAGTATCATTACCTAGAAAATGAAAATAATAACAGTGGCTACATCATAGGTTATTTTGAGCCTAATTTAAAAGTCTGAAAGTATTTGGCCTGTTCCTTGGTATCTAGTAAGCGCTCCATAAATGTTAGCCTGGGTGTCCTCCCTCCAGGAGCATGCAGGCATCTTGCCCTTCTCCCCTCTCCTAAGCACAGACCCTGTTGGCTGCTGGTGCCCAAATGTCTGTAGTGGTCAGTTACCTCTTGCCCCTTCCATTTTTTTTCTTTTCTTTCTCTTAAGCTCTTCTTCTTTTGCCTCGGTAACTTGTTTCTCTTTTAAAATCCATTTCTTCTCTGTGACTTTCTAAATAAACTTTCTCTAGTATTTTGAATATTCCCTTGTTATTATATCTCCTTTATCCCACTGATGATATTTCAGCTCTAGTAACAATCTCCAATTACCCAGCTTGTGGGGATAGCTTCTAAACTGCATGCACTCTTGCTACTTTGTAGTACTATTGTTTTCTTTATAGCCAGAGTGAACTGTATAAATTGAAATTAGCCACATTACATACTTCTTTTAAACACTTCAATGGCTCCTGATGTTCCTCAGTATAGAGTCCTAAATACTTAACAAAGCTAATTTTACCTTTCATTATCTCATGTTCATCTCTTGCCGCTACTTCCCCTGCCCATTGAGAAGTCAGTCACACACTTCATTCTGCTGATTTTATGTTTGTTTGTTTTTTTACCTCTGAGTTTTCACATAACCATTGCCAACAAGTCCCATCTTCCTGCATTTCTTTTGCTGGGTTCAGTGAGACTCCTTCTTTAGCCTGACCATAGAGCTCACTTGCTCTTAGTAAGCCTTCCCTGACCTGCATCATTCTATCAGAGTCTCCTCCTATGGGTATCCCTGGCACACTAAATATCCTCATCACTGAATGTGTTAGCACAACAGCTGACTTTTAGCTATATTTCACACTAGGATTAAAACTATATAAATACCTGACCTGTACTATCTGATTCATAAATAAACTTTAGGCACCTAATCCAATTCTGGCAAGTTGTAATTGTGCAACAACTATTAAGTGTATACTATATGAAATAAACCTCTATTATAGTTAACTGGCTTTTTGTCCTAATTGGATCTCACCTGAATGTTTATAATAGTCTCCTCCATTTTCCACCACACAGTTTGTTACTCCTTAAATGTATTATCTATCCATAAAAAAGAATAATATGTCTAAACACAGTCTCATTTGCTGAAACCCATTAACATTTTACAATTGCAATATGTTAAATTCTCTACTCTATATTTTTTTTATTCAGCAAATATTTATTAATTATACTTCCATACAGGGCATGTGAGCTGTTACTCAGTATTTTATCCAAGTGCCTCTAGGGAAAAACTGACTATCTCACTTCCTTTCCTTATATTCTGACTATATCTTAATTCTAGTCTGCAATTTCCCCCATGGCTTGCAGGCTAACAGCTCCCGCTATAGATATACTTATCATTAGAGGAAATTCAGCTTGAGGCTTGAGTTTTGAAAGAACAACCCCTTGCCAGAATGTGCCTCTCTTGAGGATGCAGGGAAATATATACAAAATAATGGTTGTTTATCAAAGATTTGCAAGAGCCTCCAGACAAGAGTCAGATCAGCAAAGTCAATGGACTTGGAACAAAGAGATTGTGAGTTTTCCCACTCTTCCTCGGACCCTGTTGGTTGTTGGTGCCCAAATGTCTGTAGTGGTCAGTTACCTCTTGCCCCTCCCATTTTTCCCTTTTCTTAATTTAAAAGAGGTCTAAACTTTGGGCTTAGGGAAGACAGATTTGAGGACCTGCAGGCACCCACATACTAGACTTCAAGTATGAGAAGGCAGGGATTTTCTGTTTGTTTAATTTGTTGGTTTGTTTTTATACCTTTGTCTCAGCATCTTCCACAATTTCTAGCATATAGTTTGCAGTCAGTAAATATTTGTTAAACTGAAATGTTTATTCCATTACACACTGAGAACACCTAACTTAATCTTCCTCATCACTTAGGAATTTTCTAAATGCAAGATTTAAACTCTGAATCCCCCTACTTTGATGACACTGACCCCTTTTCCTATTCCTCTTACTGTCTTTTCTAAATCAGCTTTCCCTTCATTATTATAGTTATATCCATATCTCCTGAGTCCATCTCTATTTATGATTCCATTAAATTCTCTAATCTGTTTGAAATCAGTTGTTCGTAATTTACAAAGACGTAAATTCACTAACGGTACTCCACTTGTTTTCTCTTTTCCTTCACCATCCTGACACTGTCAGGCTGTGGGACATCCCCTGTGTCACGCTTTACACCTTTCTTCACAAATCGTGTCAGCTGGAACAGGTTACAAAACCACACTCATTGGACTTGAGAAAAAGTCTAGGTAATTCAGCCTCATGTGGAAATTGGATATTGGGTTTTTTTTCTTTCTTTCTTTTCTTTTTTTTTTGAACAAGAACTGTCATATCTTATTTTCAGAACTCTTCATTGTCTCATCTAATTCCACCTGTTCTTGGAACTGGCTCTATTAACTTTCTTATTTCTCATTTGCATTTCCAATTTCTATTTTCATCCTTTTGTCCTTTATGACTATCTGTAGTCTTTTTAGTTATATTCCAAAAAAATTTCCTATATCTTGCATTTCCTTTTCAATTTCTCTACTACCAGGTTTGCTGAAAGTTCAGTCTAGAAAATTTTTATGACTACCTGTCTTTCCTCACTCACCATTCTTTTTATTCATTCAACAATAATAATATAGTACAATAATAATAAGATATATGTATATATAAAATACTGAAAACTCACTATTTTGGTACAATATCATGTTTCATAGTTTTTACCTTATTTAAATATTTAAAAGATCACTTATTTCTTTCACTTACATGAAACAATTTTTAAAAATTAAAGTAAGTTGCCCAAAGACTTACAGTTATCTGACTTTTGCTTCCTATTAACTCTAAAAATAGTCTATCAAAGCTCACTGGTGATTTTTCTATTGAGGTGAAGTTTTCATAACATAAATTAACCATTTGAAAGTTCAATCCAGTAGTATTTAATATCTTCTCGATATTGTACAGTCATCACCTCTATCTATTTCCAAAATAGAATCATCACCCCCAAAGGAGACTCTGTACCCATTAAGCTATAATTCTCCTTTTCTCTCTTCCCCTGGCCCCTGGCAACCACGACTTTCTATACCTATGGATTCAGCTATCTGAACATTTCAAATAAATTGAATCATCCACTATATAGCTTTTCATATCAGGCTTCACTTAGCATAATGGTTTCAATGTTCTTCCACATTGTAGCTTGTAAAAGTAATACTTCACCTATTTTTATTATTAAAATACATTCCATTGAATGATCATAACACATTTTGTTTATCATTCAACCATCGATGGACAATTGGATGTTTCCACTTCTTGACTATTGTAAATAGTGCTACTGTGAACATTGGTGTACAAGTATTTGTTTGAGTACTATTTACAATTCTATTGGGTATATACTTAGAACTGAAATTGCTGTGTTATATAATAATGTTTTGTTAAATTATTGAAGAACTTTCAAAATGCCTTCCATAGTGGCCACACAATTTTATATTCTCATCAGCAATGTACAAGTGTTCTAAATTTTCCACATCCTTGCCACCACTTACTTTTCTTTCTTCTTCTTTCTTTTCTTTTTTTTTATTTATAGTTTCTTAGTAAATACAAAGTGCTATTTTATTGTGGTTTTGATTGGCAATTTATTAATGATTAATCATGCTGAGATTCTCTTTGTGTGTTTGATAATCATTCGAATCTCTTCATTAAATAATTATCTGTTCGAATTCATTGAATTTTTAACAGAGATGCATGTCTTTTTGTTGTTGATTTTTTTTTTTCCATTTCAGAATAAAATTTAATTCCTACTTACTCTTTTATGGTACCTTTTAGACTCCCTGAATATAATTGAGGCAATTTATATACTCAAATTGCTATGGTAGTTTTTTTCTTTTTTTTTAAATAAATTTTTATTTTAATGGGGTGACATCAATAAATCAGGGTACATACATTCAAAGAAAACATTTCCAGGTTATCTTGTCATTTAGTTCTGTTGCATACCCATCACCCGAAGAGAGATCATCCTCTGTCACCCTCCATCCAGTTCTCTCTGTACCCCTCCCCCTCCCCCTCTCCCTCCTTCCCTCCCCCCACCCCCCGTAACCACCACACTCCTGTCCATGCCTCTTAGTATCGCTTCTATGTCCCACCAATGTATGGAATCCTGCAGTTCCTGTTTTTTTCTGATTCGCCCATTTCACCCCACACAATGCTACCAAGACTCCACCAGTCCGCTGCAAGTGATCCAATGTTATCATTTCTTCTAGCTGAATAGTATACCATGGTGTATATGTGCCCCATCTTCTTCATCCAGTCCTCTATTTTTTTTTACAGTGATTAAAAGCCTTTAAGCATACTCTTGGCCAATACAGCAAGAATCCCTAAAAGAGTAGTGTCCTTAACATGTTCACCAAGTCCAAGTTGGCCCCATCACCATGCCAAATCCCTGAAAAATGCAACCCAACCACAGTTCAGTCTGTTAGGAACTGTCACAGGGAGCAGGAGTCCAGGAAAGTTCCCCACAGGAAAAGTCCGCATGGCACTGGAATTGTTGTCACCATTCTATACTTTGCAGCTCATGTCCAAGTCCCAATGACCGCTGCTTCTAGCTGGTGATGATTCAGGTAGACTGGAAAAAGCCATTTGCAGCATGCGTGGATATGGAGCTTCTGTTTTCCTCTGCCTGGAGAGATGAGAGCAGGTTGCTGTTCCCTGGAGCTCTGTGACTGTGGCCTGGTAAAGAGAACCTTGGGATACACTAAGCTGGGTGGCAAAGGTAAATTCATAATACAAGTTGGCAAAAGGAGGAAAGAGAGCTCTAAATTAGGAGTAGGTCCCAGCCTGAAATATGAGTGGGGCATTGAGGTAGGAGGGATAAAGGAAACACTATATATTAAGCAAAGAAGCAGAAAATAGGACTATCAATACCCACAACAGAGATCTTTGAGGGAAGAATAAAAAACCTGACTATTCAGGCAAAACATAGTTAAGTGGCCCTTGTGCGAATGAGATTAGTTTACCTGCTTCTTGGAAGAAATACCCTAGGCTCGTCCACAGTGTCGTAGATGGGGCCAGCGGCCCTGGGCACCTTCAGCCTTCAGTGGCAAACCCCAGCTTTCTGGGCAAGGTTAGGTCATAGGTGGCTGGAGCAGGGCTGGAAGAGCCTGAACCCTCCCTTACAGGAGCGAGGGGGAAGCCCACCTTCCAGTGTCCCTGTTTCCTCACAGCAGAGGCATGTAAGCCTGACAGGCTTTAGCTCAATGACCTTCCTTTCCACTATTGAAGCAGGACCCAGATGGCATCCTATGAGACCCCTTTGGGGTGTTGGAGCCTTTAAGGGTGTATCCTAAAAGCTGGTAGTTCCCCTGATCTCTATTGGGCTTTTTCTGCCTCTAGGTATCTTAAAAGCCATTCTCAGAAGATCTCGCTGAGGGGTTTGAGGATCCCCTTCTGCCTATATAAATCTTTCCATATATCTGGAGCTATTTGGAAAAAAGACAGAACAGTATTATTAACTAGATCTAATAAAGAAGGTAGTAGTTTGCAGGCGAAAAAGATTTGGTGTCTCCTGTTCATCAGCATTCAAAAGAAATGTAAATTTTTTTTTTAAATAAAAAGCATGATATGGTAGACCCGTCGGAGTCATTGACCTGGTGTGCAGGATTCCCGGGTTCGATTCCTGGCCAGAGCACACAGGAGAAGCGCCCATCTACCTCTCCACCCCTCCCCTTCTCCCTCCCCTTCATCTCTCTCCTCCCGCCCACAGCCAAGGCTCCACAGGAGCAAAGCCACCCTGGGCACTAAGGATGGCCCCATGGCCTCCGCCCCAGTCGCTAGAATGGCTTCGGTTGTAACAGAGCAACACCCCAGATGGGCAGGGCATTCCCCCCTGGTAGGCATGCCAGGTGGATCCCAGTCAGGCACATGCAGGAGTCTGTCTGACTGCCTTCCCATCCCCATCCTCAAAAAAATACAAAAAATAAATAAATAAAAGAAAAATACTAAAAAAAAAAGGGGGGGGCATTCTCTTGTGCTAAAGCTCCAGGGAGCATGGAGTGAGCTTGAGTATGTCCTATGAGACATGGAGCTCTATGTTGACATATAAGTCTTTGAAGAAGGAGAAACTGCTGAAATAGTTTATCAGCATTTGTCCCTAAGACAGCAGTCTTTATAGTGGGAACACCATACGTAACTATTTGCTGTCTGTCTATAGATTAAGGGGGGAATATGGCAAATGCTGAAAAGCCATGGTCTTTGTGCCCCTCCCCTCCCCCAACCCCCTTCCTCTCCTCCCCCCACCCTGTAACCCCAACTGTTGTTCATGTCTCTGAGTCTCATCTTTATGTCCCACCTATGTATGGAAACATATAGTTCTTAGTTTTTTCTGATTTACTTCTTTCACTCAGTATAATGTTATCAAGGCCCATCCATGTTGTTGTAAAAGATCCTCTGTCATCATTTCTTGTGGCTGAGTAGTATTCCATAGTATATATATACCAAAGCTTTTTAATCCACTCGTCCTCTGATGGACACTTGGGCTGTTTCCAAATCTTTGCTATTGTGAACAATGCTGCCATAAACATGGGGGTGCATTTCTTCTTTTCAAACAGTGCTATGGTGTTCTTGGGGTATATTCCTAACAGTGGTATAGCTGGATCAAAAGGCAGTTCGATTTTTAATTTCTTGAGGAATCTCCATACTGTTTTCCACAGTGGCTGCACCAGTATGCATTCCCACCAGCAGTGCAGGAGGGTTCCCTTTTCTCCACATCCTGGCCAGCACTTATTCTGTGTTGTTTTATTGATGAGCGCCATTCTGACTGGTGTGAGGTGATATCTCATTGTGGTTTTAATTTGCATTTCTCTAATCATTAGTGATGTTGAACATTTTTTCATAAGCCTGTTGGCCATCTGTGTGTCCTCTTTGGAGAAGTGTCTATTCATTTCTTTTGCCCATTTTTGGATTGGACTGTTTGTCTTCCTGGTATTAAGTTTTACAAGTTCTTTATAAATTTTGGTTGTTAACCCCTTATCAGACGCTATGTCAAATATATTCTCCCATTGTGTAGTTTGTCTTTTTATTCTGTTCTTATTGTCTTTAGCTGTGCAGAAGCTTTTTAGTTTGATAAAGTCCCATTTGTTGATCCTGCCTTTTATTTCACTTGCCTGTGGAGACAAATCAGCAAATATATTGCTGCGAGAGATGTCAGAGAGCTTACTGCCTATGTTTTCTTCTAAGATGCTTATGGTTTCACAGCTTACATTCAAGTCTTTTATCCATTTTGAGTTTATTTTTGTGAGTGGTGTAAGTTGGTGGTCTAGTTTCATTTTTTTGCAGGTAGCTGTCCAGTTTTCCAAACACCATTTGTTGAAGAGGCTGTCTTTACTCCATTGTATTGTCTTACCTCCTTTGTCAAATATCAGTTGTTCATAGAGCTGTGGGTTTATTTCTGCGTTCTCTGTTCTGTTCCATTGATCTATGTGCCTGTTCTTATGCCAGTACCATGCTGTTTTGAGTACAATGGCCTTATAATATAACTTGATATCTGGAAGTGTAATACCTCCCGCTTTTTTCTTCCTTTTCAGGATTGCTGAGGATATTCGTGTTCTTTTTTAGTTCCATATAAATTTTTGGAATATGTGTTCTATGTCTTTGAAGTAAGTCATTGGTATTTTAATCGGTATTGCATTGAATTTATAAATTGCTTTGGGTAATATAGACATTTTAATGATGTTTATTCTTCCTAACCATGAGCACGGTATATGCCTCCATTTATTCGTATCTTCCCTGATTTCTTTTATCAATGTTTTATAATTTTCTGAGTACAAGTCTTTAATCTCCTTGGTTAGATTTATTCCTAGATACTGTATTTTTTTGGTTGCAATGGTAAAGGGGATTGATTCCCTGATTTCTCTTTCTGACAGTTCACTATTAGTGTATAAAAATGCCTCTGATTTCTGAGTATTGATTTTATATCCTGCCACCTTGCCAAATTCATTTATCAGGTCTAGTAGTTTTTTGACTGAGACTTTAGGGTTTTCTATATACAATATCATGTCATCTGCAAATAATGATAGTTTTACTTCTTCTTTTCCAATTTGGATGCCTTTTATTTCTTTTTCTTGTCTGATAGCTGTGGCTAGGACTTCCAGAACTATGTTGAATAAGAGTGGTAAAAGGGGGCACCCCTGCCTTGTTCCTGATCTTAAGGGGATTGCTTTTAATTTTTGCCCATTGAGTATAATGTTGGCTGTGGGTTTGTCATAGATGGCCTTTATCATGTTGAGGTATGTTCCCTGTATTCCCACTTTGCTGAGAGTTTTGATCATGAATGGGTGCTGGACTTTATCAAATGCTTTTTCTGCATCTATTGAAATTATCATGTGGTTTTTCTCCTTTCTTTTGTTTATGTGATGAATCACATTGATTGATTTGCGAATATTGTACCAGCCTTGCCTTCCAAGAATAAATCCTACTTGATCATGGTGTATGATTTTTTCCATATATTGCTGGATCCGGATTGCTAATATTTTGTTGAGGATTTTTACATCTAAGTTCATCAGGGATATTGGCCTATAATTTTCTTTTTTTGTGTTGTCTTTGCCTGGTTTTGGAATCAGAATTATGCTCGCCTCATAAAAGGAGTTTGGAAGTCTTCCTTCCTCTTGAATTTTTTGAAATAGCTTGAGAAGGATAGGAGTTAGTTCTTCTTTGAATATTTGGTAGAATTCACTTGTGAAGCCATCAGGCCCAGGACTTTTCTTTTTTGGAGAGTTTTTTGATAGCTGTTTCAATCTCATTTGTTGTAATTGGTCTGTTTAGGTTTTCTGATTCTTCCAGATTGATTTTTGGAAGATTATATGTTTCAAGGAATTTGTCCATTTCATCGAGGTTGTCTAGTTTTTTGGCGTACAGTTCTTCATAGTATTTTCTTACAATATTTTGTATTTCTGTTGTGTCAGTTGTTATTTCTCCACTCTCATTTCTAATTTTATTTATTTGAGTCCTCTCTCTTTTTTTCTTGGTGAGTCTTGTTAAAGGTTCATCGATCTTGTTTACCTTTTCAAAGAACCAGCTCCTGGTTTCATTGATCCTCTGTATTGTTTCTTTAGCCTCTTTGTCATTTATTTCTGCTCTGATCTTTATTATTTCCTTTCTTCTACTAGCTCTGGGCTTTACTTGCTGTTCTTTTTCTAGTTCTTTTAGATGCAGGGTTAAGTTGTTTATTTGAGCTTTTTCTAGCTTCTTGAGGTATGCCTGTAATGCTATAAACTTTCCTCTCAGGACTGCTTTTGCTGTGTCCCATAAATTTTGAGTTGACGTATGCTCATTTTAATTTCTTCTTTGATCTCAATGTTAACCCATTCATTGTTTAATAACGTGCTATTTAGTTTCCAAGTGTTTGAATGTTTTTCAATTTTTCTATTGTGGTTGATTTCTAGTTTAATGCCATTGTGATCAGAGAAAGTGCTCGATATGATTTCAATCTTCTTAAATTTGTTGAGCCCGCTTTTATGCCCTAACATGTGGTCTATTCTAGAGAATGTACCATGAGCGCTTGAAAAGAATGTATATTCTGCTGTTTTAGGGTGAAAGGTTCTGAAGATATCTATTAAATCGAGTTGATCTAATATGTCCTTTAAGTCTGCTGTTTCTTTGTTAATTTTCTTTCTTGAGGATCTATCTAATGATGTTAATGGGGTATTGAAATCCCCTACTATTATAGTATTGCAGTTGATCTCGCCCTTTAAGTCTATCAAAGTCTGCTTTATATATTTAGGTGCTCCTATATTAGGTGCGTAGATGTTTATAATGGTTATATCTTCCTTTTGGATTGCTCCCTTTATCATTATGCAGTGACCTTCTTTATTTCTAACTATGGTTTTTGTTTTAAAGTCCATTTTGTCTGATATAAGTATTGCTACCCCAGCTTTTTTTTCATTTCCATTTGCGTGAAATATTTTTTTCCATCCTTTTATCTTCAGTCTGTGTGTATCTTTTGATTTAAGGTGTGTCTCTTGTAGACAGCATATGTATGGGTTCTGTTTTCTTATCCACGCAGCTACCCTATGCCTCTTGATCAGATCATTTAATCCATTAACATTTAAGGTTATTACTGATATGTAATTGTTTATTGCCATTTTTTTCTTTAAAACTGTTTTTCTCTTTTACTATATTCTTTTTTTCCTTTGATCTGTTTACAACAGGTCCCTTAGCATTTCTTGCAGCCTTGGTTTGGTTGCAGTGAAATCCTTGAGTTTTTTTTTGTCTGTAAAGCTTTTTATTTCTCCTTCAATTTTAAATGATAGCCTTGCTGGATAAAGTAGTCTTGGTTGTAGGTTCTTGTTCTGCATTACTTTGAATATTTCTTGCCATTCCCTTCTGGCCTCAAGTGTTTCTGTTGAGAAGTCAGAAGTCATCCTTATGGGGGCTCCTTTGTAGGTGATTGTCTTTTTTTCTCTAGCAGCTTTTAATATTTTCTCTTTATCATTTAGCTTTGATAATTTAATTATGATGTGTCTTGGTGTTGGTTTCTTTGGGTTTCTCCTTATGGAGTTCTCTGTGCTTCCTGAACATGTGAAATGTTTTCCTGCCTAATTGGGGGAAGTTTTCTGCTATAATATGTTTGAACAAAGTCTCTATCCCTTGTTCTTTCTCTTCTTCTTCAGGAACCCCTATGATGCGGATGTTATTTCTCTTCATGTTGTCACAGAGCTCTCTTAGAGTTTCCTCAGACTTTTTGAGTCTCTTTTCTTTTTTCTGCTCTGCTTCCGTGCCTTTATTTATTGTGTCCTCTAACTCACTTATTCGATTCTCTGCTTCATCCATCCTGCTTTTAATTCCTTCCATTGTATTCTTTATTTCAGATATTGTATTTGTCATTTCTGTCTGATTCTTTTTTATTATTTCAATGTCCTTTTTTATATTTGTTATCTCTTTATTTAGGTTTTTGTAATGGCCATCTATGGTTGTTCTAATATCTTTGAGCATCCTAACAATTGTTATTTTAAACTCTGCATCTGGTAATTTGGTTATATCTGATTCACTTAGGTCCTTTTCTGGGGATTTCTCTTGGTCTATTTGTGTTGTATTTCTCTGCCTCCACATTTTCTCTTCACGGGAGTGGCTGTGATCACGTGCTCGGGTGCACAAGGGTTGGTGGCCTTGGCCTTTGCCCCGCCCCTGTGTGTGACGTTATGCTCGGTCCTGAGGGCACTGGCAAGCACCTTTGCTCAGCTGCGGATCTCCGCCTGTTTCCAAGCTTTTGCCCTGCCTTTGCAGGATGATCCCACTCAAGGAACAGCTGCTAGCCTTGGCTCTACCGCCAGGCAGGGCTGCGTGCCCAAGCTCAGCTCCGTAGTGGAACTCCGCCTCTTCTGGGCTTTTGGCTCCACCCCTGCGGGAGGAGCCAGCTACCAAGTCAGACCGCAAGCCTGGGTTGCACAGGCGGGACAGGGCTGTGCTCCTCTGCCCTTGCTCCGGGGCTGGTTTCTACCCTTTCCGGGGTTCCCGCCCTTCTCCCGGAGGCTGGATTACAGGCTGCCGGCAGCTGAGCTTGACCGCTTTTGCACGCCCCCTTCTCTCCAGCGGGGCAAGATTGAGCTCACACCTGAGCCCAGTGGTGGCCAGCCGGCCTCTGCCCCTGCCAGCAGAACCGCGCTTTTGTCTCCCGCTGCCGCCTGCTCTCTGGTGCGCCCTCAGCTGCGTGGGTGGGAGCATTGCAGCTCGGACCCTAAGACTTACTACTGTAGACCCGAAAGCTCCCTCCTTCTATGCGACTCTGCTCTGAATGCTGCAGGGGAGCTTGTTTGGCTGCTCTCTTGCTTCCCTTTGCTGGTATTGCTGTTTCTGGGGGAAATATTCACTTCAGCTTTGGGGAGTGACTCGTCCCAGGGGTTAGGGTGGCTATCTCCCAAAATGTTTCTCCCTATGCCTCCTAGATTGCACTCTCTTCTTGTTACTGTGGTTTTCTCCTCTCCCCCGTCCCCAGGATCCCCAGGTGGTTGTTTTTGAGAGAGATGTTCTGCGCGGTCCCTTTAAGAAGGATCCTGTGTCTGAGAAATCAGACTCTCTCACAAACAGTATCCTGACTTGTTTCCAGCTAAATACTGTCCTTATGCCTCTTCTGGGGTCTGGGGCTGCAGGCTGGGGTTTTGTTCCTGGGGCTCAGGACCCTTTCCCCTCTGCTAAATTCACTTCCCGCCACGCGAGTCTCTCCCTGCTGCCGTTTGCTCCGAGGAGCTGGGCAGCCCTCTCCGCATTTCCGTGTTTCTGCTTTTCCTACCAGTCTCTGTGTGGCTTCTTCAGAGTTCCTTGGTTGAAGAGTCCTTTTAGTTTAGTCCAAAGTTGGTTTTTCCAGATGATAGTTCATAAAATTAGTTTGTAATCCACTTTGGTTCTGGGAGGTAGATGCTGGTACGTCCGCCTACTCCAGCGCCATCTTGTCTCTCCTCTTTTTGTTGTTGATTTTTAAGACATTAATATATTCTGGATACTAGACCTTTATTAGAAATTATTTGAAAATATTTTTCCCATTTTGTAGATTGTCTTTTCACTACTTCAGAGTGTCTTTTGATGTATAAAGTTTTAAAATTTGATGATATTCAGTTTATCTATTTTTGTCATTATTACTGTTGCTTTTGGTGTCACATCTATGAATCCATTGCCAAATTTAAGGTCATGGGTTTAATTCTTAATTTTTTTCTTAGAATTTTAGTATTAGCTCTTATATTTAGATCTTTGATCCATTTGAATAAATTTTTAAATATAATATAAAGTAGATCTCATCATTGTTCTTTTTCATATGAAAATCTAGTTGTTCCAGCATCATTTGTTGAAGAGACTGTTCTTTCTCTATTGAATGGTCTTGGCACCCTTGTTAAAAATTAATTGAACAAAATTATAAGGCTTGCTGCTAAACTCTCAATTTTTTCTGTTGTTATAAATGTCTACCTTTATACTAATACCAAACAATATTAAATATAGTAGTTTTGCAGTAAATATCGAGATGGGGAAGTATAATTCTCTAACATTTTTATAGAGTGTTTGCTTTTCAGAGTCCCTTGCAATTTTATATAAAATTTAGGACAGGCTGTTTTTTATCTCTGCCAAAAAGGTGAGGAATGGCATAAATTTATTTTACAATTTTCAGTGTATAAGCCTTGCATGTCCTTGGTTAAATTAATTTCTAAGTATTTTTATTATTTTGATATTGGAACTAGAATTGCTTCTTTAATTTTGTTTTCAGATTTTTTTATTGCTAGTATATAAAAATGCAACTGATTTGTATGTATTGATATTGCATTCGCCAACCCTTCTGAATTTGTTTATTAGGACTAGTAGTTTTTTTGTGTGCGTGTGTGGAGTCTTTAGGACTTTTTCTATAAAGACAGATCATCTATGAATAAAGAATTTTACTTTATTTTTTCCATTTTCGATGTATTTTACTTCTTGTTTTTCCTAATTGCCCTTGCAAGAACTTTCTGAAAAATGCTAAATAGAAGTGGTGAAAGCATGTATACTTGTTACATTCCTGGTCCAAGGGAGAAAGCTCTCAGTGTTTCACCACTGAGTACAACATTAGCTGTGGATTTTGATAAATGCCCTTAAGTTGGTTGAGGAAATTTTCTTCTGCTCTTTACTTAATGAGTGTTTCTATCATGAGAAGCTAATTGATCTTGTAAAACTGCTTATTCTACATTGATTAAGGTAATCTTATAGGTGTTTTCATTTTATGAATGTGGTATACAGTTGTTCCTCCTTAACTACAGGAATACTGTCAAAGACCCTCTACTGGATGCTAGAAACCAGTAATACTAAATTCTATTATTTGCACTATGTTTTTTCTCTGTGTACATAACTCTGATAAAATTTAATTTATAAATAAGACACACTAAAAGGTTAATGACTAATAATAAAATAGAACAATTATAACAATATATTATAATAAAAGTTATGTGAATGTTATAACATTTTCCAAAATGTCTAACAACCAAGATGACTAGTAAGTGACTAACAGGTAGGTAGTGTGTACACTGTAGATATATCCTAAACTAAGGAATGATTCATGTCTTGAGTAGATAGACTGGGCCAGTGAAAGATTTTATCATATTGTTCAGAATAGCACACAATTTAAAACTTCTGAATTATTTATTTCTGGATTTTTTCATTTAACATATTTGACTGCAGTTGACTATAAGTAACTGAAACCATGGAAAGCAAAGCCGTTGATGGGGAGGCTACTGTATTTTATTTATTGAAATTTGTATGTTTAACCACCCTTGCCTTTTGGGATATATCTCACTTGGTCACAGTGTATAGTCCTTTATAATATATTTCTGGATTTAGTTTGCTAATATCGTGTTGAGTGGTCTTAATATTTATATTTATAAAATATATTGATCTGTCATTTTCTTTCCTTGTGATGACTTTATCTGGCTTTGTTATCAGGGTAATGTAGCTCTTTGAATACTTTATTAAGGATTTCTCATCTTCTACTATTTGGAACAGTTTGAAAAGAAATGGTGTTAATTTAACTTTAAATGTTTCATAGAATTCAACAGTAAAGCCATCTACTTGAATTTTTCTCTGTTTGGAGGTTTTTAGTTTAGTTTAGTTTTTTAAACCAATTCTATCTCTTCATGTTTCTTATATCCATACTAAAAGAATATAAACCAAAAAGCCTTTCTTATTCTTGACCTAATCTCTTGACACAATTTTGAGCCTGTTTTACAGACATGGAGAAGCAAGAACCCACCAGCGAAACCACCTCTACCTTGTGAAACAGTTGCTAACACTCAAGATAATTTTTAAGACCTACTACAGCTGGACAACTAAAGAAACAAACCATCCTTCTATGCCTAGCTGTCTAGCAACAGAAACCATATTGCCCTTGAAAAAGCTCAATAAGAGCCAACTTTCCTCTTTACTCAGGGCCAGTACTATTCTCCTGGTGCCTGGACCTTTCTGCTTTCAGAAAATAAATAAACTTTTCTGTTTCAGCCTTTCCACTCTCTGTAAATTCTTTTACAAACCCACATCTCCAGCCAAACTAACACATACAGATTTAGATGGTTCTTTTTTTCATTTACTTTTGATCATATGTGTGTTTCTTCTACCACTGTGTTTATTTCATCTATGTTATCCAATTTTTTGGATTATATTACTCTTACCTTCTTTCTTTCTGTAAAATCAGTAATAATATCTCTTTCTTTATTTCTGCCACTGTGGGTTTAGTCAGCCCTTTTATTCCTAATTGAATAGGATATAAATTTAGGGCTTTGACTTGTGATCGTTCTTCTGTTTTAATGTTGACTCTTTAAGCTATAAATTTCCCTCTTAGGAGTGTTTTGGCTCCATCCTATAAATTTTGGTGTGGTTGGTTTTTATCTATCTCAAGGAAGTATCTAATTTCTCTTTTGATTGCTTCTTCAATTTATCATGTAAAAGTATAATGTTTAATTTCCACATATGTGTAACTAATTTTTTTCTGTTGTTGATTTCTAGATTCTTTCCTTTATTATCACAAAATATATTTTGATATCTGCTTTATTAAATCTATTGAGACTGGTTTTATGGCCTAACATATGGTTTATCCTGGAGAATGCTCCATGTGCAATTGAGAAGATTGTGTATTTTGATGTTTTTATGTGGAGTGGTTGTGTATGTCTATTAGATCTAACTGGTTAATATTGTCTTCAAAACCTCTATGCACTGATTAATCTTCTGTATGGTTCTTCTATAAATGATTAAAAATGGGACATTAAAATTTCCAATAATTATTGTCAGTCTATTTCTTCTTTCAATTCTATCAACTTTTGCCTCATATAATTTGAGGCTCTTTGGTATGTATGGTTTAAGTTGTTATAATTCCTGATTAATTAACCTTCCATCATTATATAATGTTCTTTTTGTATCTATTTATGATTTTCATGTAAAGTCTATTTTTTCTGATATTAATAAGCCACCTCGCTAGCTTACTTTGGGTCACTAATTGTATGAACTATCTTTTCTGTCTGCACATTTGCTTCATCTTTCTTCTGGTTCCTTAAAAAGCTGTTGCTAAGCCCTGGTAATAAATTTTTTGTCAGTTATGATTTTTGCAACTTCTGAATTTTTATTTATTTATTTTCAAATGTATAATCTTTTTTACTAATATTCTTTATTTGTTGAGACATTATTCTCCTGGTTTCCTTTCATTTTTTTCAATTATTTTCTTTTGTTCTTTGAGCATTTTTAAGTCAGTTGATTTACTGCCTTTATTTAGTAAATTTAATATCTGTCCTTCGTTAAGAAAAGTTTCTGTTAAATTTTATTTTCCTGTTAATGTTCCATACTTTCTTGTTCCTTTGTATGTTTCATGATTTACATTGAAAACAAGTAAATTTGAATATTTTAGTATGCTAAATCTGGAAATAAGATTATTCTCCCTCCTCAGGGTTTGATTTTATTGCTTGCTATTGTTTGCAATTGTTTAATTATTTGTTTCTTTTTTTAATTTTTTATTTATTTATTCATTTTAGAGAGGAGAGGGAGAGACAGAGAGAGAGAGAGGAGAGACAGAGAGAGAGAGAAGGGGGGAGGAGCTGGAAGCATCAACTCCCATATGTGCCTTGACCAGGCAAGCCCAGGGTTTCGAACCGGCAACCTCAGCATTTTCAGGTCGATGCTTTATCCACTGCGCCACCACAGGTCAGGCTAATTATTTGTTTCTTTATCAACTTTTCTAAACAGTTTTTTAAAAATTTCTTTTTTTTTTTTTTTGTCTTATGTTATCTCTGATGTCTCAATTCCTTTAGCTTGAGGTCAGTTAGTCATATGACAGATTTTGTTAAATACTTAGAGCAAACAACAAACAAAAAACAATACTCCTTATGTCTTTTGCAGATTGGCTCTGTGTAATGGGAGTTCTTCAATGCTTAGTCAGGACACTTGCAGTTTTGCTGTGGCATTCACTTCCTATTTGTGCTCAGCAACAGATCTGCTGGACTTGAAACCCTAAGGTCTTCTTAAGTGTTGCTAGAGCATGTCTTCATTCCTGGTCATACCTCTAGCATTCCAGACTTTCAGTTACATACTGGAGATTTTCAAACCCCTCATATCCTAACTAATTCCGTACCCAGCCTTTCCTCCTGTTCTTTCATCATGTCTAATTATTGTTTCCATCTATAATATTTTGCCCAGATGGCTCAGTCATTTGTTGTCTAATATTTTTTGAGAAATATCATTTCTTTAGCTGCTTTCAAACCCAAGAGTTCCAAGTAAGGAAAAACAAAGCCAGGTGTGTTGTATCATTCTTTTAGGAAACTCCCAGAAAGTTCTGAACAGAAAACACAATTGTTTTGGAGACAAGATCAGCTATGGTCCATCTGAAACTAGGTACTCACACTGGGAACATAAAAGACTATCTTCAAGAACCCAATTATACTGAAAACAGGAATAAATGCGAGAAGATTATGTTTAAAGGTCACAAAATTCTCCCACCAGGTTTACACTGCTTTTTTAAAAAATTGAATGTATTGAGATGATACTGGTTAACATAATTATATAAGTTTCAGGTGCCCAATTCTACAGCACATCTCTGTACACTATGTTGTATGTTCACCACCCCCAAGTCCATCACCATTTATATAGCCTATATCTCCCTCCTCTTTTCTCACCCTCCGGCAGCGTTATTTACAAAAGCCAAGATTTAGAAGCAGCCCAAGTGTCCATCAGTAGATGAGTAAATAAAAAAAGTTATGGAACATTTACACAATGGAATACTATGTGTCCATAAGAAAGAAGGAAATCTTAACCTTTAGCAACAGCATTGATGGACCTGGAAAGCATTATGCTAAGTCAAATAAGCCAGTCAAAGAGAGAGAAGTACCATATGATTTCACTCACATGTGGAATCTAATGAACAAAATGAACTAAGAAACAAAATAAGGTGCTTTTTCTTGAGTGAGCATTTGTTTGGTTGTTGTAAAACATTTGTTAAATTCCAGAGTTGTGACAACGGTGACTCTAAAAGTTTTTGCTCTCTATTCTGGGAGTCGGGGAGGAGAGGTATTTCTATTGAAGATTGGGCTCTTAGAGTTACCTTGTCTGTCATTTTCACTGACATTTTGTGACTTCTTAATAATCAAATACAGTCCATCTTTATAAAAAGCTGAATAATATTTGACTTACTGACCATGTTCTCTCCTCAGTCCCCTAGCTTCTAAGATATGAAATATGTGCATATATATGCATTGAAATAAAAGCACTTTACTCTTTTCTCTCAAATAAATGTATTATATAAATTGGTTTCTAATTTTACTTTACATTCTTTTCCTAGACAATTATACTATTTCTCTATTTCATCTATTTATAGTACTCTAAACATTTTAAGCACTGTCTTCAGAATTTATAAGCTGCATCTTTTTTTGCTTTCCTTCATTTCTCCTACTATACTTTCTTCTTGTTAATTCATCCCACCTCCTTTTTTCCCCACAAAGATTTATCAAGCATCTCATAGTTGTATTATACTAGACTTTAGAGATTCAAAGATAAAATCAGCCTCCTTATTAAGTAGTCTAATGAGAAATTTAGCAAACGAATAACTTTTAACACTGTTTATTTATATTAAAATAGCAGTGATTACAGAGTCCTGTGAGGAGAAACACAAGCCAAGACCTTAATGAGAAAGTACTAATGGAGACAAGTATATAAGGATGAAAGGAATTGATCAGAAGATATAGAGTTCCAGGTGAAGATCATATATAGAAAATTCTCATGTTGTTATTAAGTTATCTTTGCACTAAGTAATACAGTATGGGAAGAGACACTGGCTAGGACTAGAGAAAGTGATATTTGGTTGTCAACTTTACTGTTTGCAACTCCATGGTTATTCCTGGCTTTACTCAAGCCATCAAATATATATATTTTCTTTTATATATTTCATTCTATAAATACTTTCATATAACTCTTTACAAGTAGTTGTGCATATATTTATCTCTTCTTCTTAAGACAGAAGAATCCTTAAGGTCAGGCTTTATTTATTTATTTATTTAGTATTTTTCTGAAGTGAGAAGTGGGGAGGGAGAGAGACAGACTTGTGCATGCGCCCGACTGGGATTCACTCAGCATGCCCACTTGGAGGTGATGCTCGGCCAATTGGGGCGTTGCTTCATTGCAACCAGAGCCATTCCAGTGCCTGAGGCAGAGGCCATGGAGCCATCCTCAGCGCCTGGGCCAATTTTGCTCCAATGGAATCTTGGCTGCAGGCGGGGAAGAGAGAGATAAAGAGGAAGGAGAGGGGCTGAGAAGTAGATGGGCGCTTCTCCTGTGTGTCCTGGCCAGGAATCAAACCTCAGACATCTACACGCTGGGCCAACATTATATCTGGACTTCACACTTCAGGAAATTTTCTAGCAAAAAATAAGTACTTTATAAAAATTTGTTGACATAAATGAAATCTATGTATTTTGACATGTGACCTCTTCCATGAGATTATAAACTGCATGTTAAACCATTTGCTAATTGGCCCACTAACAAGATATTCAACAAGTCAAAATTTAACCTTATTTGTTTCCCAATCCACATTCCTTAACATTTTATTTATATGTTTGTCCCCACTGCTCTCTCAGTTACCATCCTTTAAGTCCTTAAGTAATCATTGACTTACTCTAAAAATGCTCCATATCAAATTAACATATAGTTGTTGATTTTATCTCTATAATAAATCCTGAATATATTCATATTTTTAATTCCCTTATTGCTTCTCAAGCTTAAATATTTATTTTAATCCTGAGACATTTAATTTTATCATTTACTGAAGATAACTAATACTCTTAAGCCTCAAAAATAGCTAATTAAAAAGAAATAAAGGGTCATTTTAGAACATATTAATTCAAAGTTTAATTGATAGAGATTATGGTATGACTTTAGAAATTGTAGAATGAATATAGTTGGAAAGTTTTTTTTTTTTTTTTTTAGTTGGAAAGTTTCTTAAATATTTTCTTCAGAAATACAAGTGAATAAAGCCAAAATATATATTGAACATAATATAAATTTTCATAGACACTTAAGGCTTATTTTATTAGAACATTTTATTGAAATACTAATTGAACATATAAAAATAATGAGCTCTATAGTAATTTCATTATAGAAGTATGAACTCTGATCAAGTGAGAGCTAAGTAAGTAAAATCTGTAAGTAAAAATATAAGACAGATATACTTAATTTATACTGTTATCTGAGACTTGTTTCCAGATAAATCTAGAATTGAATATTTAATCTTTTAAGTTGAAAAATAATGTCTTTAAGTATATTTATGTCATAATTTATGTGTTTTCATGTTTATACGTATTATATGATGTGTATGTATATGTTTAATAGTCTCGTGCATTTCCTGTTTGTAGCATTTACTGCTTTGGTATTTTGATATTGTTGATATTTTTTTTCTTGTATTTTTCTGAAGTTGGAAACGGGGAGGCAGTCAGACAGACTCCTGCATGCACCTGACCAGGATCCACCTGGCATGCCCACCAGGGGGCGATGCTCTGCCCATCTGGGGCATTGCTCTGTTGTGACCAGAGCCATTCTAACACCTGAGGCAGAGGCCATGGAGCCATCCTCAGAGCCCAGGCCAACTTTGCTCCAGTGGAGCCTTGGCTGCAGGAGGGGAAGAGAGAGACAGAGAGGAAGGAGAGGGGGAGAGGTGGAAAAGCAGATGGGCACTTCTCCTGTGTGCCCTGGCCAGGAGTCAAACCCAGGACTCCTGCACACCAGGCCAATGCTCTACCACTGAGCCAACCAGCCAGGGCATGTTAGTATTTTTAAGAAATATATTTGCCACCATATCTATGAAGAGATTACTCCTTATGATTTGCTACAACTTGGACATTTGGGGTTATTGTTATCAGCCTGTCACTTGAGCTTCACAATGACTTTTCAATTACTATCATGTACAATGCATTCTCTCTACCTGGATTTCCTACTCTCCTAATTTCTACCTCTCCCAGCAATGTATTATTGATTGACTAAAAGCAGTTTATAGTCAATTCTCCTGGACTAAAGTGAAAGTGTTTCCCATTTTCTTCAAAACTAACCCATGGAAAAGATGGCTGACAATTTATTTTATTTCAAATCTTAAATGATATAAAACAGAGTTATGGAAGGCTCAACATAGTGAACACTAAAAAGACAGAGTTTTGGACAATAAGGCAGCTATGTGATTTGAGATAAAACAACATTCCCTAGGCAGACGTTCTAGATCTATAAAATAAGAGAATCAGAGTAAATAACCCTGAGGTACTTTCTGACTCTAACATACTTCAGGAACACATTCAGCATTGCTAAAACAAATGCGCTTATAAATCAATACAATCTCATGTAACAGATTTTGCAAGTGATAAAATTCTAGCTTGATTAAATCATCTGGTTTCCGTAATATTTCTTGCTTCAAGATAGGGTAATAAGCAATATGGCAGAGGACATAGCATGTAGAGTGGGACAAACTTATATTCAAATATTAACAGTTAAAAGCTTTATTAACTTGGTCAAATTACTTAAAATTTTTGAAAGTCAGTTTGTCATCTGTAAGATGGAGAAAAATATGTGAACCTTGCAGGATTGTTTCCCAGTGGTAGAAAAAACATGTAAAGCTTCACTATTTCTGAGATATAATAGGAAGATAATATAAAATAAATTTTTAGTGATCTTATTATTATATTCATTTGATTGTGACTAGAGTCACCCTTTATAGCACACAAGCATTCAATTAATTTTTAGTATATTACTAAGTAGACTTAAATGAAAAAGAGACCTGAAACACTGCCATAATTAGATAGCACTAATAAAGCCATACTGGGATTTGAAAGATAGAGTCTGCAAATATATAGGTTTGGATATTACTGTCATAAAACTAGGTAAAAGTGACTCAATAATTAGATACCAGTGTTGCCAGCATATGATGTTGTTTTGCTTAATAATTCACTTAATGAATAATTCTAAGTACCTACTTTGTCCTAAATCCTGGAGCTGGGGCAGTAACAAAATCTCTACTCCTGTAATCCTTATTCTAATTAGAGAAAATGAACTTGAAGCAAATGAACTAATCACTATTTAATATGCTATCTAAATGGAGATTGGTCCTATGAAGAAAAATGTAGCACAGTAATGAAAGGACAGAGGAGGAAAATGGTATTTTTTATAAGCTTTTCAAGGCTGTTTCTTTGATAAGTGTTTTGTGGGAAGAGATGAAGGCACAGCCTTGTTCTAGCTGAGTGAGAGAATATGAAGAAGAGAGAAGAGCAAAGACGCTGAGGCAGAAGACTACTTAGGTTGCTCAAGAAACAACAGGATGTAGAGAGAATGAGAAAGAGCTGGCAATAATGAGATAAGTTGTGTGTGAGGGTAGATGTGGATTTTATCCAATGTGAGTCAAGGACACTGTAAATACAATTGTGGAAATTAACAGTATATAGAGTCTGAGAATTAACTACTAGGTACATCAGCATTGTTGTTTCCTTGTTTTAAAATGTTATCAATAATAAATTATAACAATGCATTATAAATAATTTAGATTGTCTCTTCTGTGAACATCTAATATTTGCTAATACAGTTTCTATTAACTTAGCTCAAACACTCAATCTGCAGCCTCAATTGTGCTAAAAATCATGGTTTTGCACTTGAATCTTTTTTTGATACAGATAGCAAGGAAAAGTCATCTTAGTAGAGTGTTAATATAGAACATAATGGAATAGGTAATTAGTACAGTGAAGGATGATAATCAAATACTGAAGGTTAGAGCAATCCATGGGGTTATTATCTAACGAAATAAAAAATTTAAAAAAAATTCTCCATGACAAGTATTTCTTTGTTTGTTTTTAGTCCTGAAAATAAGTAAATAAATAAATGGACAGAATAGTTGATAAATAAGTATTCCTAACAACTTGTCATTTTCAAGTATATGTTATTAATTTATGGTTGTTATACCATCTCACATCAGTAACTCTGAAATGTTAATACAATGCAATGAAATGTCAAGGGCCTGTTTACATAAATGCATATAGTACATATATGGAGAGATGGTGATGTGTACTTATTCATTTTTTAGAATTACTAGAATCATCTAGTTTTCCTCAGCTTTCATTGGAGGTTTGAAGGTGCTGACACATCTTTCCTCATTCTCCCATCTGAGATCAAACAAAGATAATATTTAAAAAGGTTGTTATAAAAAACTTTGCACAGTTACCACCATTGATACATTTGTATCTTTAGTCTATTAATATGCATCTACATTATGAGTGTGCATGGGGATTGTGCTTTTATTAAGCAATAAAGGAAGTTTTGGTGAAAAAAAATGACTGGAAAAGTAGAATGATAGTCTACAGGCAGTAAGATGATGGTTGTTTTTTGTTGTTCTTTTCTTTAAATGCCAGCAAAACTGTTCAGAAGTCTGGATTTAAGGCGAACTATAATTTTACCTTAATTTTTATTTATTTAGTTTTTATAATACTGTCTATACCCTTCATCGTACCCACCCATCCTAAGCAAAATCTTCCACCTTTATTTATTCTCTTTTTCCCTTCATTACTCCCTCTTACCCTTTCCCTCTGGCTATTGCTACCCTGTTTTCTTTATTATATGCGGCTTAAGTGTCTGTCGCCGATAGCTTATTGGTTGCTTGCATAACTGTACTAGCCAATGGGGTGAAGTTGCCACGGCATTCAAATAGTCCCGCCTTCTGGCATGCCACCTCACAAATTGAGGTTAAAGATTGGAGCAATTATTATGCTGTTAAGAAATCTTAACACCAGAAGGGGTCTTTGCAATGGTACAAGACTAGAGGTTCTCCAATTGAAAAATAATGTCATAATAGCTAAGTCTTTGACTGGCTCCTCTAAAAGTGAAATACATGTCATTCCAAGAATTGATTTGGCTCCATCTCAAACAGGGTTGCCGTTTCAATCGAGACGTAGACAATTTCCTGTAAAACTTGCCTTTGCTATGACCATCAATAAGTCTCAGGGCCAAACGCTTAAGCGTGTTGGCATTTTTTTACCTGAGCCTGCATTTGCACATGGTCAACTTTATGTTGCCTGTTCAAGAGTTCGTGAAAGAATGGACGTAAAATTAAAAATAATTGATGGTCCTCTGCAAGGCAAGCTTAAAAATGATGGAAAGATCTACACAAGAAATGTTGTGTACAAAGAGATCTTTGACATGTGAATTAACATTTTATTATTTAAATCACCTTTATTTATTGAGCTAGCGGTGGCTCTTAAGAAATGTACCGCCAGTGGTTTCCTTCATTGCACTCTACTTTAAGCAATTAAGCAAGTAGAAGGGGGAAACCCCATGGGGCAGTAAGCAAAGGGGCGTCCTCACCGCCTGCCCTGGGTAATTCAGTTTGAATTAGCAGACACCTTTGCACAAATCATTTTAGTTACAATTTATAATATCTAGAACAGCGGTCATTTCGTATGACCGCCAGGCTTTCTAGTCTGTATATATGTGTCATGCATATATATTTTTTTGACTAATCCCTTCACCTTCTTTGATCCAGTCCCCTCTTCTCTTTTCCCTCTGACAGCTGTCCATCTGTTACCTGTGACCTTGACTTTGTTTCTATTTTGTTCCTAAATTTATTGTGTTCATTAGATTCTACATATAAGTGAGATCATATGGTATTTGTCTTTCTTTTTCTGACTTATTTTACTTAGCATAATAATCTTCCAGTCTATTTATGCTTTTGAAAAGATAAGATTCCTTCTTTTTATGGCTGTGTAGTATTCCATTGTGTAAATGTGCCGCAGCTCTTTTATCCACTCATCCACTGATTGACACTTGGACTATTTTCAGATCTTGGCTATTATTAATAACACGGCAATGAATATGGAGTTACATATCTTCTTTTGAATAGTATTTTGAGATTCTTAGAATATATTCCTAGAAGTAGAATAGCTAATATGGCAATTTCATTTTTAATTTCTCAAAAAAACACCATACTGTTTTCCACAGTGAGTGCTCAAGTCTGCATTGCAGAAAGGTTCCCTTTTCTTCACAACCTCTCAACACTTGTTGTTTGTTGATTTAATTAAAGCCATTCTAGTAGGTTTGAGGTAATATCTCATTGTGGTTTTACTTTGCATTTCTCTGATGATTAGTGACACTGAACATTTTTTATATGCTTATTGGCCATCTGTATGTCTTCTTTGGAAAAATGTCTATTCAGGTCCTTTACCCATTTTTTACCTTCCTGAATTGTTTACCTTCCTGGTGTTAAGTTTGACCAATTCTGGTTATTAACCCTTATTGGATATATTGACAAATACAGTCTCCCATAAAGTGAGTTGTTTTTTATTTTGTTAATGGTTTCTTTTGCTGTGCAAAATCTTTTTAGTTTGATGTAGTTCCATCTGTTTATTTTTCTCTTTATTTCACTTGCCTGAGGAGCTAACTTGCAAAAATATCGCTACAAGAAATGTCTGAGATTCTACTGCCTATGGCTTCTTCCAAGATTTTTATGGTTTTGCAACTTACATTTAGGTCATTTAGGTCTTTTATCCATTTTGAGTTTATTTTTGTGGATGGTGTAAGTTGGTGATCTGGTTTATTTTTTTGCATGTAGCTGTCCAATTTTCCCAATATCATTTATTAAAGGGATTGTCCTTACTTCATTATATACACCTGCCTGCTTTGTTAAATAGTAATTGACCCTAGAGGTATGGGTTTATTTCTGGGTTCTCTGTTCTATTTATGCCTGTTTTTATGTCGGTACCAGACTATTTTGATTACAATAGCTTTGTAGTATAGCTTGATGCCAGAAGTGTGATACCTGCTACTTTGTTCTTCATTTGCAAGATTGCTTAGGTTATTTGGGTTATATTCTTCTTCTTCTTCTTTTTTCTTTTTTTGGATCCTATATAAATTTTTGTAATATTTGTTCTAGATCTGTGATGTGTGCCATTGGTATTTTAATAGGTATTGCATTGAATGGATAGATTGTTTTGGGTATAGACATTTTAATGATGGTAATTCTTCTTATCCATGAACACAGTATATGCTTCCACTTGTTTAAATCTTCTTAAATTTCTTTTTTCAATGTCTTGTAACTTTCCAAATACAACTCTTTCACTTCCTTGGTTAAATTTATTCTTAGGTACTTTATTATTTATTTAAATTTTTTGCAATAGAAAATGTGATTGTCTCCCTAATATCTCTTTCTGACAATTCATTATTGGTATATAAAAATATCATCATTTCTAAATATTGGATTTATATCCTGCAACTTTGCTGAATTTATTTATTAGATCTAGTACTTCTCTGGTGAAGACTTTTGGCAGAATCATTCTCAACATGATCTAGACTTAAGGCAAAGTATAATTTTCAACTCTAATCAACATGTTACTCTAAAGTATCTGTGCATTTTTAAAACTGAGCCTTGTTTTCTCTTTATTTGTTTTTGATGATAATCAGATTACTCTCAAAGCATGGCCAATTAAATTATTATTTTTTATTTACATTTATTAGCCATCTAGAGAAAGAAAGAAAATGTAGTTGCAAATGTTATTTTTGTCATCATTAATATGTTAGCTAAGAAGTCAAATTAAATGATAACAAAACAAGAGGAAAATTAACCAAGGTTAAGAGTTATAAAATACATATTTCTCAGATTTTATTCAGTAATTCCAGAGCAAGTTCCAAGAAATGGCATTTTGATAAGGGCTCCAAGAGATACAGATGTTAAGCACTTTGAAAACACTTAAAATAGATAATAAAAAAGGCTTATAATAAATGTTTAAGGAACCATAAAGTAATATCACCAAAATTAAGAAAGAATATCTTAATTTACTGTCTGATTTAAAGAAATACAATTTAAATGAAAGAATACTTCAGGAAATTATTTGATTATAATTGGTATATCTTTATTAATAATTCCAGATTTGTTTGAAATCTAGTTATTTTTATGTAAAGATTTTTTTTTAGATTTTGTCTTATGCCATCTGTAACAATGGTCATGAAAAAAAAGAACTTCAAAACAATTTATTTATTACAAATGTCAATATAAATATACATATTTATTCATTTAAAAATATTTTGGAATATATGCTAATGCCAGGTATTCTGCTAGGTGCTGAAAAGATAGCAATGATCAGAACTATCCCAGAGTCAATGGATATTGTCTGGATTAGTGCCTCTTATACTTTAATTGGCATTAGAATCACATGGGGACCCCTATGAAATGGAGCTGCTAAGTTAGTATGTCTGACATAAAGGTTGGTTTTGGGATTCTAGCAAATAAATACTGTTGATTTTGAGCACATTTTGAGTATCAAGGGTCAGAGAATTGAAATATCTGCTCTAACAGTTCTTGCTGTAGTTATTCAGAATGAATCACACCAAGATGTGGCATGTGGATTAATTTGAGCTGAAAGCAACTGAGACCTAGTATGCTCAAAAGAAACTTTTACTTTTTCCATAAAGTATTTAAAGTGGATCCCCTAACTATAATATGAATTTTTACCAGATTTTATGTTCATGACCTATCTATATGATAGGGAAAAATATCTAATTACTGAACATCTGTTCTTCTTATCATCCTGTGAATTACTCTCCTCCCCTCTGAAGTATCAGGTCATTTACCTGACTCCTTAGCTCAGGAAAGCATATATACTTCATTTTACATTTCCATCTCTGAACCTCTTATAAATATCGGATCTCTGATACTTATATATTCGGAGTTCCCGTACATTTGTATGTAATTAAATATGGTTATTTTTTTTCTTGTTAATCTGTCTTACGTTGATTTACTTATTAGATCAGTCAAAAACAGGAGGAAAATTTCTTCCTCCCCAACATTGCTATAGACATTAAAACCAATATAGTCATCTATATCTTCACTGTGATATAGATACATGAGAAATGGAAGGGTTGGGAGCTATCTTGCCAGTATAATGCTTAGTTACATACTCTGAGTTTTAGAAGAATAGTTTCCAAACGTATTTTTTATATGAGACCCAGTCAATCAAAGTGTCTTTAGCTCTTCAAAATATACCTCGTCATTGATATAGAACAATTTCTAAACATATTAGTAATTGTTGATAGACATGTAGTCAGCAGATGATTCACAGTTTCTAATATTTTATAGAACACTGCTTGTATTGAAAAAAAACCCCACTCATTCTTTTCTTAAGATCTAGTTACAGATGTAGACTAATGTGAATCATTCTCAATACATTTAACAAAGCCTTTTTCTTTTACCACATTTAAAGCATTTAATAAAGTTTTCATGTGAGAGAATTTGAACTCATATTTTTAATTTTATTGAACTTAATTTCAATCATGTAGAATTTTTGTAGGACCAAATGTCACTTATATTTTAAACATTTGAGCTTAATAAAGAAGTTTTCTTGACATTCTTTATATTTTGCATGACTAGAGAAAAAGAAGATAATGATGTAACCCCTTTATAAAGACTTTTATTTTCAGTTGTCTATGCAAATAAAGCAGGTCAGGCAGAACTCACATAGAAATCTTAGCAACAGCTGAGTTCACTGGGAAACACTGCTGAGAAAGAAACGTGGTGAATGTGCCTGTCTCCAATACCTACAGCATTCTTTGGTAGCTTTCAAAAGTCTATCTGGATCAGATACAGCGGTGATAACTTTTCAGAAATTTTTCAATCTGTGGTTAAACAATTATTAAAAATTAAATTATATAAACAGTATTAAATAAATGTTTTTAAAAGAGTAGATGATAAATATGCATAATTCACTATTTCCTGTATAATTGTGCACCGCTGAATACCTCTTCCCAATTTCCTGTTCAATGACACCATTGCATGTAATTTGGAGTCATCCTTGGTTGGAGGATTTATAGCATGAAAATTGGCACCGCACATTATCAATCACACATAACCACACCCTGACCCAGAGCTGGTTCTTAAATATTTATAGGCACACCACTTGTCAGATGTCACGCTTTGGATGAAAGGACTTTAATCTTAGAGTTCTTGGAACTTAAAACCATATAATTTAAGGATGACTTGTCTCTGCCTTGGTATGAGCAGAGACTCTAATATTACAGTATGATCTGACAAAACCTTGGCTATAGGTGTGCCTTAGAAGCTCAGCGTTCAACATTGGAATGCACGCTACTTCCTTTACACAGGCTGCTGCCACTAACCTTTGCAGTTGACTAAGTTCAACTACATTAGCACTATGCAGTAACTAAGGAGTAAAGTAACTCAGAAAGAGCTCAACAAAATGTGTCACTTTGGCATATCAACTTTTTAAGCTGAAGGCAATCAACACTCAGCAGATTCAAGAAAGACTTACCTTTCCCATAGCCACCTAAAAAAATTTATGTAGAGGGCCTGGTCGAGAATTTTTTTTTTCTCAACAGGAGCTCTACATGAACAGAACTCCTTTTCTGATGCTAGCTTCATGAATCGTCCTTCAGTTTATTAATCTCTACAATCCAAGAATATGAGTGAGATGTCTTAAGCTGGGTGTAGGGAGAGCTCGGCAGGTCCTGGAAATCAAACTCTTTTCTGTGTCCCATTGTCACTGCATGGCACAATAAACCTTTATTTACTAAACATTTGTTCTTTCCATCTTCCTGTTTGAAGTTCCAGACCCCTACCTCCATCTCCTTAGCTCAGGATGGCTTATAATACTCAATTACTTGACTGCACAAAGGTTTCATACACTTAAGGAGCCTTGTGTGGATGTAATTAAATATTTTTCTTCTGTTAACTTTTCTTATATTAATTTGATTATTAGACTAGTCCAAGAACACAAAAAGAATTTTTTTTTCTCAATAGGAGCTCTACATGAACAGAACTCCTTTTCTGATGCTAGCTTCATGAATAGTCCTTCAGTTTATTAATCTCTACAATTCAACTATATTACATTTTTTTTCACTGAATTAGGTAGTATATATTATGTAACATGATATGTGTAATCAGAGAAGGGAATCATTTTTTAAAATTTTACATAACATGATGTAACACATTTGTGATCTCTTTGAAAGTTTATATAATTTTTAAAGATAATTTTGGCATTGCCTTTTATATGGGATTTTTTTTGTCTCAAATCCCATTATAAAAAGAAATGTATACTAATACATAATGCTTTTTTATCATCTTATCTCTTTTTTTAAATCTCTTTTTTAATGATATATCTTAGATGTTTGCCTGTCTGAAGTGGTTAAAATAAACTTCCAGAATACCTTTCTGACTTATTATTCTACAACTCTGTGACTCATTGAAGATTTATATACAATCAGTCTGTTCAATGAAGTTGGTCCCAGTATAGAAAAATATATTTTGTTTATTTTAAATCACTGGCCTAAACCAGTTTACATGAATGTGCGTTTTGATTCCTTTGAACAGATGGAGTTGTGCTGAAGTCTATAGGTATGTCCCCTGCACTACTGGAGAAAAACTGATCTCATAACTCCAATTTCCTCCCCATGTCTTAGAAGTCATAAAATATAATGCAAATATAAAATATAGTTGTCATACTTATCATTGTTCATTAAAATGTAAGGTATTATAAAGTTACTGTCAGTGTTTAAGTAAAGTGTCTTGTCTAAAACTAAAAGCATCTCAAGGATTTCTTTCATTCAAGAAAAATACTTTCAGGAAATCAAATTCATTCTATTTACATTTCAGTTCTGTTTTAAACTGCATTATTAGCATTAGGCATTCTATTTATCCAGGGAAATAAACTTTATGCAATAGGAATGTTAATTTTTCTCATAATGTTGCTAACATATATTTGCAAGAAAGTGGTATTGATATTTTTCTAATTACAAAAAGGAAAACCTGTACCAAGACATATTTTCAAGATATATTTAATACTCAGTTCATTTATTAGATTTTTAAAATAACAATCTTCAAGGGACAACACACTTAACTATGAGACGTGTGAAATAATAAGGTGTCAAGCAACATGCGGAATAAAGGGAAAGTAATGGAAGGCGATGCTAAGAAGATAGCTAAAAGAGACAAAAAAGGGAAGAGGAATGGAAGAAAGGCAGGGGGGAGGGAGGAAGGGAGGAGGAGGGAGGGAGGATGGGAGGGAGGGAGGGAAACCACTGATTAGAAAACATAATAACAAATTTAAATAAAGCATATCTGGTAAACATAACTGATTTTTATTTATTCAATATGCTTTAAGTGTCCAGCTTAATTGTCTTCTAGGAGTGGCTGATTTAAATGATGGAGTGGGCTTGTAGCCCTGTGTGGCCATGCGCAGTGAGCTCGGCCATGGTTGTGGGCCTGGTCACGGGGCGGCAGCTCTCTTGGATGCAGAGCATCACTGCACAGGGCCTCAAAAATCTTAGCCATGCTCTTCTCATTTGGTATCAACAGCATTTTTTATCAGCGTGGCATTTATCCACTCGAAACCTTTACTCAAGGGCAGAAATAGGGACTCACCTTGCTTCTAACTGCTGATTCTGAGCTCATGAAATACTTAAATAATGTAGTGAAACAACTGAAAGATTGGTTGTACAAGTGTTAAGATCAGACACCGGTGGTAGTCATCCTGAATATTGAAAGTGGTGAGGTCCTTGAAAGATGGCAGTTTGATATCAAGTATGACAAGACTGCCAAAGATGACAGCATACTCAGAGAAAGTTCTCAGAAAGCTATCCAAGGTGAAATTTGCCCAGTGATCAGACCGATCACAGCTACTGTGACATTTCTGCCACTGTTGGAAGTTTCATGTTCATTTGATCTGCTGATTTATACAAAGATTTGGTTGAACCTGAAACGTGGTGGGAAAAGTTGGGACCACAGTTCATTACCAATTCTGAGCAAGTCAGTCTGCATTCCTTCACTACTATGATCTACAAAGGAAACATGATGGTTCACAAAATCCCTGTCCCTAAGAGAAGATGAGACAACAATGTCATTCTCAAATGTGTGTTTCCTGAAACCAAGTCAACTATAACAGGTTTTTATTACACTGATTAAATTTGAGATGGTGAAACAACATTATAATCTACTGAACTGTGCATAATTGTTACATTTTTGGGAAACTACTTGAGTTTCAACAAGGTTGACATAATTTTTTGTACACTGTTCCAAAGAGAACGACCAGAATATATCAGCACTGTAATGTCTGTTCCTTTGTGGATGGTAATTGTAGATGGAAAAACTTTTGTTATAAAGTGAAATGCCTTCCTATTTTTGGTTAAGTAGCTTGAATCAGAATATAGGTACTGCCTGACCAGGCAGTGGAGCAGTGGATAGAGTGTAGAACTGGAATGTGGAGGACCCAGGTTTAAGATCCCAAGGTCGCCAGCTTGAGTGCGGGCTCATATGGTTTGAGCAAAGCTCACCAGCTTGGATCCAAGGTCGCTGGCTCCAGCGGATTACTCTGTCTGCGGTAGCCCCACGGTCAAGGCACATATGAAAAAGCAATCAATGAACAACTAAGGTGTCGCAACAAAAACTAATAATTTATGCTTCTCATCTCTTTCTACTCCTTTCTGTCTGTCCCTAACTACCCCTCTCTCTGACTCTATCTCTGTCACTATAAAAAAAAAAAATAGGTACACATGAAAAACAGAAAAAAAGTCTGAATATTCAGAATCTTTGTTTAGGTCCTAAAAATTAATAAATCATCAGTAACAAAATATTACCATAAGGTCCTTTTGCCATTTTTTTCACCTGTGTCATTTCCATATTGAAAAAAATCTCTAATTACGTATTTGAATTTAATCTATATAGTTTGTATGTAGAAAATTATCACATTTTTTTACTCTTTAAATTTCAGTGGTACAGAACTCTTAAAATGTCTTTGTGTGTTTTAGAAAATCAAGCTTTATATACCAATAATAAAAATAATTATGTAAATAAATGGTGGAGATGGATTTGAAATATCGAGGAAGAGAAATCAGGGTATATTCAATACCTCCTTCTACTTGTCTGTTACTAATTATCCTTCTTTATCACTGAATAATTATGTGACCTTGGACATATGTTCTTTTTTTCTTTCTGGATATTATTGTCAAACTTTAAATAAAACCATATCTGAAAATCATTTAAGCACTATGCTACTATCAGTTGTAATGTGAATATTAATTATTATTAATAAAACAAAGTAGATACTTCTGGCTCAATAAGTGAACAAAGCTTAGGGCCAGGATTCACTTCTCAATGACACTCTGCATTGACGTCTCTAAGTTGTAGAATCTTGGGTAAGTTTTTATCATTTTATATTGTCATCTCTGATGTGCTAAGTTGGTAATGAATTTATGGAAACAAAACTTATGCTTTTGTTGTTTTATGACTACTACATACTTCAGAAAGCAATTGCCATTTTTTTATAAAAATCTAATTTCAGTAGAATAAAGTATAGTAAATGTAAAATGGTCACACATAATCAGCTAACAAAACTGATGCTTTCTTAGCTTATATGAAAAGAATTTGAAATCTCACAGATATACCCGAAATAAGTTCTTTTTGTCTGAATAGAGCAATCTGGTCATGTTTTGATAAGAACAATGAAATCCAGAGTGGAAAAGGTATCTGGCCAAAGATTTAGAACAGGGGTCAGAAACCTATGGCTCGCGAGCCGGATGTGGCTCTTTTGATGGCTGCATCTGGCTCACAGACAAATCTTCAATAAAAAAAATAATAATGATAAAAATATAAAACATTCTCATGTATTATAATCCATTCATTTCCTATGGCTCATGTTCATTGTTGCGGGTGGCTGGAGCCAATCACAGCTGTCCTCCAGAACAACACCAAATTTTTATTGGATAATGAGTAATGTACACAGGTCATTGCATGGCTCTCACAGAATTACATTTTAAAATATATGGCATTCATGGCTCTCTCAGCCAAAAAAGGTTTCCGACCTCTGACTTAGAAAGACAGGGTAGAACTCAGGACTGCTACCTTTGGAATGAAATATCCTGCCTACTGCATTAATGCCTCTCATATTTAGTACATAGATTAGCTGTCACAAAACACAAAGTCTTTTGTCATATTTGGATTAGAGCAGCCACAGTGTGGCTTGGAAGAAATCAGCCGACATAAGGCGGTATCATCTGTGAAAAGAAAGAGGTCATTATTGGCTATTTCTGTGAGTGGCTTGAAAAGAGGAAGGGAAGAGTGTCACACTCTGCATGGATCCTTGAAGTTTTTCTGCCTAACACTCCATTGACAATGACAAGTTGCCATCTGTTAGTGAACTCTTCCAGAAGAGCGCGAAAGCTACCCAAGAACATTTTGCTATAGTCAAACTGATTCTCCAAATCCAGTCAGGTGCCAACAGATATAGCCATGTTCACTAGTAAACTTTCTCTGTGAACTAAGTAAGTGTTGTGGAATAAATTATAAGTATTTCTAAATTATAAATTGCTACTTGAAAGAAGCTGTCAATTATTCTACTAATACAAAAGGCATGTAAAACATACTTTAATAACTTTTCTTGCAAGTATATTTAGCAGTGCATGGTTTTTTTTTAATTCTTTACCAAACTGTATATTTGTAGAAAGTGGCATGAAGCTGTCCAAGGAGAAAAGTGAAACTGACCAGTTTATACATTCACCTTAAATTGCATCTTTTACTGATTTTCTGATGCAGATGGGGGAAATACTGAGCAGTGGATTGTGAGTACCTCTCCATTTCCTGCATGCTAAAATTGAGAAAAGTCAGAGAATAAAACTTTTTCACCTTAGCATGTTGACAGCTAAGAAGGCATAAAAATCTTTTAATAATAATATTCTTCCTTGTTTGCATGGAGTTTTTATGAACTATTGATACAATTAAATACATAGTCTATTTGTTACTTTTCTATTTTTAAAAGTTACACAAATTTCTGGTTATTTACAGAGGTAGAAAATAAGATTTTATTATGTGTTAATACAATTCACATTTAAAATGTTAGTAGCTAAAGAGTAAGAATAGTAATATTTGAAAAACTGTAATATTGGACATGTTGACAATATTAAATTTTAACTGAAGTCTGTGCTCCTGGCAAATAGAGAAAATTAAGAAATCTCTCCACTTTTTCATATTCCGGGAAACATCTAACTGGAAAGAACCACCCCTACTGTATGACTGAGACAAAGCTGAAAGATTCCTGCTTGTTTACCTATCACCAGGGCAGACACAGACCCCCACATTCTTTTTTGCCTCATAAATGACTGGCTGAACTATTTGTCCCGAGTAATCATTTGGAGCAAACCACTTTTTAACTAAACTTTAGTTAAAATCCTGGACTTCTACCAGATTCTTGCACTTTTGCCTACTCACAACCTGAGCAACAGACAACCCCTCCTTAAACAATTCCCACCCACCTTTGCCTCAGGGCAAAACATTTTCTGACTCCCTCTCTTGCCTTCTGTCAAATTACCTGTATGGCCAGTAGTCACAGCCTTCGCGGCCATGCACATGCTGCTTCACATTAGATTCAGGCAGACGGTAAAGAAACAGTGGAGTCAAAATGGTGAGCCATCCTTTATTAAAGTCTTGCACCAGCGGACCAGCAAACACACAGGGAAATCAATTCCCTCTTCACTCAGTCAGAGCTCACAAAGCTACTGACACATTATCTGGTTCCACAACCAGGAGAATCTTCTTTGGGTTATCCTAGAACCAAAGGCCTCACCAGTCTCAGTGGAGCTCACAAAAGCCCCTCACATCTGGTTCCCCATCTGCACACCTTTAATTTCTCTGTTCTCCCTCTCTCTTTTTTCTACCAACATGGCTTCTTTCTCTCCCTTCTATTCCTTCTCTCTTCAATACTTTCTGGCACGAAAACCTCTTCTCTAGCAAACATTAGCAAGACAGTGGCCCTTCCCAAACAGGAAGGTAATTAGCAATTTCATAGATCACATACCTGGCACTGCCCAGTGCCATTTTTTAACACTAAAAGTGAGCAAACTAAAAAAATACAAATTTTACAAACTCAATTGTCCAACACCACCTGTTGGGCAGATAAAATATATTATGCTCACTTTGTTAAAGATGGCGCTGCCCATGTGGAAGCCCATTGCCAAGGTGATGGGATTGGTTGCCCTTCTTGCTTGGGATGGACATAATTATATAATGCATGTTGGGGGCGGGCTGTGGGCAGGCAGGATCCTTGTAGCCTGGGGCTTGGTTTTGGGACTAAGCCTTTCCCACCCTTTTAGATGTGGGGTGGTGCAATCCTATCATGCCTCAGAGAAGTGACTTTGTATCAGAGACTTTCTTGTTTGTATATTTGATGAAAGGTTTTGGTTTCTACACTATAAAATGGGGCAGACAGGGAGCTTGCTTTCTCTCGGTTCCTGAGATTAGCATTAGAGGAGAGAGCAGAGAAAGGAGAGCAGAGAGAGGCCATGTGGAGGAGAGTAGAATTAGCCAAGATGGCAGAATTAAAAAGGAGAAGCCAGTTTGTGCAGAGAGAAGGAGTTGGGGAACAGAGGTGAATAAGGCTGGTGAGCTAGAAACCTTTGATTCTAGGAAACTCGGATAAGTCAGTAGCTTTGTGAGCACTGAATGAGTGGGTTTTGGAGCCCAGTGTGTGTTTTTACTTGCCTGCCAAGTTCAAGCTGGGATTAAAGGTAATGGCCCACCAGTTCTTTTGCGCTGTTGTTTCATCACCGACTGTCCGAATCAAATGCGAACCTGCACTGGCCAGGTGACTGTGATGGTGGCCATGGCTACTGGCTTTACACCACCCTATCATCTTGCTTTCCTCATCTGCTTCTTTCTGGTTTTATTTACTCATCTCCACAAAAGAACATGTTTTGTTAACCCTTGAGATGCTTGCCGATCTTATGGTCAGACCATTCACAATACAGTGAATAATTTCCCTGCCCCCACCACTGCAATGGTCCCTTTTCACCTCCTGTGGCAATACTTTTAATATCTACCCTTACTAAGTCTGATTTTTTAGTATTTGACGTAAAATGCGATGAATGTGATTTGGTTCAGTTAGCTCTGGACAGTGAGGCTTTGACTACATCCTTCAACGAAAGACTGGAACGACTGCTAGCCAATGTGGTGTCCACATTTTGACCAGCCAATATCATCGTTCCATTATTATAATCATAACATCTTTCCTGTCACTATTTTGTGTCTTTATAAAAGGAGCCATCAGTGTTTCACTTATAATGCAGTAAAATTTTAAGGTTTAACAAATATCCATAAAGAATAGAAAAAGATCGTTTTAATAGTTTGAATTTATAGCAGGTGATGAAGCATGTGTGATTTTTTAAATCACACATTTATTACTTCATGTAGTTTCTCTGAATAAAAAAAAATGAAAAAAATGCATGTAGAGCAATATGAAAGGTACATGTTGGGCAGATAAAATATATTATGCTCACTTTGTTAAAGATGGCGCTGCCAACATGGAAGCCTGTAGCCCAGGTGATACTAATTGCCCTTCTTGCTCAGGATGGGCATGATTATATTAATGTGTGTTGGGGGCGGGCTGTGGGCAGGCAGGATTCTTGTAGCCTGGGGCTTGGTTTTAGGACTAAGCCTTTCCCATCTTTTTTTGATGTAGGGTGGTGCACTCTCATGAGGAATCAATCCCATTATGCCTCAGATAAGTGATTTTGTATCAGAGACTTCCTTGTTTGTATATTGGATGAAAGGTTTTGGTTTCTACACTATAAAACGGGGCAGACCGGGAGCTTGCTTTCTCTCGGTTGCTGAGATTAGCATTAGAGAGGAGAGCAGAGAAAGGCCACGTGGAGGAGGCCAGGAGAAACAGCCAATGTGGCAGAGTGCTGAAGGAAAAGCCAATTAGTGCAGAGTTTGTGCAGAGAGAAGGAGATGGGGAACAGAGGTAAATAAGGCTGGTGAGCTAGAAACCTTTGATTTTAGGAAAACTCGAATAATACAGTAACTTTGTGAGCACTGAATGAGTGGGTTTTGGAGCCCAGTGTGTGTTTTGCTTGCCTGCCAGGTGCAAGCTAGGATTAAAGATGATGGCCCACCAGTTTTTGGCTCTGTTGTTTCTTTACCGATTGTCCGAATCCAATGCGAACCTGCATGGGCTGGGCGGCTGTGATGGTGGCCGTGGATACTGGCTTTACAGGCACATACGATAAGGTACTTAATCTGTTGGCTTCACTGAAAATTGTGCTTGAGAGAAATGTTTTCTTTACATTAACAAGCAATTTTGCATGAGATACTTTGAAAGAAAAAAATTAAGTTCTGTCTGTGACACCAGTTTACTGGAAACCAGTGATTAGAGTCAGATATTTCATCTCCACACTGCGTTAATTAAGGAAAAACACACATAATGATAAACCATTTTTAAGTAAATGGCTTTTAATTAGAAAAATGCAACCTAGTTCTGTTTTTTTCCAGGCCTTATCTGATTTGTTTGCACTTGCTTCTATAATTCATCATGGGCAAATTGAGTTTTAAAATTATTCTTGAATGTAACTGCTCTGTCACAGTATTGATGTTCTTAGAGGGTTTAATGAGAAGGTGCTAAATTTTAATATCAAAATCAACTGATGGAACTAATACACATATATATTTATATTTAGGATTGTGTATTGAGATTTTTAGTGTGCTTCAACAATGGCTTTGGCACATTTCCTTGTTCAAAGGAGTCACATAGGAACTTGGGATCTTTCTTTTATACCATGACAACTTTTATGGTGGCCTCTCATTCAGTTTATGTCAAAATGTTGGCCCCTCTCCACCTGCCTTTGTATTGACTCATATTTTACCTTAGGCCAGAAAGCATGCTGAGCAGCTTCCAACAAAGTGAGACCAGGAATGTTTCACAACTGCTCTGCAGGAAGAACTGTCTGAAGTTTGGCTGCATCCTCCCCTAGAGTCAGCTCTAAGCTATCACTTTGCTAATGAGCTCCGTTTTCACCAGCATGTAAAAACACTCTGCCTCTGTTTCACAATGTTGCCAGCTTTGTTGAACTTTTAAGTCCCTGGGAGTTTTTAAACAATGTTTTGTAGTATTCTCTAATGCCGAGGACTTTCCAAAATCAATGAAGAATATAATTTAACAATCTCCTATTTTACATTTTGTTTTTATGAGTTTTTCTTCTTTTTAGTGTCCATGTCAGGTTGAAATAATTGCTTTATATCTACTGTAACATCCTTTCCAAAAAGTAAAAATGACAAACAACTTGAAATTTTATTTGCTTTTGCAAATAATGATTTCTCATTGTTAGCAAATCTTTAGAGTCTCTTCAGGCTTTATATACCAAGTACAGAGTAGTCTTCTCACTATTTTTTAAAATAGTCTTTAATTATGAATGAGTGATTGTTTTTATATGCTTATTTCTTTTGGCGCTTTTTATTCCGTAAACGTATATTGTCATTCCGTCTCCAGTAGTGTCACCATAGTTCACATTTTCATTTACTTTATCAATATGTGCATATTTGGGTGTGTATTCCATGCTACATTATTTTCTTGGCATAGTGGATATGCTATAGAACAGCAGAGAACTCTGGATCTTATATGAACAGGAGTGGGTTGGAGAGATTGAAAATAAGCATAAAATTGATTAAATATAAAGTAAGTTAGATAGTGATAAGTAATAAGGGGGAAAATAAAGTAAAAGGGTTCTTTTTATTTTAATTTTGAATAGTGGCCAATGATATGCTTTTTCTTTTTTGGCAAACTGATATTTGGATAAAGATCGGAAGCAAAAAGAGGATGAGGCATGCAAATATCTGAGGAGGAAACCTGTCCAACAAAGGAAACGGAAAAGACAATCGCACTGAGGCAGGAAGGAGTATGCTTGATGAGTCCCAGGAACATCACAGACACCAGTGTGGTTAGAGCAGAGCAGTGGAGTAAAGCGGGGCAAAGGATGCTAGGAACTGAGAGATCATTCTAAAAGAGTCCAGGTGTGTATGATGGCAGCATGGATCATGGTGGTAGCAGAGGAGGTAGTGAAAAGAGTGAATGGTAAGTGAATTGAAATGGGACAGATGCATACTGTTTTAAAATAGACAGTAAATTAGAACTTGGGTAGAGAAGAATAAGATTTTGATGTTTGTTCTAAGATTTATTTTTCACTAAGCAAATTTTTCTGTAGATGATGATCTTTTATTTTATTTTTTTACAGAGACAGAGAGAGGGTCAGACAGAGGGATAGATAGGGACAGACAGACAGGAACCAGAGAGATGAGAAGCTTTAATCATTAGTTTTTTGTTGCAACACTTTAGTTGTTCATTGATTGCTTTCTCATATATGCCTTGACCATGGGCCTTCAGCAGACTGAGTAACCCCTTGTTCGAGCCAGCGACCTTGGGTCCAAGCTGGTGAGCTTTTGCTCAAATCAGATGAACCCGCGCTCAAGCTGGCGACCTCGGTGTCTCGAACCTGGGTCCTCCGCATCTCAGTCCGTCACTCTATCCACTGCACCACTGCCTGGTCAGGCTAGATGATGATCTTTTAATGTCCTTTGCAATGTGTTGAAATTTCTATCAAGACAATTCCAAATTTAAAGCTCCTTTTGAAACTATTTATTCATCTCCTTCCCTTGGTGTTTTTATTCCGCTTATATGTCAGAGGTTTTCCCTCTATTAATTTTTTTTTGGGTATGAGTTAATAACTATAATTAAATAGATTTAAGGATAAGTGTCCAAGATTTCTACTTTTCAATTTTGTATTTTAGGCTATCTAATTATTATTATTATTTTAAATCTAGGAAACTGTATGTCTATAAGCCACCTTATTTTTCAACATATTAACAGCGAGGAATAGAACTGACTGCCAAGATTTTGATCAACTTATAATGATATCAGTAAATAACAACAACAAAACAACTGTTGCTCTTATTTCCAAAAGCATCTGTTATATTATATAAAAGTACTATAACCTAGGAACAAAGTACAATATGGGGATAGGAGAGTGGGTGGGAGAAATCTTTGTGAATTCTAGCCTTTCAATACAAAAAATGAACATGTCTTTATAGAAACTACTATTTAAAGCTGTCATTTGATTGTTGTGTTATCATTGGTCTTTGATAAATCACACAGGGTTTGCATAATTCCATTCTGAGAATTAAAAAAAAAGGTTTTTCTCTGAAGTAGAAAAAAATATTCTATATCAGTTTTATGTAATACACACAAACACACACACACAGAAATACACAGATTCAATAGGAAATGTTTTTTTACTTTCTAGGGATTGTCAAATATCGGAAAACAGCATTTCCTGAGTATTTAAAGGCTGTTAACTAATATCTAAATGCTTTGTAATGAGTAATTTTCTAGATTATATTTCCAATAACATTAAAAGTTAAATGCTTAAACAATTTTTAAGTTACACCAGCTTAGTGTCTTCATACTTGATGATGCATCAGAATCACCTGGAGGGCTTTCTGAAATATAAATAGCAGAGCAGCCTGCTCCAGAGCTTCTGAGTCAATATGTTGGGCTGGAACACAAGTTCGTAGCAAATATTTCTTCCATTGTTCACTGAACTCTAATATCAGCCAACAGGTCTTGTAAATCAGACTAACCATGCCTCCCACAGGCATTGTTCACTTTTGCATCTTTTTTTGAAAATGCATTTGTCTCTCTCCCTTGAATTAAGTACCGCTCTATAAAGAATTTAGGCTTGAAACACATTCTCAAAGAATGCATTGTTTTTAATAAGCATGGTCTATATGATTTTTTTCACTTTATCAAGTCTGATTACTTAATTTTGCCAGATCATACAAAACTGTCTCTTTTCTAGCAGTTCTTTTATTCTGTTTCTGAACAAGTTTGCAAGAAAAATCTGATATATTTGCTATCCCATTTGAGATGGAGACCGGGAAACAGAACTGAAACTAAGTTTTACAGGAGGGCACTGCACCCTATGGGAAGGCTGCCGTCTGGGAAAACAGGGTAATTTCTGAAGCCAGGCAACTGGGGATGGGACTGGGGAGCAAAGAGAGATCCGAAAGACAAAGAAAAGATGCCTGGTATGTGGTATGTTCTAAATTGATTTCCCATGGTTTGGAAAGTAATAAAGAATACCAAAAAAGAGAAATATCTGATAAAATATGAAACAACTTTGTTATCCTTAATTACTTTAGAATACAAGCACCCATTTAAAATAAGAAAATTAAAATACATTGTTGAGGATGGCAGAGGTGTGGGGAGAGGTAAAACTTCTATATCACTAAAACATGTTCTTAATATTGTTTGAAGTAGCTTATTATTACATGAATTTAGACTGTAATAAATTAAAGATGCATATTGCAATTCCTAGAATACCAAAGAGATGTAGCTTCAAAATCAGGAGGAAAAATAAACATATAGGAAGAAGAAAGGTGAAAAGAGCTAACCCATTGATTAAGCAATAGGCGAACGTTAAAGGATTTGTTTGCAAATTATAAAACCAGCTAGTAAAATAAAGTAAGTTATAAAGGTGCTAAATGGTGAATAAAAAGTGACAAAGGCATAAAGCTAACCACTTGAACAAAAATACCAACGTTTCTAAATACTGTATGCTTTTTAAAGCAAAGGAAACTCGAGAAAGTAAGCAAATTCAAAATTATATATATATATATATATATATATATATATATATATATATATATATATATCAGACTCTGCCAAAGTTAAGACCAAATGCATCAGTGTTATCAACTAATTAAGTTAACAAATTTTAAGAGAAAACTATTCGAAAAAAACAAGATTTTAGTTTGACTTGAAATTCGGAGCTAACTACATACTATATGCAAGCAAAATAGTTAAAGTGACATAAACTAAACATTTTAAAAAGAATTTTTTAACTCGGAACAAATTAAACAATAATAGGGCAGCCTTATTATTCTAATATCAACAAAGTAAGAATGAAACCAAAAGGCATTAAACTTGACAGAGGTGTGGCAAGTATTTCTTCCACATTTTCTCACTCAAGTTCCACCTGATCTATCTTGTCCTTTTTTCACATGACTTTTCCCACCTCTTTTTCTTACTTTTCCTCTTGATCATTTAGTGCTTGTCAGAGTGGCCCTTTAATTTTTTTCTTTATGTTCTGTGTTCAGTCCAGTTTTGAGGGGGTGTTAGGGTTGTTTTTATTTTTTACTTTTTGCATTCAATGGTTTAATATGTAGATATTTAACTTCTTGCCATATCTTGGTATTTCTCTCCTTCCTTTTTTTTTTTATTTTCTCCTTCCTTCCTTTCTCCTTCACTCCTTCTCTTCCACCCACCCACCTCCCCCTTTCTTTTATTTATTATCTATATCAATGGCTAATTCAGAACGCAGAATTCAACCTTTATATTTAAGCAAGGAGTGATTGATTTTTAAAAATTAAAAAGATTCTTGAAAACAATAGAATAACAACAGATCTAAAAATTATTTTATTCAGAGGTCAGAAAGTTGCTCTTGTCTCTGGGCCATCCAGGGCTCCATTCTCATGTCCAGTCCCTGGTAGCACAACTGCTGCCACTGGGCAGGTATGTCACTCACTGTTCCCATTGGGAAAACCAACTTTGCTGGGGGCCACAGTCCCTTTCAGTCTCTGGCCTCTGCTACTGCATCTACCACTACTAGACAAGAGTCAGAATGACCTCTTTCCATCATCTTATATCCCAGAGTCTTCTGTTTGCCAGTGTTAATAAGAACCAGCATAACAATCTGAAAAAAGGCAACTCTAAGGCTTCCAACCTTCTATGAAACAGAAGGGTGACATTAAGGCAAGAGACAAAATATCAATCGATTATCTATCATTCTATTATCCATCTATCATTAATCTACATTTATCTATACAACAAGTGTTTAAAATATTCCTCAGCAACAGGTCAATCTTTTACAATGGAATTATTATTGATTTAAACATCCTGATTAATTTTAGTTGGTTTATACAAATTTTTATATTAATAAAATTACTGCTGTAAACTTGTAGTAAGGTTTAGTGATTAATATATTTCCTTTTTTGAAGATTTTTTTCTTCATTCTCTCAATACTTCTGAAATTGAAATCCTTTTAAAATTAATGAATTCAAAAACACAAGTTAAGTTTTTTGGAAAAAATATTATTAAATTAGTATTACAACTTATAAAAGACAATATGTATGTTCTAAATTCACTATATGTCATTAAAGAAAATACATTATTGTATCTTATAGTTCATCTTTAAAAAAAATTCTTATTTACTAGTTTTAGGAAGAGAGGAAGGGGGAGAGAAAGAGAGACAGAAACATTAACCTGTTTCTTTATGTGTCCTGATCCAGGACGGAACCAGCAACCTTTGCATACAGAGAAGACACTCTAACCAACAAGCTGTTTGGCCAGGGCCTGAAGTTCATCTTTTTAAGAGGAAATCTCTTAAATCAAATAGTTGAGTTGGAGAAGAAAATACATTGATTATTTATATTTAGTACATTTATCAAGGGCATCTTTACTTGGATTTCTTTAGCTAATTATATTCATGAAAGATTGCCATATTGGAATAGCTTCTTTTTTCCTAACTCTTTTAGAAATATTTAAAACATAAGACTTATTTGCTATATATTATCATTAAATAATACAAAACAGCATTTGACATATGTACCTGATAAACTTATTCCAGGCTTTATGGTACCTTCCTCTGACCTTATTTTCAGATTATATATAAACCTTACCTAGTCCAGTATGAAATCAATTTTCAGTTTAAATTTTTTGAGCTTATGGAACATCACAGATCTTATGATTGTTGAGATTGTTAAATTGCTTCATCTTCTGGATTCTTCTCTATTCACATTCCAGGCATTCTAACTTTCATCGAGTAAAGCTAATTTGAATCCCAAAGTCAAAAGATGCCAAATTTCTTATTGTTTGTGCCCTAGGAAAGACAAAATATTTATTTTTCCTCGTGTTCTCCATATACTTACTCTTTCTAAGCTTTCTTAGGGCATTGCACTTTCTGTCCCCGGGGAGCCATTTGTGTAGTCAATCTTCTTCCTGTAGACCTTTGTAACTTATATACTTATTCTTATATTTACACTCATAATCAGTATATAGTTTCATGTTTTAATATGATATATATTGTCTAAAAGTATAAGATGAGAATAAAACTTCTTGCATTATAATCATAGATCTACCACTTACTATAACTGTAACACAGGAACTTCGCATAACATTTCTCAGCCTCAGTTTTCTCATTTCTAAAATGTAACTAATAATAGTATGTATACACCAATTAGAGTAGTTTGTGATCTTTAAAATAAAATCAAATTAGCATATTACATTGTTACAGACCCACAAAATCTCCCAATTAGAATGATCAATTATTGAAATCAAATCTTCCAAATCTTTGCTTTTAATTATTAGAGAATATTATAGCTATTTCAAAAGACAAAAAAGAAAAATATGAAAATATCAGCAGGATTATGCTCCATAAGGTTAAACTTCTTACATATTTAATTTTGTTATAAAATCATTATTAATAACCCTGACCATTTGCACTTTTGAAAAAAAAATTGAATTATCCCATATACAGCTGTCTTTAAATTGAAAATATAATGATCTAAATGTAAAATAATATAAAATGTTTAAATAAATCAACCCATATAAATATAAAAAACAAAAATTACAATTTCAATACATACAAATTTTTGTATTTTATTCACTTTTTGAGAATTGACATTCATATACATATTCTGCTACACGAGGAGGGCAGCTGCACCCAGAGTAGACTACTGCTGCTTAGAGTCATAAATAAAGAAGGTGTATCTGCTACACAAGATTCCACTCATCAGTCATTTTTCCTTTTGCCACATAGTGTATTTTAGAAGAATTTATTGAAGGTTTCTTCACTATTTTGTACTTTGTCCTTGCCTAAATAACTCAGTTGTAGCAATCCCCTTTGATGGAAAGTCCACACTTTCCATCAAACTATCATTAAATAGTTGTTACTTTCAAGGGAAAGTCTAGTAATGGAATATGTATTCTTAACTGTGGTAGTGTTTTTCATTTGTTTCAATATTGTTAAAAGTTAATATGATACTCTTCTCATTACAAAGTTGCATGGATTTTTCCCAGATCAAATATTTTGGTGTAAGTTCTATTATGTTGTGTGAAATTTTCCACACCACAAGGTTTTTAAACAACACACCAATGATGTTTCAGCAGAATCAGGCATTATTTGCCTCCAAATAAAGAGCACTTTTAATAGATGGTGATGGTATTAGCAGTGAGGTATGAAATAGCAAGCTTACAGTTTAATCTTTTTGTTCTTCACAGAGTGCACGCTAATTTTTAAAGCCATGAAAGCTTGCCATGACTGGAACCCTGGGGTCCTCCCCCTCATTGGGGTGATCTGTAGATGGCCACCAATCAACCTCAGAAAAGAAATCAATATTTTGAGAAAGTGATGGTAAGTTGGAGAGTGATATTTGGCACTTTGCCTCATGGAGCATGTGTTAGTTTGAAAAGGTACATGATTCAGTGAGTGTCTTGTCATTAGCAGAAAGATAAGAGAGGCAATAAATGTTAGATGAGATCATGTTAGCAGAATGTTTTAGAGTGAAAAATGTACAAAGGCCAAATAATATACATATGGATGAGAATAAAATAGTCATTTTGTGGAGAAGATATTGAATCCATTCTTAAGGCTCTCGTGAGTAAAAAGATGTTTTCTTTTGAAATAGTTGAGAAAGTCTGATATTTTAAAAAAATACATCAAATAACAAATGTAAGGGTAACTAAACTCTTCTAGAAATGAAGGAGCTCACAGGGTATAATTTGGTATCATCAATATGCACCCAAAGAGGTATCTTCTGTATGTAGATCTTGTGAAACTATTTCAGAGGACTCATACTCTTTCACTCAAATCACTGACAAGTATAATTCTCGAAGATAGCATAACTATTCTCTTTCTCTGCAAAGTTTGGAACATTTACTTGCTATGAAGAAAACAAAGATATCAAGCATAGTGCTGGATAGAAACAGTGAATAGTTGTTGTTGGTTTTGTTTTTTTTTTGCTTGACCACACTTTTTAATTGATATGTTTTTGATTTAATTGATTCCTTAAATAAATAAATATCTGTCTATTGTGGTGGCTACTCTCAGTGTACAGCTAGAGTACTCCAGTATTTTGAGATATTCAGATATCGAACAGGAGAGGTAAAGTGAACTATGAGAGCACAGTAAATGTCAACAGCAGAAACAGAACTTAACTTACCTCAGCTATGTCATTCCACATACAAATGACTTTGTAAGCCTTGGAAACGCTTTTCTTCATTGACTTTGTTTTTCTTTTCATAGATAATTTACTGCAGAAACTTAAATGCATTACTTTATTATTTTTCCTTTTTTTTGTACTGTAATGTACTGAGGTAGAAGACATGAATTTGAATTTCATCTGAACCAAGCTGAAATAACTTCAAACTGTTCTTAATTAATCCTCCCTTCAAATCAATGGGTATAACTGCATTCTCATGTGACTTGTATACTTAGAGCTTTAAAAATTAACTTCTACACTGCTCAGAAAACTGAAAGGATATTTTCTCATTTCATATCCATTTTGAAATATTCCCTAACTTTTGTGAGCAGTATATGTGAATATAATGTTTGTGAAATGACAACTAATAAATATGCTAACTTTAATCACATATATAACATAATATTATATATAATATATAATCATCTCCTAATATTGTCTTTAGTCTGAGCACACTGCTTCCATTGAATCCCTTGGTACATGGCTGTGGTCAAGAGTAGACTTTTAAATTTGTCTTAAGATGTGTGCCAATGAGAATGACTGAGCACCTAAAGAGAATTTAATGTAAGAAAGCAAAGGGAGACTAGAAGACGGTGGCTTTTAATAGCTAAGAGGGCATGAGATTTGATGATGAAGAAGGAGTTGGCTTTAGATAATTACTCTGAGCATTAATCTGCCTGTAAGAGTGAAAGTAAAGCATATGGGTATACAGAGAAGAAAAGCTGGGTTATAGCATCTGGCTGCATTTTTAGAGTATTTTAGAAGGTTTCCCCTTAAGTTACTCATAATATGAATCATTGATTTCAAAACAAAAATGACACTGAGTTTTATCTATCATTGTGTAATCCCTAAACACCTTCATTCATCATAGGAAAAGAGATTTAACAATTTTGAGTGTACTATAAGCCAAACATTGTGTGGAGTGACTTACATATATTATATCTTTTAATCTTCAGAACAACCCTGAGGTGTGATTACTACCATTTTTCATATAAGAAAGTTGAAGTCTATAGAAATCAAGATGCTTATCAGAGGCCACAATGAAAGTAAATGCAGATCTTAGCCTCCAAACCTGTTTGTTCAGACTCCAAAGCTAGTGCTATGCATGCTTCATTATATAATAACTGCTTTTTCTTATAAATGCATATTCATAATTTAATACTTTTACTTTCTTTGGGCTTGTGTAATAACCAAAATACAACCAAAGCACTTGGCTACTAACTGAAATCGTAGTTATATTCTGATACATGTAACTAAACTTTTGGGTGTCTGGACATTTTTGGATTAAAGTGAAATGATGACAGAAAGAGAAAAACAATAGTAGTTTGTGCAATTTCTAAACCTCTAACAATCCCTCTGTTCAGAGCCAGAAGTGATTACGAATGTTATCAGTGCTAAGAAAGCCTGCTGCTCAATGTAATTACATGTTCAGCAGCAAAGGGAGATTTTCATTTGTTTATGAGGAAAAAGGCAATTATCTGCATTTGTAATTTTAAAAAAATATACACTTCTGGTATCTCTTCAGTTCTAAGTAATCTTTTGTCTTATAAATTTAAAAGCACTAACAAAATTGAGAATGTGTGTAAGCCAATATATTGCATAATTTCCTGGACCCAAAGGAGCATATGGGAGCAGAATTTAAATTTCCTAAAATTGCATAATATTTTAGAACAAGCATTATTTATATTTATAAAATGATTTTCTTCATATAACTTACAACATTGCAACTAAGGTGAACATTTTTTCTTTTGATGAGTAAAGCCTAACATTTATTAGAAAATTATCTCTTTTTCTTTCTCTGTATATACAAGTTAATTAAAACTAAACACATTTATTTTTATATTTTCTGTACTTAAAGATATACCATTGATTCAAAAATTTTGTTTGTAGCCATACAAAATTATTTTACATTTTATAATGTATGTTACTACATTAATTATATTTTAGTTACCCAATTAAATAATCCCTATATTTTTGACAAGGTCTTTTCTGTTTTGCCACTTTTTTAGGTAATATTTGGTGCTTTCTTATTTTAAGGTACTTTTCAGAAGTTATAAGTATTATTATAGACTAAAAGGTCAAATTAAGTTATGACAGTAGTTAAGATAAATTCCCATGAAACTATACTATACTGAAGAGAAGTAATGTTACTGGTTCTGGGTAGAGGTTATTAAAATAGCCTTATTCTCCACCCACAAACATGCTCACCCAGATCTGTTGAACCTCAAAGAGAGTTGAACACCTCAAGCTTCTGGGCAAATGTGCAGAAATAGTTCAACTATGGAGATGAATCACAATTTTGCCCTGACATTTCATTGATGAATGAACCTGTGTTATCTTGAAAACTATTTTTATAGTTATAATTTCCAAATCTCTCATTCTCTATGGTGAATTTTATGACTCCCCATTCACTCTAAGATGTTGTGAATATTCACATGACCTGTTTTTAGTAGTATGTTCTTAAAATCCCAGCCTTTGTAAATCTACCAGGTACTTGGTGAATGCCTAACTCCGTTCACTAGTGACAAGACTCTGAACATTATTTAATTTCTTTGATCTTCAAAGTTCCTATCTTTTGAAAATAATATTTGCCATGTATGAATATATGAATATAAGAGGTACTATGTGATACAGTTAAATATAAAACTCTTGGCATAGTCAATAACACATAATGAATGAAAATGATAAATAATATTATTTTAAAATTGTTTTTGGTTTATTTGTAGATATTAATAGAAAACTAAATTAATTTTCTAGTATAACAGATATCAATGATAAAATATAAAAAAAACAATTTATAAGACTATTTTGGTCTATTTTATCAAATAAAAATGTATTTCATTCTATCTTACATTGTTATACTCCAAATTAAAACTTTACATTTTATTCAAAATAATTATTTTTCTTGTTAAATTATTTAACTTTACTAAATGTATATAATTCTGTGTTTTACTATATGACAATAACTTTTACTTGGAATTTACATAATACTTTATTTTCTAACATTATTCTCTAGAACAGTGGTTCTCAACCTGTGGGTCACAACCCCGGCGGGGAAATACATATTTCCGATGGCTTTAGGCGACCCCTTGTTTTGGCTGTTCGACCCCCGCCGAGGTCGCGACCCACAGGTTGAGAACCGCTGATCTAGAACATTTGCCTGCTCTGATTACATATACATAGATGATTTTCCCCCCTGCTTTTTGTAAACTGTGCATCCCTTCCACTTCATCCTTTTAAAAACTTGATCTTATCCAGCAGTCTTAGTTTAATAGACTAACCCTGAAATCTGACAGGAAGGACTTAAGTAACTATAGTCCAGCTTTTATAAACTCAACACAAATCATTCTTGTTACTATTAGAGACCAAATACCACCCAGTGTCTTTCTCACCCAACATATGTCTTGTTCTAAAAACGTCTATACTCTTCAGCTAGAATTTGTTAAGTGAGTTTATAATGCCTGAGCCCATCTTTGTTGTATATTCAGAGTTCTAGTCCAAGGGTTTGTTGTACTATTTGGTCCTCAAATAATTTTTTCCTAAGAATGAATATTCATCACTGAATATCACCCATGAGCTTGATGACTTACTTCTTACACATCATCCTCAATATTATTTGCTACTTGGACGCTACATAGATTTGTTTCTTTGTACCCTGAGATTATTGTCTGCTCTTGGGGACAACCTATTATTAATGTTACATCTTAATGCATCCAACTCTAAATTTTTCTTTTCTTTTTTAACATTCTGGGACTAATAGGATCTCCTATATCTGTCTCTCTTCTATACCTTCCTCCAACTCCTTATGCAAGCTTTTCCTTACCTATGGTAAGTCTAACTCCTATCCCAGTTTAATAAACACTCCTTATTATCTCATCATGCTTATCTATAAGTAGGTTTATACATCTGACCTTTTCATTTTCTTATTCCCTTTATATGGTTACATAGTCAGGAAGGTTAAACAATTTGGTTTTTATTTCACACATAATCTAAAGTTAAATATTTGTTTCATATGCAAAATGCCTAGTGAGTACCTAGTATGTACAACGCCCTACATAGAATACAGGAGTGGATGGCTGTTAGAAAAGATATGCCTATATTCAGTTTGAGAACAAAATGGGACAGTTTCTTCCAACTGATTTTGAGAATGAGAACTACACTATGTGTTCTGTGAGAACAGGGGTCTTTTGCATTTTACATATTATATTTCAGGTACCTTACAATGCAGCTGAGCAATATTCTAATGAACGGTGAAAGAACAAGAAGTTTATGGGAAAGGTGGATTTGGTCTGGTTGTAAAAGCCAGATTGAGTTTTTATTTACATAGGTTTATTGCACTTGGTAATTAGAATCATGAAAATGAATAGAGAAGGTTTACCAGATACACTCAGACTACTGAGCAAGGTCTTATGTATATGTGCCAACTCCAATCTGTTTCCTAGAGTTTCAGAAACACAGCAGAGTAAATGGTTTTTACAAAATGTGGTTAAACATCAAGCCAGCCATATTGATTTAGGAGTTTCCATAGAGGTTAATTTTAAAGTAGAGATTGATAAGATTGCTTGTCTGTATAGAAGTGAGGAGAGAAAAGAAACACTTGATAAACAGGTACATTTAAAAGGTGATAAAAGAAATAAGGTCCTTACAAAAATTAGAATAAACTTTTGGATATCTAGTATTTGAAAGTCACCTTCTTCCATGAACACATTAAAGTCTGGAGAGAATAAGGATCTTAGTGGTTGTGATAACAGAATTTGAACTCCAGATAAAGAAGAAAAGAGGAGCATTTGTAAAATTAAGAAGAGAATCAGAATATTGCAAAAGCACAATGGTGAATAAGAAGTAGAAAAAGTGAACACATAAGTTTTTGAATTAGTTTAATGGTAGAGAAAGGCAAATTGTTCCATTAAAAATATTTTAATAGTAAAATATCAATAATTCATATTTTCTCTTATCAATAACATGAAGTATTCTTAAAATATATTGAAATATCAATGGTTTCATTATAAAACACTGTATTTAATTACTACTTCTACATTCTACTTTTTACCCTGATCTTCAATTAGTCAAACTATTATAAGTAAATCAATGAGTAGGTTTTAAGAATTATTGATGAATAAAGAAGGGAAAGCTAGCAGAAAATTTAGTTACTAGTTAAAAGACCATACTTAAAATAATATTTTCTATTAAAAACTTACATAAGACCCAAGACAGTTAGCTCAGTTGGTTAAGAGCATTGCCCCAAAACTATAAATTTGCAAGTGTAATCCCTGGTCAAGGCATACACAGCAAGCAACCAATGAATGCATAGCTGAGTAGAACAACAAATGCATGCTTCCCTTCCTCCTCCCCTCAAGCTCTCTTCCTCTCTCTGTTGATAAAAATCAATCATTTAGAAAAAATATTTAAGCCTTGACCGGATAACTCCTGATAGCTAGGTTGGTTGGAGCATTGCCCTAGAGTGTGGAGGTTGCCAGTTTGATTTCCCGGTCAGGGCACATACAGGAGCAGCTCAATGTTCTTGTCTCTCTTTCCCTTCCTCTCACAAACAAACAAGCAAACAAACTTACAAAATTAGAGAACTTTGTAAGGCAAAATTTTAAAAAGGTTTTATAAGATAAAAATAATCTCACAAGATGCAACTGAAAGTGTTTTCTAAATCTTTTAATAAGAATAATATTTTATCAAATTTATCAGGATTATTCAAATTAGATATTATATACTCTAAACAAACAGACCAATTTGTATCCTCTCAAAAACAAATGAAAACAAAGAAACAAACATGTCTTGAATTTTCTCATTCACACCAGGAATGAAATTTCTTATAGTGGCAAGATGGTTCAGAGTACTTTGTATTCATTATGTACCTAACATAGAGGTAGGAAATTTCACAGGTATAATCTTATTAAAGCTCTATTACAACTCAGTGACACCAGTGTTATTTCTATTTTCCATGGAAGGAAACCGTGTTTAAGTAATTTGAGAGAGGTTATTACCAGCAAGTGAACAAAAGGATTCAATATAGGGATGATGTCTCATAATTGACATCTTGTTTTCATTCACTAACACATGCAAGTATGTGTATATGTGTGTACATATTTAATCATCATTCAACAAATCACACAGAAATCTTATTAAGCATGATTTGTGTATCAGTTAGCACTGTCATTTTAGTTTCATATAAAGATTTATAAGACATGCATTGGTAAGTCTGTAAGCTGTTCTATGTAACACCTCCTGATTTTGCAATTTTACTTGATGATTTGTTCTCATCTAGAAATTACTAATCAAGAAAATTAAAGGCCCTGACCAATTGGCTCAGTGGAAGAGCATTGGCCCAGCGTGTGGAAGTCTTGGGTTCAATTCCTGGCCAGGGCTAACAGGAGAAGCACCCATCTGCTTCTCCACTCTTCCCTCTTTTCTTTCTCTCTATTTCTCTCTTCTTTTCTTACAGCCAATGCTCCTTTGGAGCAAAGTTGGCCCAGGAGCTGAGGATAGCTTCATGGCCTCCACCTAAGGCATTAGAATGGCTCTGTTTGCAATAGAGAAATGCCCCAAATGGGCAAAGCAACACCCCCTGGTGGGCCTGATGGGTGGATCCCGGCCGGGCACATATGAGAGTCTGTCTCTCTGCCTCTCCGCTTCTCACTTTACTTCAGAAAAATACAAAAAGAAAAAAGAAAAAAATTAAGCATACTATCCAAGGATGGTACTGCTTTGTTCAATTCTTCAATTCAGCTTGAGAAATAACTCTGTGACAAGCAGATATTTAGATACAGTGCTTATAGAGGTGAGAAAACGTAACATTGTATATTCTTTTGTAATAACAGGCTGGTGGGGAACACAGGTGATAAATAAGTAACTTAAGCATGACAAATATTATGACAGAAAAATTTAAATTGCCATGGGAGAATCTGATCAGCCTCAAACGCTTTTCTACAAGAAACTTGACAACAGGAGGTCAATAACAAGAATAATTTTATAGCGAGAGTTATGATTTCATTGTCAGATGCAATATATCTTGATTATTCTTTTAGGACACTAAACAAACAAACAAATAGACAAACAAAAAACCAATATTTTATTTTAGTCTTCACAATTACTAAAATTTATTCTCAGTAATTCTATTTTTAACAGAACACAAAACACAGAACACCACAAAATATTTTCAAAAGAATATCCCCAATATGCACTTTTACATTTATTTGTTTCCTCTTAGTTACTCTTAACTGTTATAAATCATGAAAAAAATAAATTTGTAGTATTTTCTATTAATGTACTCATGCATTTATTCCTCTTTTAAGCCCTAGTATTTAGTAGTGTCAGCTTAGGAAAATGTTAAACAATGATTCTAAGGCTGCTTTTAAGGTCAACAGGAATGAACTCTGCACTTCACTAGCAGTGTCTACATGGGTTGCCAAAGGAAGAGGCAAGTTAAGTTCTTAGTTTACCGATGATGGCTTTGAGCAAGTTAATCTTTCTTTATATAAAGGCAATAATGAAAAAAATTTATCACAAAGGTTATGAGATTTAAATGAAATAATGTAGGATGGTCTTAAGACAATGCCTAGTACATTGTAACACTCCATTATTGTTAACAGTTTTTATTATTATCTCGTGAGCTACAACCACTGTGTTATACTGTATTAAAAACTTACAATACACATCAACCTATTTGTATTTTTTTAAATGTATTATTTTTGAGAAAAAAATGTTCAATATAATACTAATAAAAGATTATGTGTTCAAATATTTTAGTATCAATAAAAACAAAAGCAAGCTAACAAATAACTGAAATAAAGTAATAGAAAATCTAGTGACATATCTGAGAATACAGTGATACCTCTGTTTTCGTCAATAATCTGTCCAAGAACAATTGGTGAAATTCAAAACTGATGAAAACTGAAGCAATTATTTCCATATGAATCAATGTAAATCCATTTAATTCATTTTAGACACTCCAAAATACATACTAAAAACACATTTTATAGAGAATAAATGTAGTGTTTAATACCAAAAACAATAAGAAATTGATATAAAATGAATATAAAAAACTAATGTAAAGAATAAATGAACATTTAACAAGGCATTTATCTTTCTGAAGACTTGTCTTGGCTTATGGAAGACAACGAGGAGAGGAGAGAAAGGTGCAGACACTCTATATGCAGTAACCACTCACATGTAATTGTAGTATTAGCACTCACAATCAATAAAAAAAGCACAAAGATGCTGGAAAACAATGGAATTGGGAGAGTGATGCTCACATGAGAAACAACACCACACTGAGCAGCAGAATGCGTAGGTCACCCTTTGTTTTTGCAAAATTAGCAGTAAGGTCACATGGGTATGCTGACAAAATTCTATGCAAATTTTTCTCAGAAAAAATAGAGGAAAACTAAAACCGACAATAACCAAAGTCAACAAAAACCAAGGTTGGCTCAGTGGTAGAGCGTCGGCCTGGTGTGCAGAAGTCCCGGGTTCGATTCCCGGCCAGGGCACACAGGAGAAGCAACCATCTGCTTCTCCACCCCTCCCCCTCTCCTTCCCCTCTCTCTCTCTTCCCCTCCCACAGCCAAGGCTCCATTGGAGCAAAGATGGCCCGGGCGCTGGGGATGGCTCCTTGGCCTCTGCCCCAGGCACTAGAGTGGCTCTGGTCACAACAGAGCGATGCCCCAGAGGGGCAGAGCATCACCCCATGGTGGGCAGAGCATCGCCCCCTGGTGGGCCTGCCGGGTGGATTCTGGTCGGGCAAATGCGGGAGTCTGTCTGACTGTCTCTCCCTGTTTCCAGCTTCAGAAAAATACAAACAAACAAACAAACAAAAAAACAACAACAAGGTATTACTGTAACTGAATTTAACTTCCAGACCTATGGAGAGATATGAATGTTATAGCCATGCAGAATTAGTATTCAGACAAGAGTATACAAATATAACAAAAGATATGTGGTATTTGCTCTTATAGACTTTAGGATGCATAGATGAAAAAGATATTAATGCAAAACCATTATCCTCAAGAAGGAAAGCTTACAATTCTGGAAAACACAATTGCGTATTAAAATTTATCTTAAAATGTGCAATATATGTATATATTATATATATCTACACAACATAAAATAAAAAACAGACAAATTAGTATGAAATGAATTTATATATAATTTCTGTAATTGAAAAATAAACAGAAAAGTACATCACAAAACAATATATAGTGTAGAAGTTTCATTTTTTTTCTATGTACACATAAGTATATCAAAACAGTTTAAGATAAAGAAAATTGCCTCAGTTTTCGTGGATTTTGGATTTCACCCACTGTTAACATTAAGATATTGCCTACCTTCACTTTAATTATTCAATCCTTAAAACCCCTTGTTTATTCAAAGGAACATCTGCTTACAAATATATTAAATTTGTGCATACACTTCAATATGAAGCTATCTTATTAACATTTTTCAAAATCTTTAAAAATGATTTTAAAAATGGAACAATAAACTTTATATATTAATCAGTAAATACTATGAAAAGAAATAATTTCATACTGTGAAATGTTATATTTTTAAAAAGAACAGAAGAAAAACTGCATTTATTTTTTTCAGTAACTGTCGATGACACTCATTCCCTTTGCCAAATCCCACATATTTATACATTTGCCAACATGTATTTAATGACTATCAATAGCATTGTTCAAACATACTGGATGGGAGGCTTTAATGGCCATTGTTTTACTTACATGTATAGCTTATTTGTTTTTGTTTTTTGATTTTTGTATTTTTCCAAAGCTGGAAATGGGGAGGCAATCAGACAGACTCCCACATGCACCCGACCGGGATCCACCTGGCATGCCCACCAGGTGGCGATGCTCTGCCCACCTGGGGTGTTGCTGTCTTGCAACCAGAGCCATTCTAGTGCCTGAGGCAGAGGCCACAGAGCCATCCTCAGCGCCCGGGCAAACTTTGCTCCAGTGGAGCCTTGGCTGCAGGAGGGGAAGAAAGAGACAGAGAGGAAGGAGAGAGGAAGAGGTGGAGAAGCAGATGGGCGCTTCACCTGTGTGCCCTGGCCGGGAATCAAACCGGGACTCCTGCACGCCAGGCCGACGCTCTACCACTGAGCCAACCGGCCATGGCTACATGTATAGCTTATAATGAAATATATATTGCAATTAGTTGAGAAACATTACATTTCTAGAGGATAAATGCTGTACCATATAATATTTCTGACACTTTTGTAGTTTTCTCTTTTTGCCAAAAAGATGTGGGATGAATGAAGTTAATAATAAGTTCTGACAAGCATATGTAAAGAGATCTTAAATATTATATTGATTCATTTGTTAGCAAGAGCATTAAAGTACGTAGATTGAAAGTCAATAGTTTAAAATTAGCCAATAAACTATCTGCTTTTGCCTTAAAAAAGATCTAGAGGGAAAAGTTATGAAGTTTCCATCTGTTGCATGTTTGTTTTGCTTGTTAGATAACTGAATTAGATAAAGTTGTATTCATTTCAAGGTTTCATTGGGGTTTTTGAGCTATGTAATCACTTTACTGTGCAGAAAGCAGTCCTGATGGCATCAGATTGAGATTCTGACTTGGTTGTTTGTGTTTGAATATATATTTACAGATAATAATATCATTATGGTGATAGAATTATCTATTCCAAGTCTCCACTTCAAAGACACATAGAGTTAGGTATGCTAAATATTACTTCAGATCCATGCTGAATCCTCACATGTCAGGCTCTCTAATAGAATTGCAAAAGAATAGTATTATTATATTTTTATTAAATGGTATGTAAAATGCATTGAGAACATTATACTGAGTGAAATAAATAAATCAGAAAAAGCTAAGAACTATATCATTTCACACGTGGGTGGGATACAAAACTGAGACTCATGGACATAGATAAAAGTGAAGTGGTTAGTAAAGGGAGGGGTTTGTGAGGGAGGGTGGGAGAAGGGAGTAAAGAGGGACAAATATACAGTGACAGAAAATGATTTGATTTTGGGTGATGAGTACACAACATAATTAACAGTTCAAATGCTACAGAAATGTTTACCTGAAATCTATGTACTCTTTATCGATCAATGCCATCCAGTTAAATTTAATTTTCTGAATAAAATTACAAAAATAAAATGTATTGAGCCTATGTCAGGGGTCTCAAACTCAACTCAGCATGTGGGCCGCAGAGCAAGATCACAGCTGTTCGGCGGGCCGCACTAGGTCTACAAAAGGCAACTGTTACACAACACTTTTCTCACTGCAGTTGAAAACAAAAAAAATCAGTACAACAAGCACAATCGTACATGCAGTTTACTCAGTGTCACAAAACGACCAGAAACTGTAGTTCGCATCACAACTGCTGTTAACTAAGCTAATATCTAGCTAGGATGCTAGAGAAATGAAAAATACAAGTAGGCCCCTAGGCTTACTTAATTTTATCCAAAATATTTTGAACTTCGTGGATTAGTCTGCGGGCCGCACAAAATTGTTCGACGGGCCGTGAGTTTGAGACCCCTGGCCTATGTGATTTCAAATTTACTGAAATAAAAAAAATCAGTTTCTTTTTTTTATTTCTATTTTTTTCTTTAGCAAGAGAGAGAGTGACAGAGAGAGTGAGAGAGGCCGACTGATAGGAAGAGAGAGAGATGAGAAGCATCAACTTGTAGTTGCAGCACTTTAGTTGTTCACTGATTGCTTCTCATACATGCCTTGATGGGGGGGGCGGGGGACTCAAGCTAAGCCAGGGACCCCTTGCTCAAGTCAGTGACCTTGGGCTCAAGCTGGTGATTTTTGGCCCAAGCCAGTAACCATGGGATCAGTTCCATGATCTCATACTCAAGCCAGTGACCCCTCACTCACGCCAGTGACCTCTCACTCAAGCCAGTGACCCCTCACTCAAGCTAGTGACCCCATGCTCATGCTGGCCACCTCGGGGGTTTCAAACTTGGGACTCCAGCATCCAAGGTCAACGCTCTATCCTCTGTGCTACCATCAGTCAAGCTTCTTATTTCTATTTTTTACTAAGCAAAAAACAACATTTTTTAACAGTTTGTCAAATTTTCAAAACATAAGATAGCATTTTAAAAACTTAAATGCCATTAATAGGGATTTTCTACAGGTTTTCTTCCTTCTCAATTCAAATGATACCTGTTTTGTATATGCAAAACTCTCTTCTGTCAGAATTCATTCTGAGTGTCCTCTTGTCCTTTCTGCACTTTTCATTTTAACTTACAAAATATTGTGCCTCCACCAGTTCAGGTAATTGGTGGGTGGTCAATTACTAGTTGCTATCTCAATAGAATTTGCATTTTTAAAAAATTTTTTTCTGAGGTCTAATCAGTTGAAATTGTGTTCAATAAAATTAAATATATATTTTTAAAAGAATTTATACTCAGCCCAAATTAAAGACAAGCTATAATGCCTGAAAAATGTAAGTAAATTGAAAGCAAAGAACTGGTCATTTGACTAAGCGTATATTGTTCAGCTGAAAGCCCTGTGCTGCTTTAGCAGGACGTAACTTGAGTTCATGGTGGATTGTGTTAAGCCGCTTTAAGTCTAGTTCTACTATTTTTTTTTATTTGACTTACATAATATGAAGTAAATGTTTTCTGCTTTGAACTTTTAAGTTTGTGAGGATTGGAAAATATCAGTGAACTTGGTAGGGAAAGAATCACCAAGCATAGCAGATCCAGGCCCCTAGAGAGAGGGGCGGGAACCACTATAATCTGCCTGGAGACTAAACAGAAGGCAAAATATTGTCTTCCCTCTGCTCAAACAGGCCCTCACCGCTGGGTGATGAGCACCTCATGCATGCAGCTGTATTTACCAGGCCTTGCCCTTGTAGTCTGTTGCCAGAAATAACAACAAACAGTAGCTCATTACACAAGGTGCCATCTCATTACATGAAGAGTTACTCTGGCATATAAAAAACAAAACACTGAAAGCCTAAAAGAAAACATGACTGAAATTAAATGCAAACAACTGTGCCTTTTATTTTAGAAATATTGATCCCCTACAAAAGAGTGGCATGCTTAATGAATATCCTTAATGATTTTACAGTAGGGCAAATCATCTATGAAAGTAACATAGTTAAAAAGAACGATGTGATCCAGCACCCAATGAAATCCAATATTCTTATAAGCAACACCACCGCTCACTATGCTATAACTCTCTGAGAGCAAGAAAGCTACAATATCGGGAAGGGAAATAGAACTAATTTATTTTAGCTATAGTTTCAAAGTTGACTAAAGTGCTTACAGGGGTTCCATGGAAATATTTTCCAAACTAATCTAATCCTGTTTATAGTAATTACTTTCTTCCTTTTGGGCAAAACACAGTTGACAGAAAACAGCAAATAGTTTTTAGGGAATTTAATAGGGATGAGGTATCACATTCAAAGAAAATTTTCATTACTTTAAATCATAACCTCTTGAGACTATTTTCAGGAACCTTTCCAAATATTTAAGGTATGATTGAGCTGGCTGTAAAAATTAAGTTAGAGAGAAGATAACTCACTCTTGATTTGGGGCTATTTTAATGGGCTGCAGAGGCTCAAAAATTTGGTGGGGCAGAAAAATATCCATGCATATATAGACATATTTGATATGCATATAAAGAGAAAAACATTTAATTTGAATAAAACAACTTCAGAAAGATTTTGAGCATTACAAATAAAAATTAAGTAATTTCTGTTATGCAATAAAATTATTCAGTATATTCCTGGATGCAGCAGTTCATAAGCTAGAAGTGATATATATCCTTTCAGAGATATAACTGGCCAAACACTTTTCTGAAGAGAGAAAAAAAAATCTGAAAACATAAAAGTACATTAATATCTGCTTTAGAATCATGCAAGTTCCATTTGCAAAATGAAAAGCTATTGAGATATTTCTCTTGAAAGACTCAATCTCTTTTTTGGTATTGTCCAGGTTCTAGAAGAACACTGGCTTAGACCACTTGACACAAAGACATTGCAGAAGACCTCTGTCAATCCTAGGGGAGATCCTAGGTACCAACCTTTATTTTTATAGGATTATGACTAAATGAAAGTGAAAGAAAATTTAGCATAAATGCAGTTCAGCCAGTTCAATTTACATACAAGGAAAACACTACCAGAAAAAAAAAAATGAAACCAACATTACAATAGTGACATTTATTTAACCTTTAAATTAATCTCAGGGGATTTATATTTTGCCCCATTCTATGGACAAAAAGATGAGGTTCAGAGTGTTTAAAGGATTTGCCATAGGTCCTTCAGACAGATGGTAGTGCATTTCAAACCCAAACATTATAATGAAGCATCTCATTCTCAAAACCGCAGAATGTAAGAAAATATAGTGAAGTCAAGGCTAAAACTCTCCAGATTCAATTTTAATAATTTTCAGAGCTCATAAAATGGACATCAATTGCAGTAGATAAAGACAATACATATATACATATAGATGATATATTTACATATGTTATAAAATAAAAATAACTTATTTAGTTTTAATTCTTTCCCTACTCTTACATTGTCTTATACTCTTACCTTAGTGTAAAGGTAGGAAATCAAATTGCAAAAATTTACCTTAAGGTATGTTGTAATGAGATGTTGATTTTTCATTCCAAAAAGCATCTGAGAGAATTTTTAATAAAAATCCATTGTATGGCTAATGGAGCCATAAGAACAACAGAGATTGTGAAAATGGGTTGCAAAATGGAGGAGAGAATGATGTGGCTTGCAAAAGAACCAAGCTCCTATTCAGATTTCTCCCTTAACTTGAACTGTGACTTTAAATAGCAATGGAGGACCTACTGACCTGATGCAACACCTAAGGATTTCCATCTCTTTGTGTTTATGCCCTTGGGTATTCCTCTCCCCTTGAGTTTAGAGAATCTAACTTTTCTATCCAACAGTATTGGCCAAAGGTGATAGGATGTTGTAATATATAAGACTCAGTCTTAACAGACTGGAGCAAGAGTCTTTACTAGTGGCTTCCTAAAATAAACGGCCATGTTGGAGAATCACAAATGACAGTCAACTGTGGTCAGACTCTGGGAACCTGAAAAAGCAGTGTCCTAGAAAAATTGCTATGAGAAAATGAATTTTACCAACAACCTGAAGGAGTTTGCAACAGTCTTTCCCAGTACCTTCTAAATGAGACTACAGCTGGCTGACACCTTGATTGCAACTTGGGAGCCCTTGAGTCCACAACCAGCTTTGCTGTGCCTACACTCCTGACACCCAAAGACTGTGAGATAACAAATGTGGGGTTTGAAACCATGATTTGTGGTAATGTGTTATACAGCAATATAAAATGTACATGATAGTTTACCTTAATTTCTTTGGGCTGGAGTTGAAAAATGAAATACATTTTGGATAAATCTTTTTCTACATGTTTTTATATAAAATTCTTCATGGTAATGAGTGTGAGATTTGAAGATTATAATCTGAAAGAGGAAGTCAATGATGTCATTTAAGCAAGAAGATTCTTGAGTCTGAAATACAAATGCATGAAGGCATATAGGGGGTAAGGACCATAAAGAAAACCTTTAGTTGATTCTGTGTCACCACCTATATGGATGTCCAGGCCCAGTGACATCTTTATAGCATAAACAGTTTCCCTTTAAGCCTATAGGAAGATTTCCTAGGTAAAGGCAGCTTTCATTCTCTCTGCATTTTGTGGGAGTGTCCATTGACTCTGGGAAGATGTCTGACTGTTCTGGCCAATGACCCTTGAAAAACAGTGAAATGCATTTAATCTGTGATTCCTCTCTCTACGTTAAATTCATTCTTTAAATTCTAAAATAAGTTGTGGTTCTTGCAGATTTGTTCATAATTTTCTTTAATGATTTAGCCAAACATAACAATAATTGTAGATCCATAAATTGTTAATGAAAGTCAGTATTCTGTTTTTTACAGTGACTTCCTCTTACCAGGTTTATAAAACTGATTACTATTTTTAAGTTTTCACCATATAACCAATCAACAACCTGTAGCTTTTATTTAGAGAGCTATCACTCTATATTTACTATTTAGTTCATTTTAAAAAATATGAGAATGTTTAAGAATGATTTCTTTGCAAACACCAAAACTCACAAAATGCTAGTTTGCTGCTTTCTGGCTACAATTTTATATCTTTATTATTATATTTTAATTATATTATATATTTATGTTATATACAATATATTATATTTATAATATGTTTATGTGTGTGTGTGTATGTGTATATATATATATATATATATATATATATATATATATACCTTGTTTGTGTTCTGATAACATGGCACATTAAGTCACCTCAAAGTTTTTCCAGAAAATAAAAGTCAAGGAAGAAATCAAAACATTTTGGAGTTGAGAAATGTAAGTTACTCAATAAAAATCTCTGTTAAACAAAAGTAAGTGAAATGCAAGCACCTACTCATGTTTTGCATTTTTAAATTTGACATAAATGTTAATTTAATAAAACATCACAAGGTCATTAAAAAATACATCATTGTCTTTTCTGGATTTTGACATTTCTTTTATCTTGTCTTTTCACTTACCATTCTGCCTTTTAATACATTGGGCCCAAGTCTTCCTATAAAACATGTAATTTAAGCCTTGCTTTCCTTTAACAGCTCTTCAGGGATATAGGAGAAAAGCAAAGTTTTATACATATTAAAACTAAACTGTGAACTACCAGTTAGGAATATAGACAAGAGTTGGTAGAGTTATGTGAGGAGAGGAAATGAGTTTTCTTCCTGAGATTTTAATTTGGCGGTATTTTCTGTAAGGTGCCTGAAGCGCTTGTTAACATTCATATCATGCTAACGAGATTTATTTTTCATAGAGAATATAAATTGAGCAGGAAAATGCTTTGGGAATGAACACCGGGCTGGTAGAGAGAATTGCAGGAAATGTGGTTACTCTCCCTCCTTTTTCAAATGCATACACATCAGCACTCCTGAGCCCCTCTCGCTTTCTCTCTTCACATTTTTATTTCTCTATGTCTCTTCCAGCATCCCTTTAAGTTCCTTTCCCCCAAAACTTTTGAGTATGTAGCTCAACATTATACTTATCAGCCTGTCCTAACACTCTGGTAGAGTCTTTTTTTTCAGTCCACATATCTAGAATAATCAACACATATTGCAGTTTATTAACATTTGAATTCAGAGTATCTCTATCAATTTGATTATATTTCAAACATAGATATTTAATCAAAATATATCTGTCATTTTATTTTCAGACGTTTTATTATTTGAAGTGTGTGTGTGTCTGGTAAGATTAAAACATATGGCCCTGGCTGATTGGCTCAGCAGTAGAGTGTTGGCCCAGCATGTGGAAGTCCCTGGTTCAATTCCCATCCAGGGCACACAGGAGAAGCGCCCATCTGCTTCTCCACCCTTCTTCCTCTCCTTTCTCTCTGTTTCTTTCTTCCCCTCCCGCAGCCAAGGCTCCATTGGAGCAGAGTTGGCCTCCACACTGAGAGTGGCTCTGTGGCCTCTGCCTCAAGTGCTAGAATGGCTCCTGACACAATGGAGCAAGGCCCCAGGTGGGCAGAGCATCATTTCCTGATGGGCATGCTGGGTGGATCCTGGTCGGGCACATGAGGGAGTCTGTCTGACTGCCTCCCCACTTCTAACTTTGGAAAAATACAAACACACACGCACACACGCACACACACACACACACATAAATAAGTAAATAAAGATTAAAACATACAATCAGTTTACCCTTACTTGATATTTCAATTATGAATTTTAGCTAACTACAAAAAACAGAAACATATGTCTAATATTTCTGTATATCATGTTTTATTTTCATGTTGTTATATTTTCATTAACATCTACTGAACGTTGTTTTTTGAGTGCAGTATCCTGGCAAAGTACTAGTCACTCATCATTTTTGGTCAATGCTGTAATAAATGCCTCAGTCTTAAGGGATATCATTTACCTCTAAATCTCTTCAGTTTTACATCGTTGCTGTTAGAATCAGCTTTAGCTTCAGAAATTATAGAAACAAAAGGAAATTCCATGAAGGAAAATTTGTAGAACTTTGGACCCAAACATGAAATGAAGTTTTTGGGTATTGATTATAGTCTCCGGAACACAATGCTTATACCTGAGATTCTTATTTTGCATTGAATTGTAATGAATCTAGTGCATTTTCAACCTCTTAGAAAACTAAAACACTCTGAAGATGCCTACACTTAATAACTGAGACACGTTTTTGAGATTTGCACTCCAAAACATAGTCACAAATATTTCCAACATTAATAGCAAAGCATTTTGTGATAATTTGATGATAATATCAGTTTTATTTTTCCATATGAAAAAATACACTAAAATATTGAGGAATTCTTTTTGTTTTGTTTTGTTTTGTTTTGTATTTTGCTGAAGTGAGTCACAAATAATGAAGCATGTTTCATCATCACTAATCTCTTGAAATTGAGAATTTATTTTCTGGCAAGAGCTGTATAATTCTTTAAAATCTATTATTTCTACAAATTCAGGGAAGTTTAGCAAACAGAAATAAGTTTCACGGTGCCATCTGTTCAATTCACATGTTCATTTTGAATGTAAATATTTAAATTTCTATGAACAATTGAGCAAAGTTCCTTTTTATTCCCTGGAAGTATTTTGTTGGCACCACTGTTGATATTTATTTTCAAAGTAAAATTCACTCATTGATAAAACTACCACTTTCATAAAAGTACAGGGAATAAAATAAAGTATATCTTAATTCTTATTTCAGAGGCCCAGATTATGGAAAGATATTCAGTCTGCTTTGATTATAATCACAGCTCCAGTCCTTAAAAAATATCTAAATTCAGAAAAATCACTACTCTAGCCTCGATTAGAGTTAAAGAAAGCTTATTAATTTACTGTGAGTACCATACTTCTGGCATGCCATAAGAAACCAAAAAAGTGTTATTAATATATTATCATTATTAATAAAGTTAAATATTTTCCAACATTAATAGCAAAGCATTTTGTGATAATTTGATGATAATATCAATTTTATTTTTCCATATGAAAAAATACACTAAAATATTTAGGGTTTCTTTTTGTTTTGTTTTGTATTTTTCTGAAGTGAGAAGTGGAGAGGCAGAGAGACAGACTCCTGCATGCACCCAACTACGATCCACCTGGCATGCTCACCGGGGGCGATGCTCTGCCCAACTGAGGCATTTTTTCTGTTGCAACCGGAGCCATTCTAGCACCTGAGGCAGAGGCCATGGGGTCATCCTCAGCGCCTGGGCTAATTTCAGTGGAGCTGTGGCTATGGAAGGGGGAGACCGAGATGGAGAGAAAAGAGAGAGGGAAGGGTGGAGAAGCAGATGGATGCTTCTCCTGTGTGCCCTGGAGGGGAATCATACCCAGGACATCCACACGCCAGTCCAACACTCTACCACTGAGCCAACAGGTCAGGGCCTACTAAAATATTTAGTTTTATTTATTAAATATAGTAGTAACTAACTATCTATAAGAATACTTATAAATTTAAGTTAAATGAGTATCAGAATTTTTTATTTTCTCTTAATACATATAATATTAAGAGCACATTTTAAAAGCCTACTCTTGTGTATTCCAAAAGCCAGAGGCAGTTCTACCTTACCACATTTATACCATTAAAGACAGTAAATGAATACATGTAAATATAAATACACATACAAATGGAAATTTGATCATAAATATTACTAAGTATGAATCAGACTTTACTATTATGTCTCTGCAGGCCCTCCTTAAGTTCTGTCACTGATAGTATCTTATAATAGCACATCTATTAGTTCATCTGTCCTAGCACCACATTTCCTGAGACTCTCAAGGTACCATTGCAAGGTAAATGGCAGATAACCACTGGTTGTTTTTATATGCCAACAACTGATATCCATTAAATAGCTGGAAAGCAGATATAGGAAAGGCATTTAGAAAAAAAGTTAATTGTCATCCAATGTACTTTTTAGAAATCAGTCATGATTTTCAGAGAAATATAAATTTTTTGAAAATTTAAAATACATAGGATAATCAATTAAACAATCTATTGCATATATCTAAAACCATTAATTTAAAATTATGCTAATAATTTATTTTTCCTTAAGATATTGAGATGTACTATAATTATGTATAATTATAAATTAGACATTACATACAAACTTATAAAATGTTTCATTATATCAATATAATATAATTAGAAAATTAATGAATGAATATTGAATGAAAATAGTATCTGAGATTTTCAGAGTTCAGCAAATAAAGACCTATTTACTTTCCTGTGTCAGTCTCTTTTACTTAGTTTTATCATGTATAAAATAAAGAATTGAATAAGATCATACGGAATGCCATTTCCACTTCCAAATTTATAATAAGTTATTATTTCTATATCTGATATAGTTTTAATTAAGAACTATGAAAATTTTCCTTTAAGAACAACAAAATGGATGTAATTCTTTGAATATAGGCTCTGTACAAAATGCCAATTTTCAAATTCTCATATTAATAGGTCATCATTGTAAACAACTCAAAGAGAAAGCAAGTTACAGTGTTCATTATGAATCAAAGTCTTTTATTTTATTTATTTTTATGTGAATCATAGTCTTTTAGAGTATAATTATCTATATCAACCTGTAATAAATGCTAAAATATATTTAGTGGTAAAATCAAGTATTTTTATTTTCAAATTAATAAGCCTTTATTGAATGGAAAACTTTAGAAATCCTTTTTATTTTAATTTTATTTTTATTCAGTGAGAAGAGGGAAGGCAGCAACAGACTCCTACACGTGCACCGAATGGTATCCTCCCAGCAAGTCCACTAGGGGGTGATGCTCTGCCCATCTAGGGCATTGCTCTGTTGCTCAGCAACTGAGCTATTCTTAGTGCCTGAGGCAGAGGCCACAGAGCCATCCCCAAAGTCCAAAGACAACTTGCTCCAATTGTGCCATGGTTGCAGGAAGGGAAAACAGAAAGGGAGGATGGAGAAGTTGATGGACACTTATTCTGTGTGCCCTGACCAAGATCAAACCTGGGACATTCACATGTTGGACTAACACTTTACCACTGAGCAAACTCATCAAAGCATAGAAATTCTTTTTTAGACTACATTTGGAAAAGATTCCCCCTATTAAATTTCAGTAGTTAAAATCCCTTTTTCTCTGATTTTAGAAAATGAGATTTCAGATGGATTTGAAAAACTAACAGTTAAATGTATGAGAAATAGAACTATCCTGTTCTATTTCTCCTTGGTAGGAAGCAGAATATTTAACTATCTTTTCTGTTTTGTTGGAATCCTCAAAATAAATATAGAAAAAAGGCTAACAGAATGAGGTAGAAGAATTGTGTGAGGATTAGACATTAAAATTTGTCAGCAGAGTCTGAAGTATCAGAATCTGTCCTTGCTAAAAAAATAATGACAAGAGCAGTTTTGACCTCTAAATAATCAACATATCTTTGTGAAAAGGGAAAAGAGGTTCATATTAACCTAAATATTCTATAAAATAGTGAAGAAACTTTTGCAACAAGTTAAATATAAATTTGTCTTAAGAAATGTGAGACAGAAATTTTTGTAAACATTGGGAAAATAAAGGTTAAAGATACAATAAGAATGTATAGAAAGATACCCAGTAAAACAAGCAAATACAGAAAGAGAAAACAAATTAGTATAAAACTTAAAAAAGAATCTATTGAATTAGAGGAGAATAAAAATTAAATTCACAGTTATTTATGCAAAGTATTAGAAAGTGGGAAGATAAAGATTGATTATTATGGTTGTTTTGAGAATACTTTTCACTAGTTGCTCAGTAATTTCAATTAGTAATTCTTAAATTTTGGTGGTTGATTGTTTAGCAATCCAGTAAAATCCTTGGTATCACATGAAGGTTTCAAGAATACATAGCTTGGTAAAATGACCGGGTATACACTAAATGTGGATAATTGGTAATCTATATTGAATTATGAGCAATCTTTTGCTGATTAAAGATGTTTGACATAGACCAAGAGCTGAAGATCTTTAATGTAGTAATGGCTTTCTTCAGCTAAGGCACCAATTGAAATTAAGAGTAACAAATAACATTTATACCTGAGGTTGCCAAGCTTATGTCAAAGTGCCAACATATGTTCTGCAAAAGCAAAGTGAGAATTAAATAAATAGTTAACAACAAAATTTTGAAAGTAGAAATTACCTTAGTTTTTTGGTTACATGAGAAGGAGCTTGTGAGTACATTCCAATAAAGAAAAATGAACCTATAAAAATCAGTTTTCCATTCAAACAAGAGAGTTATCAGTGATATCAATTCTCCTTAAACACTCTCCCGGAAATATTGAACAATGAGAATTATAAGGTTAATAGAAAAATAACAATTTCTCAAGGTTGTACTATCTCTGCCATGTTCCATCTGGTGTTCGCATCAGGAATAAAAATAAGCACTAACATATTTCCAAGAAGGAACATCCAAAATTAAATCTACTTAAAATAATTAATTAAACCAAATGGAAATTAGCACTATATATTTTTGAAATTTTTTATGTGTATTAATAGTGTGTGAAGAGTTTCTATTGATTAGGAAATAAAGGCAGGGTTGACATTTCATTGATTATACATCATAGCCCTGAAAGGAAAGTCCATGGGTTGGAATAAAACAGAGCTTGGTTCAAATAACAGTTCTATTACTACTCTCTAGGTTAAGTTTGTAAAGTCACTTTCTTCTAAGACACAGTTCTTTCCTTCTATACTGATCATAAAATGTCTAATCATGATGGCATTTTGAAAATTAAATTAAATTAGTGAATGTAACAATCTGGTATTCTACTTAGCATGCAGTAAACATTAAAAATTAATATTAGAATCATTATGAGTCCATGAAAAAAATAACAACTCCATTCCAATGAAATCTCAAAAAATTTTCAGGCCCTTTTATAATATATATTCCCATAATAAGTTAATTTTTACCCAATAAACCTCAGCTCCCCCTTCCATAGCACCACTGCACCAAAGTCTCTTGATGTATGCCATTGCTTCATGCACCCACATAGCCTATCTCCAAAAAAATTAGATAAATTTTGGTGGTCGTATTGACTTGATCGGCTAATTTTTACATCTTCTATTTTTGAGGCTTTAAAACCTTCACATATTTTGTCTTCCACCTCATTAAATTGTTGTTTTCTGTTTAGAAATTCTCTTCCGAGAAACTATTGTTTCATATGAGAAATCATAGCCAGAAAAAAATATATGTCAAACAAAAAGAAGAGAGATAAAGATAAGGTTTCTCACCTAGTGGTCATCTCAATTTCCCTTCTTTATCTTATTAAAAAATAGTTTCATGCCTGACCTGTGGTGGCACAGTGGATAAAGCATCAACCTGGAAATGCTGAGGTTGCCAGTTCAAAACCCTGGGCTTGCCTGGTCAAGGCACATATGGGAGTTGATGCTTCCTTCTCCTCCCCCCTTCTCTCTCTCTCTCTCTCTCCCCTCTCCATAATGAATAAATAAAAATATAAAAAAAAAAAAATAGTTTCATGTTCTTTTTCTTACTGTGGTTTCAACAAAATACAAATTGCTTTAATATTTGTTTTTTTGTATTTCAGAAATATGATGTGACAAATTCAATTCCTTATGTTGAATTGGCTTTGCAAGCTCTACATTAGCAAATGAAGTGAGGAAGATTAAGAATATATGGCATAAACTGTCTGAAATAAACGTAACTGTTGGTGACAAAGTTAAACTTTCACATACAGTATTTGCTTCATCATATGCCAGTTTAGGATATATATTCCCATTTCTCTGTCTGTTCATGTTTTATTGGAGCATGTGATTTTGCATACATGTTCTAAAGATAGTGAATTCGTGGAAGTAGACTACCCGTTACATTGAGACTAAGTGCTGGGTCTTCAGTTTATGGTAACCTTACAATTGTGGAAGCATGCAATGTCAGAATCCAATTTGTGATACATGTAATATAAATTAAACTCGAAAGAGAGTTCAATGATAAAAGGTAGAGTATTTCAGAATCATTAAACAGACTAATTATATGAGTATTCCTGAAAGGGTTTGGGAAATATTTACTTTTGTAGTGTTTGCTTTTTAAAAAAATTATTTTCTTATGCCTGATTAGGCACATTAATCTTATCCTTTTAAAACTCCAAAAATTATGCCTGTGTGTTCAATGTCATTTGCTTTGGTAATATACTTACTCTCCTGTGAATAGCACTTTCTTCTTGTTTCACATTGTTAGTTAACTTTTCAAGTCAGACTTAAAGTTTCTTTAAGGCAGAGACAATGTATTATACTAACTTATTTAATAAATACTTTGGATTACAGAATAAATGGTTAGAGATTATGCAATAATACTAAAGTAAAGCATACAAAATTAAGAAATTTAATCAAAAAGTTAAGAAACATTGACATTGTTCTTTCATTTTATGCTTTATTGAGATATAAGCTTAAAACATTTGAGCACAGAGGTGACAGAAACAGCATGAATATTGAGGAGGCAGACCTCACTCCAAACCCTGTCTCTGCTGTGTGATGATTACATGATAACCAGATAGTTACTGATTTGATGGTTATCAATTCTCTGTGTGCTATGATATGTCAACTAACATAGGTCTTATTTTTTCACTGGGAATTTGATAACCTAAATATGCATTAAATTTCTCTCTATTTAATTATGTATGTTTGAGCATATAGAGGATAGTAAATAAAGGCAGGTCTTTTCCCTATGAATTTATCTATTATTCTATCATAGTTCATCACAAGGATTACCGTATGGAAGAAATGATTCTGAAACTGAGATTTGGATCTTAATAAAAAATTAAAATTTCTGAATTAATTTGTTTCATTTCATAAAATGAAATGTTAACTAAATTTATTTACTATATTCAACTTACTATTTTTCTTATCAAGACTGTCTGATGTTTTAAGTAACACAATATTTAATTGTTTGTAAGAAGTATTTCTATTTTCTACATATTTTTAAGTATTTTTAAGAGAAATACATTTTCATAAAATTATGATATTGCATATAACATTTTGAGACATTTTGTATGGTGAAATAATAAAGTCTGTTGAATTTCAGTTTTATAACTATTGACAGTGTAGTTCATTAATTGCTAGCTATGTAGAATATCTGTAATCAATTAAGCACAATTTCATAGAAGCATAGTTAGAAAATTGTATCCACCAGAAAGTGAGTTCCAGAGGTCTCATCACCACCATCCATTCAGTATTGTTCTTCTAATAGTCAAATCCAAAAGAACTAATAGATTAAGCTATGGATCCCTGAAAATTCCATTAGTCAGGGATACTTATACCCCAATTGCTGTTGACAATTTGCAAAGGGTAGAAATTGATTTAATTTTAAACAAGAAGATGAGTAAAAATAGAAAAGTAAAAAAATAATTATTTTAACCAATTTTCTAATTTTACGTCATTGAAATGATAGTGATGACCTATATAGTTCTTTTTACTATCTTTGTTTTAGTTTTATTGAAGTCCTCCAATTATCTAGGCTAGATTACATCAGTTATCTTTTAACATGCCTTAACTTTTTAACCCTTTCATCCACCCAGCATCATCTACTTCACTTCAGAGAACACCCCATTTTCTTTCATAACTATCCAAATACATTCATGTTAGTTTTGGCACTGAATGTTTGAATTCTGCTTACTTTTTTAGGCTTCTCTCCCCACCTCTTCTCTGAGTCCCAATTCTCACAAAACTCACTAAACTTCATTCTTTTTTTTTTTTTTTTGCATTTGCTTTGTTATCTCTCTCTGGTCACTTCTGCTGTGATATTCCTTCCTTCTGAAGTTTACCTGGCTAACTCATACTTATCATTGAAATGTCAGCTTAGACATAATTTTCTACACTAGTTGCTAACCCCGGCTCAATGTTCTTCTCCTGAGCTCCTATGAAACATTGTTCTATGCCCACACCCGTGTGTGTTTACCTATTTAATTGTTGCTACTACTTACCTGATGGTAAAGCACCTTGTACACCTTCAAATCCCCAGCCAGAAGCATAAGGCCTAGCACATTAATAATAATAATAAAAAACAGCCATAGAGTAGATGAGTATGCTTATGAGATGATTTTTGATGTTTATTTTTGAAAATTCTTTAATGGAAGTGTGTTTTTTTATTTATTTATTTTTTAGTTATGCAAGGTACTGTAACAAGAGAGAAATATCTCTTTATATTTTTCAGAAGTGACTCAACTGTCCTTGCTTTATTAAAAATTCTTATTAGGCACAAAAATCATTTACAAGTAATAAAATAACCCAGACACAATAATTGATAAAACTAAAGGGATTTGTAGTTTGACCAATGTGAGGGACAGAAATGGATGATGAGGCATGCAAAGGAGGATAACACAGATAGGCAAATTATTCACATTCCAGAAATTAAGAAAATCTCAGAAACGCAAGAAGCTGACTGCTGCAGAAGACAAAGGTAAAGTGGAGGAGGATGTTGAAAGAAGGGGATTGTTTGTGCATTACTGAAGTAGAATGGGGACCTAGTGTGACCTGGATGTAGTCTTTTCACCACCAGTCTTAAGCAGTGTGTTCAAGAACCTAAATGTTAGAGATTTCAGAGAAGATGAGAAGTAAAGGATGGGGCAAGAGAGTATAAATGAATGTCAACATAATTAATTGGGTGGCTACTCAGCACTTACAAGTATCCAGAATGCAGTGAGATTTGCTCCTGTTCTATTTCCTTTCTTCTCTAATCACTCCCTCAACCTTGTCATAACTGAGTAGAGGATCCCTCTTTGGAGAAGAAGAATGGCTTTTGAAGATTGGCTTATAGGAACTACAATGTGGAATTCCAATTTAAGTAAAAGAAAGAAAGAAAAGAAAAGCCCTGGCCAGATAGTTGGGTTGGTTGGAGAGTCGTTCTCAAGCACAGAAGTTGCCGATTTAATTCCCAGGTCAGGAATACATAGAGAATACAAAGGCAGCTTAATGTTGATGTCCCTCTCTCCCTGCCTCTCTAAACAAACAAACAAACAAACACACAGACAGTAGAAATGACTTCACCACTTGACAAACTGAGTCCACCTATAGAAAAATTTCAATTACTTTGTACATATAAAATCTTAAATATAAATTTTTATAAAAATAAAAACCTCTAAAACAAAGTGAGAGGATATAAAGTGAAAAAAAAACCATGACTCATTCATCAGAGAAAAATGTCAAAGAAAATTTAATTACCTATCATAGAGATAACATATTGCATGGTAAAACAAGAATGAGCTGTTGCTAAAATAAAACAAGTAATACCAATTGGCAATTAAAATGATAAAAGTTGAGCCTGACCAGGCAGTGGCACAGTAGATAGAATATTGGACTGGGATGTGATGGACCCAGGTTCAAACCCTGAGGTTGCCAGCTTGAGCATGGTCTCATCTGGTTTGAGCAAGGCTACCAGCTTGGGTCCAAGGTTCCTGGCTTGAGCAAGGTGTCACTCGGTCTGCTGAAGCCCTCCCCCTGCCGGATCAAGGCACATATGAGAAAGCAATCAATGAACAACTAAGGTGTTGCAACAAAAAACTAATGATTGATGCTTTGCATCTCTCTTCCTTCTTGTCTGTCTGTCACTATCTGTCCCTCTCTGTCTCTGTCAAAAAAAAAAAAAGATGAAATTTCACAAAAATCCTTTAGATAAACTGATTAGAAGTTTAAATTGATCTTCCAAAGGGGAAAAGAAGAGAGATCAGAGAAGTAAAGAAGAGAGCTTAGAATGTTGAAGAAAGTAATTGCAACATCTGACTAATAAGAGTTAGAAAGAACACAGTGAGCAGGAAATTTTCAATGAAATATTTTAAGAACTTTTATTAGATCTCAAGGCATAAAACTTCTGATAGAAATATCCTATCAAGTCCAATGCAATGAATGAAAAGTAGATGCATCATTTAACATAATTTTGAACTTTCAGATCACCACAATTAAGTAGTCATATCTAGAATTTTACAGGGTGAAAATGGTAAAATATTTAAGAATTGCATTAAATTTCTCAAAAAAATTAGGAGTCACTGCCTTCAAAAGTTTAAAGTAAAAGTATTTTGATCTTAAAATTTTCAAATTGCAAAAATCATAAACAAAACAATAGAGCAAAGTAAAGGTAATGAAAGAGAAATACAATATCAAAATTTTATTCCCTGCTCTCCCTTCTTGGGATGCTATCAGAAATTGTGCTTGACCAAAGCATGTGGGTAAGCTAATAAAGAGGAATACAGGAAGAATACAAGAGTTATCCCCCAAATAATGCACAGGAATGTAAAACTGTTGTGATAAAAAAATCAACAGATAATACAAAAATGTTATCAATAAATATTTATCAAGGAAGTAGAAAAAGAAGAACAAAGACAACCCAAAACCAGCAGAAGAAAGGAAATAATAAAAATCAGAGCAGAAATAAATGAAGTAGAGAACAGAAAAACTATAGAAAAAATTAATAAAACAAGGAACCAGTTCTTTGAAAAGATCAACAAAATTGACAAGCCCTTGGCAAGACTCACCAAGGAAAAAAGAGAAAGGACTCATATAAACAAAATCCAAAATGAAAGAGGAGAAATCACCACAGACATCATAGATATACAAAGAATTATTGTAGAATACTATGAAAAACTATATGCCACCAAATTCAACAATCTAGAAGACATGGATAAATTCCTAGAACAATACAACCTTCCTATACTGAGTCATGAAGAATCAGAAAGCCTAAACAGACCAATTAGCAGGGAGGAAATAGAAAAAACTATTAAAAACCTCCCCAAAAATAAAAGTCCAGGCCCAGATGGTTATACTAGTGAATTCTATCAAACATTCAAAGAAGACTTGGTTCCTATTCTACTCAAAGTCTTCCAAAACATTGAAGAAGAAGCAATACTTCCAAACACATTTTATGAGGCCAACATAACCCTCATACCGAAACCTGGCAAAGACGGCACAAAAAAAAGAAAACTACAGACCAATATCTCTAATGAATACAGATGCTAAAATACTAAACAAAATACTAGCAAATTGAATACAACAACATATTAAAAAAATAATACATCATGATCAAGTGGGATAAATCCCAGAATCTCAAGGATAGTTCAACATATGTAAAATGGTTAACGTAATACACCATATCAACAAAATAAAGAACAAAAACCACATGAACTTATCAATAGATGTAGAAAAGGCATGTGATAAAATACAACACAAGTTTATGTTTAAAACACTCAACAAAATGGGTATAGAAGGAAAATATCTCAACATGATAAAGGCCATATATGATAAACCATCAGCCAACATCATATTAAATGGCATAAAACTGAGGACTTTCCCCCTTAAATCAGGAACAAAACAGGGTTGTTCACTCTCTCCACTCTTATTTAACGTGATGCTAGAAGTTCTGGCCAGAGCAATCAGACAAGAGAAATAAAAGGCATCCATATTGGAAAGGAAGAAGTAAAGATATCACTTTTTGCAGATGATATGATCCTATACATCAAAAACCCCAAAGACTCCACAAAAAGATTACTAGACACAATAAACCAATACAGTAAGGTCGCAGGATACAAAATTAATATACAAAAGTCCATAGCCTTTCTATATGCCAACAATGAAATATTAGAAAACAAACACAAAAAAATAATCCCCTTCACGATTGCAACAACAACAAAAAATACCTAGGAATAAACATAACAAAGAATGAAAAGGACCTATATAACGAAAACTACAAAGCATTGTTAAGGGAAATCGAAGAAGATACAATGAGATGGAAGAATATTCCTTGTTCTTGGATAGGAAGAATAAATATAATCAAAATGGCCGTATTACCCAAAGCAATATACACATTTAATGCAATTCCCATCAAAATTCTGATGACATTTTTTAAAGAAATTGAACAAAAAATCATCAGATTTATATGGACTATAAAGAACCCTGAATAGCCAAAGCAATCCTAAGGAAAAAGAATGAAGCTGGGGGCATTACAATACCTGACTTCAAACTCTATTATAGGGCCACGACAATCAAAACAGCATGGTATTGGCAGAAAAACAGACACTCAGACCAATGGAACAGAATAGAAAGTCCAGAAATAAAACCACATATATATGGTCAAATAATTTTCAATAAAGGGGCCAACAACACACAATGGAGAAAAGAAAGCCTCTTCAACAAATGGTGCTGGGAAAACTGGAAAGCCACATGCAAAAGAATGAAACTCGACTACAGTTTGTCCCCTTGTACTAAAATTGATTCAAAATGGATCAAAGACCTAAATATAAGACCTGAAACAATAAAGTACATAGAAGAAAACATAGGTACTAAACTCATGGACCTTAATTTTAAAGAGCATTTTATGAATTTGACTCCAAAAGCAAGAGCAGTGAAGGCAAAGATAAATGAATGGGACTACATCAGACTAAGAAGTTTTTGCTTAGCAAGAGAAACTGATAACAAAATAAACAGACAGCCAACTAAATGGGAAATGATATTTTCAAACAACAGCTCAGATAAGGGCCTAATATCCAAAATATACGAAGAACTCATAAAACTCAACAACAAACAAAGAAACAATCCAATAAAAAAATGGGAAGAGGACATGAACAGACACTTCTTTCAGGAAGAAATACAAATGGCCAAAAGATGTTCATCTTCATTAGTTATTAGAGAAATGCAAATCAAAACTATAATGAGATACTACCTCACACCTGTTAGATTAGCTATTATCAACAAGACAGGCAATAGCAAATGTTGGAGAGGCTGTGGAGAAAAGGAACCCTCATTCACTGTTGGTGGGAATGTAAAGTAGTACAACCATTATGGAAGAAAGTATGGTGGTTCCTCAAAAAACTGAAAATAGGCCCTGGCCGGTTGGCTCAGCGGTAGAGCGTCAGCCTGGCGTGCAGGGGACCCGGGTTCGATTCTCAGCCAGGGCATATAGGAGAAGCGCCCATTTGCTTCTCCACCCCCCCTCCTTCCTCTCTGTCTCTCTCTTCCCCTCCCGCAGCCAAGGCTCCATTGGAGCACAGATGGCCCGAGCGCTGGGGATGGCTCCTTGGCCTCTGCCCCAGGCGCTAGAGTGGCTCTGGTCGTGGCAAAGCGGCCCCCCGGAGGGGCAGAGCATCACCCCCTGGTGGGCGTGCCGGGTGGATCCCAGTTGGGCGCATGCGGGAGTCTGTCTGACTGTCTCTCCCCGTTTCCAGCTTCAGAAAAATACAAAAAAAAAAACAAAAAAAACCCTGAAAATAGAACTACCTTATGACCCAGCAATTCCTCTACTGGGTATATACCCCAAAAACTCAGAAACATTGATACATAAAGACACATGTAGGCCCATGTTCATTGCAGCACTGCTCACAGTGGCCAAGACATGGAAACAACCAAAAAGCTCTTCAATAGAAGACTGGATAAAAAAGATGTGGCACATATACTCTATGGAATACTACTCAGCCATAAGAAATGATGACATTGGATCATTTTACAACAAAATGTTGGGACCTTGATAACATTATACAGAGTGAAATTAGTAAATCAGAAAAAAAAACAAGAACTACATGATTTCATACATTGGTGGGACATAAAAATGAGACTAAGAGACATGGACAAGAGTGTGGTGGTTACGGGGGAAGAGGAGGGAGAAGGAGAAAAGGAGGGGGAGGAGCACAAAGAAAACTAGATAGAGGGTGACGGAGGACAATCTGACTTTGGGTGATGGGTATGCAACATAATTGAATGACAAGATAACCTGGACATGTTTTCTTTGAATATATGTACCTTGATTTATTGATGTCACCCCATTAAAATTAATAAAAATTTATTTAAAAAATAAATAAATAAATAATTTATCAACACATTCTAAATATTAACAAATGGAAAATAAAAGCCAGCTCCTCACTCTAAAAAGTAGCAAGCAGTAGACTCAAAGAACAAAATACATGTTTTGTGTTTATATGTATAACAGGAAAATGGAGAGCCAGGGAATGATGTTCTTGATTTATTACAAGTTTTCAACATATGTTTGTGATTAAAAAAATATACAAGTACTGATGTAAAAATCTAAACATTACATACATACCTATTCTTGTCATTTTTCCATTTTTTTATTTTAAAAAGTCTAAACTTTTAGAAGATAAAATGCTTTCTGAAAAAAAACCTCAGAATTTATGCAAGTAATTAGAGTCCAAGTACTATACACTTTGTAAAAACAACATGTTAACAAAGAATAAAAGTTAAATTTGCCAGAATATTGTTTTCTGTGATGTAGTTGTTGACTGGTGAGGCTTATAAGCCTTCTCTTATTGAATTAATAAAATATCCTTTGAATCAGATATTGGACTTCTTTTTTTTTTTTTTTTTTTTTTTCGTTTTTCCAAAGCTGGAAATGGGAAGGCAAACAGACTCCTTCATGCGCCCGACAGGGATCCACCCGGCATGCCCACCAGGGGGCGATGCTCATCGTTCTGTTGCATCCAGAGCCATCCTATCGCCTGAGACAGAGGCCACAGAGCCATTCTTAGCGCCGCCAGGGCCATCTTTGCTCTGATGGCGCCTCGGCTGCAGGAGGGGAAGAGAGAGACAGAGAGGAAGGAGAGGGGGAGGGGTGGAGAAGCAGATGGGCGCCTCTCCTGTGTGCCCTGGCCGGGAATCGAACCTGGGACTCTTGCACGCCAGGCTGACGCTCTACCACTGAGCCAACTGGCCAGGGCCATATTGCACTTCTGATGTAAGAATTCCTTTGAATTTTGGAACTATTTAAATCTGATTCAAATTTAATGTCATATATTGAATACATTTTAAATATAAAAAAAGAAATCATTTTTTGTTAATTGTGCAAAAATAATTTAATGCTTTCATACTAATTTCAAAGACTTCACAAGTATAAGCTTGACATTTTTCTGTAATTGGCCATGGTTAAATTCTTTGATATAATGTGCAAATCAAGAGCAGAGTTCTATGGAGAGAATTTGAAATGTAAACAGTATAAATCAGGGATAACAATTATGTGTTCTCAACCAAGGTAAATTTTGTTCAGCATCCTCTTCTTTTCCTTGAGAGTCATTTATAATATTCTAAACAAGAAGGCAGAACGAGTTCTTCTTTCACTGAAAAGAACCATTCCATAATAGAAGTCTGCTTCATACATTTTAGAATTACTTGTCTAAAATTGGAATGTAATAAGGTCCAATATCTTGTGGTAGGTTCATTCAATCCAAAGGAATTTTAAACTCTTCCATTGTATCAAACTGAATTATCGAAAAAAAATTTGAAGCAACTCTCTCATGCTTCAAATCACCAACTCAAGGCTGCTCACACAGTAAAATATTTAATTATACAGCAAGTAAATTCTTATATCTCAACATTACTTTTAAAATAATGACTGTTTTCCTTACTTGTGTGACAGAAAAAGAAAATTTGGGATCACAAATTGCTTTAATAAATGCTTCAGAAATAAATTTCATAGAGATCCCGTTTCTGAAATATCTTTGTTATTTTTTTCACCATAATTCTTCCATAAACTCAGCTGGAGAAATTTCCATTTAATTAACAATTATTACTAATTAAGACACTTTATATTTAGGAATTGTTGGTGAACTTTAGAAAACCTTAAGTTGTTGTTGATTTTTGAGTTTTTATTGTTATATCAGAAAAATAGGCCCTGGCCGGTTGGCTCAGTGATCGAGCATTGGCCCTGCATGTGATGTCCTGGTTTCGATTGCCGGCCATGGCACACAGAGAAGCACCCATCTGTTTCTCCACCCTTCCCTCTCTCCTTTCTCTCTATCTCTCTCTTTCTCTCCTGCAGCCAAGAGTCCATTGGAGCAAAGTTGGCCAGGGTGCTGAGGATGACTTCATGGCTTCTGCCTCATGAGCTTGAATGGCTCTGGTTGCAAAGGAGCAACACCCCAGAAGGGCAGAGCATCGCCCCCTGTGGGCATGCCAGGTGGAGCATGGTTGGATGCATGCAGGAGTCTGTCTGTCTGCCTCCCTGCTTCTCACTTCAGAAAAATACAAAAGAAAAACAGACAAATCGATGGTAAAGTGATTTGATATAATGAAATATATGACAAATTATTTCAACTTCCCAGCTAAATTATTTAAAAGAATGGCCATGGCCTGACCTGTGGTGGCGCAGTGGATAAAACGTCGACCTGGAAATGCTGAGGTCACCGGTTCAAAACCCTGGGCTTGCCTGGTCAAGGCACATATGGGAGTTGATGCTTCCAGCTCCCCCCCCTCCTCTCTCTCTGTCTCTGTCTCTGTCTCTCTCTCTCTCTCTCTCTTTCTCTCTCCTGTCTAAAATAAATAAATAAAGTCTTTAAAAGAAAGTGTTAAAAAAAAAGAATGACCGTGGAGAAATTGGTATATATTGCTTAGAGGTGTGTATTTTATCATTTGATCCTAACAGGACCGCCTGGGATGGAAAGAAGTAGGATTTGTGTTTATAATCTAATTATCTCGCAAACATATACTTTCCCCTTCTTTCCTTATTAATAGAATGCGCCCTCCTCTTTGATCTGAACTAATGTGTGAAAACCTAGAAGACTATATTTTTTGTCCCCTTATAAAATAAAATTTTTGACAATGAGATATGAGCAAAATGTGACATGTGCTAGTTTCAAGTCATGGTTTTAAAAACAGTTACTTTTCTCTACTCCATTTATTTCTTCCTGAGGACTCCAATGTTATTCTGGCCATGGTCTGTCAGCTGCAGTCATGTATATGAGAGCTGCATCTGCAAGGAGAGCAGAGCAGCCAGAGAGAAGGAATCTGCATCACTGGGAAGTTTTGGGAGAAGCAGCCTAACTCTTTCTGAGCCACTCATCAACCCCTGAACTAATTTGTTGAGAGATATCAACATCTATTTTCTTTAAACCACTGTATTTGGGAGTCTATAGATGTAGAAATTTACATCCTATGAATGGGAAAAAAAATGGTACCTATCAATAAGGGGGCTTTAAATAAAATCCTCAAATATGTGACATGAGCTTAGTAATCACAAGCTGGGCAGCGAGGACAGAGACACCACAGGCTGTGAGCTTCTGACCCTGGTTAGCTGCAGAGAACACTGTTATAATCCTTCTATCACAATTTGGAAAGCGCATCACATTTCTACATAATCTGTCTCTCTAGAAATGGTTAGAAAATGTTAAAATATCATCTTTTCTTGGTTTTTGTCTTGAAGCTCTTAGCAGGATATGATCAGAATTATGAACTTATGAAAAAGTTAGAGCACTTGAAGCAGAAATTGCAAGGAATATAGTTCTTCTATGGAAGGTCATTTCTGCCCATGGCCTGTAGTATAAAGTGACTAGGGATTCAATTACTTGAGAATTTGCAGTGTTGGCATAATGGACTGCTTTTTAACCTCAACCAGTAAAATTTATAATTGTGACCTTCAGCCTGTTTCAGAGCTTCTATTTAAATGCCCTTTGCTACCCAGTGGAAATTAACCCAGTAGCAAATATTAGATTTGAGGTGTTCCAGTTTCACAGAACATCTTGTTTCAAATTGTATTCAGGTCATCACAAATAGCCTGAAGAAGAGGAGGGTATTCGGAACATGGAGATGTAAGCTGTAGGAAACTTGTGTGGATGAAGTCTTTAGCTATAGGCACTTGTACCTGGAACTAATGAGAAACCATACTTAGAAGCCTAAAAAGCTGAAGTATGTTGCCAAAGAAACCACAATCCTTGACTGCAAAAATCTATGTCTTTTCAAAGCCCCCCCCCCTCCAAAATGGGGATACCAAATCTGTAACAACATGAGGTTAAGAAAACCTTGGTAGGGCATGCTTTCCGAGGCCAACCTCAGAGGTGGCCACAGAAAATAACAAACAAGCAGCAGCAACTGAGGCAGCAGACGATCTTAGTAGCTTCTAAGGAATGGTTCTTTACAATTTTTGCCTAGCAGAATTTGATAATGACTGTAAAAAAGTGAATGTTATGTGTTCCTCATTCTTCCACTTTTCTGAATGAAGAATTTAATGCAATTACTCCTTTCAGACACCACCATTGTAAAGAAAGCATAATGGAAAGCAACTAAGCCCACATGTTAAATATAGGTCCCATAACATAAGAAGTCATGTTTGGACCGGTTGGAACAAACTATTTCTCATCCAGAGATCCTGGACTGACCTTGATCTGAAAGGAAAAGGTAGATGCAGCGTCTGAATGTCTTCCTAGAGCACACGTGTGTGTGTGTGTGTGTGTGTGTGTGTGTGTGTGTGTGTGTGTGTGTGTGTGTGTGTTGAGGATATGTTTTATGTGGAAGAAGAGGATACTTCTGTGTAAATAATGGTTAGTTGTGGAAATTTTTTTTTTGAAATTGAATACTCATCATCTAGAGATGGCACCTGATTGAATAAGTTCTGGTGGATGAGAAGTAGATAAGATATGCACACAAATTATAGGTTATTATAAAAATCTCGGTATACTTTCCATTCTCTTTTTTTCTTTTTCTGAATCAGAAAACCGATGTGATGGTGTGAATAAAGAGGTATCCCAATGAATTGTGAACAAAGCCATTGAAAGGTCCTGAATGGTTGGATTATCCTGTGAGTAGATAAACCTGTTCTGTTCTTGAGGGAGATATTATCATATCTGAATCACTGTGATTTTAGATCTTTTATTTAATGGTGGTGTCCTTTACTAATCCAGGAGAGGATAAACATGAAATTTTGAGTTTAGGATGCTACCTATGACTGTAGACCAGATGACAGACTGAAAGAAGATAGAGAGTCCAATTAGGTATCTAGAAATAGCCTTTATGAGAAATGATGACATAAAAATATAACACAATGACAATAGCAATGAAGATAAAGAGACTGCTCTGAAAGATTAGAGAAGGAAAAGTGACAAGACATTTTTAACTAATTAAATATGAAAGTTAAAAATGGAGTAAGTTTTAGATGAGTCCAAATTGTTTCAATAAATGCCTACCATATATCAGGCATTTGGTTATTCTCTGTGCGTAAGGGGGAAAATAATGCTTTAACTAAGAAAGTTATGTTGTTTGACAAGATAAATAAATATATGAAAAATTAAAGCAGGAAGTGTTTGTTTAATTACCAAAGTCAAATTAGATCTACGAATGCTGTGAGCTTTTGAGAGAGAAACTCTTAACAGGAGGAGAGTTGATAAAAATGTTTCACTTAGGCAGGTCCTAAAAGAATGATTCAAGTTAAGATAGAAAAGAGAACAGATGGAAAAGACAAGAGTTAACCATGCTATTCTGGTTAATACTAGCTATTCAAAATAATCTTAGTTTGAAAATTTGTATTTAATTTGTCAGAGATTGCCCATTTTGTAAGCCATAAAGCTATATCTTTTATCAAACTATTTTTGATAAAGTTAAAGAAAATGTTGTTACTTTAGAAACACACACACTCCACCTCTAAGCATTCATATTTTCAGTTTTATCAACTTTATGGATTGAAAAAGTAAATTTTTTGATAACCTTTATTTATTAATTTTAGAAAGGAAAGGAGTAAGAAAGAGTAACAGGAAGATCTGTTCTTGTATGTACTCTGACCAGGGATTGAACTGGCAGCCTCTGTGCTTTAGGATGAAGCTCTAACCAACCAAGCTATCCAGCCAGGGCTAAAAAAGGAAATTTTTTATTTTATTTATTTATTTTTTGGTGACAGAGACAGAGAGAGGGACAGACAGAAAGGGAGAGAAATAAGAAGCATCAATTCTTAATTGTGGTACCTTAGTTGCTCATTAATTGCTTTCTCAAATGTGCCTTGATGGGGGGCTACAGCAGACCGAGTGACCCCTTGCTCAGCCAGTGACCTTGGGCTCAAGGTGGTGAGCCTTGCTCAAACCAGATGAGCCTGCCCTGAAGCCGGCAACTTTGGATATTTGAACCTGGGTCCTTTATGTCCCAGTCTGATGCTTTATCCACTGTGCCACTGCCAGGTCAGGCAAAAAATAAATTCTTTATTGAAGTGACAGATTTAAGATTTGACATGATATTTGCCAATGTCACCAAAGAATTCTAGGAGCCATATTGTTGTTTTTCTTAATTCTTTTTAAATCAGTATATGAAATATTCCTTACATTTACTTTGGGCACATAATAATGTATACCATTTTTGAATACCATTATATTGCAATTTCTGTTCTAATAATTCCAGGTGTATTCACTCATTTAAGAAAGAAAGATGGATGAAAAGAAGGAAGTGGGAAGGAAGAAAGAAATGCAAGAAAGAAGAAAGAATAAAAGATCAATAAAGGTATATTTTATAAAATTAGCTCTTAAAAGACTATTAAGTTTTGGGGATAATTGTATTCTGCAATGTTTGACATTGTTCAAACATATATTCTGAAAATGTTGCTAAAGGAAGAACACATTCATTGTGTTCAGTAATATTTTAAAATCATCTTCCCTATTGCTGCACTAAGTCTCTTTCAGAGTATACAGATGACTTCAAGTCTCTTACTAATTCCTCTCATAAAGTCTCAATGTCATCTGCACTCCATCTTTATTCACCCTCTTCTTGTCTTTTCTCTGTGTACTTTCTGTCCTGGTTTTGTATTTCCTACCAAATTCTGCCTACAAAGACAGAAAATCCCTCTACATCCCCACCTCTCTAACTCAGCCGTTTCCCCTAGCATACCCCCACCTATAATTTACTCTCCCAATATGCCAGGATAAAGATCGTAATGCAAATCAGACAATGTCAGCACAGTTTTCAGAGGATTTGAGGAAGGAAAAAGAAACCAATGAACATTTATGAATTAAATTTTGCATTATTCGTATTACAATTATAGCAGTGCTGTGCAAAAACATTTGAAAATAAAACTCTTTTTATATCTTGAGAATTCAGAGTCTAGGGCATTCATAATATTAGTCTAACTATAGAAAGTTGTTAATAAATCCCTGAAGGTATATTATGTATTCTGGGAAACTGAGCACATACAAGAGCAAGCAGTATAATTCTGGCTGGTTCCAGTAATTGTACCAATTTGTTTGAAAGCTAGAAACGTGCCCTTAACTCTAAGAAAAAAAGGAATGAACATCTATATCCACTGCTTGTAGCCATGGACTTTGTTCTGGGGAAGTCCTTTGCAAAATATTATATTGCTCCAAGTTACCAGCATTGTCCATTCTGCTTAGACATATTTTAAGTTATTTCTTTTTAGTTGAATTTCTTACTCATTTATTTACAGACATTTATTGCACCAGGAGATGGTTTTAAATACTACAGCTGTTCCCAGGAATACAATATGAATAGAAAAATAGCTCTGATCTTAATAAATTTATGACTTTTGTGTATGTAAATATATAAGGATCACAACAAATAACAGAAGGCTTGGTAGAGATGTTACTGAGTAGGAAAAAGAAACACGGAAGAACTCTATGTTCAATTCAAGAGATGGAAAAAAACTACATGATGCTAAATATTGAAAGTGAAATACTTGACAAGTGGAAATCAAGGGAAGGTCTTCCAAACAGAGAGCATGTGTACCAGCGTGGGATACGGGAGAGCTGTAGTCTAACTAGAACACACCGTGTAAACTGCAAGAGAAAACTGAAAAATTCAATAGGAAATCTTTACTTTGGTTAAGGTGTTTTATTACTTTTAGCATTTTGAATTCATCTTAGTTTCCAAGTGCCATGCATAAATAGTATTCTTCTTATTTGCTCAGGAAGAAAATGCAATAATATAAATTCCTTTAGGAAGTGCATATTTTTGTTATTTTTTTTATTCTCTAAGAAAACATCTTCATTATCTTTTATAAACCAGTCATTATATACCAGTATTTCTTCAAGCTGGTATTGGAGGAAAAAAAAAATCGAAAACATTAAATAAGAAATTGTTTTATAACTTCTTGTTAACAACAATACGTAAGCCAAAAATTCAAGTTTTCACAGGATGGTCCATTATAAAAGTTTTTTTCCTTACTATATTGTAAAATCATTGCTAATTTATTTATTATGGGGCCAGCAAAAATTCAGAATACAGTATATAACCTCAAATATCAATATTAATATATTATAGTAAATATTTAAAAATTTAAAAAATACCAGTATTGCATTAACATGTAATTTCACCTTACATATTAATATATACAAATTTTCAAAATATTTCATGACAATTAGACACAGATTGCATCATTAAAAAGTTATATTTATCTGTCTATTGTCTTAAATGCTCTTATTAACTCAGAAAACATTTCTGGTAGAATTTTTCCTGTCCTTGCTTTGGCCCTTCTCTCTTTGCCATTTATTAACTTGAGGAGAGGAATCAGTCTCAAAAGTAACTGGAGAACAAGAAAGGGGTCAAAGAAACAAAACAAAGAAAAAAATTAGAAAATTCCAGAGTAAACAATATCAATTTTGAAAAACCTAAACATTGGCTAACGAATCCATTAGTCTTACAAATAGTCAGTGTAGGCAAATAAGTTGTAAAATTTGTGTCATTTGGTTTTGCTCACTTTGATTGTTAAAAATGGTGCTGCCCACATGGGGTGGCTGATTACCTTCTTGTTTGGGAAGGGGCTTGGTTATGCTAATGTGTGCTGGAAGAGGGGTTGTCCCAGGGAATAGTCTTAAAAGGAGGAGCTAGGACACGATTTTGGAGGAGGAGGCCACATTGTTCCAGAGGAGAGAGGCCATGTGGTTGGAGGGGAGGAGGCAGCCAAAACGGAGACAAACAGAAGTGGGGGTCTTTGATTCTAGAAAAAGATTGAAAAGAAAAGGTTTTGGTGCAGTTGTTTGTTTTTACTTGTTGGGCGGTACAAGTCTAGAATAAAGGAAAATGGCCCACCAACCAATTATTGGCTCTGTTGCTTCATTACCGTCTGTCCAAATCAAATGCAAACCTGCAAAAACCAGATGGCTATGATGGCGGCCACAGCTACTGGCTTTACAATCAGGAACAATTTTCACCACATATTTATGTAAGCTAGAGAATATATTGATTTGTGTTCTTCTAAGTGATTTATAGTAGAAAATCTTAAAGGAATCATTCTACTAAGCAAAATAAGAATAAGATACATAAATGTAACTGTTTTTATAACACAACTATTCTTCCTTTTACAGTATATTCAATGCTGAACACACATGCACAACCCAACTCTTATTTGACATCTTGACCCTCTCTTTTATCCCATGTTTTATAAGAAAACATTATCTTTCTTAAACATTGTTTAGGAAGAAAAATTATCTATAGTTAATACATTAAAATAACTAATCTTATCTGAAAAAAATTAATGTCATCTTTTTTAATTTAATGTAATCTTAATAAAGCTGTTTCAAAATTATAATAGGCTATGAACATAATCCTTCAAGTTTAGATAGAGATAATTATATTAATATAGATATTCATATCCAACATATAGAAACCATTAATTATCTATTGGTATCAATTTTCTTTTTACTTTAGTAACAAAACCTCCTGAGGTATGACAACCAGCCAGAGATAGTATTTCATAGTCTTCTTCTAGCTACATATAACCAACCACATGTCCAAGCAGGCCAGTGTAAGATGGGCAGTCATGCACTTTAAAAATGCCATTCTCTCCACTTCTACTTCCCTCCGTTTTTCCAGGCTAAGATGTGGGAGTTGGAAGCAGTCAGCCAGCTTTTAACCAATCCCAAGAGAGCACCACATCTGAACAGGGCGAGCCCGCGATCTTACTGATGACCCAGAGAAGCTGCACTGCTCATCCTTGCACCAGTTCAGCATTTTATTTTTTATAGCTTTATAGAAATTAAATTTATAGAAATTAAATTTGCCCTTTTAATTGTACAGTTTGTTAAGCTTTGTTAAATGCACACAGTTGTACACCATCATCAAAATCAAATTTTAGAATACACTATCACTCCAAAAGGTTTTAAGTTCTTTTGTAGTAAACTCTGTCCCTTGTCCTTAAACCCTGACAAGAACTGCTCTATTTCATAACTGATTTTTTCTGTTATAAAACTTTATTAAAATATAATTGTACATTATGTATCATGACTTTTTTAGAGTTATCCACATTGTTTTGTGTATAAATAGCTTATTTCTTTATATTGCTTAGTGGTAAATACATATACCACTTTAAAAAGAATCTGTTCACCAGTTGATGGACTCTTGAATTTTGTATATTTAAGGGCTATTCTCCTATGGACATTTGACAGAAAGTCCTTTGTGTGGCTCTATGCTTCATTGTTGTTTATAGATAACTAGGAGAATTTGCTGGGTAACACTGTAAGTATATGTTTATTTTTTAACACACTGTCAACAAGTTTTCCAAACTGGTTACACCATTTTACATTTTTTATAGCAACATATGACAGCTTCAATTCCTCCACATCTTTGCTTCACAGATATTGCCAATATTTTTCGCTGTCTTTTAACTATTCTTGTGGGTGTAGAGTTACTGTTTTAATTTGTACTTTCCTTAAGATTAATGATGCTGAGCATTTTTATGTGTTTGTTGTTGATTTTAATATAATAACTTCATAAATGTCTCTTTAAATTTTTTGTCATAGAGATATATGTGACAAATCACATAGATAGCTATAGCTACATAGATGAATAGTTATGGACATAAAAACACATGTATATTACAATGGCTTTGTCAAATATTTTCGCCCAATATGAAGTTTATATCTTCATATTTTAAGTGTCGCTAGATGAGCATTGTTTTTATTAACTGAGAGGTGGGGAGGTAGAGACAGACTCCTGCATGTGCTCTGACCAGGACCCACCCAACAAGCTACCTACCGGGTGATGCTCAGCCCATCTGGGGCCACTGCTCCATTGCTCAACAACCAAGCTATTTTAGCACTTGAGGTGAGGCCATGTGGCCATCCTCAGCACCCAGGGCCAACTTGCTTGAACCATTTCAAGCTATGGCTGTGGAAGAGGAAGAGAGAGACAGACAGAAGGGAGAGGGGGAGGGGTAAAGAAGCAGATGGTTGCTTCTCCTGTGTGCCCTGAGAGGGAATCAAATTTGGGACTTTCACATGCCAGGCTGATGCTCTACTGCTGACCCAACCAGCCAGAGCCTGCAAATGTTGTAAATTCAATGAAATCTTCCTTACCTCACTCCATTTATTTGGTAAAAAGGACAAATAAACATAAAAACCTATAGTGTTATAAACCTGTTATTTTGGTCTCTGATAATGCAGTCAAATCAATAACATAATTAATTCATAAAAATTTCTACACCAGAATACTTTAGCTTTGTACAAAAATTATATACCACTTTTGTAAGTAAAATCATATAAAAAATTTTAAGAAAGTAAAGAGTTTTGATCTTCAAGAAAGCAAGATGATCAAATACGTAAACTCCAGTCCTGTCTCAAGCTTATATGGCTACAATGTAAAAGGGTGAAATCAGTATCAACACTTGAAATTATAGGAATAATTGTAAAGGCTCCACTTAAAATCTCATTACCTGCTCCATTACTAATTCCCAATTCAGGAGAAGCTGAAACTCAAAGGCAGTATATGAAGATTATACAAGCATTTGAAAATTTGAAAAATATATATCAAAAATTGGAAACCACATAAACAAAAACATTTTAAATTGATCTAGACCATTTCCTGTTTACCACAAGAATAGGCCAAATTATTAGCAGATGTAAGGCCAGTGCTGATTGATAAGAGTAATCTTATTATCTAGGAAATGTGAGCATTAAATTAGCTGATTGTATTTTTTTAATAAATATGAATGGAAGAAAGGAAAGAAGGAAAGAGGAAAGAAGAAAGGGATTGAATGAAGAAGAGAGGGCAAGAGGGAAAGAAAAAACAAACAGGCAAATATTTAAATAATACTGTGTTTTTCCTCTGAGGCCCAAAGTACAAGTAGACTTAATTTGGCAAAGATGGACCCCAAAACATCTTTGACAAAATCCATCTCAATATTTAATGCTGAAATGAAAAGTAATTTTTTAAAAAAGAAAGGAAGGAATACAGCTAAAACTGTGTAAGGAAAATACATTTTAAAAAGTTTAGGCACTGGCTGGTTGGTTCAATGGTAGAGCGTTGGCCTGGCATGCAGAAGTCCTGGGTTCAATTCCCGGCCAGGGCACACAGGAGAAGTGCCCATTTGATTCTCCACCCCTCCGCCAGCTTTCCCTCTCTGTCTCTCTCTTCCCCTCCCACAGCCAAGGCTCCATTAGAGCAAAGATGGCCCGGGCGCTGGGGATGGCTCCATGGCCTCTGCCCCAGGCGCTAGAGTGGCTCTGGTTGCAACAGAGTGACGCCCCCTGGTGGGCGTGCCGGATGGATCCCGGTCGGGCGCATGCAGGAGTCTGTCTGACTGTCTCTCCTAGCTTCCAGCTTCAGAAAAATACAAAAAAAAAAAAAAAAAGAAAAAGTTTAGAAAATGTTTCTATTTCTTATTACCAAAAAAAAAAAAAGGGGTATTATCAAATTTTACAGATTTTTTAAACCCTGCTTCATTTGCTGATGTTGACTGTCTTCCTTTGTAAAACCTTTCATCCAGTCCCTAAAGAAGTTGCCCTTCCCTAGATAACTGGACTTGGAACATGCATTCTATCTTTTACTTCTTTCTTTGGTTGTTTGTGATACTACTTCCTATAGTACCTCATTCTCCTCTGGTGATAGTCATTATCCATATCCATGCTTTTTCAAACTATCTCTATGGAGCTCTTCAATAGATGAGTGGATAAAAAAGCTTTGGTACACAATGAAATACTACTTAGCCACTAAAAAAGGAGAAAAATCTTACTTTTTGTGACTGCTTGGATAGACCTGGAGATTATTATGTTAAGTGAGATAAGCCAGTCAGAGAAAGACAAAGCATGATCTGATTTCATTTACATGTAAAATCTAATAAACCAAATCAACTAACAAACAAAATAGAAACAGATTCATAGATATGGAGAACAGACTGAGAGCTGTCAGAGGGGATGGAGGTTGGGGGGCTGAGTGAAAAAGGTAAAGAGATTAAGCAAAAATAAGAGAAATAGTTATAGACATGAACAACAGTGTGGGGATTGCAGGAGGAAAAGAATGGGGGGAGGAGGAGGAGGGTAGAGAAGGTGATAGTGGTGAAGTGAAGAACACATAATGCACTATGCCGATGATGTACTACAGAATTGTACACCTGAAACCTTTATAAGGTTATTAACCAATATCACTCCAATAAATTCAATAAAAAAATTTTTAAATACACTCTCTATGACCATGAAATTTGCCATTAGCTTTGCTTCTGGAAAATAAACTCTTATTTTTAAATATTTTATGGATATCTCCATAAGATATTCATTAGGTACATCTCTACCAATCTGTTAAAAAAAATAATCCAGCTTTTGTATATATCTTTGCAAAAAGTTTCTTTAGTGAAGTTTTGATAGCAGCCAAATTTGTTTTCCTCCTCACTGTAATATATTAGGGATGAGAGTTTTACATTTATCTTAAATATATCCTCTTTTTTTTATTTCTGCTGACAACAGCATTATGTAACCCAGCACTGCCCTGCTCTTAAATGTGTTTCTTTCCTCCAGTATGCATCTTGGTCCTAACTTATTTATTTGACCTTAACTGCTTCTCCTTCAGGCCATCCCATTGGTGCTGTTCACACAGCTGCCCTAATCCATCCCAGGATACCATGCTTTCACCAGTCCAGGACCTTCTCACTTACAGGTACATTTGCTTCTGTATAGAATTACACTTTACCCATAATCCCAACAAGTCCTCTTCTTTTAGCTCTCACTACAAGTATCTCATTACCAGAGAAATCTTTTCTGAAAACCCAAAGAATTTAGGCAAATTTATCTTAGTTTCACTTCAGATCCTAATTGGTCCTCTTTTCAGTCTTTATAACAATTTGTAATTATTGAATGCACTTAAATATTTATTTACTCTATTATCCACACTACTTATAAACTCCCTGACAACTTATGTTTAGTCAGCCAGGAAGTCTAAGCTCAAAAGCTAATATGCACATGGCACAGGTTGATATTTACATATATTTAATTAATGAATAAATAACCTCTATGTATCATCTATCTTGTCTACTTGATATATTTTTAGTGTATTACACATACTTTAATTCTAATATTTTGGTTTTTGCTCTTCCTGTTTTTATTTTTTAAATTCCATCATACTTTCAAAGCTCCAAAGGAATGAAGCTTTACTGAAATAGCACCATTCATTCCCTAGAAGGCCAATTAACCAAATAGTTATAAAAGAATTTTAGCAAATGAAATATAATTTATCTGTGAACTCTCATAGCATTTGGAGATGAGGATTTATTCCTAAGGAACTATAATATGTTACTATGGATATAAAAATGGTGTCTTGTAAGTGTTATATATATTTTATCCTTTACCAGAATGCTATAGTGTCTAACATTTGTTGGAAAACGTTTTTGATATATACACAAACATTGGTATTAAATAATACCACATTGTAATAGCTAACTACTAACCAATCAATAGATTATGTTACCTGTGGGTAAGGCATATAGTACATTCAAAAACATTTTTAAGATTTGATATTAGTTTTGTTTATAAGCATCCAAAGAAAACATGAATAATTATGCTTCTTAAGTTTTTCATGCGTGTTATAAAAACATAATTTATTTTTATTTTTATTCCTTTGTATTTTTCCGAAGCTAGAAACGGGGAGAGACAGACAGACTCCCGCATGCGCCCAACCAGGATCCACCCGGCACACCCACCAGGGGGCGATGCTCTGCCCACCAGAGGGCGATGCTCTGCCCCTCCCGGGCGTCGCTCTGTTGGGACCAGAGCCACTCTAGCGCCTGGGGCAGAGGCCAAGGAGCCATCCCCAACGCCCGGGCCATCTTTGCTCCAATGGAGCCTTGGCTGCGGGAGGGGAAGAGAGAGACAGAGAGGAAGGAGAGGGTAGGGGTGGAGAAGCAGATGGGCGCTTCTCCTGTGTTCCCTGGCCGGGAATCGAACCCGGGACTTCTGCACGCCAGGCCGACGCTCTACCACTGAGCCAACCGGCCAGGGCCTAAAATCATAATTTAGAGTCATTAGAAGGAGAGTCTAAACTGAAGAAATATTCTGCTACTGCAAAAGTTCTGGGGTTATAGCCACGGTAATTACAAGTGAGTCTGAATATCTGTGGACGGGTACTATCTGTGTGGTTTGTATCTTTTCAAAGGATTGGAGTTAGAAACTAACGCAGAATACATAGCTATCAATAACTAACTGTCTGTTCAATTGTTGTCTGCCTTCACTGAAAACCCTTTTAGCACAAATCTTAGAAGTGGCAGCGATCCTGATTTGAGGTTAACTTAAAACATAAATGTTGTTACAAAGAAAAATCACTTTTTCCTGTGATTTTTTTCTGTGATGTAAACATTCTTTTCTTTTATTGTCTTTTTATAAATGGAGAACTCCTAAGATTTTTCAAGAGAGAGACTGGTGGATTTAATTCATGAAACTGTGTGCTGTGTAATTGCACAGATCTAGTACGAGCACTTTCATCTGCACGTGAAAACCCGTGTTGGAGACAGAGCTCAGAAATCTTTGCAATATAAATTACTATTTTACTGAGATCTACATGTGTGATTAGTTGAGAGCAACATATTTTTAGCTACTCATACACAAAAACATTCTAGCCAACTGTCACAGTAAACTAAAATCTTTGAGAGATATCATAAATCAAAGAAAAGTGACCATTTTTTTTAAAGGTAATATTAGGCAATGTCTGCATAAAAAGCAGTACATATTACAAGCCTATTTTGTGGTCTGAGAATACTGATTATATTTCTCCTTTTCCAAAGCTAATAATTATTACAACCCTTCATTATACAAGGTAAAATAAATCCATGGTTCAACAATTTTGCCCCAAAATCTGGGTAAAGTCTTAACTATCTCTAATTAACAAGTCCACTATTTGATTTAATTGCATGTTACTTTATCTTACACTGTTTACTCATTAGGACTTTCTTTCCAAATTGTATGTAGTGATTAATAATTATGTATAACCTGTTGACTTCCAGCCTTAAATTATTTATTAATGTTAGTTTTCTTGTAACCTAGTTTTTTTATTGTAATATTAATTTTCTTTTACCCCTCATAATGTTTTCTTGTGAGTTTTGTTTGTATGCATCATTATGAGTCATGAATAATTATGTTGCTCATGTTTTCTATCAGTGTATTTAAAAGCATAATTTAAAGTCAGAGAGTCTAGGCTGAGAGAAATACAACAAACATGCTGCTTCTGTTTCTAAGTATCTGTGTTCTAAGTATCAGTATTCTATATCTGTGTGTCTAGATCACATCTATGGTTGGAGGCTAAGTGAGAAACCAAATGTGAAATGAGTCAGATATTCATCAAAAAACTATGAAACTCTTAATATTTAAGAGTCTAGTAGACAGGTTGCATTTCTGATATTTTCTATTGCTTATACAGGTCTGATATAATCATTTTTCCAATAACTTAGTATTGTTTAAGGCTTTACTACCCTTTGGTAAATTTTTTTAGGCACTTGTCAATGTTGCCCTTTTAAAAGTCTAGTGAGGTTCATGTGCCTTGAAAATCTTCTCAACACTCTTTCAGTCATTTTGATCAAGGCCATTAAAATATTAGATATACTGTTTTTCTAAAGCAATCTGTCTTCCATCTACAATTTTCAGAATTAATTTGCTACCTAGTACAAAAAGTGGCTTCCCAAAAGCATATGTAGTACTAGAACAATCTAGCGGAAGGCAAGGCAGGGGCCTTCAGTACTGTGAGTGTCTCGGGATGATCGCACAGGTAGGGTGGAGAGCAGTTGGAGAAGCATCACACGTCCAAGTCGCTGGTCTGCTAAATATGGAGCTGGGGGAGAGAGAGAGATGCCCAAACAAGTGACAACTCATGGTTTGCCTCCAATTTCAGGGGCCTGAAGTTTGAAGTCAGTACATTTAAACATTGCGTAGAACACTAAATATTTAGATTTTAGAGAAGGAAAGCAGAATTGAAATAAATACAAGCACAACATTTGAAGTTTACCTAGTTTTACTTGGCAAAGTAAAACTTCTTACTTGGCAAAGGACCCTCCGTTTACTAATTCGTAAAATGTAAATAATAATTGTTCTCCATGTGACTGTTGGTAACAAATGAGGTGATAATAATTAACTGCTTTACTGGGTATGAAACACAGCTGTGACAATTACTAGCTAGATGATTCAGAGAACCTGTTTTCATCTACAAAAATAAAAGAGGAATAATAATACAGTAATATCTACCTCAGAAGTATTATGGGAGAGTTTAAATCAGATAATGTATTTATTTCAACACACTGAAAAGAAATAGTACAAGAAATATTTACCATGCTATTGATACTACTAAAATTATTATTAATATTAACATCATTAGAATTGTCTTTATAAATCTGGGGTACTGTTGACTTTTCTAAATGTTCATGCACTTTTGTATTAGAACATGTTTGATATCATTGTAAAAGAGTCCTGTGTTTATGTTTCTGAGTGTTTTATTTAGTAGATAACTTGCGTGAAGAGCACATTTTGTGTCTTTTAAAGCTACTGTTGGCCAGGCTGTACCTAGGGAAAGCTGATCTTTATTATCTGTTTTATCACATGCAAGGGGAACATTGCTACTAAAACATTTACTATACTGCCAGTATATTGGTACTGCAGTGACAGTAGCCAAGAAAGAGCTTAATTGAAGGCCATCGACTCAAATCATATTTCAGTGTGGAATTTATCACTAAAGAGAGAATCAAAGACAAACATGGAATTTGACATTTAAGAACCAATATCAAAGCATAAAGTGTAGAAGGCCCATAACGTTGATTCAAACTATTCAGAATTTTAGCAGTAGCCGTCAAAAAATTTTAATTATTTCAATATAATACAAATAATTTGATTAACATTCATTCCTGAGTATAATGCTCTTTCAAAATAATAACAGCCTCAAACTTTATATGAGCCCCAGAGTCATTATTTTTATAATTAATAAAATAGGTCAATCCTAAATATTTATGGTGAAAAGACTAGTAATAAATTTATCAATTTTTCTAAATAACAATCTAGAGAATGAAAGCAATCTTCATTTAAACTTTCTCTGGGTTACTTTCGACCTCCTACATGTATGACTGGGACATGTACTTAGTAGTTTTTATTAGAGTTACTTTTAGAGGAAAACAGCAATGAGAGAAAATGTCTATATAAGTAGCATGGTTTTCAAAGAACATAAAAGGTGTCTGAGTAGGAGACAAGGAACCAAATAAAAAAAATATTATCTAGGCCAAATAGAAGAGGTACTTATTGAACTTGCTAAATAGATGTTAAATATGGACTGAGATATCTCATTATTTAAACTAGAATAGAAGGGATCCTTTGCATTTAAACATGATGTGTTTCAGATCCTGAACAAAAGGATAATTCATGAATGATGAACATAGACATACAGAAGAATTTAATTAGTGAACTAAACAACTAGGAAGAGCATTTTCACAAGAGACAGGGAGAGAAAATGATATGCAGTTATCTATAGGTTGAAATTGCAGCCTTGTTCCCTGAAGTTTTGACAGGGTGGGTTGACAAAGATACTAAGAAAATATAAAATATTAAATTGTGAAACTGAAAATAGGAAGAAATTCCTCTAAGCTTGTGATTTGTCTTTGAAAGTAGGAAAACAAAATGAAGAAAAGAATTACTGGGGTAATTATAGAACAAAGTTAGCTAGATTTGTCTTAAAACGTTTTACATCAACTTCTTAAGCTATGCTAATATAGTTGTGGATTTCATTAAATATTTAATTGGTATAGGAATTTTAGAATTTAACCCAACCTTGGAATAATGAAAGGATGTGACTGATTCATAGATCTATGCAGTATAATATCATGTTACTGACACTAATTTTAGTGAATCCACGAAGCATTGGTAGTGATGTAAGAAAGTGATTGATTTATTTTCTAATATAAAGAAATAGCCTAGGAAGAAAGAAAGAGCAGTGCAGAAAAATGTAACTGCAGAATTGGGTCCAGGTATTTGCCAATTATGCCACTGGATGAAAGGAATATTTCAGAGATGAGACATCCTAGTTACTGGTTTCTGTTTTTGTTATCTCTCACTTTTCAGAGATATGATGAAGACAGACCTGCTTGGCCTTGGGGAACAACTGACTGTCCCAGTGAGAGTGAGGCACGCCTCTTCCGCTGAGGTGGGAATACCACTAGCCATAGTAAAACATGGGCTGCCTTGTTATTGAAGGCACTCTGTCCAAATAGGAAAGCTTTCACATTGATTGAGAGAAACTGAACATTATAAACCAATGATCAAAAATATTAGAATGTGTAACTACATCAAATAACGTCCTTTTGTTTTTCTGAAGATAATTTTAACTAAAATCACAGTTCAGACCACATTTGTTTTTCAGCTAAGTGTATTTTCACATTTCATATATTAAACGTGCAATGAAAAGTTTCAAGAAGGAGCTATCCTTGGTCTTGAAACAAAAGACTATCCAAAACCTTGTTGGGCTTTGTTGGAGTGATGTATCAATAGTTTGACTGGAGCTGCAGCTGGGAACAGTGATAAAACTGGGAATTTCCTGTTTCCCAGTGCTGAGATTACCTTGATGTTTTTCCATTTTCTGTTAATATTGTAATTGTGACACATTTATTACCTGGACTGAAGTGTTGCTAATCAAGAGAAATACCCAAAAATAAATGGATAAAGATAAAAAGAAATAGACATTTTTTAGTTGTAAAAAAAAATCTAAAAATTAGTTTTGAGCTTTGCATAAATTATTATTATATAGCCAGAAAATGCAAGAAAGTTTTAGACAGAAAAACATATCAGAAATAAAGTATTTTAAAATGTTGTTTAAATTTGGAAAGTGATCTACCAAAACTTTTTCCAATTAAAAGTAAAAAGCGTGGAGGACAGTAGGATTAGGCTGAGAGGGTGAAGTTAAAGACAGAAATCAAATAGTAAAAAAGAATATGTTTTCTTTATGTTGTTTTTATTTCCTTGTGGGTTATTTCCAGGAAAGAGCACAGGGTGAGAATGCTCCTAGCACTGAGACCTGATGTATAATTTATCAAATCTACAGGGTAACTCCATCAATGATTTTAATGTTTTCTTTATGCAAGATTGCACTATACATTTTGCTCAGTCTGTTAAAAGGGTAGGAAGGACTGAAAGCAAAAATGTTATACTGAATTTTCACTTATAGTCACCAGATGCCCAAACACTTCAGTTAGTTGTATTGTCCTTTTGTAGGGCAGCAGTAGTCTGTCCTGACGTTATATTCTTATCTTGTGCCTCCTCTGGCATTCTTCTTCAAGCGAGCATCATTATTTTAAATTATTTCTTTCTTATTATAACTTTTGCTTTAGTAAGGCCAATCAAAAATAAATTGTTTTCTTTCCATTCTGCTTGCATAATTAATGAGGTAAAAATGAAGGAAATAATTTTATAGTTTCTGTACTTAGATAGTTTTAAAATGTAATTGAAAAATGAAAGAAGAATAAGTACTGGCCAGAAATATAGGAAGTTGGGAACAATACCATTTCTTAAAGATAAAGTAGGTTCTTCAACAATTGATGTGATACTTTCAAAAAAAAATTAGTCAGTCATGTTGAGGGAGCTATAGAGAAAAAATTGTTGAGGCAACACAAAGAAGTTTAAATTTTGCCTCAATGGTGGCCATTTTGTGAAGACTTATCTTTACATACTATGAAGGAAACCAGAAGACCATATTATATTTTCTTCTTAATAGGTCATGGCAAGAAATAAGGCATGACATAGAGACTAGCAAAATTTTATCCTATTTTTGTTAGGCAGTATGTATAGTTAAAGCAGTTCATATGGAATATAATACAATAATTAATAAATAATAATACAACAGTAAACTCTTTGTTTCACATATTCACAAAGGTAAACCTACTTTTGCACAGCTCTGTAAGGATGTGGAATTTTAAAGATCCTGAAATACAACACTAAAAAATAATTGTGTTTTTCTATGTTTTGTAAATAAAAAGTTCATGAATTTTGGCTAGGTGGAAAGGTGCTTGAAAAGCAAGAGAATCCTAGAGAATTATGGGAAAAAAGAAAATTATAGTACTAGATAATCTTTTGAATAGTAGGCAAAGGAGTACAAAAAAAAAGGATGCGTTTGGATAGCGATTATATTTAAAATTTCCTCCATTTCTCACTGAATGTGAGCGTCTATTGAATAGAATATGGTTAGCAGGAAGGCATCTACCTTTCTCACTACTTGTAAGAAAAAGTATAGGAATAAAATTGATAGATTCATTAATACTCCCTGACTTAGTACATTCAGAGGACTCTGACCTGGAAATAGGTTTTGGTTACACTTCAGAAAAATTTATCTGAAATTGCTTTTTGCTGTTTTAGAGAAATAGATCTGGGCTTGTCTCATCTCCAATGTGCATATTAGGTTGATCTGTCATGATCATGGAACATAAGAAGGTATAAAAGTACAACCATTTATGTGCCTGATTTTTTTATTGAAAATAACAGCAAAGTGCATACAGTAAAAAATAAAATGACATATTCCAGCGTATGGTAATTTGAGATCTATAGGACATGAATATTGAAAATTTGGTTAACACACAGATATTCCTTTTAAATAGCAGAGGATCACTGAACAACCCTCAAAATATTTTGAAGCTGTTAGTTTATTGACTTTCCAATGAACTTCATAGTCATCTTATATTCATAAAAAATGAAAAAAAAATTGGTTTTGGGTTCAAATAGTACTGTACTCTAACTTTTCATGCCATTTAAAATTCCTGAATATTCCCATTTGTATGTCTCTGCTTGCTTTAAGTGGCTAGTGTAGAAACTAAATAAAATTATGTATATTAAATTTAAAAATGTTACTTAGTAATGCTTTATGTTCTTAAAATGTTATCAGTATTTTTTTTACCATTCTAACCAGCTTTCACATTATAAACAAGGGTATACCAGTGAGTAGTTATAGAAAAATGCACATTTTATTATTGTGAGTGTGAATGTGGCATGATATTTTAAGTCTAACTATCAGTGGATTTAATATTTGGATGTATTGGTAGATTACAGATAAATAAAAAAGTAAAAGTGATGTTTAGAACTTTCATTAAAGACATATTTTGTGATTTATCTGTGTTTACATATATAGCTTTAGTTAATGTTTTAATCACTTGTAATCAGGTAATAATTTCAGTATTATAATAAACTTGCAAAGATATTATTGTTTCTGTATAAGTCAGGGTTCTCCCTCCAGAGAAATATAAACAGGAGGTGTGTGTGTGTGTGTGTGTGTGTGTGTGTGTAAGACTTCCTGACTGAAGATATCCTCACTTTTCCATTTTTTTTTAAAGATTTTATTTATTCATTTTACAGAGAAGGAAGAGAGAGAAATATCGACTCATAGTTGCTTTATTTTAGTTGTTCATTGCTTCTTGCTTTGTCCGTTTGTGCGTTAACCTGGCAAACCCAGGGTTTTGAACCAGTGAAGTTAGCATTTCAGGTCTACGCTCTACCCACTGCATCAGCACAGGCCAGGTTCTAGCTTCTTATATTTTCTTTTATTTGCTTTAGTGTAATTTTAATTATGAGTCTTATACAACATTAGGAGCTTGATTTATTTGTACTGGTAGTTTTAGAATTTTATGAAATGTTTTTTAAAAATTTATTTAATTTGATAGTAAATTGTCTTGGCTTTTGTACATCAATTTTATGGTAAACAAATCTGCTGGTCACTAATTTATTTTAATGATTTGTAGATTTTTCTAAAGGTTTTCTGTCCTATATAATTAATGAAAATTTTGTTCTTTTTTTCCCTAAACTTATATCATGTATTTTATTTTCTAGATTTATTGACATTGAACAGGATCTGCTACTTCCCTGGCCAACACACAGCCTATAAAGTTCAATGGAAATGATGATATTAACTGTGACTCTATTCCTTTATCTCATTAGAAGTGTCTAAGCAGTAAATATGATGTCAGGTTTAGATTTTTTTTTTTTTAGTATAGTTGGGCTATTTTTTTAATTAGTTAAAAAATTTAGTACATTTTATAGCTAACAACTTTTTTGTGATTTTAATTGATTTTTAGTGTTGAAAAAATCTGCTTTTTAAAAAATATTCTGATGTGAGCAAATGTTTTCCCCTTAACAATTTTAATTCACTGTATTAACCACTGTTTTAATATTTAAAATCCTTGAATAATTGCCATAGAGCTTTATGATAATCACATGCATAAATATCTTGGTAAATAAGTATAAACAAAAAGTACAAATAATTGTTTACGGAGAAACTAGTTTAAGAGAGTTTCTTTAAAGTCTTGTATTCTATGTGAATTCTCTGACAACCTTTATATCTTTTCCTTTTTGCATTAAAATGTGTCTTTAAATAGTAAACTTCAGCACAAAATATTCTATATAATGCAGAATCCATTTTTATTAAAGCACATGTAATTGACATCAATCGAGTATTCAAACATTTGGATTTAAATTTTAATATTTAAATTAACAGTTTAGCTCCTTTTCCTTAATGCTTTCAAAGGGAATAAAATAATAATTTCTCCATGTGATTATCAGATAAATGAGAAGATTCAAACAAATTATAAATATACAATACAGTTATTGTGGAAGCAACATTTTATGATTACTATATTTATGAAATATGCTCTTAATAAGCATTGACCAACTCCTCTTTCTGCAGTAATATTTGCTTGGAATAGCAAATCAAAACAAAACAGAAATTGTTTAAAATATCAGTCATACAATTGTCACAGAGTTTCCTTTATGTTCATTTATATAACTGTTAATGGAAATGTAATTCTTTTACCTATAATTTTTCTGTGAAACGCTCTGAGCATGTAGTATTATATCTTGGATATTTACTGGATGCTCAGTAAATACTTGAATATTTATCTGACTCTATTCCTTTATTAGCAGTAACATACACATTAATTGACCACCTACTTAAAAAAATAGTCTTTATGTGAAACTTTAGATAAATAAGAATTATTTACATCAGGACAGAGAAAGCTAAAATTTGATATAAAAAAATAACATGAAAGGCCTGACCAGGCAGTGGTACAGTAGATAAAGCATTGGACTGGAACATGGAGGATCCAGGTTCAAAACCCCGAGGTCACCGGCTAGTGTGCGGGCTCATCCGGCTTGAGCACGGGGTTGCTGGCTTGAGCGTCAGATCGTAAATGTAATCTCATGGTTGGTAGTTTATACCCAAAAGTCACTGGCTTAAGCAAGGGGTCACTAACTCTGCTGTAGCCGCCCCCCCCCAGGTCAAGGCACATAGTATGAGAAAGCAATCAATGAACAACTAAAGTGCTGCAAAGAAATGATGCTTCTCATCTTTCTCCCTTCCTGTCTGTCTGTCCCTATGTGGTCCTCTCTCTGTCTCTGTTAAAAAAAATTTTTTTTAAAGTAACATGAAAAAGTTTAAATTTATTTTTGTTCAGAGAATATATACTTTAAATTTTAACATGTATGATTATTAGTATTAAAAATGTTGGCTAGTAAGAGTTATTAAGTGATTACCATTATGATCATTACTTAATTATATTGCTTAATTTGTGCCCTCTTTGTTTTCATTTGTTTAAATGAAAACAAAGAGGGCACAAATTGTAGTAGAAAATTATACTGATGTCATATCCCCAGTTATCATTGATCAAGCAAGTCATAAATATACAAATGAGTATTAATATGTTCCCATATATTAATACCCTTCACTTCAAAGAAAACAAATAATAAAATGTCTTAACCCTAATTTCTGACAAACTAATCAAATTCCTAACTTTAAACCTTGGACTTCTTTGCTTTCACAGAAAATCCTTGAACTGGTTCATCATAAATGATTTTATGATGCTACTGTAGCCAAGAGATATTTACAATGCTACAACAGATTCAACAAATAGAACTTTCTGATAAAAGTTTGAGTAAAACATAACCTTTGACACTGTCAGAATCTGCGGAAGGTCAAAAGGAGAGAGAAGAAAGGCATGGATAGCTATGCTCACAGGCGCGCACACACACACATACACACACGGAAACATACACATACGCATACACACACACAAACACACACACTGCTCCTTTCTCTTCTCCACTTGAATAACAAAAGATATTTTATTCACAGAGATTTTTTTATGAATAACAAGTTTTCAAGACTCTGGAACCCAGAAAGGAGAAAAGGAGCAAAGAAATGAGTATCATGCTATGTAAAATAATGCTGATTGAAACAATTTTATCTCTTTTAAATTTTATTTATTTATTTTTATTTTTATTTTTACAGAGACAGAGAGTGAGTCAGAGAGAAGGATAGACAGGGACAGACAGACAGGAATGGAGAGAGATGAGAAGCATCAATCATTAGTTTTTCATTGCGTGTTGCAACAACTAAGTTATTCATTGATTGCTCTCTCATGTGTGCGTTGACCACGAGCCTTCAGCAGACCAAGTAACCCCTTGTTGGGCCCAGCGACTTTGGGTTCAAGCTGATAGGCTTTTTGCTCAAACCAGATGAGCCCGCGCTCAAGCTGGCGACCTCGGGGTCTCGAACCTGGGTCCTCCGCATCCCAGTCCGACGCTCCATCCACTATGCCACCGCCTGGTCAGGCGAATTTTATCTCTTGATATAATACTCATATTAAAATTACTTCATAGCCATGAATCCAAACTTTTAAAATTATACAATTAAAATATTCAAAATAAATTATCAAACAGGCATTATTGATTATCTCTCAGAACAAAAATTTTATATCATATGCAAGAGTCAATACCTAGAGATTAAAATCCAAATTTCAAAATTAGAATGACATTTTACAAAATACAAGTTAAAAGGATATATATATATACATATATAATATATATATATACTTGTATTTAAGAAAAAAACATTAGAAATTTCTAAATGGAAGAACAAGACAGAGGATCATAAGACAACTGGGAGAAAATATCAAGAACATAAAAAAAAGAATGAGTGGAATAATACTTTAATATACTAATAGCTTCTATAAATTCATAAGAAAAAAAACCGTTAACCAAATGGAAAAGATGGTAAAGGTTATAATAAAAAATGCAATGAGTAGAAAAAATGACCAATTTAAATTTTCTATAAGTATGTAAAAAATACTCCCACTTTTTACTGATCAAAAAAAAGCTAATCAACAATAAACAATTTTCATAAATCATATTGGCAAATAACTTAAAGATTTAATGACATCCAATTCTGGTAAAGGCAGTCAAAATGAACATGCTCATGCATTTCTGATGGGAATGGCAACACAGTAGCCTTTTAGGAAACAGAGCTGGCAGAATCTAAAATAGAAATATGCATTCCATTATACTCAACAGCCTTGCTTTGTCATAAAAGCATGGAAAGAATAGTCCCAGCAGGTACAGATTTTCTGCAGAATTTCTTGAAATGATTACATAAATAAATAAATAAATAAATAAATAAAAGTATCCTAAATATGCATAAACAGAATGACTGTAAAAATGATAGCATATCTATAAATACCTGATATATATGGTCATTAAGAAAAAAACAGATTTCTATGTAAAATAAAGTTCAGTAAAAAAACAAGTTGCAAAGTAATACATATATAGATGGCACTTTCATAGAAACAATCTTTTTTTTTTTCTTTTGCACTTTTCCGTAGCTGGAAACGGGGAGGCAGTCAGATAGACTCCCGCATGCACCCCACCGGGATCCACCCGGAATGCCCACCAGGGGGCGATGCTCTGCCCCTCTGGGGTGTCGGTCTGTTGCATCCAGAGCCATTCAAGCACCTGAGGCAGAGGCCACAGAGCCATCTTCAGCGCCCTGGCCATCTTTTGCTCCAATGGAGCCTTGGCTGCGGGAGGGGAAGAGAGAGACAGAGAGGAAGGAGAGGGGGAGGGATGGAGAAGCAGATGGGCGCTTCTACTGTGTGCCCTGGCCAGGAATCGAACCCAGGACTACTGCATGCCAGGCCAATGCTCTACCACTGAGCCAACCGGCCAGGGCTGAAACAATCTTAATGTGTACGTATGTTTTCATATGTTTATATGGACATAGAATATTTCTTGAAAAGATATGCATTATACAGTGAGTATATTCTGCTTATAGAGTCAGAGAGGGGACTGGAGAAAAGGAAGTGAGTGGTGAATTTTATTATGCACTTTTTTATGTCATCATTGCACTGTGCTTATAATGCTTTTATAGTTTGAAAGGACACTCCAATGAAGCATAATTCTTGATTTTTACTGAAGTGTGCACACAACTCTTATACATAAGCTACAAAGCTATTTCTTGTGGGGAAAAAAACTTTTTTATTTCTGTTCACAATTAATTCAGTATCACTCCAATAGCTGATATTGAGTTTTACCAAGGTTCATGAAATCTTCAAAATTGCTAGAGAACCTTCAGAGGCAAGTAATGCTTCCTTTAAGGGCATTTTTGCTATTTGGATGAGTGTTAACAGATTGTAGCTGTTGGAACATTGTGATCTAGTCTGAGTGATAAAGTGAGCACTGCAGTTCATAGCAATAAATGTCACCTGCAGTGACTTTATCAGTCAAATAATATTAAGAACATATTCGAGGGCACAGCATTATGGCTCAGTACTTGACATCCAGACAAAAATGTTTTCTAATGTTTATTAGCACCATATCAGTTGATAAAAGGGTGGCTTTGTGGTTTCAGAAGTGCTTTTTCCTGGAACTATAACACACTATTGCCTTTGACAATGTAGATCTTGAGCTTTTGTAAAAGTATAAAGCCTTTAATAGGTTGTATGCATTTATGGAATATTCCATAAGTACTTATAGCCTTAGTAGTGTGTGTGAGACATGTACTTGAAGACAATTTTTAATTTTATTGTTTTAGAAAAAGAAAGGAAATATAATCAAAATATTTTAAATAATTTAAAAAAGTAATTGTAAAAGCTGATCATTCTAATTTGGTGTTAATAGTATTTATTTTACAACTGATTAAGAATATTCCACATTGTTCAATAACAAGAAGAAATATGCAGAATTCTCATTAAATTAAAATAAATCCCATAAGCCAAAAAAAATCCCAAATAATTTGAAAAAAATTGTTTATTAAAACTATTTTTTGCCTGACCTGTGGTAGCGCAGTGGATAAAGCGTCGACCTGGAAATGCTGAGGTCGCTGGTTCAAAACCCTGGGCTTGCCTGGTCAAGGCACATATGGGAGTTGATGCTTCCAGCCCCTCCCCCCCTTCTCTCTCTGTCTCTCCTCTCTCTCTCTTAAAAAAAAAAAGAAAAAAAACAAACTTAAAAAGAAAAAGAAACAAAAACAACCACCACAAAAAAAACAACAAAACTATTTTTTTATATTCAGAAGCATAATTGAAAATAAGTATTGATAATGATATTTTAAAAGGTATTTTTGGAGGTGTGTTCAGTTTGCATATGACTTGGAAAAGTGCTTGCTTCCAAACCTCAAGGTGAATAGTCTGATTATTTTTACCACTCTTCTCATATTATTAATTAACTCCTAATAATGTAACTTGTTAAACATATGTTCTGGGAGGTCACAGCAGCCCTGCATGCAGTACTTCTCTCCGGCCTTCTTGTTCCTACTCTTTTTTTCTATTCTTTCTCTTATATATACATCCAACTCCTTTTACTAATATTTTGCAGCAAAGTTAGCTCCAATTTGTGCTTATGCCAAAGATTAAAATTTTATCCTATAATTTTAAGTAATATAATTAATTTCTATTTATTTTGGCCAATATGTACAATTTTTCTATTCTCTCAATTGCAAACTGATTTTTACTTGTATTTCAGTTTCCTTGATTATTTGTATGCATCCTACATTACATGGAGAGGATACAATGGAACTTATATACTCTTTATTTTGTGACTAGTATTCTGTGAAATATGTTTCAGTAATAATAACTATGTAAATAGTGAGTGCAAACAATGTGTAAAGCTCAAAAAATTCTTAAATAAATATTGGTTTTTAGTTTATTTACAATATTCTAGGACGACAGTTCAAATATAAAGGAAATCTCTAGTTAATGATGATGTCAATCTCCCTTTCATGTTTCAGTGACAATAGTAAAAAGTCCTCTAAGTATACTTTGATTAATTTTCTTAAAAGCTGTTGTCCCATTTTGAGATTGGACCATAATTATTTTTATGATGCCTTAATCGATATTTATATATATACTGAAACTTTATAAGTAAAAGCCAAAAGCTATTCTGGCAGGTCCATTAGGAATCTGTTTTTCTTTGCTAGTTATAAGGTAAATGTATTTCAGTTCAATCAATTTACAGTTGCAGTTCTGAGGCTACAAAAATAAAATATAGCCTCTAGTCATTGCTCCTCAAAAAAAGAACCCTTCAGGGCAAGCTGTCAGTTTATACTGCATTAAAAAAAAGGTTCAGAAGCATCAGCCTTCAAGTAATAAGTACATAAACTATAATATAAGATGCATATCACAGAATTATCTTGATTTGTGTGAGTATGGATAGAATTGCCCAAGGGGATATGCAGTACAATTGAAGCAGAAAAATGCTAAATCTCGAATTGTGTCTCACAATACTTTGCAACAAAGAGGACTTGCTCAAGAGGGTCAACTGACTTTAAAGGAAGTCAGTAATGAATCCACTGGATGTTGAAACATCTAATTGTTTCTGTTTATGTAATTGCTATAATGAAAGTGGGGTAAAAGAACAAAGCAAATTTTTGGAATATTAGCATTTTCTAATTAAGAGTGATATTTTATTAAATTAAAACTGAATAATGAATTGATTTGACTGGGTACTAAATCAGTTTAAAAATTTTATGATAATACATGTTTTTTAATGAGACAACAAAGAGAGAAAACATATAAATTATATAGTTTATACAGGTTGAGTTATATATAGCAAACAGTGAGTAGTGCTATTTTAGAGAGCTGTTTGCACCAAAAGATCTCCTTTTATTTTCTATAATTTTCTCATTTATAAATTAGGTTTATTTAAAAGCACTTGATGTTATATTATTGAAGCAGAGTTAAGCCTATGAAAAATGAAACCACATGTATGGGAAGAAAAATAAGTAATTTGACAATAGTACTCAATTAGCTCCTTTTCCACCTTAAAGTCAAAGCTCTCATTAAACATGAACTTCAATATAAAAATTAGATAAAGCCTACTGCAATGATGGAAGCCAGAATAGGATGATAGTCATATAACAAAATTAATTAGTTTATACAGGTTGAGTTATATTCTATGATAAAATACAAGTTTCTCATTGAAAGATTCAGAACATAAAATCCTGCTGTAATGTTTCAAGATACCTAAGACAACAAACCTAAAAATATTACATGAGATAAAATACTTAGCTTACAGTTCCAGTGGTTGTGTAACAGTCATGAAGCACTTTGCCTCAAGTAAGAAAGCATAGAATTAAATAAGACAAAATATCTAATGAATGCAGGAAGAATCAACATAAACAACTATTGAAGAATACTTTAATAAATAAACTGGTCATTGAAAGAATAAGCAATCTCAAATGCATAAGAATATTTTTAGAATAATAAAATTCATTAGATTTTTAAATTATAAATATATAAAATAAATATAGACATATAAAATAATAGAGAATTATCTAAAATAATTAATAAGTTTCACATATACATGTTTAATTTTTTCACAATCAACTAATAAAATAAGACTATAATGATATTCCAAATTATTGTGAAGAAAATATTTAAAGGCCACATTTTTTTAGCTATCTGGCAATAAATTATAATTCAAGAGAGAACAATGAACTATAAATCACCAAAACTTATTAAACAACACATACAGCTGATTAAATCAATATCCCAGAGAAATTTCAAAATAGTTTGATATATTTTCAACAAATAAACTGTTGAAACAAAGTTCTTGACTTTTTAGTGAGCTCTATATTTCAACGAACAAATAATATTTATTCATATACATAGTCCAAGAACATGAAAAAATATGTTCTAGTTAATTTTATGAAATGCTTAAAATCCCAATTTTAGTGGTTAGTGAGAAAAAACAAACTGCATACCACTCTTGTTTATGTGTAGACTTTTAGGTGGAACAGTATGAAACCAGTGCAACTTGAGTTATTCCTACTGGTAGGAGGATGTCCCTGGTTGCTCTCTGAATGGCAGCAGCAGGGCAAGGCTGAAGGAGCAATTAAGAGACTATTGAGGTCTTAGTGCCTGGGAACAAAATGGTAATAGTAGAAGTCATAAGATAAGGTTGGGTACTGGGTATATTTTGAAGATAAAACTAGGTTGATTTCCTGAATGTTTGAATGTGGAGCGTCAGAGAAATAAGGGACAAAATGCTTTCCAAGGCTTATAGAATAAAATCTCTAATTTAATAGCTATAAGCTGTACAAGCTTAGACCCCACTTGTCTAATCAAACTCAACTCTTCTTCTCTTGGCTTGGTGCATACGACCCCCAAGTTTCCTGGCCTTTTACTTCCCTGGATGTATGGACCCTTAAATGTTTTCTTATGTTTGAATCTTTGGCATAATATTTCTCAAGTGGTATTTCTGAGTTCTTGTCGTGGCTGTTTTGTTATCGTTGCTGTCATTGTTCTCAAATCACATTGTAAGTCTCAACTTAAATATTTTCTTTAATAAGACTTCAATGAACATCATATTAAAGTACATGTTCCACAGATTCTCCTATATCTTTCACCAAAATCATTATTTATTACAACATATTGGTTATTTTGCAATACTTCAGATTTTGAAATCATTTATTTCTAGATTTAATTTCTTGCCTTATTTTGGCTGTCTCACCAAATTTTATTAGGTTTCATGGTGGCAGACACCAAGTCTGAATTAACTTTTAATGTATATGTGACAAGTAAAGGTGCAATGGATAGAGCATCAACCTGGGACACTAAGGTTCCAGGTTTGAAATGCTGAGGTTTGAGCAGGGGCTCATCTGACTTGAGTACATGGTCACTGGCTTGAGCACAGGAACATCAGCGTGATCCCAAGGTTGCTGGCTTGAAGCCATGTTGCGGGCTTGAGCAAGAGGTTACTGGTTCAGCTTGAGTTCCTCTCTCCCAAGGGATGTAGAAAAAGCAAACAATGAACAACTAAAGTGATGCAACTTACCTCTCTCCTTTCCTCTCTTTCTCTCAAAATAAATAAATAAATAAATAAATAAATAACAAAAAAAACCCAAAAAGTCCTTCTAAGGTAAATTGGCCAAATAAAATTGTCCAAACTGAGCATCTATTTCTGATTAACTAAAAGTTAGTTAATTAGTAATAAGGTAATAAATGACATGATAGAGAACATTTATCTGTTAGAACTGCCTTAAAACTCATACTTCACTATGGAAGGCAGAGAAATGTTGCAAGCCATGTTAGGGTGTGACAGCAATGTTTCTCAACTGGGTATCTTTCCCTTTCTTTTTTAGATGCACCTTCCTCTCTGTGCCCTCCAAGATCAAATGAATGGCATTCAGGGTTCCTTTCTCCTAAGGCTTCCTTTGGGTTTATCTGAAGCTGAGTACCAGCATGAGTGACAGAGGCAGGAGGATGCTTAATTGGAGTATAGATGCCTTTGGTTCACTTCATTTAGGATTACTGCATGCTAGTTGCATTTCTCAACACACTCTCTCTGTCCCCAGATCCTGGTGAATACCATTTCCCTTATATCTTTAAGATGAAAAGTATAAGCTCTGACTCGTACTAAACCTGGAACTTCACTGTATCTTGTTTCTTCCCTACCCTTCACCCATGTATTTATAAATAGTTTTTGAATTAATCATTTAAAATTATTCAGTTGAATAGTATGTCCCTTTTCTTTCTTGTCAGAACTTCAGCTGAAAAGCTACTATTAAAATTGTTATATTGTAATTTGTGTAACTTCTAGATATAAAGAGTGCAAAATGAAAATCAGAAATGAAGAGTAATTATTAAAAATAGAAATAAAAATTTCTATAGATAACATATTAACAAAATTAAAATAACAAAATTATTTTAATAAATGTTTTGTAAAAACTTTGAGCAGTTCAATGAGAAGACACACAAAACATAGCTTTCTCTATATATTTTCAAGTTTTTATTCAGTGTTCCATAGAAGACATGAACTTTACTAAGCTGTTTACCATGTATATATTCACTTAATCCATACCACAACTCAGTGTAAACATTATTATTACTATCATTTTATTACTTTAATTTTACGAGTAAGCTAACTTTTACACAAGAATTAGGTTATTTTTCCTAAGTGGAAAGCAGGAGAGATTTGAATCCAGACAGAATGGGTCTGGATAATCTGTACTCTTAACTTTATCCTATACAGCTTCCTCCAAAACCCATGGCATATAAGATTAATCAGCAGAAATATAAAAGGGGCCTGACCTGGTGGTGGCACAGTGGATAGAGCGTCAGACTGGGATGCAGAGAACCCAGGTTCGAGACTCAAGGTCACTGGTTTGAGCAAGGGGTTACTCGGGCTGCTGAAGGTCCACGGTCAAGGCACATATGAAAAAGCAATCAATGAACAACTAAAGTGCCACAATGGAAAATTGATGATTGATAGATTGATACTTCTCATCTCTCTCTGTTCCTATCCGTCTGTCCCTCCCTCTGATTCTCTCTCTGTAAAAAAAAAAAAAAAAAAAAAATATATATATAAGGGAAAATAAATATTTTCACAGTATAATCTTTAATATAAATTTTTTTAAGTCTAAATACAATAAACCTCCCAAAAATGTTATATATCTTTTCAAAGAAAATTGCAAATTTTTATTTATGGAAAATTTTTTAAAAGATTAATAAATAGAGCATGTCAATAATTGAGAAAACACATTTTTATGAAGAGTTCAATTCTTCTATAATTAATAAATTAAGATAAAATTAATTCATGTGCACCATGGGGTATTTTTAGCCCAGACTTGACAAATGATTCTGAGGTTAATGTGGAGGGATAAGTAGACAAGAATATCTATCAAACAATCAAAGAGAGAGCATTGTGAAGAGATTTGGGAAGGATTAAATATAGTCCAAACACCTAATAATTAAAATATGATTTATGTGGAAAAAAATAAGAAAAAGTATACCATATTATATTTAATATTTAATGGATAAAGAAAACTTTAAATCTGTGGCAAATTTTCAGTGAAAAGTTCCTGGATGAATAGGACATTAAAATGAAAAATAAAGGTGGAAGCTTACTGATTTAATTTTATGAACTGAAGCATTTACAAGTCAAAATATTATGTGTGATATCATATAAACAATACACTCAAGCAAGAGATACATTTGACAAATAAAGGTTTAATTTTCAAAAAATATGTTAAAAAATGTAGAAAAACTCTTCAAAATAAAAATGGACAAGTGACAAGGTAATTGATTCAGAAAATTAGATTTTAATGTTAAATGTTTATACTAAAAACACTATTCTTAACTAGTAAACAATGCATTAAAACTAAAATAAGAATGTTTTTTCAAACAAAATTGGCAAAATTCAAAGACACTGACATTATAACATTAATAAAAACATAATGGTTTATTCTTTCTAATAAATGACCCATAATCAAGCTGTCTTCCTATCTGAACTATAACTATACTGAAAATGAGTCATTGAGAGTTAAAGAAACATTTCTTAGACTACTTAGAGAGGAGGAGCAAACATAACAAGTATAGAAATGATTCTCTTAATACTGAAACCTAAGTTTTTAATTATTATGCTTTGTAATATTTATAATTTTTTCCCAGAAAATTTTATTTGAATGTAGTATAATATTAATGATGTTTATGTTGGAGGGGGGGAGAGATAATAATTTATTAAATAGAAATATATCTCTTTTATGTTTATAAAAATTTTAGGATGCAATTTTTAGAATGTATTGTTACTCAAGTATAATAAATAAAATTAGCTAAAATTAAAAAAAATAATAGATGTTGTCATATGTATTTTCAACTATGGTTATCATGGATGATAGAAATATAGGTTTTAATTTTTGATCCTTTAAAATGTTACTTTAATTTTTTTCCTTACTAGTATAATACTTTTAAAATACATTTAAATTTTTATATTTAAATTTATTTTGTAGATTAATGTGAAGGAGTCACTATAAATTCCCAAGATGAACATGTTTCAGCCTAAGGTAATTTCTGTAAATTTCAAAGGTTGTTTGAATAATTTTGGCTGCAGCCCAAGCACAGGAGAAGCAGGAAAAGCCTCAAAAAAGTTTATTGACCTTTACAAGAGCAGTGACTTCATCAGGTGAACAGAGATCTGGCAGTTTCTAAGCACTTTTGCATCACTGAGAATTACATCAAATTGTGAGGTTTCATTATGATGATTTTGACAGCTGTGTGAACTACAGGAATCTTTTCATCAGCCCCATTGTTCATGTTTTGGCCTTACTCTTCTCCCTACTCTCCCATAGATCTTTAGACTGACATGTAAAACTTTGAACTAGTTAAATTCATTTTATTTTCCCAATATTATATCTCATGACAACAGAAAAATCGCAATTAGAGCAGTTGTCTGTGTGTCTCCAAATATTCTATCAAAAACTTTGACACTTTGCTTTATTTCTTCCTTCCCTTCCTAAAATAGTAACTGTGCCTTCTCCTTCTTTAAATTCATCTTTTCATGGACTTAGTGACATTTCCCCTTTTGTTATAGTTATTCATTGTCAAAGTCAAAGAATAATTATACTCCTCACAACCCCATGCTACACAATAATTCTTATCAGCCATGACTCCCTATCAAGGCAATCTCTTCCAACCATACAGCTACAGTTTCCCCATAAAATTCACAGATTTGCAGTTTTCCCATCAGCTGAGATTTCTTCCTTGAACTTCTAATTTATATCCACTGTCCTCTTGATTCCTCCACTTTACTGTTTCAAAGTCCTTCAAACTAACATGTCAAAAACTAAAGTAATGATCTTTCTCAGTTCTTCCTCAGAGACAGTTCTCTCCAGGTTTTCTTGTTATAATAAAGGGCACATGCCCTTAAATGATCCAGAAACCAAGAAATCATCCATGACAATAACTTTCTCTTCTTTCCCATGTCTGACCTATAACATTGTTCTGTTAACTTTATATTTTAATTACTATGAAATCAATTTTTCCATCTCTATATTAAATCCAAATCTCTGTTAATCTTGTTTAGCATTATTATTCATACAGTATCTTATTAATGTATTCCCAATGGTCTCGTTGTTTCTACTCTACCCTTAGCTAATTCCTCTTCTCACTTACATATATTGCTGTTTTCACAAGGTTTTCTCCCATAATCAGAGATGTTGGTTATGATTGTGCAGGTGGTGTTTTAAACAATGTTAGGGGACATCTTTCACTCAGTAGTCTTATATACTTATAAACTTATATGTACTTAACAACTTTTTACCAGATGGCAATAAAGTATCTTGTTGAAAGGGTCTTTTTTGTAATCTACACAAAGTCACTCTTTGGGCTAGTAGCTGAATGTTCATCCCTCACTCTCTTGCTTAAAGCTATTCAATTCCTCTTCATTTATTTGAGGATTAGGTATAACATAATAAACCAGCACTAGAAGGTCTCACACATGGACTGACTCTGACTTGGCCTTTTCCTTTTTTTTTTATGCCATACTCTTTTTATTTTCTTTGGCTCCTCATCCTTATTTTTTTTCAATTCCATAAAGCATTACATGCTTGTCTACCACACTATTTTTTTCATTTTTTTTATTTCTGTTGACAGAGTGATCTTTCCTCTTCACCCATTTAACTCCTAATCTTTCTTCATGGCTCACCTCTATTTTCAGTTTCCTTGAAAAAGATTCTCAAAACTTCTACCTATGTTAAATACCTCTATTATGTCCTCTGATTGATCTATGAAACTCCCAACTCATAATATGTAGCAGTTATAATTTCAAACTTTTGTATTACTATTTGATTACATATATAGGTTAATTAAATAATATAACTGTTAATCAGAAACATGTAAAAGAGATGATGACCATTTCAATTTTGCATAATGTTGTATTTCTAATTCTAAACCATATCCTTGACTCAAGTAGATTGGTTTTCAGTACATATTGAAGGAGAAAGAAGAAAAAAAGAAAGGAAAAATGGGTTTGTGCCTACAAATTATTGATAGCATGGTCAATGGAGATGGATAACTGAATTGTGTGTAGGTTTTTTTTAGAAGTTTTCTGATAATAATGGCATTGTTTGGAGAAATAATATATCTGCTACAATTTAGAGTATAGAGAACATAAGGAAAGCTTTCAATTTACTGGAGTTTATAAAATTATTTTGTTAAATTCATGATATATAATTTATAAAGAATTTCTCAAAGAGTAGGAAGTAAAACTTTTAAATTATATATAATGTATTTTAAAGTACTTTTAAAAAATATTATTGACAATAGACTGGGTTTAACGACAACACATTAAATATGCTACAGACATTTCCCATTGAGTATAAGGATTTTTTATATAAATTTTCTTAAGAACACTTTCATAAAAATGTTACATTTCAGTAACTAGAATATGAATAACAGGTGCATATATCATTTTGTTGTCTATTTCAGTTTCAGAAAATTAGTAAGAATGTTATATTTGAATAATACTCAATTTTAGTGGATTCTAATAAAATAAGAATTTAACTTCTGACTTAATTTTTTATTTTGATCAAGTAATGTGTTAAAAATAAATGTTATTCAAATTTATTATATGAAATGAGTTTCCCTTAGATTTAAAACATGCAAAATTAGAAAATGGGATGCATTTATTAAAGGGATTAATAAGATTTCTGTTGGACAACAAAATGTATGGTACAGTCATATAATCTTAAAATTCCCCAATAAATATATATAAGAAGTACAAGATATACATGTATTTATGTATATGTATATGTGTGAATATACTACCCATGTACTATACTGTAGATTAGAATATGAAACAATAGAAAAATAATTCCTGTTCTTACAAAGTTTACAGTTTCATAAGACATTTAAAAACTCATAATAATTAGTAATGAGTATGAAGCTAAAATGATACAAATGTATGTATATTAAATAGAGTCAATATCTGGATTTCAAACAAGGATTCATCAAAGAAAAGATACTAAGGGAAAAAAGAAATATCAAGAGTAGATTACACTGAATGTAGATGTAATCAAATCAACCAAATCTCGCTTGGGAGAAGACTAAGGAAAATATTTTTAAGTGAATGGCTTTGTATAATAAACAGGTAGTAGTTTCTTTGGTACGAATGTGTGGTTTAAGGAAAATCTAGTGAGAGATGAAGCTGGAAATTTAAAATTAAAATCAGATATTGGCCTTCATTCACAAATTAAAAATATTGTCTTTAATTTGTAAATGGTTCATAAATGGACAATTTGGAAAAGAATGATAACAAAATGCATTTTTCTTTTTGAAGGATGATGATGGCTCTAAAAACATGAGTAAAATGAGAAAACAAAGTAAAGTAAAATTATTGCAAGATTCTCAAATTTAATTAAAAATGTACAGTCTAATATCAGAATTTTAAGAAGAAAGTTTATATCATTTCTGAACATTGTAACCTGAGAATTAATAGGTCCATTTTGGGAAAAATTGAACTAATCTTAACATTTGAGCCAAGGTGATGAGATGGATGTTTCTTTGTTAATTTTTACTCAACAAATATTTATAATGTATGTAAAATGTACCAAGCAATCTTATAAGTCCTGGGAATACTATGGTCAATAAAACATACAAAAAGCTCCATCATCACAAAACTTAAATCATAGGGAGAATAAAATACAGGTAAAACATAACAGAATGTTGGATGGTATTAAACACTTAGAAAAAATAAGACAGGGAAGTACAATAGGAAGGGAAATGGTGACATATTTAATATAGTGGCCAAGAAAAGTTTCATTAATAAGAAAAATTTAGATAAAGGTTGAATAAAACAAGTGAGAGTAGATAAGAAAATATTGGTTAAGTGCAAAGTGGAGAAGTTGGCCTTAGCTAGGAGTGTGGACACATTATCCATGCAAGTAGGTGAGAAGGTAGAGTATATGGACACAAACACATGAAGGTAAGTGGAATATTGTGAAAGCTTTCTTCTCATTAATTTCCTTATTTAAAAAGATATGTGTTTTGCTTGACCAGGTGATGGTGCAGTGGATAGAGCATCAGACTTGGATGCGAAGGACCCAGGTTCAAAACCCCAAGGTCATCGGCTTGAGTGAGAGCTCACCCTGCTTTAGCACAGGCTCACCAGCTTGAGTGCAGGGTCACCGGCTTGAGCATGGGATCATAGACATGAACCCATGGTTGCTGGCTTAAGCCCAAGGTTGCTGGTTTGAGCAAGGGGTTACTCACTCTGCTGTAGCTCCCCGCCCCAGGTCAGGGTACATACGAAAAAGCAATCAATGAACAGCTAAGGTGCTGCAATAAAGAATTGATGGTTCTCATCTCTCCCTTCCTGTCTGTCTGCCCCAATTTGTCCCTCTCTCTGACTTTCTCTCTGTCTCTGTGAAAGAAAAAAAAGATACGTGTTTTAGTTATGTAGAATGAATAAGTTCTGGAAATCTAATGTATGGGATGGTGATTATAGTTAATAGTACTGCATTATATACTTGAAATTTGTTGAGAGAGTAGATCTGTAATGTTATTACCATATACACAAAAGAATGATAACTGTGTGAGGTGATGGGTATGTGAGTAAAATAGTTCCATAAGAGAGAATATGACATGCTTTTATGTGCATCAAATTTTATATGCATTGAATATGTATTTAAATGTACATACATAAACATATATAAAGATCAATGAAAATATTTAATTATATATGCATGCCTATACATATATATGTATACATGCACACATATATTCTTATGTTCATGTATACATATGTATTTTATGTATACAACTTGATAATTTTGTTGCTCTGATAGAACTGTTAATTGTATTCTAAGGAAGACAGCAAAGACCTTCAAATGTATAGTTTCTAAATATAGGAGAAGGTACAGTACAAGTGCCTAGTATTAGTTATCCTCACAAAATTTATGCCCCTTTGCTTCTAACTGTTGGAAAACTAATTTCATTTAAATTCAGGTACCACAGGTGGACCTAAAACAGTAGTGTACTCATATAACAATTATGAGGGATGAATCATGAACATTCAAGACTAATAGTAATAATTTCATTTTTTCCTTTGCAAGTAATTGGACTAGGGTATCCATATTAGCCAATTTCAGTCAACAAAATTTAGAAATCTGTTCAAAATTTTCTTTTCTTATGAAATAATATTACAGGAAAAGGATTTCTCCTTCCCACTTAAAACATTATTACATAAGAACATGATATTTAGAAGTTTGCAACATGACAAAAAGAGCAAAATTAATTTCAGAGTTCTCAGTCTAGATTTTGAATGTTATCAAGCAACTAAATGAATTCTAGGGTTATCTTTCTTCAGGTTTTATGAGGCAAAGTTTATAAAATATTGCAGCTTCAATGAATCTAATTCAGTTTTTCATTTACTTGAAGACAAAATATCCTAACTGACATAGAGCCTGTAGAACTTCGTTATAGAAAAGCAGAGGGTCAAAGAGAGGGGGGAACCTCATCTTCACATCCCTGGAAATCTAAGTTATTCACTGCAGCTTGTGAGACTTCCATTATTCTGGAATGACTTGTTTGTTTTGGAGTAGCATGCAACTACTAAGTAAACGGACATTCATAGAACAAGGAGATAAACAGTAAAAGGAAATAAATCTCAGTTTTAAAGGGAGGGTTACAAAAAATGACTTAAGAATGATGTAAAAACTATATTTACATTTAAATACAGAAAACAAAAATAATAACAAGAATAATATTTCTAAGCTAAATTTAATGAAATCTTAAATGAAGCAGAAATCGGGATGTAAAAACCAGGGTTTGAGAGTCTCAGTAAGACAGAATATTTGTAACATTTTTCTTAAAACTGAATGTGTCCTGTGACCACTTCTTTATAATTATCAAAATTTATACTATCAGGATATAGGTAGTAAGTTAGTAATAAGTTAATTTTAGAGCCAGCAATGAAAATTTAACCAGTCTTGAAAAAAAGATCCTCAAAGAATATAGAAAGTAATAGTTGCTTTTGGGTGGTGGTGGTAGGAGGGGGCTTTGGGAGAAGCAGGAGTTTTGGCAAAGAAATAAAAGAGTATGTGTAGCCACCTTGGTGCTGAGAAGTGGCCCCTGGGTTTACTAGTATATAAATCCACAGGATTAGTAAATACAAAGACAGATAGCTTCCTGAAGGCTCCAAAAAGTATAGAGAGTTGAATGCTACAGTCAAGCTAAGAACTATTTATGAATGACCAGCAATGCTTTTGAGAAAAATGCACTAATTGACAGTGAGTAGAGAAATTGTTAATGCTCTTCTTTTGACAGTATGACATCTGATGGGCCAGTGAGCACAAAAACAAGATAAAGGTCAATAAAATTACACTGCAATGCACCAATCATAGAAATGTCAGATTTGGAAGACCAATGCTGTAACTTTAAATTAAGTGCCAAGGAAATCTCTGAAATCAAAGTACTTGTACTTGAGTGTGATCGGTAAGCTGGCATAAATGCAATGGGAGCATTCTACATTATTATAAGAATCAATATATTGTGAGGTTGTGTAATGCATATTATAAGCAATATAAATAATATAGAAACTTTGAAAGATTTTATTAAAGAAAAAAATCAAACGGAAGTCTTAAAAATCCCACAGAAGACCATATTTAGAACAAGTTAATATAACAACTATTTATATGCAGATGTATTTTAATTTGTTAATACCCTTGAGAAACTATCAAATGAGATAAGGTTCAACAAGGAGGTAAATTTTACAGAGATTTCTGAAAGATTATGGCTAGAACTATGTTTGGATATAGACGTATGAGCCTTAGTTTGTAGTATTGTATCAACATCACTGTTAGTTAAAAAGGTACTAAAAGAAAAAACCAAAATAAAATGTTGTCTCCACTTAAATGTAGTTGAGAAAAAAGAGCCCAAATCAAATGCAAAAACAGGTTTCATACAGTTTCTTTCCAAATAAACCCCCCCAAAACAACAAAAAAAACCTCCAACACTCTTATGCATGGTTTTTTTGGGAAGAATCTTTTTGGTAAGTGATTCTTTTATACTAATAATCTGTTGGAAAATGAAAGAGTATATATTAACTTTCTGTTCTTTGATTACATTTTTCCTTGGTTCTTGTATATTAGGGACTTTTTCTAGATATAGAATATTGTAGGGAATTATTTAAATAATCACCTTTCTGAAAAAATGTTTATTGATACCTTTTGCTTTGTATTAATGATGTCTGTCTACATTGGCAACCTTACTCTTCATTATGAAGCAAACCTCAGTACCAGCCCTTGCTACAGACCAAAAGAATGTTTAATGTACTTGAGGCAAACTTGCAGCCAGTCTGTGATACTCAGCATCCTCTCTGGGCTCATTCCCCACTGCAGTTCATTTGTGCTTACACCTGGCTTTACCTTTTCAAGCTTGTGACCTTGAACCCTCTATGACTTGGATTGAGGAACTTTAGTTAGAAGCTTTGAGTGAATTTCTCTTGGATGCAAACACCAAAAAACTGTGTGAATGAGTGGCCTTTATGCAAACACAAATGAACCCACGTGAATGGGCTTTAGAAAATTAGCCAAGAGGTTCTAGATTGCCCCTTCCTTTGTGCTTGTTAATTAGCAAAAAAAAAAAAAAAAAAGATGTACTGACCAAATTAGCCCTTTCTCAATGTCAGCAAAATGGCCATTAATCATTCTTTCCCCTTATCACCTGGCCTCTCTCCCTTGTAATCCGGTTATCTCTGTTCTGTTTCTGAAGGTCTTCTTTGCCTCCCTTGGCAAGCCTCTCCCTCTTCCTCTTGACATCAATTTGTGTGTCTCTCTCTTTTTCTTTCTTTTTTTTGTGACATAGAAAGAGACAGAGAGAAAGATAGATAGGGAGGAAGGGAAAGAGATGAGAAGCATCAATTATTCATTGTGGCACCTTAGTTGTTCATTGATTGCTTTCTCATATGTGCCTTGACTGGAAGGGGAAGGGGGTACAGCAGATTGAGTGACCCCTTGCTCAAGTTGGTGAGCCTTGTTCAAACCAGATGAGCCCTCACTCAAGCTGATGACCTCGGGTTCAAACCTGGGTCCTCCAGGTCCCAGTCTGACTCTCTATCCTCTGCACTACTGCCTGGTCCGAACAGTTTGTCTTGAGTAAGTTTTTTCCATGCAGACACTGGTAGTGCCCAGCAGGCTGGAGTACTACTACACAAGTTCTCTCACTCAAGGACACATTTTTTTCTAACGACCATCAAGAACTTGCTGGGTACTTCTGCCTAAGCATATTTTTATAAAACTTACCAAAACATGACTGCTTTTACTGCATTCAAGACTCCTATACTTTTATATATTTCTCAGCAAATAATACCTTTGGACATTGATCTGGTAAAAAGACTGTTCTCAAAGAGGCCAGTCAATTCCACAATCAGGTTGATTTGTGTCAGATTCAGGCTTACTTATACTCAGATTATTATTATTTTAAATATGGAATAGTTCACCAACTTGTGTTTTATCCTTATACAGGGGTCTCTGTATCTTTTCAATTTTAATATATGTGCTGACAAAGTCAGCACTATTCTCAATGTACCATCTTTCCTCAGTATCCATGTAGAATTGATTCCAGGAACTCGTGGATGTCAAAGTCCGAGTGTGCTCAAGTTTCTTATAAAAGTGGTGTAGAATTTGAATATAATTTATGCACATCTCCCACCCCATATACCTTAAACCATCTCTAGATTTCATATGATGCCTAATACAATCTAAATGCTAAGTAAGTAGCTGTTAGATTGTATTGTTTTGGGATCAACTTTCTGGAATTTTTTAAAAATATTTTTCACTCGTAGTTGGAGTATTGATGTGAAACCTGCAGATGCAGAGGGCTGGCTGTATTCTATTTACATATTATTTTGCCTAATGAATAAGAATACATATGCTATAAAAATATGTTCTCAGAATTCAGAAACACTTGGAACATGTTTTTTCATTTTTATGTTGAGTCTTGTCTTATAGCATTGTATATTTGATCTTTTTACTAATAAATTATATCTCCATCATGAGTTTATCTATAGTAGCGATATCTTTTCCCTTTAGTATCCTCATTTCAAAACAAAGTGGTATTTAATAAACTACCTAAAGAGTGTATGTCCGAATTACACAGTAATAACAATAATTAAAAAAAAATAAGTCAAATTCTTGTTTTAAAAGTGCTTTGATACCCTAACTATTTGTATGTTAAATGATGACTTGATTTTGGTGAGAAGAATATATATTAAAGACTTGTGCTTTTTCATTGAATAGATATAGTTTTTAAATTAAATCATTGATACATGTTTGCCTAGTTTCATAACTAAGAAAAAGCACTATCAATATGTTGAATTTTACTTCTACATGTTAAATCATTTCTTATGTATGTTATAAATATATGTGTATACATTCTGGATAGGATATTTTATAATGTCTTTTAACATAAAAATAATTTCTTTTTCTCTCAGTATCTCCACAACTTAATTTGTAAACTTTGCTTTCAATAGCCTATTTTGTATTTTTTTTTTATTTTAGAAAGAGTGGAAAGGAGAGAGAGATAAAACATTGATCTGTTCCTGTGTGTGCCTTGTCTGGGTATTGAACCCAAAACCTTTGCATGTTGGGATAATGCTCTAATCAAATGAACTATCAGCCAGGGCTCAATAGCCTTTTATATTTTATATAACCATCCCATAATTTACTAATCCCATATTAGTGTATGCTTAAATTTCTTAATCTTTCCATTTTATGAATAATGTATTGATGAATGTCATATGATGCACGTTTTGTCCACAGTATTAGTCTCCTATGACAAATAACTCTAAATGTATTATGGGGTAAACAGTATGCATTAAAATAATTTTAATATGTTCCTAAATATAGAAATATGTAATCAATTTTTAAATTCTTAATAGTAATTTATTTCTCTTTCCTTCTCTCTTTCCCTGTCAATTTGTGTTCAGAAAAAGACATTTAACTTGATCCGTTCTTCAGAGTATTGCACACTACTTGCTATCAGACATCAGTTATAATTTGTTTTATTTTAATTTGTCTTATTTCTCCTTCAGCTACACTCCCCAATCCAGCCCCTCTCTGTATAACTTATTGAATGTGTTTGATATATGTCCTTAGATATATATAGCATTCTACAATATATCACGTTCCTTTGTCTTTTGTGCATTTTTGATTTACAGAAATAATATCGTGCTCTGGGGCTCATTATATTTCTTATCTATTACCCTCAGCAGTATGTTCTATAAGATCTATGGATGCTTCTGTGCATACATTGAGTTCATGCTTTTAATACTACATCCTTCACATTTGCTTCTCCTGTTCCTTTACTAATAGAAACCTGAATTGTCTCCAACTCCCTCTACCAGAAAAAGTGATTCATCAAATGTGCAAATACATTTTTAGCAGACTAGTGCAAATATTTTTTTAGACAGATGGCTATAATAATTTAGTCTATACATGTGCTAGTAATTTGACTTTTAATGTCTGCTGGATCTTGTGGCTTTTGGGACAGAGCTTCTTGCATGGAGCCTGGACTTGTTACACAGCTTTCTTTTGTTCTAGGCCCTGGGATTGGGTCAGTGGCTTAGAGTAGCACACCCAATTGAGAAATATTTTGCCTCCAAAAACCCAAAGGGGCTTCCAAGACATTATGCCTTCTTTTCTGTTGCTGTTATAGAGGGACAAATGCAACAACAATATATCTTTCACTTTAGAAAATATATCTTGAGATGCTTTTCAACATAGGAACCCTGGAAACTTTACTGAGGTGGAAATTCAAATGTTTTAATAATATGCCTGGAATAGTTGTTATGTCTTGCTCATTACATCTAATTAACATAATGTAAATATAATAAACTGGTATAATATCTTGGGAAAAGGAAAGATGATAAGGGTCCCTACAGACTAAATTATAGCATAGGTCTAGAGATAACATTCAGGTGAGTTACTGGAGGTATATTGCTGACTTTGCCAGCTGAGACAATGTTTTCTTATCATTTTTATTACCATTCATTGAGAAGAAAACATTTGCAAGAAAACTTAGCTGCATAGTAGGGGATGTGTTAATTTGCTGAAGCAGTGAAATTACTTCTGGAACAGCAGCTGCAACTGGAGTCACCATTTGGTTAATTTACAAAATCCACTGTCATTTTCCAAGATCCATTCGTTTTCTGCCCAGGAAAAATAAGGCAAGTTGAATGGAGATATTGGGAAATCAGCACCCTTGACTATTTCAGCTCCCTGAAGGTGCCACTAGTCTCTGAAATATTTATATAAATGTGATATAGCTTTTGGTTTACTCTTTATGCTAGGAAGAGTCAGTTATAGTGGTTTTCACTTGGCCTTTCATATCATAGTAGCCCTCACCTCACAGGTAAGGTAACCAATGTGTGGATTCTGCCAGTGACTAAATAAGTCTATTCTAATTATACATTCTGGAATTAGAGAAATAAGCACAGGAAGGGTCCAGAAACTCACTGGAACCAATGTGAGATGGACCTGAGCTAAAACTCCATTAATTACTTGATCTCCATGAGCTCTTCTTCTTAGTAATAGATCATAATGACATGAATCTCCTGAAATTATTATTACTTCAGAGTTGATGTCCAGTAACCAATAAAAATCTGAATGTTTCCTTTTTCCCAATCTATAGTAAACCAAGTAAAGACCATAAGCCCTTTCCAAGAAAGCTAGGGGGAAAATCAACAGTATAAATTATTGGCAGTATAGCTGGATTCTTTCTCAAGGGAAGCTGCCTTCCCATTATTCAAGGAGTTCTGATTCTATAAACTGGTTTACATCTGAGGATTGATTAAGAGGACATGGCTCTGTTTTGATGATGCAAATTAGAATTCTATGAACTCAACCTAAAACTCTTCCATTACATTCTATAAATAATTTAATTGACTTCCTGTCTCTCAATTCATCTGGTTATTGCTTTAATTTCATTGTTCATTGTGGTAACCAAACCCACCTTGATTTCGGTGACTGAGTTTTGTTTATTGTTCCCTACCATCTAGGGACCCAATTATCTCCATTGCATTTAAAGATTTCTACTTACTAAAAGCAGTTCCTATTGTAATCCCTGGCCCACAGAAGAGAGATGCCCTAGAGATCTTCCAAGATGTTCAGGCTTGTCTCCCCAATTATTTCAGAAAGCCATGTGAAAGTTGAGTCTTTTGGACCCTCCTCAAGTGGGTGAGGAGTCTAATGTGATAATGCACTGTAATCTAATAATCCTATGTACTTCAATACCTTATCTTATAGTATGTCAAGGAAGCATTTGCATTTCAGCTTCATATAATGTAGGTTACCCCTTGAACCATGTTTCAGTCATCCAACCAAACAGAACACTTTTTAACCCTTCAAGCTAAAAAACTAAATCCAGAATTTAAATTCAACTTTATATTCCTTCCAATATATTCTTCACTTTTTTTTTTTTTACATTTTCCCATTTCTATTTCCCAGATTTCTATCTACATAAACTGGTGTGTAGTATAGATTCTTATAAGGCACACATTTTAACACCCCCTTTATGGCCTGCTTGAACCTTGAGTGTAGTTATAGGTCTGAAAGGAAAGAGAGATCATAGGGATGGTCCTGAGAAGAACAGGCAGTGTCTTAAGAAACCACTCTCTCAAGAAAGCCATTTAGAGTTCCTACAGACAAATCAGGGTTAGCCTTCTCCATCAAAAGTGGTGAAAGACTATTTCTACTAGCAAAGCACAATGTTTACAGCTCCCCCAGGATCTTCCCATATGTTATTATTCTATTTTTCATGATCCAATTTCTTCCCTGTCAATGCCCTCACTTTAACAGAACATATCCTATTGAAATGGTTGAGAATTCAGTTTGCTTTGTGACTCAGTCATTCACAGGATGAAACTGCATTGGTTTGTTGGTTTGCTTGTTTGTTTAGAATTTCAGCCTGATAGCTACAGGAGATAAGGTTTATTTCAGGGAAGACATAGAAGTTTTCAGGTACTAATTGATTCTGACTTCAGCTGGAAATTTGATGTGTTCATTCTTCTTTCACTCAATTTCTCCAGTGCAACTAGAAACTACCATTACTCTCACTATACTTATTAATTTAGCTAAAGTATTCTGAAATATAGAATACATAATTAGAATCTTGCTTTATATAGTACATGCTATGTATATATACTCGTATTTGATCAGTAGAACTCAATGGTGATATTTTGCACATTTCCAAGGTTGCATCTCATCATGGAATAACAATGCCCTTTTTATCTGTCAATATAAAGTCATTTGTGACTCTAAAAATAATCAGATTAAAGAAACAGTTTCAGTAAATCCAGAACCAATTCATACAATTTACCCTAAGATTGTATTCTTCTAGGCCACTTTCTTATCAAAATCTGTATAATTTTCCTATGTCTTCTGTAACAAATTACCATAAACAGTATAACTTAAAATAACATAAATTTATTGTCTCATAGTTCTGGAAATCAGAAATTAGAAATCAAGGTATCAGTATGGTCATTCTCCTGCTGGGGATTCTAGTGGATTATCTATTACTTCCTCTTATAGTTTAAGGTTGATTTCTTTCCTTGGCTCATGGTTGCATCTTCAACTCTCTCTACCATTGTCATAGTACTTTCTCCTCTGTGTAACCATGTTTAAAATCTCCCTCTGCCACTCTTCATACTTGTAATGTCCTTTAGTGCCCATCTTGATAATCCAGGATAATCTCCTTCTTTCCAACATTTTTGGTCATAGAAGATGATAGTCACTATTTTACCATATAAGGTAATATTTCCAAGTACAGAAATTAGGACATGACATATGCTTTTTGGAAGGATCACCATTCAGACCACAATAGTCATATTATTTATAATATCCTGCACCAATTTTATTCTCTTTTGCTTAAAGAGAGACTGTGGTTTGCCTTAGTATTTAATAAGGAAAACTATCTATCTTCACTATCTTTTCCTAATGTTATGAATTATATAGTATTTTTATTATATTTTTAATTGACTATTGAAGTATAAAAAACACAGATGGCTTCATAAATAACCTTGCATATAGGACCTTTGCTAAATTTTCTCGTAGTTCTAAAAATGTTTTTTGATCTAATTGAGTTTTCTGTGAAGATAATCGTATCATCTACTAATAATAACGCTTTGAGCTTGTCTTACCAATTCTTATAACTATTATATTTTATTTTAAAAATAATTATTCTGGCTATGAATTCTAATCTTATGTTTATTAGTAGTAACAATAATGAGAACCCTTATCTTGTTTTAGTTCTTCTATCAATTTTCCATTACAAATCATGTTTCTTAGTCAAACACACAACCATAGAACAATGGTAGTTGCCAAGGACTTCAAGAACTGAGAGGAGGGAAAAATGAGATGTTCATCAAAGAGTACAAAGTTACAGTTAGACAGGATAAATAACAAGGGTCCTTTGATTAACAGTACTTTGTGTCCTTAAAATTTTGGTAAGAAGATATATTTTGTAAGGGCTCTTACAACAAAAGGTAAAAGAAAATAAACAAATTACATCATCTTTTTAATTAATTTTTAATGTATAATATTTATATAAACTAGGTTAAATAAAAATATTTCTATTTCTAATTTTCTGCTTTTAATCATAATTTCTATATTGAATATAAGTTAATATTATATATATGAAAATAAATATATTGAATAAAATATTTATATTGAGTTAGTTTAGGACTTATATTTATCTGCTGGATCTAGCTAAAAAAATTTAGTTTCATAATTTTGTATCCTTTTTAGTTCAGTGAATTTCTTATAGACAACATGTTGAATTTTTTCCTTTTTGTAATATGTCTTCTCATTGATGCAATTACTTTACATAGTAGGTTAAATGATGGCCTTCAGGAAGGTTTGTCTGCATCCTAATTCCCTGAACCTGTGAATATGACCAAACATGGCAAAAAAATATATATATATATATTATATATATATATATATCGATATATATATCGATTAAGTTAAGGCTTTTTTTTTTAAGTGAGAGTAGGGGAGATAGAGAGACAGACTCCTGCATGTGCCCTGACTGGGATCCAACCAGCAACTTCTGTCTGGGGATGATGCTCAAATCAACTGAGCTATTTTTAGCACCTGAAGCTGATGCTGTGACCAATGAGCTATCCTTAGGGCCCACACTGCTCAAACCAATTGAGCCACTAACTGTAGGAGGGGAAGAGTTAGAGAAGGAGAAGTACCGGGAGAGAAAAGCAGATGGCCACTTCTCATGTGTGTCCTGACTGGGGATTGAACCCAGATGTCTGCATGCTGGGCCAACACTCTATCCATTGGGCCAACCAGTCAATGCCAGTTAAGGCTCTTGAAATGAGAAGCTTATCTTGGATAATTCAAATGGGCCCTGAATGCAGTCTTATATATCTTTGTAAGAGAAAACTTGAGAAAATTTTGAGACAGACACATGGAGAAGACATACAGAAGAGTAGGAACAATGTATATAATTATGAAGAAGAATTAGAGTGATGCGATTATAGTTCAAGGAATGCCTGGATCCACCAGAAGCCAGAAAAGAAAAGGAACAGATTCTCCCGCGGAGCCTTTGGAAGCAGCACAAATCTGCTGACACCTTAATATCAGATTTCAGGCCTACAGAACTGTGAGAGAATAAAATTATGATGTTTTAAGGTGAGGTTGTGACAGCCCTCAGAAACCAATACCCCATTTATACTTATTGCAAATACTCTTTTTAAGTAATGTATATCCATTTCAATTGTTTATGGTATTTCATTAAAAATATTTGTTACAAACACAAAAATTAGTCATAGATCAATGGCAACTTTATAAACACTACTTAACATTTTACTTTACATATCACCACCAATTTTAGATATGCCTTGGAGTAATTGCAGATCACAGTAAGTACATTACTAGGATATTTATTTTCTAAATAAAATTATTACATGACATTTGACTGAACAATAAAGAAGAATTAAAGCCTACATGGTTTAATAGTTAGGAAGTGAAGAAAAATAATTTTATTCTTATTGGCTTTATTCTCAGTTATATTGAACAATATAGTTAAATAATAAAAATTATAAAAAACACCTTTTATGATGTTATAAAATTTATGTCTTTCTTGGAATTTAAAATAATTAAACATGTATAGTATACGTTTTAACTCTAGATGAAAGCTTTATGAAAATATAAGAGCTAAACTAATTGAAATTTATTAAATTAAATTTAATAATATGTACTAAAGGGATGGGAATATATGCCCACATTTATACTAGTCTGCAAAGTTTAAATGCTTTGTGGGATCTTAAAATGACATATACAAAAACACAACTTTATAAGTATTCATTAATATTTTTATGTATAGAGAAATTTCAAATTCATATATAGACATAACCTTCATGCCTGCCACTATGAACAATTTTGTTCATGAGCTTTTGGGGCAATGACAGGTATCCACAAGTGGGTCTTCTTATCTACTTGATTATTATAGTCCTCCTTTGTTGAAGTTACCCTTTGTAGAGTATTCACATTGGACACAAGTATCTTCATGTGTTTTGCCCATTCAGGAAAGTTTATCTGTACTTCTTCCCCAAATATGTTTGTCATTAATTTTCCAGTAATATTGTTTTTAAGTTCTTAATCAGCTAGACAAGCCATTAGCCACAACCACTAAATCAGTATAGAATCACACATTAGGCCATTTCTCATTCTAATTAAAGTTAACAGTAAGATGTACTGCTTGAAGTTCTGCCCACTGGGAGGATTTCTCATCACTACTATACTGTAGAGAGTCCCAGAGAGGGGCTATAGTGCTGCAGTTGTCCATTTTAGAATGGTGCCTCCTAGTCTTGCAGAACCTACTGTAAACCGGATGTAAGTCTTCTCTTCTTCTGTCAAATGGTCAAAGGAAACTACACGAGGCCATAAATTCAAGCTGGGAAAGAGTAGGCAGTTTAGCACAATAGGAACCACAAACATTTGGACTACTTCTTTATGCAACTTACTTGTGCCCTCAGGTTCTGCTCTTCCATTTGATGAGGAAGAGCTTCTATGCACACCTAAATTTATGCTTGGTGGATCATATAACACCTAATATTTGATGGACAACTCAAGTCTCATGATAACTTGGTGACTCATGATTAAGCATTGAGACTAAGGCTCAGTAGCAGGCTAGAAATTATTTCTTAAAATGAGAGTAATTATTTGCTGAGGGAAACAGGCCTTTGCTCCAAAATCCTAAGGGTCTGCTCTGAGTTGCAACTAAAGGAGCCTGCCAAGGGCCCAAAACAGCATCCCCTTTTGCCACTGACACTTTAAGCACCATTGCATCAGATGGATTTTATAGCGCAAGCTGTAGAAAACTTTACCTAGAAACCTTGCCTGCTTCAGAACTTTCTCTTCTCTGGACTCCACAAAAATTTAAACACTTTCAGGTCATTTGATAAATGGAACAGAGTAACACACTCAAATGAGGAATATGTTGCCTCCAAAATACAAAGAGGCTCACTAGGTTTTGTGCCTAAGTTTTTGGTTGTAGAGTTAGTGTAGACAGTTAAGTATTAACAAAGGACAAGGGGAAAAAAACTAGCTGAGATTGATTGAGTTGAGAAACTGTAATTTCACAGATATTCCAGAGAGTAGTCAGATGGATTAACAGCTGAGTAGACAGAAAAGACCAGCTTTCCAATTACCCCAGGGAACAACCAGTCCATTCCCTGGAATTAATGGGGGGAGAATGGGTGGCAGTAGAAAGAGTGAGGGGGAAATTCTACTGAGTACATTCTGCAGTGGAAGCCAAGATGGCAACCATAAAGGGGAGGAGATTACCTTGACACAGTCTGGGGAAAATATCAGATAGGATAAGAGCACAGGACCCCTGAAGATTCAGGAAAAGATCAGATAGGGGAGAGGGCATCATCACAGCCCTGAAAAAAGACAGGGAAAAGGTTAGATAGTTTGAAAGACAGCCTGCTCTTCAATAAAATATATGGAGGATTAAGAAGAACTTGGGGCAGCTGCTACTATAGCTTGCCTGTTCTCTGCCTCTTTGAGGGCATACAATCTCTTTTCATTCTAATAAATCTCACCACTATTGCTTAACCTTCTGCTAAGTGTGTGTTCTTGTAATTCATTTCTGGCACACCACAAGAAATTATTTCCTCTGAAAACAGTAAGAGGGACCAGATACAATGACTTATTCTTCATTTTAGAAAAGATATCTCAATATGACTTACACCATGGAAATTTCACTGAGGCATAAGTCCCTGAATATTTTTTTGTTTTTGTATTTTTCTGAAGCTGGAAACGGGGAGAGACAGTCAGACAGACTCCCTCATGGACCCGACCGGGATCCACCCGGCACGCCCACCAGGGGCGACGCTCTGCCCACCCGGGGGCGATGCTCTGCCCCTCCGGGGCATCACTCTGTTGTGACCAGAGCCACTCTAGTGCCTGGGGCAGAGGCCAAGGAGCCATCCCCAGTGCCCGGGCCATCTTTGTTCCTATGGAGCCTTGGCTGCGGGAGGGGAAGAGAGAGACAGAGAGGAAGGAGGGGGTGGGGGTGGAGAAGCAAATGGGCGCTTCTCCTATGTGCCCTGGCCGGGAATTGAACCCAGGTCCCCCGCACGCCAGGCCAACGCTCTACTGCTGAGCCAACCGGCCAGGGCCAAGTCTCTGAATATTTATTGGATTTATTCCTCACCTCTATTAATATGAAAATGGATTCTACTATATCTAGAGTATTTGATAGTTTTGCTTAAAAGTTCTAATTAGTATCATGTCATCAGTGTAATAGACCAGTGTGACATCTTGTGGAAGAGAAATGTGATCAAGATCCCTGTGAACTTGTTTTGTTAACGAGCACCATTCTGAAGGGTGTAAGGTGGTATCTCATTGTTGTTTTAATTTGCATTTCTCTAATGATTAGTGATGTTGAACATTTTTTCATCTGCCTGTTGGCTATTTGTATGTCCTCTTTGGAGAAGTGTCTATTCAGTTCTTTTGCCCAATTTTTAATTGGGTTGTTTACCTTCCTTGTGTTGAGTTTTAAAAGTTCTTCATAAATTTTGGTTATTAACCCCTTATCAAATGTATTGGTGAATATGTTCTCCTATTGTGTGGGTTGTCTTTTTATTTTGTTAATGGTGTCCTTTGCTGTGCAAAAGCTTTTTAGTTTGATATAGTCCCATTTGTTCATCCTGTCCTTTGTTTTACTTGCCTGTGGAAATAAATCAGCAAAAATATTGTTATGAGAGATATCAGAGAGTTAGTTTACTGCCTATGTTTTCAAGATGTTTATGGTTTCATGACTTACATTTAAGTCTTTTATCCATTATGAGTTTATTTTTGTGAATGGTATAAGTTGGTCGTCTATTTAATTTTTTTGCATGTACCTGTTCAATTTTCCCAACACCATTTATTAAAGAGAATATCTTTATTGCACTGTATGCTCTTGCCTCCTTTGTCAAATATCAATTGGCCATAAAGGCATGGTTTTATTTCTGAGTTCTCTGTTCTGTTCCATTGATCTGTATGCCTGTTCTTATGCCAGGACCAAGCTGTTTTAAATACAGTGGTCATGTAGTATAATTTGCCTGGAGATTGTTATGCTAAGTGAAATGAGCCAGTCAGAGAAAGAAAAATATCATATGATCTCACATATATGTGGAATCTAATGAACAAAGTGAACTGAGGAATGGAATGGAGGCAGAGGCAAGGTCACAGGGATCAGAGGGACAGTAGTCAGAGGGAAAGACTATTAGGGAATGGGATCAAAGAAGGTGAATGAATTAGTGAAACTATATACATAACACAGAGATGCAGAGATACAGATAACAGAAAAGTAAATCCTAGAGGGAAGGGGGAAGGGGGTGAGGGACAAAGTGGGTTTAAAAAGGGACACAGGAATGGGGGGGGAGTTATATTCAATGGAACATTTGAATTCATGTAAACACAATAAATTAATATTTAATACAAACTAAAAAACATCCCAGGCCCTGGCAGGTTGGCTCAGTGGTAGAGCGTCAGCCTGGCATGCAGGAGTCCCGGGTTTGATTCCCAGCCAGGGCACACAGGAGAAGCACCCATCTGCTTCTTCACCCCTCCCCCTCTCCTTCCTCTCTCTGTCTCTCTCTTCTCCTCCCGCAGCCAAGGCTCCATTGGAGCAAAGTTGGCCCGAGTGCTAAGGATGGCTCTGTGGCCTCTGCCTCAGGCGCTAGAATGGCTCTGGTTGCGACAGAGCAATGCCCCAGATGGGCAGAGCATCACCCCCTGGTGGGCATGCTGGGTGGATCCCGGTCGGGTGCATGCAGGAGTCTGTCTGATTGCCTCCCCGTTTCCAACTTCAGAAAAATAAAAAAATAAAAAAAATTCCTGTGAACTAAATTATGACACAGGTCTGGTGGTTTGATATACCCCTGAAGTAGGACAGTAAAAGTATATGACTGGTCCTGCCAATAAAAGCAAACTGCTCTGGTGGATCTTATGGACAAAGATGAAGAAAAAGGCATTTGCTAGATTAACAGCTGCATATCAGAGTACACGTTAATTTGCTCAAGCAATAAAACCATGTCTGGTATAGGTTGTTTATGATAACCAGATGTCAGTATTCAAGATCCATCTCAAAAACAACAATAAAGATTCCTCTGTCCTCTACACAGGCCAATTAGGAGAGAGATCACCATTCCTTCATCTTTCAATTTCTATCTGGTGGCACTAATCTCTGCAGCATTTCCAGACCTGTAGTATTGCTTTTGTAGAGGTGGAGAATTTCTGCAATCGGTTGTCTGTAAACTATCTTCAAAGCAGGCAGTGGTTTAATTCCAACCAAAGTGCAAAGGCCTGAGAACTATGGAAATTGATGGCGTGAATTCAAGTTTAAGGGCAGATAAATGATGTCTTAACTCAGCAGGAAGGTTGGAAGAGAGTGAACCTTCATTCCTTCATTCTGTTCTATTCAGGCCTAATGTATTAGAAAATGGCCACCCACATTGGAGAGGGATCTCTTTTAATGAGTCCACCATTTCAAAAGCTAATCTCTTTTGGAAATGCAGTCATAGACACACCCAGATATAATATTTAATCTTCATACCTTGTGACCTAGTCATGTGGACACATAAAATTAACTACCATAATATTTTAATGGTCACTTAAATTCACAATTTGATTAGTATTCTTGGCATCTTTGAGGAAAAAAATAAACTAACCAATATCAAAAATGACAACCATTTTGAAGTGAATCTCCTTAGATATTACTTAAAATAGCCAAATGCCATTTTTCAATTGTCCAAAAGATATTTAAGATTCTTGTCTAAACTCAGCATTTGAATGTGCCACCCCTCACCCTTAAAATATGCTGTGCTCTAACCAAATAAGATTCTGCAGCCACCACACAGAAAGGATTTTCAAATAAAGCTCATGTACCCTGAAAGCCAAAACAGCTTTATGTGAAAATCCAAAGACTGGTGACCTTTGCACCTGTAGAAAAAGTATCTGTTGACTCTTTGGCTCATTATTTCACATATAAAGCTTGCAGGATTAAAGTTTCCTAGAGTGGGAATGCTACCAAGCTTTCAACACAAAGTGATTTTATTTCTGTTGCAAAGATGTGCTATCTCTCTTTGTCTGAGACCCATTTTACTTCTGTGTAATAAACTTCAGAGACAAAATGTACCTTCAGGAATAGAAATGGAAGATCTAGCTTATCAAATCACACTTGTCTGTATGTTTAAGATTAAGCAGTAATGAGGGAAATCAGCTCCTTATGAAAATTATTATCAAAAATCTTTATAAAATACTGTGAATTTCTTTCTTTTCAAAAGTGTATGTATATATGTTTCATGTATACTTTACCTTATTTTCTATTAATTCTCATTTTAAAATACATATTTGAATTTTTTTCAAATATATTTTTTTACTTTTCCTTCTTTGTTTATAAATACATACTTGAATTGCTTCCCAAATGAAGATTTTAAACTTGTTCATGTGTGAGTGCTATGGCGTCTATCCTCAGTAAAGCTCTAAAAACTTTCTGAAACATTATTTTATTAAATTACAATTATTTAATGTTTAAATCAGTGCAGAATTGTATGTAGCAAAAATGAGTCTCCCTTGCTGCTGTTCTTAACGAAAAATAAATCTCTCTTCAGAAGTAGCTGCTGTTAACAGTTTGGTATGTTTTTTTCTACACACTTTTGAGGGGAGATGTTTCATCCTATATTATACTCATATATAAAAGAACACCTATCACATTTAAGAACTGATGATAAAAAGACACATTGTTTAATTGTACAAAGTCCTGTAATTTATTACTGCATGTAGATTTAAAAAAAATGGCAAAAGTCATTTATGAAAAAAATAAATCCTAGCATGTAAAATCTTACTTTTCAAAATAGTAGCAGCTTAAACAGACATTTAGCTCTTGCTGAAAGAACTGTGTTGAAATATCAAAAATAATTTTGCCACAAAAAAAATCCCAGTTTATGGAATTAAACAGAAGAGAAGTTTCACTTCTCACCCAAAAAAATGTGTAGGCTAGACACTGAAATGATGGAAGACTAAAAACAAAAAACACTGAGCGAAAACTCACTCTGCCATTCTTCTCTCACAAACACTAGTGAGAGATCATATAAAATAAGAAGAGAGAAAAAAAAGATCTTTGCACAACTCTACTATCACCACTCTTATTAGCAGAACTTTTCACATACTCTTGATTTGCAAGGAACAGCCCAAGGATATTCTAGGCACAGGAATCTCTTGGAGTCTCAGTATGCAGAACAGCTATTTTGTAGGTCTATGACAAGGGTTGGGAACCTATGGCTCATGAGCCAGATGTGGCTCTTTTCATGGTTGCATCTAACTCACAGACAAATCTTTAATAAAAAAATAATGATGTTAAAAATATAAACCAGAGACCTGAAGATGGCAGCAGAGTAAGCAGATGCACAGACTCTCAGCTCACACCACCAAACTAGATTACAAATTAATTTAGGAATAATCAGTGTGAAAAACCAACTCTGGACTACAAGAACAGCTCTCAAAAACCAAGGAGCAAAGAAGAAGCCACCCTGAGCCTGGTAGGGAGTGCCGAGGAGCGGTGAGTCTCCCCTGCTTACAGGAACAAAGGGGTTGTGAGTCTGAGAGCCCAGAAGGGCTCTCATTCCAAGGAAAAGAGTAGTAAATATGGCTCATGGCCACTTGCCTGGGGATGTGGGAATGAGGTGTGTTGAAAGGGCTGGCTTATCTTCCAAAAGGAAAGGGGGGACAGAGAGACAGATGGTGACTGGCAGAGGAATGCATGGGAGAACCTGAGAAGCTGACTCACCCAGTGCTGGAGGTGGCCATAGCTGGGGCAGGGGTTGATCCTTCCACATAACACAATACAAGTGGTTCTGGGTCACCCATCTCAAGATATCTCTCCAGCTTCAATCAGTGCAAGAAGACACAGCAGAAAACAAAAAGTGGGGAGGAGGGGCAGTAACTCAGGTCTCCAAGGAAATCTGAGATACACCCCCCCTACTGAAGTTAAAAAAGCACCCTACCCCCAGAGAGAGTAACTGGAAGATCAGGCCTTCAGAGTCTCAGGTTATACCCACCACATTCCTGGATAGTGTTTCAAATAAGACCCCTGCTGAGATCAGTAAACAAGACTACCACTGAGATAACTCAGAAAAAAACATACAAATCAAGACTTCAAAGCAACTCTACTAGAAAAGCCAAACCTCACACTGGATTACAAACAACAGCTGATAACAACCCAAAAAGACCTAGAAATACCATAACTGAAAATTGGAGGCAGACAACATCAAACCTAGACTCAACCAGCCCTACAAACAACATACCCAAACACACAGACATAATGAGAAGACAGAGAAGTACAATCCAAATGAAACCACAGAGAAATCTCCAGAAAAGGAACTGAGTGATATGGAAATGACCAAACTGCCAGATGCAGAGTTTAGAATAATAATTGTTAGGATGCTTAGGGATCTTAGAACAACAATGGATGGTCATTACAAAGACCTAAATAAAGAGATAACAAGTATAATAAAAGACATTGAAATATGAAAAAAGAATCAGTCGGAAGTGACAAATACAATATCAGAAATGAAGACTACAATGGAAGGAATTAAAAGCAGAATGGATGAAGCTGAGGATTGAATCAGCGAGTTGGAGGACAAGATGAACAAAGGCATGTAAGCAGAGCAGAAAAAAAGAAAAGAGACTCAAAAAGTCTGAGGAAACTCTGAGAGAGCTCTGTGACAACATGAAGAGAAATAACATCCACATCATAGGGGTTCCTGAAGAAGAAGAGAAAGAACAAGGGATAGAAACTTTATTCAATCAAATCATAGCTGAAAATTTACCTAAATTGATGCAAGGATGTGTCACACAAGTTCAAGAAGAACAGAGAAATCCATTAAAGAGAAACCCCAAAAGACTTACACCAAGACACATCATAATTAAAATACCAAAGCTAAGTGATAAAGAGAAAATATTAAAAACTGCTAGAGAAAAGAAGGCTATCACCTACAAGGAGCCCCCATAAGGATGACATCCAAATTCTCAACAGAAACATTTGAGGCCAGAAGGGAATGGCAAGAAATATTCAAAGTAATGCAGAACAAGAGCCTACAACCAAGACTACATTATCGAGCAAGGCTATCATTTAAAACTGAAGGAGAAATAAAAAATTTCCCAGAAAAAAAAAAACTCAAGGAATTCATTGAGTTTGAATGCTGCAGGAAATGTTAAGGGGCCTGTTTTAAACAGATCAAAATGGGAAAAGATTATAGCAAAATAGTAATATAGCTTTAAAGAATAAAATGGCAATAAATAACTACATATCAATAATAACCTTAAATGTAAATGGATTAAATGATCCAATCAAAAGACATAGGCTAGCTGCTTGGATGAGAAAAAAGGACCCATACATATGCTGTCTACAAGAGACACACCTTAAAACAAAAGATGCACATAGACTGAGGGTAAAAGGATGAAAAAAAAATATTTCATGGAAATAGAAATGAAAAAAAAACTGGTGTAGCAGTACTTATATCAGACAAAATGGACTTTAAAACAAAGACTATAGTAAGCGATAAAGAAGATCACTATATAATGATAAAGGGAACAATCCAACAGGAAGATATAACCATCATAAATATCTACGTACCTAATATAGGAGCACCTAAATATATAAAGCAGACTTTGATGGATATAAAGGGAAAGATCAATAGCAATACTATAATAGTAAGAAATTGCAATACCTCACTAACATCACTAGATAGATCCTCAAGAAAGAAAATTAACAAAGAAACAGCAGACTTAAAAGAAACACTAGATCAACTTGATTTAATAGATATCTTTAGAATCTTTCACCCAAAAGCAGCAGAATATGCATTCTTTTCAAGTGTTCATGGTACATTCTCTAAGATAGACCACATGTTAGGATACAAAAGCAATCTCAACAAATTAAGAAGATTGAAATCATATCAAGCATTTTCTCTGATCACAATGGCATGAAACTAGAAATCAACCACAACAGAAAAACAGAAAAATACTCAAACTCATGGAAATTAAATAGCATGTGTTTAAATAACAAATGGGTTAATAATGAAATCAAAGAAGAAATAAAAAAGTTTCTAGATACAAATGATGATGAGCAAACAACAACTCAAAATTTATGGGACACGGCAAAGTTACTCCTCAGAGGGAAGTTCATAGCACTATAGGCATTCCTAAAGAAGCTTGAAAAAGCTCAAATAAACAACCTAACCATTTATCTAAAAGAACTTGTAAAAGAACAGCAAGTAAGACCCAGTGGTAATAGAAGGAGAAAATAATAAAGATCAGAGCGGAAATAAATGACATAGAAGCTAAAGAAACAATACGGAGGATCAATGAAACCAAGAGCTGGTTCTTTGAAAGGGTAAACAGGATTGATGAACCTTTAACAAGACTCACCAAGAAAAAAAGAGAGAGGATTCAAATAAATAAAATTAGAAATGAGAGTGGAGAAATAACAACCGACACAATAAAATACAAAATATTATAAGAAAATACTATGAAGAACTGTATGCCAAAAAATTAAACAACCTAGGTGAAATGAACAAATTCCTTGAAACATATAATATTCCAAAAATCAATCTGGAGAATCAGAAAACCTAAACAGACTGATTATAACAAAAGAGATCGAAACAGTTATCAAGAAGCTCCCCCCCCAAAAAAAACTCTTGGGCCTGATAGCTTCACTGGTGAATTCTACCAAATACTCAAAGAAAAACTAACTCCTATCCTTCTCAAGATATTTCAAAAAATTCAGAAAAAAGGAACACTTCCAAGTTCCTTTTATGAGGTGAGCATAATTCTGATTCCAAAACCAGGCAAAGACAACACAAAGAAAGAAAATTATAGGCCAATATCCCTGATGAATTTAGATGCTAAAATCCTCAACAAAATACTAGAAAACTGGATTCAGCAATACATGAAAAAAATCACACATCATGATCAAGGGGGATTTATTCTGGGGAGGCAAGTATGGTACAACATTCATAAATCAATTACTGTGATTCACCACATAAACAAAAGAAAGGAGAAAAACCACATGATAATTACAATAGATGCAGGAAAAGCATTTGATAAAATCCAGCACCCATTTATGATCAAAACTCTTATCAAAGTGGGAATACAGGGAACATACCTCAACATGATAAAGGCCATCTATGACAAACCCACAACCAACGTTATAATTAATGGACAAAAATTAAAAGCAATTCCCCTAAAATCAAGAACAAGGCAGGAGTGCCCCCTTTCACCACTCTTAGTCAACATAGTACTGGAAGTCCTAGCTATAGCAATCAGACAAGAAGAAGAAATAAAAGGCATCTAAATTGGAAAAGAAGAAGTAAAACTATCATTATTTGCAGATGATATGATACTGTATATAGAAGACCCTAAAGTCTAAGTCAAAAAAATACTGGACCTAATAAACAAATTGAGCAAGGTGTCAGGATATAAAATTAATACACAGAAATCAGAGGAATTTTTATACACAAACAATGAACTGTCAAAAAGATAAATTAAGGAAACAATCCCCTTCACTATTGCCACAAAAAAAAAGTGCCTAGGAGTAAATTTAACCAAGGAGGTTAAAGACTTGTACTCAGAAAATTATAAAACATTGATAAAAGAAATCAAGGAAGACACAAACAAGTGGAAGCATATACCATGCTCATGGTAAGGAAGAATAAACATCATTAAAATGTCTATATAACCCAAAGCAATTTATAAATTCAATGCAATACCAATTAAAATACCAATGACATACCTCAAAGACATAGATCACATATTCCAAAAACTTATATGGAACCAAAAGAGAGCACGAATAGCCTCAGTAATCTTGAAAAAGAACAATAAAGTGGGATGTATCACACTTCCTGAAATCAAGTTATACTACAAGGCCATTGTACTCAAAACAGCCTGGTACTGGCATAAGAACAGGCATAAAGATCAACAGAACAGAACAGAGAACCCAGAAATAAACCCACACATTTATGGAAAATTGATATTTGACAAAGGAGGTAAGAGCATACAGTGGAGTAAAGACAGTCTCTTTAACAAATGGTGTTGGAAAAACTGGACAGCTACCTGCAAAAAAATGAAACTAGACCACCAACTTACACCATTCACAAAAATAAACTCAAAATGAATAAAGAACTTAAATGTAAATCGTGAAACCATAAGTATCCTAGAAGAAAACTTAGGCAGTATGCTCACCGACATCTATTGGAGCAATATCTTTGCTGATTTATCTCCACAGTCAAATGAAATAAAAGACAGGATAAACAAATGAGACTATATCAAACTAAAAAGCTTTTGCACAGCTAAAGACAATATGAACAGAATGAAAAGACAAATCACACAATAGGAGAACATATTCGACAATACATCTGATAAGGGGTTAATAACCTAAATTTATAAAGAACTTGTAAAATTCAACACCAGGAAGACAAACAATCCAATCAAAAAATGGGCACAAGAAATGAATAGATACTTCTCCAAAGAGGACATATAGATGGCCAATAGACAAATGAAAAAATTCAACATCACTAATCATTAGAGAAATGCAAATTAAAACAACAATGAGATACCACCTCACACCAGTCAGAATGGTGCTCATTAACAAAACAACACAGGATAGGTGCTGGAGAGGATGTGGAGAAAGGAGAACCCTCCTGCACTGCTGGTGGGAATGCAGACTGGTGCAGCCACTGTGGAAAACAGTATGGAGATTCCTCAAAAAATTAGAAATGGAACTGCCCTTTAACCCAGCCATTCCACTTATAGGAATGTATCCCAAGGACACCATATCACCGACTGAAAAAGAGAACTGTACCACTATGTTTATGGCAGCATTGTTCTCAATAGCGAAGATCTGGAAACAGCCCAAGTGTCCGTCAGAGGACGAGTGGACTAAAAAGCTTTGGTACATATATACAATGGAATACTTACTATGGGGCTATGAAAAAGAAGGAAATATTACCTTATGCAACAATATGAAGGGAGCTGAAAACTATTATGTTGAGTGAAATAAGCCAGGCAGAGAAAGAAAAATATCATATTACCTCACTCATTTGAGGAATCCAAGGAATACTGAGAACTGGAACGGGATTGAGACAGAGGAGGGATCAAAGGGATCAGAGAAAAAGAGGACAGAGGGAAAGGGGATGATAGGATGGGATAAACCAGAAGGGAAGGAGGGAGGGCGCTGTAGGGAGGTCGGCAAGGGAGATGTTGAGGGTAATAGGGGGGAAGGGAGATGCATTCAAGATGACCCTAGACTCTATGTAAACACAATTAATTAAATTTAAATAAAATAAAGACAAAAATATATATAAAACATTCTCATGTATTACAATCCATTCATTTCCTACTGCTCATGTTCATGGTTGTGGGAGGCTGGAGCCAATCACAGCTGTCCTTTGGGACAACACCAAATTTTTATTGGATAATGAGTAACGTACATGGGTTGTTGTATGGCTCTCATGAAATTATATTTTAAAATATGTGGTATTCATTGCTCTCTCAGCCAAAAAGGTTCCCGACCCCTGGTCTATGGTATATGTGGTGGCTGTATTGTTCCCAGAGCTGGCAGGATTTGTTCAGAATTATTTCTTGGTGTAGTGGACCTTACTATATTAGCAAAAGTAAGAAGGAGCCTGAGGAGGCTAGGACAAAGTATGGCAGAATAGCTATTTCTTGACTCTACATTACCAAGTAGAAGAAATGATTTTTTTTTTTGTTTGGAAAACTCATGTCTCTAAGCAGTTCCACTCAACAATCTTAAACTCACAATTAGTAAACCATTCACTTAAAGTAGTATATATGTCTTCAGTATGGAGAACAACCAGGTAGAAAGTGCAGACAAGAATAAAATACTGTCACAATATTCATGACTTAGAATCAGGTTTAAAAAATGTGTTCTTTGTTTAAATATGAGTAATAAGAATAACTTAAGGAAAATTGGAACCAGTGGCCCTGGCCGGTTGGCTCAGCAGTAGAGTAGGCCTGGCGTGTAAAAGTCCCAGGTTCCATTCTCAGTCAGGGCCCACAGTAGAAGTGCCCATCTGCTCTCCAGCCCTCCCCCTCTCCTTCCTCTCTATCTCTCTCTTTTCCTCCCACAGCCAAGGCTCCAATGGAGCAAAGTTGGCCCAGACACTGAGGATGGTTCCATGGCCTCTGCCTCAGCTATTAGAATGGCACCGGTTGCAATGGAGCAACACCCCAGAAGGGCAGAGCATCGCCCCCTGGTGGGCATGTCAGGTGGATCCTGGTTGGACGCATGTGGGAGTCTGTCTGACTGCCTCCCCACTTCTAACTTTGGGAAAATACACACACAAAAAAAAATGGAACCAGTGAATTCATAGGAGTACAATGTCAAAAAGCTAAGGAATGTGTTTGGAGAAAAACATTCTTTCTTGAAAAAATGTTGTCAACTGATTCAGATAACGGAAAGAATATGAAAACTAACTAAAACTTTTTCCCTTTTTTTTTAATTTTTCATTTAAGAGATTCAAATTCTTGGTGAACTTAATTTGAGGTGGCTTTAATGAAGTGATGGCAGCAGAAGCTAAGTTAGAGAAGGTTGATGAGTTAGTGGGAGGGATGTATGTGGTAGGCTCACTAATACCTCCCACCAAAGATGTCTTGAGATTAGGGATTGCTACAAAATGGAAATTTTCTAGGATTTTGTTTGTTTGTTTTGTTTTACAGAGGAATATCTATCTTCTATCTATCTTGTCAAATCATCTCATTTTACACTTTTAATAGCTTGCAGTTTTGTCAATTATACCACAATAAAGCTGAAAAAAGAGGACTGTTTTGAGGGTAAGCAGAAAGAAATATGGGTCTATATATGTATATGTATGAGTGTATATATGTATATATGCATATAGGAATATATGAAAATATATAAATCTAAATTATTTTTTTAAGCAGCACAGTTTTTTTCCTTGAATCTCTTTTAATAAAAAGTTTTTCTATCTATACTTTAGAATGACAATCTAGGAAGAATATCATAACATGAAAGTAAAATTATCAAATTCTTCTTCCACTCACTTCTCATAGTGTAAGGTTCTCAATTACTGTAAAATACACCAGATGCTTATATCCTTCAGTTCAGTTTAACTCCTATTGTGTCAAATTTATAAAATAAATTTAATTTAAATTTACAGTCCATATGTTGGGTTAAACTTGAAATCTCCCAGGATGCCAGCAATAAGATAAATATTCAAATTGGTGAAATAAATTTCCACAGCATAACCCCTACTTCTCCTTATTGCATATCCAGCCATTTTTATTCAAGTTGCAGTGCATAAGATAGACATGATATCTTAGGCCTGCCAATCATATTGCTCTGATTAATATAGAAATCCTAATGTAAAATGTACCTCTGCTAAAATTGTTACTCCATAGAATTTCTCAAAGTACTTTATCAAGAGTCTGTGGTATAGAACTTCACAATAGAAAATGAAATACTAAAATAAAGTCACTTTCTGAAGAAGTAGAGCTTTTGCCTTATTTGAGTTGTCACTCTTCGAGAGAGGAAAGCAGAAGTAATTACCTTGCATTAATGAGCAGACGTCTCCCATTTCAGAAACTGTATCAGTGACCTTAGTCTGCCTATGTTTTGCACGAAAATGAGCTGAGTGCTTTCTTGTGTTGGGAAAATAATAAGAAAAAGAAAGTGAGGATTAAAGTAGAGAGGAAAAGGGGTGGAAAAAAAGAAAAAAGCCCTCTTTGGGGTCAAGTCAAGAAAATATTAAAATGATCTGATACCTCTTGTTGAAGACAACAATGTATTTTCTTGAATATAGAAGCTTTTGTAGGTGCCAAAACAACACACTTCTTGCATTGTTTTAAAAAGAGTATAGAAAGTGTTTGTATAAGGTCTTTATCAGCAAATGAAGCTTCAGGCCAACTGACCTGCTACTTGAGTTTTATGGTACTGGAAACTTCTGGGAGACGTGGGCACTGCGGCAGCCTCTGAGCTGCCTCAATGTGGCAATCACAGTGCAGTCCTCAGTGGCTTTGAAGTAAGGCCATGTCCTCTTCAGGAGACACTACTCCGTGGTTGAAAAGCAGCCCCACGCTTGCTGTTGGGCACTGACAGAGAGTTTGACCATGGGCCACAATGTTAATATGACATCCAAACAGCCCATCATGATCCTGGCACTGATCTTTCAAATTTGAAAACATAAGTAAAAACAAAGAGGAAAGCACAAATTGTTTATTTTTCTAAAAGGATACTCTGTGTTTTCTGTTAGTTAATTGTATTTTCCCTCATCCTGCCTATTTCCCCCCTATTTCTATTATATAAAAGAGTATACTGAGGCCCTGGCCGACTGGCTCAGTGGTAGAGCGTCGGCCTAGCGTGCAGGAGTCCCGGGTTTCATTCCCAGCCAGGGCACACAGGAGAAGCGCCCATCTGCTTCTCCACCCATCCCCCTCTCCTTCCTCTCTGTCTCTCTCTTCCCCTCCCACAGCCGAGGCTCCACTGGAGCAAAGTTGGCCTGGGCGCTGAGGATGGCTCCGTGGCCTCTGCCTCAGGCGCTAGAATGGCTCTGGTTGCAACAGAGCAACGCCCCAGATGGGCAGAGCATCACCCGCTGGTGGGCGTGCCGGGTGGATCCCAGTCGGGCGCATGTGGGAGTCTGTCTGACTGCCTCCCCGTTTCCAACTTCAGAAAAGTACAAAAAGGAAAAAAAAAAGAGTATACTGATGGAGCTAGTGTTTCAGTTTAGGTTTTGTGTAGGACTGTAATTACTGATAGAAAAAAAAAAAAGAGTCTGTCCTATGGGGCCAAAAGGGAGAACTGTGCTAGATATATACTATACTTTTTAAATTTTCCACCCCAGATTGACTTACCCCTACCCTCTATTGTTTTCTTTGCTCTTAGAAGTTGTTTTTTACATTCAGATTCAAATGAGTTCCCTTTCCTTTGAACTGAATGGGTTCAGGACTCAGCCACAGATACACTCTCTGGGTTCAGAACTGGGTTCACAGCTTTGCCTAGCTTCATCTTCCAGAATGTGCAGGCAGCCCGTGCCATTTTCCTTAACCCTGCCTACCCTTTCGCACCCTGTGTGAAAGCCCCCCTTCCTTAAATTCTTTTTACTTACCTTTGGAGGGCACCATCTGTTTTCTGATGGGCTGGACAGAAATAGCTGTTTTGGTGCAGCTGTGACAAAATAGTTGGTTACAAAAAAAAATGAGTAGAGAAACAATTTTTATGAGTCACATCATATTCCAACCTCCCATTCCTAAGCTTTATGCTATCTCCAAGTCTTACCCTACTCCTTATGCCCTGTTTCCATTCTAACTGGCATCTCTCCACACTATATGCAGTAAGATTCTCTTTACGTTCTTGATTCCAGTGGTGCTGGGTGTCAAAGATGTGATAAACTTATGGTTTTAGGGGGAGAGCTCAGGAATGGAGTGAGAATGTCTGTTTTAAATATGACATGGCAACTTAAAATGTAATAAATGATTAAAAGTATAAAACTTAATTTTTCAGGGTCTGAGCAGAATAATTCCAAGGCTAATTGTGCCAGTGCCAAAACAGCGATATTTGCGTGCCACTAACTGTACTTAGAAGCATCGCAGTATGTTAATATTTAGAAGCATAAATCGATAGACTAACTTCAATCACATGTACTGTGAAATGAACAGAAAAAGGTCCCAGCCTTCAATTTTGGAATGCAAGTTTCTCAAGGAAGGTAGAATTGTGAGATAGGGGGATTGTGTTTAATGAAATTATACTTTCTTCATAGATTCTCTACTGAAGTACAAATCCACCATATCACCTTTATAGCATTAGAAATGCCTTTATTTACTTAGAAATGTTTACATGATTCTGACAGCTTGAAATTTCATAAACTCTGAGTCAAGTATAGGCAAGGAATAAACAAGTTTCAAATAAGTGAGTAAACACTGGGCATGTAAACTTTTATAAAGCTGAAGTTACATGCTGAATTTAGATCAACTATTTTTATAAATATTTATAACTATTTACCAGCTTCTTTAAAAAACATGCAAGCAAACATTCATTTTTGCATTTATTATTAAATTTCTCCACCTGTATCTTTCAGGTAAGTTTTATTTACTAACTAAAGGTTGTGATATATAGAAACATGATATAATTCTGTGCTTTTCTTTTTAAAGTGAGAGTGGGGGAGATACAAAGACATACCCCCACATGCACCCCGACCAGGATCCACCCTGCAACCCCTCTCTGGGGCCAATGCTCTGCTCATCTGGGGCTATGCTACTTTTAGCGCCTGAGGCAGAGGCTCGATGGAACCATCCTCAGCACCCAGAGCCAACGTGCTTAAATCAATAGGACAATGGCTGAGGGAGGTGAAAAGAGAGAGAGAAAAGGGGGAAAGCAAGAGAAGTAGATGTTGCCCCTCCTGTGTGCCCTGACTGAAAATCAAACCCAGGACTTCCACACATTTAGTCAATGTTCTACCACTTAGCCAACTGGCCAGGGCAATTGTGTGCTTTTTAAACTGACAACCGACTGCTTAATTGTTAGGGCTTGATGATATAGAACAATTTTTTTAAACCAGAGTTCTGAGTACCAACCTGATTTTCTTTCTTCAAATACTTTCTCTTTTAGTATTTAAGTCCAGTTTTGAGGCATAGAGTAATACAATCACTGTAGGCATAACTACTTTCTTGAAATATTTTTGTTAGAATATTTCAGGCAATTTCTTTCATACATGCCATTAAAATTAATTCATATTTTTGAGCATGCTTGAAATTGAACCTTGAATTGATTCTAAACAACAGAGAAATGGAAAGTTCATCTTCACCCACCATTTTAAACTTAATCTCTTTAATGTTGGCTTTGATCTGCTTTTGATCATCTATTTTTTTTAGAGTTCTGCATTTGTAAACTATTTTCTTCAGTGTTTAATTTGACATTTTTATAAACCTAAAAAAAATGCTACGATAGAGAAATAACTGCCAGGAACTTAACTTTTCTCCTCTATGTTGCCACATTGTCCTTTCTTCAACCCTAAAAACCTTCTTATATTCTCTCTCCCACTGTCTTTCTCTCTGACTCATTCAATCTTATTCTGACTCTCTCCGTCACTTCATGACAATTATACTTGTATGGGGATCTAAGTAAAAATGTTATAGTGATTGAGTATGATGGGAAAATGGGAAATATATTTAAGATACCTAGATTATATTCTCCCCCTTTATAACGATTTGGTTGAGTGACATTTAGAGCAAATTACTAAACCAATATTCACATATAATTCAATACTTGACTGAAATAGATTGAATAAGAACTATTCATAAATGGTTCTTTTTCTTTTACCACAAGGTTTGAGTTTATAGACTAGTCCTGCAACATTGTTCACTCTTTCTTTGATTTACATCCAAATTTTGAGGAATTTCACTTGTGGTTCATATTTTTGTAAATGTTGACAAATCAGATGTAAGTTCTTTAATACAATTATATGTTTATATAAATATATTCATATTAATTTTAGCAGATAATGTATTCACAATTATTTATACATTTAACAAAGATAACTAATTGAATTATCAATTAGGAACATCATTTTATCTTTTGTGATTTCACAAATAAAATTTATTTTTATTATTAAATAAGTTTAGTCACATACAAGTTAACCAGCACTGTGGTTTTTAACAACTAATAATTCTCTTAACTCATCACAACTTCAGTTTCCTTATTTTTCAAGAGAAAATAATGATCCTGGACCTATGACTTTATTGTTAAATTTAAATACAGAATATATGTAACTAATTTTGGCAAAATGCCATGTACAAGCTAACCACAAATTAAGTGGAAGAGATAGCGATGATGTAGGCAGCAACATTTGTTGTAATTTCTTAGCTTTGTCTCTTTCCAGCAGTTTCCATAGGTCATTTGAAATGAAGAGATAGATATCTCCTATTGCTACTGTAACAGAAATATCACAATCTCAGTGGTGTAAAAGCACTCACACTTATTATATAGAGCTCTGGATGTTAGAAGTGTAAAATGGGTGTTACTGAACTATAGTCAAAGTGTTGTCAGAATTGTGCTCCTTTTAGACACTTTGGGGAGAATCTGTTCCCTTGATTTTTTCAGTTTCTTGAAGCTACTTGTATTCTGAGGCTTGTGTCCTCTTTCTTCATCATCACAGTCAATGGACTTGCGTTTTTCTTTGTGCCGTTCTTTCATACTCACATATTCCCCTCATTGTTCTGTCTTCCCTTTCTGGTTTTTTGTTTGTTTTTTTTCAGAGACAGAGAGAGGAATAGATAGGGACAGACAGGAATGGAGAGATGAGAAGCATCAATCACTAGCTTTTGTTGCGACACCTTAGTTGTTCATTGATTGCTTTCTCATATGTGCCTTGACCACGGGTCTTCAGCAGACCGAGTAACCCCTTGCTTGAGCCAGCGACCTTTGGTCCAAGCTGGTGAGCTTTGCTCAAACCAGATGAGCTCGCACTCAAGCTGGCGACCTCGGGGTCTCAAACCTGGGTCCTCAGACCTCCGCATCCTAGTCGAATGCTCTATCCACTGTGCCACCACCCGGTCAGGCCCCTTTCTGCTTTTAATGACCATACGAGTACCCTGAGTTTACCTGAATAATGTCAAATAATTGATATCCAAATCTTTAACTCATGTCTGCAAAGTTGCTTTGCCATGTGACATAATCATTTTCATAGGTTTCAGGGATTGGAACATAGGTGTTTCTGAAAGATCGTTCGCTTACCACTAGAGACTATGCCCATTTTACACAAACCTCATTTAGACCTTATACTCTCTTCTACTTAATGAGAAATATTTCTTCTCTTTTGCACCAATGAACTCTGTAAATTCTTTAACATATATGTTAAAGAATTAGAATAGTATAAAGTAAAAACACAGCTTATGAAACAGTCAGTACCAGTATATTGGAAGTCCAGTATGTAGGTATAACAAATTCTATATTCTTCTATCACACAGCCCTAGTACTAGTTATAATACTAAATTTAATATACTTACTTAAACATTCTTTTAATTTTTGTTCTTGTATATTCTTAAAAGCACACATACATATCCCAAAAACTTGTTATCTAACTGATTTTTTTAGTAAATTGATTTCCAATGTTCATCCATATTGATAAACAGTTATATTTCATTCATTGTATGTTTATGTAATATTCTTTGTACATTGCAATTTATCTCTTCTAATATTGATGAGCATTTAGGATTATCTTATTCCCCTGTTACTAACAATACAACTTCAAACATGCTTACACATTTTCTTGTGTTCCTAAGTAAAGGTTTTTCTAAAGAAGATGACAGATACTAGAATCAGTCCCATTGCTTAACTTTGTTACCAGTATCTAGTGTTGTCAGACACCTTAACTTTTACAAATGTATTAGATATTAATTTACATTACACTGAGATTTTAATCTGCATTGCACTTTTATGTCATGGTACTGTATATCTTTATGCATGTTGAGACGATTTTGATTTTCTTTTGTGTGATATGACTATTTCTGTATTTTCCTGATATGTCTATTTTGCTTATTCGAAGAGTTTATTTATAAATTATGGATACTAGTCTTGTTTTCAGATGCAAATGTAAATATACATTTCTAGTTTGAAACTTATCTTTTTATTCTCTTTTCTAACAAAGGATCATTAAGTCATTCTCCTGCATTTTCTTGTGTTTTACATTTTTCTTTTACTAACTAAGCTTTTGCTTATCTCTTCGACTGAAGACAGAATAGACACTATAGAAGACCTCTTTCATATTACTGCCAGAGAAACCACAGATTTCCCAGGCTTGCATACAAACAGTTTGGTAGGAGATCTTAAAATGAAGATACATTATTGGAAGTGAATCTAGAGTTTTTACTTTCAATTTTTCATAGATTGGTGTAAAGAAAACCATGTTACCATAGGTTGGATGAGTCAGGTGCTCTGAATGAGTGACAGGTGCTGCAGAGAATCTGTCCAAGGAATCATCAACAGGTTAGAATGACCTATGAATGGATGAGTTTAACGAGATGGATCTGTAAAAAGGCCAAGAAGGAGCAGTCAAGGCATGGGGGTAGGAGAAAAGCCAGAAGAGCTTAACATTGAGAAAGTTAAGGGACTTTTGTTTCAATGGAAAAGTTACCGTTTGTAATATTAAGTACTCTCTGGAGAATAAGTAAATGAGAACTAAGTAATCCTTGGATAAAGCAATAAAAATTCAGAAATAGTTTTGTTGAGAACTTGTTGAATGGATGAATAAAGGATGAAGTTCACATGGCTGTATCTCAAAAATAAATTTAAAAAAAGCGAAACAGGTGCAGGTATTTTAGATGTCTTTTTCAAGACACTGGGCAATGCCAGGTAATAAAGAAGGAAATACAACTGGAAAAGACATGAAGTCTGAGAACAAATGGGAAAGACATGAGGATTTTTCAAAAATGCTAGTAGAAAAAAGAGAAAGTTTGGGGGGAAATGGGGTAAGGTTTAATAGTTGGAATGAAATTCCTGAGGTAGCAGTCATGTGATTCGGAAAACTAGAGGGGGAGTTAGCCTCAGCCAGAATGAAACATTTGCTGTCATAATGAGAAAAAGAAGTTAGTTGAAATACTCCATCACTTTGTAGATGGAGTGTTAGGAATTTGAAAGAGTTCTTATCTCAGTGTATCTACACTTCTGTGAAGTAAGGAATGGGATTTTCTGCTAAGAATAAATGGGAAGGTAATAGAATAGGACAGCTGAGGAGATAAGAAATGGTTTGATTAGATATTATGGAAAAATGGAGAAAAACCTTCTAAGAACAGAGAATTGGTGTGCAGGGTAAATAGCTCTATTGCGCTCAGAGAACATTAATTTATAGAGGCAATTTTCTGAGGATATTGTGATTTTCTCCAGTTATAGTCAACTGCCCAAGTATAGGAACAAAGAAATCAGTCTCTTGGATTGCTTCAGCTTTGGATTTGCTAGGTAAGTTCAAAAATGAAAATTGAAAATATTCACATAGACTGGTTAAAGAAATTGATCAAGGTTTGGAAGCTTACAAGGATGAGAGTAAGAATGAAGTAGAAATAAGACCTTATACAGAATCAGAGACAGATTAAGGTTAGTTGAGGCCCCGGATGCAGAAGAAAATATTGGGCCTCTTAAGAAAAAGAGAGATACAGGGAAAATAAAACTACATGTTAACCATATTTTTAAATAAAAATATTATATACTATTAATGTTAAAATTACACATATGTAACAAAACTTGGTGTCACTGAAAAAAATTATAAAGTTGGGGCTTTGCAGGGCCCTTCAGAAGTCGGGGCCCAGGGTGTGTGCTCAGTGTGCCTGCCGTTAAATCCGCTTCTGTATAGAATTCACTACATCATAGGAGTGAATACAAAGGCTGATAAAATAAAAATATTAATTTTTTTTCATGCACTAACCCACTTTGGTCTACTTCTAAGAAACACTAGAAGGTTAGAAAGTACTAAAGACACAGGTATAACATTTCTGTCAATTTTTTGATTTGCTTAATCATGCTATTTTTAACATCCTTTTGATGGGAGAACATTTTGTCCACATTTAGAAAGGCATCATGAGATATTTTCTAAACTCTAGGTTCCTTTTTCTTGGATCACTAATCAATGCTATATTTTCCTTAGGTCTTCTTTCTGCGAGTTTCTTGTGTGACATTTTTAATCTGCTGTTTTCAAGCTCATGTAACCAAGGATACATTATTAAAGGATAATGTAATTTTAGAAAATTATTTACCCCTTTGATCCATAAAATCTTAGAACTTTAAATCAGATTAATGTCACTTTTGACATTTCTTTGTGAGATCAAATGGATTTTGGTCATTTTTTCTTGTTCAGTATATACTCACACTTTTCTATAAACCTCTTCCTTTGCTAAATTTTAGCTAAGTGAGTAATAATTAAGAACTCATTGGAAGACACAGTTAAGTATTGAAGGCTCACATATGGTTGTTAGGTTGTCTCACAGGGAAGCCTGCTAGGGCAGGACTCACCTCATTGCACTGCTGAGAAACTTAGGTGCAAGAGCGTTAAGATTTTATCAACATTGTCCTTCAAAATCTTTATCAAGGATGTTCATTACTATTTCCCAGGACTGTGCTCTTGATGTGTTCCAGCCTTCTGATTCTTGTGATTTTATTGTATATATACTGAAATAATTCTGATTTTATTTCACACTTTGCACAGATAATACTTTTGCAGTATAAACAGAGAGGCCCACTGAAAACTATATAATTATTCTGGGGTTGAAACTGTCATCTCACATTTTGCATCTTTATCTTTCTTATAGATTATCAAATACGCAGTATTTTTATCCTGAGACACATTCCTCTTAACATATTTGGCAAAGAGGTTATCTTTATTTATTTTTATGTTTTTACTTTCCATCCTACTTCCTTTATGCTCACTATAAGATGGATATTTTCTGTTTATTATTAATAATTGGTCATTTTTCTACTTTCTACTGAATAAGACTCATTTATGGAAAGTTACATTCAGGGCCTTTGCACTTAAATATAACCAGTTGCTTAATTTATATATTTATTTTTAATTGAATTTATTGGGGTACAGGTTCAAGTGTACAACCTAATAAAACATCTGTGTACTGCTTCGTGCGCTCAATGCCCAAAGCAAAGTCTCTTTCCTTCCTCATTGCACGCCCTAGCCTCGCCCGCCCCCATTGCCCCACCCTTCCCCATACCTCCCACCCCCTTTCCTTTCGCTACCCCACACTGTTGTTTGTGTCTGTCTGTTTTATATATATACACACATATATTTATTTATTTTTATGCTTAATCCTGTAACCTTCTTTTATCCAGTCCCCCAAACATTTTCTCTGACAGCTGTCAGTCTGTTCCATGAACTGGAGATTATTATGTTAAGTGAAATCGGCCAGTCAGAGAAAGACAAGTACCATATGATCTCATTTATATGTGGAATCTAATGAACAAAATAAACTGACAGACAAAATAGAACAAGAGGCATGGATACGTGGATTCAGAAGCTTATCTTTAAAATCCCCTCTAATTCTTTCAAATTAATGATCTGTATAGTGAGCACCTGCCAGCTTTGATATGGTTATGGGATTAGAGATCTTTTAATGGTTTTTGACTCTGAAAGTTGTTTGCATGCTGTTACCGAATCTGGCTGTTTCTTCTCCACCATCTCCCGTTTTGTAAAGGATTTTCTGTGAACTTAATACATGTTTTCATCTAACTTTATAATTATCATACTTAGGAAGTGCCTTTATTAGAGATTGACACTTTCCTGCTAATAAAACCACTGCCTTTGTAATTAATTTTACAAGTTAATAGATACTAATCCACAATATTTCCTTGGAGGTGGGCTTGGTGGGCTGGAGGAGCCTTTTTATTATACTTCTTTTCCTCTGATAAAATAAAATTTATCTAACTTCATCATACCAAAGTTCACTCAACATCCATATGTTGTAACTGGTTATACTCATATTACAAAATGGGGAACTAAACCTGACCTCAAAGAAAATGTTGGGAAATAAATTCTAAGCCTAATGACAGTAATATATTGTGTACAATATGCACATCACGCTTCAAAGACACTCAGGATGATGTATGAATGTGACTCACTCATCTTGCTTTATTTCCTAAACTAAATAAATATTTATTTGATTTTTTTTTTTTTTGTATTTTTCTGAAGCTGGAAATGGGGAGGCAGTCAGACAGACTCCCGCATGCGCCCCACTGGGATCCACCTGGCACTCCCACCAGGGGGCGATGCTCTGCCCATCCGGGGCATCGCTCTGTCGTGACCAGAGCCACTCTAGCGCCTGAGGCAGAGGCCACAGAGCCATCCCCAGCACCCGGACCATCTTTTGCTCCAATGGAGCCTCTGCTGCGGGAGGGGAAGAGAGAGACAGAGAGGAAGGAGAGGGGGAGGCGTGGAGAAGCAGATGGGCACCTCTCCTGTGTGCCCTGGCCGGGAATCGAACCCAGGACTTCCACATGCCAGGCTGACGCTCTACCACTGAGCCAACCAGCCAGGGCATTATTTGATTTTTGAGACAAATTTAGTATTAAATAATTTCTATATCTTTGTTTCACAGAGTTTCTAACAAAAGAAGGCTTGGATCCTCTTATAATATAAAAGAATCATCCATGTGAAGGCAAGTGCTCTCAGAAAGAGTCTCAGATTGATTTTCACAATAAAAAAAAATCAAAAAATGTAAATAAATATGTTTTATAAAACTAAAGAAAAAATGTATTAGCTACTCAAGAAAGAGCTAAAATTAGAATATACCTCAGTATAAATTGAGGTTACACATTAAATTTTTATTTGATTTTATTTCTTGTATATTAAACATATTTATATATGTTTCCAACTCTGTTATCAGAGCAGAGAGCTACATTAATGAGAAGGTGTCTCTTACATTTCCATTCAACTTTGTAGGAATAATTTCTCCCAATTTCCTTTAGTAAGGTTTCTATAAACTTGAACTTATCCCAACATGTGTTTAAACTTGATTTTTAAACTATGGTTCTCAGCTCTCATTCTCAAAACAGGAAGCTACAATAGAAACTATTAGGCATCAATCAAATAGTAAAATAAGTGATTTGAATATAATAAAAAAGTAATATCTTATTTAAGTAGGGAATTCCCTAGTGGCTGAGACAAATAAGTGAAGAGGCACCACACATGCAATCAGTATAATGGAGGTAGAGGATGTATTGCTGTGGGAGAACACAAGAGGGATGTGTGACCCGAGTTCGTAGAGGTCAGGGGAAGGTTGTTGAAGAGCTAAAGCCAGGTGAGTAGGGACTAATTCAGGCAGAAAAGCATGTAAAAAAAATTTAAAGCAAGAAAACGCAAAGAAGTTGTGTGCTCAGGATAACTTTCATTGAGATAGAACAATACATTACAGAATTGTGAAAATTTATTTTAAATATTTTATTATGAAAACATTTAGAATGTGGGAATCTTCAAGCCTCAAATCTCACGTTGTTACATCTTATCTAGAAAAAAAAGTGGCAGAGAAATTATACTTGTTACCAACATGCCTATTAAAATTAAGAACATATAAGTGTGTTACTACTTTCTGGTCATACCAATTGCTTTTCTGTTTTATGGGATAGTCATCTCAATCATATGTGCTATTCATTCATGATATTTTCTTCCAACATGTACCTGGAAAATTATCACCCTTCGTCTGGTGATGATATACAATATTCTTTCTAGACTGGTCTAGTTCTAACTCACATATTAATGAAACTTTAACTTTAAAGAAGAGCTTTGTTTCTTTTCTTTCTCTGTTTCTCTTTTGCCAAGTGGGAAAGGACATTTAGCCATGTTGATGCCACATGGACCTAGGCACTGATGTTACAGCAGAACACTGTGAAAACCCTTACTCTCTTGGGAAGTTTCTTTCAGCAATGAGGTGGAAAGTAAGGGGGAATGTTCAAATCATTGGAGAGCTTTTAAAATTTTTATGCTTGGAGCCCTGGTCCTGAGAATGCTTGTTAAGGGGAAAGAGTGGTAATTTGAAAAAAAAAATCTCCAAATTATGTTAATTTATTTATATTTCTTTATTTAAGTCCTCTTCACACTTTGAGAGTCATTGCTTCTGAGTGGTAGAGGCATTTGTGGATCTGTGTTCTAAGGATCGGAAACTTAGATGATAAATAATAGTAGAAACGACAATTTGGAGTAAACACTTAAAAGTCATAATCTAACATTTATTTTTGGGTCAGTGTGAAGTAGGAAGTGGCTAGAAGTCTGTGAAGAAAGAGGTAACATGAATATTCATTCTAAGTATGTGGTGTAAAGTGTAGTAAGCAAAGGGGAAAAAAAGTTTTGAAAACTTGTAAGACAGAGGTGAACCTCACTCAGGGGAAAAGCTGCCAATTTAGTAACTCTTTAATATCACAGTAGGTGTATAAAAACAACTTGAGATGACTTTGAATTTCATAAAGATTTGAATTTAAATCCAGTTCTTTTATTTATGTGCTTTGTGACCATGGAGAAATTACTATTCTGAGCCTGCTTTTAAATATGCTAATCATATATAACCATTTTATTTGGTTAATATTAAAACCAGATCACGAATATTGAGGGAATGGGAGTTTCAGTGTTGCATAAAAAATAAGACCATAATAAGATACATAAAAATTACAAAAGGTATGAAAACTATGCATTATTTTGCATAAGTAAAAATGTACTGGTAGAGATTCAACATGATAAAACTTCTAATCTTATTTTAAAAACATGTTCAAATATGTGACCCCATGGTCAGTGGTAGAACTTAGGCCGTACCTCAGACATTCATTTTTTCTGTAACTTAAACAGCCATTTGAACAAGTGACTTTTTCTTTTCTACAGAGGAGAAAATCGAGGTTCAGAAAGTTGAAGTATTTTTGTAAACGGTCACACACTATTAAGTTGGGAATCTAGAATTTGAACCAGGAATCATCTGCCTTCAGAGCCCACATAATTCCACTATAATAAATGCCTAGAATAATTGGTTTTAGTAAATATTAATCTTTCCTATTTATTACCCCCTACATTTAAGCTCTTATTTCCTTTCCCATTCACTGTTACAAAACACTAATTAGTCTCCACACCTTTAGTTTTCTTTTTATTCTCCTCTTTCTAGACTCATTTATTGAATGACTACTGCATGTCTGGCATTTCCCTAGGTAGTAAAGATACACAAGTTTCTCTTTCCCTTTTTTCTTGGAGCAGCCATGCTAGTGTGGGAGACACACAGCAAATAAATAAACATATGTGTGGCATGTGATAGAGTTATAAGAGTGATAAGTACGAAGTGAGCAATATAAAAGGATTGAAGGAGCCTGAACAGTCAGTGGCACAGTGGATAGAGCATTGGACTGGGACGCAGAGGACCCAGGTTTTAAACCCCGAGGTCGCAGGCTTGAGCACAGCCACATCCGGTTTCAGTACAGACTCACCAGCTCGAGCACAGGGTGGCTGGCTTGAGTGTGAGATCATAGACATGACCCCATGGTTCTGGCTTGAGCCCAAGGTCACTGCCTTGAGCAAGGGGTCACTTGTTCTGCAGTAGCCCCCCCCCATCAAGGCACATATGAGAAAGCAGTCAATGAACAACTAAAGGAGCCGCAAAGAAGAATTGATGTTTTTCGTCTCTCTCCATTCCTGTCTGTCCCTCTCTCAGACTCTCTTTCTGTCTCTGTTTCAAGAAATAAATAAAGAAATAAGGACTAAAAGACAAAAGTTCCAATGGGATGGTTATTTATTTAAAAGTTAGTGAGTTAGAGTAGACACTTGAAGAATTAAAGTCATGAGCCATGTATAAAGTTTCAAAAACAGTATTTCCTGAAACAAGAGGAAAAAGTTATAAGTGTGCTCTTCTGTTTAATAAAAGAAAAGAGGGAAGGAAGGAAGGAAGGAAGGAAGGAAGGAAGGAAGGAAGGAAGGAAGGAAGGAAGGGAGGAAGGAAAGGGGAAAGAACAGTGTGGGTAGGGCAGAATTTCAAAAGGTTGAGAGACAGAGAGGAATAAGAGACACAGAGGAGACGGAGAAACAGAGAGAATAAAGACAATGTTATATGACCTACATCCTACAGCCTTAGAGACTAGAATAAAGATTTTTACTCTTAAGTAAGTTGAGGAGCCACTGCAAATTATAAGAGAAGTAAAATGATGCAGCCTCTATCTTCGAAAAAAATCACCCCATCTACTTGTTTTTATTCAAAATATGCCACTTACCTTTCCAAGATATAGCATCAATCAGGATACTTTCTTCCTCATAAACCCACAGCACTTCATCTTCACACCGCATTCGCTTCAGCTTCTACTTAGTAGCCACAGCTGGGTTGGGGCTGGTGGTGATGATAGTAGAGTTATAACAATAGTCTCTACTCCAAGACCACCAGCCGCTAGAGATATTTACCTATAACATATTTGATCTTTCACACATGTAATTCTTCTAGAAAATCCTTTATTTGTTTCTAATGGAATATCCATTTACCTCTCAATGGACATGGATGTTCTGCAGCATTTCAGGTACAACTCTTTAGCATTCAAGGCCCTTTGTTGGTGCCACATTTTCTTTTTTGTGTGTGAGGTCTTTTTTTAACCAATTCCAATAGTTAAATTTTGTCAAGTTCTTCAAGCCTTTTTCAAATCCTATTCCCTTTAAGGAAATCTTCATTTTTTTGTGTGTGGAAGTGACAGCTTTTGTCATCTTCCATGATGCTGATTCATACCATTTTTATATAACTTAGCATTGACTATATTCTGTTCTATGCATGGCTTTTTTTTTTTTTTTTTCTAGTACAGTGAGTGATCCATGAGGGACGGCTCTGGGTGTAATCTGTTTTTGTGCTTAACATAGTGTTCTTAACAGAATAGGAAACACATGCCTCTGTCAACAGTCAGTTAATTCTTAATATGATCATATCTATTCTGATTGCATGAATCACTTCCATGATTCATTCAGTTGTAACCTCTTTTTAAAACGAGCCTACATTTGTTTTTTTATTATGTCTCCCATGCACTCCGTGTGGATGTCTGTAACTTTCCCTCAAGTCTTCAAAAGTTTATTGACTAAATGGTTAATTAATCCTCTAGGATGGGGAGATTTGCTAGTAACATTTGAATCATCCCTAGAGCTCCATTTTGAAATAGAGATTTCTACGTTTCAAAAGTCTGTGACATGTTCCATGAACTGATGGGAGAACGAGCAAGAGAGTGAGCGCAGGTTCGAGGCTGCTCTCCAGCAGCGCGTTCAGAGGCCGAGATGCCTCAGCCCTGGGCAGAGCCTTCGTCTTTGCTCTCATAGTGTTTATTGCTCTGGCATGTTTGATACACTCCTGTGGGAACTGCCACTTTTTCTTGCTTACCCCACAGGTCAGGAGACTGGCATGTTAAAGTAAGAAGAAGTGAAATAAAATAATTTTACTCAGCACTAGAATATGTATAAAGGTATATAATATCCTGATTATTCCATTATAGAAATTTAGGTAAATTGTAGAAAAAAAATGACTAATGATACATAAATTTATTTTTGGTCTTGATATTTTTACAGTATTACTTCACTAGTACTGATCACTACTGTGTACCAAATAATTTCGACATAAATCTGAACACAAAGTGATACATTTTTCTATAACTTTACATACAAAGGTTTTAAAAATTCTACATTCCAATAATGAAGCTTTTGTGAATTGGCTAATAAATACAGGTGAATAATATGAAAAATGTTAATCCATGGTTTATGTAGACCAATGCTAGATTATTTCATGTTCAAAATATTGTTGGCTGACCAGGTGGTAGCGCAGTGGATAGAGCGTTGAACTGGGATGCAGAGGACCCAGGTTCAAGACCCCGAGGTCGCCAGCTTGAGCACGGGCTCATCTGGTTTGAGCAAAGCTCACTAGCTTGGACCCAAAGTCGCTGGCTCAAGCAAGGGGTTACTCAGTCTGCTGAAGGCCCGCAGTCAAGGCACATATGAGAAAGCAATCAATGAACAACTAAGGTGTTGCAATGCACAACGAAAAACTAATGATTGATGCTTCTCATCTCTCTGTTCCTATCTATCCCTCTCTCTGACTCTCTCTCTGTCTCTGTAAATATATATATATATATATTGTCTTATTATTTAAATTGTACATTATTATAATCTTACTACCATAAGCTGTTAGCCATTCATGAGCAGAGCAAGGACGATAGGTCAGATGCAGGAGGTCACCAAAGCAAGGACCATGGGCAAGGGCTCAGTTGTGGTTCAGCTCCTTTACAGAAAAGAAGCAAAACCAGACAAGTGACTCCAGGGCTGACCACAGGACCAGCTGCATCAGCTAAGCACCCCTGCCCTAGTCTGACCAGTCAGTAGAGACCATGACCTTGAAAGAACATACCTGGAAAGATGACGAATATTCTATTGAGATCCTGCCCTGGGACTTCCCTTAAAGTCCCGAGCCTCAAAAGCCCTTAGAACAAAGGACCCAGCGTGCTCTCCCTCCCAGACACATGCACATGCCTTTCTCTCCCACTCACCCAGGTACATTATTCTCTTACTCCTATACCCTGCTTTTTTGCCTCTGTAACTTGTTTCCTAAAATCCATTGCCCCTGTGATGTGTGTGTGTGTGTGTGTGTGCGTGTGTGTGTGTATTTTTCTGAAGCTGGAAGAAACGGGGAGAGACAGTCAGACAGACTCCCGCATGCGCCTGACCGGGATCCACCCGGCACGCCCACCAGGGGCGATGCTCTGCCCCTCCAGGGCGTCGCTCTGTTGTGACCAGAGCCACTCTAGTGCCTGGGGCAGAGGCCAAGGAACCATCCCCAGCGCCCAGGCCATCTTTGCTCCAATGGAGCCTCGGCTGCGGGAGGGGAAGAGAGAGACAGAGAGGAAGGAGAGGGGGAGGGGTGGAGAAGCAGATGGGCGCTTCTCCTGTGTGCCCTGGCCAGGAATCGAACCTGGGACTTCTGCACGCCAGGCCGATGCTCTACCACTGAGCCAACTGGCCAGGGCTACCCGTGTGATTTTCTAAGTAAACTTTTTCTTATAGTTTGAGTCTCGGCTCTGAATTCTTTCCCAGGCAGAACTCAAGTAACAAGGATGCTGAACTCAGGTCCAATCTGACTTCACTGACCTAACACCTGGTGCCATTTTCATTTTCATCACTACCACTGCTATTATTTGCTCATCTATTGCTATACATATACAGCTGACACCTTAAGACCTGTTTGAAATTCCGCCAAATAAATAGTTTACTGTCAGGCTTTGGCTGGGTGCTTAGTGGATAAAGCATCACCCTGGAATACCAAAGTCCTGGGTTTGATCTCCGTTCAGGGCATGTATGAGAAACAATCCATGACTGAAAAATTAAATGGAACAACTAAGTAGAATAGTGAGTTAATGTCTCTCTCTCCCAAATCAGTGGTTGCAGTAAAAAACTTACTGCAACCTGCAACCTGGAGGGAGTTAAAGATCAAGAGACTGAAAAATAATTTAAGGAAGAATGGGAAGTTTAAGATTTTAATCTATAGCATGAAAATACAAGCACAGATTAGACAGAAAAATTTATTCAAAGCTACAAAGAACCAGTGAGAATGATACAATGTTTCCTCTGCATGGTAATATTATAATAGTGTATCTTAGTAATGTTGGTGTGCCAAAATATTATAAGTAGCATTGTTTTCCCCCTTTCAAATCATTGAGCATACAATTCCAATAAGAAAAATAAATAATTTTGGCAAAAAGTTGAGCAGCATAACTTACTTTATTTCAAAATCTAATGGAGATGTCTTAATGACTCTTTGAAGCAGAAAGAAAAAAATAGAGGTATTTAATTTGATGAAAGTAAGATTTGCAAGAAGTAACTTTATTAGCGTTATACAAGAGAAGAAATTGGTTGAAACTTAATCTAGAAAGTACTTGGAGTATTGAATTTTTTTTAAGGAAATGAAAGACAGACTTTAAATCTTTTTGAATATTTACCTTTGGGTTTATTTATCTGATTTATGATGAGGCTTCATTTTGAACTTGTTCATTCTAATCTGATAAAATCTTTTTCATTTAGTTTGCCAGTATCTTATTATCTATAATTCATTAAACTCCTGATTTATTAATTTGAACTAACTTTTTTGAAAGCTCAAAAAATTAGAAATAATTTTTTTCTTGTAATAAAATTCATTGGCTGCTGCTTTATTTTTAATTTTTACTACTGTTTTCAGTTTTGAAAAAAAAATAAAATGATAATAATATTAAAGTGCCAGCATATCTTCAGGTCAAGTATAAAGAATGAAAGACAACTGAACAGTTTGCTTCTGTTTGTCTCTTGTATAAAATAAATTTTTGTAATATTTATCCTTGTAATTTTGAAAGACTAAATGTTACATTTGTATGCCCATTAGAACTTTTTATAAAATAATTCTTGTTTTAATATTAGGGTTTAAAGATTTGGATCTGGTTCTAGAAAAACAGCATGATATACAACTTGCATAACTCTAAGTCTTATAGCACTCCTTATTTAAAAGGGGAATGAAATGCTAGAAAAAGTAGTGAGATTTGTTATTGTTCTAACCTTGCAATTATTCAATCAGTTATTCTCGTCTTTAATTTTGAAACAAATATTAAAAGAAAATAATGTTACATTTTAAGGGAATTTTTTTTGTCAATAATATAAACATATTTTTACCCTAAGTTAAAAGATGTTTATCAGGAGAGATGGAAACCTTTTTACCAGCAGACATTACAATTGAAAGGTCCTTGAAATGAATTCATGGTAGCTATAGAGCATTAGAGTCTAGATGAGCATAAATCCTCAGTGTTGGACAAAAGCTTTCAGCTTTGCTGGAGAAACTCACATAAGAAATATTTCTCTAGAAGCACGAGATTGTGGAATGGAAGTAGTGGCGTGTTTATGCATTGTTCCAATTTAATGCATAGTTTCCATACGTTAGGAGTTCGGGCATAGCTTAGCTAGACCCTCTGCTCTTAGACGTATTCAGCTGAAATCCTGGTAGAAGCTAGCATGTCATCGAAGGATCAAGAGCCTCTTCTAAACCCTGTGCTTGTTGTCAGATTTCAGTCCTTAGAGTTGTATATCTCATGGTGGCTTCTTTCTCCATGACTGACAAGAGTCAGGTTTCTGTCTCTGTTTCTAGACCGTTTTTTAAAGGTTTCATCTGATTAAGTTGGGCCCCAAAAGGAAAATCCCCTCTTAAGGTCACCTAATCAGAGACCTTAATTACACCTGCAAAATCCCATCACTCTTGCCACATGATATAATACAATTATGGCAATGAAAGTCTGTTACTTCTTACCGTATTCTATCAGTCAAAAGTAATTGAATGGTTCTATGCACTCTCAAAGAGAAGGGGTTATACCTAGTCATAGATCATTGGGGGCCATCTTAGAATACTTTCTACCATAGCTTTTCTGCCATCTGTGTTATTGTCTCTGAACTTATTGTTGGTAATTGAGTCTGTCACTCTGTTCTGATTCGGCTTTACATCCTCCCCCTCCCCAATTTTGATTTATGCTTCTGCATGTCTGAATACATACAATTTTACAATTACAAACTTTGTTCCAGCATGTGTGCCCCATTGTGAAATGTCTGGCAAGGCTTTGGGATGTTTGCTTTATATGTGCTAATCATGGACTAGAAGTTGTACAATAACAAGTAAATGAACAGTACATTGAATTTTGCCACTTTAATATTAAATAATTTTAACAATGATTGTAAATTATTGGTGCTATTTGCCTGACCTTTTTGGTAAAGAATAAAATCAATTGTTAGGTATTAATAGTGATTTAATTTAGAAGCAAACATTCGTGACTGTCCTCTCAAACATCTAGATCAGTGTAACTGAAGAGTACACTCAATGTTCAATAGGCACTGATTTTAAAAAATACCATGTAAAACTATTTATTGAAGCAAAAAAGACTTTTGAACACTCTGCAATTCAAACAAGATAGAGAAATGGATGCTGAGGTTGATATAGCAGCTGATATATCAGCAATAATAGTCCACAAAACCTATATGGTCCTTTGTGGCCATTATTATCTAGTTACATAACTCTTATTCATTATATGAATTAAAAATATAACTTTATGAACTAAACATATAGTTATAAAATTTTCTTTTATCAATGGCATTGGTAGTGATTAAGGTGAATATTTTAATTGAGATTTTCTTTCATTTAAAGGATCTTATATTTATTTATTTATTTATTTATTTATTATTTATTTATGTATCTTGGTATTGACTTTATTGAAGTAACATTGGTTAATAAAATTATGTAGGACCTGACCAGACAGCGACACAGTGAATAGAATGTTAGCCTGGGATGCTGAGGACTCAGGTTTGAAACTTCGAGGGAGCTGGCTTGAGTGCAAGCTCATCAGCTTGTGTGAAGGGTCGCTGGCTTGAGCAGGGGATCATAAACATAATTCCATGGCCTCCAGCTTAAGCCCAAAGGTATTGGCTTGAGCAAGGGACCACTGGCTCAGCTGAAGCCCCCAAGTCAAGGCACATATCAGAAAGTAATCAATGAACAAGTAAGGTGCTACAACTGTGGGTTGTTGCTTCTCATCTCTCTCCCTTCCTATCTGTCTGTCCCTGTCTATTCTTCTCTCTCTCTCATGCTCTCTCTCTCTCTCTAAAAAAGGAAATTATATAAGTTTCAGTTGTACAATTCAATAATATATCATCTGTATATTGTATTACGTGTTCATCACCTCAAGTTTTTTGTTTCATCACCAATTTTCTTCCCTATTCTTTCTTCAACATCCTCCAACCCCATAAGTTTCTCTTTATATTTTTCTTTCTTTTTATTGATTTATTTACTTTTTGCTCAATCCCTCCACCCTCTCCCCCACCCACTGACAGATGTCAGCCTACTCTCTAGCTAAAGGTGCATTTTTTTAAAAAAGTTTGAAAGCCACAGAAGAATTTGAATAATGATAGTATTAAAAAGACAAGATAGTAAATAAATCTGAAAAAATCAGAGGCCTCATTAGATAATCATTAAATGCAGTGATTTCTTTGATAGGACTTATGGAGTAATTTTGTAATGAACCATATCTACACAATCAAGTCACAAGACTACTGACATTGCCTTTTCCAGTGCAAGTCATTGTACCTAGTTAAAACCCTGTTCATGATCTCCTACAATGATATATAATAACTTATTTCATGTGGTTGAATAAGCCATCGATCTGAATAAATAACTCTCCTACTACCATGATTTGACTTGACTATGTGCATTTTATCAGACAGGGTCAAGTCTTTCTACTAGCGGCTATATTTTTCATTAACTGTAGGCTCCATAAGGTCCATGGTACAATTTTCCAAACACAGTAGATCCCTTGGTGTACGCCTCCTCAGTGACAAAGCTTCCTCTCCTGGAATGGAGCCTGGAAAGGACCTTGATCCAAATATCCTAAAGTATTGGGTTTCTCAATGTGTTTTCATTTTAGATTCAAATTGAGATATAATTGAAGTAAGCAGGTCACACTCATTTAGGGAGTACAGTTTAACATATGTACATACCACAATCAAGAAAATAAACATTCCCATCAGCCTGAAAAGTTTCCTTGTATCAATTTTTAATCCTTATCTCTACCCACTTTTCCACAGAACTACTAATCTACTTTCTTCATTATAGATGAACACTCCTGGACATTTATATGAATGAATCACACTATATGTGTTCTTTTTTAAAAGTATTTATTTTTATTAAGTGAGAGGTGAGGAAGTAGACAGACAGACTCCAGCATGACCCTGCCCAGGGTTCCACCCAGCAAGTGCATCTGAAGCTGCTGCTCCGTTGCTGGGCAACCAAACTATTTTAGCCCCTAAGGCAAGGCCATGGAGCTATCCTCAGCGCTGAGGGCCAACTTTGCTCCAACCATTCGAACCATGGCTGCAGGTGAAGAAAAGATAGAGAAAGAGAGAGAGAGAACGAGAGAGAGAGAGAGAGAGAGAGAGAGAGAGAGAGAGAGAGAGGAGGGGGAAGTATAATGAAGCAGATGGTCTCTTCTCCTGTGTGCCCTGACTGGGAATTGAACCTGGGACTTCCACACACCAGGCTGATGCTCTACCACTGATCCAACTGGTCAGGGCTATGCATTCTTTTTTTCACTTGGTTTCTTTTACTCAGCTACTTACTTTAAGATTTGTTTATGTTGTAGTAAATAGCAATAGTTGATTTCTCTTTATTGCTGAGTAAAATTCCACTAAATGGATGTAAAATATATAGTGATATATTTTCGAGCAATTTAGAGATATTTGATATACTGTAAATATCCATAAATACACCTAATTATTTTGTAATGGCTGCATAATATTAAATAACTTGGAGATACCATTATAATCACTTGCTGCTGTTAACAAATAAATTTACTAACATATGCATCTTTTGTGCATGTGAATATTTCTGTAGGATAAATGTCAAGAAGTGAAAAGGCTATCTCAAATGGTATGCCCTATTATTTAGATACATATTGTAAAATGACCTCAAAAATTGTTATAAAAACACAGTAAACAATTCATATGACAATTCATTTCCCATACTCCTTTTAAACTAATTTAATCAATAATTTGAATATTTGGTAGTTTAATAAATTGATAATGATATTTAGTTAGAAATACTAGTTTTCTATTACTAGTCAATTTATATATTTTTAGTAAATATACCTTTTATTTGTACATTATTTTTTCAATTTTTTTTGTTTTTCTTCAATTTCTGACCTATACAACTACTGTCTAATTTTTAATGTGTAGGATCTGCTTTATATTCTTAATAGATCTATAACATTATTAAAAGTCTTCTACACTTAATATCTTCTATTTCAATATTATGTAGAGTGCTATTTTTTGCATAGAAATTTGACCTTATTGTACAATTTAGAATGCTGAGAATTATCTTAATATAAAAACATTTCCAATTATATTTTAATCAAAATATTTTTGTTTTATGAGAACATTTATAAACATAGCTTGATTTAGTTAGATTACAGGAAAGGAAGATTAAAGTTCATTCTTTGTATATGAACCACCAAAGCTTTTAATACTATTTTTATCTCAATCACTTGAATAAAAATACTTATCTCATTCAGAGGTCTTCAGTCATTCTGCATCTGAATTCACCATCAAGTTCTTTACTATGGAATTGAAAAAGAAAGAAACATTTTTTTTTTCTAGATTGAATAGATGGTATTCATAAAATACATCAAAAGGTCAAAATATAAATTTAATTAATAGCAGTGTAATAAGATCACTTGATTTTTAGTAATTAATATATCAAAATCAACTGAATTACATTGGTAAACATCTATAATATAATTTAAAAATTACATGCATATATGTATATATGTATTATGTGAAATAACAATTTTAGGAGTATAATACCCTTTATGCAGAATTATAAAATGTATTGCAAGGTATATATTTTATATGTTTTAACAATATAGTTTATAAAATAAAGAAAATCTCCAGAAGTAAAAGTAAAGACACATTTTAATTTTTACAGAAAACTAAATTTTACAAAGAAATTAATGCAGCTTTACTTGGCTTATAATAAAACATAAATATAAATAAAATTAAACCATTGAAGGCATGGTACAATAAAAAGCTAGTGTGGCTTTATTAAAAATCAGAAAAATTAGACTCTGAGGCTAAAAATTTTACTAGAAATAAATAGAATACCTATCAATAATGTTTTTTTCTAAATGTCAAAAATAATTTTTTAAAACATGATAAATTGATTTTAAAATAAATGAGGCCTGACCTATGGGGCGCAGTGGATAAAGCGTCAACCTGGAAATGCTGAGGTCGCCGGTTCAAAACCCTGGGCTTGCCTGGTCAAGGCACATATGGGAGTTGATGCTTCCAGCTCCTCCCTCCTTCTCTCTCTCTGTCTCTCCTCTCTCTCTCTGTCTCTCCCTCTCCTCTCTAAAATAAAAAATAAATAAATAAATAAAATAAATAAAGTAAATGAAAGAGCAAAGAGGTAGAATATTAGAGAAACTTCTGAAGAAATGGGTAAGGGAAGAATATCAACATTTAATGTAAATTTATAGTTATTAAAATATTTTAGTATTTGCATAGATATAGACAAATAGACCAAATAGAGAGTCAAACTGACTAACACATATCCATAAATTTGGTTCTGAATGCTTGGGCATTGCACGTCTATTATAAAAAATATCAGTCTGGCCAGGGGTGACACTGTGGATAAAGCATCGACTTGAAACACTGAACTCGTCAGTTTGAAACCCTGAACACATATGGGAGTTGATGCTTCCTTCTCTTCCCCTCTTCTCTCTCTTTCTCTCTCTCTCTCTCTCTCTCTCTCTCTCTCCTCCCCTCTAAAATGAATAACATTTAAAAAAAAATCAAATGAGCTTGACCAAGGGGTGGTGCAGTGCATAGAGCATCAGACTGGAACCCAGAGGACCCAGATTCTAAACTCCAAAGTTGCCTGCTAGCTTGAGCATGGATTTGTATGGTTTGAGCAATGCTCACCAGCTTGAACCCAATGTCACTGGTTTGAGCAAGGAGTCACTTGGTTTGGTCAAGGCACATAGAAGAAAGCAATCAATGAACAACTAAGGTGCTACAACGAAGAATTGATGCTTCTCATCTCTCTCCCTTCTTGTCTGTCTGTCCCTATCTGTCCCTCTCTCTTATTCTCTTTGTCACTTTCACATAGAAAAAAAATAAAATGATGCTGGGACAACTGTACACATAAAAAAAAGAATTGGGTTTCTAAAATTGTGCCATAAATATGTCAATTCTACAGTCTCTGAGATATAAGTTATAGATATAGTCGAAATATTGTTATAACTATGTGTGGGTAGAAGTGAATATCTGAAATAATGGGTAGACCACTGTGTAAAATACATGATTATCTAACCACTATTTTGTACTTCAGAAAGTGATACTGAATAATATTAAATATGAACTTAGTTTAAATAAAATGTTAATTTTAGGTAGAGATATAACTTTTAAATTATAAAATTAAATATTTTTTTCCAGGAAATAATCATATAAAACTAGGAGAATATTTATTGAAAAAAATAAAAATTTTAAATATATCTTTTAAAAACTCAAAGCCATAATAAACAAACAGAAAAAGTGTGTAAAACCAATGTTCCAGAATTTTGTAAAAAAGAAAACAAGTGAACAAATCAACCAGTGAAGTAATTTTTCAACTCATTGGTAATCAGTAAATTAAATATTAAAATCACAACAAAATATTTATAAAATTATATTAGGAAAAATATAAGAAGTTAGGCAATTCTTAGTTTTGGTGAGAATGTAGGGCAACAGAACCTTTCCAATCACTACTATAAAGTGTATATATTAGCACATTCTATTTGAAAGATTTTTTGGAATTTGTTAATAAAGTTGAACATTTATATATCATTGATACACAATTCCAATTTTTAGCATATTCCCTAGAGAAGCTCTTGTAATGTTTCCCAGAAGATATGTACAATAAATAGTAGAATTGTTTACAAATACAAATATTGGAAACAACACAAATAGCTATCCCAAAGAAAAAATATATATAAAATGTATTTAATTCAATGGATACTGTTCAGCAATGAAAATTAGTAAATACCAGCTATAAACCTCAAGAAAGTTGTTTTACAAAATCAAAATTTTGAACAATGAGAGAAAGCTAGAGAAAATTGAAGTAAACTCCAATTTATATGTAGCTCAAAAATCAACAAAGTTAAATATTGTTGTTAGAAGATGTGGTACATGTATACAATGGAATGTTACTCAGCCATATAAATGATGCTATATTGTCACTTACAACAACATGGATGAACCATGAGAGCAATATACTCAGTGAAATAAGGAACTCAAAAAAGCTAAGAACTATATAATTTCACGCATAGGTGGGATGTAAAACTGAGACTCACAGACATTGATAAAAGTGAAGTGGTTGCCAGGAGAAAAAGGGTAGTGGGAGGGTAGTAAAGAGGGACAAATATATGGTGACAGAAAATGATTTGACTTTGAGTGATGGGCACACAACACAATCAACAGTTTAAATGCTATAGAAATGTTTACCTGAAACCTATGTACTCTTACTTATCAATGTCACCCAATTGTATTTAATTGCTAAATAAAAAATATTTTTGTTTAGAGGTAAATTTGTATGAGATAAAATAAAAAGTAATGATTAGTAGAAAGTTAAGATTGCATCTGTGGAAGGAAAGTGATGCAATCATGGACAAACACACTGAAGATTCTTATGTACGGAGACTATTCCATTTGTTAAGATGCATGATAGGTACATATATCTATGTTTTGTTTTGTTTTGTTTTTAATTTTATGTCTTTGTTGAACTTGTCTATTACTAGCAGCATTACAGGACACAATGACCAAAAATATTCAGAAATTCTAACAGAAATTAACTATATAACCTCAATGTCCTCTAATAATTACATATGTCATATAAAGTTGCTAATTTTAATGCATTTAAAAGAAAGTTCAAAACAAGTTCAAATGATTCCACATAATATTAGCCCAATCATTGATATTGTTCAATGTTTTATATGTAATTATAAGGCTGCTCATGAATTATTGTTTAATTTTAATATTGATCTTCAACAAATTCTTTTCTATTTTTATTAAAATCTCAATCATAATTATTGTTATAAATTTTACTATTACCAAGTTTTAATAAGTTGCATATTTTTCTCTGTTTTCGCAATAAAACCAAACATGGAAATATACTCCTACCTCTAAACAGATAACCAGAATTTCAAGAGTCATGCAAATACATTCATGACATTTAGAGCACTCGATCAAACCAAATGCAATCTGAAGTCTGAGGACAAGACTGTTCTTTCTTTCAGAAAAAACAAAATGGAAACTAATCAAATGCAATAAAACTTTAGCACTATGATGATTCAATGGTAATTGTATTTATAAAAATGTCCCTAGAGTAACGTTTCAAGTGTCTTCTGAATATTAAAAGACACTTAAAATAATTTAACTTAGTTTAATATTCAGTGCTTAAAAAAAAACACTTTTTAAAATTCCTTTGAAACATATTGTTCAAAATATTCAACTCAAGAGATCTTCTATTTAATCTCTGATCCAGGTCAACAGCCAGGTTTTTGGGGTAAAAATAAAAAGAGAGAAAAAATTAGAAACTTTTCAATTTGGCTTTATTTTAACAAGTTGACTTTATAATTTTGGATGATTTGTTGTATTTTTTTCCAGCTTCATTTAATGAATAATATTCATTGTACAACCACATAATATCCAATTAATTTAAGTTACTAGGGTTAGCCAATTGTTTTTTATACTCATTTGTCCACCCTTAAATATTTTTTATAAATTTTTAATATTTCTTCCTGGTTTTTTTGTTATGCCTTCTCTCTCTTTTTCTCTCTTTCTCTCCCTCTCTCTGTCACACACACACACACACACACACACACACACACACACACACACTTTAGAATGATGAGGAAGTACTTTGGTCTATGGATAAATTTCCTAAGACTTGTATTTTATTTAGAGTCGTCCAATAGGCTTGACAATGTACCACTTTCTTTTTCTTTTCTTTTTTTTTTAATTAATTTATTTATTTTTTACAGAGACAGTGAGTCAGAGAGAGGGATAGACAGGGACAGACAGACAGGAACCGAGAGAGATGAGAAGCATCAATCATTAGTTTTTCGTTGCACGTTGCAACACCTTAGTTGTTCATTGATTGCTTTCTCATATGTGCCTTGACCATGAGCCTTCAGCAGACCAAGTAACCCCTTGCTGGGGCAGTGACCTTGGGTTCAAGCTGGTGGGCTTTTGCTCAAACCAGATGAGCCCGCGCTCAAGCGGGGGAGCTCAGGGTCTCAAACCTGGGTCTTTCGCATCCCAGTCCAATGCTCTATCCACTGCGCCACCGCCTGGTCAGGCCATTTTCTTTTTAAATAACAAAATGACAGACTAAAAGTACAGAATAAAAAATGCAATCACTCCTTTTACTGGTCTTTTCTAGTGATACAGAAAAGATGTGGCTTTCCCAGTGCATTATTCTTTGTAACATTTGGGTGGTTAAGCAATCACAGTCTTTGTTTTGTTTTGTTTTTACAGCAATGCATTATATAGAGTGATACGCTCAGTTCTAATTCCTTATACTTTCTCCAAGCTTTATAACTAAATAACCTTTTTAAATAAAATATTGCAACAGTCCTGCATTTTGAGGATAAAAGTGCTGTTTCCTAAAAGGTCAATTCAATCTGGAAAATGTTTTCAGTTTAGACACTACATTATTAACTGTAGAAACCTGTGTAAATTCTCAGCACCACTAACAATGGACAGTAAATTTCAGTCATTCACAATAAGATGGCAACGTGGTGACATTTGAAGCCTGGACATGGGCTCTTACATTCATTGCAGGTGACTGACTGCTGTGCAGCCGAGACCTTTTTCCAACTGCTGGAAGAATTTTAGACATAAATGAAAAAAGATAATCAGAACAATTTAAAAAATGAGTGAGACCCCATCATCTGAGTGACAATATTCTTCTTTTATAGCAGGCGAGGATTAAAATACATCAAATTAATAAATCCCTTGGAAACCAACAATCTAACATTTGCTCAACAATCATATCTTCTAGTAGTCATTATCTCTGAATTACAGTGATCCACTATCTTTGTTTCATTTTCCAGATACATGTTCCTATCCAATAAAAATTATGGCAGTTGTACCCCACAGTCAAGCAATACATTTATGAAACATCTCTATGAAGTGCATGCATGTTTCCTAATCCTGATTCCATACCTTTATTCATTTCAGAACATATGAAACTGTCAGGATGAGGGTCAGAATATTACAACACTTCCTTTGTTTCTTTGCTAGTGTTTTTATTCAACTTGAAAAATAAGCAGCAACATCAAGGGAGTGATGAAATAAAGGATATACAGAATCACAATGGCATACAAATGGTAAATATACAACTACAGTTACATTGCAAGAAAGACTGTCATATCAAATCATAAAAGAATGTTTACTCAGAAACTCACACACCACCTTTATTAAAACTTCTAGAAAATAAAAAATGATAGGCAAGAGCTTTAACAAACAGAAGAGCTCCTCCCCCCTCTGAAATTTCTCATCCTATCACCTGACTTTTGACCTTTAGACCTTGTGTACTGTTACTGTGATTCTCTTTTAGACTCAGTATTTTTAATTTACCTGGTCTTAAGAATAACAAACATCATAGGATATCATATCTTTTAAAAAGCTGAGATTCACTTGGAATTTTTTTTTTCTTTTTTTTTTTTTTGTTTTCTGAAGTTGGAAACGGGGAAGCAGTCAGAAAGACTCCCGCATGCCCCCGACCGGGATCTATCCAGCATGCCCACCAGGGGGCGATGCTCTGCCCATCTGGGGCATTGCTCTGTCACAGCCAGAGCCATTCTAGCGCCTGAGGCAGAGGCCATGGAGCCATCCTCAGCACTCAGGGCCAACCTTGCTCCAATGGAGTCTTGGCTGTGGGAGGGGAAGAGAGAGATAGAGAGGAAGGAGAGGGGGTGGGGTGGAGAAGCAGATGGACACTTCTCCTGTGTGCCCTGGCTAGGAATTGAACCCAGGACTCCTGCACACCAGGCCAATGCTCTATCACGGAGCCATCTGGCCAGGGACGGAAATTTTATAGATAAAGAAGTTGGCAATTTTAAATTGTGGAGAAACGTCTCATGAAAAGTTGGTATAAGTGGCACCATTTAAAAATAGAATCAGGGCAACCTTCAGAAGAACTCCTCTGTAGTTCCTACTCCTTGAACCTTTGGAATGTTTGACCTGGGCAAAACAATATTTGGACTGGGTCAGAACAACACCGTCTCCCAAACAACTGTTGGCAAAACTAACAAGAAAACAGATCTCCTGAATAGTAGGACTAATAATGAAAAGCATTCTTTAGAATCAGTAAACAACCATGTATAGCCAAAGAGAAACTTATCAGCACCAATATAAATTCTTTTCTTATATTCTTGTAATTATTTCTCTTCCTTTTCTTGTAGATACCCCTTGCATTCACCCAATAATCTGGACTTTATGTGGGTTTTTACCCGAATCAATGCAAATAAATGTCTGTTGCTTCCCTTTGGCTTTCTATTTTCAGGTTAAAGATCTCATGAAAACTAGCAAAAGAAATATTCACATGGGCATTGTAAAGCCAGTAGCTGTGGCCACCATCATAGCCACCTGGCCCATGCAGATTTGTATTTGATTTGGACAGAAGGTAATAAAACAACAGAGCCAATAACTGGTGGGCCATTACATTTAATCCTAGCTTGCACTCGGCAGACGAGAAATACATACAGTGGACAAACACTTCCCTTTCCATTCAGGGCTCCCAAAGCCAGTGACATATCCGAGTTTCCTAGAATTAAAGGTTTCTACCTCACCAGCCTTATTCACCATTGTTCCCCATCTCCTTCTCTCTGCACAAACTGGCTTCTTCATCAGCACTCCATCTTGGCTGCTTCTCCTGGCCTCCTTCACGTGGCCTTTCTCTACTCTTCTACAGCATGGGCCCCTTCTAGAACATAATCATTCTTCTCCGGAACAACGTGGTCTCTCTTCCTTTTAAAACCTTTTGGCATGAAAGCTTTCCCCAAAAATATATTAACATAATCATGCCCATCCCAAGCAAGAAGGGTAACTAATATTAGCACCTGGGCAACGGACTTCCACATGGGCAGTGCCATCTTTAACAAAGTGAGCATAATATATTTTATTTGCCCAACAAGAATCAACAACATATTCTTAATATAGAGGGTTCTGATTCAAAATTACTTATAGTATTAGCGTTCAAAATATCCTTTAGCTTACCTCCAGAAATTTCAAAAGCATGTATTTTCAAAATTCCTTTGTTGTATAGGTGTAGATCAAATTTTTCCTCCACCTTCAAGGTTCTTCTGACTTTTCTAATAATCAAACAGCTATAAGACAGATTAGCAAGAGAAAATAACCAAATGAAAGTCACACCTATGTATGGAAACCTACATAGAGGGTCAGAGACCCGACGTGCAGGAAAGTTCAGAGACAGAAAGTGTGGTTGAGTTATAGAACATCTTGAGCTAGGGAGATTATGCCATCCGGGAGCTTCAGAACATCATTACAGAATGATAAAAACAACCATATAGTAAATTGAAATTGTAAGGTCGGTGGATAGAGAGATAGTCATGTGGAGAACTCAGACCCGCCCACTTTGGCTAGGACCACCCACAATCAAGCCTGCCAAAGGAAGCTTCCCAGGAACCATTTGGAAAGAAGCAATCGTCTGCCAGCCAGTGAAATTTCACCATGTCATAGTAGCTCCACTTCCCTAGAGGGACCCTTTAAATATCTCGACACAGTTTAATCTGTGCAATTCCCTAGCCTCCATCTCCTCCATGTTTTCTTTCCTCGGGGCCAGGGAACCTTGCCGGGTGGGGTGTGCGCTCTGTACTCAATAAAGCCGTTTACTTATTTCACACTTTGTGGCTCCGAGCCCCGTTTCTTCCTTCTCGGTGGGGAAAAATACCTTACATTTTGGTGCCGAAACCCGGGAAGGAGTTAGAAGTCCGCAAGGACGGTTCCTTTCCTCTCCCCTCCAAGAAAGAACCAGGATCTCCGATCTCCAACCCACTTCGGCACATGGTGTGGTAAGTCCCCTGCCTCCAGCATTCCTCTCAGTTCTTTATTCCGAGACTCCCTGTCTGAAACCGTAGCTATGTCAGGGCACTCTTTTCCATCCGAGTTAGCGTGTGCTTGTGGAGACCTCCGCAAGCACATCCACTTTCATCCGTGGCTGGACCTTGAGTTTTTAGGACGCTAATACTCAAGTCTGACCACTCCGAGAACTGAGCACGGCTGTGAAGGCACAGGAATTTCCCTCCCTAAGGAAGAAGAAACTGTTCTTCTTCTCCGCTGTGACCAGGCCACAGAACCCACTCAATTAACCTCCTGAAGGGACTTTTGGTTTTAACACCCTCACCAATTTAACTATTGCCAAAATAGCTGGGAACTGATTGGAGATCTCTTACATACACGGCTCCTAATTATTTGCACACCTGTCCTTAATCTCTGTGCTGCCTGTTCCACCACACAGCCCTTTTTCTGGCCAGAGAAACCTCACCTAAAACCTCTACTCCTAATCTTTCCTTCTCCGCGGACTCCAAACTCTCTTTCCCTCCTGCCTGACCCCTGGGGGTGCCTCTCTCCCTCACTCTTTCTCTCTCTTTCTCCCTCTCTCGGGACTTTTCTCTGGTCCCTCTGCGGACCTCTCTTTCCTCTGAGAGCCTCCTCCTCTCCCTTCGCAAAAACCTGTTTCTTATTTGCCATCTACTACCTTCTCTTTCTCCTCCCCTGCTGGCCAGGGGCCCCTCCCTTCACTGTGTTCTCTAGTTCCTCCTCCGTTAGGCCTTTCTCAGCCTGGCATTGGCTCTTACACCGGTTTTCAGGACGTCCAACCCCAATTTTCTTACAGGAAGTTCCTGCCCTGTCCTGCCTTTGGCTCCAGCATTTTTCCTGCGGGATCTGGATGCCGGGTTCCGCACGAACCCCCCTGCTCTTATTCCCAATCCCCCAAACCCCTATCCGGAACCTGCGAACATGACATTTAAAGTTTTTAATGGTCTCAATTAGTAAAAGAAGGCCAAGGCTGTTTCGCCAGACCCCCATGCAGCAGAAGGTAATGCTCCAAACCCCGATTCTTGTGGCAACCCTGAGACCAGCAGAGCCACCAGCAGCTTGCTTTAAGTGTGGCAAGCAGGACCACTGGTCCCGGCAGGGCCCCTGCCAGTGGCTGCCCACTGAGCCCTGCCCTAACTGCAAGCAGCCCAGTCACTGGCAGAGTGATTGCCCCTTCGGGCAACAGGTTTTTTCCTCAGCGTCTCTACACGGAGGACAAGCCGCCCAAATGGGAAGGCCAATCCAGCCAAGTGGGTGCATCACTCAAACTCCTAGGACACGGCCTGAACTCGGAGAACCCAGGGTTCTGAAACAAGTGGGTAAGTCAGTCCATCTCATTTCTTGTGGACATGGGAGCTGCCTTCTCTGTTTTTGCCTTCATACTCTGGACCTCTAGTTCCCTCACAGGTTTTGGTTATGGGAATGGATGGGACCCTCTTCCTTTCCCTTTTGTAGGTCACTCCTGACATGCAGTTCTGCCTAAAGTTTGCCTCCTTATAGGACCACTGGCAGTCAGAACCACTGGACTTCATCCATCTCCAGCTCACCAAAAGGCTGGACCCTGCAAATTCCCCTATTACTCCTCTCTCTTTTTTTTTTTTTAAATCCTTATAGGACCACATCTGCGAAGTTTCTCCAGTCACAGCCACACAGATGTTCCTCTTGACACCCCTCAAAGCCACCACCTTCTGATCTCCCCCTCCCCATGACACCCCTATTCAGCAGGAAGTAGCCAGACGAATAAACGGTGTCCCTTTTTCTATTTAACACAAAAGGTCAGAATGTAAGGTCGGTGGATAGAGGGAAAGTCATGTGGAGAACTCAGACCTGCCCACTTTGGCTAGGACCGCCCACAATCAAGCCTGCCAAAGGAAGCTTCCCAGGAACAATTTGGAAAGAAGCGATCGTCTGCCAGCCAGTGAAATTTCACCACGTCATAGTAGCTCCACTTCCCTAGAGGCACCCTTTAAATATCTCCACGCGGTTTAATCCGTGCAACTTCCCTAGCCTCCATCTCCTCCATGTTTTCTTTCCTCGGGGCCAGGGAACCTTGCCGGGTGGGGTGTGCGCTCTGTACTCAATAAAGCCGTTTACTTATTCCACACTTTGTGGCTCCGAGTCCCGTTCCTTCCTTCTCGGCGGGGAAAAATACCTTACAGAAATTTTCCTGCCCTATACACAGGTCAAAAGAAGTTATCTCTAATTTGTTTTTTTAGGTAAAGGGAGGAGCAAATATTTATTTGGAGCCTTGCAGATGACATTGCCTTTAACTCAAAGTAGTTTGCATACTACGGAGGCACATCTTGGGGTACCTTATTTTGAACCACGACAAAATTTATTTTATAAATTAAGTATATTAAAGTTAATTTAATTTTATGGTAAATAACCAGAGATAATAGAAACATGTATGTTGTAAGGTACCAAAAAGCTGAAAATTGATATTGATATTCTGGAAGGAAAGGTCAGGCTTTCCTGTCCTGTCCCTCCTATAGGGAGGGAAGGGAGAAGAATGTAGACATTTCTGGCTTGCAAGAACAATAGGTCATGCAGTTTTAAATCTAAAATAAAGGTTAAAGGAGAAACTTTTTCTCTTTCAATGGGAGGCAGAATTTACATACCATTTTGCATTGATTGTAGTTCCTCCCCTTTCCTGGAATCTTCAGGGTAAAATACCTCTAGGCTAGTGCGGGAAGAGGAACCCTGAAAGATTTGTAAATATCTTTGATTGTGTTACCTTGAAACTCTTAATGTTTCTGTGTATCCCCTAGACCAGGCATCCCCAAACTATGGCCTGGGGGCTGCAATGTGGCCCCCTGAGGCCATTTATCCAGCCCCCACTGCACTTCTGGAAGGGGCACCTCTTTCATTGGTGGTCAGTGAGAGGACCACTGTATTTGGCAGCCCTCCAATGGTCTGAGGGACAGTGAACTGGCCCCCTGTGTAAAAAGTTTGGAGACCCCTGCCCTAGACCAAGAGTCCCCAAACTTTTTACACAGGGGCCAGTTCAATGTCCCTCAGACCATTGGAGGGCCAGACTATAAAAAAAACAACAATTATGAACAAATCCCTATGCACACTTCACATGTCTTATTTTAAAGTAAAAAAAACAAAAACAAAACGGGAACAAATACAATATTAAAAATAAAGAACAAGTAAATTTAAATCAACAAACTGACCAGTATTTCAATGGGAACTGTTGGGCAGATAAAATGTATTACGCTCACTTTGTTGAAGATGGCACTGCCCACGTGGAGGCCATTGCCCAGGTGATATTAATGTGTGTCTCTGTGGGCTGTGGGCAGGCAGGATCATTGTAGCCTGGGGCTTCATTTTAGGATTAAGCCTTTCCCACCCTTTTTGATGTGAGGTGGTACAATCCCATAATGACTCAGATATGTGACTTTGTATTAGAGACTTCCCTATTTTGTATATTGGATTAAAGGTTTGGATTTCTACACTATAAAATAAAGCAGAACAGGAGCTTGCTCTCTTGGTTCCTGAGATTATTATTAGAGGAGAGAGCAGAGAAGAGAGCCAGAGAAAGGCCACGTGGAGGAGGGCAGAAGAAGCAGCCAAGATGGCGGAGTGTTGAGTGAGAAGCCAGTTAGTGCAGAGTTTGTGCAGGGAAAAGGAAGGAGATGGGGAACAGAGGTGAATAAGTCTGGTGAGCTAGAAACCTTTGATTCTAGAAATCTCGGATAAGTCAGTAGCTTTGTGAGCACTGAATGTGAGTGGGTTTTGGAGCCCAGTGTGTGTTTTTACTTGCCTGCTGGGTGCAAGCTAGGATTAAAGATGAAGGCCCATCAGTTCTTGGCTCTGTTGTTTCTTTACCGACTGTCTGAATCTAATGCGAACCTGCATGGGCCAGGCTGCTATGATAGTGGCCGTGGCTACTGGCTTTACAGGAACTATGCTCCTCTCACTGACCACCAATGAAAGAGGTGCCCTTTCCAGAAGTGTGGCAGGGACCAGATAAATGGCCTCAGGGGACCACATGCGGCCTGTGGGCCGTACTTTGGGGACCCTGCTCTAGACAGATGTTATAACCTTGTTAATGTTTATGCCATAATGTCATGCTCTCTCTTGTCCATGTGTGATCAAGGGTATATAAGCAGCCCCTGAACTATATTAGGGGCTGCACAATTTGGGTCTGATGCCCTGTGTCAGCCATATATGGCCAGCATATTTAAAATTTCCTCCTTTGACCCTGGCCGGTTGGCTCAGCGGTAGAGCATGCGGGGGACCAGGGTTTGATTCCCGGCCAGGGCACATAGGAAAAGCGCCCATTTGCTTCTCCACCCCCCTCCTTCCTCTCTGTCTCTCTCTTCCCCTCCCGCAGCCAAGGCTCCATTGGAGCAAAGATGGCCCGGGTGCTGGGGATGGCTCCTTGGCCTCTGCCCCAGGCGCTAGAGTGGCTCTGGTCACGGCAGAGCGACGCCTCGAGCATCGCCCCCTGGTGGGCAGAGCATCGCCCCTGGTGGGCATGCCGGGTGGATCCCGGTCGGGCGCATGCGGGAGTCTGTCTGACTGTCTCTCCCCATTTCCAGCTTCAGAAAAATACAAAAAAAAATTTCTCCTTTAATAAAACTCTTCAAAATTTATCTGGACTGGGTGTCTCTACATGGACTTGATGAAGTGAGGTACTGTGCTGTAAGGCCAGTAGCCACATTGTGGCCATTCACATGCAGGTTTGCATTGGATTCAGACAAACAGTTTAAAGCCAGTATCCACGGCCACCATCACAGCAGCCTAGCTCATGCAGGTTCGCATTGGATTCGGACAGTCGGTAAAGAAACAACGGAACCAAAAACTGGTGGGCCATCATCTTTAATCCTAGCTTGCACCCGGCGGGCAAGTAAAAACACACACTGGCCTCCAAAACCCATTCATATTCAGTGCTCACAAAGCTACTAACTTATTCGAGTTTCCTAGAATCAAAGGTTTCTAGCTCACCAGACTTATTCACCTGTAAAGCTAGAAGCCATGGCCAGGGCCACCATCACAGCCACCAGCCCATGCAGGTTCTCATTGGATTCAGACAGTCGGTAAAGAAATGGCAGAGTCGGAGGATGGTGGGCCATCATTTTCTTTAATTCTAGCTTGCACCCAGCAGGCAAGTAAAAACATACACTGGGCTCCAAAACCCACTCACATTCAGTGCTCACAAAGCCACTGACTTATCCGAGTTTCCTAGAATCAAAGGTTTCTAGCTCACCAGCCTTATTCTCCTCAGTTCCCCATCTCCTTCCTTATCCCAGATACAAACTGCACAAACTGGCATCTCACTCAGCACTCCACCATCTTGGCTGCTTCTCCTGGTCACATGGCCTCTTTCTGCTCTCTGCTCTGCTCCCTCTGCTCTCTCATGCTAATCATCCCAGGAACCAAGAGTGCAAGCTCTCGTTCTGCCCCCATTTTATAGTGTAGAAATCCAAACCTTTAATCCAATATACAAAATAGGGAAGTCTCTAATACAAAGTCACTTATCTGAGGCATGATAGGATTGTACCATCTCACATCAAAAAGGGTGGGAAAGGCTTAATCCCAAAACCAAGCCCCAGGCTATAAGGATTCTGCCTGCCCACAGAGACACACATTAATATCACCTGGGCAATGGCCTCCATGTGGGCAGTGCTACTTTAACAAAGTGAGCATAATACATTTTATCTGCCCAACATCACCTCTGTTCCCTATCTCCTTCCTTTTCCCTGCACAAACTCTGCACAAACTGGCTTCTCACTCAACACTCCATCATCTTGGCTGCTTCTCCTGGCCTCCTCCACATGGCTTCCCTCTCCTCTCCTCTAATGCTAATAATCCCAGGAACCTAGAGAGCAAGCTCCCGTTCTGCCCCCATTTTATAGTGTAGAAATCAAATCCTTTAATACAAAATACAAAATAGGGAAGTCTCTAATACAAAGTCACTTATCTGGGGCATGATGGGATTGTATCCCCCCACCCACATCAAAAAGGGTGGGAAAGGCTTAGTCCTAAAACCAATCTCCCAGCTACAAGGATCCTGCCAGCCCACAGCCCACCCCCAACACACATTAATATCACCTGGGCGACGGCTTCCATGTGGGCAGCAAGCACCATCTCTAACAAAGTGAGCATAATATATTTTATCTGCCCAACAAACAGTAATGAAACAATGGAGCCATGAACTGGTAGGCCATTAGCTTTAATCCTAGCTTGCACCCGGCAGGCAAGTAAAAATACACACTGGGCTCCAATACCCACTCATTCAGTGCTCACAAAGCTACTGACTTGTTTGAGTTTCCTAGAATCTAAGGTTTCTAGCTCACTAGCCTCATTCTACTTTGTTCCCTATCTCCTTGTCTCTGCATAAACTCTGCACTGACTTCTCTTTCAGCATTCCACCATCTTAGCTGCCTCTCCTCTCCTTCATGTGGCCTTATTCTGTTCTCTGCTCTCTAATGCTAATCTCAGGAACTGAGAGAGCAAGTTCCTGGTCTGCCCCACTTTATACTGCAGAAATCAAAACCTTTAATCCAATATACAAAATAGGAAAGTCTCTAATACAAAGTCACTTATTTGAGGCATGGTGGGATTGCACCACCCCACATCAAGAGGGGTGGGAAAGGCTTAGTCCTAAAACCAAGCCCCAGGCTACAAGGATCCTACCTGCCCACAGCCTGCCCTCAACACACATCAATATAATCATGCCCATCCCAAGAAATCACCTGGGTGATGAGCTTCCATGTGGGCAGCGCCATTTTTAACAAAGTGAGCATAATATATTTTATCTGCCCAACAACCTGCTTTTCACAGTGAAGGGCAAAGGATCAGAGAGGAAACAAAGAAACTCAACCACACCTCTCAGTAGAAGGGCAGAATCTCCCTAATCCCCACTGAGGGGAAGTATTTACATCCTTACTATAGTGTTATCAGTGCTCCTGCACTATTTGCACAAAGGGCTTGCAGCCAGTAAACCTCTGAGCAAGCCTAACACAGCCATTTTCCACACACATGTATACCTCTTTTATACCTGGGAGAGACTTTTGGAAAACTGAGAAACTGCCCCAAAAAACTCCAGCTATTATCCTAAATGCCATCTTCAGATAAAGACAAAATAAGACATTGGGGATGGAAGGATGACCAGGAAAAGCACAGTAAACAATGGTAAGACTGTTATGCAGATTTAAGTTGTTGCTTTCTCTATTAACATGTTTCTAAAGCTTTAGAGTCATCCTCTTTCTTGTACAGAGAGGAAGACAACCTTGCAAATGGAGATTTCTCTTTTAAATGTTCATTTCACTTACAAAGGGTAACTTCCACTGACAGTAGTTTTCAGAGATTTTCTGTTTCTGCCACTTAAAAAAAAAAACAGCTAAAAATAATCTTTATGCCAAAGAGACATATTTTGGAGTGGTATATTCTGTTCTTTTCAGTGTATATTCTGTTGTTTTTGTTGTTTGATTTTTAAAATATTGCTGTCTTAAGGCCAATGGCCACCCCCATCGTGGCCATGCAAATGCAGGTTCTCACTGGATTCAGGCAGACGATAAAGAAACAGTGGAGCCAAAAATGGTGGGCCATTCCTTTATTAAAGTGTCACACCAGCCAGTGAGCAAACAGGGAGGGAAAACACTTCCCTTTCACTCAGGGCTCCCAAAGCCCTGATGCATTATCAGGTTCCACCACCAGGAGAACTTTCTCTGGTTCCTCCTGGAATCAAAGGCCCCACCAGTCTCAGTGGAGCTTGCAAAGCCCCTCAGTGCTGGTTCCCTATCTGCACTGTCATAATCCATATTTTACAAATGTTGAATTATAACTTCTTATTTTTTATTCTAAATATATATATATTTGTATGATATTTTGGCCCATTTTTATTTATTTCTATAATTTTTTAATGATGTTAGCTTTGAAAAGTCCCCAAGGATTTTTATAACAAAAATATATACACTAAATATCCTTCACAATTCTCTAATAATTTATCAACATTTCCCTAGAACCAAGGAGACTTATTCAATTTCTTGCAGCCTTGGTTTGTATAATATCTTAAACATTATTTGGTTTTAGCACTAACATGTTCCATGTCTTTGGAAGCTATATTAGGCACTCAGTACACTTAGAGGTGAGTATAATTTTAGCTCTCTAGCAGAGTAAAAATATGGAAAGGCTTGAGCCTTTTTGTTCTCCATACATAAAATTAAGTGAAGTATTCAGAAAATCTTATGGAACTTCAGGTCAAATCTTCACTGATAATACCTTCTGAGCAATATACAATAGTTTCAGGGGCAACTATTACTGCTCCTAATGAATCATTATCTCTTATTCCATATTTTACTAATCAGCAATATTATTTGTTCATAGCTTGGCCCTATCATTTTATTATTTTTAGTTTGTGTAAAGCCAGTAGGCAAGGCCAGGGCCGCTATCACAGCAGCCCGGCCCATGCAGGTTCGCATTGGATTCGGACAGTCGGTAAAGAAACAATGGAGCCAAAAACTGATAGGCCATTTTCTTTAATTCTAGCTTGCACCCGGCGGGCAAGTAAAAATACACACTGGGCTCCAAAACCCACTCACATTCAGTGCTCACAAAGCCACTGACTTATCCGAGTTTCCTAGAATCAAAGGTTTCTAGCTCACCAGCCTTATTCTCCTCAGTTCCCCATCTCCTTCCTTATCCCAGATACAAACTCTGCACAGACTGGCATCTCACTCAGCACTCCGCCATCTTGGCTGCTACTCCTGGCCTACTCCACATGGCCTCCTTCTACTCTCTGCTCTGGTCTCTCCTCTAATGATAATCTCAGGAACCAAGAGAGCGCAAGCTCTCGTTCTGCCCCCATTCTATACTGTAGAAATCCAAACCTTTAATCCAATATACAAAATAGGGAAGTCTCTAATACAAAGTCACTTCTCTGAGGCATGATTGGATTGTACCGCCCCACATCAAAAAGGGTAGGAAAGGCTTTTTCCCAAAACCAAGCCCAGGCTACAAGGATTCTGCCTGCCTTTAGCCCACCCCCAACACACATTAATATCACCTGGGCAACGGTCTCCTCATGGCCAGCGTCATATTTAACAAAGTGAGCATAATATACTCTATCTGCGCAACAGTTTGCTATGGTCTAAATATTTGTGACCCCTGACCTCATAAATTCATATGTTCAAACCTAATTCCCAAAGTGATGGTGCTAAGAGGTAGAGCTTTTGGGGGGTTATAAGGTCATGACGGTGTGTTTCTTATGAATGATATTAATGCCCTCATAAGTTGAGTTCTAAAAAAGTTCCCTTGCCTTTTTACCTAGTGAGAACACAAGGAGAAATCGGCAACTGAGAAGAGGGGTTTCACTCAATTTTGTTGACATACTGATTCTGTACTTCCAGTCTTCAGAACTGTGAGAAATAAATTTCCATTGTTGATAAGCAGTTGTGCTATTTTGTGATAGCCATCCTAACTAAAACACAGTTGGAAAACTGACTAGGCATATTAGACTTAAAGATTCAGAGAAAACTAGTGACTCTACCATGTTCTGTCTTTTTTGGCCCAACTTTCATAATATCAAAAAGCAGCATCTCCCTTTGCCCATCAGATACTTTTTATTGTGCCCTTTTTTTCATATCTCATGTCTAGTACAACATTAAGGTCTTTAGAATTTACTTTCAAAATATATTTTAAATTTTATTCTTACCACTGTCTAGTTGAAGACACCACCATCTGTCTAACAATTGTTTCCTGACTGGTGTCTATTCTTACCCCTTCTAGTCTATCTGGTCTTTCTATAGACTAAATTTTACTGTTACTGAAACAAACCAGAATTTGAGTTCTCCATTGCCAGAAAGCCAATCACAAAGATGAGTATCCATTGTAATATGAGTGTCTTTAATCAAATTGCCAGCAACTTGAGAAAGTAAAGGACTTCACCATGTCCAAAGCCTGCCTTAACAGTCTCAGCTGAGTGGTCTGTATATATATATATATATTGGGAAGGTTAGTGATTTATCATAAAGAATGCAGTTAGTCACATAGCAGTGCTCAGGAAGTGTTAGATGGGTGCACTGGAGTACATTCCTAGAAAGTACTCCTGATGCAAGCTCAGGTCTATCTGGCATCCTTGATATATATATATAGCATATAGAGACTATATTTTTATATATTAAATGGTGTTATATAGATAAATAATATGTAGAGAAATCTTGCTACACAGAAGAATAAACTAAAACCACTTTAATCTTTTTTTTTAATTGCACTTTTTTAAATTTTTTTTAATTTTTACAGAGACAGAGAGGGAGTCAGAGAGAGGGATAGACAGGGACAGACAGACAGGAACAGAGAGAGATGAGAAGCATCAATCATTAGTTTTTCATTGCTCATTGCGATACCTTAGTTGTTCATTGATTGCTTTCTCATATGTGCCTTGACCGTGGGCCTTCAGCAGACCGAGTAACCCCTTGCTCGAGCCAGCGACCTTGGGTCCAAGCTGGTGAGCTTTTGCTCAAACCAGATGAGCCCATGTTCAAGCTGGCTACCTCGGGATCTCGAACCTGGGTCCTCTGCATCCCAGTCCGACACTCTATCCACTGCGCCACCGCCTGGTTAGGCCCACTTTAATCTTTATACTGAAAGGAAGCAAGTATTTTTTATCTTAAATAAAATATATCTTATAATTCCAGCTAGAATAATTTAAGATAACCAACACTTCAATTTATAGATATTTTCTGGATATGAGCCTAAAGCCTTTCCAGTGGATACCATATTGAACAAAATTTCCTAATCTTATGTTAGTGCATCTTGGTATTTTGTTCATCTAAGAAGAAGTGGCATACATTGATAGTGGCTACAAAATTGTACCCATTAACTAAATTACTAAATTCAATGGTACTTTGTTATTAAAGTTATTTTGCTAGGTAACACATTAGTATTTAGTAGTCATACAAGGAGTATTAATCATTAGCTACCTGTTTTCCACATTATTTATCTTGTTTTTTCTAACCCACCAAATTTAAATCTTTCTCTATATAAATTTATTTATAAAAGAAAAACGTCTTAAAATAGTTAAAATTCTGACACAAACTCTGACAGATTTTAAGGCAATGGTGGGCCAGTAAACATGACCAAAACAGGCATGTAGGTCTTAAGTACTCTGCTATCCATCAGCACACAAACTCTTGCTATCCATCTCTCCTCTTCAGAGACACAGGCATAATTCTCATGTCATAGGTGTACTAAGACTTAATTTCAGTGCATACTGGGGGGTTATTTGATGTCTTTTAATTTCTTACAATGTAGTGTCAAAAAGCTAGAGATGAAAGGCAGTAGAACTGGTGGACAGCAATTCCTTTGTAGTATCTTTAAAAGAGAATTGGTCTGCTTGTAATCACAAGAGTATTTTCTCAAATTACTGTTGCTACGAAGTTATTGACCTCTATTTTAATCTCTGATATTTGTTTTTATTTGAAATTCAACATTATCTTCTCAACTTTTTACAGTATATACATATTTAAAATTTCCACAATCACCTCAAATATATATAAATAATGTTGATTATATTCCTTTTATATCAGCTTTCCTTTTGATCACATCAGTTCCAAAAGTGCTAAAACTAATGTCTAACATATGATTCACTGAATTGAATGTATCAGTGTCAAGTCTCTATAATTTCAAGGTCTTCAGTGCATTCTTAAAACAATTTTCTCAGCTTTCTGAAAACTATCTTCTCGACTCTGGACAGGTGGGTAGCTCAGTTCAGTGGAGTATCATCCTTATGAGCTAGGGTTGTAGGTTCAATTTCTGGTGGGGGCACATGCAGAAGTTGACCAGTGAACGTATGCATGGGTGGAACACCAAATTAATGTTTCTTTCTCTCTTTCTTTCTCTCTCTTCCTTTCTCTGTCTCTCTATCTTCTTATTTAATGATATATTTAAAAAATAGCTTATCTCTGGAGAAATATTCTTCTTAATATATCATTTTTATCTATGTACTCTGCTTTCTAAGAAACTTTTGTTGATCCTATTTCTTTATTATGTAAAATCTACACATTTTTGTTTTGATTTTGAAGATATCAAATCTGATCTCAAGCTACCTGGACAACCTGTTTTTTTATTATATTCCAATATGAATGATAGGATCTAGTATTTAAAATAACATTTTTACTATCTTTTAATATTCTATATCAATTCTATATCCAGTTATTGTTCATGGTTATATTCATTAAGGTATAGGTTTCACAACAATGATAGAAACTCAAAATATGTGAAATACAGAAGTTAACTTGTTTCTTTTGCTTATTGGTTTGGTGGCTTTATGGGTTAAGGCATTTCACCACCATATTTGTGTTAATGTCAATGTAAAAAATAAACTGGAAAGTGAAGATCATGTACCTTCTCTGTAGTGGCATAAACCAGAAACCATACATATCACTTTTCCTTGAATATCATTGGCCAAAGCACAGTAAGATTATAAGTGTGGGGAAGGACAAGGTAGTGATGGAGTAGGTGGACTACCAACTTCCACCTCCCAGAACCAAAGTGGATTACAACATGATTTTAAGAACAATCATCTGGAAAAACCAACTTTGGACTAAACTAAGAGGATTCTTCAACCAAGGATCACTGAAGAAGCCACACTGAGACTGTTAGGAAAATAAGAAATGCAGAGAGGGCTGCCCAGCTTCCCAGAGTGAACGGCAGCCCAGGGAGACTCGCATGGTGGGAAGTGAGTTTAGCAGAGAGGGGAGGGTGCTCAACCCCAGGAACAAAGCCCCAGCCTGATGGCTCAGAGCCAAAAAGAGGCGTATGGAAAGTATTTAGCTGGAAACAAGTCAGGATACTGTTTGTGAGAAAGAGACTGATTTCTCAGACACAAGATTCTTCTTAAAGGGGCTGCGCAGAAAACCTCTCTCAAAATCACTCACCTGGGGCTCCGGGGACAGGACAGATGAGAGGACTGGAGCAGCAGGAAGAGAGTGTAATCTAGGAGGCACAGGGAGAAACACTTTGAGAGTCAGCCACCCTAACCCCTGGGCTGAGTCACTCCCCAAATCTGAAGTGACTATTTCCCCTGGAAACAGCAATACCAGAAAAGGGAAGCAGGACACCAGCCAAACAAACTCTCTCACATTACTTAGAGCAGAGTCATTTAGAAGGAGGGAGCTTTTGAGATTACAGTAGTAAGTCTTAGGGTCTGAGCTGCAGTGCACCCACCCACACAGCTGAGTCCTCGCCCAAAGGTGGATAGCGGGACACAGAAGTGCAGTTCTGTCGGCAAAGGGCAAAAGCCAGCTGGTGCAAACTGAGGCCCAGATGTGAGCTCAGTCTTGCCCTGCTGGGGCAGAGGGAAAGCACAAAAGTGGTCAAGCCCAGCTGCGTGCCACCTGAAATCCAGCCTGCGGAGGAAGGGCAGAAGCCCCAGAAGTGGTAGAAACTGACCCTTGAGCAAGGGCGCAGGAGCGCAACCTTGCCCGTCCCGTGAGCGGCTCCTCCTGCAGGGGCTGGGTGAAAGCCCAGAATCAGGCAGAGACCCACAGCTGAGCAAAGGTGCTAACCCCTGCCCTCAAAGCCAAGGCTTGCTGCCGGGCATGGAGCATAACCCCACCTGTGTGTGTGTTGGGGGGGAAGGCCAAGGCCACCGAAGCTTGTACATTCGAGTATGTGATCACAGCCCCACCCATGAAGGAGAGGCAGAAACCACAGCAACAGCCCCAGTGAGCTGGCACCATCAACCCCCATACCCGAACACCCTAGGCAGCAGCAGCAGAGGAGGTGGTGGGCCTGCAGACAGACCAAAACTATGGAACACAGAGGTCACACCCAGTGGACTCCAATGGTCAAAACCTTCTTTTACACAGACAAAATGGGAAGGCAGAGAAATGGAACACAAATGAATAAAGAAAAATCCCCAGAAAAGTACCTGAATTAGTCAGATATAACCAAATTACCAGAAGCAGAGTTTAAAATAATGATTGGTAAGATGCTCAAAGATATTAGAACAATAATAAGTGGTAATTACGAACACTTAAATAAAGAGATAGCAAATATAAAAAAGGATATTGAAATAATAAAGAATCAGTCAGAAATAACAAATACAATATCAGAAATAAAGAACACAAAGGAAGGAATTAAAAGCAGGATGGATGAAGCTGAGAATCAAATCAGCGAGTTAGAGGACAAGATAAATGAAGGCACAGAAGCAGAGCAAAAATAGAAAAGAGACTCAAAAATTCTGAGGAAACTCTAAGACAGTTCTCTAACAACATGGAGAGAAATAACATCCACATCATAGGGGTTCCTGAAGAAGAAGAAAAAGAACATGGGATAGAGACTTGTTCAAACATATCAAGGCTGAAAACTTCCCTACATTAAGGCAGGAAAATGTCATACAAGTTCAAGAGGCACAGAGAACTCTATTAAAGAGAAACCCAAAGAAAGTGACACTGAGAAAAATCATAATTAAAATACCAAAGCTAAGTGATAAAGAGAAAATATTAAAAGCTGCTAGAAAAAAAAGGCTATCACCTACAAAGGAGCCCCCATTAGGATGACTTCTGAATTCACAACAGAAACACTTGAAGCCAGAAGGGAATGGCAAGAAATATTCAAAGGAATGCAGAACAAGAGCCTATAACCAAGACTACTTTATCCAGAAAGGCTATAATTTAAAATTGAAGGAGAAATAAAAAACTTTCCAAAAAAAAAAAAAAAAAACCTCAAGGAATTCACTACAACCAAACCAATGCTGCAAGAAATGCTAAGGAGCCTGTTGTAAACAGACCAAAGGGGAAAAAGAATATAGCAAAAGAGGAGTACAGTTTTAAAGAATAAAATGGCAATAAACAATTACATATCAATAACATTAAATGAAAATGGATTAAATGATCCAATCAAAAGACATAGGATAGGCCCTGGCTGGTTGGCTCAGCGGTAGAGCATCGGCCTGGTGTGCGGGGGACCTGGGTTCAATTCCTGGCCAGGGCACATAGGAGAAGCGCCCATTTGCTTCTCCACCCTTCCCCCTCCTTCCTCTCTGTCTCTCTCTTCCCCTTCCGCAGCCAAGGCTCCATTGGAGCAAAGATGGCCTGGGCGCTGGGGATGGCTCCTTGGCCTATGCCCCAGGTGCTAGAGTGGCTCTGGTCGCTGCAGAGCGACGCCCCGGAGGGGCAGAGCATCGCCCCCTGGTGGGCAGAGCATCGCCCCTGGTGGGCATGCCGGGTAAATCCTGGTCGGGCATATGCGGGAGTCTGTCTGACTGTCTCTCCCCGTTTCCAGCTTCAGAAAAATACAAAAAAAAAAAAAAGACATAGGGTAGCTGCATGGATAAAAAAACAGGACCTGGGATATGACGTCAGAGTAATGGCGGGATAGGAAGTGATACCGATAAATCTCCCCCAAAATTCAACAAGATCTTCAACCAGAAACAGAAAAACCTATCCTTGGAGCCTCCAGATGTTTCGCAATACACCCAAAGGTATGGTCTAGCGAAAAATTGGCTCAATATATAATCAAACCCCGAAGGAAATAGGGAGTAAGAAATGGTCCGCCTTCCTCACTAACCTAAACAGGGCGGCTTTCACTGGGAACTGTGAATATAGAAACTGAGGCAGGCAAAGGGGATGAATAGATCCAGGCTGCAGCACAAACGGCCGAACCAGGCTGTAGCACGGAGATCCAAGCCAAGGAAAAACTGTTCCTTTGGCAACCCGGGCAATACAAGCTAACACTCGCACCAAACCCAGACAAAGAAAGACAAGTGGGGCAGCCATTTTCCCCGATCCCCTGGTCAGCGGGCGCAGATAGTGGGCATGAGATTCCTTCCAAAGCCCCAGGAGTGGGCGCCCATGTTATCCCACAGAGAGGCAGAATCAGAAGCCTTTGTGTGGGCCAAAAGCGGAGTCTCCGGGCTGCCCCAGTGCCCTGGGAAAGCCGTGCATGGGAGGGAGTGAGAAGTAATTCCAACGGTGGAACTTTTCCATGCTGGTGGGGGTTTCACTCAGAGGGAGAGGCGGCTGGCCTGATTTCCTAGTCTGCGCACACAGACAGTGAGCGAGAGATTTCTCTGAGTGCCTCGGCATTGCGCGCCCGTGTTATCCCACAGAGGAGCAGAGTCGGGGGCCTTTGTGTGGGCCAAATGCGGAGTCTCGGGCCACCCCAGCGCCTTGCAAAAGCCGCGCACAGGGACGGAGTGAGAGCCAATTCCAATGCTGGAACTTTTCCATGCGGTTGGGGGTTTCACTCAGTGTGAGACTGCCGGCCTGATATCCTGGTCTGCGCACAGTTAGTGAGCAAGAGTTTCCTCCAAGTGCCCCAGAAGTGGGCACCCACCCGTGTTACCAGACAGAGTGGCAGAGCCAGAGGTCTTTGAGTGGGCGGAAGCCCCGCCTGATTATGCTAGCAGCTCTGACTGACTGAGCGTTACCAAGAGCCCTGTGCTGAGTGGGAATAGAGTGAGGAGTTGCCAGCTCTTTGAGCCTCTTACTATCCAGGCAGAGGCAGCAGCAAAACCATAGCTGGATTACCAGTCTACTAATTGAGGAGGGAAAGACTAGGAGAAAGGCTCCAGGAACACGGACTCTCTCACTGCCAGAGCCTATAAATGCTAATGAGCCTTGACTGCCAATGGGACTAAAGCACAATACATGACATCACCATAGAGACTTATCAACAGCAAACCTCTACCTGAGCGTGCCAAAGGGGCAGAACCCGGGGTACAGAGTCACCAACCAGGAAGAGGGAGAGAAAAGAAAAAGCAAGAAGATAACCTCTCAAAATCAAGAATAAACCACAGACTTTATAACCTATCCCATTTTATTATATTTGTTCATTTGTTTCTCTTATCTTCATTCTTGATATTTTTTTTCCTCCTCCAATTTAGCCGATTAATTCTCTGCCGGTCTTACTCTCTCCTCTCCTTGAACTACACTACCCATAAGTGTTATATCTCCCATTATCTTTTCTTTCCTCTTCTTTTCTCTCTATGAGGGTTGCACTCCAAAACCCTTAACTCTCTCTCTCTCTCTCTCTCTCTTCTTTTTTCTTTTTTCTTCTTTGAGTGGTTCCCTCTTTTTTTCTCTCTCTCTCTTTCTTTTCTCCCTCTATATTAGTTTCTTCCTTTCTCCTTTACATCTCCTCTCATTCAAACCTCAATAATGAACAAATTATCTTATCTGGGGCTCAAACTTATGTTTGTGGCATTTTGGGGGGCTTTTACTTGACCTTTTTAACTCACTAGCAGTGCTCCCATTCCTGGCTCTCCATTTTATCTAGTTCTTGTTCCATTAAATACAATAGTAATTTTTTAATTTGTCCCCTCATTTTCCTGTTTCCCTCTTATTCCTCTCATCATAACTCTTAGTCAACCAACACCTAAAAGCAAATAATTTTATTCTTGACCAAAATTTTTTCCTTATTTGCTTTTTGTGGGTCTATACCCCCTTCTTTTTTTTTTCTTTTTTTTTTTTTTTTGCCCGTTTATTACTCTTCTGCAATTCAGGCCCTCCATTACAGGCATTGTTTGTTATAATTCACAGTTCACCAGAAGATTTTCTCAAGAAAGAGGGGAGAAGAGAGGAGAGGAAAAAAGGAGGGGGGGATAATTTCCTTTTTTAAAAATATTTATTTTATTTTATTTTTCTTCATTTTATTATTAATTTTTTTAAAAAAAACAACTGTTTTCAATTTTTTATTTTTTTAACTTTTTATTCTTTATTAAATCTCATTAATACTATCAACAAAACCACCCTCAGATGCCATTAAGGAAGAGAAGAAAATCGAATATCATGGATACAAAAGAAAGAGAGGTAACACAGCTAGATGAGGAAAAATCTATGGAGAAAAAATTTAATATATTGGAAAACTTGTAGCTAAATGAGAGAGAACTCAATATAGAGATCCTAAAAATCCTCCGATATATACAAGAAAACACAGAAAGGCAATTTAGGGAGCTCAGAAAACAACTCAATGAACACAAAGAATATATTTCCAAGGAAATTGAAACTATAAAAACAAATCAAACAGAGCCCTGGCCGGTTGGCTCAGCGGTAGAGCGTCGGCCTGGCATGTGGGGGACCCGGGTCTGATTCCCGGCCAGGGCACATAGGAGAAGCGCCCATTTGCTTCTCCAACCCCGCCCCCTCCTTCCTCTCTGTCTCTCTCTTTCCCTCCCGCAGCTGAGGCTCCACTGGAGCAAAGATGGCCCAGGCGCTTGGAATGGCTCCTTGGCCTCTGCCCCAGGGGCTAGAGTGGCTATGGTCGCGGCAGAGCGATGCCCCGGAGGGGCAGAGCATCGCCCCCTGGTGGGCAGAGCGTCACCCCTGGTGGGCGTGCCGGGTGGATCCCAGTTGGGCGCATGCAGGAGTCTGTCTGACTGTCTCTCCCCATTTCCAGCTTCAGAAAAATACAAAAAAATCAAACAGAGATGAAAAACTCAATTCACGAGCTGAAAAACGAGGTAACAAGCTTAGCTAATAGAACAGGCCAGATAGAAGAGAGATTTAGTGAAATAGAAGACAAGCAACTTGAGGCATAACAGAGAGAAGAAGAAAGAGACTCAAAAATTAAAAAAAAATAAGATAGCCCTACAGGAATTATCTGACTCCATCAAAAAAAATAACATAAGAATAATAGGTATATCAAAGGGAGAAGAGAGAGAAAATGGAATGGAGAACATACTCAAACAAATAATAGATGAGAACTTCCCAAGCCTGTGGAAAGAACTAAAGCCTCAAATTCATGAAGCAAACAGAACTCCAAGTTTTCTTAACCCCAACAAACGTACTCCAAGGCATATCATAATGAAATTGGCACAAACCAATGGCAAAGAAAAAATTCTCAAGGCAGCCAGGGAAAAGAAGAATACAACATATAAAGGAAGGCCCAATAGATTATCATCAGATTTCTCAACAGAAACTCTACAAGCTAGAAGAGAGTGGACCCCAATATTTAAAGTCCTGAAAGAGAGGAACTTTCAGCCACGAATACTATACCCATCAAAGCTATCCTTCAAATATGAAGGAAAAATAAAAACATTTACAGATACAGAAAAGATGAGGGAATTTATCATCAGAAAACCCCCACTCCAGGAATTACTAAAGGGGGTTCTCCAATCAGATACAAAGAACAAAAAAACAAAAACAAATCCACAAGTAAAAGCTCCAAGAAGAACACAATAAAACCAAATTTAAACTGTGACAACAACAAAAAGAAATGGGGCGAGAGGATGGAGATTAACAGTAGCAAAGGACGATGGAGTGCAAAAGTACTCACAAAATAGTTCGCTACAATGAACAGGGAAGGAACCCTTTTCATTACTTAAAGGTAACCACCATTGAAAAAACCACCACAGAAGCTCATGAGATAAAAAAGATAGCAACAGAGGAAAGATGTATGGAATACAACCAAATAAAAACAAAAGATAGAAAAACGAAAGAGAAGAATCAAACAAGACACAAAACTATAATTGCAATCTATAAAATGGCAATAGGGAACTCACAAGTGTCAATAATTACACTAAATGTAAACAGATTAAACTCACCAATAAAAAGGCCCAGAGTAGCAGAATGGATTAAAAAAGAAAATCCAACTGTATGCTGCCTACAGGAAACTCATCTAAGTAACAAGGATAGAAACAAATTCAAAGTGAAAGGCTGGAAAACAATACTCCAAGCAAATAACATCCAAAAAAAAGCAGGCGTAGCAATACTCATATCGGATAATGCTGACTACAAGACAACAAAAGTACTCAGAGACAAAAATGGCCATTTCATAATGGCTAAGGGGACACTGAATCAAGAAGACATAACAATTCTTAATATATATCCACCAAACCAAGGATCACCAAAATATATAAGACGGTTACTTATTGACCTTAAAACAAAAACTGACAAAAATACAATCATACTTGGAGACCTCAATACACCACTGACGGCTCTAGATCGGTCATCCAAACAGAGAATCAGCAAAGATATAGTGGCCTTAAACAAAACACTAGAGCACCTGGATATGATAGACATCTGCAGGACATTTCATCCCAAAGTGACTGAGTATACATTTTTCTCCAGTGTACATGCATCAGTCTCAAGAATTGACCATATGTGGGGCCACAAAAACAACATCAGCAAATTCAGAAAAATCGAAGTTGTACCAAGCATATTTTCTGATCATAAAACCTTGAAACTAGAATTCAACTGCAAAAAAGAGGAAAAAAATCCCAGAAAAATGTGGAAACTAAACAACATATTTTTAAAAAATGAATAGGTCAAAGTGCAGAGATCAAAAGATATATACAGACAAATGAAAATGACAATACAACATATCAGAATTATGGGATGCAGCAAAAGCAGTGATAATAGGAAAGTTCATATCACTTCAAGCATATATGAACAAACAAGAGAGAGCCCAAGTGAACCACTTAACTTCACACCTTAAGGAACTAGAAAAAGAAGAACAAAGACAACCCAAAACCAGCTGAAGAAAGAAGATAATAAAAATCAGAGCAGAAAAAAATAAAATAGAGAACAGAAAAACTATAGAAAAAATTAATAGAAAAGGAGCTGGTTCTTTGAAAAGATCAACAAAATTGAGAAACCCTTGGTAATACTTACCAAGGAAAAAAGAGAAAGAACTTATATAAACAAAATCCAAAATGAAAGAGGAGAAATCACCACAGAAACCATAGATATACAAAGAATTATTGTAGAATACTATGAAAAACTTTATGCCACTAAATTCAACAACCTAGAAGAAATGGGTAAATTCCTAGAACAATACAACCTTCCTAGACTGAGTCAAGAAGAAGCAGAAAGCCTAAAAAGACCTATTAGTAGAGAAGAAATAGAAAAAAAACATTAAAAACCTCTCCAAAAATAAAAGTCCAGGCCCTGACGGCTATACCAGCAAATTTCATCAAACATTCAAAGAAGACGTGGTTCCTATTCTACTGAAAGTCTTCCAACAAATTGAAGAATAAGCAATATTTCCAAACACATTTTATGAGGCCAACATAACCCTCATACCAAAACCAGGCAAGTATGGCACAAAAAAAGAAAACTGCAGACTAATATCTCTATTGAATACAGATGCTAAAATACTAAACAAAATACTAGCAAATCGAATACAACAACACATTAAAAAAATAATACATCATGATCAAGTGGGATTCATCCCAGAATCTCAAGGATGGTTCAACATATGTAAAATAGTTAACGTAATACACCATATCAACAAAACAAAGAACAAAAATTACATGATTTTATCAATAGACACAGAAAAGGCTTTCGATAAAATACAACACAATTTTATGTTTAAGACTCTCAACAAAATGGGTATAGAAGGAAAATATCTCAACATGATAAAGGCCATATATGATAAACCATCAGCTAACATCATATTAAATGGCACTAAACTGAAGGCTTTCCCCCTTAAATCAGGAACAAGACAGGGTTGTCCACTCTCTCCACTCTTATTTAATGTGGTACTAGAGGTTCTAGCCAGAGCAATCAGACAAGACAAAGAAATAAAAGGCATCCATATCGGAAAAGAAGAAGTAAAGGTATCACTTTTTGCAGATGATATGATCCTATACATCGAAAACGCCAAAGAATCCACAAAAAGACTACTAGAAACAATAAGCCAATACAGTAAGGTCGCAGGATACAAAATTAACATACAGAAGTCAATAGCCTTTCTATATGCCAACAATGAAACAATTGAGAACAAACTCAAAAGAATAATCCCCTTCATGATTGCAACAAAAAAAATAAAATACTTAGGAATAAACATAACAAAGAATGTAAAGGACTTATATAATGAAAACTATAAACCATTGTTAAGGGAAATTGAAAAAGATATAATGAGATGGAAGAATATACCTTATTCCTGGTTAGGAAGAATAAATATAATCAAGATGGCCATATTACCCAAAGCAATATACAAATTTAATGCAATTCCCATCAAAATTCCAATGACATTTTTTAAAGAAATAGAGCAAAAAATTATCAGATTTATATGGAACTATAAAAAACCCCGAATAGCCAAAGCAATCCTAAAGAAAAAGAATGAAGCTAGGGGCATTACAATACCTGACTTCAAATGATATTATAGGGCCCCGACAATCAAAACAGCATGGTATTGGCAGAAAAATAGACACTCAGACCAATGGAACAGAATAGAAAGTCCAGAAATAAAACCACATATATATATAGTCAAATAATTTTTGATAAAGGGGCCAAGAACATACAATGGAGAAAAGAAAGCCTCTTCAATAAATGGTGCTGGGAAAACTGGAAAGCCACATGTAAAAGAATGAAACTGGACTACAGTTTGTCCCCCTGTACTAAAATTAACTCAAGATGGATCAAAGATCTAAACATAAGACCTGAAATAATTAAGTACATAGAAGAAGACATAGGTACTATACTCATGGACCTGGGTTTTAAAGAGCATTTTATGAATTTGACTCCACAGGCAAGAGAAGTGAAGGCAAAAATTAATGAATGGGCCCTGGCCGGTTGGCTCAGCGGTAGAGCGTCGGCCTAGCGTGCGGAGGTCCCGGGTTCGATTCCCGGCCAGGGCACACAGGAGAAGCGCCCATTTGCTTCTCCACCCCTCCGCCGCGCTTTCCTCTCTGTCTCTCTCTTCCCCTCCCACAGCCAAGGCTCCATTGGAGCAAAGATGGCCCGGGCACTTGGGATGGCTCTGTGGCCTCTGCCTCAGGCGCTAGAGTGGCTCTGGTTGCAACATGGCGATGCCCAGGATGGGCAGAGCATCGCCCCCTGGTGGGCAGAGCGTCGCCCCTGGTGGGTGTGCTGGGTGGATCCCGGTCGGGCGCATGCAGGAGTCTGTCTGACTGTCTCTCCCTGTTTCCAGCTTCAGAAAAATGAAAGAAAAAAAAAATTAATGAATGGGACTACATCAAACTAGGAAGTTTTTGCTCAGCAAGAAAAACTGATAACAATATAAACAGAAAGCCAACTAAATGGGAAATGATATTTTCAAACAACAGCTCAGATAAGGGCCTAATATCCAAAATATACAAAGAACTCATAAAACTCAACAACAAACAAACAAACAATCCAATAAAAAATTGTAAGAGGACATGAACAGACACTTCTCCCAGGAAGAAATACAAATGGCCAACAGATACATGAAAAGATGCTCATCTTCTTTAGCTATTAGAGAAATGCAAATCAAAACTGCAATGATATACCACCTCACACCTGTTAGATTAGCTATTATTAACAAGACAGGTAATAGCAAATGTTGGAGAGGCTGTGGAGAAAAAGAAATCCTCATACACTGTTGGTGGGAATCTAAAGTAGTACAACCATTATGGAAGAAAGTATGGTGGGTGGTTCCTCAAAAAACTGAAAATAGAACTACCATATGACCCAGCAATCCCTCTACTGGGTATATACCCCAAAAACTCAGAAACATTGATATGTAAAGACACATGCAGCCCCATATTCATTGCAGCATTGTTCACAGTGGCCAGGACATGGAAACAACCAAAAAGCCCGTCAATAGATGACTGGATAAAGAAGATGTGGCACATATACACTATGGAATACTACTCAGCCATAAGAAATGATGACATCAGATCATTTACAGCAAAATGGTGGGATCTTGATAACATGATACGAAGCGAAATAAGTAAATTAGAAAAAAACAGGAACTGCATTATTCCATACGTAGGTGGGACGTAAAAGTGAAACTAAGAGACATTGATAAGAGTGTGGTGGTTACGGGAGGAGGGGGGAAAGGGAGAGTGAAAGGGGGAGGGGGAGGGGCACAAAGAAAACTAGATAGAAGGTGACAGAGGAAAATCTGACTTTGGGTGATTGGTATGCAACATAACTGAATGACAAGATAACCTGGACTTGTTATCTTTAAATATATGTATCCTGATTTATTGATGTCACCCCATTAAAAAAATAAAATTTTTTTAAAAAAAACAAAAAAATCCCAGGACCCATACATATGCTATCTATCAATACAATAGACACACCTTAAAACAAAAGATGCACATAGACTAAAGATAAAAGGATGGAAAAAAAATTTTCACACAAATGGAAATGAAAAAAAAGCTGGAGTAGCAATACTTATATCAGACAAAATGGACTTTAAAAAAAAGGCTATAGTAAGAGATAAAGAAGGTCATTACATAATGATAAAAGGAGCAATCCAACAGGAAGATATAACCAGTATAAATATCTACACACCTAATATAAGAGCACCTAAATATATAAAGCAGACTTTGATGGATTTAAAGGGCAAGATCAACAGCAATACTATGATAATAGGGGATTTTAATACCCCACTAATATCACTAGATAAATCCTCAAGAAGTAAAATTAACAAAAAAATAGCAGACTTAAAGAACAAACTAGATCAAGTTGATTTAATAGATATCTTCAGAACCTTTCACCCCAAAGCAGCAGAATATACATTCTTTTCAAGTACTCATGGTACATTTCTAGAATAGACCACATGTCAGGGCACAATAGCGGTTTCAATTAATTTAAGAAGATTATAATCATATCAAGCACTTTCTCTCCTCACAATGGTATGAAACTAGAAATCAACCAGAACAGAAAAACTGAAAATTACAATAACATGGATGAACCTTGATAACATTATATGGAGTGAAATAAGTAAATCAGAAAAACTAAGAACTATATGAATCCATACATAAAAGGATTTTTGATAACTGTTTGAATTCTTCTCAAACTATTTCAAAAAATTCAAGAGCAAGGAAGACTTCCAAACTCCTTTTATGAGGTGAGCATAATTCTGATTCCAAAACCAGGCAAAGACAACACAATGAAAGAAAATTATAGGCCAATATCCCTGATGACAATTTAGATGCTAAAATCCTCAACAAAATATTAGCAAACCAGATCCAGCAATATATGAAAAAAATCATACACCATGATCAAGTGGGACTTATTCTTGGGAGGGAAGCCTGGTACAATATTTGCTAATCAGTCAATGTGATTTATCACATAAACAAAAGGAAAGAGAGAAACTACATGATAATTTCAATAGATGCAGAAAAAGCATTTGATAAAATCCAGCACCCATTCATGATCAAAACTCTCAGCAAAGTGGGAATACAGGGAACATATCCCAACATGATAAAGGCTATCTATGACAAACCCACAGCCAACATTATACTCAATGGGTGAAAATTAAAAGCAATCCCCTTAAGATCGGGAACAAGGCAGGGGTGCCACCTTTTCCACTCTTATTTAACAGATTTCTGGAAGTCCTAGCCACAGCAATCAGACCGAAAGAAGAAATAAAAGGCATCTAAATTGGAAAAGAAGAAGTAAAACTATCAATATTTGCAGATGATATGATATTGTATATAGAAAACCCTAAAGTCTCAGTCAAAAAACTACTGGACCTGATAAATTAATTCATCAAAGTAGCAGGATATAAAATTAATACACAGAAATCAGAGGCATTTTTATACACAAACAATGAACTCTCAGAAAGAGAATTTAAGGAATCAATCCCCTTCACCATTGCAACCAAAATATAAAGTACCTCGGAATAAATTTAACCAGGGAGATAAAAGACTTGTACTCAGAAAATTATAAAACATTAATAAAAGAAATCAGGGAAGATATAAACAAGTGAAAGCATATGCTGTGCTCATGGTTAGGAAGAATAAACATCATTAAAATGTCTATATTAGCCAAAGCAATTTATAATTCAACGCAATACCAATTAAAATACCAATGATACACTTCAAAGATATAGAACATAGATTCCAAAAATTTATATGGAACCAAAAGAGAAAACGAATAGCCTCAGCAATTTGAAAAGGAAGAAAATAGTGGGAGGTATCACACTTCAGGATACCAAGTTATACTACAAGGCCATTGTATTCAAAACAGCATGGTACTGGCATAAAAACAAGCATAAAGATCAATGGAACAGAACTGAGAACCCAGAAATAAACCCACACTTTTATGGACAACTGATATTTGACAAAGGAGGTAAGAGCATACAATGGAGTAAAGACAACCTCTTCAACAAATGATGCTGGAAAAATTGAACAGGTACATGCAAAAAAATGAAACTAGACCACCAACTTACACCAATCACAAAAATAAACTCAACATGGATAAAAGACTTAAATGTAAGTCATAAAACCATAAGTATCTTAGAAGAAAACATAGGCAGTAAGCTCTCTGACATCTCTCGCAGCAATATATTTGCTGGTTTATCTCCATGGGCTAGATAAATAAAAGACAGGATAAACAAATGGGTCTATACCAAACTACAAAACCTTTGCACAGCTAGAGACTACAAGAACAGAACAAAAAGACAAACTACACAATGAGAGAACATATTTGACAATCTATCTGAGAAGGGATTAATAACCAAAATTTATAAAGAACTTGTAAAACTCAACACCAAGAAGACAAACAATCCAATCCAAAAATGGGCAAAAGAAATGGATATACACTTCTCCAAAGAGGACATACAGATGGCCAATAGGCAAATGAAAAAATGCTCAGCATCACTAATCATTAGAGAAATGCAAATTAAAACCACAATGAGATATCACCTCACACCAGTCAGAATGGCGCTCATCAACATAACAACACAGAATAAGTGCTGGCGAGGATATGGTGAACAGGGAATCCTCCTGCACTGCTGGTGGGAATGCAGACTGGTGCAGCCACTGTGGAAAACAGTATGGAGATTCCTCAAGAAATTAAAAATCAAACTACCTTTTGACCCAGCTATTCCACTTTTAGGAATATACCCCAAGAATACCATAGCACTGTTTCAAAAGGAGAAATGCACCCCTATGTTTATGGCAGCATTGTTCACAATAGTGAAGATCTGGAAACAGCCCAAGTGTCTGTCAGAGGACGAGTGGATTAAAAAGCTTTGGTACATAGATACAATGGAATACTACTCAATCATAAGAAATGATGACATCAGATCATTTACAACAACATGGGTAGACCTTGATAACATTATACTGAGCGAAATAAGAAAATCAGAAAAAACTAAGAACTATATGATTTCCATACATAGGTAGGACATAAAAATGAGACTCAGAGACATGGACAAGAGTGTTGTGGTTATAGGGGGGTTGGGAGAGGGGAGTGGCACAAAGAAAACCAGGTAGAAGATGATGGATGACTATTGGACATTGTGTGATGGGAATGCAGCATAATCAAATGTCAAAATAACCTAGAGATGTTTTTTCTGAACATATGTACCCTGATTTATCAATGTAACCCCATTAAAATTAAAATAAAAAGATTATACGTGTGATTGTTTTTTCATAAACAATCAAACATTATTTCTAGTTTTTAGTCCACGCCCTTTCACCTTACCCCTCCAAAGTTCTGTTGCTACACAGCATCCTGATTAACATTAAATTTTCTGTTCCACCTCATACCCCAAGTTTAGAGCTCAAACTTTCCCTCTGTTAGTTATCACTTAACTATCTACTTTACTTAGCTTCCAATACTTTATAGATATCTTGAATTTTTTCCTTTCTCACCCTAATAATTCTGGAAGATTTAAAATCCTTAAAATCATTTTTTATTTATTTTTTGAATAAAAATGATTCATAATATCTCAAATATTAGTGATATAAGAAACCAAGTGCAGCATTCAAATATTTATTTAAGCACTGAACAGTCATTACAGGTCACTACAGTGGTAGATGCTTGTAGTACTCATAGTATATTTGATTTCTGCCTACCACAAACTCACTATTTTAGACACTAGTATTTCACAGAGCTAGTTTCCCTCTAAGGAAATGCTACACATTTCTAATTGGTACCATGGAACAATCTCAGAGGTCAAGTATTTATATATAAGCAACTTACATAGACTACACATTTTCTTAAAAGCTTTTAACATTTTTATTTTTTATTTTTATTTTTTTGAAGTGAGAAGCGTGGAGATAGAGAGACAGACTCCCACATGTGTCCTACCAGGATCCACCCGGCATGCCCACCAGACGGCAATGCTCTACCCATCTGGGGTGTTGCTCCATTGTAACCAGAGCCATTCTAGAGCCTGAGGCAGAGGCCAGGGAGGCATCCTCAGCGCCTGAACCAACTTTGCTCCAGTGAAGCCTTGGCTGTGGGATGGGAAGAGAGAGAGAGAGAGAGAAAAGAGAGAGGGAGGGGTGGAGAAGCAGATTGGTGCTTCTCCTGTGTCACCTGGCCGGGAATTGAACCCAGGACTTTGACACACTGGGCTGATGCTCTACCGCTGAGCTACCAGCCAGGGCAAAAGTTTTAGCATTTTAAAATAAAGAAAGATCCTGCCATTTGGGGAAATAAATCTTTATCTTACTTGTAGAGGCATCTTAAGCTACAGAATGAAAGAACTACCAAAACACTGGCACAAAAACTGGCATAAACAGAAAAAAATAATTACTTGAATGTGTATGTTTTCCATGTGTTTCCAGAGTCTTTGCCATAAGTGACTGTGAGTGATTGCTGTATTTACTTATTTATTTTGTCTCTATTAAAAAATAAAATAAAATAAAAAAGAGGTAGAATGAGAAACATAAAGGCAGAGGCTAAATGAGCATTGATTTCTTACACCCTACTGCTTCTTTACCGACACATGAGCCAATTTGATGTTACCTTTACCAAATGTGTTCATCATTTGTTTCCAAAAAAGAAACTTTTCTATATGTTGCCTTTAAAAAAGAAAAAGAAAAAAATACTGCAGAAATTTAAGGTCATCTTTCAAATTGAATGATTGTGTAGTCCCAATGGAAAATAATTCTTACAGAGAGACCATTTGAAACAAGTGAATGGGAAGGGCATCCTTTCAATTGCATTTCAGAATGACATTGTTTTTGACCTCAGAGTGATTTTTTAAGCATTTAACACTTATAAAGAGACATCAAATTGGTAGCTGATTGACAATATAAAAGGGATTAACTGTACTTTAGCCCCTTGGAGTCTGACTCATAGGGAGCTAATCAACTGAAAAAGAAGAAAAAAAAAAGAATAGAGTGGGAGGTTATGAATGCATGAATGTACTCAGATGGATAAAAATTGGAGAGGATCTTTGTTAACTTTTGTGTCACCACCCACCCCCACCCTAGAAACCAGGATAAATGTCAATGAAGTTTTTTACTTAGGTAATCCTAAAATTTCATAACTATTGTGAAATTTTATGACCTTAAAAATTCACTTCTTCCATTTTCAGGAACTATGTTTTTCCTTCTTATATACTGTGTTACATTGAACTTCTGCCATTTTAAGTTTTAGTTTACCACTTCTCTCACCAGAACTATGAGCACTAACTAGAAATGACCTAATTATCTCATAACTTCACCTTTTTTCTTTTTTAGACCTTCCTTTTGTGAAATGAATACATTATTTGTCCCAAAAATCTCATTACTGAGCTCTGTGATGGGTTCAAGTTTAGCAAATTATTTTAGAAGAAACTTAATAAGCAGATTTGTACCATTGGTAAATGCATCAGTAAAATTATAGCAATGCAAATGAAATAAAGCTGTCAGTGAGTTGCAATGATATCTGTTTATACCTTGTTTGATGGCATTACATTTAAGAATCTCAGACCCTGTGTTTTCATTAAGAAATAAATTTATTTCTTTCTATTTAACAGTTAAGATCATTTGATTGGCCCTGGCCAGTTGGCTCAGTGGATAGAGTGTTGGCCCAGTGTGCAGATGTACTGAGTTCAATCCCCAGTGAGGGCACATGTGAGAGCAACCATCTACTTATCTTCCCCTCTTTCTCCTCCTTCTCTCTCTTTCCCTCTCATAGCCAGTAGCTCGAATAATTCAAGTGTTGGCCCCAGACAGGGTTGCTGGATGGATCCTGGTCTGGGCACATATGAGAGTCTCTCTCTTTATCTTTTCTCTTTTCACTTAAAAAAAAAAATCATGTAATTACATAACATGGTGAAAACTAAAAGTCAAGAGCCTGACCAGGTGGTGGAGAAGTAAATAGAGTATTGGACTGGGATGTAGAGGACACAGGCTCAAAACCCTGAGGTCACTGGCTTGAGTGTAGGTACATTCAGCTTGAGCACGGGCTCATGAGCATTAGCACAGGGTCGCTGTGTTCAGTGTGGGATCACAGACATGACCCCATAGTCACTGGCTTGAATCCCAAAGTCACTGGCTTGAGCAAGGGGTCACTCACTCTGCTACAACCCCCCAGTCAAGACACATATGAGAAAGCAATCAATAAACAACTAAGAAGATTAAGGAGCCACAGCAAAGAATTGATGTTTCTCATCTCTCTCTCTTCCTGTCTGTCTGTCCCTAACTATCCCTCTCTCTCTCTCTTTCTCTCTCTCTGTCACACACACAAAAATAAAGAGAAGTAAATGTCAATAAATTTCTGGCTATGGCAGAATCCAGGTGTCAGTACATCTTCCTCTATAAAAACATCAAGAATAAAACTGGGCAAAATTGTCTAAAACTAGGGCTCTAAAACTTGACATAAGATAAATATTAAATTGCAAATGTTTATTCATAAAAACTTTTAGGTAAAAGTAACTGGGGTCTGACTTTTTTGCCTGAGGCTCTTCAACACAGTAACACCATTTCCACCACCACCACTACCAATTCTCCCTCATATACTGACAAGAACAGCAAGTTATTTAACACTGTAAATTTGACTGGGAAAACTACAACTAGAGACAGGCTTTATTTTGGGTGAATGGAGGGCAAAAGCCTGCTCACATTGTCAGTATAAACATTAAACTATGAAACATGTGAATAAGCAAAACTCTAACTCAGAAAACCTGTGATTTTGGTCACAGTTAGGATAAGTAGTAGACCAGGTATAAAATATGATGAGATCATGAAAATGAGAGAGCAACAGAAGGGCAAGATAAAGTCTCTACACATTCTTGGCAAACTGGAAAACTGTACTCACATTCAAGGCAGATCTGAGAAATCCCCGAGGTAGAAAACTGAAGGAGACATGAAAAGTAACTGAACTTTGAATGTGCTCCCCAAACTACACAAAATATCAGCACAGGGCTGGAGCCTTGATGTGTTTGAGTACATCCTCTGTCCAAATTACTGTCTGGTCACTTAGCCAGGCAAAAACTGTGATGACCTGTAGGAAGTCAACCTTAACAGTTTCATTTTTTTATTAATTTTAATGGGGTGACATTGATAAATCAGGGTACATATGTTCAGAGAAAACATCTCTAGGTTATTTTGACATTTGATTATGCTGCATTCGCATCACCCAAAGTCCAATTGTCTTCCGTCACCTTCTAACTGATTTTCTTTGTGACCTTCCGCTCCCCAACCACCTCCCTCTACTTCCCCCCACACTGGAACCCCCACACTCTTGTCCATGTCTCTGAGTCTCATTTTTATGTCCCACCTATGTATGGAATCATATAGTTCTTAGTTTTTTCTGATTTTCTTATTTCGCTCAGTATAATATTATCAAGGTCCATCCATGTTGTTGTAAATGATCTAATGTCATCATATCTTATGGCTGAGTAGTATTCCATAGTATATATGTACCAAAGCTTTTTAATCCACTAGTCCACTGAGAGACACTTGGGCTGTTTCCGGATCTTCGCTATTGTGAACAATGTGGCCATAAACATGAGGGCGCATTTCTTCTTTTCATACAGTGCTATGGTGTTCTTAGGGTATATTCCTAAAAGTGGAATAGCTGGGTCAAAAGGTAGTTTGATTTTTAATTTCTTGAGGAATCTCCATACTGTTTTCCACAGTGGCTGCACCAGTCTGCATTCCTACCAGCAGTGCAGGAGGGTTCCCTTTTCTTCACATCCTCACCAGCACTTATTCTGTGTTGTTTTGTTGATGAGCACCATTCTGACTGGTGTGAGGTGATATCTCATTGTGGTTTTAATTTGCATTTCTCTAATGATTAGTGATGTTGAGCATTTTTTCATTTGCCTATTGGCCATCTGTATGACCTCTTTGGAGAAGTGTATATTCATTTCTTGTGCCCATCTTTGGATTGGATTGTTTGTCTTCCTGGTATTAAGTTTTACAAGTTCTTTATAAATTTTGGTTATTAACCCCTATCAGATGCATTGTCAAATATATTCTCCCCTTGTGTAGTTTATCTTTTTATTCTGTTACTATTGTCTTTAGCTGTGCAGAAGCATTTTAGTTTGATAAAGTCCCATTTGTTTATCCTGTCTTTTATTTCACTTGCCTGTGGAGACAAATCTGTAAATATATTGCTGCAAGAGATGTCGGAGAGCTTACTGCCTATGTTTTCTTCTAAGATGTTTATGGTTTTACGGCTTACATTTAAGTCTTTTATCCATTTTAAGTTCATTTTTGTGAATGGTGTAAGTTGGTGGTCTAGTTTCATTTTTTTGCATGTACCTGTCCAATTTTCCCAACACCATTTGTTGAAGAGGCTGTCTTTACTCCAATGAATGCTCTTACCTCCTTTGTCAAATATCAGTTGTCCGTAAAAGTGTGGGTTTATTTCTGGGTTCTCAGTTCTGTTCCATTGATCTATATGCCTGTTCTTATGCCAGTACCAGGCTGTTTTGAGTACAGTATCATTATAATATAACTTGATATCCAGAAGTGTGATACCTCCCACTTTATTCTTCCTTTTCAAGATTGCTGAGGCTATTTGTGTTCTCTTTTGGTTCCATATAAATTTTTGGAATCTATGTTCTATATCTTTGAAGTAAGTCATTGGCATTTTAATAAGTATTGCATTGAATTTATAAATTGCTTTGGGTAATATAGACATTTTAATGATGTTTATTCTTCCTTAGCATGAGCACAGTATATGCTTCCACTTTTTTCTGTCTTCCTTGAATTCTTTTATCAATGTTTTATAATTTTCTGAGTACAAGTCTTTAATCTCCCTGGTTAAATTTATTCCTAGATACTTTATTTTTTTGGTTGCAATGGTAAAGGAGATTGATTCCTTTATTTCTCTTTCTGACAGTTCATTGTTAGTGTATAAAAATACTTCTGATTTCTGAGCATTAATTTTATATCCTGCCACCTTGATGAATTCATTTATCAGGTCTAGTAGTTTTTTTGACTGCGACTTCAGGGTTTTCTATATACAATATCATATCATCTGCAAATAATGATAGTTTTACTTTTTCTTTTCCAATTCAGATGCCTTTTTTTCTTTTTCTTGTCTGATTGCTGTGGCTAGGAGTTCCAGAACTATGTTGAATAAGAGTGGTGAAAGAGTGCACCCCTGCCTTGTTTCTGATCTTAAGAGGATTGCTTTTAATTTTTGCCCATTGAGTATGATGTTAGCTGTAGGAAGGCTGCAAGAAATGCTAAGAAGCCTGTTGTAGACAGATCAAAGGAGAAAAAGAATATAGAAGAAGAGGAATACAGTTTTAAAGAATGAAATGGCAATAAACAATTACATATCAATAATAACCTTAAATGTAAATGGATTAAATGATTTGATCAAAAGCCATAGGGTAACTGTGTGGATAAGAAAACAGAACCCATATATATGCTGTCTATAAGAGACACACCTTAAAGCAAAAGATACACATAGACTGAAGATACAAGGATGGAAAAAATATTTCATACAAATGGAAATGAAAAAAAAGCTGGGGTAGCAATACTTATATCAGACAAAATGGACTTTAAAACAAAGACTATAGTAAGAGATAAAGAAGGTCACTACATAATGATAAAGGGAGCAATCCAAAAGGAAAATATAACCAGTATAAATATCTATGCACCTAATATAGGAGCACCTAAATATATAAAGCAGACTTTGATGGATTTAAAAGGCGAGATCAACAGCAATACTATGATAATAGGGGATTTCAATACCCCACTAACATCACTAGATTAATCCTCAAGAAATAAAATTAACAAAGAAACAGCAGATTTAAAGTACATAGTAGATCAACTTGATTTAATAGATATCTTCAGAACCTTTCACCCTAAAACAGCAGAATATACATTCCTTTCAAGGGCTTATGGTAAATTCTCTAGAATAGACCACATGTTAGGGCACAAAAGCAGTCTCAACAAATTTAAGAAGATTGAAATCATATCGAGCACTATCTCTGACCCCAATGGCATGAAACTAGTAATCAACCAGAACAGAAAAACTGAAAAATACTCAAACCCTTGGAAACTAAATAGCATGTTATTAAATAACAAATGGGTAAACAATGAGATCAAAGAACAAATAAAAAATTCCTAGAAACAAAAGATAATGAGCATACATCAACTCAAAATTTATGGGACACAGCAAAAGCAGTCCTGAGAAGGGAAGTTCATAGCATTACAGGCATACCTCAAGAAGCTAGTAAAAGCTCAAATAAGCAACTTGACCTTGCATCTAAAAGAACTAGAAAAAGAACAGCAAGTAAAGCCCAGAGGTACTAGAAAGAAGGAAATAATAAAGATCAGAGCAGAAATAAATGACATAGAAGCTAAAGAAACAATACAGAGGATCAATAAAACCAGGAGCTGATTCTTTGTAAAGGTAAACAAGATCGATGAACCTTTAACCAGACTCACCAAGAAAAAAAGAGAGTGAACTCAAATAAATAAAATTAGAAATGAGAGTGGAGAAATAACAACTGACACAACAGAAATACAAAATATTGTAAGAAAATACTATGTAGAACTGTATGCCAAAAAACTAGACAACCTAGATAAAATGGACAAATTCCTTGAAACATATAATCTTCCAAAAATTAATCTGGAAGAATCAGAAAATATAAACAGACCAATTACAACAAATGAGATTGAAACAGTTATCAAAAAACTCCCAAAAAAGAAAAGTCCTGGGCCTGATGGCTTCACAAGTGAATTCTACCAAATATTCAAACAAAAACTAATTCCTATCCTTCTCAAGCTATTTCAAAAAATTAAAGAGCAAGGAAGACTTCCAAGCTCCTTTTATGAGGCGAGCATAATTCTGATTCCAAAACCAGGCAAAGACAACACAAAGAAAGAAAATTATAGGCCAATATCTCAGATGAATTTAGATGCAAAAATCCTCAACAAATTATTAGCAAACTGGATCCAGCAATATATGGAAAAAGTCATACACCATGATCAAGTGGGATTTATCCTTGGGAGGCAAGCCTGGTGCAATATTTGGAAATCAATCAATGTGATTCATCACATAAACAAAAGGAAGGAGAAAAACCACAAGATAATTTCAATAGATGCAGAAATAGCATTTGATAAAATCCAGCACCCATTCATGACCAAAACTCTCAGCAAAGTGGGAATACAGGGAACATACATCAACATGATAAAGGCCATCTATAACAGTTTCATTTTTAAAATGAGGAAAAGAATAATTCAAAAACTTTGAGAAAAATCAGAACAAATTTTCCCCATAAGGAAGAGAAATTGTAAAATTTAAATGTAGACATGTTAAAAGAAGAAATAACAACTATAAAACCCTAAAAAGGGAATTCAGAATACAGAATTGCTCTAATGAATTATTACATTTTGACAAGATACTAAAATACAGAAAAAGAAATAAGAGTATGTGACTCATACTCAGGAAAGAAAAAGAAAAAGCAAACAAACACACAATAGGAACTGATTCTAGGCAGGCCTTAGATGTTGGATTTAGCAGACAAAAACTTCACATTGTCTATTATAACTATTTGTGTCTCCCCAAATTAAACAATTTTCAAAGAATTAAAGAATAAATGATAATGATAACTCAGAAAATAAGTAATCTCAGTAAAAACTGTTTCACATTGAAACTGTAAAAAAAATAGAAATTCTAGCATTGAAATGTGTAATTAGTGAAAAAAAAAATTCCCTAGATGAGCTCAGCAGAGAGGTTCAAATAAGTCAATAGAGTTTTTCAAACGAAGACAAAGTATTTATTTCACAGAAAACACAAGCTTATTCTAGAACGCTAGTGGGTCTGTGCTGTACCTCCTTTGTTTACACTGGCCAGAGCCTTCACACAGCATACTTATTCACTACTGATACCTTGAATATCTTTGAATGTTAGAGGGTTATAAGATGAATCACAAGACCTGTGTTATAGGAGACGTTGTTGCAGCCTAGACTTGTGACAGCACTTATTTACTCTCATTTGAAATGAGCAGTCTGCTAAGCTATTGATCAATGATTTGAAGTATAACATATACTGTCTCCAAAATATTGGGACTTTCTTCTTAGTATTAGGAGGTAAAGGTAGAATGACTTTTTATTTACCTTAGACAGAATGTCCCACTCTATCCCAGACCATTTGTTTCAATAGAACCTTCACCGAGGTGGCAGATCCTTAATTCATGGGGTTTGTTTTTAGCTTTCTTGCCAGCATGTGTCTCACCAGGGGATCTAGTGTACTTGACAGTTCATGCTTACTATTGCATCCAATTAGCATGTTGCAATTAATATAGTAGAACAGCTTGATATTGGTGGAATGTCAGGATAGTCAAGGTCTCAGCTGACTGTATTATATCTGATAGCAAGAGATGACATGGTTCTGGGGCTAAGTATTGAAGATATATTGCTATTCCTTCTCTGTGAAGGCAGTTTTCTTTTTCCCTTTCACTGTTAGGGATTGAAAAGATAATTTTTAGCAGATCAATAGCTAGTCCAATATGTTGTTTACTCAGCAAGCATATCTCACACATACCTAATACCTAACAGGAGAGCTATTATTGGTGTTGCCAACGGGCTAAGCTTACGGTAGTTTATCATCATCCACTAATACCCAACTTGTTTTGACAGGTGTAAAATTGGAGACTTAACAGGGACATACCAAGCATCACTGCCATAAATCTTTAAGAACAACACTAATTCCTATAATTTTTCCAAACACATAATGTGTATTCTAAAATCATATCTTGGTTAGATTTTGCCATTTCAAGGGCATACATTTGGCCCTTCCTATGATCACAACCTTATATGGTCAGGCAACCAATATGAAGATTCTTTCAGTTGCTAAATATGTTTAGCCATATTATATAATTGAAAAGTGAGGAAATAACTAAGAGTCATCAAGTTTAGGGTAATATTCAGTGTATTGACTGACCTGCTAAGATCCCCAATCTGCATAAAGGAGCATGATGGCATATGAGCACCCTGGTCTAGTGTCAGCTCAGCAACTATCTCTGCTATTAACTAATCCATACATGTTTTTTTTCACTCATTCAAACCTTACCCTGACCTTACCCTATGCCTCAGGTCACTTTCTAAATTTATAGGTTTTTATTTTTGAGGACTTTGTGACAATATACTAACTTAGATTTGAGAACTAAGTGAGGGCTTCAATTATCTGTTGTAGAAGCTGACATCAGCCTCTACTTCACAACGATCAGTTGCCTTTCATTAGGCAAGTTGAGTATCAACTTACTTGGCTATCTTGACCCTAGTAATTCTATAACCAATCAGCTACTGCCATACATCCCTCTGGAGAAAGGTGCTAATTGCCATTGTGGCCCTAATGCCTATTTTGGCAATTATATCCACATTGTTTTTGATGGTTAAGTGATAGGGACACTAGGGAGTTGTTTGCTTGCTTGTTTTTGTTTCTCAGCATCTACTTTAGGCAACTCTAACTTCAATGGTCCATTACCACAGAGCTTCTCAAAAATGGCATTCCTCCACTTTCTCCATTAGTATACAACCTGGTGCCAAATTTCTAAAGGAACATAGTCTGAACTTACACAGAGAACATACTTATATGGAGCATTTTGTTTCTTGCATAAGAAATTAGTAATTGTGTTCTGATATTTTTGAGACTCCTTTCACATTGTATCATTTACCATGAATGTTTGAGTCTCTCTCCTAATTCACTATAGGTCATTGTACCTCCAATATTTCAGAGAGCCTTCCAACAAAATATTAAGAACCATTTTAGTTCCTAGTGCCAATACTTGAAATTATGAATCATTTTTATATGCTCACACATTTATAACATTTCTTATATCGAGCATTAAATTCTGTATCCCTTGCTGCAACATCCTTATGATCTATTTCCAATTATGTTAACAAGGTTATGGACAATATTAGCTAGGTCCTGAAATCCTTTCAATTTGTGATCTATTTTCTTTTTGAACACTGGTTCTGCAAAGACCTTACCTTAATTACCAAGCTGAAAACACCTAAGGTTGGAAATACGAATTCGGAGGAAAACAAAAATCTTCTGTGAGGTTACGCCTTTTGAGAAGAAAGGCTACTCTGCTCACTCTAGGTGAAAAGAACTGTTCCTGCTGGCCTGACAGAGTCAGATAATTTGAGATACTCATGAGTCCTAGGCTTATCAGTTTTTATCTCATAACTCAGGGATCTACTTTTTTTTATTAGAGCCATGATTATACACTGGAGGCTTATTCTTTCATTGAATTAAAAACATTCAGTGACACAAATTATAATGTAAAATAATCTTTACAGACAGAGCAAGGACACATTTTTGAAAACTGAGATTTTTTGAATTGTTATCATACGCATTTTGAAACTCAAAATAGCTAAAACCTAGAAGAATCTAACTGTAAATTTTATGAAATCCATAGTAAATACTGGAAAATCTCAAGTACCTCATTTCCAACTTGATCAACTTTTCAGAGCCGGGTAAGAAAGGGCTTTGGAGTGGAAGAAGGAAGTAAAGACATGAGAATGTGAAAAGATAAATAGCTAGAATCATCAGAGTGATTTCTCAAGAAAGGTGTCTATTCTGAATGGAATGGCCCGTGTTTAAGTTTTGTAATCAGAAAGTAGAATGTAACTGGCTATTCATTCTAGAACTCTAGGAGGGGCAGCATACTTGAGGATATTTTAATTGAAGTTAAAAGAGAGCATTGATTTTTTGGGGGGTGAAGTGATTGAGAAAAAAGGAAAAAAGAGAAAAAACAGTGTGATGATTGTGGAGGGGGGGGGGGAGTGTAGGAGAGGTAAATGGTGATAGACCCAGACTTGTCTTGGATTGGTAAACACACAATACAGTAGAGTTGTGCACCTGAAACCTATATAATTTTGTTAACTAGTATCCACTCAATAAACTTAAAAAATAAAAAAGAAGGCATCAATTACTAGCAACATCTCCATTTTACTATGACAAATCAGAATGCAGTAGACAGAGATTACTAGAGTACCACTTCATGTGTACCTGAGGCCATTTTATGGAAGGTAATTTCCATTGGGATTGAGAAGCCGTGACTTGTTTTTCCCATTCAGTTTGAAGTGGAATAGATTTGATTCTAAGATATTGCAAACTTAAAAGGGTTTCTTTCCTCTGGTGTAACAACACCTGAGACTGAATGGGTATGTCTTATCAATTTCAAGGGAGGTTATGGACATACTCACTTGTTCCAAGCAATACCTGAATAGTTTGGAGAGCCAAGGGAAGTTAGATGTTAGCTTACTAAAAAAGAAAGAAACTTAAATTAATTGGATTTACCCAAAAGGGACAGAGTATAAATTTAAATAAACTATATCAAATTTTCTGTCATCAGGCAGAATAGGGGCTAAAATTAGAAGTGGAAGTCTGTTAAAAAGAAATAAAAAATTATAATTATTCAACACTAGAGGTTACATAAATGTAAAATTTACATTTGTTGCATTATGTATGATGTCTATCTATTATAAAAAAACATTCATGGTCAGATATATGAGAAACTACAATTAAAATAAAGAGGTTGCAGTTATTTTTCAATTGTTCTAATGCAAATACATTAGTTTTATTATCAGAAAAAGGCTTATAAGAACTTTATATATGATTTTATTATTTTTCTCTGAAAAGTTAAAATGCCTGAGGATTTCAACATGGTTATAGACTTTGCAATAGTTATTTTGACGCTCCAAAAAATGTCCAACATTTGAGGGCACAAATAAGTTTAATTTTACACTATTTCAGAACATAAAAGTCATATAAAATATACTATAAGCAATAAAAGTCCCCATTGGCATGATGGATTTTTTTTTTTTTCCATTTTTCTGAAGCTGGAAACAGGGAGAGACAGTCAGACAGACTCCCGCATGCGCCCGACCGGGATCCACCCGGCACGCCCACCAGGGGCGACGCTCTGCCCACCAGGGGGCGATGCTAGGCCCATCTTGGGCGTCGCCATGTTGCGACCAGAGCCACTCTAGCGCCTGGGGCAGAGGCCACAGAGCCATCCCCAGCGCCCGGGCCATCTTTGCTCCAATGGAGCCTTGGCTGCGGGAGGGGACGAGAGAGACAGAGAGGAAAGCGCGGCGGAGGGGTGGAGAAGCAAATGGGCGCTTCTCCTGTGTGCCCTGGCCGGGAATCGAACCCGGGTAACATGATGGATTTTTATAATGATATAATCCTTAATGAATTATACTTCCATTTAACAAAGTTTAATAAGGAATTCCTTTTGCTTGCATTGTTATTAATTATTTCATCTAAATTGCCTTGGGCATCTCTGCTATAAAATTGTTCAACATAATATTTCTTTCTGTGTCAGTCACATAGTACATGCAAATCCCCCAACCATGAATAAGACAAACTTCATTTTCTTTAAAATGCAGACCTTGCTTTCAGGAAATATTTAAGTTAAACATTAAGATGTGCTAAAAGAAAATATGACTTATGCTTAATGGACTAAATAGAGTTCTGACCACAGATGCATTACTATATAGCAGTACTTTTTGCTACTTTTTAGAAAGGAAAATAGATGGAATCTACATTGTCTTTTTTACATTAACTTTCCTTTTCAATCATGCGTGTGTTCATTTTCATTTAGCTCACACCTCTATGAAAGCATTTGCATAGCTTCTATTTGCAGAGATGACTAAAATTGATTACAAAAGATTGTAAAAGCCTGCCAATAACAAAAGTGATGAAGGGAGAGAAATTCAAGAAGTGTTCATAATTGTCTATTTTCAGAGCCCATTCCACCACTTTAATTTATAACCTCTAGTCTCAATCCATCAGTGCTTCCCCACTGTTGGTTTGCTTGTGTTATTTTGTTAGTTTCCCATTTTGTTTTCGTCTTTGGTTATTCCAAACCTTTATGGTTTTCTTTATATTTTCCTTCCTTATTTTCAGCAGACAACAATGTTTTCTTCATAGAGATCACACATTTTATCAAAACCAATTTATTTTTTCCCTTTTTTGTTTAATTTCCAAGAAACAATAAAATATTACTAATTTTCTTCCAGTTTCATGATAAAATATTTTTTTCTTTGGTTTCTGGGCAAGCCTTTCTAACCAGACTCTATTTTCCATCCCCTCCTGACACAATTGTGATTGTCTCCATGAATTAAATTATCTTCTTTTGTTTAATATATAGCACTCTGTTTGATGGTCTCCATTAAATTAAATATCTCTCAAATTACAAAAAAAAACCCCAAACCTTAAACAAAGGCATCCCTTCTTATTTTCATGTACCTTTGTAGCTACTGCCCTAATGCTCTTCTTTTTCAACACACGCACTTAATAAATATGTGCTTCTTTGTCTACTAAGAACCTCAAACTGATATTTTATTGAACTACACAGTTCTCCATTTTTAATCATGTATCTCTTTATTTTTTCACAGTTATCTCTGCTTGATATGCATTTACTTCTCTTCTCAGTCTGCCTAACTTTGCTGTAATTCTACAAATACTTATTTAGCATGTCTAATGGGTAAGGTATCTTAGTTTTTGTGACCTGTCATTATTTAATTGCTTCTCTTATAACAGTCTTTAAAACAAAACAAAATAAAACACAAAAACAACACCTAGAACACAGGTGGCAGTTGATACATATTTTTAAATAAATGGTTACAAATGCAATTGCTATATTGTTGCAGGAAGCAACACCTGAATGGAGGAGACCAAAGATACTCAGACAACTTAATAGAGGAAGAAGAATTTATTAGTAGCTGATGGAGCCCTTGGGGCTAGCAGTACCAAAGCACAAGCTCCCCAAAGTTAGATTTCTTTACATCTTATATACCTTTTACAGTGTCCATGCAAGGGGTGAGTGATTCCTTTGTCTGAGGTCCTACATGCACCTCATGACTCAAGTTGGGGAAGGGGGAGTTTGGGTGATGCAGCAAGAGAAAGGGGCTTCCAGACCACTAGTCCTATCTCTTTACAGATCCTGTTTTTCTTCTAAGTATTGTAAGAGTGTCCAGGAGACCAGTTAGAGATCTATAGGATGTGGTTAATCTATAACTGGCTGAGTCAGTCATTCCTGCAGGCTCCTTCCCCTGCATTCTTCTGGTTTCTCCCTTCTCAATATGAGCTATGGGTTCCAATAAAGATTTTCTCGGGAGAAATGATATCTAAACTGAGACCATAGGACTGCATATAAATTCATAGGTGAAAAGAATGGCATAGACAGAAAAAAATGCCTCAGAGGAAAGCATGTATCAGTAGCCTAAAAAAAATAAAATGACCAGGTGGTGGCGCAGTGGATAGAGCGTCAGACTGGGATGCGGAGGACCCAGGTTCAAGACCCCGAGGTCGCCAGCTTGAGTGTGGGCTCATCTGGTTTGAGCAAAGCTCACCAGCTTGGACCCAGGGTCGCTGGCTCAAGCAAGGGGTTACTCAGTCTGCTGAAGGCCCACGGTCAAGGCACGTATGAGAAGGCAATCAATGAACAATTAAAGTGTTGCGACGCACAACGAAAAACTAATGATTGATGCTTTTCATCTCTTTGTTCCTGTCTGTCTGTCCCTATCCCTCTCTCTGACTCTCTCTCTGTCTCTGTAAAAAAAGAAAAGAAAAAAAATGATACAAATATATGTTCACCAGATTAAAGATCAATGAAGCTGGAGAAATGAAAGGACAGTGGACAGTAGATAAAGCAAAAGATGTAGCATTGGCTCACAGAAACCTTGTGGTGCAATACATGTATTGTATTTACTTTAACCTAAAGACAATCAAAAGTCATTCAAGTTGCTTAAGTAGAAAATTTTACTTGATAAAATTTAATTTTTCAAATGTTTCCTTTAGCTGTGGGGGAAAAAGGGAAACCTATTAACAAACTGTACAACAGTAGTTTACCCTGATCCGTGGGATGCATTCTAAGACCCATAATGGATGCCTGATACCCCAGACAGTGCTTAACCCTATATAGCTTTTGTTTTCACTCATACACACATACTTGTGACAAAGTTTAATTTATAAATTAGGCACAATATAAGATTAACAACAATAACTTATAATGAGATAAATTATTATAAGTACTATAATAAAAGTTATGTGCCTGTGGTCTCTCTATCTCTAACTTATTTTATTGTACTTGCCTTCTCACTTTAAAGGAAGCATTTTACAGTGTCCCTTTGGCATATTTAAGTTGCCAGCATTACTACTCTTGTACTTTGGGGCCATTATGAAATGAAAATAAAGGTTACTTGAACACAAGACTAAGCTACCTAACAGTTGATATGATAACCAATACAACTAACTATAAGTGGCTAACAGGCAGGAGCATACAAAGCATAGGTAGCTGGGCAAACAGATGATTCACATCCCGGGCGGAAGAGAGCAGGACCTCACAAGATTTTGTCCTGCTACTCAGAACAGTGTGCAATTTAAAACTTACGAATTTTTTATTTCTGAAAATTTTTACTTAATATTTTCACACCGCAATTGACTGTAGGTAACTTAAAATGCAGAAAGTGAAGACTTCAAAAAGGGAACTATTGCCTGACCAGGTGGTGGCGTAGTGGATAGAGAGTCGGACTGGGATGTGGAAGGACCCAGGTTCAAGACCCCGAGGTCGCCAGCTTGAGCGCGGGCTCATCTGGCTTGAGCAAAGAGCTCACCAGCTTGGACCCAAGGTCGCTGGCTCCAGCAGGGGGTTACTCGGTCTGCTGAAGGCCCACAGTCAAGGCACATGTGAGAAAGCAATCAATGAACAACTAAGAAGTCACAACGCGCAACGAAAAACTGATGATTGATGCTTCTCATCTCTCTCCTTTCCTGTCTGTCTGTCCCTGTCTATCTCTGCCTCTGTAAAAAAAAAAAAAAAAAAAAAAGGAACTATTGTCTATAGGATCGGTGATCTTTCTAGACAAAGGTGTTGGCTATAAATGATTGAGGTAGACACACTCAATAGCAATTTAAAAGAGACAAATAATAGTTGTCTTTGATGAGTGGTTGAGAGTGAAAAGAGTAATGAATCAAATAGAATTGAGGACAGAGAAGATATTTATTCCATTTTGAACATTCTCAATTTGTGGGAGACATTACAGTATTAGGGATGTAGAAATGGAAATTGAAACTACAGACCTATAGCTCTGAAAAAAAAAATGCCTGAGCTGTTGATATAAATTTGGAAACCATAGGTTTATCCTTAAGGGAAAAGCAGTTTCTCTCTCTTTTTTTTTTTTTTTTTTTTTTGTATTTTTCCAAAGTGAGAAGCGGGGAAGCAAAGAGAAAGACTCCTGCTTGCGCCAGACTGGGATCTACACAGCATGTCCACTAGTGGGAGATGCTCTACCCATATGTGCCATTGCTCTGTTGCAATAGGAGCCATTCTAATGCCTGAGGTGGAGGCCATGGAGCTATCCTCAGTGCTGGGGCAAACTTTGCTCCAATAGAGCCTTGGCTACAAGAGAGAAAGAGTGAGATAGAGAGAAAGGAGAGGGGGAAAGGTGAAGAAGCAGATGGATGTTTCTCCTGTATGCCCTGGCTGGGAATTGAACCCAAGACTTGTACACGCCAGGCAGACGCTCTACCGCTGAGCCAACCAGCCAGTACCAGGGGGAAAGCAGTTTCTAGTAATGATGAGATCAAGGGTAGAACTATAAGTGTCACAAGTAGTACAGAGGAGAGAGGAATATTTCTAGTTTTTTAGAATCTTTTACTAATGAAAGGAAGAGCAGCATCTGATATTTTTTTAGTATTATTTGGATAAAAGTCTTGATTTCTTACTTTAACTTCTACATATCACAATGAAGAACTTTTTATTTTTACTATCAGCCATGAAGTATTCAAACTAAACAACCAGTGTGCTAGATGGATATTGAAGTTGTTCATCAAAAGTTTTGACTCAAACACCATTTATCAAAAAGATTCTTGTCTGTGTAATTCCTGGAATTAAATAGATACCCTTTCTATGGATATCACTATTATTTTCTGCTGGCCATCACCACATTATTTATTACTCCTCATTGATGTTGAAACTTCTTAGACTCAGTAAGGGCAGGAGTTTGGGGTTTTTCTCTAACATTCAGCCAAATGGCTGGCACATAGTAAGCACTTAAACTGATTCCATTTAGCTTGTGATATCTTTCATGTTCTCAGTGCAAATAGAGTCAGGTAGCCAGCACCATCTATGTCCCTTAAGCTATTTGTTTATTTGATCTTTACATCTTTTCTTTAGATTTTACATTTGTCTGTTTTTTTTTCCAAGGATAAAACTTCCCAAAACTTTAAGGAGAATTTGTTTTATCGTGTAATTATTGGGTTCTTTTATTTTTTTAGGCTTATACATTTTCTCAGATCATATAAATCATTCTTGGAAGAAGGATAAAATATACTGTTGTAATCAGGTGAGGTTACATCAAGATAGAGGACAACAACTAAGAAGGAGGGAAAACCCACGGGCAGAAGAAACAGCTTTCCCCCTCAATCCTGTGGGATGATGAAAATACTTAGTCTAAGGCAAAGCACTCCTCCACTTTTAGGCAGGCATTCCAATCAGGGAAAGTTACTACTGGAGGTAGAATGTGCCTAGAGAAAGAACTGCGTTGACAGGTGTATGGCATAAGGCAGAAGTTATTTCTCAATATCTTTTCCCAAGGTCTTTCTCAATATCAAAAGGATCTGAAGTGACTAAAGTCAGATAACTCAATCCCCCTTCAACAGAAAGAATGGGTTTGAGAAGCTGGCAGTAAAATCAGTGGCAGGAGATAGTTTAAGTGTAGGCTCTATAGCCCAGACACACCTGTATTAAATCCTAACTCCAATGCCTACCACATTGTGACATTAGTAAATTATTTGATCTCTTTAAACCTCAGTGTCTCTTTTGTAAAATCACGCAGACATCATAAAGTACCATTGTGGGGTATAAAAAACACAGCAATCCAGGACATAGTAAGCACTCAGTAAACGTTCAGCTGCTGTTAGCATTATCAACAATATTATTATTGTCTATATGATGGCAACAGAGAGCTTTCTGTTTCTTCCTTTTATTTCAGCCACCAAGTTTAGAATCACAGAAGAATAATATCAAATTCCATTTGCTACTATGGAAAGAAGCTGTGATATTTTGGTGAACTGCATTCCAATGGAAGTTTGCAAACAGAAGAGTTCTGTGATGGTGCCAGGGCAATCCTGAGCAGGGGGTGGGAAGAGGTTAGCACTGACAAAGTAACTGAAATTGCAAGGACACTACCTTCACCCCCTTTCACCTCAAATGCCCTTGTTAATATGCAAAAAAGTCTGCAAATACATTAAAAGCAGCTGCATTACATTAGCAGCACCCTGAGCACTTTTTAACTTGTTTTGTTTTCCTGCTATAAAAGCACAAGTAACTACTCATCTACAATTTTCAATATATTTTTCTTGTTTTTACTTTTCTATCAGCAAATACCATTTCTTCTTGTTTGTTTATGGTTACTCTTCCCAAATTTTGACTTTATTTTGATTTCTAATGTGATACAATCTTCTAAGGTGTTACCCATTTAACCCTGCTTGATCTAATCAACACTTTGTAAGCATGTGCTTTTTATGAAAACTTGTTACACCAAAGAAGAAAGTGAGAAAACTGAACAAAAAAAGGTTGCTGAATATCAGACAGATCTATAATCATAAAGTGTACTAAAATTCTGTAACACTGTTTCAAAAACACCAATTTCTTTTAGACTAGTAAAATATTAAATACTTGTGGCATTGTGAGATGTCTATTTGTCCAATAAAACATAATATAGTAGAGTAAGCACCTAGGCTCAGCTGTAACTATTTTAATGCTTCAGTCAAAGCATTTATCAATATTTAAAAACCCAACATTTAATAATTATATATATGCACACATATATAGACACACACTGCTGATACATAGAAAATATATGCATATATTTTTAATACAAATACATTTTTTTTAGATTTTATTTATTCATTTTTTAGAGAGAGGAGAGAGAGAGAGCGACAGAGAAGGGGGGAGGAGCAGAAAGCATCAACTCCCATATGTGCCTTGACCAGGCAAGCCTGGGGTTTCGAACCAGCGACCTCAGCATTCCAGGTCAACAGTTCTACCCACTATGCCACCACAGGTCAGGATACAAGTACATATTTTTAATATAACATTTAAAGAATATGTGTATGTGTGTTTTACTCTAGGTTCTAAATATCCCAAGATGAAATACTTATCAACTTTATATTCCTTTTCTCTCCCTCTTTGGATTAAATTCATCAGACAGAGGCAGAAAAATGTGATGGGAGAACAACCCGACTTTGGATTCAAACATGCCTGCCTTTGAATATTGGCTTTGGCACTTATTAACTGAAGGACATTTATCAAGTTACTTCACCTTTCTTATCTTCAGTTTTCTTATCCACCTGTGGGGTTGGTATTACCTTTTTCAAGGGTTGTCCGAAAAATTGATTTGATAGTCTATCCACAGTGCCTGAAACATAATAGGTACTTAGGACATTGAAATAATTATCATTATAAAAAAGACTTCTGGAATATTTGCATAAGCATGTCATTTGGCAACAATACAATTTCATGGTTTTAAAAACTAATCACAACATTTATCAGTTAAGACAAAACAAAGTGAAACCCAGTCAATCAATTGTCTGATGTAACACTTTGCTCAAAGTAAAGAAAATAGGAAATAAATTTATAATTGATATAGAATGTTCTGTTTTTTGCATAATGATTATAATTTTGATTATATTGATATATAGTAGATGATTGTCATTATGTTGTGATTTCAGGTATAAAATTTTTCATCCCTATAAGATTTTCATTTTCTCCCTAAAATTTTCATCTTGGTATCATTGCTTGGCATTAAGCATTACTTTGGATGAAATTTATTATGTAAAATACATAAAAGAGCTACTGACTAGGATCCACAATAATATTATAATAGAATTTGTTTATCAGATAGTTTGCAATGTATCCTAGAGCAGACAGCTCATGGTGAGGGTGAAGAGACTTTTATTTTTGTTGGGGAAGGAAGGGGTTAGTGGAGGAGGAGGTGGCATTGATATTCACACTCAATAACCAAATGGGGGAGAATGGTTCATTGTAAGCTTCAAGATGAATTAGCCACATGACCTAAAAAAAGCACTAGCAATGCAGACTGTATCCTTCATTTCCATGTACAAAAATACTTCTAATATCTAGATAACCCTGCTAATTTTAATGAGATACTGATAAGACATATATAAATTTCCAATTAAACAAACTAGGTCTATATATTATAATGACAGAACCACGAATTAGGTTCTTTTGATCAGGTAAAACTTAAAAGCAAACATTATGATATAACACATCAGATTTAAAAGTGTGAAAATGAACGTCATATAAAAGGCAACAAGTCCTATATGAGAAGTAACCTAATTGACCTAATGACCAAGGCACTCAGCCTGAGTACTATATGAATAAAGCAGTTCAAATACTTTGTCTTGATAATGAATAAACTGTTAGAGAACCTTGACTAATCGAAGGTGGCTGTATTTTTTATTAGATCCCTAAAATGAGAATAAATTAGTAAAATTATTGTAACAAATTTGTATAGACGATTAAGAATTAACATTAGAATAAATATTAAAATTAAGGTAAATATTAAATGCTAAAATATCTCATTTAAATCTAGGTTGTGGTCCTGGCCAGCCGGCTCAGTGGCAGAGTGTTGCCCAGCACATGGATGTTCTAGGTGCAACTCCCAGTCGGGCCACACAGGAGAAGCCAGCATTCCTTCTCCACCCTTCCCTCTCTCCCTTCTCTCTTTCTCTTTCTCTCTCTCTCTCTCCTTCCTTCCCGTTTTCATGGCTAGTTTGTTTTAAATGCATTGTTCTGGGCGCTAAGGATGGCTTTGTGGAGCCTCCACCTCAGACATTAAAAATAGCTCGGGTTGCTAGCATGGTCCCAGATAGGCAGCTCACTGGCCCCATATGGGGATTGCAGGTGGAGCCCAGTCAGGGCACATGTGGGAGTCTGTCTCTCTGTCTTCCTTCCTTTCACTTGGAAAAGAAGAAAAATAAATAAATAAAATAAATCTAGGATGTTAGCTACTTTAAAAACTAGTTCCAAAATAAAGATTAAAATCACTTTTAAATGGAATATAATTATATTTCTATTTGTAATACAATTGATTTTTATGGTATCTAAAATGTAGATTGTTTAATATTACTTAATATTAATAAATTGCAAATTAACAAAATACAAAAAAAATTGCTTCACTCTTTATCCAAAAAAGACACTCGGAAATTAAAGAATAGGTGTTTAATAATTATAAATAATAATGTGACAGTTATTTAGATAAAATCTCTGTCTTTTGAACCATTTTCTTTGGATAAATTACCATATAGGATGTGAGTAAAAGGTATGATCCATATTGAAGTACTTGTTACATATTGCTAAATGGTTCTACAAAAATAATGTTTTAATGTGTAATCTCTCAGCCACGTACAGATTCACCTACAGTTTATATTTAACTCATTCTTGATGCTTACAAGAGCTTGCTTTTTTTCTTTTTATTAAGTTTTAAAAATTTTACTTATCGATTTTAGAGGGAGGGCAGAGAGAGAGAGACAGAGAAGGTGGGGAGGACAAGTGGGAAGCATCAACTCATAGTAGCTGCTTCTTGTATGTTCCTGGATCAGGCAAGCCCAGGGTTTTGAACCAGCAACCTCAGCATTCCAGGTCGACAGTCCATCGACTGTGCCACCACGTCAGACAGTTTTTTGTTTTTGTTCTTGTTTTTTGTCTTCTACATCTTTAATCAGTGCCTCTCTCCAGGCGCCTTTCTCTGACAGTAGACATCCTGTCTATTCTTAAAAAGAACCCTTCTTGAGCTATCTGGTATCTTCCCTTTCACACCTGGCAAACATATCTTTCTTCACTCGTCTATACTTCCTCACTTCCCTAAAATCTCGATTTAAATCTTTGCTATCCCATCGTAACAACCTAACTCCACTAAGAACATTTTTATTCTTGTTTGATTTGATGTCTTAGTGACACTTGGCTCTCTCAAACACTTCTTTTTAACTGAGCTGTTACCTGAATTCCAGTCTGTGATGTATTTTTTCTCCTGCTTAAGAAAAAATGATCAGGAGATGTTTGTCAAAAGTTTGAAAAATTGAACGTCTTAGAATTAATTAGTATTTGAACTTCACCTGCAGATAATTAATACCAATTACTTTGTCAATTGAAATATTATGCATCCATTTGTTTATATATTGGTGATTTGCAAATAGTAAATGCTGGCAGCACCAATATTCTTCCAATCGTGTGCTGCAGAAAACTAATAATGATGTCTTCTACAGGATTCTGTTATCAAATAAGTTCATGGAATGCTGAGTTATATAAGTAAGTATAAGCAGATTTATTTTTCTATAAAAGTAAACCAAATCTTATTATGCAAATCATTTTACTATTTGCCTTTTTTTTTTCCAAATTAATTTGAAAGTTCAACCCGTACTGTATGAAACTCGAGTTAGTAATGAGCCAGGAAACCAAGTTTTGTAAACAATGATCTAGAAGAAAGAAGAAATTATGTACATGTAGGTTTGTATTAACCTTGTCTATTTTTATGGCATTATGATCTTTGGAAAATACATTTAACTGCTTAAAGTTTCAAGTTATTTATGTCTGAAGGAAGGTTATTAAGGAATAGATTAAAAGACTGCTGTGAGAGTTACTTTTGCTAATATAATAAGACATAGATATAGTTACAGTGGAAAAAATTTGTCTCTCTTCTCTATACTTTATAAAATAAAAAAACATTTAAAAATAGGATTAACATTTGACAAATTTAATAAGTAAAATAAGTCAATTTTATAATTTGTTTACTCTTTCTAAGGTATTTTATTTATCCCTCAGTCTGAATATCTTAACCTCACTCTAAGCATATCTATCCTTTAAAAAAGGATAATATGTATTCCCTTCTCAATAATGAAGAACAATTTAATTTTGTTCAATTTATTAAAGCATCTCTTTTGTGCAAGACTTGTATAGACACTAATGGACAGCAAGCTTAAAGAAAAAAATCAGGAATAAGTGACACTCACAAATCTTATAAATCATAATTAAATACGTAAATTTAAAAAATCAATGCCCTTTAAAGAATAATAAGACTTTTAGGGGCACTGAGAACACAGGATTTATTTTTCTGGTTGTCTTAGTGAAAGATGACGACACGAGTAGAAGAGAAGAGGACTAGAGGGATGAACCAATTACTCCTGTCCCCACATTTACACGATGGTGGCTACGCTTGCCCCCTTTCACAGCCCAATAGGTTTCAAAACTGCTCTTTTAACTGCAGGATTTCTTATTTAAAACAATCTTATTACTACATGTAAAAGCTGTGCTGATCCAATTAAAACAACAATGTGATGCCTATGGCCATGGCCACTTGCTTTCCCAGTTTGAAATACATAGCCCAAAAAACAAAGTTAAAACTCCAAAGTATTCAAGGGTCTTCCACAAATTTTCTGCAGTTGACACCATATGGTTTACCTTCATCCCCCTTCTTCATTATAGATTTTTAAGAGCAGCTGTTTTGCAATACAAATGACATATAATAAACTAGATATGTTAAGTATACCATTCAATCTTTTTTGATTTATGTACACATCCATGAAGCCATTGTCACAATCAAACTAATAAACATATTAATCACCCCCAAAAGATTCTCTTTCTCTCTTTCTATTCTCTACCTTCCTATTCCCAGATAACCACTGACCTAATTTATCACTAGAGGTGAATTGACTTTTTCTAAAATTGTATATATTATAAATAAATTCATAAAGTATGCACTCAATGTCAACTGAATTCTTCTGCCAAACAATTTTAAGATTCATTCATGTTGCTACATGTATCAAGTATTTATTGATGGACAATATTTCATTGAATGTATCTTAGTTTTTTCTTTTCTTTTTTAAAAGATTTTATTTATTCAATTTAGGGAAGGGAGAGAGAGAGAGAGAGTGAGAAAGAGGAGGAGCAGGAAGCATCAACTCCCATATGTGCCTTGACCAGGCAAGCCCAGGGTTTCGAAACAGTGACCTCAGCATTCCAGGTCAACACCCTGTCCATGGTGCCACCACAGGTTAGGCTATTTATTTTTCTATATTCATTTGCTGATGAACATTTGAGTTATTTAGAGGTTTCAGTTATTAAAATAAACCTTTTTTGCCTTCATTTTTAAAATAAACTTTTTAAAAATAACATATAACGGAATTGTATTTTGTATTTTTCTCTGTTCTTCATTCACTTTTTTCTTTCTTCCTATCTTCATTTGGCTTACTTTTTAAAATCTCATTTTATTATCATTGTTGACCTATTAATTATAACTCTTTGCTGTGTTATCTTATTAGCTGCTTTAAGGTTTATAGTATACACTTATTCTTTATTACAGTTTACCTTTAAATTATATTAAGCGACTTCATATGTGAGGTAAGAACTCCACAACTATATAATTTAATTTTTCCTCTCCTAATTTTTGTGTTCTTTTTATACAGTTTATTCTATATATATTATAAAGTATTCAACATATTTCAATATCTTTTACTTTAAACATCTGACTATATCTTATATCTCCTAAGTAGATTTCAGTAATAAGAAAATCAGTCTTGTTTGAAGGACTTCCTTTTACATTTCCTTATCTGTAGTCATGCTGGTGATGAATTCTTTCAGCATTAATATGTCTGAAAAGGTCCATATATTTTTCTCTGGGAAAGAAATCCTTAGGTTGACAGGTTTATAATTTTTGTTTGTTATTTTTTTTAACTTTTTAATACTTTAAAGAACTTATTCTATCTAGCTCAAGATTTGGATATAAAATATCAAACACATTCTCATTCTCATCTTTCTTTCTTCATATATAATGTGTTTTTAAAATGTTTTGTTCTCTGCCTTTTTTTTTTTTTTTTACTTTAGAGGAGGGGAGGTAGAGAGATGAACTCCTGATAGGGATCCACCCACCAACACCTGTCTGGAGCAGATGCTCTAATCAAGTGAGAGTTATCCTCAACATGGGGGGGGTGTGGGGGGGTTGACATTTGAACCAATTGAGCCACTGGATGCAAGAGGGGAAGACAGAGAAAAGGGGAAGAGTGAGTGGAAGAGAAGCAGATGGTAGTTTCTCATGTGTGCTTTGATCGAGATTGAACCCGGACATCCACACACCAGGCCGAGGCTCTCTGTTCACTGAGTCAACCGGACACAGGACCTTTTCTGTTTGTTTTTAAGAATATTTTTTATAATTACTAATTTAAAGTATCTGTTTATGATGTCACCTTGTGTGGTTTTCTTCATGTAGTTTGTGGTTTTGATTTATAGAGATTCTTGTATCAGTGATTTTATAGTTTTTATTAAATTTGGAAACTTTTCAATCATTATTCTTCAAATATATTTTGTGCTTCTTTTCATTCCTTTCAAGTGTGCTGCTTGAAGTTGTCTCACAGTTTCTGAAAGATCTATATTATTGTTTCTTTTCTTTCTTTTTCTTTTGGAAAGGCTATGTTGATAATCTCCCTTCTGCTCTGTCTATTCTACTGTATATTTCATATAACATGTTTTTCACCCTAGATATAGTTTTCATATCTAGCATTTTAAATAGAACTCTATATCTTCCATGTCAAATTTAACATGCTCAATCTTTGTAGCTTTCAGGTGAAATAGTTATAATACCTGAATTAATATCCTGGTCTACAAACCCTATTTTCTATGTTAACTCTGGGTCAGTATCAGTTGACTGATTTCTCTCCTCATTATAAAAAATCATTTCCTTTCTTTTTGCATGCCTTCTAATTTTTGAATGTATGCTCTTAATTTTGATTTTACCTTATTGAGCACTGGATATTTTTGTATTTCTAATATGTTTATTAATATACGGGGTGGGCAAAAGTAGGTTTACAGTTGTTCATGAAGTGACCAGCCATCACTACCTAAAAGATAAATCATAATTTAGGATACAAAATAATAATACAATAAGAAGAAGACAAATAATACAAATAAATAATATAATAATTAATGAATAATAATACAGTAATTAACTTTTATATATTCACAATTGTAAACCTACTTTTGCTTTCCCCTGTATGTTGTTTTTTTTCTAAAAATATATTTTAAGAAATATAATATTTATATTATATATATATATATATATATATATATATATATATATATATATACACATATTTATCCTGGGATGCAGTCAACCTACCTGGGAGCAGTTTGATCTCTTTGAGTCTTTCTTTTAAGCTTTGTTAGAACAGATTTTGGCCTAGAACTAATTTTCCCCACTGCTTAAATGATATAATTCTGATAACCCATTGCCCTAAGAATTAGGAGACTTTACACTCTTTTTAGAAAGAACAAACCCTATTCTGCAGACCTGTGTGAGTGTCAGAGATTGTGACTTTTAATCCTTTGCAGGTATTTTCTTCTCCAGATCAGACAATTTCCTCACTTGCACTTGGTGATCAGTGCTATGCTGAACTCTCAAGGGGGACTCTAAAGATCTCAGGTTTTTTCTACGTATAAAGCTCTTTTCTGTGGTGCTAAGCCCCAGGTGTCCCAGACTATTTGGTTTACAAGATTCTCCACTCCATCCATCTGTTCTCAGAGCCAGCATGGCTCTGGCATCACAGTCTGGGATTATATACTGCAAACCTGGGCAGTCACGGGTCTCAGCGCATTTGCTGTACATCTCTCAAGCATCAATGTACTCTTGCTTTATGTTTGGTGCCTCAACAACTGTCTTTTTCTTTATATAGTTTGCCTCTTAGTTTTTTTATCAGGCTAGAAGATAATTTCTGTCCTTGAAAATTCATCTTGTCCAAGAATACAGGTAGGTCCTCCTTAGAGCTGAAGATCTAGTCATAACAAATTTCTAGTCTGTTTTTAAAGCACAGCATGTTCCTGCTGTATATGCTCACAGAGGTTTATGCTCTTTGCCATTCTATCTTATATATCCTTGCTCTCTTCTCGACCTGATCAACACCCACTTAATTTTCAAACCACACTCCAGTTCCCTGATTAGTTTTCCTAGGTGCTTCAGACACAATTTGCCCTTTATTTTCCTTCTTACGCAGCACTTATTACTTCATTATAGCCCCAAGAACACTTTTATAAGTATTTAGTTTTTCCTTTTTGCTCAGCAACTTTTTACATGTTCTACTATCTTGCATGTTCAGAATATAGCATAGTAAAATTTGTGGATGAAATAATATTCAATAGATTCACAACATCGTGTCTGTCTTCTGTGATCAGGAGAACAAAGATCTAGCATAAAAATAAGAAACTGAAGCAAGATGGGTATATTGCTAAAAACTTTTCTAAGTTTCAATTTATAATAAAAATGCATTTGATGGTAGATACTAGTTGAATATATATGTCTATTATCTAGGAAAAATAATTTCTCACTTAACTTTTTTTAAAAAAATTTATTTCTATATATTTTTAAATTTCTGGTATAGAGAAAATTTGCATAATTTATACAACTACCAACATAGTATAATTTATGATTTATTAAAGCTATCTCAGGCTTAAATACAAATGCATTACCATGCTATATAATACTATACAACATAAAATATTTGATTAACAATGCAGGAGGAATTGGAGGAATATGTTGGTTGATAGAGAAATAAAAGCAGGTTTCTAAAGGCATGCTATACCAGCACCATGACAAAATAAAGTGGGAGGGAATATTTGATGAAGCTCTCACAAGTAAAGTAATATTTGTTTTCTGGTCTATTATTTCAAACTCTTTGCTTAGTATTGCAACACAGAGCTAATCATGTCAAATCACTCAGATTACTAATCATATTTAGCTATAAACTGAACTATGAGCTGCATATCAATACTTACTATGTATTAGTCTTTTGTTCTGTGATTTATTCCCCTCCTAATTCCAGGTGAAAAATAGAATCCCTCAGTCCTTCATCTCCATATTATTCATTGGTAATTATTAAATCTAAGAATGTAAGAATCTGTTTTCCAAAACACTACAAATCAATTCCAATGCAGCCGATGTTTGGAAACATTGCCTAAGGTTGACACTTTTGTGGATATGTGGTACAGAATGCAATACAGCAATATTCTTGGAACTGACCCTCCCAGAAAAGTAAGAATGGATTTTAGTTTCCTATTAAATCAATATGAAGTGTTTGCTCATTTCTCATGCCTTCTTACTTATGTATCCATCATTGTTTTAGATGGGGTCCACTGATGTCTGTAGCAATGGAGTACTTCACTTCCAGAAGCGAGGGACATGACATGAGTATATAAGGAAGAACATTTCTTATTTGAGATGATACCTTCTATGAGCTTTGAGTATCAATCTCTGGTATATATCTAAGATTGGAAAAAGATAATTCATGAAGATAAAGTTTACACAGCATAATCATTTACTTATTTTCTATTGATTTAGTTACTAATTGAACTGATCTTTGTCTCTGTAATTCAAGGACAAACTTCTTCAGTGAAGTGATAGACTGGGCAGTTTTCATGTTAACAGATCTGTGGTTTAACTAGATTGTTTTTCTCTCAGAAAAGAGTGTACATTTCACATTATTAAGATCTTCATATTCTAGCCTTGTGATACGTCCTAATTATTTCTGCCAATAGCAAAGTTTTAGATGGTAAGACAAGTTCTACTAATTTTATCCCATTAAAACTCCCAGATATTAGTCAAAAGTATGGCAGGTTGTATTGCCATAAATTTTGGCCAGAGAATTTCCCTTTCTTTCTTTCTTTCTTTCTTTCTTTCTTTCTTTCTTTCTTTCTTTCTTCTTCTTTTCTTTTTTTAGGTGAGAGGAGGGAAAAAGTGAAGCAGACTCCCACATGTGGCCATTTTGGGCCAATGCTCGGAAACCAAGCTATTTTTAGAACCTGAGGCTGGTGTGCTCCAACAGAGCTATCCTCAGAGCTTGGGACCATGCTCAAACCAATCAAGCCACTGGCTGTGGGTTGGGAAGAGAGAGAGAAAGAAAAGTGGGGGAGAAACAGGTAGTAGCTTCTCCTGTATGCCATGACTGGAAATTGAACCTGGGACTTTCATACACTGTGTTGATGCTCTATCCATTGAGCCACTGGCCAGGACTCAGAATTAATTTCTAGAAAAGCCAAAATACATGTAAAATTCTTTTTCATTCTTCCTCACACTTGGAATATAGATATATTGGCTGGAGCTCCAGCAGCTATTTTGCACTTTGCAGAAAATGACTATGGCAGAAATAGTCTAATATTTATAATGAACTGGGTTTCTTACAACTTTTTGAAACATGTGCAAGCCTTGGATTGCCAATTTATGATCATGTTATATGAGATAATAAAATCTTATATGTTTAGGACACTGCTAACTTGAGTTTATTTTTTTATATCACTAAACCTGGTCTTAACTGATAGCCTGGGTAATTATATCACTTTGCCTTTTGTCAGTTCTCAGGTTTTTATAAGGAATGTGATAATTAAACATATAGGCTCTCTGTCAAGGAATTGATGATTATTGTGCTGACTTTTTCGATTACTTTTATGATTACCATTACTTAGATAGACTTCAGTGAACTTCACTAATGTGATCATTCATGTATATTCATACAGAGATGACTCTGCACTACATTTCCAGGCAGAGATGTGCTGGGGTGGAAATGAGTCTCAGATAAGCAAATAGAAGAGAAACATGAACTCAGCAAAGATATTCTCAAGACCCAAAGGTTGGAGTAGGGTGTGGGGAATCATTCTCATTTCTGTAGAGAAAATGATGACATTCAAGAAGGAAAATGAAATAGTTATAAGTCACAGAACATGTCTGCAGTCTCACTGGATTCCTGATATTCCATGCAACCTCTCAGGTTCAAAGCTGATTCTAGACATGGGTGTTGATTTGGCCCTTTGGTGGCAAAGAGGCTAGAGCTAGAAGCAATAGCCATAGTGTCAGGTCGCATAAAAGCTTTATCTAAAATCCCAAGGCTTTCTTTTTTTTTTTTAACAGGGACAGAGAGAGAGTCAGAGAGAGGGATAGATAGGGACAGACAGACAGGAACGGAGAGAGATGAGAAGCATCAATCATCAGTTTTGTGTTGCGACATCTTAGTTGTTCATTGATTGCTTTCTCATATGTGCCTTGACCGCGGGCTTTCAGCAGACTGAGTAATCCCTAGCTCGAGCCAGCGACCTTGGGTCCAAGCTGTTGAGCTTTTTGCTCAAGCCAGATGAGCCCGTGTTCAAGCTGGCGGCCTCGGGGTCTCAAACCTGGGTCCTCAGCATTCCAGTCTGACGTTCTATCCACTGTGCCACCGTCTGGTCAGGCTAAAATCCCAAGGCTTTCAATACAGTAAATTGCTTAGTTCCTCTTTTGTCTTTCATTTATATATGAAACACTGATTATTGCTACAAATATGTCCAAGTAAAGAGCATTTAATACTGTAGCAAGTATTATATATATCATGTGGGCCAGAATCTATATGTTGGATTTCCAGTGCAAAGAGGCAAGACCCTTAAGAGGCCCAGATAGTATATATGTACAAGCTGAACCCTCAGTGACCTGTGACCACTTAGAGACTACTTGATCATAGCTGTGGTCTATATTACAATACATGATCCATATAAAAAAAATTCTGTGCTGGAAAGTGAGAGACCACGTTTAGTATATTCTCTTTCATTATCTCATGATAGAACTTGTAATTACTGAAAACAACTGGAGAATACGACAAATCGTATTTCTTAGTGAGAGTAACAAGAACAAAGAAAGAAACATCAGCAAAAGACGAGGGAGGCATTGTACATGTAAATCAGTACAGCTGCATCATGACTATCTACCTAAGTCATACAAAATAGGCCTAAGGTTATCACTAAAAAAACTCTTAAGATGACAAGCACACCTTAGACTCTAATTACATTTCCAGGATCCAAGAACTCCTCCAAGATTAGTAGGGCTAAAACATTAATTTCCCAGCAATCATACCTCTGCTATATTAATAGACCTTGATTTAACCCAAATACATAAGTATACTAACTTTTACCTTTCAAAAAAAATCTGTCTAGGAGGAAAACTAACCAATCCTCTCACCTCCCTCACTGGCTTGATCCAGCTCCCTTTGTAAGCATTTATTAGATTCTTATATAGCTACACAGTCTTCTCTGTGTAATAGTGCTTGCCACAGTGCACTGGGTTCTCAACTTCTGTTTTCTTTCTTCAATCAACTGCCATCTCCTTGAAGTCAGGATAATGTTTTGTCACCAGAGCACACCTAGTACCTGGTTAATTATTTTTTGTATAAAAATAATGTCTTTGACTTTCTCATCTTTTAAATTGGGATTGTGGCCCTGGCCAGTTGGCTTAGTAAATAGAGGGTCCACCCAGCATGTGGACATCTTGGGTTTGATCTCCCAACAGGGCACACATGAGAAACAAACATCTTCTTTTCTTTCTGTCCTTCCTCTCTTCTCTCTTTTCCTTTCTCGCAGTCAGTGGCTTAGTTGGTCTGAGCGTAGGCCTCAGGCAATGAGGATATAGCTTTCCTGGTCCAAGCAGCAGCCACAGGTGCTAAAACTAGCTCAGTTGATTCTAGTATCAGCTCCAGACAGGTGTTGCTAGGTGGATCTCAGTCGAGGTGCATGCCAGAGTCTGTCTCTCTATCTCCCCTCCTTTCACTTAAAAATAAATTGGGATTGCATTACTATAAAATGCTAATATCTCTTATTTTTAACAACCTAATAAAATACTAGTCACAGTCATAATGATATCTTGAATTATTGTGAACTTTTTTGGGTTTTATTTTTCAAAAGTGCAATCAGGGCTAAAATCTGTGTTCTTGCAACATGGTTTATTATTATGAAAAGTATTTTAAAAATCACTGGAAAATTTAGGGAGACTTGGGCACAATTAAAAAATTTTAAACTGATTTCTGTCTAAGATTCCAAGAACATGTGTTTTATTACCTTAATACTGCTGATATTTGAAGCTAACTCCACAGATATAAATGATATACATTTTCTGTATTATCAAGTGAAAATGTAAAATGCCCCATAGTATCCAGAAACAGACTAAGGGAAATTCCACTAATTATCCTAAAGGGTAAGTACTTACTTCTTATTTATTTGGTTTGTTTTATGTTACATATGTTACATTTGGCATAAAGGCATGAATCTTAACTTAAAGACATGACTGTGATTAATACAAAATAAAAGTTTACTTAGCTTTCAGAAATTATTTTTGTGTATAGAAAACTTTTTTGTGTATAGAAAATTCTTCCTAGATAAAATAAAAAGTATTTTTATTTAAAAGTATCATATCAAATATTTAAAAATAATATCTGTATTTTTAACAATGTTTTCTTTAAAGTATGTAAATATGTTGCATTACACACACATCCCCCTATGTAAACAATAAGTACAGTCTAATACTTTGGATATAAGATGTGCTCAATAAATTTAAAAATATATTTTAACAATCTAGAGCAACGCTGTCCAGTAAAAATTTAGTGGGGCCACAAATAGTTTAAAATTTTTTAGTCACTACATTTAAAAAAGAAAATAAATTAGTAAGCAATACATTAAATAAATAAAAAGTAAGTAATGCATTATCAATCTAATGTGAAATCAATAAAAAAATTTAATGAGATATCATAAATTCCTGTTTTAATATTAACTCATTGAAACCCAGTGAATTTTATCCTTACACTACATCTCAATTCAGAAAAACCACATTTCAAGTGTTTGATAATACATGTAGCTCGGTGCTGGAATATTAGGACACATAACTCTATAGCACATTACTGAACATATTTATGTAGAATAGATACAGTAGTAGCATTACACTGTGGAATCATTAAGTGACATTAAAAAAACATACTCTTTAGCCCTGGCCGGTTGGCTCAGTGGTAGAGCGTCGGCCTGGAGTGTAGAAGTCCCGGGTTGGATTCCCGGCCAGGGCACACAGGAGAAGCACCCATCTGCTTCTCCACCCCTCCCCCTCTCCTTCCTCTCTGTCTCTCTCTTCCCCTCCCGCAGCGAGGCTCCATTGGAGCAAAGATGGCCCAGGCGCTGGGGATGGCTCCTTGGCCTCTGCCCCAGGCGCTGAAGTGGCTCTGGTCACGACAGAGCGATGCCCCGGAGGGGCAGAGCATCGCCCCCTGGTGGGCAGAGCCTCAAAAGAAACCATACTTTCACAAAGAAGTATTATTATTATTACCAATAACATTGGAAATTTGTAGATTTCTAAGAATGTTTTCTTTATAGACTCATTTAAGTTAAAAGTTAAATATAAAAACACTAATCTATTAAAAGTTAAAATAATAAGAGGTGTTTAAAGTCATAAGATATTAAGATTTATATTCTTGACCCATTAATACTCCAGTATTTTTACAAATCAGCAAAAACTTAAAGTTTATAAAGTTCCATCTGGATGGGCATGTAGAAAATATGATATCAAGATGTAATTATTATCTGTCACTCCATTGACTGCTTTGGATGATTTAATTATGTCTCTGAAATATGTCTTTTGCTTTTTCATTAGTTCAAGGAAGAATGCATTTGCTAAAAGGGAAAATACTTTCTAGACAAAATAGGAAATATTTCTTCACAAAAAATATTATATAAAAATTTACAAATTATAAAAATGTTTCTTTTTTACAATATATAGTTTAAAGTCCTTAAATGTTACAAAATTCAGAAGAGTTACTGATTTCATGCTAGTGGCAGTTTTTCATTCAAATGCCATTAAACATATTGAAAAATCTATTAGCACTCAAATGATAACTTTAAAGTTATAGTACTAAGATGAATAGTCATTAGCCACAGGTGGCTAATTTTGATATAGCTAACGTTACCAAGAACTAATTTTTTTTATTTTAAATAAGTTTAATGTAAATTTCTTCTACCTTTATTAAGATATAATTGATGTATAACATTGTATAAGTTTAATATGAACAATGTGATGAAATGTTAATATGCTGTGAAATGATTACCAAATTGAAGCTCATGTATACCTCTATCACTTCACATAATTACCACTTTTGTGTGCCTGTCCTGAAAACATTTAAAATTTATACTTTGAAAAGCTTTTCTAAGTTTATAACATAGTTACCTGTAGTCACCATGCTAAACATTTCATCCCCAGAACTTGTTCATCTTGTAACTGGAAGTTTGTATCCTTTGAACAACATCTGCTTATCTCTCCTCCCCACTGCCAGTTCTTAGCAACCACCATTCTATTCTCTGTTTCTGAGTTGAGTTTTTTTAATACCATGTATAAGTGATACCATATAGTATTTATTTTTTCTGTTTATTTCTATTTTTTTAATTTTTATTTGTATTTTTCTTATTCAGTTGTAAGAATACCTTATTACTTTGGATATTAACCCCTTATTAAATCAAATCCTTGCAAATATTTATAGTTAAATTTTAAAACAGATTCTCTGACCTGTGGTGGCACAGTGGATAAAGTGTTGACCTGGTGCTCTGAGGTTGTGGGTTTGAAATCCTGTGCTTGCCTGTTCAAGGCATACATGGAAGTTGCTTCCTGCTTCTTCCCTGCTTCTCTCTCTGTCTTTCTCTCTTTCTCTCTCTCCTTTCTAAAATGAATGAATGAATGAATGAATAAATAAATAAATAAATAACAGATTCTATACTCAGTTTGATTACTAGAAAACATTTAAATACACAAGGAACAATTTCTGCATATGAATCTACTTTTTAACCAGTAAATTTTATGAAATCTAAGTAAAGATCAAGTATTCCTAATGAAAAGTTCATAAAAAATTGAGTTGTTATAAAGTGTAAAACAGGCCCTGGCTGGTTTGCTCAGTGGTAGAGCATTGGCGAGCATGTGGATATGTAGGGTTCAATTCCCAGTTAGGCCGCAGAAGAGAAGCGACCATCTGCTTCTCCCCCCTCCCCCCACTTTTTCTCTCTCTCTTTCTCTCCTGCAGCTATGAATTAATGTAAGGCAAGTTGGCCCTGGGCTGAGGATGGCTGGTGGCCTCACTTCAGGTGCTAAAAAATAGCTTGGTTGCTGAGCATAGAATAACAGCCCAGATGGGCAGAGCATCGCCCTTAGGGGACTTGCCTGGGTCAGGGCACATGTGGAAGTCCATCTCTCTCTCTCACCGCCTCTCAATAAAAAAAGTGCAAAACATACACTTAATACAATAAAAATAATTTAATAGTTCTTTAATAATAGTTCATTTATATTATATAGCAATTAATATAATAATAGTTCATTAGTAGTGAATTTTCATAACAATTATATATTGAAATGACAATATTTTGGATATATTGGGCTAAATACAATGTGTAATTATAATTAATTTTCTCTATTTTTTACTTTAATGTGGCTTCTAGGATAATTAAAAATATAGTGGTTTGTATTACCGTTTCATTGGTCAGCACTTGCATAGAGTATTATAATTATTTTCATGTATATTTATTATCTCAACCAACTATGATAGAATTTATGGAGAAAAGCGTACTTTTTTCCAAGCAAAATTATCTTCAAAGGGTACTAATTCAGGGCAATAGTATATGTTAAATTATTCAATAAAAAGATACTGACAAAAAATTCTTCTAATATTATGTATATAAAGTAGTGTCATATAATTAACACAAAATATCAGGTTATTATTAATGATTGGTATAACTACTAACACAGTTAAGTAGTAGAAGCAGAAGTCACTGCTAACCATTGATACATTATGAGAAAAGAAAATAAGTCATAATATATCATTGATCAAAGAACTTTTTATCGACAGTAGTGTTGAAATATATACTTTATGTGATTTTCAGAAGAAATAAAAAGCTACAAAAACATACTTTTTTATAAATAAATTTTTATTAATTTTAATGAGGTGACATCAATAAATCAGGGTACATATATTCAAAGAAAACATGTCCAGGTTATCTTGTCATTCAATTATGTTGCATACCCATCACCCAAAGTCAGATTGTCCTCCGTCACCTTCTATCTAGTTTTCTTTGTGGCCCTCCCCCTCGCCCTCCCCCTCTTCCTTCTCCCCCCCCCCATAACCACCACACTCCTGTCCATGTCTCTTAGTCTTGTCCTTATGTCCCATCAATGTATGGAATCCTGCAGTTCCCGATTTTTTCCAACACACCCACCTCACTTGGTACAATGTTATCAAGATCCCACCATTTTGTTGTAAAATATCCGATGTCATCATTTCTTATGGCTGAACAGTATACCACGGTGTACATGTGCCACGTCCTCTCTATCCATTCTTCTATTTTTTTTTACAATGATTAAAGCCTTTAAGCAAACTCTTGGCCAATACAACAAGAATCCATAAAAGAGTAGTGTCCTTAACATGTTCACCAAGTCCAAGTTGACACCATCACCATTCCAAATCCCTGCAAATGCAACACAACCCCAGTTCAGTCTGTTAGGAGCTGTCATAAAAAGCAGGAGTCCAGGAAAAGTCCGCATCCAGAAAAAAGTTCGCATGGCACTGGAATTGTTGTCACAATTTTATACTTTACAGCTCACATCCAAGTAAGTCCCAATGACCGCTGCTTCTAGCTGGTAATGATTCAGGTAGACTGAAAAAGCCATCTGCAGCATGTGTGGAGATGGAGCTTCTGTTCTCCTCTGCCTGGAGAGATGAGACCAGGTTGCTTTTCCCTGGAGCTCTGCGACTGTGGCGTGGTAAAGAGAACCTTGGGATACACTAAGCTGGGTGGCAAAGGTATTCAATAGATTCATAATAGAAGTTGGCAAAAGGGGGAAAGAGAGCTCTAAATTAGGAGTAGGTCCCAGCCTAAAATATGAGTGGGGCATTAAGGTAGGAGGAATAAAGGAAATACTATATATTAAACAAAGCAAAACATACTATTTTATATATATATATATATATATATATATATATATATTTTTTTTTTTTTTTTTTTTTTTTTTTTTTGTATTTTTCCGAAGCTGGAAACGGGAAGGCAGTCAGACAAACTCCCACATGTGCCGGACCAGGATCCACCCGGCACGCCCACCAGGAGGCGATACTCTGCCCACCTTGGGGCGTCGCTCTGCCGCAATCAGAGCCATTCCAGCGCCTGAGGCAGAGGCCACAGAGCCATCCTCAGCACCCAGGCAAACTTTGCTCCAATGGAGCCTTGGCTGCGGGAGGGGAAGAGAGAGACAGAGAGGAAGGAGAGGGGGAGGGGTGGAGAAGCAGATGGTTGCCTCTCCTGTGTGCCCTGGCCAGGAATCAAACCCGGGACTCCTGCACACCAGGCCGATGCTCCACCACTGAGCCAACCGGCCAGGGCCAAAACATACTATTTTTAAGGTAACATATAGCTTGTAGTATATAACCAAATAGTCTGAAAGTTATTTTCATACCAAATATAACATAGATATCGACATTCAATATTTATTAAACCTACTATTAAATCTCATTTTGTTCAAGACATTGCAGTAGGCACTTTGGACAATAAAACAACAACAACAAAATAACATGGTTAAAGTTCTGTGAGGTAGAGATGATTTAAGCCTCAATAATTTTACATGTTGTACTGGGAATGCTTGAATATTGGAAAATATTTTAAACTAGAAGAATTAAGGAAGAATTAACATTTGCAGCTACTTCTTAATTGGGTCTTAATCTTAGGAAAAAAGTTCTATGTATGCAAGATAATTTTCATAAATTAAACATATTATCATATTTAATGTTTGAAGTATATTTAATCAATGTTTCTTAATATGTGCATGAGGTCTCCTAAAGATTTTCATGTGGTCCCCAAAGTTGTCCTTTTCTAATTTACATATCTATGTGAGAGCCCTGATTTTCTTCAATTACAAAACTTGAAATGGCATTTTCACAACAAATTGTATGTAGAGGCTGATATGAGTATCCAGCTGTGTACAATGAAAGGAGACATTAGAAACATCTTTTATTTAAGTAAAACAATGTCATTCTTCTGATTCTTTTTCTCTTTGGTTTGAAAACAATTTTTCATAAAAATGTATTATTTATGTCACTGTAATGAATTCATTTTTGTTATTTAAAATAAGTAAATTTTTTAAAAATTCTGGTTTTATTTTCTAACAACATAGACTGATATATTGTTAATATATTTTCTAACAATATATTTAAAGCACCAAAGTGCTTTAGAACTGTTGCTTTAAACATTCCTGTTTTAATTATAATATTACCAGGGTGAGGAGGCCGTGAAGGTGCACTGCTTAGATCTCTCTTCAAGATAACTTGCTGCGAGAAGGGAGATGACAGACAGTCAGCCTCTAGCTGCTGCCCACATCTGATTAGTCACAGCACTCAGGCCACGGTGAAAGGTCTCTGATGTCGAGTGTGCAATTTTATTAGCAGTCATTTTTTGCTCTGGGCTCTTGTTGAAACCATCTCAAAGCTGAAATACAGTCTGAACCCTTAAGCCTTCTTCCTTCCTCCTCCTCTTTCTGAAGTGTTAGACTTGCTCTGTGGTCTGAAGTTTCTCTTACTTCCTCCGGTCTTCTTAAGCAGTTCTCTCGGTAAGTCTCTTGCACATCAAGTTCCATCTTGATGTCTACTTCTTGGAGAATCTGAACTGATATTTAAGTTTAGGAAGAAAAACTTCCTTTTTTTCTTTCTGTCTTTTATTTTTTTATTTAATTTTATTTTTTACTTTTGCTTTAGAAAGTAGCTAAGTTTCGATATATTTTGAATACCTTCTTCAATCCTCTAGATGAGGCCATTTTTCTTGGTGGCACTCTGAATCACGCTTTTGGCTTCTTTTTGCCACACCTCTTGTAGAAAGTAGCTCATTTCATAATTTTAAAATGAGTCATGCTATTATTTGATTAATGTCTATTTAAATTACATGTTTAAATATTTATCTAAATTATACTTTTATTCATATGATTATTTGATTAATATCTCAAAAAACTGTAATTCTGTTGAGAATTGGTTCTTTGTTCTTGTCCATATTTAATTCTTAGTGACAAACACATGGCAGAGGTACAAAAATATTTTTGAGTATCTCTTCTTCATATAAAGTATGAACTTTGTCCCTAAAATTAATGAAAATTAACTACACACAATACTTTCTTTTGGTAAATTGAAAACATGCTCAGTTATAGATATAAGAATTATTATAGTTAGTTTTCATGATTATGGCTGGGAATATTAAAAGAAATAACCTAGAATGTATTTGTTTCTTAAGTGAGAGGAGAAGTAACAGTGAGACAGACTCCTGTATGCATGCTGACCAGGATCCACCTGGCAACATCATCTGGGGCAATGTTTGAATATCAAGCTATTTTGAACACTGAGGCTGACATGCTTAGACCAACCGAGCTATCCTCAGCACCCAGGGTTGATGCTGGAACCAATGGAGCCAATGGCTGAGGGAGTGGAAGAGCCAAAGAAGGGGAAGAAAAGCAGATGGTCACTTCTCCTGTGTGCCCTGTGAGAATTGAACCAGGGACATTCATATACCAGGCTGACACTCTTTCCACTGAGCCACTAGTCAGGGCCTAATTTAGAAATTAATATAAGGATTGATAATTTTGTGGATTACCTCTAATATTTTATGTCCTAACTAAACCTATGTTTTAAACATAAAGTCATTCTTTGTCTAAGAAAATAAAAACTTTGCCAAAGACTTATAGTGTTATGCCATAACAACAGTATCAAGATTTCCTAAAGGAACAAGAAAATAATAACTTTTGTTAGTGTGTACAAGGATGTGCATGTGTGTGCATGCGACTGTTTACATCTAATTTCTCTTTGTCATAAGTTTCTGGAATAAGACTTTTTGTAAATGTCACACCTCCTCTCTTTTTTTATTGTTGGTTTTTTACTTTTTGTTCCCAACTATATGGGAAGGAGAAAAAACTTGCAGGGTTTTAGAGAGATCTTCAAAAGGCACAGAGACACACAGAAAACTTATTAGTTTTCATTAGTTTCAACAGTTGGAAAATATAATAAAAGTGCAGATTGATTGACTATACATTTACAGATAACTTAAAAGTGTGTTCTTATTAGCAGTATTAGCTTTATTGAAATTTTAGGCTTAGGGCTTTTTGTGATTTTCTGAATTTTGATACCCATAAATTATATTCCATTTGACCACTGTCATGTTTTTAAAACAAATCTCCATGGACATCATCATGTTCAGAAATTTTGAATCAGTTCTTTGCTAAAATTGAATATCTAGACCAGTGATTTTCAACCTTTTTGAGCCGTGGCACATTTTTTACATTTACAAAATCCTGGGGCACACCCCCTACCAAAATGACACAAAATGACACTCTAACTGTTAGAATTTATTTAAAGTTTAAATAAATTACATTTATTAAAAAAAGTTAAATAATAAAGGATAACCCCCTCATATATACAATCCCATGTAACATCCCTCATATATACAGTCCCATGTAACATCCCTCATATATACAGTCCCATGTAACATCCCCTTATAAATATAGTCCCACGTAACATCCCCTCATATACAGTCCCACGTAACATCCCCTCATATACAGTCCCATGTAACCTCATATATACAGTCCCATGAAACCTCATATATACAGTCCCACGTAACCCCTCATATATACAGTCCCACGTAACCCCTCATATATACAGTCCCATGTATCCCCTCATATATACAGTCATGCTAGTAGATACTGGAGCTTTCATCAAGGTTGTGGGTTCAAATCAATTTGGCAAAAACTCTCTCTATATAGAGACTGGACAAAATCAATTTTAGAAAATGCTGGGTACTTGTGTAACATCATAAGTCCTCAGAGCATCTCTACTGTCAGATTGAGAAGTTTGCTTTCTAGGTAAGGATTCTGATGATAAATACTAGAGTTCTCCCTGAGCTTGTGGGTTCAAATCCCATGGTCAGCTGGGTGCAGGGGCTTTGGTTCTGTCTGTTTTGATGGTGTATATAGAGATTTGAGCTCTTTAAGAAGATGACCCTTTAGGAGGCCATATACAATATAGATAACATTGTGATGCATTGTGATGCATTGTATATCACCCTTTGCGGGGGCCTCTTTTAAAAAGAAAAAGGTCAACCTGACCTGTGGTGGCACAGTGGATAAAACATCGACCTGGATATGCTGAGGTCGCCAGTTTGAAACCCTGGGCTTGCCTGGTCAAGGCACATATGGGAGTTGATGCTTCGAGCTCCTTCCCCCCTTCTCTCTCTCTGTCTCTCCTCTCTGTTTCTCCCTCTCCTCTCTAAAATGAATAAATAAATAAAATAAATAAATAAAAAGAAAAAGGTCAAATATCTATATACACCATCAGGATAGACATAACCAGCTGAGGCTGAGGCTTCATCTAGTGGTGGCAACATTTACCTCCAGTCCTGACCAGGATTAGAAATCAGGACTATGGGGAGGAGTAGCAGCTTCAACTACTCGCTGCCATCATACAATGACAAGTGTGCGGCAGCCCGAGCGGGGACCTTCCTGGGTGTGGATGAGAAGCAGCCTACTATTGGTTCATCGCTAGTGGTTGGGATGAATCCTAGAAGGTGATTGGTCAGTGAGCGTTCCCTGTGCCTCCACTCTTCCTGTCGCTGGTAGCTGGAGGGATTGTGAGTGGAATGTTTATGTTTGGATGGAGGCGGCTGGCAGTAGGCCAGATAAATAGCCTCCGCGGGCCGTGTCTGGTACGTGGGCCATAGTTTGGGGACCCATGTTTAATTTCCCCATGGCACACCTGACCATGTCTCACGGCACACTAGTGTGCCGCGGCACACTGGTTGAAAAACACTGATCTAGACTACAATCCTCACATGCAAGTCTTTAGCATTGCTCAACATGTCAAAAATATTTAATAAAACCTATTAGAAACAGCTAACCACATATGTGAAAAGAACCCGAAAATGCTTAGAACTTGTAACATCTGAATGTTTATGGATATAAAGAAAATCTCCTAGAAAACCTCTCTGCATAGGGAGCTTTTAAATGAAACAGACTTTATAAACAGATGGGATCACAGTCACCTCTGTTTCAGGACACCATGTCATTTTGAAGTTGCCAGCGTGCTACAGAACTTCCTTCCCGCAAGCCCACCCATGTCAGTCAGTCACCTTCCGGAACATCAGAGTTTCATTAGCTCAAAACCTCCTCACCTTGGGTCAGGTGCAAGTTGACAGGTAGTTCATAACCCTTTGATGTCAGAATTAGCATTCATGACATTACTTAAACTGTAGTGCAAATTTAGAGTTCGTTATTAAATGAAGCATATGTTACTACACTTCTAACTGATTCAGTCTGGTTATTTTTAGTTTGACCTTTTCTGTATTCATCAAATCAGTTTTGAAATAGACATTGAGGTACCCTTTACAGTTAGTTATAAAAATTTCTATGGCTGATGTTTTATATGGAGTTTTCCACATTCTCAGTGGCTCCATAATAAATGTTAGACTTCAATGCTCGTTTCAATAAAGGTGAAGTAAGCATGGATCCCTGGATACTAATGATCTTTTTTTCAACCAGGCAATAGCTTCAATGTCCAAGTATAGCTGGATTTGAAAGAATACCTCTTTTTTTAGGTATTAAAAGTGACAAAAGTAGAACTAAGAGGAACAGTTAATATTATGGATTATTGTAAATTATTAATTCTTTTCTGATTTTCTCTACCCTTTTTTCATTGATCTAACAGTAAAAAAAGTCAAACCCAAAATGACAGATAATATTCACCACAAGATACTATAATATTTCATTTCTAAATACAGCTAAAGCACATTTTAATATTTTAATTAGAAATTTCAAAAGCCCAGTTCTTAGAAAGTACTCCTAGAGCAAGCAATCAGTACTGTTTCATCAAGGGCAAAGTCGAAGAGCCATCGCAGTGAAAACCAATGAAAAAGAAGAAGTCCGTAAGTACACAGTAAAGGAGAAAGCTACACAATTAATAAAAATCAAAGCAGGAGATACAATTCTTAAAGGGTGGTTTTGGTCTTCCTTTTGCTCTTTACTAATTTTGTGGGAAAACTGTAACATTTTGCAGTGATTTCTTACTTGACAAATTTTATGGATTTTGATATGCTTAGTGGTGGGTCTTGTGTAATACAAGTTGTATGTACCTAATTAACTACTTTTTTTCCCTCTTTGCTATGATTCTACAGCAATTTTAATACAATTATATGGCTTTTATGCATATTAACAAATGAACCCAGAGGCAATTTGTAGCCTAGGGAAATTCAGATTTCAAATAGCCCTGGGAAGTTTTTTTTAGATGCTATAGGTAAATTCTTGAAGAAATAAGCAGATGGAGAGAATATTTTAAAAGGCAGCTTTTCTGTTGCATTATAATGAGTCAATGGCATTGCTGGCTTACTGAATGAAGTAGGATCACAAGAGAAATGTCACTAAGAGATCTGTATCACACCTTTGCTGTTCTTCAGTTGCAAAATCACCACTACTTGTATCTTATCTGATTTTAAACTTTCAAATTTCCTTGCCTTTTATGTAATGCATTGTCCATTCAGTTGGACACATGTACATAACAAGGATAGAAGGATTACTAATTCCTTACCAATAAGATGCTTAAGAGATGCTGGTTTTGGAAAAAGCGTAGCAGCAAAACTATAAAAAACACAAATAGCTTCTCCGGTGAACTTGATTTGAGAGGGTTAAAGTGTTATCACAGAAGTGATTAACTCCTTCTGCTTTTAGGAGTACACACACACATATATATATATTTACTCCTCAGCTCTCCATTTTATTTCTCTAGTACTTCTTTTTGCATTATCTTTCCTATTCATTCATGATGCAAACTCCCATAGACTGAGAAATACTTAAATCTAACAGTCACAGGCCTACTCTTTATTATGCTGCACATTTGCATTTGTATTTACTTACCATCTTGGGAAGGTTATGTTCACTATGTTCACGTCAACCTCTTAGCACTTGCAACATATCTCTGAACTAGAAATTATGTTTTGGTATAACTCAAGAATTTACAGAATGCAGTGAGAACTGGCCTTTGCAGAAGTTTCAGAAGCAACTTCTTAAGTCTCAGGTCAATGTTCACAATCCAGAGCAATTTAAGTACCAAAAGGATGACACACATAAATTAGTTAACATACTAAAAAACTAAGGATTTCTGAGATTATTATTTAAGGAAACAATATTGCAATGATTTCAGTGCAGCTAGAAATATTTCTAAACTTATGTTAAACTTCTTTATGCCTCATCTGCACTTCCAGCCCATGACAACGTGTCTTGAATACATGTGAATAAAATAAAAACCACTTCCTCCGAAATCAAAAATAAATTATTCTATATAGCCACCTTATATTCTCTCTTCCTTTCTTATTTACATTGCCTACATATTTTAAATACAATGTTAGTTAATATTTTCTTTCATATTGAAGTGTGCAATATATTTTCACATTAAAATATGTGGAAATATATTTTGATATTAGATTGGCATTTTTATATTGGTAGACAGACTGCTAAAAACTCTACTATTCTCTGTTTATACAAAAGTTTAGAAAATTGAGCTTCAACTCCTTTATTTCAAAAGTGATGGTTAGGAAAAGTTTGCTAGAATCTCTTGCAATTTTCCATTTTTCTCTACTCATGTGGTATATAGGAAAGATTTTGCATTTCACGTATGCATTCTTCCTTGACACCCATGTTATTGCAGCATTATTCACAATAGACAAAATGTGGAAGCGACCTGAATGTACATCCATGGATGAAAGGATAAAGAAAATATAGCACATACACACAGTGGAATATTACTCAGCCTTAGAAAAGGGAATCTTGTCCTGTACCAAATGAACAATGAACATGTATGAACCTTGAGGTCATTATACTAAGTGAAATAAACTAATCACAAAAATATTCTTGCTTTTTGAATACATTCTTTGTATATACAATGGAATACTACACAACCATAAGAAATGATGACATATTGCCATTTACGACAACATGGATGGACCTCAAGAACATTATACTAAGTGAAATAAGTGAATCATAAAAGGCTAAGAACTCTATTATTTCGGACACAGATGAGATATAATTTGGAGATTCATGGACATAGATATAACTGAAGTGGCTACCTGGGAAGGTGTTGGGCAGCTAAAATACATTATGCTCACTTTGTTAAAGATGACACTGCCCATGTGGAGGCCGTCACCCAGGTGATATTAATGTGTGTTGGGGGCGGGCTGTGGGCAGGCAGGATCCTTGTAGCCTGGGGCTTGGTTTTAGAACTAAGCCTTTCCCACTCTTTTTGATGTGGGGTGGTACAATCCCATCATGCCCCAGATAAGTGACTTTGTATTAGAGACTTTCCTATTTTGTATATTGGATTAAAGGTTTTGATTTCTACAGTATAAAATGGGGGCAGAACGGGAGCTAGCTCTCTCGGTTCCTGGGATTATTAGCATTAGAGGAGAGAGCAGAGAGGAGAGTAGAGAGAGGCCATGTGGAGGAGGCCAGAAGAAGCAGCCAAGATGGTGAGTGTTGAGTGAGAAGCCAGTTTGTGCAGAGTTTGTGCAGGGAGAAGGAAGGAAATGGGGAACAGAGGTGAATAAGTCTGGTGAGCTAGAAACCTTTGATTCTAGGAAACTGGGATAAGTCAGTAGCTTTGTGAGCACTGAATGTGAGTGGGTTTTGGAGCCCAGTGTGTGTTTTTACTTGCCTGCCGGGTGCAAGCTAGGATTAAAGATGACGACCCACCAGTTTTTGGCTCTGTTGTTTCTTTACTGACTGTCCGAATCCAATGCGAACCTGCATGGGCTGGGCTACTGTGATAGTGGCCCTAGCTACTGGCTTTACAGAAGGTGTTGGGGAGAGGGGAGTAAAAAGGGACAAATACACAGTGATAAAAAATTACTTTTAAAAAAATTATTTGACTTTGGGTGATGGGCACACAAAGCAACAGTTCAAATTCTATAGAGATGTTTACCTGAAACTTATGTACTCTTATTGATCAATCTCAATTCAGTACATTTAATTTTTAAATAAATAAAAAAAATAAATAAATATATTCTTATTTTGATAAATTAATCTGATTCATTTAGTCCACTTAGTTTCTGAGAAATTTAATTGAAATATTAAATTACAAAAGTATGGCATACTATCAAAATGTGACATCATCACCTAAAACTTCAGATCTTGCCAAACTTCACTAAATGTCAATACATACACATACACTTTTTCTTTCACTTTTAAAACCTAATCATTTTCTTCACCTAAGTAGAAACTTTATGCTGAGCTCCATTATCTTTGATTCTTTCTCTTTAGTCTATCAGATTTTAATCATAAAATCTTAAATACAGGAAAATAACATTTAGATTATAAAATAGTACAAATTTAGATGAACAATAAGCAAAAAGGAGAATAGCTAAATTTGTACATGTGTAAAGACTATTTTAGTTTTCATGAATAAAGTGAAACTAAAGATAATATTTATAAAGCTTCTTATGTTTATTCTGAATACTTTTCTAGTTTCCTTTTTCTCCACTTGCCATTTTTTGGGCAAAGCAAGTTGATGACCTTGCAAATGATAGCAAAATTCGTATGTACTTTTGATATAGAAAAGAATAAACTTTAAAATAAAAGCAAAGAATGGGTTTTGATTTAGAAATCAGTTTTGAAAAATGTTTATTCTTTTTTTTTTTTTTTGTATTTTTCTGAAGTTGGAAACGGGGAGGCAGTCAGACAGACTCCCGCATGCGCCCAACTGGGATCCACCCGGCATGCCCACCAGAGGGCAATGCTCTGCCCATCTGGGGTGTTGCTCTGTTGCAACCAGAGCCATTCTAGTGCCTGAGGCAGAAGCCATGGAGCCATCCTCAGCGCCCGGGCCAACTTTGCTCCAATGGAACCTTGGCTGCTGGAGGGGAAGAGAGAGACAGAGAGGAAGGAGGGGTGGGGAAGCAGATGGGCACTTCTATGTGCCCTTGCTGGGAATCAAACCCGGGACTCCTTTACGCCAGGCTGATGCTCTACCACTGAGCCAACCAGCCAGGGTGAAAAATGTTCATTCTTGATTAGATATATAACCACAGGTAAGTTATAATCATTATGATCTTTATTGCTTCTCAAATAAAATATTGCATAATATTAAATTTAAAGCACTTTTATGAGATTTAAATGAGATAACATGTTTAGCATAAAACTGGTTTTTGTTTCTTTCTTTTTTTTTTTCCAAAAGTGAATATTTGATTTGATGATTTAGGACTTAGAAAGCAAGTGCTCCCATAAAATGCAGAATAAATATTGTTGCTTTTCATTTCAGATTTTCACCTAGGTGATAGGTGATAAAATAATCAGCATTAAAACAATCAAACCACTATATAAAGACTTATACTGTTTAAAAATATTTCCAATCCATTCATAAAACACTGGATATGTTTTTTTAATTTTAATTTGAAAATTAAATTTAATAGGTTGAATTGATCAATTAGAGTACATAGGTTATAGGTAAACATTTCTATAGCATTTGAACTGTTGATTATGTTGTGTACCCACCACCCAAAGTCAAATCATTTTCTGTCACCTTATATCTGTCCGTCTTTGCACCCTCCCTCACTCTACCAGCTCCCTCCCGTGTGTTCCCTCCCCCAGTAACCACTTCACTTTTATCTGTGTCCATGAGTCTCAGTTTTATACCACTCTTCTGTGTGAAGTCATACAGTTCTTAGCTATTCCTGATTTACTCATTTTACTCAGTATAGTATTCTCACCGTCTATCCACATTGTCATAAATGTCGCTATGTTTCTCATATATTGTTTATTTATTGGGATCACTGTCTATATGATGTGATAGTGGTACATGTTTACAAATATCAGTACATCATCAAGTCTATACATTTGCAAAAGAAAAGACTTCTTAATGAAATTCTTTATGTTCAAATTTAATAACTTAACTAAATAACATAATGAAAACAGAGATCCCAGATTCTGATTCTTAAGATAGCTCTCTACTCACATTGATTGTTGCTAAGTCAAGGGTTTTGTAAGTCAAGAGTGGGCTGTACATGGAATTGAAATTTTGTCCATAAATCAATTTATCAGATGATTGATTCTAATAATCAGAGCTTCACTTTTTATTATATAATTATTAATATGATTTCTAAATAATGTTAAGCATTATCATTAATGCTATGTAACAATACAATCTACTGTGAAGTATGATGTGGCCCTTTGCCAATTTGAAACAATCTGGAGAATGCTAAGGATTATGAAATAGAAATAACTGGTGACACTGAATGTATACTTAGGCCACTGGACCCTTCTTAGAATGCCTTTCCCACACTGCACGTCACATATGAAAACAGATGTACACTTCTACCATTCCAATGGCAAACTATAGTTGTCTTTGATATTTTATTTATTTAATTAATTAACTAATTAATTATTAGTGAGGAGGGGAGGCAGAGAGATACTCCCGCATGTTCTTGGACCGGGATCCACCTGACAAGCCCACTAAGGGCAATGCTCTGCCCATTTGGGGTCACTGCTCCATTGCTCAGCAACAGCCATATTTTTTAGTGCCTGAGGCAGAGGCCATGGCACTAAAGGCATGAGGCCTCAGCACCCAAGGCCAACTCACTTGAACCAATTGAACCATGGATGCAGGAGGGGAAGAGAGAGAGAGAGGGATAGAGAGAAAAGGGAGAGGTGGAGAAGCAGATGGTCACTTCTTCTGTGTGCCCTGATCTGGAATGGAACCCAGGACATCCACATACCAGACTGATGCTCTACCAATGAGCCAATTGGCCAGGGTTCCCTTTGATATTTTATATCCCCAAAATATCTACCTTTACTTCCATAGTCAAAATTCCTTTTTTGTATTCAAGCAGTATACCAGTTAACTATTGAATATCTCCCTAAATTGAAAGACTTAAAAAAAAAAGACATTTATTTTCACGTATCTGCAGATTTGCAGGCAGTTGGTCAATCTAGCCTAACTAACCTGGGTAGCTTTGCTGATCTCAGCTAAACCCAATTTTGCCTCTGGGTTTTGCTCACCTAAGCTGTCCTCGGCTAGCTTGCCCATGTTCTTCCCGTGTAGATGGTAGAGGCTGTAAAAAAGCAAAATCAACTGTGTAAGCAATTTCAAAATCTACCTTTGTTAGGTCTGTTAACATCCTATCTGTGTGTTATTGGAAATCAGAAGGCTTAACTCATCATCAAAGGAGTAAGCCATTTCATATTCCATGGAATTTAGAAAAAGAAAGTGAACATTTCTGAGCAATTCTTCTTCAACCTTTAATCTGAGAAGTGGTTAAATTTGTAATTTGTATGAAATGAACAATGACTCAAATCTACAGATATTGTCTTTTTTGTTTAAATTGTTTTTCTTTTGTATTAAATGTGAGGTGGGGAGACAGAGAGACAGACTCCCGCATGTGCCCTGACCAGGATCCACCTGGCAAGCCCCTTACCAGGCAATGATCTGCCCATCTGGGGCTGTTGCTCTTAAGCTCGGCAACTGAGCTCTTTTAGTGCCTGAAGCATGGGCATAGAGCCACCTCAGTACCCGGGGCCAACTTGCTTGAACCAATTGAGCCATGGCTGGGGAGAGGAGGAGAGAGAGAGAGAAGGGGGAAGCATGCTCTTGTGTACCCTGACCAGGAATCGAACCTGGGATATCCATACACTGGGCCTTAGAAGACAGATACTATGTTAGCATCTGGAGCAAAGAGCTGATACATTTATTGTCTGATATAGAGTGAGTCCAGTATAATTTCTATTCCAAGGCAAAGACCAGGCAGGCTAACTTGTAGCCAAATAGAAAAGACTTGGCTTCCTTAAGCTTGGTATTCTTCGTCTGTAGTGGTACAAATACACTACATGCACAGCATGAATCATTCTACATCCCTCTCCTGGGACTTGTAGAACAGGAGAAACCAGCATGAACACAAAGTGTGTGCTGCCTGATGGACTGTGAGTAATAAAATCCTTTATTTCTGACACTGTGATCTAATGTATTCTGCCAGTATCTATGAAACAGTGGCAGGCTAACTCATTAGCTTGCCAGCAGTGTAAAATTTAAAACATTCACATTTCTTGATACTCTTTATCTTAGTTTTTATTAATTACCAAAGTAAATAAAACAGGTCTCACAGGTTTTTGCTGATTCTCACCTCTTTAAAGCTGTATACATGCCCTTTTCTAACCCATTTCTCATTCCTTGGAACTCTTAAAAACACTACTCTTCTGCCATTAAAAACACTCTTAGTCAATAGCAAAGTTCATTATGTTCTGAACACATTCTCTGAATGTGCTCTGTACTTTCTTGCTCTGACTTCATCCAAACTTTGAGGACAAGGATTTTCTCAAATGAAAACTGATTTCTCCCACAGCGTGGAGCTGGATTTAAAGTAAAGATGTTACTTTCTTTTTTTTTTTTTTTTTTTTTTTGCAATTTTTCTTTTTTTTTTATATATATATATAAATAAATTTTTATTTTAATGGGGTGACATCAATAAATCAGGGTACATACATTCAAAGAAAAACATTTCCAGGTTATCTTGTCATTTAGTTATGTTGCATACCCATCACCCAAAGAGAGATCGTCCTCTGCCACCCTCCATCCAGTTCTCTCTGTACCCCTCCCCCTCCCCTCCCCCTCTCCCTCCTTCCCTCCCCCCACCCCCCATAGCCACCACACTCCTGTTCATGCCTCTCAGTCTCGCTTTTATGTCCCACTAATGTATGGAATCCTGCAGTTCCTGTTTTTTTCTGATTCGCTTATTTCACTCCGCACAATGCTACCAAGACTCCACCATTCCGCTATAAGTGATCCAATGTCACCATTTCTCCTAGCTGAATAATATACCATGGTGTATATGTGCCCCATCTTCTTCATCTAGTCCTCTATTTTTTTTACAGTGATTAAAAGCCTTTAAGCAAACTCTTGGCCAATACAGCAAGAATCCATAAATGAGTAGTGTCCTTAACATGTTCCCCAAGTCCAAGTTGGCCCCCTCACCATGCCAAATCCCTGAAAAATGCAACCCAACCACAGTTCAGTCTGTTAGGAGATGTCACAGGGAGCAGGAGTCCAGGAAAGTTCCCCACAGGAAAAGTCCATATGGCACTGGAATTGTTGTCACCATTCTATACTTTGCAGCTCATGTCCAAGTCCCAATGACCGCTGCTTCTAGCTGGTAATGATTCAGGTAGACTGGAAAAAGCCATTTGCAGCATGCGTGGATATGGAGCTTCTGTTCTCCTCTGCCTGGAGAGTTGAGACCAGGTTGCTTTTCCCTGGATCTCTGTGACTGTGGCCTGGTAAAGAGAACCTTGGGATACACTAAGCTGGGTGGCAAAGGTAAATTCATAATACAAGTTGGCAAAAGGAGGAAAGAAAGCTCTAAATTAAGAGTAGGTCCCAGCCTGAAATATGAGTGGGGCATTGAGGTAGGAGGAATAAAGGAAACACTATATATTAAGCAAAGCAGCAGAAAATAGGACTATCAACACCCACAACAGAGATCTTTGAGGGAAGAATAAAGAACCTGACTATTCAGGCAAAACATAGTTAAGTGGCCCTTGTGCAAATGAGATCAGTTTACCTGCTTCTTGGAAGAAATACCCTAGGCTCGTCCACAGTGTCGTAGATGGGGTCGATGGCCCTGGGCACCTTCAGCCTTCAGTGGCAAACCCCAGCATTCTGGGCAAGGTTAGGTCATAGGTGGCTGGAGCAGGCCTGGAAGAGACTGAACCCTCCCTTAGAGGAGCGAGGGGGAAGCCCACCTTCCAGTGTCCCTGTTTCCTCACAGCAGAGGTGTGTAAGCCTGGCAGGCTTTAGCTCAATGACCTTCCTTTCCACTATTGAAGCAGGACCCAGATGGCATCCTATGAGACCCCTTTGGGGTGCTGGAGCCTTTAAGGGTGTATCCTAAAAGCTGGTAGTTCCCCCTGATCTCTATTGGGCTTTTTCTGCCTCTAGGTATCTTAAAAGCCATTCTCAGAAGATCTCGCTGAGGGGTTTGAGGATCCCCATCCGCCTATATAAATCTTTTCCATATATCTGGAGCTATTTGGAAAAAAGACAAAACAGTGTTATTAGCTAGATCTAATAAAGAAGGTAGATTTGGTGTCTCCTGTTCATCAGCTTTCAAAAGAAATGTAATTTTTTTTTTTTTTTAAGTAAAAAGCATGATATGGTAGACCCGTCGGAGTCATTGGCCTGGTGTGCAGGATTCCCGGGTTCGATTCCCGGCCAGAGCACACAGGAGAAGTGCCCATCTACCTCTCCACCCCTCCCCTTCTCCCCCCTCCCGGTCCCTCTCCTCCCGCCCACAGCCAAGGCTCCACCGGAGCAAATCCACCCTGGGCACTAAGGATGGCCCCATGGCCTCCGCCCTAGTTGCTAGAATGACTCCGGTTGTAACAGAGCAACATCCCAGATGGGCAGAGCATTCCCCCCGGTAGGCATGCCAGGTGGATCCCAATCAGGCGCATGCAGGAGTCTGTCTGCTTGCCTCCCCATCCCGATCCTCAGAAATATACAAAAAATAAATAAATAAAAGAAAAAATACAAAAAAAAAAAAAAAGGGGGGGGGGGGCATTCCCTTGTGCTAAAGCACCAGGAAGCATGGAGTGAGCTTGAGTATGTCCTATGAAACATGGAGCTCTATGTTTACATATAAGTCTTTGAAGAAGGAGGAACTGCTGAAATAGTTTGTCAGCATTTGTCCCTAAGACAGCAGTCTTTATAGTGGGAACACCATACGTAAATATTTGCTGTCTGTCTATAGATTAAGGGGGGAATATGGCCAATGCTGAAAAGCCATGATCTTTGTGCCCCTCCCCTCCCCCAACCCCCTCCCTCTCCTCCCCCCACCCTGTAACCCCAACACTGTTGTTCATGTCTCTGAGTCTCATCTTTATGTCCCACCTATGTGTGGAAACATATAGTTCTTAGTTTTTTCTGATTTACTTCTTTCACTCAGTATAATGTTATCAAGGCCCATCCATGTTGTTGTAAAAGATCCTATGTCATCATTTCTTAAGGCTTAGTAGTATTCCATAGTATATATATATACCAAAGCTTTTTAATCCACTCATCCTCTGATGGACACTTGGGCTGTTTCCAAATCTTTGCTATTGTGAACAATGCTGCCATAAACATGGGGGTGCATTTCTTCTTTTCAAACAGTGCTATGGTGTTCTTGGGGTATATTCCTAACAGTGGTATAGCTGGGTCAAAAGGCAGTTCGATTTTTAATTTCTTGAGGTATCTCCATACTGTTTTCCACAGTGGCTGCACCAGTATGCATTCCCACCAGCAGTGCAGGAGGGTTCCCTTTTCTCCACATCCTCGCCAGCACTTATTCTGTGTTTTATTGATGAGCGCCATTCTGACTGGTGTGAGGTGATATCTCATTGTGGTTTTAATTTGCATTTCTCTAATCATTAATGATGTTGAACATTTTTTCATATGCCTATTGGCCATCTGTGTGTCCTCTTTGGAGAAATGTCTATTCATTTCTTTTGCCCATTTTTGGATTGGATTGTTTGTCTTCATGGTATTAAGTTTTACAAGTTCTTTATAAATTTTGGTTATTAACCCCTTATCAGACGCTATGTCAAATATATTCTCCCATTGTGTAGTTTGTCTTTTTATTCTGTTCTTATTGTCTTTAGCTGTGCAGAAGTTTTTTAGTTTGATAAAGTCCCATTTGTTTATCCTGTCTTTTATTTCACTTGCCTGTGGAGACAAATCAGCAAATATATTGCTGCGAGAGATGTCAGAGAGCTTACTGCCTATGTTTTCTTCTAAAATGCTTATGGTTTCATGGCTTACATTCAAGTCTTTTATCCATTTTGAGTTTATTTTTGTGAGTGGTATAAGTTGGTGGTCTAGTTTCATTTTTTTGCAGGTAGCTGTCCAGTTTTCCCAACACCATTTGTTGAAGAGGCTGTCTTTACTCCATTGTATTGTCTTACCTCCTTTGTCAAATATCAGTTGTCCATAGAGCTGTGGGTTTATTTCTGAGTTCTCTGTTCTGTTCCATTGATCTATGTGCCTGTTCTTATGCCAGTACCATGCTGTTTTGAGTACAATGGCCTTATAATATAACTTGATATCTGGAAATGTGATACCTCCCGCTTTTTTCTTCCTTTTCAGGATTGCTGAGGCTATTCGTGTTCTTTTTTGGTTCCATATAAATTTTTGGAATATGTGTTCTATGTCTTTGAAGTAAGTCATTGGTAATTTCATTGGTATTGCATTGAATTTATAAATTGCTTTGGGTAATATAGACATTTTAATGATGTTTATTCTTCCTAACCATGAGCACGGTATATGCCTCCACTTATTCGTATCTTCCCTGATTTCTTTTATCAATGTTTTATAATTTTCTGAGTACAAGTCTTTAATCTCCTTGGTTAGATTTATTCCTAGGTACTTTATTTTTTTGGTTGCAATGGTAAAGGGGATTGATTCCCTGATTTCTCTTTCTGACAGTTCATTATTAGTGTATAAAAATGCCTCTGATTTCTGAGTATTGATTTTATATCCTGCCACCTTGCCAAATTCTTTTATCAGGTCTAGTAGTTTTTTGACTGAAACTTTAGGGTTTTCTATATACAATATCATGTCATCTGCAAATAATGATAGTTTTATTTCTTCTTTTCCAATTTGGATGCCTTTTATTTCTTTTTCTTGTCTGATTGCTGTGGCGAGGACTTCCAGAACTATGTTGAATAAGAGTAGTGAAAGGGGGCAACCCAGCCTTGTTCCTGATCTTAAGGGGATAGCTTTTAATTTTTGCCCATTGAGTATTATGTTGGCTGTGGGTTTGTCATAGATGGCCTTTATCATGTTGAGGTATGTTCCCTGTATTCCCACTTTGCTGAGAGTTTTGATCATGAATGGGTGCTGGACTTTATCAAATGCTTTTTCTGCATCTATTGAAATTATCATGTGGTTTTTCTCCTTTCTTTTGTTTATGTGATGAATCACATTGATTGATTTGCGAATATTGTACCAGCCTTGCCTCCCAAGAATAAATCCTACTTGATCATGCTGTATGATTTTTTCCATATATTGCTGGATCCGGTTTGCTAATATTTTATTGAGGATTTTTGCATCTAAGTTCATCAGGGATATTGGCCTATAATTCTCTTTTTTTGTGTTGTCTTTGCCTGGTTTTGGAATCAGAATTATGCTCACCTCATAAAAGGAGTTTGGAAGTCTTCCTTCCTCTTGAATTTTTTGAAATAGCTTGAGAAGGATAGGAGTTAGTTCTTCTTTGACTATTTGGTAGAATTCACTTGTGAAGCCATCAGGCCCAGGACTTTTCTTTTTTGGGAGTTTTTTGATAGCTGTTTCAATCTCATTTGTTGTAATTGGTCTGTTTAGGTTTTCTGATTCTTCCAGATTGATTTTTGGAAGATTATATGATTCAAGGAATTTGTCCATTTCATCTAGGTTGTCTAGTTTTTTGGCGTACAGTTCTTCATAGTATTTTCTTACAATATTTTGTATTTCTGTTGTGTCAGTTGTTATTTCTCCACTCTCGTTTCTAATTTTATTTATTTGAGTCCTCTCTCTTTTTTTCTTGGTGAGTCTTGTTAAAGGTTCATCGATCTTGTTTACCTTTTCAAAGAACCAGCTCCTGGTTTCATTGATCCTCTGTATTGTTTCTTTAGCCTCTATGTCACTTATTTCTGCTCTGATCTTTATTATTTCCTTCCTTCTACTAGCTCTGGGCTTTACTTGCTGTTCTTTTTCTAGTTCTTTTAGATGCAGGGTTAAGTTGTTAATTTGAGCTTTTTCTAGCTTCTTGAGGTATGCCTGTAATGCTATAAACTTCCCTCTCAGGACTGCTTTTGCTGTGTCCCATAAATTTTGAGCTGATGTATGCTCATTATCGTTTGTTTTTAGGAATTTTTTAATTTCTTCTTTGATCTCAATGTTAACCCATTCATTGTTTAATAACGTGCTATTTAGTTTCCAAGTGTTTGAATGTTTTTCAATTTTTCTATTGTGGTTGATTTCTAGTTTAATGCCATTGTGATCAGAGAAAGTGTTCGATATGATTTCAATCTTCTTAAATTTGTTGAGCCCGCTTTTGTGCCCTAACATGTGGTCTATTCTAGAGAATGTCCCATGAGCGCTTGAAAAGAATGTATATTCTGCTCTTTTAGGGTGAAAGGTTCTGAAGATATCTATTTAATCGAGTTAATCTAATATGTCCTTTAAGTCTGCTGTTTCTTTGTTAATTTTCTTTCTTGAGGACCTATCTAATGATGTTAATGGGGTATTGAAATCTCCTACTATTATAGTATTGCTGTTGATCTCGCCCTTTAAGTCTATCAAAGTCTGCTTTATATATTTAGGTGCTCCTATATTAGGTGCGTAGATATTTATAATGGTTATATCTTCCTTTTGTATTGCTCCCTTTATCATTATGTAGTGACCTTCTTTATCTCTAACTATGGTCTTTGTTCTAAAGTCCATTTTGTCTGATATAAGTATTGCTACCCCAGCTTTTTTTTCATTTCCATTTGCGTGAAATATTTTTTTCCATCCTTTTATCTTCAGTCTGTGTGCATCTTTTGATTTAAGGTGGGTCTCTTGTAGACAGCATATGTATGGGTCCTGTTTTCTTATCCACGCAGCTACCCTATATCTCTTGATCGGATCATTTAATCCATTAACATTTAAGGTTATTACTGATATGTAATTGTTTATTGCCATTTTTTTTCTTTAAAACTGTTTTTCTCTTTTGCTATATTCTTTTTTTCCTTTGATCTGTTTACAACATGTCCCTTAGCATTTCTTGCAGCCTTGGTTTGGTTGTAGTGAAATCCTTGAGTTTTTTTTTTGTCTGTAAAGCTTTTTATTTCTCCTTCAATTTTAAATGATAGCCTTGCTGGATAAAGTAGTCTTGGTTGTAGGTTCTTGTTCTGCATTACTTTGAATATTTCTTGCCATTCCCTTCTGGCCTCAAGTGTTTCTGTTGAGAAGTCAGAAGTCATCCTTATGGGGGCTCCGTTGTAGGTGATTGTCTTTTTTTCTCTAGCAGCTTTTAATATTTTCTCTTTATCATTTAGCTTTGGTAATTTAATTATGATGTGTCTTGGTGTTGGTTTCTTTGGATTTCTCCTTAATGGAGTTCTCTGTGCTTCCTGAACATGTGAAATATTTTCCTGCCTTAATTGGGGGAAGTTTTCCTCTATAATATGTTTGAACAAAGTCTCTATCCCTTGTTCTTTCTCTTCTTCTTCAGGAACCCCTATGATGCGGATGTTATTTCTCTTCATGTTGTCACAGAGCTCTCTTAGAGTTTCCTCAGACTTTTTGAGTCTCTTTTCTTTTTTCTGCTCTGCTTCCATGCCTTTATTTATTGTGTCCTCTAACTCACTGATTCGATTCTCTGCTTCATCCATCCTGCTTTTAATTCCTTCCATTGTATTCTTTATTTCAGATATTGTATTTGTCATTTCTGTCTGATTCTTTTTTATTATTTCAATGTCCTTTTTTATATTTGTTATCTCTTTATTTAGGTTTTCATAATGGCCATCTATGGTGGTTCTAATATCTTTGAGCATCCTAACAATCGTTATTTTAAACTCTGCATCTGGTAATTTGGTTATATCTGATTCACTTAGGTCCTTTTCTGGGGATTTCTCTTGGTTTATTTGTGTTGTATTTCTCTGCCTCCGCATTTTCTCTTCACGAGAGTGGCTGTGATCACGTGCTTGGGTGCACAAGGGTTGGTGGCCTTGGCCTTTGCCCCGCCCCCGTGTGTGATGTTATGCTCGGTCCTGAGGGCACTGGCGAGCACCTTTGCTCAGCTGCGGGTCTCCGCCTGTTTCCGAGCTTTCACCCTGCCTTTGCAGGATGATCCCACTCAAGGAACAGCTGCTAGCCTTGGCTCTACCACCAGGAAAGGTTGCGTGCCCAAGCTCAGCTTCGTAGCGAAACTCCACCTCTTCTGGGCTTTTGGCTCCACCCCCGTGGGAGGAGCCTGCTACCAAGTCAGACCGCAAGCCTGGGTTGCAAAGGCGGGGCAGGGATGTGCTCCTCTGCCCTTGCTCCGGGGCTGGTTTCTACCCTTTCTGGGTTTCCCTCCCTTCTCCCGGAGGCTGGATTACAGGCTGCTGGCAGCTGAGTTTAGCCGCTTTTGTACGCCCCCTTCTCCCTAGCCGGGCAAGATTGAGCTCACACCTGAGCCCACTGGTGGCCAACCGGCTTCCACCCCTGCCAGCAGAACCGCGCTTTTATCTCCCGCTGCCGCCCGCTCTCCGGTGCGCCCTCAGCCGTGTGGGTGGGGGCGTTGCAGCTCGGACCCTAAGACTCACTACCGTAGACCCAAAAGCTCCCTCCTTCTATGCGACTCTGCTCTGAATGCCGCGGGGGAGCTTGTTTGGCTGCTCTCCTGCTTCCCTTTGCTGGTATTGCTGTTTCCGGGGGAAATATTCACTTCAGCTTTGGGGAGTGACTCGTCCCAGGGGTTAGAGTGGCTATCTCCCAAAAATGTTTCTCCCTATGCCTCCTAGATTGCACTCTCTTCCTGTTACTGTGGTTCTCTCCCCTCTCCCTCCATCTCCAGGAGCTCCGGGTGAGTGTTTGTGAGAGAGATGTTCTGCGTGGTCCCTTTAAGAAGGATCCTGGGTCTGAGAAATCAGACTCTCTCACAAACAGTATCCTGACTTGTTTCCAGCTAAATACTGTCCTTATGCTTCTTCTGGGCTCTGGGGCTGCAGGCTGGGGCTTTGTTCCTGGGGCTCAGGGCCCTTTCCCCTCTGCTAAACTCACTTCCCGCCACGCGAGTCTCTCCCTGCTGCCGTTCGCTCCGAGAAGCTGGGCAGCCCTCTCCGCGTTTCTGCTTTTCCTACCAGTCTCTGGGTGGCTTCTTCAGTGTTCCTGGGTTGAAGAGTCCTTTTAGTTTAGTCCAAAGTTGGTTTTTCCAGTTGATAGTTCATAAAATTAGTTTGTAATCCACATTGGTTCTGGGAGGTAGATGCTGGTACGTTTGCCTACTCCAGCGCCATCTTGTCTCTCTTTTTTTGTAATTTTTCTAAGTGAGAACCTGAGGTTGGGGAGGTGGTGGCAGACAGACAGACTCCCACATGCACCCCACCAGGATCCACTGGGCATGTTCACCAGGGGCCATGCTTGGCCCATCTGTGGCGTTGCTCTGCTGCAACCGGAGCCATTCTAGGGCCTGAGGCAGAGATCATGGAGCCATCCTCAGTGCCCAGGCCAACTTTGCTCCCATTGAGCCTTGGCTGTGGGACGGGAAGAGAGACATAAAGAGAAAGGAGAGGGGGAAGGATAGAGAATCAGATGGACGCTTTTCCTGTGTACCTTTATAGAATTGTTTTTAATAGAATGATAAATATGTGATTTTTTCTGACTGTGTTCTTCAGGTTTATACATGTTATAGCATGTCAATATTTCAGTCTTTTTTATTTATTATTTTTTTGTGACAAAGACAGCGAGAGAGAGACAGAGAGAGGGACAGATATGGAAAAACAGGAAGGGAGAGAGATGAGAATCATCAATTCTTCATTGCATCTCCTTAGTTGTTCTTCATTGCAGCTCCTTAGTTGTTCATTGATTGTTTCTCATATGTGCCTTGACTGGGGGGCTACAGCAAAGCCAGTCACCCCTTGCTCAAGCCAGCAACCTTGGGCTTCAAGCCAGTGACCTTTGGACTCAAGCCAGCCACCACTGGGTCATGTCTATGATCCCACGCTCAAGCCAGTGACCCCACACTCAAGCTGGTGAGCCCACGCTGAAGTCAACCACCTCGGGTTTTCGAACCTGGGTTCTCCGCGTCCAAGTCCTCTCACAGGTTATAATTCCATCGACTTTTCCTTTTCTTCATTATTATTTCTCTTCCCTACTTTCAATCATTCCTTTTAGCATATAATAATGCTATATATTTCCTCTTTTATTTGTTTATTTACTTACTTATTTATTTAGAGAGTCAGGGAGAGAGAGAAAGGGACATTGAGCTTCTCCTGTATGTGACTTGGCAGGGGATTGAACCAGCAACCTCTTTGTTTCTGGATGACGCTCCCACTGAGCTCTCTGACCAGGGTTTAATCTTTCTTTCTTTCTCTCTTTCTTTCTCTCTTTCTTTCTTTCTTTCTTTCTTTCTTTCTTTCTTTCTTTCTTTCTCTCTTTCTCTCTTTCTCTCTTTCTTTCTTTCTTTCTTTCTTTCTTTCTTTCTTTCTTTCTTTTTCTTTCCCTCTCCTTCCTTCCTTCCTTCCATCTTTCTTTTTTACTTTTCTTCCCTCCCTTTTTTCTTTCTTTCTTTCCTTCCTTCCTTCCTTCCTTTTTCCTTCCTTCCTTCCTTCCTTCCTTCCTTCCTTCCTTCCTTCCATTGAGACAAAAAGAGAAGAGGAGAGAGAGGGGAGTGGAAATGAGACACTCATTTGTTGCTTTACTCAGTTAGTTGTGTATTCATTTGTTGCTTCTCATGTGTGCTCTGACTGGAGATTAAACCTACAATGCTCTATCTACTGCGCCACTGCCTGATCAGGCATATTTTTTTTAATTAGAAGATATCTGCAAACTTGATCTTGCTATTATTAGCTTCTTTGTATGTATATAGGGGGAGAAACATTTTGAGAAGAGATTAAGTTCAAGTTCACAAGTTTCTAAAGCTATGTGATAAAAGCATACCTTATGATCTACCATTGTTTCAAAACCATGGTTTCTTGAATCCAAGGTTAAACAAAGTGTAATGGAAATAAAGATCACTGTTATATTTTTTCATGGCTCAAAAGTTATGGTTTTTAATTATATCATTTATACTACCGGCAAAAAAATTATGGTTTAATAAAAAAACAAAGTTTTTGTTTTGTTTGTTTTTAATCACACATCTTTCAGGAAACTATCTTACTTCCTAGGAGCAAAATAGGACCTTAGAGAAATGAATTGATTCTTTCAGGCTAATAAGATACACGTTTGTAGCATGGTTGAGCATTCTATTAACAGGCCTGAAGTGGAAACTAATATATAAATACAGGAAAAATAAATTAATATAGGAGAAAATATAGGTAGAGGAGGAGAAATCTTAATGTTAGAAGTAAAAGTGTGAATAAGATATAGGACCAAGGAAATTCAATCTTTATAACATAGTTTTCTCTAATTCCCTTTTGATTCTATGCTTTTCTCTTTTTCTTATGCACAATTTTGGGCCATAATAGGATGGTACAAAACATAATTCTAGAGAAACTTGCATTGATTAAACTATACTCTGCAAAACCTAAGTTAAAGATAAAAACAAAAAACACATGTACTTTTTAAATGAATGAGGTCACTTGATTGTTGTTTTATAATCTGTAGCTATGAATAAATAAGAGCAGAGAAAATTTCACAAGCAAAAGAGGTATAAACAGAGGTAAAGAAAAGTAAACTAAATACACTGCTCACAAAAATTAGGGGATATTATCAAAATGAATATGAAGCTCTAAAATACCCCCTAATTTTTGTGAGCAGTATCATAAAGGATAGTAGGAAAACCTAGTAAATGGAACACGGGTCCACAGACTGGCATGGGAAAGGAAAAGGAGAATGACTTCTTGGAACGTTGCAACTTAGCAAATGTTCTGAAGCCACACATTAACATTTTATATGAGAATATGTTAAAAGTTAAACTAGCTCTAAATACTTTTTATTAAATTTTTTAATGTATTATGTTAACATGAATTTAAGTGTCCCACTCAAATTAAACAATGTGCCCCCCATTGTACCCTTTTTGCCTCCCTCCCCCTAACTCTCTCCTCTCCTTCCCTCTGGGATTTTCTGTTTTGTTATCTGCATCTATATGTTATGAATACTTAATTTCGCTAATCCTTTCACTTACTCTGATCCTATCCCCTCATTCCCTTTCTTTCTGACAGCTGTCCCTCTACCTCTGTTCTGTTTCTCAGTTTACTGTGTTCATTAGATTCCACATATAAGTGAGGTCATATAATATTTGTATTTCTCTGCATGGTTTATTTCACTTAGCATAAACCTCCAGGTCATCCGTGGCATCGCAAAAGATAAGATTTTCTTCTTTTTCATGGCTGCATAGTATTTCATTGTATATAAGTACCACAGCTTTTTAATCCAGTCATCCACTGATGGACACGGGCTATTTCCAGGTCTTAGCTATTGTAAACAATGCTGCAGTAAACATGGGGGTGCATATCTTCTTTTGAATCAGTGTTTTGCGATTCTTAGGATATCTTCTTAAAAGTGAGTTTAATTCTTAATTCTTAATGTACTATAATCTAAATCTGTTTTAAGTATATTTGGTTAGATAATTCAAGGACTCATTTTTTACTCATTCATTCATTCATTATTAATTATTTTTAAATATAGTGTGTCTGTAAAGTCATAGTGCACTTTTGACCAGTCACAGGAAAGCAACAAAAGACGAAGGAAATGTGAAATCTGCACCAAATAAAAGGAAAACTCTCCCAGTTTTGTACCTATTCAGTGCAGTTCAATGTGGGCTCACGCACAGATATTTTAGGGCTCCTTAGGTAGCTATCCCATATAGCCTCTACAGACTCATCACTGACTGATGGCCTACCAGAACGGGGTTTCTCCACCAAACTGCTGGTTTCCTTCAACTGCTTATCCCACTGAGTAATGTTATTCCTATGTGGTGGTGCTTTGTTGTAAACGTGCCAATATTCACGTTGCACTTTGGTCATGGATTCGAATTTAGCGAGCCACAGAACACACTGAACTTTCCTCTGTACCGTCCACATCATGACCTGCATGGCCGTGGACTGCTCCGCTGTATACACGGTGTTACGTCATCATCTGCGCATGTGCACATGCTGCCACATCATCCTGCAGAAACTGGGAGGGTTTTCCTTTTATTTTGTGCAGATTTCACATTTCTATCATCTTTTATTGCTTTCCTGTGACTGGTCAAAAGGGAACCATGACTTTACAGACATATTGTACGTTCATTAAAAAATTACCCTACGCCAGCTACTTGGCTAGATATAGAAAAATGAGTAGAAAGTCATTCCACAGAGGATCTGGCTGTCATGTAAAAAAAAAAAAATAAGATAATTTTAGATAACCATAAAATTTATGAAGAAATGAATTATGTGTTGACATTGAGAGAAATGTAAGAAGAATGCCATTTTATTTAGGGAAGTCATAAGTGCTAAATTTTTCTGTATCCAGTTGTCTAAGCCAGGACTTATGATAAATATGCCAAAATAGATAAAAATGAGAAAACTGACTTGAATCAATTTTAATCCAAATGTAATACTTTTTATCACCTACCACTTGAAGTTGAATAGAAAGAACTGGCCACCAATATTCAAACCACATGTGAACTATAAAAATTTGTTCAGAACAATGATGAAAAGATATAAAATTAGCTTGAGTGTGTTTTTTTCATGTTTATTTTATTGATTTTTAGAGAGAGCAAGGGAGAGAGCGAGAGGCAGGAACATCAATCTGTTCCTGTGTGTGCCCTGAAGGGGACGGAACTGGCAGCCTCTCTACAGCCACACAATGCCCTATCCAGCTGAGCTCTCTCTCCAGGGCTTGAGTGTGTTCTTAGTAAGTTTTTATACACTATATGCTCATTTTAATATTGTCATGTCTGTTTATTTCAGTTAGAGCTCTCATTATAAAATAAACTATTAATAATTATATTGTTGCTTGGTTTTTAATGTGCTTATCATACTATGTTTTTAGATACTGGAAATCTCCTAAAGAAGAATCTTATAAGAACAAGTACAATTTCTAAAGTGTAAAGACAGCCCTGACCAGGTAGCTCAGTTGGTTAGAATGTTGTCCCCATATGCCAAGGTTGCAAGTTCAATCCTTGGTCAGAGCGGATATAAGAATCAACCAATGCATCCATAAATAAGTAGGAAAAAAAATTGAAGTTTCTCTCTCTCTTTCTCAAATTAATAGGTAAAAATTTTAAAACTATAAAGACATTTGAGTGACATTGGGAAATTGCACTGAAGAATAAAAACAGAAAGGAGGAATTTCAAATTTACAATGTTAAGTTAATGAGGAAAATTAATTATGTAGAAGGGGGATAAATTTGAATCAAGCTTTGGTATATGTTTATAATACAACCCAAGCCTTTGTTAAAGTTAAAAAATAATTAGTATACTTAACATAAGACTACCCAGCCTAAATTATACTGATTAATGTTATTAATTACTTTAACTTTATTTTTTTTAATACCTAAATTACTTAGCCTAAATATTCTTTAAATTCAGCCTACTGGCATCTTGCCATCTTTTATAACTATGTTTTCTGTTTTAATTCACATACATGTTATCTCTTTATTCTGTTACTTTTAAGTTATTTACTCTTTAAATTACTTACTACAGATCTATGGTAAAGCCTCAAGCTTTCACTGTTGTTTGTGGCAAAAATTCTATTAATGTTGCTTACAGTTTTGAAGATGAAAATGAAATTCCACAGGTGTGTTTAAATCTTGACCTGGAAAGGAAATAGGGTGTCTATTGTGAAGATATCCAATGAGTGTTCCATCATCACTTATTAGGATGTATTTATTAGTATGAGGGAGCCCTTTATTGATTTCCATATAAGTTGAATGAATGAGAGAAGAGACTGGTTGTGGAAAATAATGAGTTTGATTTGTTACTGATTATTGGCTGCATTGGACAAGTTTGATCAAGAGGGGTTAGGCAGAAATATATTTTTCCTTTGTTTACACATTTTTATATTTTAAAATAACTAAACTAAATATATGGAACATTTGTGTGCATTTTGAATAAAAATCATTGCTATGGGTAAGGCAACAGATGGTCAGAATAGAATGAGACATTGATATGCTTAAGAAACTGGTTTGTGGTGAGATCCAATTACTGTTAAAAAGGAAGAAATGAAAGAAATCCAACATTAAACATGGAAAAGAGTAGCATTCTGAATCTAATAGATTATTTTCAATCTAATAGGTTAAATCTTGAACACTAGTTTTAACAGGGAGTAATTGCTAAGAAAAACTTTTTATGTAAGGCAGATCCAGGCTCTTATTTAGATGTTTTAAAAATTGCCAGATATAAAAATCTTTATAGGGTGCTGGGTAGTTTTATGTGTATTTTTTTTTTCTTTCCATCTCTTATGTCTTTCTTCCTTTCTTCCTAGGGTTTGTAATCCAATCAAAAGAGATTAAATAAATTCCTTGATATTGTTCAAGCTGCAGCATAAACACTGTTTTTCTTTTCTTTTTTTTTTTTTTTTTTGTATTTTTCTGAAGCTGGAAACAGGGAGAGACAGTCAGACAGACTCCCGCATGTGCCCGACCGGGATCCACCTGGCACGCCCACCAGGGGGCAATGCTCTGCCCCTCCGGGGCATCGCTCTGCTGCGACCAGAGCCACTCTAGTGCCTGGGGCAGAGGCCAAGGAGCCATCCCCAGTGCCCGGGCCATCTTTGCTCCAATGGAGCCTTGGCTGTGTGAGGGGAAGAGAGAGACAGAGAGGAAGGAGGGGGAGGGGGTGGAGAAGCAAATGGGCGCTTCTCCTATGTGCCCTGGCCGGGAATCGAACCCGGGTCCCCCACATGCCAGGCTGACGCTCTACTGCTGAGCCAACCGGCCAGGGCTACACTGTTTTTCTAGAGTTGATTTTTAAAAAATTTTCTCTAGAAGTAAAAAAGCAAAGGCAAACTAGACATCGAGGTTATGCTTCATAGAAAAAATGCAATTTAAGTGAATATTGATAGTTTGTGTAGTGGCTTTGGGGGCTTTAAATTGTACTCTCTTTATCGTGTCTTTTCCAGGCTACTTTACTTTTCACAAATGATTTAAGGCAGTCGTGTATCCCTTTAGAGACAGATCTGTACAAGATGGGGCAAAGTAGTTTTATAGTTGTTTATACGAAAAACCATACAATAATTAGTGAATAATAATGCAAGAATAAACTTTATGTTTTGCGTACTCACCACTGAAAACCTACATTTGCCACACCTGTATGTATCCCTGAGGGCATAGCCAAGGACTGTAAAAAATCACACCCTAACTCAAGGTAGGATGATGCCTTTTGTGACAGGTTCTTTGAAGTCTTCCTTCAATCTTTCTTTAAAGAGAAAATAAAGTTCAAATATACTTTTTTTTTACTATTCAGAGTTGAGATGAAAAGTTTCCCTGATCCAGTTGTGAGGGAAAAATACATTTCTTTTTTCCTAATAACATTGGTTGTGCTTTGAAGTCCATCCAGCTTTTAGACAAGCCACATCAATATCAAAGTATCTATAAGCAGATTCAGAAAAGCTCAAATTAGAAATGCCAGGATAAGTCAGTTTTCTGTCTCTGAGCTTATAAAACTTTTCAAAATCCTGAAGGTGCTTAGTATTTTATTTAACAAAAAATAAATAAATTATATATTTTGATATTAACATTTCTACATAAATATTTTATATATGAAAATTGTTGGCTGGAAAAAAAGAGATTATCACATAAATTAAAGCCTTTAATCCTTGGCTTCTCCTATTCCTACTATAGCTCCCTGATGAGTCAAATACTTCTATTAGTAGGCCACATGTAATCTAGATGCCAAAATCAGCTTATTTTCTTCTTTTCCTAGTGAGAGGAGGGGAAATAGGAAGACAGACTCCCTCATGTGCCCAACTGTGATCCACCCAGCAACCCCCTTCTGTGGCTGATGCCCTGTCCATCTGGGGCCCTGCTGGCAGCAGAGTTATTTTTAGTGCTTGAGGCAGAGGCTTCATGGAATCATCCTCTTCACCTAGGCCGATGAGCTCGAACCAATCAAGCCATGGCTGCAGGAAGGGAAGAGAGAAAGAGAAAGAGAGAGAGAGAGAAGAGGGGAAGAGGTGAAGAAGCAGATGGGTGCTTCTCTTTTGTGCCCTGGCCGGGAATAGAACCCAGGACAACCACAAGCTGGGCAGATGCTCTACCACTGAAGCAACCAGCGAGGACAAAAATCAGCTATTTAAATGATTCCAATGAAAGGTTGTTCTAGCATCTTTAGTATTAATCAAATTACTTATATTTGTATATTCTAATACAGAAGTTAAATTTATTAAAATTCTAACAGGTATAACTTAAGGTTTACAATAATCTTTTAGAAAATGTTATTAATCCCTTTAAACGTGAGAAAACCTACGTGCATTAATGATCAGGGGGAAATTTCTAAGTATTGGTGTTAACTGGAATTTGAACCAAAGAAAATTTAACTAAAAATGCTCATGGTTTTTCTATAAAACATGACTCCCACAAACACCTTTAATTTTATCTCCATGTGTATTCTTTCAGTTTTCCCAATCTGTTACACTGGCATTGGTCCCATACTGGTGTGATAGCAAAAACCTTAAGGTTGAAATCAAAAAGTAAAATTAAAATATGGCAGAAGCACTTCAAGAATGGTGATAATAAAGACCTGTGAATGTCTGTATCTTTGTAAAAGCAATGATGACATTGTCAAAAATTGTTAAAATTAACTTTTTCAAACTTGATTATATAACCAAAAGCCTGCTACAATTTTTGAACAAGCTGGTCAAGAAAAGTAGGTAAACCTGGATTTAAAGAAAGTTAAGCTCAGTGACATTTTTGTTTGCCCTGTTTCTAACCCTTGTTCTCCCTAGTCTCATTGGCAGCCTTGAAAACCAGCAGCCCAGGAAGTATGGTAGCTGTTAAAACCAGCAGCCTAGCAGATCCTGAACAAGTCAGAATGTTTTTGGTTTCCTCAAAAGCACAATTCCTTGAAATTTGTCATTTTTCGATCTGTCTGACAGCCATTCACAGAACTTTTCTTTCTTTGGCCTGACTCAGAGATCACCAAGTGAGGAAAACGCTATCCCCAGGGCATTTGTCAAAAAATAATCAGTGGAAGTTAACATTGCCGGATCTGAGGCAGCATTACCATTTGGAAGAAACATAAGTTGATAAAAATCATTACAAGGATACCTGGAAGATAAGATATTGACAGAAGGCATTGAAAAGCTTTAACACAATCCAGGGATATACAAGGTGGGGCAAAAATAGTTTACAGTTGTTTATATGAAAAATAATACAATAATTAAAAAATAATAATACAAAGATAAACTCTGTGTTCCATGTGCTTACAATTGTAAACTTATGTTTGCCAAACCTTGGATAAGACCTTGCTCATGTTCACGGCTGAGCATGTTCTCAGAAGAAACCTGAGAATACCTATATTTTTCATGTCTGACTGATGCTAAGGATCTGTGCAACCAGAAAGGAATAGCTGAGGCCAAGTTGTTAACTTTTTACCCGAGTATGGAAGACATGATCCAACACACACAGAGAAACCCCTCATCCAACGCTGGGAGACTTACAGGTCCCAGGAATTTAAGAGAGTCACTGTGCAATTATTAGTGAACAAGTATGCTAACTGAGCAGGAACTTTAGTGGCTATCCTCAAATACAATTTACAGAATTAGGAATTAGTCAAGAGAGACATAAATAACAAAACAATTGGAGAAAACAACTAACTGTGGGATAAGTTTAAACATAATTTCCAGAATTGTTTTATATTGTTTCAAATGATGAGTGTTCAACAAAATGTAATTATGAAAACTTCAAAGAAATGAAAAATATGACCAAAACAAAAGAAAAGGAATGTAGTTAATAAAAATTGAAACTAAAAAAACTCTGATGTTGAATTTGCTGGATAGATACAAAAAATAAAATACTATTAGTATATTCAGAAATTAAAGTAAACCTTGTATAATTAAATAAAGTAGAAAACAGTGTGATGCCACAGAGATAGAAGTTATATGAAAAATAGATTTTCTAAAGTTGAAAAATAGATTTGAACTGACAGAATAAATGAATAAGAATACTTGAAGATAGCTCAGTTTATGCTATTCTATCTGAGAATATGCATAAGATAAATAGAAACAAAAAAACCTAAACATACCCTAAAAAAAAAGAGTATGATTAATTGTATGTACAGTCATAATAACACTAGAAAGCCCTGGCGGTACATTTCTTAGGAGCCACCGCTAGCTCAATAAATAAAGGTGATTTAAATAATAAAATGTTAATTCACATGTCAAAGATCTCTTTGTACACAACATTTCTTGTGTAGGTCTTTCCATCATTTTTAAGCTCACCTTGCAGAGGACCATCAATTATTTTTAATTATTTTTAATTTTATGTCCATTCTTTCACAAACTCTTGAACAGGCAACATAAAGTTGACCGTGTCCAAATGCAGGCTCAGGTAAAAAAATGCCAACACGCTTAAGCATTTGGCCCTGAGACTTATTGATGGTCATAGCAAAGGCAAGTTTTACAGGAAATTGTCTACGTCTCAATTGAAACGGCAACCCTGTTTGAGATGGAGCCAAATCAATTCTTGGAATGACATGTATTTCACCTTTAGAGGAGCCAAAGACTTAGCTATTATGACATTATTTTTCAATTGGAGAATCTCTAGTCTTGTACCATTGCAAAGACCTCTTCTGGTGTTAAGATTTCTTAACAGCATAATAATTGCTCCAACCTTTAACCTCAGTTTGTGAGGTGGCATGCCAGAAGGTGACAGACTATTTAAAAATTCCGTTGGAAAGTTGTTGGCACTCGCTTTATTATCAGCTACAATGGAATCAACACTTAAATATGTTGTGTTGTTCCCTTCATCAGTCTCATTTTGCCAAGAAAGATGCATTTGCTCTACGACTGAAGCAAGCCTTGTTTTTCTCTGCTCAGTGGTTTCTTTTTGTCGAGAAAGCCATTTTTGTGCAGCTTTAGCTCCTTTTCTTTCCTCTTCAGTGCTGTATTTTCTAGGTGGCATTCTTAAAAGAAATTACGTTAAGACGTAGTTTTTATGTAAAACAGATGACTGCCAATGCAAACAAATGTTCACCTTCTTCCTGACATGCTCAGTTTGCGTTCAGCCTTAAATTGTTTCAAAAGCAGATGATTGCCAATGCAAAAAATGTTCACCTTCCCCCTGACCCCCTCAATTTGCGTTCAGCCATGGCAATTTCACCCCATTGGCTAGTACAGTTACGTAAGCAACCAATAAGCTATCGGCAACAAACAGACACTTAAGCCACATATAATAAAGAAGAGTCTCAGAAAGAAACTAGAGAGAGAAGGAAGTGGGAAAAGTAATAAATAAACAGTGGGCTCCTCAAACAAAAATAATGAAATGGTCAGAGACTTCTTAAATCTGATGGAAAAAATCTACATAACCAGAAAGTTCAATAAACTCCAACCAAAAAACTCAATGAGATTCACAACTAATCACATCATAAATTGTCAAAAGCCAAAATGCAGAGGATCTTAAAAGCAGGAAGGAAAAAACAGCCTATCAAAAGTATCTTTCTAGGGACACCAATCATACAAAAAGAAATAAATAAAAGGCATCTAAATTGGAAAAAGAAAGATAAAACTGTTATTATTTGCAGATGACATGTATATAGAGACATTAAACTATCATTGCAAATGATACTGCATATAGAGAACCTTAAAGATTCCACCAAAAAACTACTAGATCTGATAAACAAATTCAGTAAAGTAGCAGGATACAAACAAATATCTAGAAATCAGTTGCATTGTTATACACCAATAATGAACAAGCAGACAACACACACACACACAAAAAAAAAAAAACTAAGAAAACAATCTCAGTCACAATTACTTCAAAAAGAATAAAATACTAAAGAATAAAGTTAACCAAATATGTAAAAGACTTGTACTTAGAAAATTAAGACACAGTAGAAAAAAATTAAAGAAGATACAAATAAGAAGTATATATCATGTTTATTGATAGAAAAAATTAACACCATCAAAATGTTCATATTATCGAAAGCAATCTATATATTCAATGTGATTCCTATCAAAATACCAGAGGCATATTTCACAGAACCAGAACAAATATCCCAAAAATTTATATGGAACTTAAAAAAATACCCTGAATAGCAAATCAATCTTTCAGAAAATAAAGTTGGAAGAATCACATTACCTGATATCAAACTATATTACAAAGCCATAGTAATTAAAAGAGCATAACACTAGCATGAAAATAGGTATTTAGATCAATGTAACAGAATAGAGAGCCCAGAAATAAACCCAGGACTTTTTATTCAATTAATATTTAGCAAAGGAGGCAAAAACATACAATGAGGTAAAGACAGTCTATTCAATAAATAGTGCTGGAAAGATTGGACAAATATATGCGAAAATAAGACTAAGCAACTTTCTTACATAATACAAAAGAATAAATTCAAAATGGATTAAAGACTCAAAGCCATAAAAATTGTAGAAGAAAAAAGAGGTGGTAGAATGTTGGACATTTCTCTTAGCAATATTTTTTTTCTGATATATCACCTCAGACAAAAGAAAAAATACAGAACTGGGATTACATCAAACTAAAAAGAATCCACCAACAAAATAAAAAGGCAGAATGAAAGAACATGTTTGCTGATACATCTGATAAGAAGGTAATTTCCAAAACTTATAAAGAACTTGTAAAACTTAACACCAAAGAACCACAAACAATTCAATTAAAAAAATGGTCCAAGAAACTGAATAGCATTTCTCCAAAGAGAAGATACAGATGACTAATAAGCATATGAAAAGATGTTCAACATTACTAAAAATCAGACAAATGCAAATTAAAACCACAGTGCAATATCACCTCAAGCCTATCAGAATGCCTATCATTAATAATTCAATAAACAACTGTTGGTGAAGATATGGAGAAAAGAGAGCCCTGTGCATTGTTAGTGGAAATGCAGATTGCCTTCAGCCACTGTTGAAAACAGTATGAAGTTAGCTCAAAAAATTTACAATGAAACTGCTTTATGACTCAATGATTTCATTTCTAGGAATTTATTTTAAAAAGCCAGAAACAGTAATTAAAAAAAATACTGTGCACCCCTATGTTCATTGCAGTGTTATATATGATAGCCAAGGTTTGGAAGCTGCCTAAGGATCCATCAGTAGATGAGTGGATAAAAAGCTGTGGTACATTTACACGGTGGAATGCTACTTTCTTATAGCTATAAGAAAGGAGGAAATCTTACCCATTTGTAACAGCATGGATGGACTTGGAGAGCATTATGGTAAGTGAAAGAGAACAGTTAGAGAGGCTTGTACCATATGATTTCACTCATGCATGGACTTTAATAAAATGAACTAACAAACAAAATAGAATCAGACTCATAGTTAGTGAGAAGGCTGACAACTTTCAGAGTGAAGTGGAGGGATTGAACCAAAAATAAAAAATGGAGAGAAAAAACTTATGAACACGGACAACAGTGTAGTGATTGACTGGAGGAGGTGGGTGAGGGAAGGTGAAGGAGGGTATAGAGGGGATAAATAGTGATAGACAAAAACTTGACTCAATATGGTGGTGAATACAGAACAGGGTACAGGCGATGAGTTGTAAAAATGTGCACTTGAAACTTGTATAATTTTGTTAACCAGTGTCACCCCAAGGGGGAAATAAATTGGCAAGAGAGTAAAGCTTATGTTAAGTATTATTAAAGCAAAAGATAATTTATAAATAAATAAATGGAACAGCGGGGGATAAAGGTTTCCCCAGTAAGAATATAAACTAAGGGTGAAGAGTAGGGGATGTTGGACGAGGGAGGTGGAGGTGTAGCACAGAAAAGGGGAAAACAAAACAAAACAAAACAGGAACAACAGTGTGGAGATTTCCAGTGATAGGGAAGAGGTGAATTGAGTATGGGGTGATTGTGATAGACAAAGACTTGACGTGGGGTTATAAACATCCAATAGCTACAAATATGTTTTAGAATTGGGCTTCTGAAACCTGAATAATTCTGTTAACTAGTACCACCCCAATAAAATTCAATTATAAAAAGAATATAACTGATTTATCATCAAAAACTATCAATGTCAGAGGCAGTGGGGTAACATTCAAAATTTTGAAAGAAAAAGACTGAACCAAAATTTTTATGGAAAGAAAAACTATCTTTCAAAGAGGAAAGGTAATTAATAAAATAAAACAGATAATTTGTTGCTAGCAATCCTGCCTTACAAGAAATAATAAAGAAAGTCTTTCAAGCTGAACTAAAACAAATATAAATTAGTAATTTAAATCCACATTAAGAAAAAGCAGCATGGGTAAAGATAATTACGTAGGTAAATAGAAATGAAAATATATTTTTGTAACTATGTCTTTTATTTGATTTAAAAAAGATGTGGATTAGGAAATAATTATAAAACTTTTAATGGACTTGTAATGTATAAAGATGTAATTTATATGTCAATCACAGAACAAAGGCAGAGGAGAAAATGAAGTTACATTGTAACAAAGTTTTTGCATACTATTAAAATTAATTTAGTATTAATTCAACTAGAGTATTTTAGAGCATGATGTTTCTAATCTTAAGGATAACTATTAAAAATATAACCTGAGAGAATATATAAAAATAAACAACAAAGATCTTAAAATAGAATACTTAAAACTTTCTATTTCACCAAAATAGTAATAACAAAATAGATGAATAAAAACTCGAAACACAAAACACATATAAAAATCAAATAGCAACCTGACCAGGTGGTGGCACAATGGATAGAGCGTCGGACTGGGATGTGGAGAACCAGGTTCGAGACTCCGAGGTTGCCAGCTTGAGCATGGGTTCATCTGGTTTGAGCAAGGCTCACCAGCTTGAGCCCAAGGTCTCTGGCTTGAGCAAGGGGTCATTTGGTTTGCTGTAGCCCCTAGTCAAGGCATATATGAGAAATCAATCAATGAGCAACTAAGGAACTGCAACAAAGAATTGATGTTTCTCATCTCTCTCCCTTCCAGTCTTTCTGTTCCCATCTGTCCCTCTCTCTGACTTTCTTTGACTCTCCCACACAAAAAAAAATTAAAAAAAAATTAAATAGCAAAATGGCAGACTTTAATCATACTGTATTAACAAATAAATTAAAAATAGAAGTATTGAAGATTCCAATAGAAAAGTAGAAATTGGTATAATGATAAAAACAATAAATAAAGACTCCAAGCATATGATAATTATGAGACATACTTTTTATTCAAAGTATCAATAAGTTGAAAGTAAAAAGATAAAGAAAAGATTACTCATACAAACAGTAAAAAAACAACATGAGTTAATACAGACAAAATAGAATTTAATGCAAAAAATGTTAGTAGAGATGAATTTTATGATAATGAAAATTAATCCATTATGAAGATGTAATAATTAAAAATACATATTCAATTATCATCATAATCTCTAAATTTATGATTCAAAACTTGATGAAGTTGAAAAGAGAAATAGACAATTCAACAGTAAGAGTTGAAGAATTCAATGCAACTTTGCCAATAATGCATAAAATAACTAGACAAAGAAAAATAAGAAAGAAGTCTCAAACACTACCAACTCACTTTATATAACAGATATCTATAACCAACAACAGAATACACATTCAATTCAAGAATTCATAGAACATTTTTAAGTATAGGCCATATAATATTCTTAAATGATTGCACAAAGATTAAAATTATGCAAAGTATGTTCTCTAACAAAAACATAACTGAGGAATTCATAACAAAAATGAATTAAGGAAACTCATAAACATGTAAAAATTAACAACACACTTTTTAACAAGTTAATGCTTTCCAGGAGTTAATGATGATGGGAATACAAAAGGACTAGTAATATGTATGGAATTCCTTTTTTGGTTGATAAAAGTAGCCTAATATCAGATAGTAATGATGATTGCAAACATTGTGAATATTCTACAAAACACTACATTGTAGAGCTCTATGGGGTCAATTTTTTTATCTGCACTAGAGAAGAAGATTGTTGTTGGTTGTGTTGATTTGCTGGCAAAAGCTGAGGAACAAAAGAAACTTCTTGAAGAATTAAATTATATCTCAATATAAACTATTGTAATATAATAGATGGATAGATGAATAGCCTGACATTTATAAACTATGTAATTCTGAAATTCAATCTATATGCAATTCAGTTTTCTTAGCTATAAAATAGGAATATTAATGCCTCCTATTAACTGGGATGTTTAGTTGTCATAATAGTTAAACATCTATGCAAATATGCTCTGCAAATTGTGATAGATACCTTCTTACAAAAAAAATGTAGGATATTATTTTGTTTGACTAACCTATCAAACAGACATAATCATGTTCTTACTTACATGCTTAAATTTCTTGTGGGAAGAGTTATATTCAAGTATTTTTATCTTGTGAAAATTATATATTTTTTTAGTTTTTTAATGAAATTAAAGAAATGTTTGTTTCAGGTATTAATCAAGATTGATTAATAAATGTTTATTGAGTTTCTGTCTTCAAAGATATGTAAGAATTGAACTGAACTCCTTGGGGGATATAAATAAGCAAAAAATGTTCTGTTTGAGTTTAAAAATAAAATATTTCATATATATTTATATTTGCATACATATATTTGTACACACACACACACACATAGATAAATAAAGAGCACAAAATAATTACCATGACATTCAAAAGTTTACAGAGTTAGTCTATCTATGTGAAAATTCTTACAAGTATTTAAAGTTCATGTTTTTTGGAGAACAATAAGTAGTCACTTACTGACTTAAAATTCCTAATTTTTCATTCATTTGATTAGCAAAACAAAAAATTTAATGATACTAAGTACTAAAAATTATATGGATCATTGAGGAATCATTATACTGTTGAGCATATGAATTTTTTTTGCACAGCCTATTTGAAAACATGATATTGCTTTATCTATTAAACTTGCTGATACATGTTCTATTAGTATATACTCTAACTAGAAAACCCGACAGTCATACGAAATGACTGCTCTTCTAGATATTATAAATTATAATTAAAATGATTTGTGCAAAGGTGTCTGCTAAGTCAAACTGAATTACCCAGGGCAGGCAGTGAGGATGCCCCTTTGCTTACTTCCCCATGGGGTTTCCCCCTTCTACTTGCTTAATTGCTTAAAGTAGAATGCAATGAAGGAAACCACTGGCGGTACATTTCTTAGGAGCCACCGCTAGCTCAATAAATAAAGGTGATTTAAATAATAAAATGTTAATTCACATGTCAAAGATCTCTTTGTACACAACATTTCTTGTGTAGATCTTTCCATCATTTTTAAGCTCGCCTTGCAGAGGACCATCAATTATTTTTAATTTTACGTCCGTTCTTTCATGAACTCTTGAACAGGCAACATAAAGTTGACCGTGTCCAAATGCAGGCTCAGGTAAAAAAATGCCAACATGCTTGATGGTAAACTTGACCATGAAGTCAAAAGCAATAAAGTCCTGGTCCAGGCAAGTCAATTGGTTTGTTTCCCATGGACGCAAAAGCAAACGAACTATTAATGGATCAAATGCTATCCATGTACTGTTTGCTATTTGGATGCTGATTAGTCAATAATTTATTCAAGAGTGGTGGATAATTCTCAATTAGTGGAACTACAATGTTTCTGTACTTGCAACATTGAGAAAATCCTTTTTTGCCAAGGTCAAATCGATTAGTTTCTAACTTGAAGTTTAAGGACTGACAGTGTTCACATTTAATATTCATGTCACCAGAGGAATGCTCAAAAATTAAAGTTTGTCTGTTTGAAACTGTTTTAATCCTTTTTGCGTTTCGGTCAGCATTACTCTGTCGTTTTTTTGCATTTCTCTCCTGCCTTTGTTCAAGGGACTCATTTTGTCGAGACAGGCTTTTTTGTCTTGCATCTGAGGCAAGCCTTGTTTCTCTATGCTCATCAGTCTCATTTTGCCATGAAAGACGCATTTGCTCTGCGACTGAAGCAAGCCTTGTCTTTCTCTGCTCAGTGGTTTCTTTTTGTCGAGAAAGCCATTTTTGTGCAGCTTTAGCTCCTTTTCTCTCCTCTTCAGTGCTGTATTTTCTAGGAGGCATTCTTAAAAGAAATTACGTTAAGATGTAGTTTTTATGTAAAACAGATGATTGCCAATGCAAACAAATGTTCACCTTCCCCCTGACCCGCTCAATTTGCGTTCAGCCATGGCAACTTCACCCCATTGGCTAGTACAGTTACGCAAGCAACCAATAAGCTATCAGCGACAAACAGACACTTAAGCTGCATATAATAAAGAAGAAACTCTTTATATTAATATAAAATTACATGTACAAAAATTTTATAGTAACATTATTTACATTACAAAATAATAAACTATGTAAATGAGTATTAAATATTGGGCTCAAATTGATGGTGTGGGAAACAAAATTGAACACTTATAATTCTCATTATCTTAAAAGAGGAAGCATTTTTGGGTGGTGGCAGTGATGATATTAGAGTATAAGGAAGCAGCACCTTGTTGTGAATATTTCACAATAGTGTGTAGGTGTCTCAAGAAGTAAGTGGCTGTAATACTGTTTTGCTGGTGATAAACTCCTTTAGCTGCTTCTTGTCTGGGAAGCTCTTTATATGTCCTTTGATTCTAAATGATTGCTTTGCTGGGTAGAGTAATCTTGGTTATAGGTCCTTGTTTATCATTACTTTGAATATTTCTCACACTCCTTTCTGGACTGCAAAATTTCTTTTGACAAGTCAGCTGACAGTTTTCCAGAAGCTTTCTTCTAGGTAACTACTGCTTTTCTCTTGCTGTTTTTAAGATTTTTTTGTTTGTTTTTAAACTTTTGCATTTTAATTATGATGTGACTTGATTGTGGGCCTGTAGATCAAATAAGTTTGCAAATATGATGTATTTGTTTGCTCATGTATAGTTTGCATTGGGTGTGGGAGACAGGCTGTAAGCAGGCAAGGGTCCTTACAGCCTAAGGCTTAGTTTTAAGACTAAGCCTTCCTCACCGTTTTAATACTAAGATCTTCTCAAAACTAAACTTTCCCCACACTCTTGCCTGTTGCATGATAGGGGGTGGTGCACTCTTATGAGGAATCCCATTTATGCCTCAGAGAGGTGGCTTTGTATCAGAGACTTTTTTATTTGTATGCTGGCTTAAAGGCTTTAATTTTCTACACTATAAAATGAGACAGATCAGGAGGCACATTCACTCAGATCCTGTCATCAGTATCGGAGAGGAGAGGCAGCCAAAATGACCAAGTACTGAAGGAGAAGCCAGTTTGTGCAGAGTTTGTGCAGAGAGAAGGAGATGGGGAACAGAGGTGAATAAGGCTGGTGAGGTAGAAACCTTTGATTCTAGGAATACTCGGATGAGTCGGTTACTTTGGGAGCCCTGAATGGAAAGGGAAATGTTTTCCCACTGTGTGTATTTCTCGCCCGCCAGGTGAGAGCTAGGATTAAAGGTAATGACCCACCAGTTCTAAAAATTAATGGAGCAAGTATTGTTTCATTACCGTCTGTTTGAATCAAACCAGAACCTGCACGGGCCAGGTGGCTGTGATGGTGTGATAGTGACCATGTCTACTAGCTTTACAGGGCCTCTTTGGTTTCATTTAGTATGTTATATAATGTCTAACCACTAGGTTTTACACCTAAAACTAATATACTATAACAAGTGTAATTGAAAAACATTTTAAATAATTTAATGAAAAGAAGTGGCTAGGTGTATGAACTGATAATAATTGTTCCTTTTATATTCAGGCTGTGCTGTGTTGACTATTGTTATAAAGTACTGAAATCTGCAGGTTACATAGAAACACCAAGCAGCTTACAGAAGAAATTTTGAGGAGTTTATTAATTATCTGGCTAGCTACATGGGTCATGGTCCCAAATCATGTAAGCTCTCATACAGTTCTGAGCCTGCTTTTCTACTGGTTTTTCTACTGAGGCTACTTTTCAAGTACTGGTTGGGGTGGGTAAAGGGAGGGAGCATGGTACAAAAGTCATTAAAGTAATTTACTAACAAGCTTACAACATTTATCTATAGGATCTATTAAAAGGAAAAAACATTTCCACAAATCAAGACCACAAGATAACACAGTAGTGATAAATCTTTTGCATACGGAACAAAGACATTCCCAAATCTTTTAGGCCCTAAAATTTAGGGTCTACCACCTCTCTCTGTCAACACAATAGTGGGAAATGAAATATTCAGTTTAGGATAAGGAGAGAAGCTAAATGAAGTTACCTTTGATAAAAATGTTGCAGCTAGCTTACTAGGAAACCTAATAAGCTAGTCCCCACTTGCTTAGTTTACAATTTTATACATATAAATAATTTCAAAAGAAATAATTATTAGAAAGCATATAAAATGTTACAGAGTGTAGGTTTTTCAAGCAAGGGGAGTGGGTTCGTGATCCCTTTGTCTAGAGGTATACCTCACTCTCATGACTCCAGGAGAGGAAGAAAAGTAATATTTAATTAAGATATGTAAACATTGTCTCCAAAAGGCTCTTAAGGAAGGGAAAGAGGAAGTTTTCAGATAAGGTCTATCTTCTTGGGTTTTTTTTTTTGGGTTTTTTTCAGAAAGGAGGGGTATAGGGGCCTGACTCTTCCTTTTTAAAATACTAATGTTAACAATTTTTGCAATTTCTCAGCACCTTATCACACTATCTTATTTTCTTAATCTTTTTTTTAAGAAGTAGTGAGGGGCTTGAATGGTGATGGACAGGTAGAATGTTGCACTTTTGGAAGAGGATGTCAAGTTATCTCAACAGAAGCCTGGGGACCAGCAACTGCCATCATCCCAACTGTGTCCAGATCTCTGTATTTCTGTACTCCTGATTTTCTTCATGACCAGAAGGTTCAATTACTTGCTGCTTTTTCATCTCAAAATTAATTTTTTTTTTGTTTTCTGTTTTTTGTATTTTTCTGAAGCTGGAAATGGGGAGAGACAGTCAGACAGACTCCCGCATGCGCCCGACCGGGATCCACCCGGCAAGCCCACCAGGGGCGATGCTCTGCCCACCAGGGGGCAATGCTCTGCCCCTCCGGGGGGTTGCTCTGCTATGACTAGAGCCACTCTAGCGCCTGGGGCAGAGGCCAAGGAGCCATCCCCAGTGCCCGGGCCATCTTTGCTCCAATGGAGCCTTGGCTGCAGGAGGGGAAGAGAGAGACAGAGAGGAAGGAGGGGGTGGGGGTAGAGAAGCAAATGGGCACTTCTCCTATGTGCCCTGGCCGGGAATCGAACCCGGGTCCCCCGCACGCCAGGCCGATGCTCTACTGCTGAGCCAACCGGCCAGGGCTCAAAATTAATTTAAAAAGTTGAATTAAGTCTTACTTAGGTAAGGTTCATGTATTCCTAAATATCACTCATCAGAAGAATGGGCTCTTTATTTATTCAATTACAGTATTTGAGTGTGGTGACAAAAGCACTACATTATTCTGGAAAATATAGGTGTGAATAGTAAATATTTCTCTAATGAAATCTCAAAAACGATACTTCTTGAATATATTTTGCTTAATCTTGACAATAACCTTTTAAAAGATACCTCTCCTATACACTGTTTCAGACTGATTCTCATGTATATTACATATGATAATTATTCTGTAACTCTAGGTTAATTGTTTATTTGAATTGTTTTTTTATACAAAGGCTCTAAATAATGTTTTTATTTTTAAGGTATATATAGTTAACAGCATGTGAATACAGACCTGACTATGCCACTGGAAATTTTTTATTTTATAAAATTTTTTAGAATTCTTTTAAAAGTAAGAATAAAAGTGAAATCAAACTATTTTTTGACCAAATTATACATATATTTTATATATACAAATCATTTCCTTAAAATCAAATAAAGAAACAAATTTTAAAGGACCAATTTTGGGGAAATTTTGTTTCTTTTGTCTGACTTCTTAGGGTCCTTTATTTGAGTTTATTTAGAAAAATACCATTTTTTTTTCTGGTTCTTTTTTTTATGGTATTTTTTTTTTTATTAAATAATTTTATTTTTTTAATGGGGTGACATCAATAAATCAGGATACATATATTCAAAGATAACAAGACCAGGGTATCTTGTCGTTCAATTATGATGCATACCCGTCACCCAAAGTCAGATTGTCCTCTGTCACCTTCTATCTTGTTTTCTTTGTGCCCCTCCCCCTCCCCCTTTCCCTCTCCCATTCCCCCCTCCCCACCGTAACCACCACACTCTTATCAATGTCTCTTAGTTTCACTTTTATGTCCCACCTACATATGGAATAATGCAGTTCCTGGTTTTTTCTGATTTACTTATTTCGCTTCGTATCATGTTATCAAGATCCCACCATTTTGCTGTAAATGTTCCGATGTCATCATTTCTTATGGCTGAGTAGTATTCCATAGTGTATATGTGCCACATCTTCTTTATCCAGTCATCTATTGACGGGCTTTTTGGTTGTTTCCATGTCTTGGCCACTGTGAACAGTGCTGCAATAAACATGGGGCTGCATGTGTCTTTACGTATCAATGTTTCTGAGTTTTTGGGGTATATACCCAGTAGAGGGATTGCTGGGTCATAAGGTAGTTCTATTTTCAGTTTTTTGAGGAACCACCATACTTTCTTCCATAATGGTTGTACTACTTTACATTCCCACCAACAGTGTATGAGGGTTCCTTTTTCTCCACAGCCTCTCCAACATTTGCTATTACCTGTCTTGCTAATAATAGCTAATCGAACAGGTGTGAGGTGGTATCTCATTGCTGTTTTGATTTGCATTTCTCTAATAGCTAAAGAAGATGAGCATCTTTTCATATATCTGTTGGCCATTTGTATTTCTTCCTGGGAGAAGTGTCTGTTCATATCCTCTTCCCATTTTTTTATGGGATTGTTTGTTTGTTTGTTGTTGAGTTTTATGAGTTCTTTGTATATTTTGGATATTAGGCCCTTATCTGAGCTGTTGTTTGAAAATATCATTTCCCATTTAGTTGGCTTTCTGTTTAGAAAAATACCATTTTAAACCTCACTTACCTTGTCTCATAAATACACAACACTATATGACTCAACTTGTCCCATCATATATCTGCTTAGATGTGACATTTCTTTATCTCTTTGTTTAATAATGAATTTTAGAGATTAAATAAATAAATAGGATGCAGTTTAGAGATTACTTTATTGTGTCTATGCATACCCTAGCACACTGTGAAAACAGATGAGTGTATTTTTAAACATTCGTTGAGCAACCTGTCAAACTTAATTTGTGTCAATCATACTGCTGCAGATATATACTTTCAAGGTGGGGAATCCTACAGCACATTTTAGTTTTTCAGTACTTAACTTTGCCGTAAGGAAAACTAGTTTTCTAGTTTATTTGCTTTTGAACTGCTAGAAGTTGTCTTACCTTGATCCATACACCATATGAATACAAATGTAGCTTTTAACATACAATCACTTCCCAGCACCTCCTCCTCATAGCCTCTTTCTATCTTGAAAATACAATGCTCAAAAGGTTTTCTTGTCTTTTATTTTCTCAGCATAACATCACTAGTTCTATAAAGAAGCAAGAATTCTGAGAAAGTTGAGATATCATTGTCTACATAGAACATATTATTAAGAACCCTTCACATTTGAGATTGGGAAAAGAAAGTATTATTTTTGGTCTGAAGTGTCACCCATTCACAATGTGTCAAAAGAGACCATTGCTGTCCTCATTAGTCAAATTTTAGGAGCCATCTGCCCACACTGTGGGATATACTACAGCCAGAATGAGAACTGCAGGTACTTGAAAAAATTCCAGAAGTGGTCTTAGTCAAGATAATTCATTGGCTGGTAAAGAGAGAATTCCCTGACTTTAAGAAGATTGAAAACTAAGAAAAGTTGCCCTTTATAGGAGTGAGGTGTATTTTAGAGTTCTTGTACTTGTCTTGTGCCTATAGGATTTGCTACTGCCTCTCTTCAAAGTGTCAATAACACTGTGTTCTGTTTCACTAAATATATATTATTCTGTCTGTTGGAAAGAACTAAATGCATGTGAAATCCCATGTATCTCTGATGAAATTGAGTATATAATAACAGAAAAATAAATGATGGGTATAAGCACATTATATCTTTTATTTTGCCTGATTTTACTAAGTGCAATATCTTTTCTTTTACTATATTAATATATGTATTTATTCTCAGGATTGCTTAAAGAATCATCTATGCTAATTAAAAATAGTATTAGAAGAATAACTTCTATATACTGGCTATATTAACAATTAGCCTCAATCTAGTTTTAGATTTAGTTATACAAGATTCTTGAAAGGAAATATGTCAACATACTGAAACAGTTTTTCCATATTAATTATTCCATATTATTTAATAGCTTAGAAGAGTATCTTAGTTTTATTAATTTACATTAAATTAGTTCAAGTAGTATCATGTCAGTCTAAATCATAAGCATCATTATTATCTTAGAATTAGAAAAGTAGGTAAACTATTTCTGAGCTCAGTGAAATATATTATGTTATATATTATATTATATTATATTATATTATATTATATTATTTATTATATTATATTATATGACATTTGCTGAATGATTTACTCCCTCCCTTAATATTAGAATAAAAGTTTTGTTACTGTTTGTTTTGTTTTGTTTTCTTCAGTACTTTCTATAATTCTAGAGTGTTTTGGAAGGTAAAAGAAATGCATATACAAAATATAGAACATTGTTTTCTAGATCATACTACATACTGCATTTAAATAGTATAGAATAAGCCCTGGCCAGTTGGCTCAGTGGTAGAGCGTCGGCCTGGCGTGCAGAAGTCCCGGGTTCGATTCCTGGCCAGGGCACACAGGAGAAGCACCCATTTGCTTCTGCTTCTCCACCCCTCCCCCTCTCCTTCCTCTCTGTCTCTTTCTTCCCCTCCCACAGCCGAGGCTCCATTGGAGCAAGGATGGCCTGGGCGCTGGGGATGGCTCCTTGGCCTCTGCCCCAGGCACTAGAGTGGCTCTGGTCGCGACAGAGCCACGCCTCGGAGGGGCAGAGCATCGCCCCCTGGTGGGCAGAGAGTCCCCCCTGGTGGGCGTGCCGGTTGTATCCCGGTCGGGCGCATGCGAGGAGTCTGTCTGACTGTCTCTCCCCGTTTCCAGGTTCAGAAAAGAAAAAAAAAAGTATAGAATAATATATAAAATATTATAGGAATTTGCAAGAAATTAATATAAACATATATTTAAAATCATGTATTTATACTATAGGGTATCATTTCCAAATAAGAAGTAGACAATCATTTCCAAAGAATATGTGTGATGATATTCTTGGATTAATATACAATTGCTTTGAACTTTTCTTCCAATAAAATAGTATATATTTAATGTTAAATATATGGTTTGTCATAGTTGTGATAATATATCAAGATGTTTGGTATTAAAGAGTTATATAAACTATAGATATTTGATATTTTTCAAATCTTTGTATAACTAAATTTAATTTGTATATAAATATTGTATATTTGATATTATACATCATACAATATATAATATATAGTGTGTGTATGTATTCTTTGTGTGCATGTATCAACCACTATTTAGATACACAATTGGCCAAAGATCTCGATCACTTTAATTATCCTAGTTAATAGATATTGGCTGGAAAAATATGTCATTTAAACAGGGTATTTCAATACTCACTACTGAAAGTATTTTGCTAGATCCTGAACAAGAATATGCAAGGCTTAAATGATCTATTGAACAGAATCATCTGTTTCAGAAAACATTGTTCCATTTCTACTTTGGGAATTGCTACTTACTCCTAAAGTAAAAGAAATGGAAAAGATGACCCTTTTCATACAATTGCTCTAATTAATAAAACTGATAAATATGTTGGCTTCAAGAAAATAATTGTATTTCCTTATGCAGTGGTACCTTGAGATACGAGTTTAATTTGTTCTGTAACTGAACTCGTAAGTCATTCAACTTGTATATCAAACAAATTTCTCCCATTTAAAATAACTGAAATAGATTTAATCCATTCCAGCCCTGTGAAACATCCCCAAACCATCCTAAATTATGAAAAGAGACATTTTTAATTAAGAAACACACATGTATACTTTACCAATGCATAACAAAATATATAAAATAAAAGAAAAATGTGTTATTTAGTACTGTATTCTTACCTTGGAGACAGACGAGTGCGGCTAACGGAGGTGAATGGAGGAGGAGGAGGGAGGAATGCAGGCACTGTAGACACATAAGCTAAAACTGCACTCTCTTAACACTAAATGTAAACTAAAATTTCATTTTCTTTACTTAATATAAAACCACAAAAACTTAATTATAAAAAATGCACTTTCTTAACTTTAAACTTAACCTAAGTTTAACATCATGTATTTTTCATTTAATCATCACCTGTTTTTGCCTTTTTGGCTGCACTTTTGGCACTTTCACTTGCAGTACTTTTGAATAAAAATCTATCCAAAGAGGTTTGATTTTGACTGCCTTTTAAAATGTTATGAAAATGTGACAAACAAGTGTCATTAAAAAGTGCTAAAGCACGACCAGTTAAAACTTTTTCCGGGTGTTTCTTTTCAATGAAACTTTAAAGCTACTCCCACATTACCAGCATGTCTTTAATTTCACTTATAGAAATCACTTCCTCCGACTCTTCCTCCTCCTCCTCACTACTAATCTCTTGCAGAAGCTCTGGATGTTGCATCATCTGTAGCTCCTTCAACTGCTCAGTTGAGAGTTCCTCCTCATGTTCCTCGATGAGCTCATTTACGTCACCCTCATGTACCTCCAGACCCATCAACTTTCCAAGGGACACAATCTCCTCCAACACTTCTACCTTGGTCTCAGTCTCTAGTTTGAGTCCTTCAAAGTCCCTGTCTGTAACAACATCAGGCTATAACTTTTTCCATGCTGAGTTCAAGGTTCTTCTTGTAACCTCTTGCCATGCCAAGTCAATAATGCGTAAACATATCACAATGTTGTAGTGATCTTTCCAAAACTCTCGAAAGGTTAGATTTGTATTCTCAGTCACCTCAAAGCAGCGGCAGAACAAATGCTTTGTGTAAAGCTTTTTAAAGTTGGAAATGACCTGCTGATTCATAGGTTGCAAGATTGAAGTCATGTTGGGTGGGAGAGAGAGGACTTTCACGAATTTATACTCATCAAGAATGTCATCTTCAAGACCAGGTGGGTGGCTGGAGCATTATCAAGGATTAGTAATGCTTTCATTGGGAGTTTATTTTCTTGAAGATATTTCTTCACTGCAGTACCAAAGACCTGAAGATTTATCCATTCAATAAGAAACTGCCACATAACCCATGCCCTAGCATTGGCACACCACATAACCTGCAGTTTTTCTTTAAGAATCTTGTGAGTCTTAAAGGCTCGAGGATTTTTGGAATGATACACTAGCATTGGCTTTACTTTTCAGTCACCTCTAGCATTTACACACAATGCAAGGGTCAGACAGTCCCTCATGGGTTTATGGCCTGGCAGCTTTTTCTCCTCTGCGGTGATGAAAGTCCTCTGGGGCATTTTTTCCCAAAATAGTCCTGTTTCATCACAGTTGAACACTTGTTAGGGGATGTAGCCTTCTTTTGCAATAAGCACAGCAAAACATGCGATGTACTCCTCAGCTGCCTTAACGTCAGCACTCACAGCTTCACCATGCCTCACCACCGAGTGGATGCCAGATCTCTTCTTGAAATTTTCAAACCAGACATGACTTGCCTTAAATGTATCTTCTGCTGCCTCTTTTAAGGTTGATGGTTCTTTCTTCTTCAAGTTGCCGTAAATAATACGTGCCTCTTTGCATATTACAGTCTCTGTCACTGTATCTCCTGCCAGCTCTTTCTCTTTCACACACACCAGCAGAAGCTTCTTCATTTCCTCATAGATATTTGTCCATAATTGAGACAGAATTGTAGTTTCCTTCACTGGATTTGTGCTTTTAATGGCATCCTTTTGTTTAAGGATGGTACAAATTGTAGATGTATTACGGTTGTAAGCCTTGCCAGTTCAATCACTCATACACCACACTCATGTTTTTCTATTTTTTCTTGCTTTACTTCTATCAACATCATTCTCTACTTCTTCTCACCACTGTCCTTTACACTCACTTTCTTCAGCCCCATGATGGCACACAAAAAATGTTAGTAAAAAATGAAAAAGTGATTCAAGAACGAGTACAGCACATGAGATTTGACTTGATTCTGCGGGTAACATGTGAGAAAGAATGAGATGCTGGTGTTGTGCTGCCGATACTAGACCCATGCACCAATGCACCGACTAGTGGCAGCTTCCGAATCACAATTCATATGTCAGAATTTCGCTCAGATCTTGAACAAAAATATGGACCGAGTCGCAGCTCATATCTTAAAAAAAAAAAAATTTGTATGTTGATCTGCTTGTATCTCAAGGTACCACTGTATACATTTTATATGGGCACCAGCAAAGGGTATGCTATCTTAATTTAAATAATTTGGAAGGAATACCTAAATGGAAAATCTTTTTTGGTATGGAAAATCTGGAAAATCTTTTTTTTTTTTTTTTTTTTAATGAAAACAATGGTGAAGATGATAGTTGGGTATAAGTGTTAACTCAAATTGTGACCTTATTTAGAAATAGGATCTTTGCAGATATAATTAGGGTAAGAATTATGTGGGCACTAAATCCAATGTAAACAGAGAGTAGAGGACACACAGAGAACAGAAAAGAAAACTATAAAGATGGAAGCAGAGATTAGAGTGATGAAGGAAGAGGAGGAAAGATTCTTCTAGGAAGGAGTTGTTCCCAGAGACTTCATTAGAATACAGCCCTGCTAATACCTTGACTGCAGACTTCTTGCCTTCAGACTATGACAAATTTGTGTTATAAGCCACCAAACTGTGGTAATTTGATACAGCAGTTCTAGGAAACGAAGACAATGACATAGCGCCATTTTAGGCATATTTGACATTGTACAGGTTTTCATGTACTGGAGTCTGAATCAAACCATTTTTTACTGATGAACTACAATTTCTATCTATTACTGCTTCACCTATGGACTGAATCCTATCTCAACCAGTCTACACGAGGACATGTTTATAGCAGTTGTCTCCTTGCTAACTTTTCCTGCCTGTAAGACCTATATCCTAAACCAGGGGTCCCCAAACTTTTTACACAGGGGGCCAGTTCACTGTCCCTCAGACCGTTGGAGGACCGGACTATAAAAAAAAAAAACTATGAACAAATCCCTATGCACACTGCACATATCTTATTTTAAAGTAAAAAAACAAAACGGGAACAAATACAATACTTAAAATAAAGAACAAGTAAATTTAAATCGACAAACTGACCAGTATTTCAATGGGAACTATGCTCCTCTCACTGACCACCAATGAAAGAGGTGCCCCTTCCGGAAGTGCAGCGGGGGCAGGATAAACGGCCTCAGGGGGCCGCATGCGGCCCGCGGGCCATAGTTTGGGGACCCCTGTCCTAAACTATGAGATATCCTAAGAAGAAAAAAAAGCCCTAAATCCACCTCTGCACTTCATATTGCCTGCCAGCTAATATGACTTCTCTCTGCTCTTTTTAGATAGAATTTTGTGTGTATGCACTATCTCCAATTTGCTTCTTCTTATTTTCTCTTGAGCCATGCCAGTGGCTAAAGTAGATAAATTTTCTTTACATTATTGCAGTAAAACAATTTTGGGAAGGTGGGTCAGGATAGCAGGATAACCACCACACTATCAAATTAACTGAAAAAAAAATTTTTTTTTTTTGTTTTTTTCCGAAGTGAGAAGCAGGGGGTGGCAGACAGACAGACTCACACATGCGCCCAACCGGGATCCACCGGGCATGCCCACTAGGGGGTGATTCTCGACCCCCACTGGGGCATTACTCCGCCATAATCAGAGCCATTCTAGTGCCTGAGGCGGAGGCCATGGAGCCATCCTCAGTGCCTGGGCCAACTTTGCTCCAATGGAGCCTTGGCTGCGGGAGGGAAAGAGAGACAGAGAGGAAGGAGAGGGGGAGGGGTGGAGAAGCAGATGGGTGCTTCTCCTGTGTGCCCTGGCCAGGAATCAAACCCGGGACTTCCACATGCCAGGTTGATGCTCTACCACTGAGCCAACTGGCCAGAGCTAACTGATAAATTCTTGAACTTAACGTTTTGCTATCTAAATACCATTTAACAAATTTGAATGTCACTTTAAATGCATTCCTCACTTGTTTATGTACTTTACTCTCTGTTCTCCTTTTCCTTAATCATCAGCCTAAACTTTCATCTTCCTGACCTCTAAACAGTGGAGAGCCTCAAGCATTAGTCCTTATACATTTTTTCTTGATTACCTACCCTCTTTTTTATTTTAGTTCCATTTAGTCTCAAGGCTTTTGAATATTTTGTTATGTGCTAACATTTCTAAAATTAAATATCTAGCCTAAATGAGAATGGACTATAGATGAATAACTAAATAAGTGAGTAACAAATGTGTTCTTGTGGGCATAACCTATTTTAAGCATTATAATTAATATTGAGACTACAAATTTAGTTTCCTAACTATAATAAGTACATAATCAAATGTCTGACCATAACTTGTTAACTTATAGCATTCATTCATGGAGACTGTTATAAAGTAAAGAATTTGCTGGCAGTTCTGGGATTTCATGTGTCTTACAGAGTTTATTTAACTGTGGCAGATCGCTAAATTCTATTATTTCTACTTAGTGTGCTAGCCTTACCTTTTCTAGGTTTACAATGCAAACTGTTATGGCAACACATTTCCTAATCTTCTGGAATGTAAGTATGACAGGTGATTAGAGGGCCAAGGAAATACAACTAAAGTCTGTGATAAAGGAAAGAACAAACCTTTCTCTTTTCTTCCTCATTATTCTGTCTTGGATATAGACACAATGTTTCTGGAATCTGCATCCCTCTCAGCCCAGGAGGTGGCCTTGAGGACAGAGGTCCTGCTTAGCTCACTAAACAGAAAGAAGGAAATTGTGTCTCTGATAACCTGATGAAGTCACCATCCCAGTCTTGAACTACTTTCTTGCCGGGCATGTTTATGCTGCTTTCTTTTGGTCTGCATTACTCTAATCCAAACTTAATCTTAAATGGTACTATACTTTGTATTTGAAAGTCAATTACTTAAAGTAAAGTAACCTAAAAATTGAAATTGACTAAATAAAGAATTTGTAGCATGGGGGGGGGGTGATGATTTATTTTCCAGGTTGAAAAACTGAGCAGCTTGTGCCTGACCTGTGGTGGCGCAGTGGATAAAGCGTCGACCTGGAAATGCTGAGGTCGCCAGTTTGAAACCCTGGGCTTGCCTGGTCAAGGCACATATGGGAGTTGATGCTTCCAGCTCCTCCCCCCTTCTCTCTCTCTGTCTCTCCTCTCTCTCTCTCTCTCTCTCTCTCTCTCTCTCTCTCTCTCTCCTCTCTAAAATGAATAAATAAAAATTGAAAAAAAAAACTGAGCAGCTTTGCCATTCTATGATAAAACATTTTATAGGTCAGTTATTGTACTTTAGAAGTCTTTCTATATACTTTTTGCTAAGAGCAATAACTGAAGAAATAATGAAATTTGATGTGTGTTTGAACTTCTTTTCCAGTAAAGATCTATGAGACAGATAAAATCAGATTGAAGCCAGAACACCTTCAAACAGAGACAGAGAACTTAAGAGAATCCTTTTTATAACATACAAACTAAGTTGATTGAAAATTCTTCAGTTTGGAATTCTAAAGGCTGAAAAGTTATTGTTTTTATTTGTTTGTTTGTTCCTTAAATTTAGCATTATAATTGGTAGAAATTAGATCATAGCTTTAGGGAGATATGAGTGACACCCAATCATATGAAGGTCATAAGTCTTTTGGGAAAGACTGGAAAATATGTTGGCTCTTCATTCAAACTTATTGTTTGAAAGGTCTTAATATAGCTACACCTTCTAAAGACTAGACTGAGAAGCAGAAATATACAAGCAAGTAATACAAAACAATGATGTTCAAGCTTAAAACCTGTGAGACTGGAGAAAAATGTGTTTTTATGCTTCTCCAGACAGCTTGTGGAGCAAATGTCACTGAAACTTAGGGCCTAGGTTCCTTGGAATTTAATTTATGACTGATTAACTAAGGCAGGCTCCAGAGAGATTTACTTCCTTAGAGGAATATTTCAAGAGAAAACAAGGCTTGAGACTGTGAGACACTGTGGACTATAAAACTGGAGGCACAAGTCTTATCTTTCCATAGGAGAAATGTACTTACAATCTAAAAGATTACAGCAACAATTCAGAATGTTCCCATATGTTTTTTAAAAAGTTTTATTGAATTTATTGGGGTGATAAATTAAAATTATAAAATTACAAAATTATACAGGTTTCAGGTGCATAATTCTACAAAACAACCTCTGTATATTGCCTTGTGTGTTCACCACCATGAGTCCAGTCTCCAACCATCACCATCCACTCACCTCTCCCCTCCTCCAGCTCTGCCATCCTCCAGCATTCCATACATTTTTCAGCAGACTCTCTCAGATAAGGAGAAAGGACAACTACTCTTTCTCCTATATAAACACATAGGTTCATTTTATTAGTGCTCCTTGCCTACAATAAAAACCTCTATATGTAGTGTGACAGCTGTCTTTCATAGCCTCAGGTTAAGAATTTGGGTACAGAGGAATCACATAGTGACTATTTGTATCAAGTAAATAATAATCTACTCTGTACCAGAAAGCCTGCATGTATATTCAAGATATTGTCAATAAGTAAAGATATTAAAAACCTAAAACCAGTAAGTATCCTACCAATGTTTGACTGTCAAAACTGCCTGTGAAACTTATAAACAGAAAATATACTTGAGACTGGTTAGTTTTTGAGGGAATTATTGTCAAAGAATCTCCATCCTGGCCTGAAACAGATCTAACCTATTAAATGTTTAATAGAATACAAGATATCCTCATTTCAATTAATAACAAGTTTGCTGGTAAAACTGCAAAGCTCCTCATTTATTATGTACCTTCCAATATCCAACCCACATGTGGGCACAGAAAATAAAGGGCAGGCCAGCTCTTTTCAGTATTCCCAGTAGCTAGTAGGAGAGCCTGCAAAATGGCCTAACAAATGAGCTGATTTTGCTTCTGGTTCATGGAATCTCTACTACTCCTACTCAGTAATTTAATTTGTAGTGACTACTGTGTTTTTAATTTTTTTGTCTTCTTTTCTTTTTATTATGGCTATTATCTTTGTTTTCCATCGTGTGAGGTACACATTCTGCAGGGTGTTTTATAATAAATAGCAACATGGAGACCTGATGCATATATTATTATTTCATTCAGAGATTCTAGAATTTGACCTAGATATAGTAATTGGTTACTTTTTTCCCCCCTCAGGGAAGAGAATTGTTTCTATACTTACCAGCATCTACTGAGCCAAAGAGTAAATTATAGAACTAGTGTTAATTACTTTTACTTTCTTCATTATTTACCATTCTTTTTACTAAAAGGAAACTGATTGTGTTAGGACAGGACTAAAGATTATGTTTTTCAGCCTTCTCTAAAGATATCTATTGTAAGGTATTTTTCCCTGCTGAGAAGGAAGGAAGGGGGCTGGAGCCAGGAAGTGTTGAATAATAAAAGGCTTTATTGAGTACAGCGTGCATCCTGCCCATGAGGTTCCCTGACCCCGGGGACAGAGGCTAAGTAAGTCGCAAGGGGTGACCCATGTGAGAGATAGTTAAAGGGTCCCTAGGGTGGTTGAGCTAATATGATGTGGTAAAATCTCACTGGCTGGCAGACGGTCGCTTTTTTCCAAAGGGCTCCTGGGAAGTTTCTTTTGGTGCGCTTGGTTGTGGGTGGTCCTAGCCAAAGTTCCTGAGTTACCCACGTGAACATCCCCCATTATCCACTGACCTTACATTCTGACTTTTTTTGTTAAATAGAATAGGGGCACCGTTTATTTGTCTGGCTACTTCCTGCTGACTAGGGGCATCGTGGGGAGGGGGAGATCAGAAGGTGGTGGCTTTGAGGGGTGTCAGGAGGAACATCTGTTTGGCCCTAAGTTGAGAAACTTCGTGGATATGGTCCTGTAAGGATTTTTTTAAAAAAGAGGAGTAATAGGGAAATTTGTAGGGTCCAGCCTTTTGGTGAGCTGGAGATGGATGGAGTCCAGTGGTTCCAACTGCCAGTGGTTCTGTATGGAGGCAAGCTTGAGGCAAAATTGCATGTCAGGAGTGGCATAAAAAGGGGAAAAGAAGGGGTGTCTCATCCATTCCCATAACTGAGACCTGTGAGGGAATTAGAGGTCCAGAGTGTGATGGCAAAAAGAGAAGGTAGTCCCCATGTTCACAAGAAATGAGATGGACTTACCCACTAGTTGAAGCATACCCTGGGTTCTCCGAATCCAGGCCGTGACCTAGGAGTTTGAGCGATGCGCCCACCTGGCTGGATTGGCCTCCCATTTGGGCAGCTTGTCCTCCACGTAAAGTCACCGAGGAAAAGCCTGCTGCCCAAAGGGGCAATCGCTCCGCCAGTGACTGGGCTGTTTGCAGTTAGGGCAGGGCTCAGTGGGCAGCTGCCAGCAGGGGCCTGCCGAGACCAGTGGTCCTGCCTGCCACACTTAAAGCAAGCTGCTGGTGGGGATTTTCTTTGCGGCCCAGACTTGGGTCAGGCACTTCCTGTGCCTTGCCCCTGTTGCTCTGCCAGCCTCAGGCTGCTACAAGAGCCTGTATTTGGAGCGTTACTTTCTGCTGTATGTGGACCTGGCAAACAGCCTTGGCCAGTTTCTACTAGTTGAGATCATTAAAAACTGTCAATGCCGCCTGACCTGTGGTGGCGCAGTGGATAAAGCATCGACCTGGAAATGCTGAGGTCGCCGGTTCGAAACCCTGGGCTTGCCTGGTCAAGGCACATATGGGAGTTGATGCTTCCAGCTCCTCCCCCCTTCTCTCTCTGTCTCTCCACTCTCTCTCTCTCTCTCTCTCTCTCTCCTCTCTAAAATGAATAAATAAAAAAAATAAAATAAAATAAAAGATATTAAAAAAAAAAACAAAACTGTCAATGCCGTGTTCACAGGTCCCAGATAGGGGTTTGGGTGTTGAGAATAAGACGGGGGCTCGAGGGGAGCCTGGCACCCAGATCCAGCAGGAAACACTGGAGCCAAAGGCAGGACAAGGCCAGGCCTTCCTGTAAGAAAATTAGGATTGGGCCTTGGGGTTCTGCAAACTGCTGTAAGAGCCAATAGTAGGTGGAGAATGGCCTGACAAAGGAGGGACTTAAGAACACAGTGGAGAAGGAAGGGGCCCCTGGCCAGCAGTGGGGGAGAAAGAGAGTGGTAGTGGTGAATAAGAAACAGGATTTTGCAAAGGGAGGGGAGGGGGCTCTCAGAGGGAAGAGACCTGAGCACAAAAGAGGTCCGCAGAGGGACCAGAGAAAAAGTCCTGAGAGAGGGGTGCCCCCGGGGGTCAAACAGGAGGGAGAGAGGGTTGGGAGTCCATGGAGAAGAAAAGATCAGGAATGGAGGTTTTAGGTGAGGTTTCTCTGGCCAGAAAGAGGCCTGTGTGGTGGAAAAGGCAGCACAGAGATTAAGGACGGGTTTTTGAATAATTACAAGCTGTGTATGTAAGAGATCTCCAAACAGTTCCCAGCTTTTTTGGCAATAGTTAAATTGGTGAGGGTGTTAAAACCGAAAGTCCCCTCAGGAGGCTAATTAAGTGGGTTCTGTGGCCTGGCCACAGTGGAGAAGAAGAACAGTTTCTTCTTCTTTAATGAGGGAGGTTCCTGTGCCCCCACGGCCACTCTCAGTCCTCGGAGTGGTCAGAATTGAGAACTGGCGTCACGAACGGATAAGGTAAAGTGGATGTGCTCGGGACGTCTCCACAAGCACATGCACTCGGAACAGAAAGACTTTCCTGATGAGGCTACGGTTTCTGGACAGGGAGTCTTGGCGGAAATAACTCAAGGGTGGCTGGAGGCAGGGTTCTTACCACTCTGTGCATTGAAGTGGGTGGAAGGTCGGAGATACTGATTCTTTCTTGGAGGGGACAGGGAAAGAAGCAGTTCTTGCAGACTTCTAACTTGTCGGGAGCCGACCCACAACTGATGGCTGACAAGGTCACAGCAGAAGAAGATCAAAAACTGCTGATTGACAAAGTCACAGCAGAGAAGACCAATGGCTGCAGATTGACGAAGTCACCCAAAGGAGAGACACAACGATACTTCTCCCTTTTGACTTTTTGAATTAATCTGGCCTTATATCCCCCCTTTTCTGGGTGTGTGCTATTATTTGTGGCACAGGGATAATAGTACCATGCTTTCCCTGTAGATTCGTAGTAATTTCTTTGGAAATGAGACAGAGAGTGTGAGTTCCACAGAAAAACCTGTGGGCCCCTTGAGCTGGGCTCATAGACATAAGAGGCTGGCTATGATATCCCTCATAAAGGGTTAAGTCTGTAGGAGAATTCCTTCTTAATCATGTTAGAAAGAATAGATTGTGACTTGTGAATGGGTAGGAGGCAGTGGCTGTGCACAGAGCACCTTTCGGCCTTCACTTAATTCAACATTTTTCCTCCCTAGCCTTTTCATGTGATAGAGTAAAGAAACATTCCTTTCTTCTTGCTTATTTGATCTGCAGATAGTGGTACATTCTGAGAAGAATAGAGTTAGAACTTAACTAGTGTTTAAATATAATAAATAAGTAATATTTGACTAGACAATAGTATCTTAGGTAAGGTATAGTAGAATGGCCCATTGTGTGGCCTAGGATGAGAGCGCAGTCGGCAAGATAAGAATGTTTTACTAAGAGAATTGTCTTTTGACTAAAGACAATTGCTAGGCTTTCTCAATGAGATGTTCTCATGAGATTTATATACTTTCCAAGATTCTTTGATAATGAGAGGAATGTAGGGGAATCCATAGAAGTAATAACAGTTAATGTTTTCTGAAATTATGTTGCTACTAGGCTATCTTGCAAGTGCACTCTGTATATCTTTGGGTGAAAGCTACTCTTAATGTTATGTCAATTTCTTTATAGGCAAGCCTTTTAGAATCTTGTGAGAAAAAGTAGGACACTGCATAAACTCAAAGTCATTTACCTGAGCAAGCGGTGGTCCATTGTTAGTCCTTAATGATTTTGTCTGCTAATCTCTCTCTGCCCCTTGACTCACAACAGCAGTAAAGTTAGTTAACTATTAGTACTAATACTTTAAAAGCTTTTACCGATGTTGTTATCGCTATTCAAGTTATTTTGTATTTTGAATGATTTGCTACCTGGTTTGTGATTTATAGATATAAATTAACTGTTATCCGGAAACATGTAAACATAGTGAAACAGAAGCAATAATTAACACCATGTAATTGTAACTCAGTGTGTGTGTATAAAAAGGGACCTATACTAGCATTTGAGAGAGATGCCTGACAGTAAATGCTAACCAGAGAATAAAGAGAAAGAAAAGAATTCGGCTCTCTCACTCGATTTGCGCTGATGCTCTCTCCTCCTGTGGGACCCCAGGATTCCCCCCGGGGCTGGACCCCGGCACTAACTCCTTCCAGGTTTTCAGCACCAAAATGTAAGGTATTTTCCCCCGCCAAGAAGGAAGGAAGGGGCCGGAGCCACGAAATGTGGAATAGTAAAAGGCTTTATTGAGTACAGCATGAATCCTGCCCATGAGGTTCCCTGGTCCCGGGGACAGAGGCTAGGCAAGTCACAAGGGGTGACCTGTGTGAGAGATAGTTAAAGGGTCCCTAGGGTGGTTGAGCTAATATGATGTGGTGAAATCTCACTGGCTGGCAGATGATCGCTTTTTTCCAAAGGGTTCCTGGGAAGTTTCTTTTGACGCACTTGGTTGTGGGCAGTCCCAGCCAAAGTTCCTGAGTTATCCAGGTGACCATCTCCCATTATCCACAGACCTTACATCTGTGTAATTAAGTACCAATGAGGATAGAGAAAAAAGTGTTTTATGAAGCTCTGTGAAGACTTCTTATAGAAATGGAAAAGCTCTTCTTTCTCGCTTCTTTATTAATGAGATAAAGAAAAAGTGATCAGCATAAACACATGGTAGGAGAAAAAGACCAAGGGCTTTAAAAAAATAAACTATTTCAAGATCTTTAATTAGTTTAAGTTGACTAGAACTTTTGGGAAAAGACAAAGTAGGATTGACAATGGTAAGTGATTTGAAGTGAGATTATGAGAAACAAAAACTAAAAATATACGTTATCCTAAACTAAATGAGCACAAACTTATAAATTTAAAGCAGTAAAAAGGAACATGATTGAAACTGTATTTTGAAAAGATCAATCCAGTGGCAATAGAATGTTGGCAGTCATACCTGTTGAAAGGCTATGTGAAATCAAATAGAAATGAATTTAAGAAAAAATGAGATCTTGCAAAAAAAGGAAAACAGTTAAGACAGGTAACATTGAGTACATAACATAAGACAATAAAAAAGAAAAAGGTTTGTACTTATGAAATTGCTACCTTAAAGAGAAAATTGACAGAATTTGTTGATAAATTTGTTTTATAAGGTGAAAGATTTAGTGAAATCAAAAATAATGTACATATTTGTAGCTTATATCCTTCTCTAATAAAATCAATCAATAAATAAGATAAAATTTATAGAGAAAACTGATGTTTGGCTTAAAGAACTGCACATTCACAATTACCTTGAGACCACAGAGAACAAAGAGAGAGTTGTCATACAGGGTCACAAGCACTCTCAGCAGCTACTCTCCCTGGTTCCAGGCAAAGTAAGAAGGTAAAAAAAAACAACAGTTTCTTCCTGATGGAGGTTATACTGCTTATCCAACTTGCATCTAAATTCTAACTTTCTCAGCTGTTTCCTGTTCTAATTAGCTTTCTTCTGGTGGCTGACAGGAGAGGTGATTAGTAATCCTCCAAGAGCTTGGACAGGTATGTGGGCATTTCTCTTACCTTCTGGGCACTGATGGGACTTGACATACCCTGATCTCTTGGTGCCACTAAGAACAAAGATGGCAGTTTGCACAAGCACAAGTTTTGAGGGCACCCAGAATTATGGGCAGCATCTGATTAGAAAGAAAAGGTCCTTTTTATACACAAGTACAGTCTGTCAAGAATTGGAGAGGTGGTTGTTTTCTCTAATTCACAGAAAATAACCCAAAGAGTCAAGAAAAATAAAGAGACAAGGAAATATATTCTAAACAAAATAGTAAGATAAATCTTAAGAACTGACCATAATAAAATGGAGATAAGGGATTTACCCAATGAAGAATTCATAATAATGGTCATAAAGCTGCTTTTCAGGATAGAAAAACATATACAAAGTAAAGATTTTAACAGAAATTAAAAAACAAAAAGAAAATACCAAAGAAATCATAGAGCTTAAAGAATATAATTATTGAACTGAAAAGATCAATAAAGGGATTTGTAAGATATTTTTCCCCGCCGAGAAGGAAGGAAGAGGACTCGGAGCCACCAAGTGTGTTATAACAAAAGGCTTTATTGAGTACAGCGCATCCCGCCCAGCAAGGTTCCCTGGCCCGGAGGAAAGAAAGATGGAGGCCAGGGAAGTTGCAAAGATTAAACCGCGTGGGAGATATTTAAAGGGTCCCTCTAGGGTAGTGGAGCTAACATGACGTGGTGAAATCCCACTGGCTGGCAGACGATGGCTTTTTTCCAAACAGTTCCTGTGAAGCCTCCTTTTGGTGCACCCGGTTGTGAGCGGTCCTAACCAAAGTTCGTGGGTCTGAGTTCCCCACGTGACCATCCCCCATTATCCACTGACCTTACAGGATTCAAAAGTAGATTAAATGAAAAAAAGGATCAATGAAATTGAAAATGGGTCAGTATAAATAATCTAATCAAAGGAATGATGACAAGTAAAAATAAAAAATGAGTGCTGATAGTTTAAGGCAGTAGTCCCCAACCTTTTTTGGGCCACAAACCAGTTTAATGTCAGAAAATATTTTCACGGACCGGCCTTTAGGGTGGGATGGATAAATGTATCATGTGACAGAGACAAGTGTCAAGAGTGAGTCTCACGCAGAAAAGGTTTTCGATAAAATACAACACAATTTTATGTTTAAGACTCTCAACAAAATGGGTATAGAAGGAAAATATCTCAACATGATAAAGGCCATATATGATAAACCATCAGCTAACATCATATTAAATGGCACTAAACTGAAGGCTTTCCCCGTTAAATCAGGAACAAGACAGGGTTGTCCACTCTCTCCACTCTTATTTAATGTGGTACTAGAGGTTCTAGCCAGAGCAATCAGACAAGACAAAGAAATAAAAGGCATCCATATCGGAAAAGAAGAAGTAAAGGTATCACTTTTTGCAGATGATATGATCTTATACATCGAAAACCCCAAAGAATCCACAAAAAGTCTACTAGAAACAATAAGCCAATACAGTAAGGTCTCAGGATACAAAATTAACATACAGAAGTCAATAGCCTTTCTATATGCCAACAATGAAACAACTGAGAAGGAACTCAAAAGAGTAATCCCTTTCACGATTGCAACAAAAAAAATAAAATACTTAGGAATAAACATAACAAAGAATGTAAAGGACTTATATAATGAAAACTATAAACCATTGTTAAGGGAAATCAAAAAAGATATAATGAGATGGAAGAATATACCTTGTTCTTGGCTAGGAAGAATAAATATAATCAAGATGGCTATATTACCCAAAGCAATATACAAATTTAATGCAATTCCCATCAAACTTCCAATGACATTTTTTAAAGAAATGGAGCAAAAAATCATCAGATTTATATGGAACTATAAAAAACCCCAAATAGCCAAAGCAATCCTAAAGAAAAAGAATGAAGCTGGGGGCATTACAATACCTGACTTCAAACTCTATTATAGGGCCACGACAATCAAAACAGCATGGTATTGGCAGAAAAATAGACACTCAGACCAATGGAACAGAATAGAAAGTCCAGAAATAAAACCACATATATATAGTCAAATAATTTTTGATAAAGGGGCCAACAACACACAATGGAGAAAAGAAAGCCTCTTCAATAAATGGTGCTGGGAAAACTGGAAAGCCACATGCAAAAGAATGAAACTGGACTACAGTCTCTCCCGCTGTACAAAAATTAACTCAAAATGGATCAAAGATCTAAACATAAGACCTGAAACAATTAAGTACATAGAAGAAGACATAGGTACTCAACTCATGGACCTGGGTTTTAAAGAGCATTTTATGAATTTGACTCCAATGGCAAGAGAAGTGAAGGCAAAAATTAATGAATGGGACTACATCAGACTAAGAAGTTTTTGCTCAGCAAGAGAAACTGATAACAAAATAAACAGAAAGCCAACTAAATGGGAAATGATTTTTTCAAACAACAGCTCAGATAAGGGCCTAATATCCAAAATATACAAAGAACTCATAAAACTCAACAACAAACAAACAAACAATCCAATAAAAAAAATGGGAAGAGGATATGAATAGACATTTCTCCCAGGAAGAAATACAAATGGCCAACAGATATATGAAAAGATGCTCATCTTCTTTAGCTATTAGAGAAATGCAAATCAAAACGGCAATGATATACCACCTCACACCTGTTCAATTAGCTATTATTAGCAAGACAGGTAATAGCAAATGTTGGAGAGGCTGTGGAGAAAAAGGAACCCTCATACACTGTTGGTGGGAATGTAAAGTAGTACAACCATTATGGAAGAAAGTATGGTGGTTCCTCAAAAAACTGAAAATAGAACTACCTTATGACCCAGCAATCCCTCTACTGGGTATATATCCCCAAAACTCAGAAACATTGATACGTAAAGACACATGCAGCCCCATGTTTATTGCAGCATTGTTCACAGTGGCCAGGACATGGAAACAACCAAAAAGCCCATCAATAGATGACTGGATAAAGAAGATGTGGCACATATACACTATGGAATACTACTCAGCCATAAGAAATGATGACATCGGAACATTTACAGCAAAATGGTGGGATCTTGATAACATGATACGAAGCGAAATAAGTAAATCAGAAAAAAACAGGAACTGTATTATTCCATACGTAGGTGGGACATAATAGTGAAACTAAGAGACATTGATAAGAGTGTGGTGGTTACCGGGGGGAGGGGGGAATGGGAGAGGGATAGGGGGTGGGGAGGGGCACAAAGAAAACAAGATAGAAGGTGACAGAGGACAATCTGACTTTGGGTGGTGGGTATGCAACATAATTGAACGACAAGATAACCTGGACTTGTTATCTATGAATATATGTATACTGATTTATTGATGTCACCCCATTAAAAAAATAAAATTAAAAAAAAAAAAGAGTGAGTCTTAGACAAATATAACAGAGGGAATCTGGTCATTTTTTAAAAATAAAACATTGTTCAGATTTAAATATAAATAAAACAAAAATAATGTAAGTTATTTATTCTTTCTCTGTGGACCGGTACCAAATGGCCCACAGATCTTACCGGTCCATGGCCCAGGGGTTGGGGACCAATGGTGTAAAGGATTGACCAGACACCATCTAGAAGATCATGAGTGTCACAGAAGGAGAAGAAAAAAAGGGACAGAAAAATTATTCAAAGAACTAATGACTGAAAATTTCCCTAACTGGCAGAAAAAATATATACTTTCATATCCAGGAAACCTAAAGAACAAAAAATGGAGATCAACTTTTAGATCATGCTTTCCAAAAATATATTCTTTACAAAATTTACGTCCGCATAGAATTGAGTCTTGCTCATTTATTCAATTAATAAGACTTCATTTCAGTTGAAGTGTTTAGACCATTTACATTTAGTACAAGTACTTATATTTTAATTTTTTTAATTATTTAAAACATCTGTTAGTTTCTTCCTTTGCTCCTCATTTTTAATCTTGCATTAATTAAATATTTTTACTCTTCTGTTCAATCTTCTGTATTAGGTTTTAGCAATACCCCTTTATTTTTTTCTTGTAGGTTTCTCTTTACATCTTGGATTATTTTTGTATGATTTGACAGTACAGTTTATTTCTAGTTTTTTTTTTCCTAAAAAAAATTTAAAATGCTGTTCCAAAAATGATTTGTGAAGAAATGGTCAAAGCATCAGTAGCTTCCAATTGAAACAAAGCAAATGGCTTTGCAAGGTGAATAGATAATCAAATTTCAGTAAAATCAAAGTCATAGAAAATTTCTCAACAAAAGTAGTGACATTAATAATTATTAAAAACATGTTGATCAAAAGAAATCAGGGACAAAAAAGAATAGGAAATGATTTTAGTTATCAGATGTTCTAGAACTGGCAAATATTCTAGAAATTAGTACAATGGTTTCATCTGGAAATCATGGTTACTGACTTGAAAGGGAACAAGTAAACTTATAGGTTTGATAAAAAGGTATTTTTTAATATCTTAACTGGCACATGCTTATACACATAAATATTTGTTATGTCTTATATAACTATCCAGTTAAAAAAGATACTTCATTTTATTGCATATAAATTAATGCAATTAAAAATCTTTATAAAATTATTTATAAAAAAATACATTTTCATTCACTATATTAAAAGATATTTTAATATTAAACTAGTAGAATTTAAATTTATATTTTTACATTTTTAACTTTATTCTTTTACATATTCATTATAATTTTAATTTTAACATTTGTATAGTATTCTATTTAGCTTAAATTTCTGCATTTACTTGATTATTCCTCTATTAGCATACCTATGTGTTGCCTCTCAAACAATATATCCTAACTCCTTCTTAGTAGAAGCCCACTTTTTAAGCTAAACTGTGCTTGTCCAGTCTTCAGATCTCATTTATATTTACATCAGTGGAGGTATGCAGAATACCTGGCAGCCAGTGGTGCTGTAAGATGCAGTGGTCATATATAGATACACATAGTGGAATGGGGTGGGGATTAAGAAGTATAATAGAAACAAATGTAGAAGGAGAGAATGGTGGGTACGGAAAATGAGTAGGTAATTATAGTAAGACGTTCTAGTAAGGCACTATAAAAAGTGCACTGTGCAGGGGATGATTCTTATTTTAGCTCTCTCTCCCAACATTGTGTAAAGCTATTTAATACTAACATTTCAGGGAACAAGCCTTCCACTATATGCTTCCATAAATAAAACAAGTGTGTTGAAGCACAATGTTACTGCATCCTGTTCAAAATGAGAATTATGGAAGTAGTTGAAAAAGAGCACAATTGGAGCCACTGTAGATGTCGGCCTAAGCAGAGAAATGACTGCATAGCATAGATCAAATCACCAGGGGATACTCAACAGCAGCAAATGGCGGTGGTGTAGGGAACACCTAAGTCAGAGCGAGGCACTGCTGCATCATGCGTAGTAAATGAAGCTTCATTAATTGGCTAATATTAAGTCACAGGATTGGCTTCTGCAGATTTGAAAACAACAAAAACGTAAAACAGCACAGATTGGGGGTGGATGGTAGGTAGAGGATAGTGAGGTAATTTTGTTCTTTAGATAGAATATTATTGAATTAGAAATAAATAAATATGTACTTTTCACCATGGGAGAATAAAATCCTAGGTATTTTAAAGTTTTTATTAATTCAAAAAGATTCTTATACAAAGAGAGAGAAAGAGAAAGAACAATGATGTTGTTGTATTTAATTTAGAAATTATAATAACAAATACATTTTATAATTTATAGCTGTGATTTTTAACCATTTATCTTATGCACACATACACTAATTTCTAACATTCTCTAGCACACTAAAAATATATTTTTTACTAATCAGACAAAAGAAATAGGTATAACTTTGATTCATTCACTGCAGATGACTATAGTTGTGTTTACTTTTGTCATTTTTTAACTTGACAGTTTAAGGAAAAAGAAGTGAGGTACTTCATGTTTTGAAAATTCTTGCAACACATCAGTGTGCTGGGGCACAACAGTTGAAAATCATGAACATTTAACTTTCCTTTTTTGAGTATATATATATATATATTTACTTTTCTGTTCAAAGTTGGAATTTTAGCATGGAGGCTATCTTCTTTGTGTGTGGACAAATAATAACTTTGCATTTAAAGTTAAATTTATACTTAAAATTAATGTCAAGGAGGAAGAATATTGCTCCCTAGGCTTCTAGATTCTTCCAGCTAATCAAAGAATTAGATTGACACGAGATAGATGAACAGGAGAAAACCAAATTTAGTTATGTATGTATGTACTGGGGTACCATAAAAATATGGGGCCAAGGACAAATTGAGTAGCTGAGGCTTATATGTCATCAGGGGAGGAAGGCAATTCATATAGAGATAATCAAGCAAATGTTGGATAAATAATTGCTTGCTCAGCCATCTAGAAACAGTGGGACACAGAGAGGACTTTGAAAGAATGAGCCTTGCTAGTTCTGCCCTGTCTACCGTACCAACTTCATATTATAGTGTAAAATTCTATGGTGATAGCTCCTTCCTTAAATATGCCTCTACCTAAAATTTTTTAGTGGGTTAAGGGAAAGATTAAAAGTTTTTTTCTGAGTCTTGTTTCTTAAAAATAAACAGCTGAAAATAATCAGTATTGCAAAGAAACATATTCTTCAATATTTATATAATATATCACGGATAGAGCTTTTTATATGCATAGTTCTAAAAATGTATGGATGTGCATATGTAAGTGTTAGTTAACAACACTGAGAATGGGTGTCTATTTTGCTTGCAATCTTATCTCCAGCAGGATTCCTGTTTTGCTTGTCAGCTCTTGTAGCTTGTAGTGAGAAGATGGAATCACTGATTAACTTCTCCTTGTTGTCACTTAGGAACAAACTGTAAACACAAAGAATGTTTCTGAGGTTTTTAAAGGTACGCTTTTTCATCATTTATAAGGACCTGTGCCACTTTCTTACTTCCTGCTAAACTTTTATATCAGGAAAAAATATGTTTCTTATTTTAACAACAACTGACATTAATGGTAATAAAAAGTTACTTAAACTTTCACAAAGGAAACCCAGTTTTGTAAACTAGAAGACAATGCATCTTTCACATTTGAAGGTGTTAGTTAGATTAATTAAAATAATTAATAATAGTTTACTTAAAATATTATTTTAAGGTCAGACATGTGTTGGGCAGATAAAATATATTATGCTCACTTTATTAAAGTGGCGCTGCCCACGTGGAGGCCGTTGCCCAGGTGATATTAATGTGTGTTGGGGGGCAGGCAGGATCGTTGTGGCCTGGGGCTTGGTTTTGGGATTAAGCCTTTCCCACCCTTTTTTGATGTGGGGTGGTACAATCCAATCATGCCTCAGAGAAGTGACTTTGTATTAGAGACTTCCCTATTTTGTATATTGGATTAGAGGTTGTGAAGCTACAATATAAAATGGGGATGGAGCGGGAGCTTGCTCTTGGTTCCTGGGATGATTTGCATGAGAGAGGAGAGAGCAGAGCAGAGAGCAAAAAGAGGCCATGTGGCCAGGAAAAGCAGCCAAGATGGCGGAGTATTGAGTGAGAGGCCAGTTTGTGCAGTTTGACGCTGGAGAAGGAAGGAGATGGGGAACAGAGGTGAATAAGTCTGGTGAGCTAGAAACCTTTGATTCTAGGAAACTCGGATAAATCAGTAGCTTTGTGAGCACTGAATGTGAGTGGGTTTTGGAGCCCAGAGTGTGTATTTTTACTTGCCCGCCGGGTGCAAGCTAGGATTAAAGACTATGGCTCATCAATTTTTGGCTCCGTTGTTTCTTTACCGACTGTCCAAATCCAATGCGAACCTGCATGGGCCGGGCTGCTTTGATAGTGGCAGCCGTGGCTTCTGGCTTTACAACATGTTAAAGGTGGTATAAAAATATTTATTAATTTCTAATTCAAATAACAGTAGCAAATTTGCATTTTTATTACCTTAAAATATCTTGTAGAGAACATGAAAGTGTCAGAGATTCAAAACAGGGTTTTAGTCAACTCTCTCAAACCTCCCTATTATGCTAGCATAATGGAACAATAGCACTCAGTTGTTAAGCTTCATTTTAAATGGAACATCTATTATTATACTAATGATTACAAACCATATGGTGTAACCAATAGGGCTGTCTTTAAATACACTAATTACATCAAGTGCAGGCAATAAAACAGGTGCTCAAACAATGTTCTTACACACTGTTTTTCATTTACAGCTCCATAGAAGACCTTTAGTACAGAAATTAGAACTACAATCTATTTCCATAGAGTCCCATTTAACTTTAAAGATTCTGCATAACTAACCAGTCAACACCAATTTAAACAACTAATATGCTATTTGTTTGTAAACCAAAAATAGATTTTAAGCTGATAAGTGGGTAAGAAAAGAAAATCTAAAATAAATAATGTCAATTTTTTTGAAAGTTTTAAAGCCAATTTTGTTTATTATATGTTATGCCATTCAGCATTTATAGAATACCCAAATTTTATATAGTTAAGTAATAAGTAAATAATCCAATAAAAGACAATGATAGTGTAAAAGCAAGAGCATAGGACTAAGTTATGATATCAGTGTTTCATTGACCACGTGACTTTGGACAAGAAAATACACATAGTTGTTCAATATTTTTATCTATAAGGAGGTTGGGTTGATTCAAATTATTTCTAAGGTCTTCTTCATCTTTAAAATTTTATTATTCATGTGATAAATTGACAAAATGCTTTCTTTGACCGAACTTTAGTCAGGCTCCTTTAAACCTTCTTCTTCACTAGACCTTGACCTTTGCCCTTATCCTTGCCAGGCCTGATAGCCCACTGTTAGCAAGAATCCTGCTCTGTCAGTGTAAAGCCAGTAGTCGCCACTGCTGTTGCTGCCAGGCTCATGTGGGTTCCCCTTAGATTCCAACAGACAGTAAAGAAACAGAGGAGCCAAAAATCGGTGGGCCATTCCTTTAATCTAGCCTTGCAACCAGCCAGCAAGCAAACACACAGCGGGCTCCAAAAACTCACTCTCTCATTCTCCAGTTCCACAACCAGGAGAATCTTTTCCAGTTTTTCCTAGAATGAAAGGATTCCCACCAGACTCAGTCATCTCTGATCCTCCACTGCACACCTCCCTTCTCCTCTCTGTACAAACTGGTTTCTCCTTCAGCACCCTGCCATGTTGGCTTCTCTCCTCCTCTTCTTCTTCCTCCTTCTGAAAAGCTACCTGACCCACAAAGACCCCCTCCTCCAGCACACATTAGCATAGCAATGCCTTTCCCAAGCAGGAATACAATCTACAATCAACTGCCCTGCTCTGAGAGCAAGCACACAGGTGGTTTCCCAGTGCCATTTTTAACAATAAAAGTGAACAAACTCAAATAACAAAAATTTTACAAACTTATTTGCCCAACAGTCAGTTTAGATGGAATCTCTCCACATTTGATAAGTAATAACTCTACCCTTGATGTCTCCTCTTAGTAATTTTCCATCTACTGCTCCACCTCCCCACCCAACCCCCATATCCTCCTTAGATATAAATCTTACTTGTTGTATGGCCAGGAGCCGCCATCATTGTGGCTATGCACATGCAGATTCTTATTGAATTCAGGCAGATGGTAAAGAACCAGTGGAGCCAAAAAAGGGTGGGCCATTTCTTTATTAAAGTCTCACATCAGCCGATGAGCAAACAGGCAGGGAAAACACTTCCCTTTCATTCAGGGCTCCCAAAGCCACTAACGCATTTTCTGGTTCCACAACCTGGAAAATCTTTTCCAATTTCTCTTAGAATCACCGCCCCCCCCAGTCTGAGTGGAGCTTGCGAAGCCCCTCAGCTCTGGTTCCCCATCTGCACATCTTCTCTTTCCTTGCCAACATGGCTTTTTCTTTCAGAACTCTTCATTCTCTCTGCTTTCACTCTGCAAACACGGCTGCTTTCTGCCTCTTCTCCTTCTCTCTCTCTTCTTTCAAACTTTCTGGTGTGAAAACCTCTTCTCCAGCAAACATTAGCAAAACAATGGCCCTTCCCAAGCAGGAAGGTAATTTGCAATTTCACAGACCACATATACCTGGCACTGCCCAGCCCCCAATGCAAACTATAAGCAAGCAAACATAAAAGTCATATTTTACAAACTTATTTGACCAACACTTGTTACTATTGTATTAAAAGTTAAGTTTGATTTCTCTCTCCTATTCTCAGTCTTGACATTTATCATAATAATCTTGAATAAAGCCTGCCTTACTATTTTAATAACTGTCAGAATATTTTTTCTTTAACATAGTTAGTAATAATATTCATTAAGCATAGATGCTAAATTTTTCCAAATCAATGACTGAACCTGAAACCAGACAGGAAGAGGTCAATTTCTAGTTTGGGTATAAGTTTTCTTACCTATAAATATTTGAGAATGTTATTTAGTGTCGCTCTGTTTTTTTTTCACAGATTTAATGTTTTCATTGATAATTATAAATTAATAGTGCTGTTTTGAGTATTAAATGAGGTGAACCTTGCAACCTATGCTGAACCCTTGCTAGATACATAATAAATACCAAATAAATGTTAGCTATTATGATAATAAAATAATTGCATTATGAGCACAAACACACCATAAATATGTATGCCTATAAATACATTCTGAAAGGGAATAAAAATACATAAAGAAACCCAGAAGAAGGATTGTTAGTAGCTCTATTTTTAATATTTTGAGAAATCTCCATATTTCTTACCCAAGTGGCTGTACCAATTTACATCACTACCAGCAGTGTATGAGGATTACCTTCTCTCCAAACCTTCTCCAACATTTGTTATTTCTTGTAGATATATGTAACCCTATACTATTATTTACAATAGTAAAGACATTTAAACAACCTAAGTGTCCTTTGATGAATGATTAAATAAAATAGTGGTACCTATACACAATGGAATACTACTTAGCTATAAAAAAGATAAAATACAGCTATTGGTGACAACATGAATGGATATTGAATTTTAGGTTAAGTGAAATAAGTGAGATGGAAGAGGATAATAACCATACAATTTCACTCAGATGTGAGATATAAAACATATACACACAAGAAAATAAACAAACATAGATGGGCGTAGAGAATATTATGTTAAGTGAAATAAACCAGGCAAAGAAAAATAAGTACCATACACCTTCACTTATATGTGGAATTAAATGAACAAAATAAATGGATAAACAAAATAAAAACAGAGAACAGTCTGACAGCTTCCAGGGATGGGGAAGCAGGCTAGGTAAAAAAAAAAAAGTGAAGTGGTTAAGAAAACAAGACAAAAAACTCATAGACACAGACAACAGTATGGCAATTACCGGAGGGAGAGGGATGGCGGAAAGTAGAAGATGGCGAAGGGGAGATAAATGGTGATGGAAGGAGACTTGACTTTGGGTGGTGAAAACACAATACAATATACAGAGGATGTATTATAGAATGTACCCCAAAGTCACCCCAATAAATTTAATAAAAATTTTAAAAAATAAAAGTAAAAAAAATAGACACATTTATAAATACAACAACAGAGGGGAAGGGAGTTTGGGAAGGATAGAGAGGAAAATAGAGACCAATTACAAGGTGATGGAAGGTGACTAGACTTTGAGTGGGGAGCACATAATAGAGTCCACTGATGTTATATTATTAAGTTTTACACCTAAAATTTACATAATATTGTTATTCAATGTTACTTCAATAAATTTAATTTAATGAAATATGAAGATAAAACATGTGCTAGAATAGAGAAATGATAGATGTTATTTTTTAAATGTCAATATTTATCCAAGTGCTTACCTAAATCCAAATTCAAACAGAAACCTATTAAAAATCTTCCTTTTTCAGGAACCCTCATACACTGTTGGTGGGAATGTAAAGTAGTACAACCATTATGGAAGAAAGTATGGTGGTTCCTCAAAAAACTGAAAATAGAACTACCTTATGACCCAGCAATCCCTCTACTGGGTATATACCCCAAAAACTCAGAAACATTGATACGTAAAGACACATGCAGCCCCATGTTTATTGCAGCATTGTTCACAGTGGCCAGGACATGGAAACAACCAAAAAGCCCGTCAATAGATGACTGGATAAAGAAGATGTGGCACATATACACTATGGAATACTACTCAGCCATAAGAAATGATGACATCGGAACATTTACAGCAAAATGGTGGGATCTAGATAACATGATACGAAGCGAAATAAGTAAATCAGAAAAAACCAGGAACTGCATTATTCCATACATAGGTGGGACATAAAAGTGAAACTAAGAGACATTGATAAGAGTGTGGTGATTACGGGGGGGAGGGGGGAATGGGAGAGGGAAAGTGGGAGGGGGAGGGGCACAAAGAAAACAAGATAGAAGGTGACAGAGGACAATCTGACTTTGGGTGACGGGTATGCATCATAATTGAACGACAAGATACCCTGGTCTTGTTATCTTTGAATATATGTATCCTGATTTATTGATGTCACCCCATTAAAAAAATAAAATTATTTAAAAAAAAAAATCTTCCTTTTTCACTAGCAAGACATTTAAGATAAAACTTGTATAGCCCAAATTTCAAAATACAGTGCATTTTAAAGAATTAGCAAACAAACTGCAAATTTTCAAATTACTGACTGGAATATTAGTGGCTTAAAAGGAAAATTGATTCTCAAATTACTAGTCTGCAATGAGATAACAACTTTAATGAGAGAGTAAGTAGTAATCAGCATGTTGTAGAATAGGAGAGCACAGTTAGTCAAAAATCTCTATTAAAGGCTGATTCTGTTTACGTTGGCTGAAATGACATAGTGGGGAGGAGGAGATCGTGGGGTTGCTGGCAAAGAGATGAAGTTTCTGAGCCCACCCAGTTTCCTGTGTTAGTGGGTTACAGGCATTCCTGCAGGCTTTGCTTCTGGGCATGATGATGCCTCCTACCACAACTTATCACAAGCAGAGCCTCCACATCCTTCCTTTTAGACCTATCTGATATTAACCTCTTTCTAATGAGAGATGAGGAGGTAATCACCACGTCAAAAGAATATAGACAATTCATTAAGCTGACTCTTTTAGTTACTAAACTGAAGCTCCTCTGAGTCATGAAGATATTAGATGTGACTGCCAGGGTTTAGAAATTTCCAATTGGTCAGATGTCAGTGAACCCAGAGTAGCAGGTTCAATGAACTTACAGAATGCCCCCAAATCATGTTATGTGTGGCAGCAGCAGGAGACCCTAACTATCCTTTGGCCATATTCTCAGTCAGCGGGTAATGCCATCAGTATTGCCAATGTTTCCCTCCCTCCTTTCCCTCTTCCACTTTTTCTTCCCTCCATCCTGTCTTCTAATCAGTGCAACTTTCTAATTATAAGTTTTTAATAACTTCTATGTGTATTGTCCTCTGCCTAATTCCTCAATGCTATTTATAAACTGACCTTCATAGGATCATACTTTCTAGCCACATGACTTTGTTTTGTCTCTTAAATGTGTAACTTAGAAACTTTCTATTTTCTGCCTTGAATATTCTTCTCCCAGACTTTTGCTTGGTTGATTAGCTCTTCATAATTTAGAGCTCAGTTTAAAGTTTACCTTCTCGCAGAGGCCTTACATAGTATTTTCCCAGCATTATTGAGATATAATTGACAAGGAGACTTTATTTGACTACACTTTGGACAAAAGTTCATAAAATCAGAACATAAAATTAATGAAAGTAGGTAAATTATTTTATTCCCTATTATAAGAGCAACACCTCTAATTATGCCTAGCACATAGTGGGTATTCAGAGATTATTTGCTAAATAAATAGCTATTTTCTGCCAGGCCCAATGGTAACACTGAAAATATATGGATGAACAAGTTAGAGGTAAAGTTTATAGTTGAATGGAAAAAATATATATTATATATACATATTTAGATATATATAGATTTATTTAAGATTATAATAAGTATACCAAAGTAAATAAATAGAAAACTAAAATGCTGAAATAAACCACAAAGGAAGTCAATTTTAAACAAAGAAGAAATCTCTGAAGAATTTAAGTTAATACCTGAAGAACAAGAAGAGGCTAACCATCCCCAAATCTATTACAAGGACAGCAAACAGCATGACATAATTCTCTGAGCAGCTAAGAGCTTTGCTATAATGTGGGAAGTTATTTTATGCTGAGGATGGGGAGATTTATTTCAGCAAAGTAATGCAAACACTCAGGGCCTCGTAAGCCATGGAGTACTGTTTGCATTTTATCCCAACTGCAATGTGAATATATTAAATAGTTGAAGCTGGAGAGAAACTGATTTACTTTTTTTAATATTTCCCATTTTAAAAATTCTTCTGACTTCTGTGCAATGAAAGATAGATTGGAGGCAAACAATGATTGAATGAGGGAAATATGGTAAGAAGTCACTGCAGTAAAGTAACAGAGACGTCAGATGTGTTAAGTAGGGAATACTGACCAGGGGCATAAACAGAAATTAATGATAGGTTTGGCATGAAGTTTGCAATAAAAGGGATAGATCGGGAATTCTCAGATTCCAATCTTGAATAAATATTTGGGTATTGGATGAGAGTGCCTTTTTTAAAATAGAAAAAAGAATTTGGGAGGAATAGATGAGGTAGTTGTTAGATAACTTATGAACACAAATTTGAAAGAGTATGAGATAGTCAAGTAAAAATGTCAAATGAGCAATTGAATACATATACCTGAAGTCAAGAAAATGTCTGAGCTTAAGATATAAATTTATGACTCATCACTGTGTATTGATATTTTTATTGCAAAGGAGGTATGACATCACTTAAGGAATGAGTGTAAAGAATACAAAGATTCAAGGCCTAACTTTGAGGAACACCAATATTAAGATTTCAGTTTCAGCACAGGGGCAATCAGAAAAGGTGACAAAGAACAAACTGTGAGATACAGTCTTAAGTATTGTAAAAGAGGAAACAGTCTCAAAAAGAAGTGCATAGTGAGAATTTGAATACTTCACTGAGGTGAGAAAACATGAGGACAAAAAAAATTCCATTGTACTTGGGATATATGGAGATGAAAGACAGATTGGTGTGAGTAGAAGTGGGGGGTGAGAGAGGAGAGAGTACATAAGCCAGCCTTTTCCAAAGTATGGCTTGAAGAAAGGTAGAAAATTTAGAGGGCTAAGGAGAGGAGAAACTGGGCTCAAGAGGCTTTTCATAAAGACTTATCTTTACCAACTCCTATTTTTCACCAATAACAATCTATAATTAGTGTTTTGTAGAAATACTACAGTTGGAAGAGCAAAGAACCCAAATAATAATGTCTTATGCTATTTAGTTACTTAAGAAGGATTCTTGGTGAAGATAATCTGGTGCTTGTTCAACAGCCCATTATCACCATCAAAGACCTAGGGTCAATTCTCCTTTTTCCTCTACTGTCATTAGTACAATGGCCTTTTGTCCTTAAATGTTTAGCCAATGGTCATATCATAGCTCAAATGTCTAGGAATACATCCACTTTGGAGGGCAAGACCAAAGGTAAATATCAACACTTCTCCCATTTATGAAGGAACAAATGTCTTCTTAGACCTCAACATGGACTTATATGGGGGTCTTATTGGCCAGAACTTTGTTACACAGCAATTTCTCCTGCATGCACCCCAACCAGGATCAACCCTGAAAGCTCACTAGGGATGATGCTCAGCCCATCTGGGGCTTTACTTTGTTGCTCAGCAACCAAACTCTTCTAGTACCTGAAGTGAGGGCATGGAGCCATCCTCAGTGCCTGGGACCAACAGCTCCAATGGAACCATGGCTGCAGGAAAGGTGGAGAGAGAGAGAGAGAGAGAGAGAGAGAGAGAGAGAGAGAGAGAAAGAGAAAGAGAGAAGGGAGAGAGAGTGAAGCGAGAAGGGGAGGGATGGAGAAGCAAATGAGTGCTTTTCCTGTGTGCCCTAACTGGGAATCAAACCCGGGACATCCACACTCCAGACAGACGCTCTACTACTGATTCAACTGGTCAAAGCCACAGCAATTTCTAATTCCAAGAAAACTTAGAAAATAAACAGCGTTTCTAGCTTCTTGAATATATAAGGGAATAAAATGCTATATGCTCATGAAAATAATCTACAATGGCTATATCACAGAAAAATATTAGCCAAATGTGAAAATACTAGCTTGAACAATTAGAAAATGAATATCATAATTATAAAAAAAAACTTCTGAAACACCCTGTTCTACAGGGAAAAAAAATATAACATTTTTCAAAAGAACTTGTATGTGAGGTCTAAATCAATAAGTTCTCATTTATGACCCACTACCAAGATTGTTATCAGCTATTTTATAAATGTCTAAGAATTTTGAAAGGAGGCACTATATTATAAAAGTCCAACAACTAAAAGATAAATAATTGTTTTTCAATAGTGATGGTTGAACTATTCATAATAAAACTCAGAATACTTTCTGTGTGCCTAGGTTTGATTTAGGCTTTTCTTTTCTACTTCTGGATATTATGTTTTATATTTTATACTCTTCTTGAATTGTTTTATATATATATATATATATTATTTTTTTCATTAGCAATATTGGTTCCTTGAAGAAGTTCTTTATCATTTTTGTTTATTTGTTTAAGATATTTTTTAATGCTGATAGAATACTTTATTAACTTCTGTCAGTAACTGAAAAAGTGATTGAATTAACTAATGAATAATTTTGACATAATACTACATATTTTAATTAGGTTTATATGTGAGCAATGAAGTTTGACAGGCAGGTTTTTATTATTCAGGGAAACACTTGAAATAATGACATGAAAGATGCTGTGACCTTGAAATGATATTCAAAGGAAAAACACATATTATACTTAACATTAAATTGCCTGTTAGATTGCATGTGATGAATATTTTTGGACTTACCAACAGAACACCAGCATGCAATTTTGTATCTTGAGGTCAGCTAATCAAAGAAACTGACTTCAAGGACCATTGACTCATCCATTGTTTTTTCTCCATGTAAGAGCCACATAGGTTGTCCACTAGCTTATAAAACCTTTATTATAATTTTTAGCTCACTAATGTGATCTAATATGATTTTAAGGGTTAGAATTAGATTATTGCTTAGGTGGTATATTACTGCATATTTTCTGAAACATTGGTAAACCAGCTTTTTAAAAAAATTTTTTTTATTAATTTTAGTGGGGTGACATTGATAAATCAGGGTACATATGTTCAGAGAAAACATCTCTAGGTTATTCTGACATTTGATTATGCTGCATTCCCATCATCCAAAGTTCAATTATCTTCTGTCACCTTCTAACTGGTTTTCTTTGTGCCTCTTCCGTCCCCTAACCCCCTCCCCCCCCGCCATAATCCCCACACTCTTGTCCATGTCTCTGAGTCTCATTTTTATGTCCCACCTATGTATGGAACCAGCTTTATTGAAAGAAAGAAATTTGTGTTACCTGCCAATTTCTGTGGTACATAACTCCAGACATAATCATTTTAAACTATGAATAATTTAACAATATGCTTGCCAAATTCTTGTTTGACAAATGACTCTTAATGTCAGTGCTAGCCAGATCTAATTAAAAAGTAGTTCAAGTTCATTAACTTATATGGTTTTCAGACTCCACAAGTTTTGCAGGATACAGGTTGATAAAAATAACTTATTTGTAAATATTGCTATTATTATTATTACTTATTGATTGATTTAAGCAAAAGAAGAAGGTAGAGAGAGTAGAGAGACAAAGAAACAGGAACATCAATCTGTCCCTGTATGTGCTCAGACGAGGGATGGAACCAGCAATCTCTGCACTTTGGGATGATGTTTCAACCAGCCAAGCTATCTGGCCAGGCCATGTACTATCTTTTAAGTCAAAGAAACCACACATGTAGAAGGTGGAACCTGAGCTGCCAAGGATTATTTCTAGGTCTTGAAACTTAATTGAATGTACTGTGCTGGATTTTAAAATTTCTTAGGAATGGAGAGCACTTTCTTCTTTTGTCTCTATTTTGAAATGAAAAATCTGTAACTGTTATCTCATACTTGTTTCATAATTGTATTTTGAAAGCAAGCAACTTGTTTTTTTGGATTCACAGGTTTATAAATGGAAGGGAATTTTACCACAGGATGGCTGTCACCCAGGTGAGACCCACAGATGATTTAGATGATAAGTTTTTGAGGTTTTAAACTGAAAGTATTTAGGTAATATTTTGGTTTTTAGTTGATGCTGCAATACAACACATTTGGGTAATTAATTATATAGTCTTTTTTTTTCTTCTTTTTCCGAGTGAGAGGAGGGGAGATAGACAGACTTCCACAGGCATCCTGACCAAGATCTACCAAGCTACCTCTGTCTTGGCCAATGATCTGCCCATTTGGGGCCATACTTGCAACCCAGCTATTTTTAGCACCTGAGGCAGACACTCCACAGAGCCATCCTCAGTGCCCAAGAGATATGCTTGAACCAATAGAGTCATGGCTGCAGCAGGGAAGGGGTGGAAGTGGAGGATGGGTAAGCAGATGGTCATTTCTTCTGTGTGCCCTGACCGGAATTGAACACAGGACATCCACATACTAGGTTGATGCTCTACCACTGAGCCAATCAGCCAGGGCCTAATTATCTAGTCTTATGAGTTATATTAAAATGACAATAATAAAGACAATGTGGCACTGGTGTCAAACCAACAAACATCATTGAGACAAAATGTAGGTTTCAGAAATATGAAAAAAAATTATTTTTGGGGGGCAAAGGTACAAATATAGAATGGAGACATGGGTAATGTTTGTAAAAAAATAATTCTTGACTCATTAGACATCTTTATTCAAAATTTAAACTTTAGCCATGGCCAGGGAATGCAATTAAATAGAACATAGTCCCGATATACCAAGTTTGCAGGCTCATTCCCAGTCAGGGCACATACAAGAATCAATCAATGAATGCATAAATAACTGGAAGAACAAACTGATGTTTCTACTTCTGTATTTCTCTCAAATAAATAAATAAATAGATATGTACATAACAATTAAATCTTAACTTATATTGCACATTTTTTTAAAAAATACTAAATGGAAATCACAGAACTAAATGTAAAATATAAACTTTAAATCTTCTGAAAGAAAATATAAGGAAAATATCTTTGTGCCTTGAGATATATATTTATGTATTGATACAACACCAAAGACATGATTTTGAAAAGAACAAATTTATAAATTGGGCTTTAACAAAAGTAAGACATGCTCTTTGAAAGACATCATCATCATCATTAATCATCATCATTATTATTAAGCATTCATGCACAAGAAAGGAGACAGAGACACAGAAAGGGAGAGAGATGAGAAGCATCAACTTGTAGTTACGACACATTAGTTGTTCATTGATTGCTTCTCATATGTGTCTTGACCGGGGGGGTCCAACCAAGTCAGTGACCCCTTTTTTAAACCAGCAACCTTGGGCTTCAAGCCAGCAACCTCTATCATCCTACACTCAAAGCAGCAACCCCGCACTTAAGCCGATAAACTAGGAGTTTCAAACCTGGGTCCTCAGTATCCCATGTCAACACTCTATTCACTGTGCCACCACTGGTCAGTCAGAAACATTATTAAGAGAGTGATAAAACAAGCCACAGACTGGCAGAAAAATTTTGAAACTCTTATGTTTGATAAAGACTTGTGTTCAGAATATATAATTTTTTTCAAAACTCAGTAAGAAAATAAACAACTCAAAGATGGACAAAAGATTTGAATAGACACTTCACCAAGGAAGATAAACTGTACAAAGGCAAATGAACACATGAAACAATGTTCAATATCACTAATGAGTATGACCATACTACTTAACTCCACAATAAAATTCCAACATGCAACTATTAGAATGGTTAAAATTTAAGAGACTAGCCAGGCAATGTATTAGAATGGATGTGGAGAAACTAGAGATCTCATAAACTGTTGACAGGAGTACATGGTACAAATGCTTAAAAAGCAATTTGGCAACTACCTAAAAAGTTAACAACTATTTCGTGATTCAATAATTTTATATTACCTGTACTCATCCAAATAGTTGTACATAAATATTCATGAAAATTTTATTTATAATAGCCCCAAACTAGAAACAACTAAAACATCTAGTAACAAGTAAAGTTGTAAGCAAACTATGCTATGTCTGTATAATGGAATACCACTTTGCATTTAAAAAAAGGATGCACAAACACACCATAGCTACATGAATATAATTTATGCTAAGTGAAATAAGCAAAAAAAAAAAGAAAAAAAAGAACAAGAATTGATATTGTACAATGCTTTTTACATAACCTTATACAAAATTGCAATGAATCTACAGTGATGGAAAGCATGAATGGTTGGCCCTGACCAGTTAGCTCAGTCAGTTAAGAGCATTTCCCCAAAACAACAAGGTTAAGAGTTTGACCTCCAGTCAGGGCACACACAGGAAGAAACCAAAAAATGCATGACTGAGTGGAACAACAAATGCTTCCCTTTCGTTTCCTGTCTCTCTCGATTCCTCTCTCTGTCTCTCTAAAAATCAATATTAAGCCCTAGAGGGATAGCTTGGTCATCCTGGACCACGAAGATTGCCAGTTCAATTCCCTGGTCAGGACACATTAGGAACAACTCGATTTTCCTGTATCTCTCTCAATCTCTCTCTCTCAAAAAAAAAAAAAAAAAAAAGTTAATGGTTGCCTTAGTAGGAAGCATGCTAGGAAGAGGAAAAAGGCATTACAAAGGAAGTTAAAAAAAGCTTTTGGAGTGATAAAAATGTTTATTTTTCTTAATTATGGTGGTGGTTTCATAGATAGAAATATATATATTTTAAACTCTATACACTTTAAATATGTGCAGTTGAATGTCAATAAAATTTCTTTTCAGAGTAATATCAGCAGTGCCAAAAACCCCCCAAAAGCCCAGTCAAACAAGAGAACCTTGTATAGTAGTCAAAAAGTCATTTCTGTCTCTCAAGGCAGAAATATGTGCAGAGTTGAGCAAATAGAAACAGAGCTTAGGTGAGTCGATCATGAATCTCAAGGTAGAGATGAACAGTGCTCCAGAAGGCATCCTTAACTGTGCTGTATCCTTAAGAAATCTGGTTTTGTGTGTGTTTATATTTTAGAATGTGATTTTATGAACTTGTTTTTGTTTTGATTGTTTTGTTATTTCTATGGCTTAGTTAAGGTAATCTGCTGGCCTCAGTTTGTCCTAATGCCATTTGATGACCCTTTCACACCTAGAATTCAATCATGGTCTGTTGGGGAATTGTGGGGACTGGGCCAGAACAGCTCTGCCAAAATGTTGTTTTGTATTATGAGAGATAAAACCCAGTCTTCCCAAGACCTCATTTAGAAAAAGCAGGCTGTTTTCTTTCCTTCTATCACATTTTAAGGTTCATTTTTCTTAGAAAACTGTGGCAGGGCAGTGGATAGAGCGTCGAACTGGGACGGGGAGGACCCAGGTTTGAGACCCTGAGGTCACCAGCTTGAGTGCAGGCTCAGCTGGTTTGAGCAAGGTTCATCAGCTTGCATCCAAGGTTCATTTTTCTTTCTATTTCTCCTTAGTTTTTATTTTAAATGGTTGTTATTTAAATACAGATACAATGTGAAAAGAATGTAATCATCCAGGATAATAAAGCATATCTCCAGCTAGGACATACTTATGAACCTCTCCATGAGTGTGAAATATATGTGTATTTTTAAAGGATGTTTTCTATTTTTTTTTATTATGAGCCATTAATTATCCACATTGTGTTTTATCATCCTCAGTAAATCATCGTTCAAAACTTGTTTTTGTTTTATTTAATTTTTTTGTGTGTGTGTGTTTGTGTGTATATATTCTTTTCAAACACATTACAACTACCAGGTTCTATACTAGGGTTCAGTATTGCAATTGATAACAGCTATGTATTTCTTCAAATATTGATAAATACATGTGAAGCACTTACTTCAATGGGAAATTTATCAAATATGATAGATTAAAAAGATATTGTGGAGACCCAAAAATGTTAAAAATTGGAAGTTGAACTTGCTATTGAAAAATTAAAAAAAGTATGCATGAATGAACAGCTAATGAATTTTTAATTATATTTATGTTATTGCATACTAATATGAGCATGAAATTAATGAAGAATAATAGCTGTGGTCATTCAAGTTGTAGAGCCATTAAAATGGAGTGACTGCATTGTAATAAGATACATTCTTTCCTTTTGTTTTGCTTACAGAGAGACACAAATGCAAAAAGGAGCAAGATCTTAATGATACCTGAAATAGCAGAGCTAATAGGAAAGATCACTGGTACATTCAATGTCATTGGAATAGCGACAGTAAACATTTTAAATCATGTTTAAACATACGGTAAAACTAGTATCCATATATATACACAACATCATTGTTACTTAATATTGATAAAAGAGTATAATAAATTATTACTTAGCATTAAACACTTATTATGTAAATATTTTTGTTTGCACTGTTTACATTGGTTGCATTTATATTTTACCAATAACATACAAATAACAATCTATTTTTTTTCGATGTCTAAATAATAGGTGTAAAGTGATCCATTAAAACAGGGGTCTCAAACTCGCGGCCCGCATGTGGCCCGCCGAACAATTTTGTGCGGCCCGCAGACTAATCCACAAAGTTCAAAATATTTTGGATAAAATTAAGTAAGCCTAGGGGCCTACTTGTATTTTTCATTTCTCTAGCATCCTAGCTAGATATTAGCTTAGTTAACAGCAGTTGTGATGCAAACTACAGTTTCTGGTCGTTTTGTGACACTGAGTAAACTGCATGTACGATTGTGCTTGTTGTACTGATTTTTTTTTGTTTTCAACTGCAGTGAGAAAAGTGTTGCGTAACAGTTGCCTTTTGTAGAACTAGTGCGGCCCTCCGAACGACTGTGATCTTGCTCTGCGGCCACATGCTGAGTTGAGTTTGAGACACCTGCATTAAAAAGAGCAGCAACTGAACAGAAAAATGGGTGGTATTTTATAAATAGGATGATTTATTTTTAAAACCACAGATAACAATAGACAAAATAGAGAAGGAAAAAGTGTTGAACAAAGAAATGCAAATTTGACAAAAACAAAAACAAAAAATAAAAGAAACCAAGCAAATAACGACTAGATTTCAGTATTGCTAGAAAGGGTTTGATTTGGCTCTCTTATTTTGAAAGTCAATTTGGAAATAAGTACAGGGCTCATTTATAATATAAACTTACTCTTCTATAAAGGTCATATTATCAAAAACTCTGATGTAAGAGAGCAAATAAGTAAAGGGAGGTTAAGAAATAAAGACTTTTAGATTCTAAAAAAATAGTTCCTATCTTTCTCTCCACTGAAACCATTATTTCTTATACGGGAATATAACACAGTGATTTTTTTCCCCAGGAATTTCAACAATAAGTGTACTTGTCACATTTATACATTTTTCCCTATAGTCTAAACACCACTAAGTAAATCCATAGTTTTAAAATATTTTTCTTTTTTATTCAAACTTTTTTTTTCTGTCATCACCAGTATTATAATTGGCAAGGTAGTTAATATCCATTTTTAAGATCTCAACAGCCCTTATTCCGTATGGTCATAGTACCCAATATATAATGTAGGGGCAGATGGTTTTTAATAGTGTTAGTTTCTAATGGTTACTATATTAAAGCTAAATTTGTACTATAAGTAATGTATAAAATATATATTATATAATAATAAATTTTGTCTACTTTATTATGAAAACTTTTTATGTAAAAGAAAGTCCATATAGAAATTTCTATGCTATTTATATATTTGGAGTCAATGGTTCCATTTTTAAGTATTTATTCTAAACACAAATCAGATATATTCACAGAAAGTTTAATAAAAATTTTATTGATTTAGCATTTAATAATATTTGTTGAGCACATTTTTCTCATGTGTGATATAGAGAAAATAAAAATAAGCAAATCTGTAAAAGGAAATGTAAACGTTATGATGTTATTCAATAAGATAATCATAGTTATTAAATTTTATGTTATATGAGATTATTTACATTATAAATGTTTGTGATGGATTAAAAATAAAATTGTTTTAAAAAATAATAAATAAAAAAATAAAAATAAAATTATGTTTTAGAAGATGTAAATAATTGATATAATTTTATAATATTTTAGTTGTATCTTTATTGTATAATTATATCAGTAAATATTAGTGATAAGTACATAAAAATGTGTGGAATAATACATATCAAAATATCGACTCAACAGTGATTATAAATTGACTATAAATTATAAAAATATTTCATTCTTTATGTTTTTTAAATATTTTCCCAAATGCTTTATTAAATTATGTTTTATTAAAATATATATTACTTTAACAATTAGGAAAAACATGATAAATCTACATCAATCTATTTATCTATCGATGTACTTCCTCACAAAAAATTTAAACTCCTTTCAGTATGTCACATATAATTTGAATTTGTCATTTAACTCATCAACAAATATTTATTTAGTATTTATTATATGTTAATAGAATTTAGTACCAAAGCATCTTTTTTTTGTTATTTGCTATTTTGAGATTTTAATGTTTTTGTTGATTTTTATTTTTTGTCAACAAACTAATCTTTCCTCAAATCAGTTATGATTCATTAAAATCTTCCTCTAAGCTTTTTGCCCAGACTCAGGACTTCAGTGTAGGCTTTCATGCCTTTCTGACATTATTTTTCTCCACTTTTGTTGAATCATTCACACTCATTCTTCAGGTTAGTTACTGTTACTGGAACAAGCTGGGGTTCAAGTTGCCCCCTGAGTCACAGAGCCCAGGTCTGAGTGTATAAAAGTTTATTTTGTTCTGTTGTCCAGCAAACTGAGAAAACGGGGAGCTTAGAAATTTGTCAAACCCTGCCTTGCACTTTCACAGTGCTGACTCCTTTTATAGGGTTTCAGGGCTGTTAGCAATGGTGAAACAGGTGAAGTCCATGCAGTTAGTCACATAACAATGTGCAAGAGGTGGGGTTTCAGTTGGCAGGAATGTCTTCATAACAAGTTCTTCTGATATAACACAGGCCCAGTCAGCATGGTCCTTTATTGTGTCCTTGATAAATCTTTAAAACAACCAGGACCTTGATGCCTGGAAGACCATCTGCCTCTGGAAATTATCTGCCAAGGTTGACTGTTATTTCCTTAGGATACAAAGTAAAAATTTAAGATTGGTAAACTAAGTTTCTAATTAATTTATAGGGCCTGCCTTAACATTTCACAGTAAATCCTGTGACTAGGCTTTTACAAATAACTGCAGGATTTAAACTTTTCTAATCTTCAGGTCCCTGCTGATAAGCTTTCCCTGACATTCTGAAACTATAAACTTTTCCCTGCATTTCAAAGGGGAAGGCCAGGGAGCCAGCCATTAAGAAAGAATAGCAAGCAGATTAACTATTTTCTAACCACTATTAATTACAACTAAAAACTACTCTTACTGAAGTTAAATTCCTAACTTTTGAATCCCCTATCGTTACCATTTAAATATCTCCTTAGCACATTTTATGATAAATCTTTATTATAGTTTCTTTTAATTTTTTGCATAGATTTTTAATATATAATATTGATAAATCTGTTCATCTTACCATTTATTTCATTTCTGTTCTATTTATAGAACAGAATAATATCTGTTATAAATATAATATTTGCATTTTGAAGTAGTTTGAAAATTATATCTACTATATATAATAGATATAATAAAATATTATATATTTATATATATAAATATTAAATATTATATATAATATTATATATAATAAAATATTATCTATTAGATAGTTTATTTTATATTTTTACTTACTTATTTAGTCATTCAACAATAAAAAAGAGCTTGATCTAAGTTCTAGGCAGAGTTGTGGGAATTATAGATTTTTCAGTAAAAAAGGCTGATGATAAAGAAATATATATGTATATAATAACTTCAGTTAGTGATAGTGCTCTGTGGAAAAATGAAGCAGGTCATGGGAAAGAAACTAACTAAGAGAACAGGTTTTGTTATTCTAGAATATGGCCAGGGAATATCACATGACCACTGTCAACAGAGCAAAACTCAGAAGGAAATGATGGAATAAACTATGCAAGGATTTGTGGAAAGAGAGTTCCAGACAAAAGGAACTACATTTGCTAAGCCCTTGACAAGAAAATGTATTTATAAAATATTAAGAACTGTGAAAATAAGTGTCAGTAGAGCAGAGTGACTCAGTAAAAGTGGTCCCAGGTGAAAGCAGAGAAGTAGAGGCTGGAATCATGTAGAGAAGTAGAAGGAATGAGATCACGCAAGGTCGATGCAGGCCAAGGATAGAAATTTGGATTTTAGTTTTAATAAAATGAGAAACCTTTGGAATGTTCTATAGATGGGGATAATATAATCTAGTTTCTTTTTAAAAGATTATTCTAGCTTTCATATGGAAAAAAAAATATTTAGAGAGTATAAACAGGGGCAAGCTAGATGGCTATTTTGCCTAAGCAAGAGATTATTCTGCTTTATACATCCCACACACTATCACAGTACATAGGTATTGTCAGGACTCAAGTTAATATTTTTGATGAATGAACAAATGCAAGAGCAAAATGAATTAGTACACACATCAGCTATTTTTGTTTCTTTCTTTCTTGATAATGTACAAGGACTTCTCAAGCAAACATTCTAATGATTGATTACACAGACTTTTTCCACAAGTGTCAGCCGCTGACCATTTTTATTTTACATGTCACCTAGTGGACGATCTATGAGAAATAGTGTAAGCCCTTTGACAGTACTTATTAACCTTTGGACCTTTTCATGCCCTGTGACTCAACATACAAGAATCATTAATAGGGTAAATTCTAAGAACTTGAAATAGACACTGACAATCTTACCAAAATATACCTAAAGTCTTCCAGGAGAATTAGCATCAGGATCAAGAGTCTCAGGGTTAAATCAAGTAATAATTTTCAAAATGTAAATCAAGGGCCCTGGCCAGTTGGCTCAGTGGTAAAACATCGGCACAGTGTGTGGATGTCCCAGGTTTAATTCCTGGTCAGAGCACTGGAGAAGTGTCCATCTGCTTCTATACCCCACCCCCTCTCACTTATTTCTTTCTCTCTCTCTCTCTCTCTCTCTCTCTCTCTCTCTTCTCCACCTGCAACCAAGGCTCAGAGTGAGTTGGCCCTGGGCAGTGAGGATGGCTCCATGGCCTCTGCCTCAGTCACTGAGAAGAGCTCCGTTGTTGAGCAATGCCCCAGATGAGCAGAGCATCACCCCTTAGTGGGCTTGCTTGGTGGATCCCCATCAGGGAGCATGAGAAGTCTGTCTTTGCCACCTAACCTCCTCTCACTGAAAAAAAAAAATGCAATTAGGGGTTTATTCCCACCCATCCCTAAGACTTCACACATTTTTTTCTACAACATGACTTGTTACAGTTATGCTTATTGTCTCACTCTCCTGCTTTATGTTGTAAAATATATCAATATATATTATCTTATATAACAATTATATAGTTTTTCTGTCACCATCTACCAATAACTTAATAGACAGTTCACTCTATTTAAAGATAGTAAATAGACGATAACATCACTATAGAATATGTTTTTAAATATTTATTTAACAAAATAAAAGACACTTTGGAGAAAATCAGCTCCTTTAGTTACATAAGACTATATTTTTGAAACAATTCTTTTAAATAGTTCACCAAGTTAACAGGTGATTTTATTTGGACGGTGGAAAAGCTTATGGTTCAATGCACAAATATTTCAAGTCTTACTATTTTCAAATATCATACGTTTTCATGAATCAATGAATTAGAAAAATTAATGGGTTAAAACTGTAAGAATTCAGTATCAATAATAGTCTTCAACAGATTCTTGATAATACATTGAGTTTTTGAGGTTTTTTTTTTTTTTTTGTATTTTTCTGAATGGGGAGAGACAGTCAGACAGACTCCCGCATGCGCCCGACCGGGATCCACCCGGCACGCCCACCAGGGGCGACGCTCTGCCCACCAGGGGGCGATGCTCTGCCCCTCCGGGGCGTCGCTCTGCCACGACCAGAGCCACTCTAGCGCCTGGGGCAGAGGCCAAGGAGCCATCCCCAGCGCCCGGGCCAATGGAGCCTTGGCTGCGGGAGGGGAAGAGAGGAGCTTTTGATTTTTTTAAAACTAATAATTTTACAGTCAGGATCCTTGGAAGACTCTATTGGGCCCTCATTTATCTATTCTTCTGAGGCAGAGTGGACAATAGCAAATTTTGGAAAATATTTTCTTTATCAATGACATTTTGGGGTTCCACTTTATTCCAAAGTGAAAAGATTTTTTTTATTCAAATACTCTCTGCTTTAGAATCATCAACCTCCAAGAGAAAATGGTATTTCTTCCTCGGTACAGCTAACTTTTAAATGATGTGGGTCTGATTTTTAAGAGCAGATAGGCTATCTGTAATTCAGTTCTTTCTCAGAGCAATCACTGCAAATTTACTGCCACTAGTAACATTCTATTGAAAATTAAAATGGACAGAGGATTCCTGAAAGGTCTACATAGCAACTCTAGGTGGTTGAATATTTTCGACTGAACAAAGACATCAGCAGGCAACATTTCTATTACTATATTGTTCAAATTTTTTATTAATGCTTTTTTACAGCAGACTCACACTGAGGAATACTATATAAATACAATGAATCTTTTATTTATTGCTGAGGCATTCTGAATTAAGTCTTATGATGGAATTTCAACCTGAACTCACATTTAAAAAGAGTTATATTTTATATATTGTATGATTCAGTGTTTCTCTATTTTCCTTCTTTTGTGACATAGAATGTATAGTAGCAACTGGTCTTAGCATTTGGAAGCCCACAGAATACGACAGCACACATTCACTTTAAGCACTTAGCTTTTCTTATTTTATTTTTTTGACTGATAAGAAAATGTAAAGATATTTTTGAGCAATATCAGTAACATCTGGCAGTAAGAAATAAGCAGGGGTGTAAGGAAAAATATCTGGCTGCACAACAAGGATTTGTGTTCTCCTTCCACAGTGGAGGGTGGAGTTGTTCTACATGTTCTGTCTTTTGGTATCTTCTGCAGCCATGTGAGTGCATATAAATTGTGGGCAAAAATGAAGTATATTTTACTTTCAAGCCTGAATCCAAATGTAATTTGTCATCCTCTTTCTTCTTTATGCTATATATTAAAATTAGGATGACTTTAAGGACTACATAGTGATGATGCCATACTGGGTTCTGCCATACTGGGTTCCGCCATACTGGGTTCCGGAATGGCTATATTGAGCTGAGCATTACCACCACTAATTGACATTTACATAAGCAAATATGAGCTCTTGTGGCAAACCACTAAAATTTGAGGGCATAATTTTTTTTATCAACTATATTTATTTTAACTGTATGAAATTAGTATTTAATTGGTACTGCCATTTCCAAAAACTACATCATGTTATCTACTGGTAAAATATTTAGTGAAGCTGATTGAGATTACTTAAGAAGTAGACCATATATCTACAGAGACTGTATTGTAATAGATTGAAAACACAAGTCAATATTTGTTGACTGTTACTGGTAGTATTTAGCAAAATGTTTGAAAAAAAGATGCACTTAAGAAAAGATCAGCAGATGACTAACCATGCCATGGTGCAATGGACACAGACAGTATTGACCTGGGATGCTGAGGACCCAGGTACAAAACCCCGAGGTCACTGGCTTGAGTACGGGCTCATCCGGCTTGAGAGTGGGATCATAGACATAACCCCATGATTGCTGACTTGAGCCCAAAGGTTGCTGGCTTGAAGCCTAAGGTCCCTGGCTTGAGCAAGGAGTCACTGGCTCTGCTGGAGCTCCCCTGTCAAACCACATATAAAAAAACAATCAATGAACAGCTAAAGTGCCACAAACATGAGTTGATGCTTCTCATCTCTCTCCCTTCCTGTCTGTCTGTCTTTCTTGCTTTAAAAAAAAGAAAGAGCCTGACCAGATGGTGGCACAGTGGAGAGAGTATCAGACCAGGATGTGGAGAACCCATGTTTGAGACCCCGAGGTCACCAGCTTGAGCGCGGGCTCATCTGGTTTGAGCAAGGCTCACTAACTTAAGCCCAAGGTTGCTGGCTCGAGCAAGGGGTCACTCGGTCTGCTGTAGCCCCCCGGTCAAGGCACATATGAGAAATCAATCAATGAACAACGAAGGAGCCGCAATGAAGAATTGATGTTTCTCATCTCTCTCCTTTCCCGACTGTCCCTCTCTCTGACTCTCTCTGTCTCTGCCACAAAAAAAAAAATAAAGAAATAAGAAATAAAAAGAAGAAAGAAAGGATGAAAGAAAAAAGATCAGCAGGTTTGCAAGACAAAATAAATCAAAATCAAAATTACTCATACATTTGGAGATTTACAAAATAAGAAAATTTAGTATTAAATAAGTCTAACCTCCAAAGAGTAAATTATGAATATGAAGTGTCTGAGCTACAAGGTTCAGTAAGACTCAGTTTTTAAAAATGAAAAAGTGTGATTTTTAATATTTTTATTTTTATTGAATTTAGTGGGATGATATTAATTGATAAAATTATATGGGTTTCAAGTGTAAAATTTTAGAATACATTATCTGTGCACTGTATTGTGTGTTCATCACTGCAAGCAAATCTTCTATCACCATTTACCCCCCTTCACTTTCTTCTACCTCTCCCCACCCGACTTCTTCTCTTGTAATCACCATATTGTTGTTTGTGACTGAGTTTTTTTCTTTGTTTAATCTCTTCACCATTTTTACCCATCCCTTCAACCCCATCTTTTCTAATAGCTATCAGTCTGTATTTTATATCTATGATTCTGTTTCTATTTTGTTTGTTAGTTTATTTGGTTCATTAGATTTCACATATGGTACTTGTCTTTTTCTTTTTTGCAAAAACTGTGATTCTTGACCGCTAGTTTTGGGATCCACATGTAAAAACTTGGAAGTCATCACTCTGTCTAACAAGAAATAAAAAGTTGAATAGGCTGAAAATGAACAACTTTTCTTGGACCTGTAAGAGAGTTGAGGATGCAGAACAAACCACTGCCCTCAGCATTGGGAAGATAGACAGGTAAGTGTAGGAGTTACAACTCACTGGAGCAGAGACTCATGAAAGGAAATGACTATGGAAATCAGTGCTGGGCTAGAAAACCTGAACTATAATTGACCAATTTCTGGAGGCTCTGTGTGGATAACTGAGAATTAAAAAACACCATGGAAACCCAGGCGTAAGGTGCCTCCATAATATTGTGAATCATACCTATAGAGGCATGGCTAGATTAACATGTAGATAAAAAAAACTCCTCTCCACCTTACAGCATAAAAAAGTAAAAAAAAAAATTGTTTGAAATGTGTGAAAATACTTTGTTCTTCTAACAATGTCTGTCCATAGAAGAAACTCATTAATCAGAATCTGCCTTCTGGGCTGTTATTAGAACATAAATGACCTAGGGGAAGAGAAATACCCAACTCTAGCTTATTCTAGTAATCTTGTTGCATCTAAGGGAAAAAGAAAAAAACCCACAATAACAACAGCAGAAAAACACCTGTGAAGTTCATAGGCTATAGGCAAAGGCTCACAAAAAGACTGAAACCTAAATACAGGTGTATCGAATACTTCCCTTCACCTCATACTTTGTTTCTACATTTCTACGTGACTATTTATAACAGTTGTTTCCCTTATACATAATATCCTATTATCAAAAAAATATTACAAAGCATACCAAAAGCAAAACAAAAAAACAAAAACATAATTTGAAACATGTATGATTCAAATTAATGTATGATTAATACACTAAGAGCATTCCTGGTAAAAGTAGTACACAAGAATAGATGGACACTGTGAGCCCAGAAAGACAATAATCAAACAAATGCTAAAGATAAAAAATATATAGTAAGGGAAACAAAACTGTCTTTGATGGTTCTGCTAGTAGACTGGCTGAGTAAAAATATCTTTGAGCTTGAGGATATATAAATAGAAACAAAAAACTGAAGAGCAAACAGAGCAAAGACAATAAAAAGAACAGACTATCCAGGAACTGTAGTACAACTACAAAAGGTATAACATACTAGTAATGGGGATATCAGAGGAAAAAAAGGTGAAAGGAATGCAGGAAAAATTTAAACCAATAATAACAGTAATTTCCCCAAATAAATGTTAGTCACCAAACCACAGATCCTGGAAGCTCAGAGCATACCAAGCAAGTTAAATGTCAAAAATCCCAGGAATATATACCTAAGCATATTCTCAAACTACAGAAAATCAAAGAAAAAGAAAATTTTCTGAAATAAGCCAAAAAAAGCCATGATACAGATTGTATCCAACTCCTCTTCCGAAATCATACAAGCAAGAAGGGAGTAGAGTGAAATATTTAAAGTGTTGAGATACTACTGGTCAAGATTATGACATGGGTAAATGTGATATTCAAATCCTCCCACAACCACATCAAAATTACAACTAAACTACAGACAACCATAATTCAGAACCACTTGAAATCTAGCTCAGTCGAAGTCCTAGAACTAAGAATTTAAAAGTCACAGAGAATTCTAGGAGGGGTTGGAGACACAGAACTCGTTGGTCCCAACAGGTGGCGGTTTAAAATCAAGAGGGCTATTTTGGCTGTGGAGATCCCCTTTTAGGAGCAAAGGGTCTCAACTTCACACCAGGCCTCTCAGCCCAGGACAGAAAGGAGTGGTAAAAATTACTCGAAGTGATAAAAGGCAAGAAACTACAACCAAGGTGACCCTACCCAGAAAAGCTATCTTTTAGAATCAAAGCTTCCCAGACAAGGAAAAGCTAAAGGAGTTCATCACCATCAAACCAGTATTGCATGAAATGTCAAAGGTTCTCCTTTCAAAAAAATAAATAAATAAATAAAAATTATGAACAATAAAATGGCAATGAATATATTTCTATCAAAAATTGAATAAATGAAACAAAATAAATGAAGAAGCAGAACAAAAATTGATTCAGATATAGAGAACATTTTGACAGTTGCCAGATGGGAGAAGGTTTGTGGGATGGGAGAAAACTTGAAGGGATTAAGGAGTACAAATTAGTTCTTACAGAATAGTCATGAGGATGTCAAGTATGGCATAGGAAATATAGTCAGTAATATTTTAATACCTATGTCTGGTGTCAGATGGGTTTAAGATTTATTGGGATGATCACTTAGTAAGTTATTTAATGTCTAATCACTGGGATGTACACATTAAACTAATATAATATTGTATGTCAATGTAATTGAAAAATAAAAAATGGTTTAAAAAATAAAATGTTGAAAGAAATATATCACCTTTGCATTCTATACCTTGTAAATTTATTCTTAAAAATAAAAGAGAAATAAATAATTTCTCAAAAAAAAGGTTTTATTTTCTCACAACATAGCCACAATTCACTCATAAGGGAAATGTTAAGGTTGAGAAAATAATAGAATATAAAAAAATTGAGAATTATGTCTCAAAAGTATTATCATACTGGCACATGAATTTTTATTTTTTATTTAGAAAATTAAATTGAACAGGGTGATATTGATCAATAAGAGTACATAGGTTTCAGGTAAATATTTCTATAGCATTTGAACTGTTGATTATGTTGTACACCCATCACCCAAAGTCAAATCATTTTCTGTCCTCTCATATTTGTGCCTATTTACTCCCTTCTCCCCACCCCTTCCTAACAACCCCTCTCCCTGGTAACCACTTTTATCTCTGTCCATGAGTCTAAGAATTATGTCTCAGAACGTATTCAGTGTCATACTGGCACATGAATTTGACAGGAAAAAAAACAACTGAAAACATTTCCACTAATTTTTTTTTTAGGAAATTGTATTACAAATGAAACTATGATACAGCTTATAAAAGACTTTGGTGATTATTAAAACAAATGCAGGTATTGACCTCCTGTACTTGCACTAATGCAAACAGCATAGATGGGCTTGAGGATATTTTTCCTGTTGAAAAAAAGGGAGTATGAATGGATGGATGCTGGAAGAAGGAACTACAAAGATAGTATGATCAGAGTGGTGGGCCAGTGCAGAAAATTACATCTTTCTACTAAGGATTATGCTGTGCCATATAGCATTGTCTAACATAGGATAATATTTTTTATTATCCTTCATTCTGTATGGGGCCATGTGACTATGTTTGATCAATAAAATATAGACCAAATTGATCTATTCTACTTCTAAGTCTAAGTCTTCTTTAATATTAGTAGCCATGGCAAACTTTGAAGCCAGACATTGGAAATGATAGAAAATCCATTGCCCTTGGTTACAAATTCTGCTGTGTTTACTGACTGAAAGTTGGAAGTTTACCAAAAGATAGCAGCTATCATTACCTTCTATATTTACAACGCATAATAAGTTTATTACCAGGTGATATGTTACAATGAAAGTCAATCATAGACTGAATCCTGCCAAGTGTAAAAAAAAATTATTAGGAAAAAAAAATGCATAAACAGCCACCTGTTCTCTTAAGCTATGTTTTTAATACCTTGAACAAACGGTTTTTCTAGAGGCAAACTAATATTCTAATAATAGAATCAGCCAACACTTCAGTGAGGCTCTGCAAGTCTTCAAGCTTGTCACTCCAACTTTGCTGTTCTTATGCACAAACATGCTGTCTGAATTCTTGGCCTTTGCTAAGCGTGCAATTCCATCTCTTCCATATAACTTATTGTAGATCATTTTACCAGCTCTCCAATATTCTTCTGTAATAAAGGTTTTAACTCTTGAGTCTTTGCCGTTTTCTCAGTTTTCTGTTGCTATTAAATAGATGACTTATGTATTTTGATGTATATTTTCTGGTTTCTCCTTTTATTTTGGGTGAAAAAAAATCTGCAGCAAATTGTTCCATCTGTACCTCAAACCCTCACCTTTGTTCATGTATTTACAATGAGACCCAACACCTATAACTGTCCATAAGACTTCACTGAGGTTATGTCCTCACTGGAAAATAAAACTAGTCTGCTTGTTTTTTATCCTTGTCCTGAATTTCTCACATGTGTGGTTTATCTAGCTATCTGTTTTGTCATACTTTATACTTTATCAACTACATTGAGAAAAGGTACCACAGGTATAAAAATAGTACTACATATAAACCATGACTTTCTAAAATATGTTTCTAAATCCCTACTTTTGAAAATAAATATTTAATAATTAGCCTTTTTTAATGATTCATAAATGTGTAGCATTTGATACCCTTCCTACTCTTTAGCATAAACAGGTAGACAGTGTTATATTTTAGTGTGGATCATTATTTACACTGTTCATCTAAAAATAATTTAAGATGGATTATTGACCTTTTTTTCATTTTTTTTTTTTATTTTAGAGAGAGAGAGTGAGAGGAAGGGAGAGAAATGAGAAGCATCAACTTGTAGGTGTGGCACTTTAGTTGTTCATTGATTGCTTCTCTTATGTGACTTGACTGAGAACTCCAGCCAAGCCGGTGACCACTTGCTTAACCCGGTGATCTTGGGCTCAAGCCAGGAACCTTGGGCAGCAAGCTAGAAACTTTGGGCTCAAGCCAGTGACCATATGAACTTAAGCCTGCAACCCTGTGCTCAAGCTGGTGAACCTGAACTCAAGCCAGAAACCTCAGGGTTTTGAACCTGAGACATAATTGTTCCAGGTGGTTGCTCTATCCACTGTGCCACCACTGGTCAGGCTATTTATTTTTTAATGCAAAATTCATCAGCTCCTGACATGTCAGGTTTTTTTTATTGCTAAAATAAGATAGGTGAAGTATTTAAAATTACATGGTAAGTCTTGTTCATCTATAAAATTTACTATCTGGTATTAGAACTAATCTTGCTGAACTCACCATATACCTATTAAAAAAACAAACAAACAGAGTCAGACAGAAGTTAAAACAGTAAACATATATTTTATTTAAAAATGTATTGCAGTAGGGGAAGAGAAACTCCAGAAAAAAAAAATTGTGCTCAATTCCAAATATTGGGCTTGTTCTAAATAGAATTGGTAGGGATTTATGCTTAAGTAGTAAATGTGGGACTGAAGAAATAGAGGCATGTTAAAGTACTAGAGGGAACTACTAAGATGGAGGTATTTTGGCTGAATGACAATGGAATCCTTGCTAAAGGCAGGCTATTGTGACCAGATATCACCTGGGTATTAAGAGTTTGATCAGCTATCAATGGTGAGGAAGTCAAACTAAATTGACTTTGTAGGATTCCTGCTAAAACTGGATATTACAGGGTAAATCAGAGGAGCCTGACTGAAGTTTGGTCAAATAAAGAATCTTTGTCACATCCAGGAGTTAACTTTTGATTGTTTTAATAGGTTTCTGTAATCTGAACAATAACTTTTTATTTTAAGTACATTTCCTTCTCATAAAATATCAAAGAAGAAAATTTAATTATTAAAGTTCCTTATTATTAATAACCTCAGTTCTTGTGTTTATGATGCACCAGAAATGTGCTAAGTGTTTATATCTTTTAGGATGGCCCATTGTGTGACACAATAACATATCTAAAATCTCACTGTTTTGCATAAGCAAAAGCTTATTTCTTATTTATGCCCTATGTCCACCCTAAGTTGGCTGCAACTCTGCTCTACAGTACCTTCACTAGGGTACCATGCTGATGGACTTTGAGGTGTTATTGAAACCTGAAAACTATCAGCATTTGTGCTGTGTCACCACTCAGCCAAGTAAGTAGAGAAAAGGATTGAATCTGTTTGGGCACTTTATTCAGATGACCATTGATCAGAGAAGATGATAGTTTAGTACCCCTCAAAAACCAGACAACATTTCATCTCAGCCAACCTTTTTTTATAAGGGAAAGAAAGAGATAGGTAAAAGCTTTAGGAGAAGTTAATTAGATAAAATTTGCATTTCAGGGATTCTGTTAGAATTTCCTCATCTGTTAACCAGTACTTCTTTATTTACATCCTTGCAACAGGCTTTTTGTCCTTGAAGCATCAGGGTTTCAATACCATCTTGTTTGTGGATGTCCTGGGCCTTGGGCCCAAAGGTGGATGGTTGTAGCCTCAATGAAGTGAGTAGGCCAATTCATGTACCTAGCATCTAGAACTGAGCTTTTTACTTGGCATTAATCATTACGCCTATTGATTATAACTAAAAGCTGTTATTATTACAGCTGAATGTCTAACTCTTCAGTTTCTCCTATCATTATCAATCTTTTGGAAAATAAAAAAGAGATATAATGGATAACCACATGCTTTTTCAAAACTTCTACCCACACATGATACACATTAATTCTACTAAATTAGGACAGGCAGAAACAAATCTATGTCATTGGCCTGGTGTCACTGGGGAGGGGAAATAAATCTTCCTTACCATAGAAGCATTCAATATGGTAAAGAATAATACAGCCTACCAAAGTGTGCTTAAATACATTACTTATATAATTTTTAATCAAGATTGATAGTAGGTATTTTTCTATTTTAAATATGGGAAAACAAAGGTCATGGCTTTCAAAGCTGTTGATCTTAACTTATAATCATTTGGTCAAATTTTGATAAATCAAATGTACTGTTTTATGGAGATCTCCTGAGGACGAATAACAATGATATAGTAATATTAATAAAGATGATGATGATAGTGAAAGAAATTATCAATGAATTTTTCTTTTTCAAAGACAGAAGATATCTTTGTCTTATTAAAACCTATGCTCTATATGGCTTCTAAGCACTTAAAATGTTGTGTTTTTTTAATGGAAAACTTTTTAATAGTAAATCAATATTATACTTCTAATTTTTCTGTTTTATTTTCTTAGCTAAGGAGGTGGAGGAACAATGAGTCAAAGTCAAAGAAGTAGATCAAGGAGAAAGGAAGGGGCAAGCATAGCACTTTCCATCACACAGAAATTGAGAATTTAACAGTTGATTAGCTATTAGAGTGTCTTGGTGTTCCCTTGTGTTTTACATCCCTTTCAGCTTAATTAATGACTTACTCTGCCTTTTAATCTGCCTTCCTTAGATTATTAACACAGTAGCACTGTTTATTTAAGGAGAATTTTGGGGAGGTGGACGTAACATAGTATCAGTCAGTTCTCACCTGTATTTAAATGCATAATAATATCTTACTGATTCACATTTGGACCTCATTTTGTATTTAATGTGGTTCCATGGTTTGTATATAATATAGATTCTAAACGTTATTACTCCAGAATTATTTTAGAGATTTTGAAATTGGTTTTTAAATTTATCTTATTTATTTTTGAATAAAGAATAAAAATTGAATATGTTTCATATTCCTTGAGCCAGGGCTTTCATATAGAAATGTATAATCATTGATTTAGAACAAGTAAGATTCATATTAACCTCAAACACCCAAGTCAAATGGTCCAGTGTTTAAGAAAACAAAGCATAATTTAAATTGGTTGCCACTGCTGTATTACTAAATTATATTTACTATATTTTCTAACCTCTTGTATTCCTACAATTTCAATGTTATTATCTAGGAAAACAAGAATTTAAGACTCTCTTTATCTCCTCTCCCTCTCATCTTCCTCTCTCTCTCAGTCTGAAAGCTACAAAAACTTCTGCTAAATTTATTTGTTTTACTTTTTAAATTTTATTTTTAGAATACACTTCAATCTCACATTCAGAGGTTTTACATTAGATTTAGTTTGTCCTTCAAAACTGGATTGGAGAGCCATGCCAACACATATGGTAACTCCTGGAACAGTTCACAATTTGAACAACCTACAGGAAACCATGAAAGCCACATTTTCTGTCAGTACTGTGAAGCCAAAATCTGTGGTTGAAAACGAACTTGAGCTTATACCTAAAATCTGTGCAAAAATCCACTTAATGACCTTATAGAGTTTTAGAGGTGACATATCCTGAGTAACATTCTACTAAAAGTTACCCAAATCCTGATTGCATTATTTAAAAGAAATTTCTTTTTATATGTATTGATGTTAGAGAGGGAAGAAGGAAGAGAGAGAGAGACAGGAACATAGATCTGTTTCTGTATGAACCTGACTGGGGATTAAACTAGCAACCTGTGTACTTTGAGATGCTGCACTAAGCAACCAAGCTATCTGGCTAAGGCAGTTGCATCTCAATGAAAGTAATTTTTAAGTTTTATTTTGTGTTTTTTAAATGCATATTTGTTTTATGATTTTTAAGTTACACTCCAAATCAAAGTTAAGCTCAGTATCTTGTTTCTGACAGTCGTATTTATATGTTCACTTATATTTCATTTTTCTCCAGAAGACAAGAATACTGAAAATTTCTCTCCTTATTATACTTTTTTGTTCTTCATGTGTACTTTGTGTATTTATATAAATAATGTTTAAGCCTTTGTTCTTATTAAGTATTAGTTGTAAAGTAAGCTAGTAAGAGGAAATAACATTTTTTTTAACATTTAAAATATATGAGATCTGTATGTGAATAACTCCTTTGATCTTCCAGAGAGAACTCAGTTGATAAGAAACACTATAGCAAATTTCCAAGGCCCAAAACCTTCTGGCTGTTAACAATTGCCACTTCAAAGAATCTTTGACAAGGAAGATGGTGACAGCTAGGAGTGTATCATGAGGAGAGTTTATAGTAAACAAATGTCTCCTTTGATGCAAATTTGGTTTTCTAAAGACATTAGTTATTACCGGATGGATTTTCAAAGGCTGTTCTACAAAGCCTGTTTGAAAAATTGCTCTGTGGCATTACTCCAAAGCTTGTGTTTACATATGAAAAACAATTGTTTCTTTCACTTTCAAATGGACACAAATAGCTATATGTGTCTCTCTTTCCTATAATTTGCAGTGAGGATAGTGTGTCAATTTAGCATAGAGAACAATCTGTTATGCCCTAACTGATATTTTTGGTCATTGGAATAATATGCTTAAGAGAGGATTTGTCATTTCTGAAACATGCTTTATAACCTTTTACCCAGAGGCAAATTAAGGTCAGTTGAGGCCCAAGGCACAGAAGAAAATATTGGGTCCCTTACATTAGAAAAAAGTGTAAAGTTGGGGTTTTGCAGGGCCTTTAAGATGTTGGGGCCCAGTGTGTGCGCCCGGTATACCCCCATTAGATCCCCCTCTCCTTTTATCTTTCAAAAGACCCAACTATTTAGTAGAAACCTTGCCTTGCCCACTCTACAACTCCTAATTCTCAGCCTACATCTTTACCTGAGAAGCTGGATACAGGTACTTGCATATCCACATGTGCTTTCCTGCCATTATTAGATTTCTCTAATATAACTGGTTACCTCAATTTTCTTCTTCTTTGTTTCCTAAAGTTTGAAATTTACTGAAATTCTTTTTTCCAACTTGATCTCCTTTAGTACTCAAAGCAAGCTGTGATAGACAGTACTAGATATGAAAGTTAAATTTATAGTACTCTACCTGCCATGACGCTAAATTGAATAGAAGCTGTGAGAAGACTTCAATCTGAAATGGAGCAGGAGGATAGGAAAGGGAAAATATCATACATGCACACTTCGAAGAATAAAACTGAAGAAACAAGGGACTGATTTTCATTAAACGTTTGATTAACAGAATACTAAAATTTATCTCCTGACCAATAAACATTTCTCAAGAATCTCTCCTGATCTTCAAGACAGTGAACTTCCTGCTAGGTTCCTGGTTTGACTTCCTTCTCTTTGCACTCCTTTACAAACCCGAAACAAATTTACAAATTTACCTAGAGCTGGTTCCAGTATGCATTTCTGGAATTACAGTTTATTTACTATTCCTGAGTAATGGCTGTTTTTGTCAGTTTGAACTGACCTCAGTTTACCTCCTTTATTTAGTTTGATAAAACTGATCAATCTAAACAATAATTCAAGAATACAATGAGGAAGACATTTTTCTTAAATTTCTTTAATTTTAGGAAAAAGAAACACCTTTTGTTTACCAACCTCTTTAATTATACATTAGATATCCCAGTAGGTCTAAAAGGTACAAGTAAAAATACAATGTTGCTTAAAAGTCAGAAGGTAATTGTTAGTCCTCAGGGCCTAGTTGATAACTCTGCCTCTATGGCTTCATGGCTGAATTGTCAGGAAGAATACCACCACAGGTGAATTATCCACCTAATCACTGTTAACATTATTAACATAGATACTGCAGTCAAATTCAAAATTATTAGGAGGCAATTGTGATGAGAGTGGTTTAAATGTCTAAAGACACAAGAAAGATCATTGAAAAGGCTCATATAAAAAATGCCAACACAATTGCAACCTAATAAGGGCAAATTCTTTTGAAATGATGTGAATATCTACATTAAATAGACATTGTTTTTTAAGTGAAGGGAGGGGAGATAGAAATAGCAATCCTATCTGGGGCAGATACTCAGTCTGCGAGAGGGGATAAGAGAGAGAAGGGGGCGGGGAAGGAGGTGAAAAGCAGATGGTCACTTCTGTGTGCCCTGACTGGTGATGGAATTTGGGACGTCGTCCATATGCTGGGCCCACACTTGACTTACTGAGCCAAACAGCCAGAGCCTAATAGACATCTTGTCCTTCACTTTGGTCAAAATACAAATTATACTGTTTAGTAGTAGATAAAATGGTAATATGAAAAAAAAAAATGGTAATATGTTACCTTTACAATCCTAAAGCAGTGGATTCTTCTTCTTATCTATATCTGTCATTTTCTGTGTTTATGGCAAATCCAAGCATTTATTTAGTATATATTCATATTATCTCCATTATTTACTAAACATTTATAAGTAAATGTGCATAATTTTTGTTTGACACAAACATCATTATGCTTCATTTGACCATGATATGAAGATGAATTAGACATGAATCCAAAGATCTAAATATCTTTATGTTTATGTTTAAACCAAAAAATAAATAAAATAATATAGATAAAGGATAACAAAGTAAAATAGAGAAATATTTATAATAAATATATTAGATAGTAGATTAGTATTTATGTGTTAGTATAGTTATAAATTGGTAAAAATCAGAGCTAAAATTATAATCTATACTTAAACAAAAGGAACATTAAACGTTTAATCATTTAATGTAGAAAAAAATCCAACTATATATTCAACCTATGGTGAAATGTTCACTGTCACAAAAAATTAAATAATTATAAATTAAAACTAGTTAAAATATCTTTTGCCTCTCAACTCTGCAAAGATTTGAAACAAGTGATAACAAATAATAAGTAATAAGGTAAAACATTTTCCTAGTGTATGGGTATGAGTAGAAATTAGTTCTTCTTTTGAAAGAGCAATTTGCCAATATTAATGAAAGTGACTTTAACATTTTTATTAATTTATCTAACTTTTATTTCATTTTAGTCTGATAACTTATTACATAAAAACTTAATAGCATTGGACATAAAAGCATATATATTAAAGTCGGCAAAGGACTTTATAATTTTTTTTTTTTTTACTTTCTAGTTTGTTGTTATTGTGGTAAAAATGTAAAATAAGATGTTTATTTGATTAGTTCTGGTTTGAGCTTTCAGAAGCATTATCACACAAATGGGTCCATGCTTGTCAGTCAAAAACATTTGGAGAAGCAAAGCAGTATACTATACCGTACATGAAGAATTGAGGTCAGAGAAAAAAATATCAGGGCCAGAATTAAGAACCACGAAGATACATATCACACAGAACTCAGAACAAAATAGGTGCCAAGAGCATGCAGGGCATTGACAGAAAATGAGAAATAGGTGAAGTCAAGGAGAAGAATAAGCTCTGGGACCCATAAATGAGGAAAAGCCCCACAACTGAGGCAGCTATCTACCGCGGCCTTTCTGAACTTTAAGCTTCTGGAAAGCAAGGGTCATCTTTTATTCCAATGTTTAGTAGAACGGCTGGAGATAATAGGTGTTCAGAAGTAGAACTGAAGTAATAGACATTTTACCCTTTAACCCCAAGACAGTCTATACTGGAGTCTTTCAGCCACTTCACAGAAAAAAGAATTTCTAAATCAAAATAAGTGATCATTATCTAGTTCTATTTTGCTTTGAATGGAGGGCAGAAATAAGTATTTTATGGATTTAATACAAAAAGATATTTTAGGTTGAAATGCATCAAAGTGAATATTTTTTGTTGTGAATTTATTTTGAACTATATCTTTATAATGCCACTTAATATGCAATATTGTGTGCATTTATTTGTATATTTGTCTCCTTGACCAAGCAGCATGAGCTTCTTGGCTTGTAACGTTGATTCATCTTTACATTCTCAGCTCAAAGTGGTATTGATACCTCCCCACTGTTTTTAAATTTATCTGAACTTAAATTTTCTTTTGGACAATCACTCCTTTCCTTTCTCAGTCCCATGCTTTAGGCTGAGTTAGCTTCACACTTGACTCAGAGTGGACCTGTGCACCAGGCCTGAAGAGCAGGATCATTTCAGGAACAAATCCATTACCCAAAGGTAGACGATTGTGAGAGTTCTTAGATGAGAATCTTTTCTCTTTAAAAGAAAGTAAGAACGATGTAAGTTATATTTGCAAAACATAGAGGAATTCTGTGTGAGTATGTGTAAAGCCAGTATACAAGGCCACCATCGCTGCTGCCTGGCCCATGTAGGTTTGCATTGGATTCGGACAGTCGGTAATGAAACAACTGAGCCAAAAACTGGTGGGCCATCATCTTTAATCCTAGCTTGCACCTGCTGGGCAAGTAAAAACACACACTGGGCTCAAAACTCACTCACATTCAGTGCTCACAAAGCTACTGACTTATCCCAGTTTCCTAGAATCAAAGGTTTCTAGCTCATCAGACTTATTTACCTCTGTTCCCCATCTCCTTCCTTCTCCCTGCACAAACTGGCTTCTCACATAGCACTCCACCATCTTAGCTGCTTCTCCTGGCCTCCTCCACGTGGCCTCTCTTTGCTCTCTGCTCTGCTCTCTCCTCTAATGATAATCTCAGGAATCAAGAGAGAGCAAGGTCCTAGTCTGCTCCACTTTATAGTGTAGATTCAAAACCTTTAATCCAATATACAAAATAGGGAAGTCTCTAATACAAAGTCACTTATCTGAGGCATGATGGGATTGTACCACCCACATCAAAAAGGGTGGGAAAGGCTTAGTCCTAAAACTAAGCTCCAGGCTACAAGGATCCTGCCTGCCCACAGCCCGCCCCCAACACACATTAATATCACCTGGGTGACAGGCTTCCATGTGGGCAGCGCCATCTTTAACAAAGCAAGCATAATATATTTTATCTGCCCAACAGTATGACATAAACAAAGGAGAGAGTAAAATGGAACGATGAAGGAAAAGAGAGAGAGAGATTCGATTACAGCGATAAGTGAGCCCTTTGATAGACTGCTGTCTGAGATCTGCCCATATCTTCTCAGTGCATGATCTAATAAATTTTTATTTTATACTTTAGTTAGTTTGAATTATATATCTGTCACTTATAAGTGAGGAAGTCCTCAAAAATTTGCTCATAGAATTTTTTAAAATTATTTATCTATTTTTTAAAGATTTTATTTATTCATTTTAGAGAGAAGAGACAGAGAAAGAGAAAGAGAGAGAGACAGAGAGAGAAGGGAGGGAGGAGCAGAAAGCATCAATTCCCATATGTGCCTTGACCAGGGAAGCTCAGGATTTTGAACCAGCGACCTCAGTGTTTCAGGTTGATGCTTTTACCCGCTGCGCCACCGCAGGTCAGGCTGCTCATAGAATTTAAGAGCAACTATGAAGATACTTGTGGAAATTTGGGAACATTTGTCATAAAAATCTATATTAGGTAATTGCTCAGCAAAATAAATTCCTTTTTAATTTTTAAATATTTATAAGCTTTTTTATTTAAAAGAAATAAACAAATATTAATTAAATCAACACTTTAATGATTATTTAAACCATGCTATTTTTATGTGATCATACTGTATAACAATTTCTATATTTGAGAAATAAAGGTGAGTTATGTATCTGAGATAATAGAAAGAATATACTTGTCAAGTCAGACTCACATGTTTTAGAGATTTTACCCAGTACAACTTGATAGCTTTCCTAATCATTTTGAGGACATAAGTAACTACAGGCATACATCTCAATGATAATGCATGTTTTATACAGCAGAATGTTCTCTGATCTTATCAAGTAATTCAGCCCTTATGGAAAGAGCGCTTTCTCAGTTGAAAATATTATAGTCACGGCCCTGGCCAGTTGGCTCCATGGTAGAGCGTCGGCCTGGTGTGCAGGAGTCCCGGGTTCAATTCCCGGCCAGGGCAAACAGGAGAAGTGCCCGTCTGCTTCTCCACCCCTCTCCCTCTCCTTCCTCTCTGTCTCTCTCTTCCCTTCCTGCAGCCAAGGCTCCATTGGAGCAAAGTTGGCCCAGGTGCTGAGGATGGCTATGTGGCCTCTGCCTCAGGCACTAGAATGGCTCTGGTTGCAATGGAGCGATGCCCCAGATGGGCAGAGCGTTGCCCCCAGTGGGCATGCCTGGTGGATCCCAGTCAGGCGCATGCGGGAGTCTGTCTGACTGCCTCCCCGTTTCCAACCTCAGAAAAATACAAAAAAAAAAAAAAAAAAAAAAGAATATTACAGTCACTACATACCAACAATGAACAAGTGGAAATTGAAACAAAAAACAATATTATTTACATTAGCACCAAGAAAAAAATTAAATACCAAGGTATAAATCTAACAAACTATGTAAAAGATTAATATGAAAAAATATATAAAATTCTGATAATCAAAATCAAAGAAAAGCTAAATAAATGAAGAGGTATTCCATGTTCACAGATAGAGTCAATATTGTCAATTTATCATTTCTTTCCAACTTTAACTATAGATTCAATAAAATCACAATAAAGATAAGAGAGATATTTGATTTCACACAACTATAATAAAGTAAATATCTCAATAAAGTGAGTTATATGGTACATTTTTTTGGTTTTCCAGTACATATAAAAGTTATGTTTACTCTAAACTGTAGTCTATTAAGTGTGTAATAACATTATATTTCAAAAATTCAAAAATATTTTATTGCTAAAAAATGCTAACCATCATCATGACTTCAACAAATCAGTCCTTATGCTGGTGGAAAATTTTATCTTCAATTTGTGAAAAATATGCAATATCTGTAAAGCACAATAAAGTGAAGCATAATAAGATGAAGTATGCCAATACATAACTTCTATTACTTTTTCCGGGGACCTTATATTCTTTGAATCCTTATATTCTATATTTGTTTTCCTTAAGCAATCTTAGAGAAACCAGGTGCATCCTGCTGGAAGCATTCTGTAGCTACAGAATCTCTGAAAACAAATAGCACTAGTGTATTTGCCAAAAAATCTTTGGTTACTGTCATATTGGTTACTGTGTCCAGTTTTTTTGCCCAGAATTTGGAGAAAAGGAAAGCAGTAGACACCTCCTACTTCCACCATTTGCATTCAAGGTAGAGTAGCACCAGCAGCTGGGAGGGAGCTTGAGAGAACTTCCCTGGAAAGTGCCCACACCGTGAGGCCTTAGAATGGAGAAGACAGCAGGGATGGGGCATGCCACCGAGTAGGCCAGTTAATTCCCAGTCCTGAAGGGAATTTACAATGCTAGAGTGAAAGACACCAAAAGTTTAGAGCTGGTTGCTGCAGGGAAAAGAACATAGATTTTTGTACATAATTTAGCAGCAGATGCAGAGAGGAAAGAAGCACTTACCCAAGGATGAAAAGTAATGAGCTATACTTCATCAAAAACCAACCAGAATAAACTCTAAGGGAACAGCATCTGCTACCTCCAAATATGCCACTTTGGTATATTTACTTAAGAAATAACGAGTACAAAGATGGTATTCTAACCCTCCTTTATCCTTTTGGAAGCAGAAAATTAATCTCCCATGTGAAAGGTATCCTCTTGGACTCAAGAGGTAGAGAGATATCCTTATCACCAGAGGTAGAAAACTCAAGGTCAAGAAGGCTCTGCAAATGAACTCTGCTTAGTTTCTTGACTAATTAGGACCCAAGCCTAAGTTTCTTTGGCTTGTCAAATTTTCAAAAATTTGTTTTTTTTGTCTGAAAAGTATAAAAGTTGCCTGCTTTGATCATTTCTTTAGGTCCTCCATTTTTTTTAGGTCCTCTATTAATGAGACCTGCATATGTACAAATTAATTTTTTTCTATTAATCTGTAATGTGTCAATTTAATTATTAGACTAGCCCAGAAGAACTAAGAGGATAGGGGAAAATCTTTTTTCCCAGACAAAGCAACCTTATTCTCAATTCTTGGAAACTGAAATCAGCCCAAAGAGAAAGGCAGAAAAAGAAAACCATGTGAAACGACTATTTACCTTTAAAAGACTGAATTATATATACTGAACTGCCTGAAACAAAACTCATTTTGTTGGGAAAGTGCATTAAGTTGACTTGAACATGTTGTCCACCATTTGAAGAGCTAAGACTGAGTTAGAGATAAGATTTGAGCCATAAAAAAACAGTACTTTCACTCCATTCTGAGTTTAACGGCCTCCTATAAATTTTACATTTCCTGAACATACATATTTCTACAGTTTTGTTGTGAAAGCACAAATGGTTTATACCCTGTAATGGTGCATTGAGCAATGAAGATTTGTGGATATAATTAGAAAGTATCTATATTTGTCTCTCCTAATGTCTTTTAAAAATGTGCTCAGTGATAAAATTTTTTCTTTACCCTTAGTTGAAAACTCAGACAGTCCCATACTCCTAAAATAAACAGTCTCATAGTTGCATTAAAAAACAGCACATTTTCAATTTAATTATTACATACTTCTAGTTCTTATAGTAATCAAAATTCACACCTGATTGAGAATATGATTTATTTTATCTTTTTTGAAGACATGCCATTTGTTGACCTCTTATAGGAGAAAAGAATGTCATTTTACTTCCCTTTTTCTTTCACATTCCCTCATCCATTTAGCAAAGGTTTGTGATCAGAGTAAGGTTGAAGTAGTTGGGGACAAGAAAGTTAAAAAAGATAGTAAAGTTGTCACCTTATCCTGACATAAACAAGCTATGTACTTTCAAGGCTGGCCAGATATCTAAAATGTCTAAATCATACTATGACTCATAAGAGCTATCCACTTCAGTTTTACACATTTTCAGAGTGAATGCCATTTGCAACAGCAATATTTTTCATCCACTCACCTGCCAAATCAACTAGCCATTCCATATCTCTTGTTTGCTGCTTCTCTAGATTTTCCAAATGACAGGCACACACAAGTCTATTGTGTCCCTAATAATGCAGAAGAAATAAATCAAGCTCTTTTCTTTTCTTAATTGACTGAATTTCTACTTACCCCACATTGTACCACTGAAGGGTAGGTCCTCACACCACAGCCTTCTCCAAAGAACTAAAAGAACTACTCAAAGAATAACCTCTCTTTTATTCAGTCTGTTTTTATATTCACAATGTGAATGAGGGGACCAAGAGACAGTTACCAATTTTTGGCTAATCTTCCACTTGAAAACCCCAGGCTAATCAATATAGATGGCATTGATGCCTCATTTAAAACTGAGACAGGATGAGTTTGATATTTATATGTTGGGCATCTATCAATTATCTATGTATCTATCTATCTATTGGTCATCTATCTGTCTTCTAATTTCTTTTATACAGTATATACTGGATGTTTAGAATAAATTTGCTTCCATTCAAAAGGGATCTTCTAATTTTTTAATGTCCACACTTAAGAATTCAAGAAAGGACATATTCACCGTCTTTAGATTCTTTTCCAACTCTAACTATTTAAGTCCTTTATACGTTGTATCTACCATGGATCTTCTTTGGAGCAAGTGGGTAGCTCTATAAATTGTGCTCTAGATACAAAAATTTTATCTTTCACAAAATGACAGGATATACAAATAAGTCTTAGTAATGATTGCAAATAAGCTACACTGGGCTTTCTTTAGTTGTCATATCACATATACTAGCTCACTATCAATGCCAAGCTTCAGACACCTTAGTACATGAAAAATAATATCTGTGTGAATGACAGCAATTGAGAATTAGAATGATGAGTAGTGGCTTAACATGCAAAATACAAATCAGAAAAAAAATAGCCCTGGCCAATTGGCTAAGTAGAAGGGCATCAGACTGGCTGGTGGAATCCCAGGTTCAATTCCCGACCAGGGCACACAGAAGTGCCCATTTGCTTCTCCACCCTTCTCTCTTTCCTTTCTTTCCATCTCTCTTTTCCCCTCCCTCAGCCAAAGCTTCATGGAAGCAAAGTTGGCCCAGGTGCTGAGGATGGCTCCATGGCCTCCAACTCAGGTGCTAGAATGGCTCTGGTTGCAACAGACCAAGAGCCCCAGATGGGCAGAGCATTGCCTTTAGTGGGCTTGCCGGCTGGATCCCAGTTGGGTGCATGTGGGAGTCTGTCCCTCTGCCTCTCTGCTTCTCACATCAGAAAAATAAAATAAAATGCAATAAATAAATAAAAAGAATCAGAAAAAAACAACATTGCAGAAGAGTTATACCCTCCAGATTTGTGATAAAATCTCAAAATTATACATTGCAGCATAGAACTTGATCTATATAAAATTCGCTTCCTAATACTGTCTGAGTAAAGGAAGTACATACAAAACAGATGAAAGTAATAAAAAATAAGTATCACAAGATGAGTTGCATTTAGATGAATATACTCCTTCAGTGCTTAACAGGTAAACGTAGTTCATATTTCTGAATAACACCAATCAGTTGGACATAAATAGGGACATAAGTGGGTTTCTTTTGCTCCTCTTATTGAATTGTATGACTGTACATTCCAGTAGGTTTATTTTTAAATGAGCTGCTTTCGCACTATATTGCAAACTATAATTATCCAAATAGAAAGTTCAAGAACTCAAACTTTAAAATATATACATTTTTGTTTCCTCATCTGTCTTTAAGCACAAATGTCATTTTGAGAACATGTTTTTTTTTTAAATTATCCTTTTAATGTTTACTTAGATTCCCCAATTCTGAAAATTATTTTATCCATTTTGTTTTTATAGCTCAAATTTTCTTTGACTACTGTCAATAAGTCTATTTCATGCATTTTTGCTGTTTGGGTGGCATATTTTCTTCCCGCTTAGTGTTTTGTACTGTATGTTTTTTAAAGGTATATTTCTTTATATTTTCTGTTTTTAGTCACTGGCATCATTACCTTACATTGCTCTGAAGTAAACATCACAGTCAACTATAGTCATTAGTGAATGATTCATTCTCCTTTAAGAGCAAGATTAGAAACACAGAGATGCTCATGCTGAGCGAGTGAGAACTGGATAACTAACACATTATGAAAATGAAATAAAGAGAAAATCCAATTAGATACTCTTAGCAGGGGTCAAAAAAAGTAAGTGTTTTCATTGGTTTTGACATGTTAACAGTGTCAATGTACCACAGAAGAAAAGTAAAATGCATTGTAGAGAAGCAGAGATATATCATGTGAGTCATTGAACAATTACTGCAAGTTTTTTGCCAAACAAGATGTAATTGCTTAGTTTTTTTCACCCTTTAGTCAAACTATTTCTATGTTGTGCAATATACTAATTTCAGTACCAAAAATGCTCAATAACCATAACAATCTTTGTTCTAGACTGTTCTATTGGCAAAGATTCACATATTCTCATACTTAGTGTAAAGTTTCTAGAATGCATTTGATGAAGTAAGAAGTCAAAAATAGAGTAAAACCTTTGAATTGCAGTTCAAGCTGAATACTTTTTTTTTATCTTAAATACTTTTTGTATTACTGAATAGCTGTACATTTTCCTCATACACATTTATAATCTTATTTGCAACCTTATCTCAGGTTATGGTATAATTATTCTTTACAACTTTATTTATACTGAATATAAAACAGTTTAATGTTGATATAGGCTCTTCAATTTTAGGTCTGTAACTTATGTACACAACTTCCAGAATTAATAATAGAACTCTACCCTTCCCCTCAAACTCAACCACCTACAACAACTATTTTAGTAGATGTAGTAATTTAAAACAGCAATAAGAAGAATGTTTGATGACAACTTTTTCTTATTTTATGTGGTATCTCTCCTACTCGGTTTTTAAAGTTTGACTCAAGTTATGTAACCTTCTAGAAGATTTTTCATTACAATTTAAATGTTTCACATTTCTTTTCGATTTTTTCTATTAATCTCACTCTTGCCATAAAAAATGTAATTAAATTCTGATGTGTTTTCCTTGCATACACCTCCCAGAGTGTGATCAATAATACCATATGTTTTATCACAGTTTTGTAAGTCTAAAATTTATTTGTTGCATGTGGGTTTATACATTACAAGTAGTCTTTCAATATAGAGTGATCTGATGCTCAGAAAAGTGTATTTAATTTCTAATTTTAGAATACTGAAAAATTAAAAAGATAGAAAAAGAACTGTGTAATGAAAGAGTGACCAGATAAGAAGGCAGAAAACCTGAGGGAAGAATGTCGTAGAAGACAGGACAGATTGAGATGCTAAAATTAAATAGAGAAAAAAGAATTGTGCATTCTGATTCCCAGAGGAGGAAGGACAGATATATCCAAGGATCAGCTTAAAAGATTACACCTGGATGAAGAAGAAACACTGGAATGGTTAATCTAATGTGTCAAATTGACTTCGCCAGTTGAGTGCCCATAATTTTGGTCAAATATTATTCTGGGTATTGCTGTGAGAATATTTCTAGATGAAATTAACATATGAATTGGTAGATTGAGTAAAGCAGCTTATTCTTCCCAATATGGGTGGGCCTCATCCAAACCTATGGAGAAATAAGTAGAACAAAAAATAAAGTAAGGCAGAATTTTTTCTCTTCCTGATAGTCTAAAGCTGGGACAGCAGTCTTCCTATACTTGGATTGAAATTCACACTACCAGTTCTCCTTGTGATCAGGGCCTTGAACTTAGACTAGAACTATACTAATGGGTATTGTACTCCTGAGTCATGTGACCAAATTCCTAATATGTCTTTTTTTTAAAAAACAAACATTATTTTATTTTTCTTTTTTGAGAGAGGCAAGGAGAGAGAGAGAGAGAGAGAGAGAGAGAGAGAGAGAGAGAGGAGCATTAAGCTGCTCCTGTATGTGCCCTGACTAAGGAATCGAACTGGCAAACTCCAGGTTCTGGAACAATGCTCCAACCAATGGAGCTATCCAACAAGGGCTTAATTTTAACTGAATTTTAGAGAGAGAGAGAGAGAGAAAGAGAGAGAGAGAGAGAGAGAGAGAAGGAGAAGAGGAGGTAGGGGAAAGGAAGCATTAATTTATTGTTCCACTCAGTCATGCATTCATTGGTTGCTTCCCTGTGTGTGCCCTGACTTGGGATTGAATTTACAGCCTTGTTGTTTCTGGACAATGCTCTTAACCAACTCAGCTAACTGTCCAGAGCCTCTAAATATGAATCTGAAAACAGAGTTTAGAACAAAGAGTGTTATAGGGGAACAGAACTTTTTTTTTTTTTTTTGTATATTAACTTTTTTTTTTTTTTAATTTTATTTTTTTAATGGGGTGACATCAATAAATCAGGATACATATATTCATAGATAACAAGTCCAGGTTATCTTGTCGTTCAATTATGTTGCATACCCACCACCCAAAGTCAGATTGTCCTCTGTCACCTTCTATCTTGTTTTCTTTGTGCCCCTCCCCACCCCCTATCCCTCTCCCATTCCCCCCTCCCCCCGGTAACCACCACACTCTTATCAATGTCTCTTAGTTTCACTATTATGTCCCACCTACGTATGGAATAATACAGTTCCTGTTTTTTTCTGATTTACTTATTTCGCTTCGTATCATGTTATCAAGATCCCACCATTTTGCTGTAAATGTTCCAATGTCATCATTTCTTATGGCTGAGTAGTATTCCATAGTGTATATGTGCCACATCTTCTTTATCCAGTCATCTATTGATGGGCTTTTTGGTTGTTTCCATGTCCTGGCCACTGTGAACAATGCTGCAATAAACATGGGGCTGCATGTGTCTTTACGTATCAATGTTTCTGAGTTTTGGGGATATATACCCAGTAGAGGGATTGCTGGGTCATAAGGTAGTTCTATTTTCAGTTTTTTGAGGAACCACCATACTTTCTTCCATAATGGTTGTACTACTTTACATTCCCACCAACAGTGTATGAGGGTTCCTTTTTCTCCACAGCCTCTCCAACATTTGCTATTACCTGTCTTGTTAATAATAGCTAATGTAACAGGTGTGAGGTGGTATCTCATTGCAGTTTTGATTTGCATTTCTCTAATAACTAAAGAAGATGAGCATCTTTTCATATATCTGTTGGCCATTTGTACTTCCTCCTGGGAGAAGTATCTGTTCATGTCCTCTTTCCATTTTTTTATTGGATTGTTTGTTTGTTTGTTTGTTGTTGAGTTTTATGAGTTCTTTGTATATTTTGGATATTAGGCCCTTATCTGAGCTGTTGTTTGAAAAAATCATTTCCCATTTAGTTGGCTTTCTGTTTATTTTGTTATCAGTTTCTCTTGCTGAGCAAAAACTTCTTAGTCTGATGTAGTCCCATTCATTAATTTTTGCCTTCACTTCTCTTGCCATTGGAGTCAAATTCATAAAATGCTCTTTAAAACCCAGGTCCATGAGTTGAGTACCTATGTCTTCTTCTATGTACTTAATTGTTTCAGGTCTTATGTTTAGATCTTTGATCCATTTTGAGTTAATTTTAGTACAGGGGGACAAACTGTAGTCCAGTTTCATTCTTTTGCATGTGGTTTTCCAGTTTTCCCAGCACCATTTATTGAAGAGGCTTTCTTTTCTCCATTGTATGTTCTTGGCCCCTTTATCAAAATTATTTGACTATATATATGTGGTTTTATTTCTGGAGGGAACAGAACTTTAAAGATGAGTTTTCTGAATTGTTTCTGGGATTTTAAAAATTAACTCTCCAAACTTATTAGATTTATAGACAATAATGACTTTATTTCCAGTAGAAAAAGAACACTGATAGTTCATAGCTTTAACTACTTATGGAAATACACAAAATATCTCCATTGGATACTCCTTATTCAGCACTTACAAAAATCAAGCAGCTGGATGACTATGTCTATGATACTTACCAAGATTTTTAGAAAAATAATAAATATAATAAAGATGGCTAGATGTTCTAAATGTTGCTGGACAAAGGAGGAGCTTAGGTATTTAAATTATGATTTTAAGCATGCAAAAATGACCATAAAACTCTACTTGTACCCTGAGGAGAACTTTATCTCCTGTAGCCACAAGGCTGAGATGACTAAAAATTAAACTCTAACTGTTTAAAATGGAAGTTAAATTTCCAGCTTTAAAGGGTGTCTACTATTAAGGTGAGGACATTGATTAAGAAATAATGGTATCTTGTAAGTTGAGATGGGTCTATGTGGGAACACTGTAATGAAGCTAGGCACAATGAACTCCTAAATTCTGATGTTTTCTTTTCCAGTAAAGAGGCTTCACTGTCCTCAAAGCAGGTGTATCTCCCCACCTCCATCTGAGAACAGTAACTCTACATTGCCTGAGAAAATTTTCCTGACTTTCCCTGAGGAAATTGTCACTTAAGGCAATGTTGATTTCCCTCAAGCTCCATCTCTATTCTCTTTCTTTGCTCCTAGGCATATTACTGGATTCAGTCCCAGCAGGACTCTAAACTAGAGAAACAAAATGTTATCCATGTGGAGGTGCACTATACTACAGAAGAACTACTTGAGTTTCTTAATTTTTATAAGCTGAAATCTAGGGATCATGTATGGGAAGAGATAGGGTGTAGGATAATGGTAGAAAAAACAGAGTTGTATCAGATCGAATTTATTGATATCAGCTCACTAAGAAGACATTCAACATAAAATGTTTTAATTCAGGACTTAGGAAGAGTTCTAATAGTCTGTTTGGATGATTGGCTGAAACACACGGACCAAATGGTAGCCCACAGTGAGAATACTGATAATGCCAGACCTGCCCTGGTTTGATGAAGAGAAAGAGATTAAAATGCATAGAGAGATTGGAAAGTTACAGTGGATTTGTCACTTAAGAGCTACTCACCCACACTGAGAGGGTCCAGAAATCATATTTCACCAATACTGTGAGAGATAAATTAGTGAAGGGAGAACCAGCATCTTTGAAGAACTCTATGATTACTCTTCTCTGTGGGTAAAATAGACCTTATAGATCACTGAAGTAGAAAAACTAAATGAATCCCAGCATGGCAAGGAGTCATGGTGGGACTTAACCACCAAAGGCAAGCTGGAGTAGAACAGAAGAGTATAAGTACCACTCAGAATAGTTTGACTTGTCCAGACTTATTGGTGTTAGTAGTTGATTATGGTGTTTCTAGAAGCAAAAATGGTAGGCATTCTGCTATATTCTTGCTTGATCTGTATAGTCTACTACATTTTAAATTGTTCTGTATAAGCAGAAAAATTCTAGGCCAAGTAAACAAAGTCTAATTTGAATCATAAAAACAAAGGACAGAGAACAAAGACAATTATGTAACTAACCCACAGCCAAAAGAATGTGCATAAAGACAAAAGGAAAGTAAGATGTTGTACAACACATACAATTGGGTCATAAAACATTGAGAAACATGAACCAAAGTGAACTGAAAATTAAAGCAAGAAATGAAGTGTTTAAACTTTTCAGTGCTTGCTGCTAGTGATCTAAAATGGACTGCAGTGGGGCATTTTCAGTCAAGCAACCACAACTGCTCTAGGAATGACAAACTCAGAAGAAATAGAGTGGCTTTAATACTGCAGCACCTTGTGGTTCATGTACAATAGTTAAGAACTGTAATACAAACTGACTGAATAATAAAAATCAGACTTCTAGAAAACCTGCTAACCACCATTTAGGCCTATGTTTCAAGTATACAGGCTGAAGAAGATGAAATAAGACATTTTTCACAAGTGCTCAAGAAGAAATGGATCACATACTGATAATTATACATAACTGGAATGCAAAATAGGAAATAAAGCAAAATTAAACAGTGTTGGAAAATTTGGACTTTGGGTCCAAGTGAAACAGGAGATTGGCTAATGGATTTCTGTGAAGTGGACAACTTGTTCGTTGCAAACAGATGCTCCAAACAACCAAACAGACTACTGTACACATGGACATCACCAGATGGCTAATATAGAAATAAAATAGCCTATGTAATTGGAAGCTGGAGATGGAGAAGCAATACTCTTTCTGCCAAGACAAGACCAGTAGCAGACTGTGGTACTATCCACAAACTATTAATATCAAACAGGAGAGTAAAGCTAAAGAAGAGCACTAAAATAACTGTATTGCCAAAGTATGATGAAATAACATTTCCGATAGATTTAAAATATACATAAGAAACAAATTTAAATAGTTATAATTAACTGATTAAGACCAGAGTAACTGTAGACTGAAACTAGAAATATTATTAAGAAAGAACCTGAAGAAACAAGCCATAATTTAAAAAGGGAAAGAGGCCTTGGCCGGTTGGCTCAGTGGTAGAGCGTCGGCCTGGCGTGCAGGAGTCCTGGGTTTGATTCCCGGCCAGGGCACACGGGAGAAGCACCCATCTGCTTCTCCACCCCTCCCCCTCTCCTTCTTCTCTGTCTCTCTCTTCCCCTCCCGCAGCCAAGGCTCCATTGGAGCGAAGTTGGCCCAGGGACTGATGATGGCTCTGTGGCCTCTGCCTCAGGCGCTGGAATGGCTCTGATTGCGACAGAGTGATGCCCCAGATGGGCAGAGCATTGCCCCCTGGTGGGCATGCTGGGTGGATCCCAGTCGGGCGCATGCAGGAGACTGATTGCCTCCCTGTTTCCAACTTCAGAAAAATACAAAAAAATAAAAAAATAATAATAAAAAGGGAAAGAAAAATTGAGATGGGTGACAGACATTAAAAACTGTTAAAAAAAGATGAGACAAAAGCAAAACTAGACAGAAACAGGATTAGAATTCTGATCCCCATTTTTTAAAATGACTATTACATAGAGATAAAGAAAACTATAATCAATGTAAGGAGATAGAAGAGAACAACAAAACAGAAAAACAATATAAGAGTTCTTTACCAGAGATTCAAGAAATAAAAGAGAAATTAAAGCCAAGACTAAGAATGCTGAACACCCAACAAGAAAGCACATTATCTGACCAGCAGTATATAAACGTGAGGTGGAAAGATTATCCTGAAAATCTGTGCAGCGTAGATGAATAGACAAAAGGATGACAGATACCTTTTAAGAAGATTCCTCTGAGGCAAAACTTGTAATTCTAAAGAAAAAAAAAAGTGAAACCTACCCAGAAGGTATAGGGAAGAAATAAATCATCAGGGATAGATAAGATACGAATAAGATTATTTTAAGCCACAGAAACGGAATATATCAAAATGCTAACAAGAATATGTCAATAAATATGTAAAACAAAAAACTGGAACTGTTCAATATTCATTTCAAGATTCAATAAAGGAGATACGAAGGAATGTGATAACTACAGGAACATTGCAATTCCCATGCAAGTAAAGTAATGCTTAAGCTGATACAACAAAGGCTCCTACCTTATATGAAGCATTTGCCAGATGTTCAGTCTGGATTCAGAAAAGAATGAGGCATTTAAGTTCTAACTGTAAACATTTGAGGGATACTGGAGTGTTCCAAAAGATTTAAGAAGATGGTTAGTCCATGTTTTATAGACTATAGTGAAGCCTTTCACTGTGCCAATCATAAAAAGCTATGGGTTGCTCTGAAAGAAATGTTTATCTTGATGCATAACCTGAACCGAGGACTAGAAGCCACTATCAGAACAGAATTTGGAAAGACAGAATGGTTTCTTATAGGCAAAGGTGTCAGACAAAAATGCATTTTATTATTTTTTATTTGTTTAATCTGTGTACAGAACATATTACACTGAAAAGTAGACTAGACTTGGAAAAAAGAGCAGTGAAAATTGGTGGATGAAATATCAATAACCTAGGCCTGACCAGGCAGTGGCGCAGTGGATAGAGCATTGGACTGGGATGCAGAAGACCCGGGTTCGAGACCCCGAGGTCGCCAGCTTGAGGGCAGGCTCATCTGGTTTGAGGAAAAGCCCACCAGCTTGAACCCAAGGTTTCTGGCTCCAGCAAGGGGTTACTCGGTCTGCTGAAGGCCCGCGGTCAAGGCACATATGAAAAAGCAATCAATGAATAACTAAGGTGTTGCAACGCACAATGAAAAAACTAATGATTGATGCTTCTCATCTCTCCATTCCTGTCTGTCTGTCCCTGTCTATCCCTCTCTCTGACTCGCTCTCTGTCTCTGTAAAAAATAAATAAATAAATAAATAAATAAATAGATTTTAAAAAATATCAATAACCTAGGATATGCAGATGACACCATCTTACTGGCAGAGAGTTGCAATGATTTGAAACAACTTCTAATGAAAGTAAAGAAGAAAGTGTCAAATCAGGACTGGATTTGAACACCAAAGAGACAAAAATCATTATTGCAAAATAAATACACAACTTTAACACACACAATAAAAACATTGAACTTGTTAAAGATTTTGTTTACTTTGGTTCAGTTATCAATTCAAATGGAGACTGAAGTCAAGGAAACAAGAAAAGGCTAAGACTCAGAAGAGCAGCAATGAATGAATTAGGAAAGATTACCAAGAGCAAGAATGTGCCATTAGAGAACAAAGCTGAGATCAGCCACACCCTCATATTCTCAATGACTATATAACATGCAAGAGTTTGACAGTAAAGAAGGCGGGTAAGAAATAAAAGGATTTATTTGAAATATGGTGTTGGAGGAGAGTTCTTCATATACTTTGGACAAGCAGAAAAATGAACAGGTGAGCCCTAAATCAATTAAGCCTGAAATTTCCATTAAACACCAGTGGAGACAAAAATGAGAAAATAGAAACTCCTATTTTGGGCACATCATGAAAAGGCAGGGTTCTTTGGAAAAAACAATAATACTGGGAAAAATAGAAGACAGCAGGAAAAAAGGAAGACCAAATATGAGATGGCTCGACTTCATAAAAAAAGCCAGATTCAGATATGTGTTTTTAATAACCAAAATGACAGTGTTATAAAATGAGACACAGCCAGCAAATGACAAATGAGAAGTAAAAGAACCCAAAAACCAAAAAACAAAGAAAAAATAAGTCTCATTAAATTTTTAAAATTTATTATTATAATTTTTTTTTTTTTTTTGTATTTTTCTGAAGTTGGAAACGGGGAGGCAGTCAGACAGACTCCCGCATGTGCCCGACCCAGATCCACCTGGCACGCCCACCAGGGGGCGATGCTCTGCCCATCTGGGGCATCGCTCTGCTGCAACCAGAGCCATTCTAGTGCCTGAGGCAGAGGCCACAGAGCCATCCTCAGCGCCCAGGCCAACTTTGCTCCAATGGAGCTTTGGCTGCGGGAGGGGAAGAGAGAGACAGAGAAGAAGGAGAGGGGGAGGGATGGAGAAGCAGATGGGTGCTTCTCCTGTGTGCCCTGGCCGGGAATCAAACCCAGGACTCCTGCACGCCAGGCCGATGCTCTATCACTGAGCTAACTGGCCAGGGCAATTTTTATTTTTTATTTAATTATTTTATTTTATTTTATTTATTTTATTTTATTTAAGTGAGAGGAGGGGAGATAGAGAAACAGACTCCTGCATGTACCCCAACCAGGATCCACCTGACAACACTCATCTTGGACTAACCAAGCTATGCTCAATGCTGAGGGCCGACACTCAAACCAATCAAGCCACTGGCTGCAGGAGAAGAAAAGAGAGAAAAGAGGAAGAAGGAGGAGTAGAGAAGCAATTGATCACTTCTCTTGTGTGCCCTGACCAGAAATTGAACCTAGGACATCCATACACCAGGGTAATGTTCTACCCACTAAGGCAGCTGGCTGGCCAGAGCTTATTTTTATTTTTTCAAGTCATGAGTCATTTTACACTCTGTGAGTAAGTGTGAACATATTTATTCTTTTTTTACTGACATTACAGTATATTTATTACATCTGTTATTGAACTTAACATAATGTTAGAACATTACAAAATTGACGCTGATGAAAAAGCTTCATAAAATAAATGTTGACATGCTGCTGAAGGTCATGAGTGTTGTCCTTCCATTGATTTGGAATGAGTGTATTTCACTATTAAGGCTAGTGATTTCCACTTTTGTTTTATTTATTTTAATCTAAGCAAAATGATTGTTATGCCTATATTTATGTTCATTGTTCTATTTTCAATTTTTTTCCTCCTTAATTAGTAAAGCTACAAAATTACTCTCTCAATTTTTTTTAATATATTTTTTTAATTTTTTATTTATTTACTTTTTTAGAGTTTATTTATTCATTTTTATTAGAAAGAGAGGAAAGAGATAGAACAGGGGGAGGAGCAGGAAGCATCAACTCCCATATGTGCCTTGACCAGGCAAGCACAGGGTTTCGAACCGGCGACCTCAGCATTCCAGGTCGACGCTTTATCCACTGTGCCACCACAGGTCAGGCCAACTCTCTCAATTTAGATTGATCTTATTGTATATGACTTGCCAAAGACATAAATACGGTCCTGCGAGAGATTTGACTTGTGTTGACGTTAGGAAAAGATGAGTAGCAGAATGCACATTAAACACTTTAGCTGTGACTAAATCATGTTACTTTCACTCTACGCAAATAAACTCTTTCTTTCTGCTTCTACGAGTATACTATCACTTCTGTGTCTTTTTGCCCAAAACATAGAGCAAACTTTTTGCCATTAGGTTTATTGCATTTGCTTTTTCTTTCTTTATATTGGTGGTGGTGGTCGTAGTGGTTGTGTGTGTGTTAATTATATTTTTCTCTGTATAAAAGTTATTAGAAAGTCATGTCGTAGGTCCCAATAATATTTATAATTTTCAAGTTTATGATGTTAATTTGGAATGGCCAATATTGCCATTTGGATACCTTTTTTCATTACAAAGTATTATTATAATTATTTTTTAGGTGTTCAGGAAATGTAACATTATTTTCTCAAAGCAATTGTATTTGTAGAACTAAGAAAACATCATCAAACCTCAGGTCCCAAATTATTCGATAGATGTGTCTATGCAAACTTTTGAAACTATAATTGACATTGTATTGAGCATTCATTAGTATTTAATTAAATTATTTTTATTGAGGTAAAAGTGGTATATAACATTATATTTGTTTCAGGTGTACAATATAATAATTATATATACACACACACACACACACACACACACACACACACACACCACAGAGTGATCACCACAGTAAATCTAGTCATCATATATCACCATACAATTGACCCCTTTACCCATTTCACCCAATGTTGGGTTTAATTATTAGTGTGTTTTCATTGCCTTATATTAATAGAATAAGAAGTAAACATATATTGGAAAGCTATGATATATCAATAACTTTATGTGCTCTAACATATTACTCACATGGCCATATAAACTGAACATTGAGAACCACATTTTACAGATAATAAATTGCTGATCAGAAAGCTTAGGCAACAAGTTAGAAGTTCACCAATATTTCCTTCCTGTGAAAAAGAAATTTAAATCAGTGTTTACACTAAACCAGGGGTAGTCAACCTTTTTATTACCGCCCACTTTTGTATCTCTGTTAGTAGTAACATTTTCTAACCACCCACCAGTACCACAATAATGATGATTTATAAAGTAGAGAAGTAACTTTACTTTATAAAATGTATAAAGCAGAGTTACAGCAAGTTAAATCATATAATAATAATTACTTACCAAGTACTTTATGTCATATTTTCGCTAAGTTTGGCAGAATAAATCTTTATAAAACAATTTACTATAGTTAAATTTATCTTTTTATTTATACTTTGGTTGCTCCACTACTGCCCACTATGAAAGCTGGAATGCCCACTAGTGGGTGGTAGGGACCAGGTTGACTACCACTGCTCTAAACCATGATGCCTTGTGAAAGTTCAAGTATGTTTAACTCCCAGGACTGTAGAACTGTCATAAAGCCAGTTTCAAAGCTCATTTACATACAAGTTTATAAAATTAACTTATGGTTTGTGCATTTCACAATTGCTAAACTCAGCATATTGTAGCTTTCCACAGTCTGCTAAAGCAGTGGTCTCCAACCCCCAGGCCGTGAATCGGTACCGGTCCGTGGGCTATTTGGTACTGGTCCACAGAGAAAGAGTAAATAACTTACATTATTTTCATTTTATTTATATTTAAGTCTGAGCGATATTTTATTTTTTAAAAATGACCAGATTCCCTCTGTTACATCCGTCTAAGACTCACTCTTGACTCTTGTCTCCGTCGCGTGATACATTTATCTGTGCCACCTTAAAGGCTGGTTCATGAAAATATTTTCTGACAAAACCAGTCTGTGGCCCAAAAAAGGTTAGGGACCACTGCACTAAAGGATATCTTATGATGCACAAGTCCCGTTGTTCAACATGCTAGAAACTTGAAGGTTAAATGTAAATCTCTTCTAGTATCATTCTAAAACATTAAAGAGATCAGTCATAGGTGAGTCTTTATTTTTAGATTCATTTGAGTAATAAGGAGTAAAAGTTTTAAATGAGTTTTTTAATATTTTTTAAGCATATTTTTCTCAATAGTTTTTTTCTGGATATTTTCAAACATACAAAGAAGTTGAGAATTTTACATTGAACATTCATATAGCTAGCCTCACAAATTTACCTCCAACATTTTATTATTCTTGCTGTATCACAGAACTTTTCTTTATCCATTCCTTCCTACTTCCACATTCATCTCATTTTTTGTTGTTTTTAAAAAAATTACAGATGTTAGTTCATTTCCTCATAAAGGTTTTCTTATGAATAACATTAATAAAAGTTTACTATTTTATTTTATATGCAATAAAATAGACATATTTTATAAATATGAGTTGAATTCTGACAAATATGCAGCTGGATAATGTGCAACGTAACTCAGTTGCGGAGCACAGAACATGGCTATCAACCCCAAATGACTGGCTGTGGCTCGACCTATTTAATTTCCTATCCCCAATACACTCCATGAAACCTCTGTTGATATATTTCTGCAATATATTATTTTTGTTTGTTTTAAAGCTTCTTATAAATGGAATCATATAGAATGTACACTCGTGTAGGCTTTTTCAAAAGACATATTATTTTTCATTTTATGAGTAAAACATTATTTTTTTTCCTCTACCACTTATAAAAATGTTACTTTTATTGGCTTAAATTATTAAGAATTAGGTTCTCAGCTCTGAGAATATGCAGTTTAAGGTTAAGCAGTGCAGACATGTTGCTGTTGGCTTTTTCAATTTTGAAAATTCTTAAATGTTTTTTAAGTTTTTATAATCATAACCTTCATCCCATTTTACTAATTCATAGTCACTGATTCTATAATGGCATGAATTGTATTTGCTTTTCAATAATCACACTGTCCCAGCCTCTCTCTTTTTAAAATTCAGATACTGCCTTCCTTCTTCACTTAACCTCTTCTGACTAAAGTCAAACTGACAAGTACAGATGCTGTTGGCATCCACTTAGATCCCCTTTACTTCACACAATCCTCAGCTGCAGTCAGTGTGGTCGCTGACAGCTCACAGCTGTATTCATCAGTGAAGAGTTTCCCAGGACCAATGGGCACAGTCTCACCTCGAATTCCTGAGAGGTTACAACATCTTTATAGGGTGTATCATAGCCAATGACATGAAAAAGGACGACCTTCTTACACCAAGTGGAAACAACTCTATGGTTCCATTTACACTTGCAGTTCACCATAGGATCAAGCCAAGGCTAGGGGTTTGCTGAAACTGTAACCGAGTGTGCAAACACAGGTTCAGCTGCCTGTCACAACAAAAGTCAAAATCGTGACAGGTGCAAATCACGGCAGGTGCTGGTGCAAAAGGAAAGAGGTTTAATCAGGTGCCAACACTTTGTGAGAATGGTGGACTCACTTCTCAAAGGCCGTCTCCCCTTCCTGTTCAAGCCTGTGGTTCTTAGAAGGATAGGGAGGGGAAGGTTTTTTTCCAATTATCTTGCTAGCTTTTGGGGTTTGGGCCTTTTCTATTCATCTTACTAGCTTTTGGTGTGATTGGGCCTTGTCTATTCCTGCTTCTAGCTTTTGGCTTGCTTGGTGTGAGACCCCTCCTGCTCCCGCCCCCCCCCCCCCATGTCAGCTTGGTCAATGAGGGAAGCTCCTGGTGCTCCCTGACTGCCTACAGTAACAAAACCACACTTTAACTTCTCTGATCCTGTCTTTCTTCACTTCTTTACAGAACTCTGTTGAGGGCATACTCTCAATAAAGCTCTCTTTTTGTTCCTTTTTCTTTTAATGCCTTTATTTGTGTTATGATCCCTCTTCTAGCAAACCACAGTTATCTTGCATAATTGTTGATTATGCATGAGCAAGCTCTTCTAGGATTTTTTCAATCCTAACTATGTCAGATATTGCATTATCGCTTTACATTGCAAAAAAATAAAACAAGCTTACTTGGATGAAGGATTTTGGAAGGAGTATTTAATCTTTTACAACTAATCGGAAATGTCTTTTTTAATTGAATTTATTGGAGTGATACTGTATAACAATTATACATGTTTCAGGTGCCCAATTCTACAACATATCTTTGTACACTGTATTGTGTGTTTACCACCTCAAGTCTTCGTTCATCTCCAATTATTCCCCACAAACCCTCCTGTACCATCCCCCCAGAAAATCACCACACTGTTTTCTGTGTCCGTATGTTCTATCTTTTTTTTCTCAATCTCTGCACCCACCCTCCTCCCATTCCCACCCTAGACAGCTCTCAGCTGGTCTCTATGTATGACTCTATTTTGCTTGTTGGTTCATTTTGTGCATTAAATTCCAAATATTAGGGAAATCATATGGTATTTGTATTTTTCTGACTGGCTTATTTCACTTAGCATAATGATCTCCAGGTTCATCCATGCTGTCCCAAAAGATAAGGTTTGCTTCTTTTTTATAGCTGAGTAGTATTCTATTGTTCAAATGTACCACAGCTTTTTTATCAACTCATCTACTGATAAGCACTTTGGCTGTTTCCAGATCTTGGCTATTGTAAATAACACTGCAATAAACATAGTGATGCATATATTCTTTTAAATTTATGTTTTGGGGTTCTTAGGATATATTCCCAGAAGTGAGATTGCTGGGTCAAGAGGAAGTTTCATTTTTAATTTTTGAGGTAACTCCATACTGCTGATAAATCTCTTAAATAAGTCTCATTCAAAAGTTCTACTTTCTGAGAACCAAAATAAATCTCTACTGCCTTTCTTATTGCTCTGAACTGTATTATAAGTCTGCAGTTAACAGAAATGGATTAGTTAACATTTGTACTCTTTTTTAAGAACATTTGTAAAATATTTTGTCATAGATAATTTTTCATATAATTAATATTTTAAAACTACAAATGTGAAGATGTATACAGTATATCATTTTTCTACAAATTTAATTTCTTTCTTAGATTGACTTTCTTCTTTTAAAATATTGGTATTCATTTTTATACTATTTTTTATTGTGCTTGCCAGTTCTTTTCTGTTTTGGATTGCCCTTTACAAAATTATCATATTTTATTGATTAGAAAGATCTTTTCTTAATGTAAACTTTATTTATTTATTTATTTTGTTCTTTATTACACATATTATGAGTTAATTTTGGATTCAATTTCTTTTTTTAAATTTTTATTTACTGATTTTAGAGAAAGAGAGAAAAGGGGAGAGAGGGAGTAGGAGGAAGAGAGTGAGAAAGTGAAATAAAAGGGTTTTTTTCCCACTAATTTATGCATTCATTGGTTGATTCTTGTATGTGCCCTGAGCAGGGACTGAACCTACAAACTTGGCATGTTGGGACAGCACCCTGACCAACTAAGTTACTTGGCCAAGGCTTGCATTTGATTTCTAATGTATTTGGATTAGGGCTTACTTACTTTCTTTCTTGTTTATTATTGAATACATTTAATCTACGATATTGCTTGTCAGTAGAGTTTTGCTCTCTTCTATACATTTAATGTTGTTTTCCATAATTTTAAGTATCAAAAATTCTAAAATTAAGACTTTTTCACTTGAAAAACAATTAGGAGTTAGTTTCATAATATTTCAATTTTTATAGTGTATTGTATAATTTATTTCTTTTTAATTTTCTAATATGTGATTATTTTTATAGCTGGTCTAAGAACATTTGAAAAAAATATATATATAATTATAAACTGTGAAATTATAATTCCATTTTCCCCCTTTGTATGGTCTGTCAGAAATCAAGAGTGTAGTACTGAGGTATTAAAAATATTAGTATGTCTATTTATTTTTCTATTTATTAAAATAAATTATTTTTATATATTATGCAGCTATAATAATTAGCAAGCAATATAACATCGTTTATAGCCTGCTATATATTGCTCTGATATAGTTTAGTAAGTTCTGTCATTATGGACATCTGTGATATTTAGGGGGGGAGATGTATAACTTACACATAAAATTTAAAGGAATCCATGATCTAAAATAGTTCAAGAACAACTTTACCACATTTTCTTGTATTTTGAGCTATCTCAGTCCCCAAAATCTGAGGGATTCTTATTTCATCCCTCTAATATTATTTCTGAAAATCCTTCCTTTTATATTCAATATTTCTTGTTTAAATATTTGAATGTCATTTCATTATTAAATCTTTATTTTATATTGTGTATGTTATTAACATTGAAAGACCATTTTTCTGTCTGAGTTGCCAAGAAAGTGTTATATTGAACAGAGTTAAACAGGTAGAAAAAAACTTCAAGACATTTACAACGGGAGAGAGAATGAATTCAAGTCTCTAAAGATAAAAGCTGGAGAGGTTTAAGTGCTGAGTGATCTAGTGGGAAAGTGCTATAAGATGCTAGGGGAGTAGGTTGGCCCATGTGACTCGGTTATTTGCATTTGCTACTTGTGGCTATTGAAGTTACACTCCTAACTTTTCACAGACACTGAAAGATAGGTAGGCCATCGCAAATAGGATTACATTTCAAAAGGATGGCTCCCAGGTCCTTGAGAAAGATATTCCTGGGTTGTAATTCTGGCAAGAGGCTGGAAGAAGATTCCCATCTCAAAGGAGTAGAAAAAAAAATTACAACTGAATAATTTCTCAAGTAAATGTTGTAAGAAAAGGGAGGTCAAGGGTCTATCTAGCATCATAAGAAAGTTTTCTTAAATTTAGATATTAAGGCCCTCTTGGTCAAAACCTCCTCATATTTTCAGAAAACCAAGTCCTTTTAGGAATCTGGAATTATTTTCAATCTGCTAGCAACTGCCCTACCACTAGAAGAAACCTGAATTTAAGGAGGACATTCGGCTTTGGGTTTATAAAATGATTACATGCCTTTGCCTAGATATATGTTCTTTTGCTCTTTCTAAGTGAGATGTGGCAGCATCGGGGTTAACTGACTGCTGTCATTCATTTGGTATCATCCCATTGGGTATCAAGTAGGACGATTCTCCTATTTTATAAATGAGAAAGTCCAAACTTTGAGATTATTTTAGCTTGTCTGAGATTCCAAAGCCAGTTAGGAAAGGAACTCAAAAGCTAATTTTTATCTTCTAATGCCTTTAATTACAACAGCTTACTTCTGTTGCTGCTTTTAGCTAACACTAAATATTAGCTCTTCAACTGATTTCTTTCTCATTTTGTCTTTTCTTCGTGAACTATACTGTGATATTTGATTGATTATTTTCTACCAGTTGAAATACTCTGGTATGAAAAGTCATCTTTATTGAATTTTAACTCTTTCACATTCAGTGCATAATGGAACTACTTGTTGTGCTATGAAAGTGTACTTATTCTTTTGCCTGGGAATCAGTAGTTATGAGAAATTTTAAATGATTTGAAAAGTGTGGCTTAACAAGAAATTTTGAATTTTTATAATATGTATATAAAAATATAATAACTTTAACATACTGTTATTAGCAGCAAAAACCATGGTTTTTTTTGAAAATATATCTTAAAGGAGCTATTTAATGAAGTGCCATTTTAAAAATAATTTTTCATTATATATGCATAATGTACCTCTTATTTATATAAGATTTAATGAATTATGCTGTTATAAGATACATTTAACAGTATAAAATTATGTACACCATCAATTATGTATCATACAAAATATAATGAATAGATTTCTAAGATAGGAAATAGTATTTGAAAACATATTTAGACTTTATAAAATTATCAAAAAGTTATATTTGAGCCTGACTAGGCAGTGACACAGTATCAGACAGGAATGCAGAGGACCCAGGTTCAAAAACCTGAGGTTGCCAGCATAAGTGCCGGCTCATCTGGTTTGAGCAAGGCTCACCAGCTTGAACCCAAGGTTGCTGGCTTGAGCAAGGGGTCACTCAGTCTGCTGTAGTCCCCTGGGTCAAGGCACATATGAGAAAGCAATCAATGAATAAATAAGGTGCCGCAACAAAGAATTGATGCTTCTCATCTCTCTCCTTTCCTGTCTGTCTGTCCCTATCTGTCCCTCTCTCTGTCTCTGTGACAAAAATAATAAAATAAAGTAATCAAAAGTTATATTTGGAATTCCCTTTAAAATAAAAACAATCTATGTAAATAAATTTTTCAGAGTATACATTTATTTAAAGGAGATATTAAGGTTTGTATTGATTCTTTACTAAATTGTGGAAAAACAAGTAGCTTGGAAGGAATTGCAAGCTCTTTGTACTGCTGGGTCTATAAACTTTTTACTTCTGCTTCTCTAATCTTGTCTTCAATTGGTGAAATGTCATTAAATGGCAGCTGATATTATTAACAGTGAGAGTTTATAAGAGTTTTGGTCTCTGAATGCATACAACTGGCTGATCACATATGTAACTCATTATTAGTTCAACTGAATCTACTTAGACATGTACTTGTGCTTTTTTCACACAAGTATGTCCTTGCTTCTTTGTCTCTACCTGAAAAACAATCAAACAAACAAACATAAAACTTGCTTTTGCTCTCACTCAGACTCTTATTTCACTCGTTCTTGCATTTTTTCCTGCGTGAATCAAGTCTGGAAGCCCCGACCTGTGCTGGGCAGGGCAGAATCCGTCTGACGACAGGAGTAGAGGCAAAGAGAATGAGTCATAATTTACATGAAAGAAGGTTGAAATTCATCTTCAAACTTTTCTTGCACTTGAAGAAGCAGTAGAAGGCGTTTCTGTGGGGTAACCATACTAACAAAATTGAGTAAATTTTAATAATTTAGATAGTCAAGAAAAATAATTGTTTATGTGTCACATTTATAAAATAATTTTAAATGTCTTATAAGCTGATATCTTACAAAGATATATATATATACATATCTTTCTGAAAGTATCCATGTATCAATATATCTTTATGTGTGTATTTACTTATTTTCTTGAACTTTTACAGGCTATAACATGTTACTATGGATTTCTAGTGACTTTATTATGATTAGCTATGATTAAATGTTCTTTTACTACCACTTCAAAATTAAAAATGAGTGAAAGTTAATCTTGTTATTGATAACTTAGACCTCTATCCTAACCAAAGAATGTAAATGAAATCAGTCATATTTTCTTAGAAATTTATTGCCATCCCACAACTTTCGATAGAAAAGAGCTTGTATCATACATAAGAGTTATTAAGAGGTGAGAACAGGGTACATTTATTTGCTGATGGTTCCTCATTATTTCAACACTATTTGTTGAAAATATTTTTCTTTTGTATTGGATTACATTAGTTCCTTTTCCAAAAATTAATTAGATATATTTGTTTGGATCTATTTCTGGGTCCTTTATTCTCTTTCATTTACTCATGTAATAATACCACACTGTCTTGGTTACTATATCTATATATAAGCCTCAATATGAGGAATAAAATTCTTCTCACCTTATTATTCTTTTTCAAAATTGTTTTAGGTATTGGAAAATCTTTCTTTTTTACTTTATCTTTTGAAATCATTATTCTTGGCACATTTGTTGACATTTCTAACTCTCTTCTAACAGTCATTGTTTCCCTATATTTTTTAAGCCTTTGACTTCTCTATTCATTACATTTGGTCTAACAACTCCTGTGGAGTCAATATTACCATTTAAAATTGTGTTTACCTTCCAAACATAAAGTCAAATATTTTTTCTCTGTTGTCGTGTAACTCCTTGATTTTTAAGTGCTTTCTATCCTTTTTTCTTGCCTGTTTAATTTTTCATTCTCATCATGTTGCTAAAGGTTTGAACAGTTAACATTTACTTAGTCCATGATTTCCTGTTGTAATTTTCACTTGTCTACATAACATTTCAACTCATGGTCAGCCACTTCAACAGTAAACTCACAGGCAATCTAGAATGTATCACCAAAATAGAATTTCTATCTTCTTGTCTGGTTGATTCCTGATTTCCAGTAATATCTACTTCCCAATTTATCCTCTTTTATTACAGCTACTGAGCATCCCAGAGAAGAATTATAAAATAATTTATATTATCTGATCTTCTACAATTTTTTTATTCATTATGTATTGATTTCTTCACTTATTCAAGGGTTTTCAAACCGTTCCACTTTTCTTAAAATCCCTACCTCCTACCTCTACTCTGTAGGTCTTCTTACCTATCCATTTTCCTGTAATGAGTTGCCAGTAAGATTCACTTTTGATTTGATGTCATTCAGCATCTTTCTTGCTATCTCAAAATATTTTTCTTTGTTTTTACTCCCTATGTATTTGCTTCCACCACCTCTGTATCTGAAAAGAAGTATTTACTTTGTTACTTACCAAACTAAACTCTAGTATTTTGGTTTTTGAGTTTGAATTCCAAGAATATCAAATCTAAGTGATGAATTATTTTCCTATTAAAATATGCACTTAACTAAAAACCTTTATTTTTAATGTTTTAATTAAAAAATAAATTGCAATGTACTCCAAATTAAGAAAAAAGTGACTTACATATTTTTATTTTTTTTGTTCACAACTGTATAATATATATGTATTTGATGACCATAGTTCTACTAAAAGCCTCTGAATAACTCATTAAAATATTGATGTTATAGAATTTTATTGCCTTAAGCTCTAATTTTATATGATACCTAATAGTCTTTCTTAAATACCATTCTTTGTCTTCTATGAATTTAATATATTTTTTCAGTTTTTCCCATGTGTGACTTTTTCTCTGTACATCTTAGTCTTCTCATTTCTTCTGCCTGTTCTAAGAAATGATGATTTCTACCCAAAGTTCTGTTCTTAGGTTTACTCTTTTACTGAAAAAAAAAAGTTTTACTTATTTGTTTGTTTAATCTATTTCCATAACCTCATATTATTATTATTTTTTATAAAATTAATTCTAAATCTTAGTAACCTCTCTTACACCATTCTACTACACATTTTCATCAGGCTTTTTTGAAGATTTCCCATTGGGATGACTACCCAGCATCAATTACTAAACCTTCGAAAGTCTACGCTTACAACTCTTCTTCAATTTGTGCAATAACTTTTATATTATGAGCATCTTTATTTCACACTTATTGTATATAAGATTATTGACATAGCTTCCTTTACAATCTATTTTTTCCATCTAAATCTTTATTTGATATATCCTAATGGATAAATCATCTCATATTTTTTTCCACATAACTTACCAGTAGTTATTCAAAATCATCAACAATTTTTCATTGCCTACTAACCTAATTTAAAACTTTTCATTTTACGACTTGAGATTATTGATGTTTCTTTTCTTTGTTATCCCCTTTAAAACACTGAAGGATTCAGAAAAAACAAATAAAAAAAAATAAGATGACTAATCTCGCTGATCTCTAGAATCAGCTTGTGTAAGGTTTCAGTAATAATAATAACATTAATATTCAACAATAACAATAAGCTCTACCACTAATTTTAAGCAAATTACTATGATGATATATCTTGGTTTTCTTATTTGGAAAATGAGAAAAACAGTAATATTTGTCATTTACAGTTACTGAAAGATTCATATAGGGTAATGTGAGAAAAGGGCTTAGCACAATCTCTGGCACATAGAAGGCAATGAGTAATGTGAGCCATTATTTCTTATTTCAAGGCTGCTATAATATACTGTATATGTTCAAAGCTATCTATTCTTGCTTATATCCAGACATTTTCAGAATATCATAAGATGTGTACAAAGAGAACAGCACTATTACATTTTATGTTACCATAATTTTAAAGACAAATTGTGAACATAAGGTAGGAAATGTGGTATGGTATTATTATTGTTACTAATATTTTTTATTCTAAGACACCAAGGTTCATGACATTTGTGTTTTACTTTGTTTCCTTTTAACTTTTATTACTATACTATAAAGTATTATAAAGAAACAGAATTTGTCACCCTAAAATATGCCAGTTGGGCATATTGATTGTTTTGAATTGAAGTTACTTAAGAAAATAAAGATACTCTGATCCTTCTCTCTGTCTTCCTGAAAGAAAGAAAGACATTTCCCATAAAGGTGACCTTTGTGCACCAGGCGGTAAAGAGGCATCCATATCATCAGAGATTAAAAAAAATCAGGTTTGAGAAGATTGTGTAAACAAGCTGTTTAGTTTTTTCACTAATTAGTACCCTAGCCTAAATTTCTTTGTCCTGTCAGTTTTTCACAATTTTTTCGTTTCTTTGTATAAAAAGTAAAAGAACTCCTGGCTTTGGTCATTTATTTAGGCCTCATATCTATGAGACCTCTCTACATATTAAATTATACTTAATTTTCTCCTGTTTATGGTCTCCTGTAAATGTAATTCTTAAATCAGCCAAAAGAACTTAAAAGTGTAAAATAAAATCTTTTTTCTCCTTGACAATATATGTAAGTGATACTTCTTTTATTTTTTTTAACCTATTTAGGTCAAACACCTGTGAATGCAAGTGAATACAGATGTAAATTATATATAATTATTTTTTCTTGTTAATATATTTTATGTATATTTAATTATTAGACCAGCTAAAAGAAAGTAGGAGGGAAGAGGAAAGTTTCTTCCTTTCTCACAGTACTTAGACTGTAAAATTAACAAAAATATATTATACATACTAAATTATAAGGACAGTAGCATAATAGCCAGCTAATTAAAAAAATAAATAAAATTTTTCACCAGTTTAGGAAAATTTATAACTTCAGAAGTGAATATATTAAGGGCCCATTCAGATTCTACATTTCTATGTGCATGTATACACACACATGTTCTGTTTTTCCACTCATTTACAGGATATCATCAGTTCAATATTGTAGAATTTCACATAAAGTATTTTTGCACATAATGTCTATTTAGAAAATAGATTTATTTATCATAAAAATTCAATACCAGCAGGAATCTCCAATTTGGGATGCAATGAAGAATGAAATTTTATTCAGTGCAAACAGCTCAATTGTGATATACAAGCCAATGTTAATAGCATGGCTCTGGAACAACTCAATCATGTTACAGCTACATTGTGAAAGAGCATTGCTATGGAACACAGCTGTGAGGAGGCCTTGGGGTAGGTGGCCCTGGTGTGAGGTAGCCCTCAAGCGAGTCTCATCTTCAGCTAAACATCTCTACCTTGCTCTGCTGTGCCTGCTCTGCTTCGTTCCACTCTGGCCCTATGAGACATCTTTGGTGTTTCATGTTTGGTGTTTAAGCTATATAGCCTGAAGGAATTCAGTTCTCAGGTTTTGGTTAAAAGGGAATGTGCACAAGCTAGAGGAGAGCTGACTTACATAAAGAGAAGGACCTGCTTCTTGTCTCTGATTGGTCCATCTTTATGCAAATGAAGACCCCAAATTCACACTGTTTGATTGGTGCAGAAAGCAATGTCCTCAGTTGTCAGATTGGAGCTGCTCTGATTAGTTTTTGAATATGTTAAAGGGGATAAATCTGTGCAGCTACAATCGGATGGACAAAGATTCAATCCTATTGGTTGAAATAGAGTTCTAGGAGCTCCTTTGTAAAGGTTGGCTCAGATGGCAGAAATAGTGCATGCAGGTAGTTCAGTACAAAAGGCTGCCAGTGCAGGTTTTCCCCTGAAGCACAGCTAAAGTGAGAGGCTCTTGTTCTGATAGCTACTAGGCTTTATTTATTTATTTATTTATTTAATTTGAGCCCAGTTGCCCACTTACAACCAGTCTGGAATTTTTTGGTCAAACACCAGTAAAATCATGTATCACATAGCCCTTCTGGACCCTCCATAGAAAGAAGAGGTAAAATACACTTTGCCTTCTCTTCCCCCAAAGCAACAATGTCCAGCCCCAAAATAATCCCATAGATTTTTTGTTACTTGCTCCCTTGCCACACCCTTCTTCCTATAAAAACTTCCATTTTGTACAACCCTCTGGAGTGTCCTTCTAGTTATTAGGTGAGATGCTGCTTAATTCATGAATGGCTTAATAAAGCTAATAAGATGATCAAATTTTACTTATTTAAATTTTGTTTCTTTAACATTATATATGTTCAAATCCATAGAATGTGCAATACCAAAAATAAACCTTAATCTAACTATGAACATGGGTGATCATGATGTGTCACTATGGGTTTATCAATTGTGACAAATGTCTCTTTCTGGTGGGAGAGGTTGAAAATGAGTGAGGTTATGCACATTTGGAGAAAGAAAATACGTGAGGTATCTCTTTACCACCCTCTCAGTATTATTGTGAATGTAAAATTGTGTAAAACACCTATTAATAAAAAAAAGAAATACCAGACAAAGTAATCAATGTCTATAAAATCTAGAGAGAGGAAGACCAATGCACCTCACAAGGAAGGTTTTATTGTTTCTCTGGGCTAACACAAATGGAGGAAGCTACTTCTGGCTTCCCCCTTTCCATTGTGCCGGTATTTTAGAAAATTCATTCTCTGGCCCTTTAAGATGTAAATATTCTCAGAATTCAAAGACTATAAACCAAACCATGTGCTCTCTGAAAAGTCAGCTCCTGATATGCTTGTGCTTTTCTTTTGTCTTTCCACTCACTCACTTTTTATTCCAGTCACAGCTATAAGAGTCACCCACCACTTGGCTATGCCTTAGATTTACGAATATGTGCATCTGTTACCTTGCACTCCCGGGAAAAGGAATCTAGAAAGGGCTCTCTACAATCCTTAAAAGTGGGTACAAGTCCATCTGGGCAGGATATTACAAGATTCTCAGTATGCCTTGGGTATAGCTTATGAAAAACCAAAGAGGTACTTATAGTAGAATGACTTATTCCTTGGGTTTAAAGGTGGTTCTGATTTAACTATTAACCTTTTACTATGTCATGTTTTATACCTAAATCTCTACTTTCTTAGGAAGTTATTCCCCTCTGTAAATAAATGAAGAGCCAACTTAAGCCCTCTGTGTAGTACATGTGGAACATATGTGTCCAGATATTTAAAGGAATTATTGTTACACATTGTAATGTCCAAAAGACATGTATAATGAAAACCATTTTTCCTTGCCTCAGCTTCTACTACATACTAAGATCTTCTTAACCTCTATTTGCTAAAGTAACTCATGTCCTCATTCATATACTAAGGTTTATGTCTGGCTTTTTAAGGACAACCTTGTAAAGTCGCAAGTTTCATCTTATATCTTCCATGATGTGGTTAAGACTATCTATGTGGATTACTAGGGCTTGCTTGCCACAGATAAGTAGGTTTGTATTTGCCCATTACTTTGCCAGAATCCACTGGAGGATCCTTTGGTCATGGACTTTGCTAAGGTCTGTAAAGCAGCTGCACTTTTACCAGAGGCAAGAGTGGCCTCATGACTTTGCTGAACCCTGAAACTTTGCCCTAGGTCCTGCATACATATCCCTTTCTTCTATACATTCAATTACTTTTCAGTAAGCAAGGTTGGCATAAGTTGCAGTGAACTGAAGAAGTCAGTATCACATGTTATGTAAGGCTTATAGGCATTCATTTAGATAGCAACAGTAAATGAACCACTCACACAAGGAAAACTCAATCTCATGGCCCAATTTAAGTTCTTTAAACTACCATGCTCAAAGTTCTCTTATTACATACCTAAGTCGAAGGGCTCAGCCACTTCATTTATTTCTGTTTCCCTAGACACCCAGATTAATGCAATATATGCATGTTTTAAGAGCCCAATTAATGCCATCTTGTTTTTCTTATATGAGTGATCATTCAAATGAGTAATTAAAGCTGCTGAGGACAGTAATAATATTTTTATCATTGATAAAGTTATTATTGAGAATATGTATTTCTTTTTCTGGGTGAGAAAAGACTGCATAATACAGAGCTTCAGGATTAGATTCCATAAATTCTGTGGTCAGCAAATTCTTATGGAAAAGATAAAGAACGACAAACCAGACTGATTATGCCCAGTTTCTCCTTCCAACCTCACTCTGCAGGCAGTTAGACATTGTAACCCCAACCTTCACTCCCAGGGAGATAGCATGTAATGAACAAGGCAGAAATCTTTGATTAATAAAGGTCTCTTTATACTACATCAGGTATAAAGACATCAAGAACAAGATGGTACATTTTCCAGAAAACCAAACAAAACAAAGGGAAAAATGGTTGGAATGTTTAGGGGGTAAAATAAGACACTAGTCACTTAATTCAATCTTATAAACCTCCAGCTTGCTAAAACTTTCTATTTCCAATCCTCAGTAGTCAATTTGAAAGAAATATTAATTGGTGATTTTAAACTAATGGAAACAGTATCATAACCTTGCACACAAATGATGTTCCTGCTGACAGAAAGACTCACCAGAGATTTTGTAAACAAATTATTGTTTGGATTCCTGTATCTATGCATCTGTCTTAGATGAGTCTATTAGTCAATTGTAAATTTTTTTAATAAAGTGGAATCTATTATTTATCTTTGAAATTTTGGCAGGCATAACTAATTTAATTTTGCAATTAAATTTTATATTCAACTAATTATGTTTTCTAACTTTATCCTAATTATTTTATATAATACATATCAAATTCTAACTTATCTAAGCAAATACTTTCTAACATTTTACATAAACATTCTGCCCTTTAGATGTCTACATTAAAATATCAAGAGGGTTTGTCTTATTCTGACTGACTTATTCCTCTTAACATAATACCCTCTAGATCCATTCATGTTGTCACAAATGATAGAATTTCAAAAGACAAATACCATATGACTTGAGTTACATGTGGAATTTAGAAAACAAAATAAATTGGTCTTGGCCAGTTTGCCGATCAAGGTTCACATAAGAATTGACCATCTGCTTTTCTTCCCCTCCCTCTCATCCTTCTCTCTCCCTTCCCTTCAGACAGTGGCTCAGTTGGTTTGAGTGTCGGCTCTAGATGGGGTTGCTAGGTGAATCCTGGTGGGGTCACATGCAACAGTCAGTCTATCTTTCCTCCTTTCACTTAAAAAAAAATCACCAAAGAAAACAAAACAAAAACCAACACATAGATAGATATAGAGAACATATTGATATTGATGGTTGCCAGAGAGGAAGGGTTAAGGGTTGGCAATAAAAAGGAAAGATGATTAAGAAATAAAAACTTTCAGTTATAAAATAAGTAACAGGGATGTAAAGCACAGCATAGAAAATTAAGTAAATATTGTAATAACTATTACAGTGATGGATGGCTAATAGACTAATTGTGATGCTTACTTTGTAAAGTATATAAATGTTAAATCACTATGTTGTATAACTGAAACTAACATAATATATTTCAACTATAATTAAAATTAATTAATTAATTAAAAAAACATCATGGGGAACTAGGACACATCTTATATCTCATTTTTCTTGCTGGCTTGGTCATTCATAAACAGATTAGATGATAGATAGATAGATGATAGATAGATAATAGGTGATAGATACTATATATGGACATCTGTGTCTTCTCAGTTAAATTCTAAATTTATTACTAACTTATCAAGGAACATTTTATCTTATTTGTTCTAAAGCTACTTTGGAAGTTGAATTTGGTTGAGTTAAATCTTAATTTGAAGTCTGACAATAACTTGGTATATAAATTTCAACAAATTATTTAATTTCCTGAATTCCATCTTTTTCCCAACTATTATAATTTCTCAGCTCATTGCAATTACAATTCCATATGGATATATTGCTAATAAGCAGGTCATTTCTGTAGTGAAGCTCTGGGATTTAAAGCAATGGATCATGGTTTTGAGTCATACAGCCAGGATAAATTTAATAACACTTTCTAATATTGTTTTATTATTTAAAAAATAATACTATACATGATATCAACTTCTTCCAAGAATTAGAGTAAGAAGCAAATAAAATAAAATTAAATTAAATCATTTTTGTACCTGCAGATCATTGTTTAATTGTAAAATACTGTTCTAATTTCAAGAAATAACATCTATATTTCAAAGGGGATATTCAAGATACATTATTATATGACTTGGTGAGTAAGATTAAAAATTTTTAGCCATAATTTTTACTTAAGCCCATCAAAAGAATTTATAATACTTATTTAGTGACTAAAATTGGTATTATATATATATTGGTATTATTATTTTCTCACCTTTGTTTCTAATGGAATATAGTCTTTGTTCTACCAAGGCTGTTCCTCTGTCCTCTTTACCAGCTATGGATTTGAAAATTAGCAGAGTGCCATGGCACTATTCAAAAGACTGCATCTCAATTGTATACTTTTGTGTATCTAAACATTTTTGATATGACACATAATTTATAAATACTGGAAGCCCCAACATTTTCATCTATTTCTATAATAAAAAATATAATTCTGAAAAAAATAATAAGGTAAATATATTTTCTCAAAGATACTCATAGTTGCACATAAATATTGTATTGTCGGTATATACTTAAATGTAATATTTTTATATAAAAAGCTAATATTAAATTAAGGTGTTAGAATTAATACTTTTTAGATTAAAATATTATTATAATAAAGGAAATAATATATTTCTGCTTTATTGTCATTATGGATTAAAAATACACATTTACCCAAGTACATATGGTCAATTAATTTATGACCAAGAATGCAAGAATATCCAATGGGGAAAGTACTGTCTTGTCAATAAATAGTGTCAGGAAAATTAGACAACCTTATGTAAAAGAATGAAACTGGGCCACTATATAAACTATAAAAGAAATGAATTCAAATAGGTTGAAGAGTTACTATAAGACCTGAAACCATAAAACTCCTAGAAAAAAAACAGGTGGCAAATCTCTTGACATAGATCGTAGTGATAATATTTTTGAATGTGATAACAAAAACAAGCCAACAAACAAACAAAAATTAAAAAATGAACATCAAACTAAAACATCTCAGCATAGCAAAATAAATGATCAGCAAAATAAAGACAACCTCTTGAATGGAAGAATACATTTGCAAATTATATATCTGATAAGAATTTAATATCCAGAACATATAACAAACTCACATAACGCAATAGCAAAACAAAACAAAACAAACAAAAAAATCCCCAAAATTCTCAACTATCAGATCAAAAATGAAAAGATGTGATAGACATTTTTCTAGAGAAGACATACAAAGAGCCACCAGGTACATGAAAAGATGCTCAATGTCATTAATCATCTGGAAAATGCAAATCAAAACTATAATGAGATATCTTCTCACACCTGTTAGAATGACTTTATAAAAAAAGGTAAGAAATAATAAGTGTTGCCAAGGATGTGGAGAAAAAGGAACCTTATTGCATTGTTAGTAGAGATGTAAATTGCTATAGCCACTATGAAAAACACTGGCAAATTTTCAAAAAATTAAAAATAGAACTACCATATGATTTAGATATACCAACCACCTCTGGGTAATTATATAGAGAAAAGAAAAATACTAACCAAACAATATGCTCTAGTCTAGATCGACCACTACACTAATCAAAATGTGTGCCCTGGAGGACTAAAGGAATTGTATTGTCTTTACCAGATACCAGATACTATTTTTAATATTCAAAGAACTCCCCAGAATTGGCTAGGATTCAGATCATGAAAGAAGTTATGTATTCCTTTCCTCATTGAACTAAAGCTACTTAGCCAAATTGAAGTTGCATACTTAGTGTGGTATAAGTATTAATTGAACACCCACATACTTAATTCATATAATTACTCTTCAGAACATATCATTCAGGTATTCTCAATCAATCTTAAATATTAGAAAATTAAAACTGAGAATTTTTAACTTGATAAACTAGAGCAGATAGTATGTGATAAACAGGTCTAAGACTACATTTAGTTCTAAACTTCCTGCTGATTTTCCAATAAAAAGAGCTCATGTAAGGCCAGTAGCCACAGCCACCATCACAGCTGTCTGGCCCATGCAGGTTCGCATTAGATTCGGACAGATGGTAATGAAACAATGGAGCCAAGAACTGGTGGGCCATTACCTTTAATCCTAGCTTGCACCTGGAGGGCAAGTAAACACAACTAGGCTCCAAAACCCATTCATTCAGTGCTCCCAAAGCTACTGACTTATCCAAGTGCTCTAGAATCAAAGGTTTCTAGCTTATTAGCATTATTCACCTCTGTTCCCCAACTTCTCTCCGCACAAACTGGCTTCTCCTTCAGCATTCTGCCATTTTGACTGCCTCTCCTCTCCTCCAAGTGGCCTTTCTCTGCTCTCCTCTAGCATGTGCTCCTCCTAGAACATAATCACTCTTCTCCAGAACAACGTGATCTCTCTTCCTTTTAAAACCTTTTGGCGTGAAAGCCCTCCCCCAACACATATTAATATAATCAAGCCTATCTCAAGCAAGAAGGGCAACTAATATCCCCTGGGCAATGCGCTTCCACATGGGCAGCGCCATCTTTAACAAAGTGAGCATAATATATTTTATCTGCCCAACAGCTCTCAAATGTAAATCTTTCAATCATTTCCCCTTCTTTTAGTATTTAAGACTAGGTAGTCATTTTTTTTTAACTTCCATTTCACCTAAAAATCAGACTCTGAAATTATACAATCTCCTTGACAACATCTCTTACTCCTTCACTCGTTTCCTAGATTAAAAATAACTAAATAGAACCATCCTGTCACTTCTCAGATCAAACCACATATATGGATTTTTTTTTGTCTGTTTGTTTGAAATGTTTATTGATTTCATAGAGAAAGGAAGGGAGAGAGAGACAGAGACAAAAACTGTTCCTCTATGTGCCCTGACCAGGGATTGAGTCAGCAACCTCTGTGCTTCACGATGATGCTCTAGTCAACTGAGCTATCTCACCAGGGTACTTATATATCAATAGATCTTTCTTGTCAGAATAGAAATGCTTCTGTCCCATTGTCCATCTAAGTTCAACCCACATCTGACTGCTTATCCTTTCTCAAAATTGCTGTTCCTTCATCTAAGTAATTGTTAAACATTAGTTTCTCTACAATAAATTAAAGGGCTGGGAAAATATTAAAAAAAATATTTGATTCATTCTGGTTGATGCATTTAATATTTTTATTCAGATTCTAATATGATCTATAGGGAGAGAAAAAGGATATTTCGTAGTTTTAATTGCCTAGAAATATATATTTTTAACTGACATCAATTTTTCCTTGGTGATATTTTATTCTGTCTTTGTTCTTTATTATTTCATATATTATGACATGTTGTATCAAGGAAATAATGTTGGAGCTTTAAAGATCATAAATGGATGATGGTACTTACAAGAAACCTTATAAATTTTAATAAATTACCTTTCCAAGAAGCTGTCAATAGCAAAATCTGTAGGCAATAAATTTAGCAATGTATTCTACATCTATCTACACACATACATATAATTTAATTTATAATTATTCATTTATAAACAAAAATATTAATGTTACTAAATACTACTGTTTAAGGATAGTTTACTAAAGATATTTTATTTACATTTAAAGTAAAATTATAAGCAGTGTTTTTTTTCTGTATGTATAAAACACTCACAAAATGTACAGGGTGTGCATAAATGTATGCATATGTACAGGAAGAAAAAAATGTGTTCTAGATAGTGTACTTGTCTGAAAGCTTAAGGCTTGCTTTCCAAATTATGTGTAACATTATAAGGCAAGGGGAAATACTGTCGTTTTAGCTATGGTGTTCACACATGCTAATGAGTACATACTCTGGCATAAATGTGTTTAGAAATGTACTGTGTCAAAAAGATTGATCTCCATAATAGTTAATGAATCTGAAACGAAGAATAGAAGATACAATGTTATGGATTCAATTTTATTGCATAGAATCATATTTGCTCTTGGCAAAGCAGCTTGTTTATTGGTGCTCATTATAGCTGATACAGTAATGTAAACTACTTCCATCTAGAAATAAAGGTTATCAAAGATCAAGCATAATATAGGCATGAGGAGTTTTCACAACACTTCAACATGCTTTTATTACTGACTATAATACAGCAATACATGTAGTGTAAGTATTACCATTACAATTATATTACTGACACCTTACCTGTAGTTTTAGTGTCAAAAGAAATTATATTTAGTCAAGCTTGGATAATAGTGCTACTAAAAGCAGTATTGAAAAATCGAAACTGAATGCATGGTAAATATTTGAAAACACATAGGACAGATTTGTTATTCAGATTGAATACAATTATCCATAGTACTAATGAAAAGAAAACACAAAACAATATGACATACTAGAGACTGCTACTGCTTTAATCTCAAATTGCTGGGAATGCTGTTAGCTTTTATAAAGAATCACGGGCAGGAGATGGCAGACTGCTATACTAACTATCATGGTCTACAAATTTTGTAGGTTGAAATTTATTTCTTTTTTAGACAGATAACTTCATTATACATTACATGGAAGCCATACTTCAAAAAAGTTTGGAAGTTATAAGTAATCTTAAGATAAATTGTTCATTAAGCATATTTAATAAATAGTGTTCTAAAATTAAACAAACATCTTAAATTTTACTAAGAAAAGTAGTGCTTTGAGGTTACTTTAAAAGACCTATTTTCCTTTCTGCCCCAATAGTATCAAAATGTATAAATAAACTAGTATATGTAAGGTAAAATATGAATATCTTGCCAAAACATGAAATGATATTTGTTGAATGAATGAATATCTGCTGTTGTTTTCAACATCAAGTTAATGAAATATTCTCAGACTTTATACATGGTATGAAGATTCTTTTACTCATTATTTTCAAACACTCATGAAGAAAAAAATATTTTTGACTAGCATTCTTGATATGGTTTCCAGCTATCTACTAAAATACCTATGAAACAAAAGAAAAGATATACTTAAAAATAACAGGGATCCTTCAAAGGACATATTTTTAAAACGTTATGTAGGCCTTAGTCAGTTAGCTCAGTCACTTAAGAGCATTGTAACAAAATGACAAGGTTGTGGGTTCAATGCCTGATAAGAGTACATCTGGAAAGCAACCAATGAATTCATGACTGAGTGGAAAAACAAATGAATATTTTCCTTCCCCTCCCCCTTTCTCTCCCTTCCTCTCTCTGTTTTTCTAAATATCAATCAATAAATACAAAAAATTAAGCCCTTGCCTAAGAGGTCAGTTGGTTGGAGTGCTGTGCCAGAGCACAGTTGCTGGTTCAACTCTCTGGTCAGGGCACATACAGGAGCAGCTGGATGTTCCTGTCTCTCTTTCCTTGCTTCTCTAAAAAAATTGTTTAAATTTTACTAGCTAAGGCCCTGGCTGGTTGGCTCAGTGGTAGAGCGTCATCCTGGTGTGTGGATGTACTGGGTTCAATTCCCAGTCAGGGCACACAGGAGAAGTGCCCATCTTCTTCTCTACCCTTCCCCCTCTTCTTTCTCTCTATCTCTCTCTTCCCCTCCCACAGCCAAGGCTCCATTGGAGCAAAGATGGCCTGGGCGCTGAGAATGGATCCATGGCCTCTGCCTCAGGCACTAAATGGCTCTGGTTGCAATGGAGCATAGCCCCAGATGGGCAGAGCATCGCCCTTGGTGGACATGCTGGGTGGATCCTGGTTGGGTGCATGCGGGAGTCTGTCTGACTGCCTCCCTGCTTCTAACTTAGGAAAAATACAAAAAACAAACAAAAAAACAAAAAAAAACCTGAAAAAAAATTTTACTAGCTAAATTAGTGACTGCAGTAGAAGAGAAATATGTAGATGTGCCAAATATGCTTAGCCATAGGTGGCATTAATGTTTAATAAATATGTAATTATTTTTTATACATCCACTTTAAAAAACTCAAATAAAGATTATATATGTTATAACTAAGGTGCCAATTTACAATAATCAAAAAAAATTCAAGACTGAATTATCATCTTGTCAATTAATCTATATGTCAAAAAATAATTTTGGGAAGTTTATATTCAACCTATATTATTGTTGGTTTAATTTCTATCACACAGTGTTAATTGGGCTACACTCCTCATTGAATAAATGAGAGTAATGATACTGGTGTATAAAACATAGACCTTTTAAGCAAAAGCCAACTAAATGAAGTTTTCATTGTTTAAGAATAATTAAAGAAATAAAAAAAATAAGGTGACATTGAAGAAAAATACTACAGAAAAAAAAAGATTTTACCATGCTTCCAACTTAGGGGGAGACATATCTTAAAATATGATTTTACATGTTGCAAAAACAAAATTTGATAAAAGTGCAATAAAAAAGAAGGAGGTCCTTGCCGGTTGGCTCAGCGGTAGAGCGCCGGCCTGGCGTGCGGGGGACCAGGGTTCGATTCCCGGCCAGGGCACATAGTAGAAGCGCCCATTTGCTTCTCCACCCCCTCCCCTCCTTCCTCTCTGTCTCTCGCTTCCCCTCCCGCAACCAAGGCTCCATTGGAGCAAAGATGGCCCGGGCGCTGGGGATGGCTCCTTGGCCTCTGCCCCAGGCGCTAGAGTGTCTCTGGTCGCGGCAGAGCGACACCTGGGAGGGGCAGAGCATCGCCCCCTGGTGGGCAGAGCGTTGCCCCTGGTAGGCATGCCGGGTGGATCCTGGTCGGTCGCATGCGGGAGTCTGTCTGACTGTCTCTCCCCATTTCCAGCTTTAGGAAAAAAAAAAAAAAAAAGAAGGAAACATTTATGGTTCTGTACCAAAGAGTTCCTTTAAAGAGAAAAGTGATTACTGAAATATAAAACAAAAGAAAAACAAAAAGAAAAGAGAATGCTGAATGTTAGGTTAAAAAGAAGCTGTTTGAACTAAATAAAGACTGCAAATTAACATCACATTAGAGGAAGTAGGAAGCAGTAATGAAAAAGAGAAAATTTAATGCTGATGTAAAAAATAAATCAAGAGAAATTGACAAAATTAATACTTCATTATACACATACACAGAGATATTCTTAAAAACCATCAAAAATTTAATCAGGCAGATATCATGATATGTGCATTAAGGAATATTATGCTGGCAGAATGTGAAAAGTGAATTTGATAGTAGCCTTATTAGTGAGTACTAGTAACTAATAGTCCTGATGTAACTTTTGTGTAAAATTACAAGGCCTGATTGTGTGGGAGAGGAATCAATGATAGTGATGGTACAAAGAAAATGCAAATATTGAAGAGATAAAAATCTAGATTTGCTGAGAAACTTGAAAATGGGGATTTAGAAAGAAGGTTGGAAAACTTAAAATTTCTCTCACATTTGCTTCCTGTAAATTCTGTTATTTTCCACTGAGAACTAAAAATTAGGAAGATAAATACATTTTTATGGGTGGGAAAGGGGAGAAGGCTGGAGATATTATGACTTTATTTACATATTAATTTTGAGATGTAGAGAGATGTAAAGTAGGCATTTAACATGTACGTATTGAGTAAGGAAGAAGAATTTGATTATTAGTGTCACAGTTAAAGACTGTCATTTAAGTAATAAGAATAATTCAGCAGGGATAAGGTACACAGGCAAGTTCATAATTGATGGGTCTTAGCATATTGTTCTGGGAAAAGTTCCCAGAACATCCTGAAAATGTCTAGCTTTTGCCTCATGGAAGCCTGGTAAAACGTAGTATCTAGAGATTAGGACACTGTCTACCACAGCGCTTTTACCCCTGCACCGCACAGTCTAAACTAATACATAGATGTGGACATCATCAGACAGAAGCAACTGAAAAGAATAATCAAAGAAGTAATGTCCAAGGGGCCAGAAAGTAGAGATTAGTCAGTTACATTAACTAAAAAGTAATTTATGTTAGCACTACCAAGTGATTGCTAACTGTGGTAGAAACTTTGTCTGTTATGAATCTAAAATTCCGATTAAAGCATTTTGAAAAGGTGGAGATACATGATCATTAAGAATGAGCTCTTCATTTGAGCATCCTGGTCAGAAATGAGAGGTGTGAGACCTGAGATGTATTACCAGTATTAAGAGAAGAGGAGGCTGTAGTATGCATGTAAGTGGAAGAGAGTAAAGAGTAATTAGTTTGTGGTATGAAGAAGAGAAATTCATTAGTGGAACAAAACTTTTGGAATGAGCATCAATGTGAGATTGTGCACTGGAGAAAAAATGGATTTGGAGGTTTACATGCAGATTAATGCAGAACTGGAGAAATTCCCATGTAGGAGCTTTTATTTGCTTTATAAACATATAGGTAGTGCCATGTGCTTAGAATGAATAAGAAATGATGACTAGAGAAATCCCAGGCAGAATAGTGGAAACTTGAAGTAGCGATTACAAGAAAAGAAAGAGATTGCCTATTATGAACTCATTACCTTGTCAAGCTGTGAACTTTGAAATCATGAATTTATAATGGTGTAAAATATTCTGTGCAAACTAGGAATGCCACCTGCATTTATCTGTTTCATATAAAATTAAATGTTGCTGTAAAAATCTTATGTTGTATTACATTGCATAAGTTTCTTTTCCTTATACCAGATTTACTTTAAATTTTAATGCAAGAATTGATGAGGGATTGTGTCTGGTATATTTTAAAATCTTTCCTTTGACTTAGATTTGTTCATTTTATTAACATGTTTCCTAAATCTAACCAGTTAATCTAATTTAAACAAAAGTTAGAAAGAGGAGATGGAGCCTGATCAGGCAGTGGCATAATAGAGCACATCGGACTGGAACTCAGAGAAACCAGGTTCAAAACTCTGAGGTCACTGTCTTGAGCGTGGGCTCACCAGCTTGAGCGTGAGGTCGCTGGCTTGAGTGTGGCATCATAGACATGACCCCATGGACGCTGGTTTAAGCCTAAAGGTCACTGGCTTGAATCTCAAGGTCCCCGGCTTGAGCTCAAGGTTGCTGGCTTGAGCAAGGGTCACTTGCTCTGCTGTAGTGTCCTGGTCAAGGCACATATGAGAAAGCAATTACTGAACAACTAAGGTGCCGCAACAAAGTATTGATGCTTCTCATCTCTCCCTTTCTGTCTGTCTGTGTCCCTATTTGTCACTCTTTCTGTGTCTCTCTCTGCCATAAATAAATAAATACATAAATTAAAAGGGAGTAGCAGGAGGGAAAAAAAGTGAAAGAAACATGATAAATACTGTATGTGCCTAGTTTCATTTTTTCTTCCTTGTATGTGACTTTCACTATTATTTTTATATTCAAAATAGTTCCCTGATGGCTATCAAGTGGTGGAAATGAGGATGATCTAGAGCTTTTAAGTATGTGTGTGAATTATTTAATTTTTCTCTTATATACTTCCTATTGACTTTTTTGTCATTGGGTGAAAAAATTCACTCTCTAGCATTTCTGGGCCAAAGGCAGCCAGCCCCAGTTAAGTCATATCACTTTGAGCTTGTCCTTGGACAGAGAAGAAAATAGTGCAATTCTTTAGTGAGACTGATTGATATTAGCAGTCCCTTAGATAATTCAGTCCAAAAATCTAACTTTTTTCCTCATTAAAACAGCCTTCTGGGCCACATTTATTTAAGTAACTTGCCTTTTTTTTTTTTTTCCATTTAAGTTTCCCAGGGTGGCAGATACAGAGATATAGTTTCTAGCATACTCTAGTTTTAATCTCAATGGCAGGAAAATGTTTGGAAAATGACTTAAATCTGGCATATGCTATTGTGCTGAAGCATAAAGTATTTCCTTTCCTTGAAATATTTAATAAACTACAATACCAGAATATTATTTTACCATGTTTTATATTTTTATTTTATTTTATTACTAGGCTGTTTTCCTAATACTGTACATTCTGGAGGTACCATTTATAGTTTAAAGTGTGCAAAAAATAATTAGAAGTTTTCAAACTGGGAGATAGATTAGGAAGAATCTGGAATTGCAATGAGATACCTTAAATTTTAAACGAATCTGATAGCTTATTTCAGATAGTGATGTTTGAGCACACATTACTCTGGAAAAACAATGCTTTTTTTTTCTAATTTAAATTTTATTTTCTTGTACTCTTACTTCAGCCTAGCATTAATTTAAAAAAATTAAACTCAAAAAAAATTTAAACTCGGCCCTGGCCGGTTGGCTCAGCGGTAGAGCGTCGGCCTGACATGCGGGGGGACCCGGGTTTGATTCCCGGCCAGGGCACACAGGAGAAGCGCCCATTTGCTTCTTCACCCTCCTTCCTCTCTGTCTCTCTCTTCCCCTCCCGCAGCCAAGGCTCCATTGGAACAAAGATGGCCCGGGCGCTGGGGATGGCTCCTTGGCCTCTGCCCCAGGCGCTAGAGTGGCTCTGGTCGTGGCAGAGCGACCCCCCCAGGGGCAGAGCATCGCCCCCTGGTGGGCAGAGCATCGCCCCTGGTGGGCGTGCCGGGTGGATCCCGGTCAGGCGCATGCGGGAGTCTGTCTGAATGTCTCTCCCCGTTTCCAGCTTCAGAAAAATACAAAAAAAAAAATAAAATAAACTCTTTTTTAAAAAATTGTACTTATTCATTTTTAAAGAGAGAGAGAAAAAAACCCCATCAACTTGTTCCACTCATTCATGCCATCATTTGATTTTTGTATGTACCCTGACTGGGAATCAAACCTGCAACTTTGGCATGTCTGGATGACGCTATAACTAACTGAACCAGAGCCAAAAAATCCTTTGTTTCTGAAAATTGTTATAAACAATAAGGCAGAGGAGACCAAAAAATTTTATATATATATATATATATATATATGCTCTCAAAGAAATCTTGTATTTTGTATTTTTAAAAAATAAAAAAAGTCTGAAATGTCTTTTTAATTTTTTCTTTAACTATGTGACACTTTTTCACTTCTCATACTTATCGACTCTAGCTATCCACATTGAGCGTACCTCATATCTGCAGCTACTTTGATAATAGTCTATGCTTATGTTTTCATTATTTTCCTAAGTTTAATTTGGCACCTTTGAAATAGATCAATAGAAAGCATGTACTTCTTTCTTTTTCCAGTATCTGGAACTTCATCTGTGCTTTTTTGTTTAGAGATCAATGTCTAATGACCTTATTTCACTTGAAATAGAGTATAGCTTTTATGAACTTAAACTATATCAGAATAAACTAGAATGGATCTCACTGGTTGTAGTACCTCATAGCTATAAAAGAGACTAATTTTTGTACATATGTTTACACATTATGTTTTCCTTGTTTAATCGTGGCCTTTAACAAATGTTAGAAAGTGACAAGAAAATCAAGTAATTTGTTAACTATATTTCAAAGAACATGACATATAATAATAAAACAAAAATAATTGAAATGGCAATTTTGGCTTTGTGTGCCTGTTTTTTTAGTCTGATGTTAATATAGTTACTTTGATATTCATATTGCCTGCTATATCTTTTACCACCCTTTGCTTTCAACCTATCTATGCTTTTGTTATTAAAATATTTCCATAGTAACTGACATATTGAAGCATTGCAGTTATTTTTAATTTTTCTTCTTTTTTTAAAGTGAGAGGAGGGGAGATAGACAGACTCCCACATGTGCCCTGACAAGGATCCACCTTGTAAATCCTATCTGAGGCTGATGCTCTTCCCATCTGGGGCCATGTAGGGAATCACCCATTTAACCTTAACCCTCTATGACTTGGATGGAGAAATTTTAGTTACTGTAAAAGCCTTGAGTGAATGTCTTTTGGATGCAAACACCAAGAAAGTGTGAGTGGGTGACCTTTGTGCAGACACAAAGGAATGCATGAGAAAGGGCTTTAGAAAATTACCCTAAAGTTTCTAGATTGCCCCTTCTTTGTGCTTGTTAGTTAACAAAAGTAAAGGAATGTACTGGCCAATTTAGCCCTTTCTCCAAGTCAGTAAAACTGCCATTAATCATTCTTCCCCTTGTCACCTGATCTCTCTCCCTTGTAATCCTGTTACCTCTGTTCTGCTCCTGATAATAACAGCTAAGAGAGAAGGAGATTCAGAAGGCTTCTCTTTTTGCCTCCACTGGCAGGCCTCCCCTCTCTTCCTCTTGGCATAAATTTGTGTCTTGAGTAGGTTTTTTTCCACATGACTCTGGTAGTTCTCAGCAGGCTGGAGTACTATAAGTGGTGACCCCAATGTGACATCTTATGGGGCATTCCGGTCAGGAACAGTTGCTACTCACCTTGAGGACGGGACCCACACACGTAGGTCAGAGGGAGATTTCCTTGTGGGTCAGGAGCTCACCTAGCTGCAGCATATTTATGTTAGAAATTGACAACACTTGCTCCACGCTGCTGTATAAGAGCACTACCCACAGTTCCTTAGGTTGTGAATTATGGGAGCAAGCAGGTAAAGTTTTGAAAAAGCAGTTTGAATGAGGATTAAGAGTTTCTGTTTCTCTTCTTTCAACATGTCAGAAAGTAAAAGAGAAATCTCAGCATAGTCAACCTGAACTGCCATTTACAGCCACAATGAGATTTGAGGAGACCGATAAAGAGGACAAAACACCTCTGCCTCCTCCCTTGCCTCCCAAGGAACCTTCAGCTCCCTACTACCCTCCACGTCTTCTCTCCAGGACCTGGAAGAGTTATACTCCTTCCTTAATGGAAAATTGTCTCTGAGAAAGATAATATTAGGATACCCAGATACTATTAAAGCTATAGCTCTCCCTGTTATTATACAATCCTGATTCTGATTTTCTTTAATGTTTTAGCTATAATCCTCTGAACTATCATTTTGTTTCTTTCCTATTCTTTGCCATGAAATTAGTCCCAGACTAATGGACCCTGGAGGATCTGACTACAGTATTTCCCAAATAGCTGCTGAGTATATTTTCTCGGGGAGATTTTGTTAGTTCCATCCTCCAGCGCCCCTGTAATAAAACACCCTGACTGAGATCGAGCAGCATCTTTCTGGTCTGGTTTTACAGTGAAATCTCGCATTCCTCTCTAGTTTGTCTGATTCTGGTTTCTGTTTAGTTTTTGTCTGATATTATAACAGAATGTGTAACACCCTGTCCATTCCTAAGGATAATCCCCTTAGGGTGAATTCTGACTAATTGGTTGACCTATTGGTGGCCAGGGACCACCATCAGGGCCATTCACATGCAGGTTCTCGTTGAATTCAGGCAGATGGTAAAGAAATGGTGGAGTTGGAGGATGGTGCGCCATTCTGTTTATTGGTGTCTCACCAAGACAGGCAAACCACAAGAAAAGCCAAGGGGAAAGCAGAAAACCTGCTTTTCCCAGGGAGGCCCCTGCAATGGTGATCAGGGATAGCCCCTGATCTGTCCCCATTTTATAGTGTAGAAATAAAAACCTTTAATCCAATATACAAACAAGGAAGTCTCTGATACAAAGTCACTTATCTGGGGTATGATGAGATTCCTCATGAGAGTGCACCACCCCACATCATGCAACAGTCAAGGGTGTGGGGAAAAACTTAGTCTTAAAACTAAGCCTTAGGTTATAATGACTTTGCCAGTTTACAGCCTGCCTCCCATACCCAAAGCGAGCAAACATATATGTCATATTCAAGAACTTATTTGACAAACACCTATGCCTATAAATCTATAAAAATAACACCAAATGAAAACAGCCAACATGTGGCTCTTTTAAGACCTGAATTAAGTTCTTGTATGCAAAAATTGAAAATGCCAGCTTCTAATATTGTACTAAATAAAATAGTTTCATTCCTGCATTGCTGCCTTAAAATTGAAATATGTAAGGAGCACTCATTTAAATTTAAATAGAATGAAATTCAAAACTTGTTTCTTGGTTTGAAGTCTGTGAGGTCTTGCCATGCTGTGTTCTTTGTCCTTGAAGTTGGGGGCAGTAGCAACATTGCTATTAGAATTAATCAGATTTATTAATGTGTCATGCTCATATCTCTGTACTGTAATTATCTTGTTTGTGTGTAAAACTGTCTGTAAAGCAGAGTGATGAATAATGGATGGCTGGTTTTTAATTTTGGCCTTTTTTTCAATTGGAACTACTTAACTACAAGCCTGAACAAAGAAAACTTTTGTTGGATAAATGAGACCTGAACTCATTCAGCTCCGGAGATAAGGGGCATTGTAAGGCCAGGAGCCACCATCGTGGCCATTCACATGCAGGTTCCCATTGGATTCGGGCAGACAATAAAGAAATGGTGGAGTCAGAGGATGGGGGGCCATCCTATTTATTGGTGTCTCACCAAGACAGGCAAACCACAAAAGAAGACAAGGGAAAAGCAGAAAACCAGCTCTTCCCATGAAGGGCAAGGGATCAGGGAAGCCCCTGCAATTGTGATAGCAGGAACTGTGTGTCCAAGCTCCTGGTCTGTCCCACTTTATAGTGTAGAAAACCAAAATCCCTTAATCCAATATACAAACAAGGAAGTCTCTGATACAAAGTCACTTATCCAAGGCATAATTGGATTCCTCATGAGAGTGACCACCCAGATCATACAATCAGTCAAGGGTGTGGGGAAAAGCTTAGTTCCAAAACCAAACCTTAGGCTACAACGACCTGGCCTGCTTATAGCCTGTCCCCCACACCCAATATAAGTCACAAGCGAGCAAACATATATATAATATTTACAAACTTATTTGACCAACATTCCACCCCTTTTGCTCGCTTTACAATCTAAACCACAGGCATCTTCCATGATGGTCACTGTGCAAGGAGTAGGATACATTGCATAAACAGAAATAGTACCAACTACAGCAATAAGATTAACAGATCAAAAACTATGGGCTAAATGAGAGAGCTGTCAGTGGCACCAAGAGAGGCAAATCTTTTCCCTCTGGCAGAATACAGGCCAGAGTTTTGTCTGCAGACAGCACTGTAGCTGGCACCAGAGGCCGCCCTGAGTGGGCATACCAAACCTTATTGGCCAATACACCAGCATCTGCTGGTTCTATGTGTAGTAAAATAGGGGAACTCATTATTGGCCATGAAGAAATTACAAAGGTGCCCTTCAAAATGCTGTCCCCTTGAGCACTCAAGGGATAATACACTTCTACCTTAGGTGGCCAGGTGCTGGTTGCCCAAGGAGTTAACTGGAGGTCCACCTCTAACCCCTTTCCCCATGGTGCCAACAAGGCACCCATCTCAGATGGGGGGCCTGTACAGTCCAGGGCCAAGTCCATTGAAGCCGTTGTCCTTTAAGAAGGGCTGTTGGAGCAGGCAAGAGCACGTTGCCTTGCTGTCTGAAACCTGGCTTGAGTAAAATGTCCTTGGTGCGTATCTGCAACTGAATAGGGGCAGCTGTCCGATGCAGGAGGGCCTCTACTGGAGCTGGGTTTCCCCGTCGAGGTTGCTCATTCAAAATCTGAAGTACTGTCCATAAGCGGCGTGTCCATCCAGTAAGAGAGCCGGTGCCCCCCTCCTGTCGCAGTCCCTGCTTTAAGAGTCCATTATACCGCTCAATGATACCAGCAGCCTGGGGGTGGTAGGGAACATGGTACTTCCAGTCCACCCCCAGCCTTTGAGCCCATTGCCTCACCGTTGAACCAGGGAAGTGGTACCATTGTCACTTTCAAGCACCAGCGGTCGCCTGTATGCAGCACTCAGGCAGTCCAGAGCCTGTATGACTGCCCTCTGGTCAGGGTTACGAGCGGGGTAAGCAGCAAGCAGCCCGGTGGCAGTATCTACACAAGTGACTGCATACTGGTACCCTTCTGACTTTGGTAAGGGTCCAATGATGTCTATCTGCCACCGTGTCAGTGGGACATGACCCCTCTGGATTTGTCCAGGTGACACCAGTGGTCTCCGAGGGTGTTCCTTGGAACATACTGCACATTGCTCACAGGCTGCAAGTACCTCTACATAGGACACAGGCAAGTTCCAAGCCTTAACCGTAGCCCACATAGTTTTCTGTCCTGCATGGAGCAGGCGCCGGTGGAGCCACTGTGCCACATCACCTGCAGGTGCAGTCTCCAACCATCGCACCCTTGCCAACATATCTGCCTCATCATTCCCAGGATGGGCTAGAGGGGCATGCCCTGTGACATGATATACTCTCACCTGCTTCTGCTGTCCTATTTCCCATAAGTCCTGCCACATGGCCTGACCCCATAATGGACGGTGCATTACCATCCACTGGTTAATGTGCCAAGTAGCAATCCAAAGGGTCAGTCCACGATAGACAGCCCAACTGTCAGTACAGATCACCAGAGGTGAAGGTTCATTATGGGCAACTAGCCAAACAGCTCTTAATTCTGACCATTGGCTGCTTTGGCCTGTACCTGTGTCCATCCAAATAGTCTCAGTGGCCGGATGGAAGGCGATAGCCTTCCATTTGGCAGGTTGGCCCCTGCTGGAACCATCAGTATACCAGGCATCTTCGGGGATGGGCACCCGCCCCTCCTGGTAGGGACTGACCTCAGGTTCTGCCTCTTGAGCCCCAGTTGCACCTGACTCTAAGGTCGCATAGGTGACTGGACCCAAGACTTCCTGTAGTTCTGCCCTCAATGGGCTGGTGCTAAGAGCATAGCGTTGTTGCAGATAGGCACCCCACTTGGCCAGGGTAGACATTTGGGCCATACCACTACGTGGTTTAGTTGCCCAATCTCTCACCCATCCAGCTATAGGGTATGTTGTTTTGACTGTAACTGGTGTTGTGGTTGTAATACTCTCAGTTGCCAGGAGGGCAGCATACACAGCTGCCAGCTGCTTCTCTACTAATGAGTAACGAACTTCAGCACCTTTCCACAATTGGGACCAAAATCCAATAGGTTGCCGTAGGCGCTCTGTCCGCTGCCACAAGCCCCATCCAAACCCCTCCGAGGTTACATGAACATCCAGCTCACAGGGCCTGGCAGGATCAAACACATTCAAGGCCTGTGCCACCTTGACAGCTCTCTTAGCAGCTGCAAATGAACCTTGCGCCTGCTCAGTCCAATCCCAGCGAACCCCCTTTCGAATAAGGTTGTACAAGGGGCGTAGTAACTGAGCCAAATGCGGTATAAATGCTCGCCAATACCCCAAAAAACCTAAGAATTCCTGTAACTGTTTTACCGTAGTGGGCACGGGGTATGCTTGAATCTTATCTATAACTGCGTCAGGGATAACTTTTGTCTTACCCGATCAGACAACTCCCAAGAATTTAACAGATAACCCAGGTCCTTGTAATTTGTTCTCGTTAACTGCCCAGCCACATGCTTTCAAATGGGATATCAGGGTAGGGACTGCTTGCTCCAATTCTGAAAGAGAATCACTAGTTAGCATAATATCATCAATATAATGGTACATGCGGACTACCTCTGGCTGTTTCCATTTAGCCAGGTCAGCAGCCACCAGCCCATGGCACAAGGTGGGGCTATGCAAATAGCCCTGGGGTAACACTGTAAAAGTCCATTGTCTCCCTTCCCAACTGAAGGCAAATTGGTCTTGACTCTCTGCGGCTATATCAATAGAGAAAAAAGCATTGGCCAAGTCTGCCACAAAGTGGTATGTCCCCAACTCATGGCTTAGCCGATCCATCATGTTAGCTATAGAGGGAACAGCAGCGTGCAAAGGGGGAACAACTTTATTAAGTTCCCTTTAATCTACGTCATTCTCCAGGTTCCATCTGCTTTGCGCACAGGCCATACTGGGGAGTTGTAAGGACTGTGTGCTGGCCGGATGATCCCCACCTTTTCTAGTTCAAGGATTGTCCCTGTGACTTCTTCATACCCACCTGGCAGGCGGCACTGCTTGATGTTAGTCACACGCCGAGGGACGGGTAATTGCAAAGGGGAATGTGATGCATGTCCCCGCAATACTGCCTTCACAACCCTGATCCACAGCCGGAACTCCCCAGCTATAGTTTCCAAACCAGTCCTTGCAAGACATCTACCCCCAAAATATATTCAGGAAAAGGAGATACATACACCTTATATGGCTTAGGAGGCAGTCTCCCTATCCCCAATGGAATAGTTATTGGCTTCACTTGAACAGTTTGGCCCCCATAACCGTCAATGGCCACTGGGGTCCTAGCAAACCGCTCTGGGTTTCCATAGAGAAGGGAATATTCTGCACCTGTATCCACCAAGGCCAACACCTGTTGTACATTGGAAGGGGACCAGTGGATAGCCAGTTCCACATGTGGCCTCCGGTCCCCACCCATCCCCATTAGACGGGTCCCTCGGCCTTTTTCCTATTCAAACTGGTACAATGGGTCTTGGGAGTTCCCCTCTCCCTCGGCCATCTCTATCATATAATCTTGTAACCGAGCTGTGCGCACACCAAACGTTTTATTGGTAGCTGCTGGGGCCTTTCGTCTCAGTGGCTGGAACTTCTGTTCTGGTTTAAGCTGTTGCCAAAGCTCCAAAAGAATTTTATTAGACTGGCCATCCAATTTCCCCTTATCTGCTCCAGCCGCAATCAAGTCTACCCACATCTGCGTTCGGGTAACCTTTACAGGCCCGTTTCCCTTGTTAGTTGGGGGGGAAACATAGGCAGCAGCCCTCACTGCTTTATGATCCCGAGCGGCCTCCAGCTCTCCCAAATCTGCTACCATCTGTGTAATTGCATTGATGGGCTGCCCCACATAGGGGCCCAAGATAGCCACAAGTGACCCAAAAAGGGCTGACGGGGTGCTAGCAAGGACAAATTCCCTCATTTTGGCCATAAACACTTCCTCGTCTGGCCCACGAGACCCAGGTTTGAAAACAGCATTCTTCATACCTAGTTCTCGAAGGACCTTTACTAATTCACTGTAGCACTGCCACCGACTCATTGCCCCCGGCAGTTCTCCAGCATTCTGCCAGACCATACGAATGGCAGCCATCACCCATACTAATAGGGTATGGTCTCCTGGGTTGCCATGGCAGTTCTGAAGACGCTGCCTCAAGGAAGAGTGTGTGGTAATGGCGGCCAATTTCTCCATCTCTGTTCCGGAGAGCATGATGCCATCCACCCCTATATCCCATAATCGTAGTAACCAGGCTACCAGGGATTCAGTAGGTTTCTGCCTAAATTGTGCCCCCAACTCCATCAGCTCTGCCTGGGTATAGGGCCGGACCACAGAGTGTTCCATTACCTGGGCAGGAGGCTGTGGCTGCCCCTGAGGGACTCTTTGTTGCTGGGTTTTTACCTTCTTGGCAACAACTGGTCAGGCTCTCAGTGTGCGTATGGCAGCTTCAGCCTGAGCCTTCTCATCCTCAGAAGAGGAGTCGCAAGCGCCTGCTCCTGCTGACTCAAAGCCAATCCACCGGCACGGATGCTGCTGCTCCTTTGGTGACTGTTTAGGCTCCTGTGGCTGCTGGCTTTTGGCCAGAAGCTGAGACTCGAGCTCTTGAATCTGCAGTTGTTTCTCCAACAACTGCTGGTGAAAACGTTCAGCTTCCAGGGTAAACTGCAATTCGCGAACCCGTAATTCCTTCTCCAGTGCTCGCTCCAATTACAGCCTTTTCTGCTGTTCTATTTGCAATTCATACTGAAGCTTTTGACCTCAGGCAGTTTCCTCTTGAGTAAAAAACATGTAGCCCATGGCCCCTAAAAGGACAGCCATGGGGAGCCAGAGCAGCAACCAGTACTCTATCCCACCCATCAAGGGTGGTGGCTCCATACCAATCTCTGAATCCTGCCGGAAACTACGCCAGTTGTAAGGCCAGGAGCCGCCATCGTGGCCATTCACATGCAGGTTCCCATTGGATTCGGGCAGACGATAAAGAAATGGCGGAGTCAGAGGATGGGGGGCCATCCTATTTATTGGTGTCTCACCAAGACAGGCAAACCACAAAAGAAGACAAGGGAAAAGCAGAAAACCAGCTCTTCCCATGAAGGGCAAGGGATCAGGGAAGCCCCTGTAATTATGATAGCAGAAACTGTGTGTCCAAGCTCCTGGTCTGTCCCACTTTATAGTGTAGAAAACCAAAATCCCTTAATCCAATATACAAACAAGGAAGTCTCTGATACAAAGTCACCCATCTGAGGCATGATGGGATTGCACCACCCCACATCAAAAAGGGTGGGAAAGGCTTAGTCCTAAAACCAAGCCCCAGGCTACAAGGATCCTGCCTGCCCACAGCCCTCCCCCAACACACAGTAATATCACCTGGGTGACAAGCTTCCATGTGGGCAGCACCATCTTTAACAAAGTGAGCATAATATATTCTATCTGCCCAACAGGGCACTTCCTCCCTCCAGCCAGAATCTCTAGTATTCTTGGGTGACTAAGAAACTCTGTAGGTGTCAAGAGGGCATCCCTCTTGATGTGTAGGTTGCCTCACAGGGACTTCCAAATTCAACTGTAATTTAAAAAATGACTTGTCCGGGGATGAGCATATAAAGGCTGGTTACCTAGTGCTCTGAGTCCTCATGGCTGTGTTAGACAGCCAGGGAGAGAAACCGAGACACATAAGAGGGTTTGAGATGACTTGGGAGGTAAAATTCCCTTGGAGCTCAACCCACAAGCAGCACACTTGAACCCACTAATAATATTACTAGGAATTTGTTCAGACTCTACAGATATACAAAGAAAACTGTAACATGGGAAATAGTACCTTTAAGGCTGACAAGCCCCAAGGACACCAGCCACCCATTAATAATACTGCTTGCTGGTTAACTTGCAAGTACCTACTGAGATGGAAAAATTTCAGCTTGAAGTGGCCAAAAGTGGTGACCTTGTGATCCTGCCTAAGGGATATTTTTCTGCACACTCAATTAGAAAATACTAGCTCCAAAGTTAATATTAAATGAACGTCAAACAGACATTGATTGGAAATAGAAGCTTCTGGGAGAAGCATAGAGATTCTTTGGAAAAAATTTTTTAGAGACTGTCTCTGAATTAATGAAGGCCTTTAAAGTTATTGAATGCTAATGTCGCATTGCTCTTCTGCAGCTTCTCCACTATTTGTTATCTAAGATTTCTTGTCCAGACTCCCCTTCTCTGCTTCCTTTCTCTTCCATCTTTGCCTCCTCTACTACCACACTCTACTGACTTAGGAGAAAATAAAATAAGAATTCAGACAAGAATAATTTAGGAATTCTTGCAACTCCATTTGAAGAAAAGCTGGTTTCAGGTAAAAAGGAACCAGCAATTATGTATGTTCCTTAAAATAGAATTAATCTAAATGAAAGATTTCTTCAATTTTATCTAGTATTTAACTATTGGAACATTTCATCCTGGCTATTCTGACCTATTCCAAATAATATATTTACTGTTTTCTAGGAGCCAAACAACAGAATTTACTTAGCTCAAACTTTTACAGCAATGATGACCGGGTCATCCTGTTTTAACTGTGGGAAGCCTAGCCCTAGGCTCAGGATTGTAAAGCACCCAAGTAGGAGTCTTTTATTATAAAAAGCCAGGTCACCTTAAAATTATAGGAAGCTGAAATGAAATATAAAAATATATATGTATTAAGCTCATAATTGTACCAATGACTATAGAAGGACATTTTCCTTTCCCCTTACTAACAATTTAGAAGAAATTAAAATTACCACTACAAAGGAAAATTCCAAAGGCCCTTATAACTACTGGGGGCTACTTTATCTATTCTTAACTCTACCCAACTAAGTTACATCCTACTTCAGAGTAAAGCTTATGTATAAATGGTAGGAATGTATAATCAACCAATGATTTCCCACATATCTTTCAAAAGAATAAAATGTATTTAAAAATAAATCAAATTCTGCACCAATTGGGAAAATAATAATTTTTTTAAAATTCCATGAAAGGAAAATAATCTTGAAACTAAAGGTTTGTTGCAGGACATTCTAATACAACTTTGGGCCTTTCTCAGAACAGATATTGTCAAGATTTGCCAGTATCCTTTAAGATCTGATGCACTAGTAACTGAAATTAAGACCATTATACTAGATTACTTAAAAAAGCATTTATAATTCTATGTACAAGCCCTTGTAATTCTAGCTTTCCAGTAAAATAGATTTACACAAAATCTCAAAGCTATAAATAAGATAGTTATTCCCAGACATCTTGTGGTTCCAAATACATATAATATATTACCAGTTATTCATGTGGATTGACTATTTTTCAATAATAATAATTAAGTCATGTAATGCCTGTTTGAGCATGTATGTAAAATAAAAGGACAGGAATACCTCATTGCTTTCACCTTGGAAGGTTACATATTTAGTTACATAGTAATGCCCCAGGGATATATGGAGAGTCTCACCTATTGTTTTAAATACTTGTTGGGCAGATAAAATATATTTTGCTCACTTTGTTAAAGATGGCGCTGCCCACATGGAAGCCCACCACCCAGATTTTGGACAATGTGATATTAGTTGCCTTTCTTGCTTGGGATGGGCGTGATTATGTTAATATGTGTTGGGGGAGGGCTTTCACACCAAAAGGTTTTAAAAGGAAGGGAGATCACATGTTCCTTCCGTGGAAAAGTGATTACATTCTAGGAGAAGCCCATGCTTCTCCTAGAGCAGAAAAGAGAGCAGAAAAAGGCCACATGGAGGAGAGGAGAAGCAGCCAAGACAGAAGAATGCTGAAGGAGAAGCCAATTTGTTCAGAGTTTGTGCAGAGAGGAGATGGGGAACAGAGGTGAATAAGGCTAGTGAGCTAGAAACCTTTGATTCTAGGAAACTCAGATAAGTCAGTAGCTTTGTGAGCACTGAATAAGTGGGTTTTGGAGCCCAGTGTGTGTTTTTACTTGCCCGCTGGGTGCAAGCTAGGATTAAAGATAATGGTCCACCAGTTCTTGGCTCCATTGTTTCTTTACTAACTGTCTGAATCCAATGTGAACCTGCATAGGCCAGGCAGCTGTGATGGTGGTTGTGGCTACTGGCTATACATTTGGCATAGTCTGTGGCAGGATTCAATACAGATCGGCAAGGAGCCACCACCACCTTTGAGCGGTAGAGTAGAGGACTGGCTGCTGTTATGGTTCCCCATGGCTGTCCTTTTGGGAACCGTAGGCTGGCTGACTTTTACAGCCATGCATGAGGAAACCGAGAGCTCTGTGGAAGAGGCTTCCCAGGACCTGCAAACTGAGCAGTGGAAGGAGCTGGAGCAAAGATGGGAGAAAGAGATGCCAACCCTGAAGCTGAAGCAAGCACCAGATGAGGCCGACCAGGTTTGTGAGTTGCAGATTGCCCTGAACGTTGTGGAGAGCCAGCAGCTGTGGGAGGCCGGGGCTGAGACTGGAGCTGGGGCTGCAAGACCTGCTGTGCAGAAGGTGGCGGTGGCCTGGGGCTCGATTCTGGCAGTGGAAACTGGTGTTTCCAGTTCCTCTTTGAAGGATGAGGAGAATCAGTCTGGAGTTTCGATCCGTAGTCTCTAGAAGGTAAAAGCCCAGCAGCAAGGAATACCTGCTGTGTCCCTGGTATGTCTGCAATTTTGGGACAAAGGGGTGAATGCCATCGTGCTCTCCGGAGCAGAGATGGAAATGCTGACTGCCATTGCCATGTGCTCCTCTTTGGGACAGTGTAAGACCTGCCAGGATGGCAGGAATGAGGGGAGTGGCTGAGGTTTCATGTGCTTGGACTGATTTCCTGGACTACGACCAGAGTGGGCACTGGTTCCTTTGTTGGATGGATTTACAGATTTTGGACAATGTGAAATACCCTGATAGGGGTGGGGGGTGGTTTTGTTGGAAGCACTTCCCTGTCTCAGGAAGCTTTTTCCATGGCTAGAAAGAAGGCCAAGGACATTTTTCACTTTTGGCAAAGTGCTCAGAGACTGGTGAAATGTACTTTTGTAATTGTTGAAATTGTATGATTTGTCATATTGTTGTAATTTGTGTAATGCACCTAATTTCCTTGCACAGGGATGCCTGTGGTGTAGATTGTGGGTAGTAAAGTAGCATAGGGGTGAATTGTTGAGCAGATACAATATAATATGTTCACTTTGTTAAATATGGCACTGCCCCGTGGAAGTTCATCACCCAGGTGATATTAGTTGCTCTTCTTGCTTGGGATGGGCGTGATTATGTTAATATGTGTTGGGGGAGGGCTTTCACACCAAAAGGTTTTAAAAGGAAGAGAGATCACATGTTCCATGGAAGAGTGATTACATTCTAGGAGAAGCCCATGCTATAGGAGAGCAGAGAAAGGCCACGTGGAGGAGAGGAGAAGCAGCCAAGACAGCAGAATGTTGGAGGAAAAGCCAGATTGTGCAGAGTTTGTGCAGAGAGAAGGAGATGGGGAACAGAGGTGAATAAGGCTAGTGAGCTAGAAACTTTTGATTCTATGAAACTCGGATAAGTCAGTAGCTTTGTGAGCACTGGATAAATGGGTTTTGGAGCCCAGTGTGTGTTTTTACTTGCCTACCGGGTGCAAGCTAGGATTAAAGGTAATGGCCCACCAGTTTTTGGCTCCATTGTTTCTTTACCCACTGTCCAAATCCAATGCAAACTTGCATGGGCCAGGTGGCTGTGGCTACTGGCTTTACAATACTAAAAGCTGATTTGAATAGTACTGAATTTTCCAGAGATTTAACTCTAATCCAATTCATAGATAAAACACTTGATGTTCTAGGATGAGCTCTGATTCTCTACCTTTAGTGAAATACTTGAGATATCTCCCATTTAAAAATTGGCTAATAATTAATCCTAAATCAGAGGAATCCCATCTTTCAAAAATAATGAGGTAAATACTAAATTGAAAGTGTTGCAAACTGGAGGCAATTAATATTGAAGTAATAAGTGTGATAATTTAGTCAAGTAGTGAAGAGGGTATGGATAAGGCAGTGTCATTGAAAATGGAAAAGAAGAAGGTGTATTAAAATCTTGATGACTATTAAATATAGTACACCAGGAAAGTAGTAAAAGATGGCACCAAGTTACTTTTTTTAAATTGAATTTTATTGTTGTGACACTGGTTGACATAATTATACAGCTTTCAGGTGCCCCATTTTACAATACATCTCTGTATAACATATTGTGTATTTACTCTCTCAAGTCATCTTTGTCCATCACCATCTATCCCCCTATACCCTTCTCTATACCCCCTTCCAGCAATCACCACACTGTGGTGTGTGTTTATGAATTGTTCTTTTTATTTTTGTACTTTTTTGTTGTAGATTAGTATGCTAAGTGAAATAAGCCAGTCAGAGAAGAAAAGTAACATATGATTTCACTCATATGAAACAGACTCATACATAGAGAATAAACTGACAGCTGACGAGGGGTGTTGTTGGGTTAGGAAAGTGGAGGAATAGAGCAAAAAAGGGTACCGAGTTATTTGTGTATTTGAATATGTAATAGTATCAATGAAAAGGCTAGATAATGAGGAATTTAAATAGAGAGGTAAGGTGTTCCAATTTTGATATGTTGAGTTTGAGTAGCTTTGGGATAACCAGCTATTAGTTTCCATTAGTATCTAGCAAGTAATTAGGAAGAAATGACATCAGGAGAAATGCCAGGGTTATCTTTCTACTGCAAATGATTAACCATTGTGCTAAATTATTCCACTTTTTTTCAAATTCCATGGGATTATTGTCACTATATTTTGTTGAGTTTTTATAGAAGAATAAGGTTATGGATAATGAAACAAAACTATTATTTCAGCAGAGGCTTTTAATTATTAAATTTATTTGGGTTTTCAAGTATATTCTCAATAGATTTCTTTTTGTTTATTGTAACTATCTAGGAATAAAAAACACTAAAAATACCAGATTAATGTATATAAGCAATTTAAACAAACAATAGAAATAAACATAATTAGAACAATACTTTTAAAGGAGGCTGGCTATGGCCAACATGTATATATCAGAAAGTAAATAGGTTATGGGTAGCTAGCATTTTAATGTTCATATTAATTTAAAGCTTCAGTCTCCCTGCCTTCTAGTTTGGTTTCAACATATTTATTTTCACAATCTTACAATTATGAGTTTCTCAATAAAAACTGTCCAGTTGCCAGTAAGTTGAGTTTCAATTTTTAAAGCATTCCTCTAGGTACTGTGGAGGTATTAAAATTTTATTCTAACATTTTAAAACTCTTACAAAATCACCAAAAATAAGTCTATGCTTTTTAAATCAGCTATATAGCTTAACCAGGGATGGCCTTAATACCATATGTAAAATCTTATTTAAATAAAGTTATGGCATTTCTAAATTCCTGGAGTCCCTAAAAGCATGTACTTTATACTAACAAATTGGAAAGACCAAATATATTTCACACTTCCACTGTTTTTTATTTATGTTTGTATGAAAGGCAATAAATTAAGTCATGTGATTATAATACTATTTAATAATAAATATTAAACTATGGTCTAAGATTATAGCACAGCAATTTTCAATCTCATACCACACATAAACTAATTGCTAAAATTCTGCAGTACACAAAAAATATATATAATTTTTGCAGATATGACAAAAAATAGGTATAATTTTGATTCATTCACACCAAATGGTTATTATTGTGTTGACTGTTGTAATTTTTTTAAATTTGACAATTTAAAGAAAAAGAGGTCAGTGCCTCTGACTAAATACCAAAGTACTGCATATTTTAAGAATTCTTGCAGCACACCAGTGAGCCTCTTATGATACAGCAGTTGAAAATCACTGATCTAGCATATAGAATAACATTACGGCAAGAAGAATAAAGCACTATCAATGTCTGAAATAATTTGATTTTTAATCTTAGATTCTAAGTTATCTTAATGGTAGTAGTTCATCAGTTAATTTATTGATACTATATAATTACATATGATGAGGACATACATATATGGTAAATTATAAATACCATTATTAAAATGATTAATAAGATATGCTTGACATCATTTTATATTTACTTTCTCTTTATCTATGTCTTTCCCATGTGGAGAGTTGAGTTCATGTCAGTTTTAGGGAAGGATTGTCATGTTAATTTTATGTGGCACATACTCGGCGCAGTTGGTACCATTGCTGCTGTTTTGTGGTTTGCCAAGATGTCTGTACAGGAGAGCAGACAGGGGCCGTTCTCCTGTCATCAGCATTCCTCTTTCTCTCTTCAATCAGTGAAACTTTATGTCTTAGAAAAGAATAATGTCTGCTTCTTTTATGGACAAATCTGTGGGCCTATAATACTTTATTTTTGAAGTCAAATATTTGGGTAAAACAGACAATCAAAGAATCACTAACATTTACTTTAAATTTAAAAAATTAGATTGCCACACTTAAGATGTGATTTATACACACCTAAAATTAATCAGTGCTATGGTCCTTTTATTTAGTTAGCTTGTCCCTTTGTAACTAACCTAGTTCACTAATGACATTTATCTTTATGTCCTTAATGTATGGGTCACCTGACAGATTTTGGCAACCTGGTGCAAGTCTGATTTATATTCTTATATACAACATAAATCTATTTGCTGCTTTGAATTATACAAAAAACAAACAAAACAAAACTGGCAAAACCAATGGGATGCTGACTGTAGTTCTTTTTATTTATTTATTTTTTAAAAGTATCTATTGATTTGAGGGAGAGAGAGAGAGAAGAGAGAGAGTAAAGGAAACATCAAGTCACTGCTCCACTTACCTGCTTCACTTAGCTGTGCACTCATTGATTGCTTCTCATATGTGCCCTGATTGGGGGTTGAACCCATGATCTCCATGCATCAAGACAGCCCCTTATTCACTAATCCACCCAGCCAGGGCCAGACTTTGGTTCTTAGTCTGTTGAGCTATAGCACTTTTTAGGTTTAACTGCTTCAAAACAACAATGCAAATATTTACTTACCTAAAAGAAGTGTTTATTCTGAGAATATTAGTGTTAAAATAGAACAACAGTTATGCATTTAAGGTAAATATATATATTCAGCCTGACCAGGCAGTGGCGCAGTGGATGGAGAATCAGACTGCGATGCAGAGGACCCAGGTTTGAAACCCTGAGATCACCAGCTTGAGCATGGGCTCATCCAGCTTGAGCACAGGCTCACCAGCTTGAGCATAGGATCATATACATGACCCCAAGGTCGCTGGCTTGAGCAAGGGATCACTCACTCTGCTTGAGCCCCTTGGTCAAGGTACATATGAGAAAGCAATCAATGAACAGCTAAGGTGCTGCAATGAATAATTGATGCTCATCACTCTTCCTCTCTGTCTGTCTATCTCTACCTGTCCCTCTCTCTGACTCTCTCTCTGTCTCTGTCAAAAGAAAGAAAAAAAGAAAAATATATTTAGAAAAATAATTTTTGACTAAGAATAAAATAAATACTTTTTTCATTTTAAAATAATTATTTTTAATTACAATAGACATATGACAGTATATTAGTTTCATGTATACAACCCAGTGATTGGACAGTAAATATTTTAGTAAGTTATCATCTTTTTTTTTTTTTTAACAGAGACAGAGAGAGAGTCAGAGAGAGGGACAGACAGGGAAAGACAGACAGGAATGGAGAGAGATGAGAAGCATCAATTATCAGTTTTTAGTTGCGACACCTTAGCTGTTCATTGACTGCCCTCTGATATGTGCCTTGACTGTGGGCCTTTAGCAGACTGAGTAACTCCTTGCTCAAGCCAGCGACCCCGGGGCCAAGCTGGTGAACTTTGCTCAAACCAGATGAGCCGGCGCTCAAGCTGGCGACCTCGGAGTCTCGAACCCGGGTTCTCCGCATTCCAGTCTGATGCTCTATCCACTGCACCACTGCCTGGTTGGCGTAAGTGATCATCTTGATAAACTTAACACCCATCTGAGACCATACATAGTTATTATAATATTATTGACTATATTCCCTATGTTGTACTTAACATCCTTGTGACTATTCTGTAACAACCTATTTGTACTTCCTAATCTCTTCACCTTTTTCCCCTTCCTCCCAACACCCCTTCCATCTGGCAACCATCAACATGTTCTCTGTATCTATATGTGTTTCTTTCTGCTCTCCTTTTTTATTTATTTATTTTGTACTTAATTGTTAATAGATATGTATTTATTGACATTTTAACATTTTATGTAATACTGGTTTTAAAACCTTTTAACATTTTATGTAATACTGGTTTCGTGGTTATGAACTTCTTAACTTTTTCTTGTTTGGGGAGCTCTATATGTCCTTCATTTCTAAATGATAAATGATTTTTGTTTGGTAGAATAATCTTCATTGTAGGTCCTTGCTTTTCATCACTTTGAATATTTGTTGCCAATTCCTCCTGTTCTGCAGTTTCTGTTGAGAAATCAGTTAACAGCTTATGAGAGTTTTTTTGTAGGTAACTAACTGCTTTTTTTCTTGCTGCTTTTAAGATTCTCTCTTTGTCTTTAACCTTTTGCATTTTAATTATATCATGTCTTTGTGAGAGCTTCTTTGGGTTCATCTTGTTTAGGACTTTATGCTTTCTGGATTTGTATGTCTATTTTATTTGCTAAGTTAGGAAAGTTTCTGTCATTTTTTCACATAAGTTTTCAATTTCTTGCTCTCTTACTTTTTTTTCCAACACCCTATGATCCAAATGTTGGTACCCATGAAGTTGTCCAAGAGACTCTTTATGCTATTCTTATTTTTTTTAATTACATTTTCCTTTTGCAGTTTTGAGTGGGTGGGTTTTTTGCTTCCTTATATTCTAAATGTTTGAAATCTTAACTTCATCTACTCAATTGTCTACTCCCTGTAAATTACTATTCATTTTTGTTCAGTTATCCTTCATGACTGACTGGTCCTTTTTTATGCTGTTGAGTTTCTCACTCAGTTCAGTGAGCATCCTTGTAGCCAGTGTTTTGAACTCTGCATGTAGTAGATTGTTTATCTCCATTTTGTTTAGTTCTTTTTCTGGTTTTATTCTGTTCTTTCATTTGTGACATGCTTCTATGTTTCCTTAGTTTGGTAGCCTCCTTATATTTTTTTTCTCTATATAGAAGTAGAGTTGTTTTGTCTCCTAGGCTTTGTAGTAGGTGTTCTGTAGGGTGCAGTAGCACAGCTTCCTCAATCAGCCAATATGGGCATTTTCAGGTACATATCCTTTGTGGACCATGTGCACTCTCCTCTTATAGTTGAGCCTTGACTGCTTTTAGCACCTCAGTGAGAGGAATTTACCTCCAGCTCAATCAGCTGCAAGGACTGACTGCAATTGCCAAACTCCTACCAAGGTGAAGGATCAACTCTGCAGATCCTTACTGCCCCCTCCCCCAAAGGACTTATTTTAGTGAGGTTCTGGTTTCTGCTGAGATTAGCCCTTGAGTGTGTCCCTTTTGTATTTGGTTACATGGTGATTCTTTCATGTGGTCTGAGGTTGTCCACTGGATGTGCTGGCTCTGGGACCTCCCAGGAGTTGTGGGCCAAGGTCAGCCACCGTCTGTGTTCTGAAGGGGTTACCCAACATTAGCTACAAAGTGATCTGAAGATGGCTTCTACTTGTGCCGGGTTTGGAGTTGCTCAGGTGAGATCAAATTGAGTACTAAGGCTGGTTGCTGTTAGTGCCAGGCCGGGAACCACTTAGCCAGAGGTACTGCGTATGCTGAGGTCAGATGTTGTTTATTTGAGAAACGTTAAGGAAGTCTGCAGCATGACTCAAGACAGGGCATTTGTATAGGAAAGCAACTAGAAAGTGCTTGGGTGGCCCTGAAAGTCAAGTGGAGTGGGGGTCTCAGTGAATCACCAGGGCAGGGAAAACAATATGAGCCAGTTTGATGGAGCCTTAGATATAGTGCCTGATTGTTGGCATGTGAAAGGGTGAAAAAGGAACAGTGGCCTTTGCCAACACTTCTGCTTGGCTAAAAGGTGCCTCAGCTTTTACTCCAATGCCAGACAATTTAGTTCTGCCTTATATGTCCTGGTTCTTTTCAAATTGCTGTCCCAATGCTGAAAGTCAGAGAGAGTGAGTCTGAGTAATTCCACACACCAGCCTTTTAAAACTGCTGAGGCCTGACTAGGTGGTGGTGCAGTGGATGGAACATCAACCTGGGATGCTGAGGACCCAAGTTCAGAACCCCGAGGTCACCGACTTGAGCACGGGCTCACCAGCTTGAGTGAGAGGCTGCCATGTCATATCAATGACTTGGGCCAAAAGTTGACTGACTTGAGCTTAAAGTCACTAACAAGACCAAGGGGTTACTACCTTGGCTGGAGCCCCCCCACTTAAGGTACATATGAGAGGTAATAAATGAAAAACTAAAGTGTCACAACTGTGAGTTGGTGCTTCTCATCTCTCTCGCTTCCTGTCTTTCTGTCCATGTTTGTCTCTGTCTCTATCTTTTTCTAGTTCCCTCTCTATCCCTAAAATACACACATACATACACACACATAAATAAAAAAATAAAATAAAAATAAGTAAGTAAGTAAATAAATAAAAGTTGCTGCTTGGGACTCCAACAGCCTTTGGTATCAGTCAGCCACAACCCTTATTGTTATTTACAACCAGAAGTTATGGGGACTTCTCTTCTTGTAACTGGAATCTTAGGATGGAGGTTTGTGTGAGGCTGGTACCCTTCACTCCTCAGAGAAGACATCTGCAGTCAAGATATTCCTCCCAATTTTTATTAGCCACAAGTGGGTTGAGACCAGTCTGTTCCACATTTCTGCCCCTTCTAGTAGTCTTACTGTGGCTTCTTCTTTAATTTCCTGCTTGTATGACTTCTATTCAGCCAGATTTCAGAAGGTTCTGAATGATGATTGTGCTGTAATTTAGTTGTAATTTTGATGTCATTTTGGGAAGATTGGAGTAATATATTTAAAATAAAGACTTCTGGCCCTGGCCGGTTGACTCAGTGGTAGAGTGTCGGCCTGGCGTGCAGGTGTCCCGAGTTCGATTCCCAGCCAGGGCACACAGGAGAAGCGCCCATCTGCTTCTCCACCCCTCCCCCTCTTCTTCCTCTCTGTCTCTCTCTTCCCCTCCCACAGCCGAGGCTCCATTGGAGCAAAGTTGTCCCGGGTGCTGAGGATGGCTCTGTGGCCTCTGCCTCTGGTGCTAGAAAGGCTGTGGTTGCAACAGAGCAACACCCCAGATGGGCAGAGCATCGCCCCCTGGTGGGCATGCCAGGTGGATCCAGGTTGGGCGCATGCAGGAGTCTGTCTGACTGCTTCTCTGTTTCCAACTTCAGAAAAATACAAAAAAAAAAATACTTCTGATTGTGTGTTTATTTAAGGCTATGCTTGCCATGTGAAGAAGTCAGTGCCAAATATAGAATAAAAATATAACATGATTTTGCTATTTTAATGTTTTAGAGTATTGTGTTATTAACTATCTTTACATATAATCTTGCCATTAGAAAACATTTAGACAAAAAAGAGGTTATAAGGAAAACTATAATAACATAATTTATAAAATATTTTATATTATATTCATATAGTACTACATCTGACAATATTTTAACTTAGATTTTATTATAGAAAATAGTAGTTTATTTAAGGTTTTGAAAGCTTTAGACAATTCTTGGGGTAAATTTAAAAGAGTAAGACTTTGAAAATAATAAAACATATAAAATATATTTTAGAAATTAGGCTTTGATAATACTTTATAGCTGGATGCAGAGATGATTTTGGCCTTGGATCTCTATTCCTGACTGTGTTAAGAGTGAAGTCAGGATTTTTCATGAATGACTAATAGAATAGGGGAGGGGTAATTTTAAGAATTATTTAAGAGACAGATTTCTGTGAATTTCAGATTGTAAGAAATAAACAAGTAATATATCCAGTGATAATGAAGATAATAAAGTAGAGATTACTTTCTAATGTTACAGGTCCCAATTAGAAATAGTAAAAAAAAAGTAGTGAATTAGGTACTTAAAAGACAATAGCTCTGGATCACAACTTTAACATACAACAACTGTTTTCATGATCAGTTTATAAAATACTCATAAATTTTCAGAACTAAAATTTAAGAAATCCCATGTTAATGACTATTAAAACCTGCTCAATGATCTTACTAAATACAAGAGTTAGGGTTAAGTTTAAGGTTAGGGTTAGAGAATGAATTGAAAAGCTGGGAATAAGATAAAAGAAATTTGATAAGACTACCTATGAAGAGAAGCAGAGGAAATGAGTTGTATTTGAGAAATAATACAGGGATAAGGCATATTTTGGGGTGTTTTATATTTTGCTTTGTTTGAAGGATAAGAGACAGAAAAGGATGTTTATAAGTTGTGGGTGGTGATACATTGAGAATGGAATCTGGTAATGCAGTACAAAGATGGGATACCTGTATTGAAACTAAGGAAGGAAGACAAATCTCATTGAAATGGGAAAATGAATAAGTGAATCAGTGAAATGAAACTAAAGGATTTGAGAAAAGAGAAAATGATATAAAATATTCCCTTGAAAAATGTGAGAGTTTATCGAAGAAGTAGAGTAGATTGTTGTGCCAGCTAAAGTTTCATTTGATTTTGTAGATTATGAATAGAAATGGATCTGATCTGACCTGTAGATTATTTTTTTTTATCCATGCTTAATCCCTACCTCTACCTCCACTGCTAGAAATGGAAAGAGAGAGGAGAAAGGAATCTGAGAGAGCTTCTCTTTTTTCTTTTCTTTTTCCAAAAGAGGGTTTAATAATAGACCATATATGTGTTAATTTCCCATGGTTGCTTTAACAAATTACCTTAAACTGAGTAAATTAAAATAAGAGAAATGTTCTCTCACAGATTTGGAAGCCAGATGTATAAGATTATGTCATCAGCAAGGCCATATTCTCTCAAAAGGTTCTAGTGAAGTATCTTTTCTGTTTCTGGTGTCCTCAGATATCGCTTGGTTTGTGGCAACATAATCTTAATATTTGTCTCCATCTTCACATAGCAATCTTCTCTCTGTTTATGTTCTATCTAAATCTCCCTCCTCTTTCTCTTATTAAAATACCACAACATTGGATTTAGGGGTTACCTAACTTCAGGATGATTTCCTTTTGAAATCTTTATATCTGCAAGTACCCTATTTATATATAAAGTCATGTTCTGAGATCTCAGCTGGATGAATTTGGGAGAACACTGTTTAAGTTATTACAGTGGACTCTTAGCACAGATAAAAAAAAGCAAGGACCTAAGTGTGTCAGCAGAATTTCACTTTCCAGATTGATTATGCTATGTATAAACATTTAACTTATTTTTCCTATTTTCTACTTTATTAGTTTTTCTCCCACTCCCTTTGGTATCCGTTAAATTTGCGTCCCAGGCTTTATGACATCACATTCTGCAGGCTGCTGCAGGAATTGCATCATTCCCCACAGTTTAATATATTAACCTCATATTATTCACTTTCAGTCTTCTAAGTTCCATAAATTAATTTAAAACCCTCACCCCATCCTTCTTTCATTACTCTTTTATTATCTGATTTTATTTTTTTCTGTATTTTTATAATTTAATTTTAGTGTGCTTTCCCAACAGATACCAGTGTATAGAATGTATACCTAAACTTTCATTTGGGTTTAATTTTTTTTTCTGTTCTTAATAATGACATTTATTTAAAGTATAGCTATAAGAGTTGCTTTTTTATTGTGTGGTTTGTTGGTATGTGAATGTTTCCTTGTGCTATTTTTCCAAGGCTTATATTCTAATTTTCTTGCCTTTTATTCATTTTAAACTTAATATCTTAATGCTTATGATTTCATATTATAAAAAATGACACCATTGAGTTATTTATAAATTTTTGTTTACAAACTCTTCTTTCCCAATACTTATTAATTAATATTACTATTCTTGGTGATTTTTATGAGAATTATTACAAGACCATTTTTTATTAATTTTAGATATTTTTATTACCCAAAACCCAGGGAAGAAAAATGTGGTAAAAATACATTTCCAGGTTTTCCAATACTTGTTATCTGTCTAATTTGTGTTTGTTATATTTTTATACTTAATTATCAATGTCATAGTATTTAGTTTTTTTTTTTACCATAGTTTGATTAATGTTGGTTCTATGCTTTATAGGTTTAATGGCCACACCAGTCATTCACTATGGCTTACAGAGGATTATTTTCAAAATTAGCTGGACTTGAGAAATTTTAAATACAAATATATAGAGGCAATTAGAGAGAAGAAATGAGAGGAAGTTACAACACTTGAGGAGAAATATTATTAGTCTTCAGTAATGAAAGGGACAGATCTTCTAATGAAATAAGAATAAAGCAGGAAGAAATGAGAACACTGGCAATGTTAGCGGCTCATAGTGAAAGATTGAGGGACAATTTGCTGCCTCCGAAAAAAATAAAAACAGAAAACTGTTACAGTGACACCATTATATGATGAATTGAGGAGATGTTTCTAGTATAGAATTTATGAATGAATAGACAATATGCAAAATTGAGAATGAACATTAAGAAATGTTGTGGAAAGTTGAAAAGCAAACTGACAAGAGGAACAGTATTATAGGGCAGGATTTAGGTGCTTAATGAAATCAGTGACCATGCTCTTAAACATGGTTCTCGAATGCCCTCAAAAACTAATATCTATCATCTTTTCTTTTCTTTCATGCAAGATGCTTCACACATATTATTATTGGGTCTCATAGAGATTGCACCAGCTTTGTAAAATTATTCCCATTTTACACATGAAGAAAAAAACAATGTCGAAGTATCACGGATTTTTACAATTTAAAAGTCAGTACACCATATTTTGTTATGCATCAAAACATAGTAAAATTCAAACATGTGCTTTTAAAAAGCCTATTATTTGAGGGGAAAAAAAGAGTAGTACTTGCTTCATTACAAACACAGGTGAAATCAATTAATAAAAATATAGAAACTAACTTAGGTAAAAATCCTCAGAAATAATATTCTAGATTGATCTTTTGCCACCAGAAACAATATAATTTATACACATTTGCTTATGTCCATGCACTAAATTACTAACATCACTAGACCTACATCTACTACTTGAATATATGCTACTAAATCTTGTTTAATATGATAATTTAATTGAGTTTCTTTTTAATTACCTGCAAAGAAAAGGTGAGCCAGAACAATTTTATGCTTCATATGGTGTTCATAATTTGGCATACTACAATCATGAAAAGACCAAAAGCATGGAGTTTAAACAGATGTCTTACTTGTATAGGTCCATAATACGTTGCTGGTTTTCATCATGAATTCTGAGATGTCCTGCTTTTCAGTTAGGTGAGAAAATAGACAGGCCTGATAAATGTCTAGGAGAAAAAATAAATCAGTGAAGCTCTGACCCAGGTCAGAATTATTCTTAATATCCACAATTAATTTCTGGAGAGCAGCTTGTATACAACATTACCAGCTGCTCCTTTAACAAATATGAGCACATTTCGGCACCTACAGACTTAGTAATTTGCTCTACTCACATGAAAACCAAAAGGTGTCATATCTTGTACACTTTTCTTTTTCACTTTCCTGGTTTTCTTTATAGAGATAATGCTTTTTATCACAAGAACTGCAAGTAATTGTAAATTAAGAATCATGCTAATAACACCTGAGCTATGAAAGAACAACATTAAGTCAGGATGCATATCGTAATAAAAATTTGACAGGATGGTAAAGATAAACTTTTCAATCCTTTTTTTCAGTTCTAAACTGCAGTAGAGATATTTTCTACTTCATTATTGTTAATCCATTTTTGTACTTTACTTAAAGTGTGGATATCAGATAAAATTATATTATTTCAGATTCAGTCTGGGATGACTTGAATCTATAATGAAAATACATCATTTTTAAAATCATTTTTAAAATGGAGATGAATAGTTGGAAGCAGTGCCTGTTATCTTCTCTGCAAGGTGATACTATTCTCTCATACTGAATCTCTTTGGAATTGGTATTTATAGATTTCTGTCCAGAGGCTGAACGATGAATTACATGACTTTTTGACATTGATTCCATCTACATATAGACTTCTAACACTGAAGCTATGCCAATTAAGAAAATTTACTCATAGCATTTTACTATTTATTATTTAAGTGCACTAAAAAAAAGGCAGCATCACATTTCAATAAAACTGAAGTTCTTTTTTATTTACAACTATTATAAGTAATAAGATGATGTTTTCTTAAAAGATAAGATATTTTAGCTTAATTAAATTAAAATGCAATTGCAAACATGAGGGCATATGAATATATTTATAGAATTATTGATATATAGGTTACGACATAGGTTAAAGTGCCTAGCACCAAATCTGTTTGATTTTTGTGCTAAAAAATAGATTATGTTTCTTTTTTAAAAAACACATTTGAAAAAGCTTAGGAACTATGTGATAGAGTCAGGAAAGGGGGAGTGCTCATATAAGGAACCCAGTGTAAGCAGTCATAGTTGAACAGTATCCAATCTTTGTTCTGAAAAGTAATGGAAAGAGCTAACTCAAAATACATATTTTGTTTATTTAAAAATAGTTATTGTGGCTCTAGTAAGTTGGTTCAGTGGATAGAGTGTGAGCCTGGTATATAGATGTCTTGGGTTCGATTCCCGATCAGGGCACATAGGAGAAGCGACCATCTGCTTCTCCCCTGCGTCATCTTCCTCTCTTTCTTCCCTTCTAGCAGCCAGTGGCTGGACTGGTTTAAACATTGGCTGGGCACTGAGAATAGCTCAGTTAGTTCAAGCACATCAGCCTGAGGTGCTAAAAAAAAGCTTGGTTGATTCCAGCATCAGCCCTAGACAGGAGTTGCCAGGTGGATCCTGGTCAGGGTGCATAAAGGAGTCTGTCTCACTATCTTCCCTCCTCTTACTTTAAAAAGAAAAGAAAAAAATTATTTGTACTCTCAATTTAAAAAAAAAAAAGATTCACTAAGATTTTTATCATTGTTGACTTTTGTTAGGGCATATATTTTCTGACCACTTCTAATTTTTTAAAAATATAGTATATTTAATATAAAGTCTCTATAATTTTCAGAGATGATTGGAGATAGATAGGACATGATTTCTGTTAAAATTCAAATGTGTTCAGGCTCTACATTAGTTTGATAGGGCTGTCATAACAAAGTATCTTCAGCTGAGTGGCAACAGAAATTTATTTTTTTATAATTCTGGAAGTGAGAAGTCCAATATTAAGGTGCTGAAAAGCTTGATTTCTTTGAAGCCTTTCTCCTTGACTTGCAGATGGTCATCTTCTCCCAGTGTCTTCACATGTTCTTACCTCTGTTCTTTGTGTCCTAATCTTCTCTTCTTCTAATGATACAAGTTAGATAGAATTTACAACTATTATAAGTAATAAGACAATGTGTTCTTAAAATATAAAATATTTTAGCTTAATTAAATAAAAATTTAATTGTGACTATAAAACTTTAATTGCATGTGACTTCATGTAATCTTAATTATATCTTTAAAGAACCTATCTCAAAGTGTCACATTCTGAGGACTGGACTTTCACATAGGAATTTGGAGGAAATACAATTCATTCCATAATAAGTGCTTTTGATCATGATTGTCAAATAAATTTTTATATTCCAAAGTGTTATATTTTCAACAATCACCAATCCATTAAATTAAATATTTTAAGATAAACATGATAGTTTGTTTATTGTCTACTATTAAAAAGTATTGCTTTTTTTAATTGTTTTCTATCATCTTGATTTTTTTTCATGGTAATAAGATTGCTATCTGTGCCTTTTTCTTAGTTTTATATTTATTTACCTGGTAATTTGCTCATTACATAATATATAATGCTACTGTATTATTATTTTTAAATTTCTTAACAATTAAAATATTAAATACTTTTTAATTCACTTTGAAAGTTTATTTGTTGATTTGTTTTTTAATTTATTTGTTTTACTTCCATCACCTAAAACTTTTTCTTTTACAGATTTTATTTATTCATTTTAGAAGAGAGAGAGAGAAGGGGGGAGGAGCAGAAAGCATCAATTCCCATATATACCTTTACCAGGCAAGCCCATAGTTTCAAACCCGCAATCTCAGCATTCTAGGTCGATGCTTTATCCACTGCGCCACCACAGGTCAGGTCATCACTTAAAACTTTTTAATGACTTTGTTGTACTTAGAATTAAAGCCAAATCTCCTTCCCTGGCCACCTAATCCACTTGAGCTAGCTTTTTCCCAGCTATCTAACCTCATTTCTCAACACCCTTCCTTCACCATGCCTGTGTCAAGCTTACAGCACTGTCGGAAAGGACAAGGTTACATGTTCAATTCTGGTCAGGGCACACACGGAAACAACCAAAGAATTCACGACTGAGTAGAACAACAAATTAATCCTTCTCTTCCCTACCCCCTGTCTCTCCCTTTCTCTCTCTGTCTCTATAAGACTCAATCAATAGATAAATTAAGTCCTGGCTGGATAGTTCAGTTCATTAAAATGTTGTCTTAGACCACAGAAGTTGCTGGTTCGATCCTCGCTCCTCCTGGCCTGGCACATACAGAAATAGATCGATGTTCCTGTATCTCTCTCTCTGAATCTCTCTTTCCAATAAAGAACCTTCTTTTTATTCTGTTTCTTTAAATTCTATGCCTAGACTTTATGCACAGTGTTCTCTCTTTCCAGAGAGAATTTTAACAGGCTTGGGATTTTGTTTTTCTGGTATAATTATTAAGGTTTGATGTCCTATATTTTCTTTATCTTTTTATTAATTTTTAATTTATTGTGTTGACATGGATTCAAATGTCCCACTGAATATAACTCCCTCACCCCTCACCCTGTGTCGCCTTTGTCCCTCTCCCCCTAACTCCCTCCCCCTTCCCTCTAGGATTGCTGTCCTGTTATCTATATGTCTGTTATGTATATATATGTATATATATGTATAGTTCCACTAATCCCTTTACCTTCTCTGATTTCTTTTTTTTTCATCCCTCTCCCCTCTGACTGCTGTCCCTCTTGTGACTGTAACCCCACCAATGCAAGTCTGATTTATTTAATTTTATTTATTTATTTTTATTGATTGATTTTAATTTGTTGTGTTTGCATAGCTACAAGTGATCCCCCGAATATATCTCCCTCCCTCCCCCATGTTCTCCTTGGTACCCCCTCTGCCCTTTCCCCCCACAGATCTCCCCCTTACCTCCATGATTTACTACTATCCTGCCATCTATCTCTCTGTATTATGTGTATATACTTTCACTAATGTCTTTCTTTTCTTTGATCCCCTTCTGTCATCCACTTTTCCTCTGACAGCGTTCCCTCCGGATTCTTGACCCCTTCTCTGCCTCTTTTCTGTTCCTCAGTTCACATTATTCATTGGACTCCTCATATGAGTGAGGTCATATTATATTTTTCTTTCTCTGCTTGGCTTATTTCACTTAGCATAACAGACTCTAGGTCCATCCATGTTGTCGCAAAGGTTAAGATTTCCTTCTTTTTCACGGCTGTATAGTATTCCATCGTGTATATGTACCACTGCTTTTTAATCCACTCGTCTCCTGATGGACTCTTGGGCTGTTTCCAGATCTTGGCTATTGTAAACAATGCTGCCATAAACATGGGGGTACATTTCTTTTTTTAAATCACTAATTTGTTATTAGGATATATTCCTAAAAGTGGGATAGCTGGGTCAAAAGGCAGTTCTATTTTTAATTTTCTGAGGAATCTCCATACTGTTTTCCACAGTGGATGCAGCAGTCTGCATTCCCACCAGCAGTGCAGAAGGGTTTCCCTTTCTCTACACCCTCACTAGCACTTGTTATGTGTTGTTTTGTTAATGAGCACTATTCTGACAAGTGTGAGGTGGTATCTCATTGTGGTTTTAATTTGAATTTCTCTAATGATTAGTGATGTTGAACATTTTTTCATATGCCTATTGGCCATCTGTATGTTCTCTTTGGAGAAGTGTCTATTCAGCTCTTTTGCCCAATTTTTCACTGGATTTTTTACTTTCCTGGAGTTGAGTTTTACAAGTTCTTTATGGATTTTTGTTATTAACCCCTTATCAAACGTTATGGCTAAAATGTTCTCCCATTGTGTGGGTTGTCTTTATATTTTTCATGGTTTCTTTTGCTGTGCAAAACTTTTAGCTTGATATAGTCCCATTTGTTCATCCTGTCCTTTATTTCACTTGTCAGTGGAGATAAATCAACAAATATATTGCTGCGAGAGATGTCATAGAGTTTACTGCCTATGTTTACTTCCAAGATGATCATGGTTTCATAACTTACATTTAAGTCTTTTGTCCATTTTGAGTTTATTTTTGTGAATGGTGTAAGCTGTTTGGTCTAGTTTCATATTTTTGTATGTACCTGTCCAATTTTCCCAACACCATTTATTAAACAGACTGTCTTTACTCCATTGTATGCTCTTACCTTCATTGTTAAATATCAATTGATCATAAAGGCATGGGTTAATTTCTGGGCTCTCTGTTCTGTTCCAGTGATCTGTATACCTATTGTTATAACAGTACCAAGCTGTTTTGAGAGCCATGGCCTTGTAGTATAACTTGATATCAGAAAGTGTGATACCACACATTTTTTTTTTTAAGATTGCTGAGGCTATTTATGTTCTTTTTTGGCTCCATATAAATTTTTGGAATATTTGTTCAATATCTTTGAATTATGACATTGGTATTTTAATAGAAATTGCATTGAATTTATAGATTGCTTTGGGTAGTATAGACATTTTAATGATGTTTAGTCTTCCTACCCATGAACACAGTATATGCTTCCACTTGTTTGCATCTTCCTTGATTTGTTTTATAATTTTCTGAGTACACGTCTTTAAGCTCCTTGATATAACTTACTCCTAGATACTTTATTATTATTATTATTATTATTATTATTATTATTTGCTACAATAGTGAAGAGGATTGTTTCCTTAATTTCTCTTTCTGACAGTTCATTGTTGGTATATATAAATGCCACTGATTTCTGAATATTGATTTTATATCCTGCCACCTTGCTGAACTCATTTATCAGGTCTAGTAGTTTTTTTACTGTAACTTTAGGGTTCTCTATGTACAATATCATGTCATCAGCAAATAATGATAGTTTAACTTCTTTTTTCCAATTTAGATGACTTTTATTTCTTCTTCTTGTATGATTGCTGTGACTAAGACTCCCAGAACTATGTTGAATAAGAGTGGTAAAAGGGGACACCCATGCCTTATTCCTGATATTAAGGGGATTGCTTTTAATTGTTTCCTATTGAGTAAGATGTTCGCTGTGGGTTTGTCATAGATGGCCTTTTTCGTGCTGAGGTATGGTCCCTGTATTCCCACTTTACTGAGAGTTTTGATCATAAATGGGTGCTGGATTTTTTCAAATACTTTTTCTGCATCTATTGATATTATCATACAAATTTTTTCAAATACTTTTTCTGCATCTATTGATATTATCATACAATTTTTTCTCCTTCCTTTTGTTTATGTGATAAATCACATTGATTTATTGGCAAATATTTTACCAGCCTTGCCTCTCCAGAATAAATCCCAATTTATCATGATGTATGATTTCTTTTTTCATGTATTGCTGGATCAGTTTTGGTAATATTTTGTGGAGAATTTTAGCATCTAATTTTATCAGGGATACTGGCTTATAGTTTTCTTTCTTTGTAGTGTTTACACCTAGTTTTGGAATGAAGATTTTGCTCACCTCATAAAAGGAGCTTGGAAGTCTTTCCTCCTCTTGAATTTTTTGAAATAGCTTGAGAAGGATAGGTGTTAGTTCTTCTTTGAATATTTGGTAAAATTTGCCTGTGAAGCCATCTGGTCCAGGACTTTTGTTTGCTGGGAGTTTTTAAATAACTGTTTCATTTTCATTTGTGGTAATGTCTGTTTTTGTTTTCTGATTCTTCCAGATTGATTTTTGGAAGATTATATGTTTCTAGGAATTTATCCATTTCATGTAGGTTGTCCAATTTTTTGGCTTACAGATCTTCATTGTATTTTCTTACACTCCTTTGTATTTTTGCTATATCAGTTGTTACTTCTCCACTTTCATTTTTAATTTTATTTATTTGAGTCCTCTCTTTATTTCTTTATGAGTCTGGTTAAAGTTTTATCAATTTTGTTTACCTTTCCAAAAAAACCAGCTCTTGGTTTCATTGATCTTCTGTATTGTTTTTTTAGCCTCTATGTCATTTATTTCTGCTCTAATCTTTATAATTTTCTTTATTCTATTTCCTCTGGACTTTACTTGTTGTTCTTTCTCTGTGGTTGTTTTGTTTGTTTGTTTGTTTTTTAGATGCGGAGTTAAGTTGTTGATTTGAGCTTTTTCTTGCTTCTTCATGTATCCCTGTAGTGCTATGAAGTTTCCTCTCAGAACTGCTTTTGCTGTGTTCCATAAATTTTGAGTTGTTATATGTTCGTTTTTATTTGTTTCAAGGAAAATTTAATTTTTTTCTCAATCTCATTGTTAATCCATTTGTTATTTAATAACATGCTACTTAGCCTCCAAGTGTTTGAGTGTCTTTTAGTTTTTCTATTGTAGTTGATTTCTAGTTTCATGACATGTGATCAGAGAAGATGCTTGATATAATTTCAATCTTCTTAAATTAATTGAGTCTTGTTTTGTGTCCTAACATGTGGTCTATCCTAGAGAATGTACCATAAGCATTTGAAAAGAATGTATATTCTGCTGCTTTGTGGTGAAATGTTCTGAACATTTCTTAAACACAGTTGATCTAGTTTATCTTTGAAGGCTGTTGTTTCTTTGTTAATTATCTGTCTAGAGTATTTTTTTAAATTTTTTTAAAATTTTTTATTTATTCATTTTAGAGAGGAGAGGGAGAGAGAGAGAGAGGAGAGAGGCAGAGAGAGAAAGAGGAGAGACAGAGAGAGAGAGAGAGAGAGAGAGAGAGGAGAGAGAGAGAGAGAGAAGGGGAGGAGGAGCTGGAAGCATCAACTCCCATATGTGCCTTGACCAGGCAAGCCTAGGGTTTCAAACTGGCGACCTCAGCATTTCCAGGTTGACACTTTATCCACTATGCCACCACAGGTCAGGCTGTCTAGAGTTTTTATCCATTGATGTTAGTGGTATATAAAAATCCCCTACTATTATAGTATTGCTATTGACTGGCTCTTTATGTCCATTAAAATCTGCTTTATATATTTACTTGCTCCTATATTAGTTGCATAGATATTTACAATGGTCATATCCTCCTGCTGGATTGCTCCCTTTATAATTATGTATTGACCTTCTTTACCTCTTACTATAGCCTTTGTTTTAAAGTCAATTTTGTCAGATATAAGTATTGCTATGCCACATTTTTTTTTCATTGCCATTTGCACAAAATACTTTTTCCATCTCTGCACTTTCAGTCTATGTGTATTTTTGTTCTAAGGTGGGTCTCTTGTAGACAATATATGTACAGGTCCTGTTTTCTATCAATGCAGCTACCCTATGTGTTTTTATTGGAGCATTTAATCGATTTTCATTTAAAGTTATTATTAATATGTAGTTGTTTATTGCCATTTTATTCTTTAAATCTACAATCTTCCTTTTCTTGATTTTTTTTTCTTTCCTCTTTTTACAGCAGGCCACTTAATATTTCTTGCATTACTGGTTTTGTTGTAATGAATTCCTTGTTGTTGTTGTTTTTCTGGAAAGCTTTTAATTTCTCTTTCCATTTTAAATGATAGCCTTGCTTAATAAAGAAGTCTTGGTTGTTAATTCTTGCTCTGCATCACTTTGAATATTTTTTGCCAATCCCTTCTGGCCTCATGTGTTTCTTTTGAAAAGTCAGATGTTATCCTTATGGGGGCTCCTCTGTAGGTAATTAAATGCCTTTTTATTGTAGCTTTTAGTATTCTTTCTTTGTCTCTTAACTTTGACACTTTAATTATGATGTGTCTTGCTGTAGGCCTCTTTGGATTTTTCTTTATCAGGACTCTCTATGTTTCTTGAACTCTCTATGCTTGTTGTGTGACTTTTTCCTTCATCAATTTATGGAAATTTTCAGCTATGATTTCTTCTAACAGATTTTCTATCCCTTGTTTGTTCTCTTCTCCTTCAGGAACCCCTATGATGAAGATGTCATTTCTCTTTATGTTGTCATAGAGCTCTCTTAGAGTTTTCTCAGACTTTTTGAGCTTCTTTTCTTTTTGCTGCTCTGCTTCTGTGTTTGCATTTATCTTGTCCTCTAAATCACTGATTCTTGATTCTGTCCTCTGCTTTATCTAGCCTGCTATTATTTTCTTCCAGTGCAGTCTTCATTTCTGATATTGTATTTGTCACTTCTGACTGGTTCTTTTTTATGATTTCAATTTCCTTTTTGATGCTTGCTATCTCTTTATTTAGGTACTCATTATGTCCATCCATTGTCACTCTAAAATCATTGAACATCCTTAAAATCATTGTTTTAATTTCTGCATCTGGTACTTTGGTTACTTCCATCTCATTCAGTTCTTTCCTGGGTATTTCTCTTGTTGATTTATTTGGCTTGCATTTCTTTGTCTGTTTATTTTGTCTTTGTTTTCGGTAGCACTGTCTGACTTTGAAATTTGTTGGGGTGTCTTTATAAGGAGGATGAGCTGGATGATACTGACCTCCAGACTACCTGATTTCTTTGCTCTAGGAATACTTTTTGAAACTAGTATTTTTCCTCTGGTTGTATATAAGTATTGAATGCAGTTGATCCTTTCATGGATGCAGTTCTTCTTTCAAGCTGATTGGGTCTAAGAGTCAAGCTTGATCTTGTGTATTAGACACTGTGCTGTGTCTGTCCTGTTGGGCATATTTATTCTCCACAGTGTCTAGTGCCTGCTGGACTTCTCCTTTTTGTGTGCTGCTTATGTAGTTAGCTGAGTCTAGGCTTGGTGGTATCTGCCACCCACTACTGGTTGTGTTGTTCTAGGTCTTCTTGGGTTGGCATCAGCCATTTTTTGTAACCTCCTGTGGACTGTCTGGAGCTACTGTTCTATTCCCTGTTTGTGTCTGCATTTCCTGTGACTGCGTGTGTGGGAGGAGTCAACTTGTGTATAAGAATCAGCTTTCTCTTGCTTAGAGATGACAGCAGCTCCATAAAAGCCCTAAGCTCTGTAGGACTTGATGTCCCTTTTCAATTGTGCCACCTTCTGTACAGCTTCCTGGTCTTCCCACAGAGTCTTCTGCAGTAAGACTGTAGTGTGGGCTTACACTGGCAGCACCCAACCAACCCATCTACAGGTTGCAAGCTTGGTGAGTTAGGGCAATTGAAGGTGGAAATACAAAGTTAGTGGGACCCCTTACTTCATGGGTATCTTAGTCAGGAGTTTAGTATAGGCAAAGTAGCCCCTACTCCTAGTCCCTCAGCCACTTCTGGATCCTTAAATTTTTTTCTTTCTAGCAAGATGAGCAGCAGATTCAGATCAAGTGGGGCCAACAATTCCCCTGCAGATATTCTTACAGATGGTGAGACTTTAGTCTCAGGGAGGAAGAATAAGAGTGTCCTATCCTGAGGCTGACTGTGCCCCTCTAGAGAGTGTCTAAGCCCCTTGACCAGATCCAACAATAGGCTTGCAGGAACCCACCCTTTAAATGTCCATGCTCCAAGACTCTTTCTCTTCCCCCTGTGGAATCTAGCCTAGTAGGACAGAATATCCAGCTCCCAGGTGAGCTGACTATGAAGGTCCACCCTATCCAATGCACATGAGCCACTGTGCTGGTGCTGATCACAGAGAGTGTAACTCACCTCCGATGGGCCTGATGTGAGGAGCTTTTCCTTAGGATATGACTCTAGCAAGGGTTGTTAGGATCTAAACCAATGCTTTCTGCAGCTGGCCCCTGGATATGCCAGCCCTTGACCTCCCAGGCAAGAACCCAGTGAAGACCAGTGGGAGACAATGCCCATAACTGGCCCTTAGCAACCTCCTTGGAGCTATAAGCAATTCAGAGTTTGTGGCTGCCTTTACTGGGCCCAGGTGTATATGGAAATACCAGCTGCATACCTCGGCTGGCTTTTACCCCCTCTTGGCCTGAGAGGAAGTCTGCTCAAAGAGCCAAGTTTACCTGAATCTAGCTTCTTACAGCCTGTTTCCTGGCTGCTTGTTAGGCTCAGCTGCTGAAAAAACCTCTGCTAAATTCTAGAGCAGGGGTCCCCAAACTACGGCCCGCGGGCCGCATGCGGCCCCCTGAGGCCATTTATCCGGCCCCCGCTGCATTTCCAGAAGGAGCACTTCTTTTATTGGTGGTCAGTGAGAGGAGCATAGTTCCCATTGAAATACTGGTCAGTTTGTTCATTTATATTTACTTGTTCTTTATTTTAAATATTGTATTTGTTCCCATTTTGTTTTTTTTACTTTAAAATAAGATATGTGCAGTGTGCATAGGGATTTGTTCATAGTTTTTTTTATAGTCCGGCCCTCCAACAGTCTGAGGGACAGTGAACTGGCCCCCTGTGTAAAAAGTTTGGGGACCCCTGTTCTAGAGCATGCCGGAATTCAGCAATTAGGAAGGGCATTGGGTGTGGCTCTGCCCTTTGGCCCCAGGTGTCAGTTTGTTCAAACCTTTTTCATAGACCTCAGTAGGCCCCAGGAGTCTGGTGGATGTGGCCTCTGAGACCCAGAGGTGTGGCCTGCCCCCTCTCAAGATAGTTTCAGCTGAGTCTCTTGTGAGGTGGAAGCAACAGTCATAGACTCAGGAAAGTTGGGGGGGGTAGCTCCTGTCTCAACACTAGAAAACTGAGTCACTGATGTGCCCCCTGCTTCCTGCTTCCACTCAGAGTAACCCGTAGCCATCCCTGTGGTAGGAAAGACTCCTGGGGGTGGAGCACCTGCTTTTCCCCAGGCTGATGCCCCTCAGGAAGAATTGCTCTACCCAAAAAAGATGGTGACTGCAGTACTGGAGAATGGCTCAGCACAGAGGTTCTGGTGGCCGTCCCCTACAATATCTCTCCCTAGGCCTCCAACTTTACATTCTCCTCCTGCAACTTTAATCTTCTCAGCTCTCCCCTGCCAGAGCCCCAGGCAAGTGGCTGTGAATAAGGTGTTCTGCCCAGGCCCTTTAAAACAGAATCTGCCATCCAAGAGGTGTGTCTCTTTGTCATTGACAGAAATCTAGCTCTTTTACAGCTAAATGCTGTCTTGGTGTCTCATCTAGGCTCTGGGGCTCTGGTCCTGGGGTTTAGCACCCACATCTCTCAGGGTGACCCACCCTGCCATGAGAGTCCCTCTGGGCCACTGATTGCTCCTGGGAACGGGGCAGCCATTCCACGTCTCTGCCCTTCCTACCTGTCTTGGTGTGGCTTCTTCAGTGATCCTTAGTTATAGATTTTTCTTAGTTTAGTCCAAAGTTGGTTTTTTAAGATGATTGTTTTTAAAATAAGTTGTAATCCAACTTGGTCCTGGGAGGTGGCAGTTGGAATGTCTGCCTACTCAGTTGCCATCTTTCTTCCTCTCCTATATTTTCATAATTAAGAACAGCAAGTGTATAAAATATCTGTGAAATTAATGAGTTAATTGAAGAATAAATAATAGGAACATATAATCTAATTATATTTATTGTGGTTATTAATATATTTTGTTTAAATCCTCCCTTCTAATATAAGATTAGTATAATTATCTTTCATTCTTCCCCTCTCTGTAGTCACATTGATTAAATGTTCCCTTTTGTTTTATATTGCACATTTGTATATTCTAATAATATATCCTTGTTACCCCAATTATACAAATATGAGACCTCAGTTACAAGGTGTTGGAGTAACAAGTCTTAGTTATATAGCTCAAAAGTAAAAGAGGATCCAGACACTACACTCTTAATCATTAAACTACATTGCCTCTCAATTTAAAACCTTCTTTGTTTAGTAGTGGCTACCCTTGAATTATACATTGAAATTATAATCAATATTGAATACTGAAACATAAATATTAAGAATTCAGAGTATGTAAAAAAAAAAAAAAGACCAGAACTTCATAGCACTCTTTTTTCTCAGACTTTCTGCTTTTTACCCTCTTTCTCACCGAAGTCTCATAGTTGTGGTAAAATAATTTGAATTTGGAGAAATTGGAGAAAGAGACACACCAGACAAGAGAAACGTGCTTCTAATAATCTTTAGCCTGTGACAGGCATGACCCTAAGGAAATACCAGCACTATTTAAGCCACTTCCTTCCATGGTGATCTCTTTTTCTCCCGTCCAGAATAGTTATCTTGAATACCAGGACTGTATTGTGCTTTTTCCCTGTTATATTTTCTTTCATCCATACATACTAGTTAATTGATGAACAAATGAAGCAAATTGGATATATAATTATATGATTTATTAAGGTCACTGCTATCTAGAGTCAACAGAAAAACCACCTATCTTAGAGGATTTCAAAATAGTCATGTTTCGAAGTGCAAATACATACAAAACTCAAATCCATCCTTTGATTCCATTTGCATTTTTAACTTGTCTTTCTGGCACTGTGTCAGAAAAATGCCTACAGCCATTCTCAAGTCAGTCTTGTCAAGCCTAACCTGTGGTGGCATAGTGCATAAAGCTTTAACCTGGAATGCCGATGTTGCTGTTTTCAAACTGTGGGCCTGCCGGGTCAAGGTGCATTCAAGAAGCAACTACTATGAGTTGATGCTTCCTAGTCTCCTTTTTTTTCTTTCTATCTTCTCTCTAAAATAAATAAATAAAATCTTTTAAAAAATTAATCTTGTTCCTTCACCATTTTTTATGTTAGTAGGAACATTATAACTTTAGTTTAGAGTCTGTACACCCCATCCTCACAAACTGACTTTTTTTTGGTAATGACTGTAAAGTTAGTTGAATTTCTTTTAAATGTGTAGAAAATTTGTTTCTGTGATCAAAATCAGACAAAGAACCAAATGTTTCCTTTCTATAATATCTTTACACACCAGTTGGTGTTAATCTGAACTTAGCTATTCTTATTTTGGATTTATTTTATTGTGCAAACCTCTTATATCTCAGATGTTTACTTATTTCTAAAACATAATTTAAATTAAATATTAATATATTTTATTAATTTTTCTCTTTGTTACTCTACTTCAAAGATGTATCAATATATAAATAAAGACACAAAAATATAAAATTAAATCCAGATGAAAGGTTTCTTTGGAAAAGAAACTTTAAACTTCATAGAAAATGTAGGTGAATAACTTTTGGAAGTGATATAAAAATAGATTTCACTAGTAAGATGTTAAAGACAAGTTTTATAAATTGATCTACTAAAATTAAAACAAAGGCAGTGAAAATATGTTAGCAACTGGTAAAAATATTTAAACAGACACAATCAACAAAGGATTTATATCATGAATATACAAATAATTTCCACAAATAAATAAAAGCAGCATAAAAAACTGGAAAGAAAAATGGATAAGTGATATAAACATGTATTTCAAAGTCTAGGACATTTATTGCCAATTAACATAAAAAAAGACATCCAACCTGCAATCACAAAACTCAGTTGTCTCTTTTTTCTTTTATTTTACTCCAATTTTCTGCAGCAGTGGATAATGTCACATTTTGTTGTGCGTCTCTTTAATGGCTTGCAGGACTCAATCACACTCTTGTATGTCAGACTCATTTCTTCATGTTACTACAGCCTGCCTATTCTCAGTGCAACAGTTTCATTTAACAAAGTTGTCTTGCACACTCTTTATATCCCAAGCCCTGTGTGACTTGTGGGTGATGATAGGAAATGAAAAGGCATAGTTCTCATTCTCCTTGTCTTCCAAGTCCTTATAATCTAGTGAAAGAAGACAAGAACATAGATATTTTTTAGCATTAACTTTCTCACCCAGTGATTCTTCTACCAAGGTGATATATACGACCTCATCTGTAAAACTCACCAAAGCTTGCTTGTCAGCTGTCACAGACAATCTAGGTTCTACCAGTATTGCTATTACTTTGTATCTACTTTTTTTGTGGGGAGGCATCAAATTTTCATATTGTCTGGAAAAAGAGCAAAGAACTGAACATATCATAATAACTACATTCTACATGTTACAGCAAAGTTAATAAAACTATTGCATGTTAAGATAATTAAAGTAAATGAAGAAAACTTCAAAAAGGAAATAGAGTGTAACCAGGGGATTAGCAAATGAGTATAATGATAAGGGATGTTTGTTAGAAATGGGAAAAATGATAAAATGTTTATTTCGTCATATGTAGGAAAATTAAGAATTCAAAAGAGGTGTTTGGCCCTTGGCATTCATAAACCTTGTTTTAAATCAACTAGAAATCATGAGAAAAAAAGTGGACACAATTTAAACATATGAACCACTTTATGGTATAGAATTTTAAAGTAGGTGGTTGTTGGACATATTAATCCCATCTTCTGCTCTTGAGGAATTTGCAATATTCTGAGAAAAGCAATGAATCTTTAAATAACAATTTCAAAAGGGCACTAAGTTGGGAGAGGTGAGTCAGAGATGATACCGATAGTTTATAAGATTTATCTTGAAATTAGAGGAACACTTGTGTGTGGTCCTACTTTGAGCTCCAGTTAAAAAAGAGACCTTTTATCATCCATAATTTATCATGTGTCTGTAACTATATGCATGGCCAAAAGAAGGCTCTGAAATGGTCAAATTCTTGTACTTGTTAACATTCTTCAGTTGCAGGTGAACAGTACAAATTCACAATGTGGATAAAAGTATAATATTATCGCTATTTGCAAATATTGGTTTGCAAGTAATATTGTGTGGGTTTGAGGAAAGAAACAAATGCTTCATAGTTAAGGAGACATTTGAGCCAGCCTTTAAGATTGATTATGACACTGAGTAGACATTATTAAGAAAGACAATTCAAACTAATTCTTTCCAAGCCAACTGCAGCAATTCTTACAAAGAATAGATTCCTAGTCATTGCCATGCTCCTCATTCTTACATCCTTTGCTTAGTGCTGAGTTTTGCTACCAAGTCAAGTTTCTACCAACAGCTAGGTGGAGTTCATTCTCTTAAGATCAACATCAAAAATCAATCCAGAACTTGAATCATCTTTTTACATAACTCACTCTTCTACTTCAATTATTTCTGTATTTTTTGCATAGAGTTTATCACCTATGAAAATCAAGAGCTTGTTTTTCCATTGTGGGCACAGTTTCCTGAAGAACTCTCAGATGGCCAAAACAATTAACAGGTCACACATTTCATAGAGCCTTATATATACATAGTGCTCTCCATAAACTTCGAACCAGTTTGTTTTTTTTTCCATGTTGCCCTGATATACTCTGAGTACTAAATTGTATATCCTTCCTTGTCCTAAGCCTATGGCTCACACTACTCTTTCTTTCTCTCCTTCTCCCTGTAGTTAAATCTTCTTATTGTGCTACACACCTACATTTTTCTTAATGAGAAAATCACTGCTTAGATTTATACATCCTTAACAGTGTGCCAAGTGATCCAGTGATTGTTTTATAATTGTACCAATGGCCACAGCATTATACTTGATAACATGAACAAAATATATTTTAAAATGCAACTGATTTTTTACTTTCTTTTCTAACTTAAATACAAAATATTATTTACAACTTCTTTCTGAAGCCAAATGGCAACTTCATTCTTTGAGTTGAGAGGAAAATATTTATTTATAAAGATTAATGTATGGAACACTTGAAAAAGTTAATGAGAAAGGTGTATATAAAGTTTTTTTTCAAGAAACTCAGTCTAATTAAAGTAAGTCGATCCACCATTATTTTTTTTATCTCTTTATCAGGTGCTCATTGCATTTTTCAATTTAAACATGCTTATAAATTATAAGCTAATGACCTATGTAGTTACAACTTGTCTGCAGTGCTAAAAAGACAGGCTTTCCTAGTTATCAGAACTATTTGAGTAGCATACGTCAATTTGATTTATGTAAAGTAGATCTCCCTATCAGGGTTTTCTGCTGCAAGTCTTTTAATTTCCCCATAGGTTTTCAACTCCGTGAAGATTTTTTGTAATTAAGAATTATGTACCTAATGACATGAGGCTCACCAGGCAAAGTGTTGCTGGTCAGACTGCTAACAGCAAACTAAGAGCTGTCCTTGAAAACTGTCTAATTCTTCAGAGTTGAAAGGAAAAGAGTTGAAGTTTTTCTTTATAGTAATTTGCCATACTCTCCGACCAAAAAGTCACTTGATTCATGAGCAAAGGTGTGCACTCAACAGACTCAATAAATAATCTTGTATTGTTGAAAGGTTTTAGATAAGGTAGAAAACTATGAAAAATATAACACTGTAGTTAAATTTGGGCACTTTTACTTTGTTACTAGTACAGGAAATGCCTTTCACAGGCAAAAAACAGTAAAAGGTTTAAAAAAAACCCTAATAAATAAAAGAGTGCTCTAAATCTTCAGACAATTACTTTGCTGTGTCTCATAAAAGGGATAATTGATTATTGTTATTGCATATTAGGGAAAGAAGCATGCACTGGCAAATCTCTTATGAGAGCAACTTCATATGGAAGGGATGGTGTTTATTTTCATTTATCTGTTTGTGAGCTGTAGGTTGAAAGTATGATAGTTGGAGTCAAAATTTTGTATCATTTATCTTCAGAAATACCTGAATAATAATGTGTTCTTTTTAAAAAAAAATTTTTAATGTTTTATTTATTTATTATAGAGAGGGGGGAGAGAGAAAGAGAGAGAGAGAGAGAGAGAGAGAGAGAGAGAGAGAAGGGGGAGGAGCAGGAAGCATCAACTCCCATATGTGCCTTGACCAGGCAAGCCCAGGTTTTTTGAACCGGCAACCTCAGCGTTTCCAGGTTTATGCTTTATCCACTGTGCCACCACAGGTCAGGCGATAATGTGTTCTACAATATGTCTGCAAGTCAGGACTAATATACCAATACCTATTTTTTTTTTTTTTTTTGCATTTTTCTGAAGCTGGAAACCGGGAGAGACAGTCAGACAGACTCCCGCATGCGCCATACCGGGATCCACCCGGCATGCCCACCAGGGGCGACGCTCCGCCCACCAGGGGGCGATGCTCTGCCCATCCTGGGCATCTCTATGTTGCGACCAGAGCCACTCTAGCACCTGAGGCAGAGGCCACAGAGCCATCCCCAGCGCCCGGGCCATCTTTGCTCCAATGGAGCCTTGGCTGCGGGAGGGGGAGAGAGAGACAGAGAGGAAGGAGAAGGGGAGGGGTGGAGAAGCAGATGGGTGCTTCTCCTGTGTGCCCTGGCCGGGAATCGAACCCAGGACTTCTGCACGCCAGGCCGACGCTCTACCACTGAGTCAACTGGCCAGGGCCCCAATACCTATTTTTAACCTGTCTTTATCTTCATTGTAGACCACTTACCATTACATTAAATGAAGGAAATATCTGAAGATGGATTTAAAGGGTAGAAATCAGATTTAGATTCAATAGCCATATATATATATTCAGTATATGATAGTTATGATCCACATATTAGATGTTATGGTGCATATATAATAAGTTAACCTATTTTTTATAAAGGATTTTTAATTTTTAATAAGTAACTGACACAACCTATATTCCTTTGAACCTAGTACCTTTGGAAGTGTTTTAAAGTATCTGTTTGTGTAGAATGTTTTTAAATCATTTAAAAATAGAAATGATGGAATAACTAATGAGATAAAACAGATATAAAAATATCAGTTAATCCAAAAGTAGAAAAGATGCCCTGGCCAGTTAGCTCACTGATAAAGCATTGTCCCAAAGTGTGGAAGTCCTGGGTTTGATTCCTGGTCAGGACACACAGGAGAAGCACCCATCTGCTACTCCATCACTTCCCCTTTAGCTTCTCTCACTCTCTCTCTTCCCCTCCTGCAGCCATGATTGCATTGGAGCAAGTTGGCCCTGAGCACTAAGGATGGCACCAGGACCTTCACCTCAGGTGCTTAAGAAGAGCTCAGCTACTGAGCAATAAAGCAACATCCCAGATGAACAGAGCATAGCCCCCTAGTGGGCTTGCTGGATCCTGCTTAGGGCACATGTTGAAGTCTGTCTCTGCCTCCCCGCCTTTCACTAAATATAAATAGGTGATAGAGAGATAGATAGGTAGATAGATAGATAGATAGATAGATAAAAGTAGAAAAGATAAAATAGATAGGACATATATAAAGAGCAAGTAGATTTACATTCAACCATGTTAATAACTACATTAATTATAAATAAACCAAACATCAGATTAAAGATGATATTATCAATTGTATAGAAAAAAACAAAACTCAACTATATGTTTCCTACAAGAAATAGGGATTAAATATAAAAATACAGAATAGAAAAGATGAACAATGCTAACACTAATGTAATGATTGATGGAATGATTGCACTAAAATAATAAAAAGTTTGTTTCAGAGTAAAAAGTATTATCAGAAATGAAAAAGGTAATTTCATAATGATAGAAAGGTCAATGCAATAGATATGACATATATTCTATACATAAGCACATTCTCCCCTTTCTTCATGAATGTGCCTAATAACAGAACTTTAGAGTAAGTCAAAACTAAATAAAACTTAAAAGAGAAATAAATAATTCTGTATTGTATCTGAAAATTTTAACCATCTACTTGATAGAATTACTAAATAATATTAGAAGCAATACAGTTTTTCTGAACAAAAATATTAATCAACATGTCATTTACTAAACAATCTACTCCAAAAGATATAACTTGTATTAAATATAAACTATTGCTTATATATACCATATTTTGAACAACAAAGTATGTTAATAAATCTAAATGGAGAAAGAAGAACTTAAATTTAAAATTAATAAAAGCAGCCTGGCTCTGTAACTCAGTTGGTTAGAGCTTCTTCTCAATACACTAAGATTGTGGTTTTGACCCTCATATAAGAATTAACCAGTGAATGCATAAATAAGTGGAACAACAAATCAATGTTTCTCTCTATCTCTTTGCTCCTCTCTCTAAAATCGATCAGTAAGGTTTTTTTAATTAATAAAAGTCAAGACATCTTGATAATATCAATACCTGGAAAATAAACAAAAATTCTAAAGTGGCCAGGAGTAAAAGAATAAATCACAACAGAGATTAAAAAATATTTTCCACTGAATTAAAATTAAAATACATTGTGTAAAAATTTGTGCAAAGCAGTAAAATCAGTACTTAGGAAAAAAATGTATTAGAAGAGAAGAAAGGCCTCAAATAATTGATATAAGCTTCTATCTTTATAAACTTCAAAAAGTTCAAATTAAATCCAAAACAAAAAGAAATAAGAAAATAATGAAGAAAACAGTAGAAATCTGTAAAATTGTGGGAAAATAGAGAAAAATCAATACACTCAAAAGCTAGTTTTCTGAAACTGACAGTAAAATTGACAAAACTCTGGTGAGGCAGATTAGATAATCAAGAAGAAAGAAAGAAAGAGGGGATGGAAGGAAGGAAGGAAGGAAGGAAGGAAGGAAGGAAGGAAGGAAGGAAGGAAGGAAGGAAGGAAGGAAGGAAGGAAGGAAAAAAGGGGAGAAGGGAGGGAAGGTAGGAAGGAGGAAAGAAGAAAGGAAAAAGGAAAACAAAGCATACATTTTCTAAGGAATAAGAGAACTTTTTTGTGACAGAGACAGAGAGAGAGAAAGGGACAGATAGGGACAGAGAGACAGGAAGGGAGACAGATGAGAAACATCAATTTTTTGTCGTGGCACCTTAGTTGTTCATCAATTGCTTTCTCATATGTGCCTTGTCCAAGGGCTACAGAAGACTGAGTGACCCCTTGTTGAAGCCAGCAACATTGGGGTCAAGCTGGTGAACCTTGCTCAAACCAGATGAGCCCTTGCTCAAGCTGGTGACCTCGAGATCTCGAACCTGGGTCTTCCACATCCCAGTCCGACGCTCTATCCACTGTGCCACTGCCTGGTCAGGCAAGAGATAACTTCTCTATAGATCCTACAGGCACCAAAAGTGTAATAGTAGTATATTATAGAAAACTTATGACAATAATTTGAATTAAGATAAAATGGTAAATTGCTTGAAATACATAGGCGAGCAAAATTTACTCAAGAAGTGAATGCCCTCTAGTACTGTACTAAAAATACTGTCCTCAGGTCTAGATAGCATCAATTGTGAATTCCACAAAATTTTGACAGAAATTATACTAGTTTTACAAAAAATCTATCAACATATTGAATATAATAAAAAAAATAGCCATTTCAATTGATGAGGCCAGAATCGCCTCCCTGCAAACCTGCTATGCAACCAACTAACCAAACAAAAGCAATCATTCCAATGGATGCAGGGAAAGCATTTGAAAAAAATTTTACCCATTTATAATTTAAAAAATTTAGCTATTTAAAAACAGAAAAAAAATCTTCTCAACCAGAGAAAGGTTATCTATATAGAAACTCATAACTAATATCATTCTTAACAGTGAAAGACTGAATGCTTTCTTCTAAATGTTGGGGAAAGGGCAAAAGCACTCACAGTACTTCTAATCTTGTCCATGCATGACTTGATTATAAAAAAGTGAATGGAAATTTAGCAGAATTAAAACTTTTTTTTTTTCAGAAGACAATGTTTTGGTCACCACAAACTATTCAAATACCAGGAGAATGTATTTGAAAACACATATCTGATAATTGTTTTTAGAATATACAAAGCACTGGCACTGGCTGATTGGCTCAGTGGTAGAGTATTGGCCCGGCATATATATGAAAGTCCTGGTTCGATTCCTAGTTAGGGTACACAAGAGAATGACTATCTACTTTTCCACCCCTTCCTCTCTCCCTTCTCCCTGTCTTTTTCTTTCCCTCCCACAACCAAGGCTCAGTTAGTAGCAGATAGGTGCCTCTCCGATGTTCCCTGACTGGGAATTGAACCCTGATTTCTACATGCCAGGCAGACGCTCTACCATTGTGCCAACCGGCCAGGGCAAAACATAAAAAATACTTTTAAGGTCTCCAAATAACAGCTATGCTTTGCTGCCAGAAAGCTTCCGTAAATGTCAAGTTTAATTTTAATAGTTTTTATAAAGATTTTTACTCATACTTCATTAGGTATTCTCAAAGTATGCTACCGAGACAATTCTTGTTAAAAATAAAAGCCTTTGTGTCATATTGGCATTGATGAGGTTTTCTATTTGTTTTAAGTTCTCAACAATAACTTAAAGACAAAGTATTTTTTTCTACAAATTGCCAAAGGTACTTTTTAAAGATTATTTTCTATTTACCTGTTATACAGACAGTCTTAGCTTTCTGGAAGCAAACTGAATACCTACCTCTGGAAAGACCTTTAAAAAGAAGAGTTTTGCATTTTAACAGTCCATTGTTTTTTCTCCTTAAAAATATTGGGTACTAAAGTTCCATGCTTCATCATTCTTATTTCAGACACTCTTTATATTTCCATTATGAATAGTTTTCTGTTTTTCTCTTACACTAGTAATTCTCTTATTTAAGTGTTGCCATAAAACACATTACATCATTTCAAGACATTAGTTTCTGTGAAAGTCTGTCACTTTGAAGTTAGTTTTTTATAATTCTAGAACACTAGTTGACATTATATTATTATAGTAATAGAATGAATTATGTCTCTTAAATAGCTCCTAAGTAATATTTTTTTCATACATTTAACAATTACTTGGAATGATGCTCTAACCAACTGAGTTACCTGGCCAGGGTTAAATCGAATTTTGCTTTTATCTAAGTCTTGGGACTGAATTCATTCTTATCCAGAACTGAAGTACCAAGGTCCTGAACTAAGGCCTAAATAGCCAGTCACATTCTGGAGCTGTTTTAATGCTAACAAATCTATTTTCTTTTATATTGCTTAGCATAAACCTTTATTAAATCATAAATGTAAAGCTATGGTTTTTCTTCTATCAACCACCATGATCTTATAGATGGTGCTCGTATCCTAGCTTGATGAGTAATTGAACAAAAAAGAGTGTTCTTGTACAGCCATCATTTCATTACTCAGAATTTGCTATGAAATGATTTTGATCATCTAGAATTGTTTATTTACTTACTGTTTGGCTTCTTCATTGCTTAAAATCTTTATGGGGAAAGAAAAGAGAATGGAAAAAACATTATAATAAAAGAATTAGCTAATTTAATCATTGCATTCTAAATCAAAGAGCCCAATTTTTGTGAAATTTATAGGACTTTTTTTTATTTTTTTATTTTTTTACAGAGACAGAGAGTGAGTCAGAGAGAGGGACAGACAGACAGGAATGGAGAGAGATGAGAAGCATCAATCATTAGTTTTTCATTGCGCATTGCAACACCTTAGTTGTTCATTGATTGCTTTCTCATATGCGCCTTGACCGTGGGCCTTCAGCAGACTGAGTGGCCCCTTCCTGGAGCCAGAGACCTTGGGTTCAAGCTGGTGGGCTTTTTTGCTCAAACCAGATGGGCCCGCTCTCAAGCCAGCGAGCTCGGGGTCTCGAACCCGGGTCCTCTGCATCCCAGTCCGAAGCTCTATCCACTGTGCCACCACCTGGTCAGGCTATAGGACTTTGTATATTGAATTGGGCTACCTTAAGGAGCAGAGTGAAAGCTGTCTGCTATACTGTGTATAAACTTTTAGTGCAATTTTGAACAATTTATATCTGTGATTATTGATATTATTAGATATAAATCTCTCAGCTAGATTTTTTCTCTTTGTTCCATCTTTTTTGTTTTTCCTTTCATTTTCCTGTCTTCTCTTTGATTGAATATTTTTTAATAATTTTATTTTATTTCCTTCTTTTTCTTTTGGCTTAATAGCTATAATTTGTTTGTTTTTTAATCTTAGTGATTGTTTTAAGGCTTATAGTGTAGATCCTTAACGCGCCAAGTTCTACCTTTAAAGGTTGTTATGCTACTTCATACGATATCAAACTATTAAAACAGTACACTTTCATTTGTTTGCTTCCAACCTTTGTGGGGTTCTAGAGATGGGTATGTGAAAAGAGCCTTCTACATTTTGTTGAAAATACCACTTGTAAGTCACCACTAAATTACAATATGCATAGGCATTATTCTGTAAAAGCGAATGCTTTCTCTAAAGTTTCTCTAGCATATAATTTGTAATTTACTTGGGGTGATTGTCAGACCGAGGTAGAATATTCTTTATTCTTTATTTCAGATATTTCATGCCTATAAAAATAGAGTTAATCTCTGAATTGCAAATCAATCTCTTTACAAACTGCTTTTGAGAAGGAGTTTTTTTCTTAGCTATTCCAGAAAGCTAACTTTGTTAGCTGTTTATTTTTCACAGTTTTGGTGGAAGAAAGCCCAGTAAATTCAGAAAATTAACATTAGCCTACTGATCAGCAACATTTTATTATTTGTTTATTGATATTTATGGCTGTTACAATCATATATAGAAAAAATTTTGATACTATGCTCAGTAAATAAAATAAACTACATGAAAAAAAGGACAATATCAAAATTTAATGATTTTTCTCTTGCCTTGTTAAAGAGAGGCTCTTAACTTCAGATTTGAGCCAGTCATATATTCAAGTAGAGCATCAAGATTTGTTGATAGAAGAAAAGCACTCCCCAGCTTGCATGGAGAATAAGCTCGAGTGCTTTCATCTAGGATGTTTGCTTACACGAAACGTTTTCCTATAATAGATTGCTTGTCCTACCCCGACCCTGAAATTCAACTCTAAAGCAAATTTTGGTATGCAGGACTTTCACAGAAAACTGCTTACACATCTGTCATTGTCCTCTACAGGCAAGCTTTAAGTCTGTACTATGTTCATTATGCAAATTCCTTTGAAATCTGTGGTGCAGGTGCCACATGCCTTTCAAAATTAGTTTGCATATTAAATGTAGCATAGAAAATGATGGCCCACAAACTTTAGTTGCTTTGGTTTTAATGAGAGACTGTGGAATGAAATGTATTGGGTATTCAGGGCAATTTGCACACAATGGAAACAATTAATGAGAAATACTTTAGTACACCCTTTGTTTCACACTATACAAACTGAAGAAAGCAGCTGTTATGCAAACATGTTTTCCTCAATCGTTTCATTTCATTTGAAAAATGTTGGAACAAGAAAACATTGTGCAATCCTTGCTAGAAGCATGTTGGTGTGACAATTGTTTCTTTTCCTTCAAAATGTACAATTTAAGTAACAAACTGCCTCAAGATGTCAATATATTTTTCTTATGACTGTATAATGGACAACATTTTTAAAAATTTGCTTTGAAAAACATTTTTTGGAAAAATAAATTATTCGAGCTTTATTTTTAAATAGACAATTTAAATAAAGTGTAAAACAGCAAATGAATTCATGCATAAATTCAAGCATGGCAGAAAAGGAAATAATTACTCTAGTGCTTATTTCTATGATGGAAACTGCCTTACATGACCATGAATATAAAAATTTATTTTTAAGAATACTTGTAGGTTGTGGGGTAGGGAAAAGAAAGAAATATGTGGAACACAAGATTTTTAGGGCAGTGAAAAAACTGTGTATATATTATAATGACTGATATATATCATTATACTTTGTCAAAATTATAGAATGCACAACACCAAGAATGAATCTTAATGTAATGTATGGATTTTGAGGATTATGATATGTCAATAAAAGTTTACCAATTTCAGCATTTAACTCTGGTAAGAAATGTTGATAATGTCTTTGTATGTGGGGAGGTAGGGGGTATATGGAAAATTTTTGCACCTTCTTTTTCAATATTGCTAGAAACTTAAAACTGCCTTAAAAATAACTTTAAAATAAATACTCCTAGGTAATATTTAAATATCATTAAAAAGTAACAGAATTTTTGGTTGCAGTTTTAATATTTAAAGAACTAGGAAGTCATCATGTCCACCTTTTAAGGAAAAAATAGTTGAATGAACTGTAAATTAATTGCTCTTCTTGGATCAATAAGAGAACTGAGTAAAACTGCCACTCAAAAATTTGGAGACACAGGCAGATTCATGAATTAGATTAGTTAAAGCAGGTGTTGCTAGAGTCATGAACTATTAAGAACACTTGAATGATACTGTTGACAAAGAGCAGGAGGTTGATTGTGAAATGGCTAAAAGGGAGAAACTACTGAAGGGTGCGAGGGCACAGTGAGGGAAGTGCCACACTCTTCATGGTTTAAACTTTAAGAATTACACCAGGTTCTACAATGAATATCAAAGAAAGATTCCCTCATGGATCTGACAATAGAATGAAAATAATTATTATTATGAAACAAGCCATGAGTATTTTACAAAGCAAAAACCTAACTCTTTAGGGAAAAAGCCTTTATCGGGTCTTTACCCAACTTGAGAGAGAATCATACTTTTTGTTTCCATCTCCCTTTAGCTTTTCTATCTCTCCAAAAGTATTGGGAAGGGAAAACAACACCACCACCACCAAAACGTTCAGGTCACTGTCAAGAGTTATAGTTATACTGAAAAACTAATATTAAATTATAGGATTACATTATCAATCATTTCAATGTTACTTAAGCACAATACAATTAGGGGTCCAACACCTAATTTTTTTGTTGATTTTGGCAAACTGGTTGTTAAAATGGTACTTGTAATCAAGGTTCTCTCTAAGTTGAGTGCCTGGGCAGCCACCCAATGTGGAAATAACAAATTTATATTCCTTACTCTTTTTTAACATTCATCTGAGAAACAGCATATTCTAAGTGCCCGTAGTAATGTTCGTTCCATCCATAGATGAAAGAAATTGCAAGTGAGAATGCCAATTAAGAAGCAATATAAAAATATTCTAAAAATATTCTCTTTTTTTTGATAGAGACAGTGAGAGAGTTAGAGAGAAGAAAAGATAGGGATGGACAGACAGGAAGAGAGATGAGAAGCATCAATTATTCATTGTGGCACTTTAGTTGTTCATTGATTGCTTTCTCATATGTGCCTTGACTGGGGGGCTCCAGCAGAATGAGTGAGTCCTTGCTCAAGCCATTGACATTAGGCTCAAGCCAGGGACCATGGGGTCATGTCTATGATCCCAGTAATGAGCCTGCACTCAAGCCGGATGAGCCCCTGTTCAAGCTGGTGGCCTTGGGGTTTCAAACCTGGGTCCTCTGCGTCCCAGTCTAATGCTCTATCCACTGCTTCACCTCCTGGTGAGGGAAGCCATCCACTCATAGTTGCTTCCCATATGTGCTTGACAGTGCTAACCTGGGGTTTTGAATTGGTTACCTCAGCATTCCAAGTTTAATGCTTTATCTGCTGCACCACCATAGGTCAGGCTGAAAATATCTTAAATGACAGTTTTAATTTTTTGTTAGGTATTATTTAATATTTTTTATTAATATTTTAAAACTCTTTCTTGTAACATAGTCTAGTTTTGTGTACCTCTTTTATTCTTCTTATTTAAGTATTAAATGCATGAAATAATGAACTATATTTTGGTATATCTTATACTTAAAAGAATCAGTTTCTAAATTATTTGAATCCCACCACTGGTTCAGTATAAAAACAGAGTACTGTATTACAAAGAAAGAAAATTATAGGCCAATATTTCTGATAAACACACAGGGGGTCCTTGAATTATAACACAGTTCCATCCCTACAAAAGTAATATAACCCAAAATTTAGTGTAAGCCAAAACACACCCTAGCCTAAGTCACTTACCTATCTTAACACAGTTGTAAAATCATAATCTAGAACATAAAAACACAACTAAGCCACAGATAAGAAAAAGTACATAAAATATACGATACTCTATTTTGTACTGTAGTAACAGAAAATATATTAAAAAATGAGTGTAAAAAAAGTATGATATTAACAACATAAGCCAGAAACCCTCACGTCTCAATTTTTTAAAAGTTTTTATGAGAGTGAGGGTCATAAACTCAAAACATCAAATGTTGAGACTATCATTGCCCGAGGACCCCCTGTAGATGCTAAAATCCTCTACAACATATTAGCTAACTGGATCCAGAAATTCATTAAGGAGGTCATACACCATGATCAAGTGGGATTTCTTCTGGGAATGCAAGATTAGTACAACATTTGTAAGTCAATAAACATGACACACCAAATAAACAAAATGAAGAATAAAAATTATGTGATCATATCAATAGATGCAAAAAAAAAGCATTTGATAAAATCTAGTACCCAATTATTTTAAAAACTCTCAGCAAAATGGGAATAGAAAGAGTGTACCTTAATGTAATGAAGGCCATATATGACAAACCCACAACCAACATCTTACTCAATGGGCAAAAAGTATAAACATTCCCCTTCAAATCAGGAAAAAGACAAAGATATCTGCTACACCCACTCTTATTCAATATAATACTGGAAGTCCTAGCCACAGCAATCAGACAAGAAGAAAAAATAAACAGCATCCAAACTGGAAAGGAAGAAGTAAAACTGTCATTCGCAGATGACATGATACTGTATATAGGGAACGCTACAGATTTTACCAAAAAACAACTAGAACTGATAAATTAGTTCAGTAAAGTAGTAGAACATATTATAAATATCCAGAAATCAGTTGCAGTTTTATTCACTAATAATGATTTACTAGAAAGGAAAACCAAGAAAACAATACCAGTCACAATAGCTTCAAAAAGAATAAAATAAATAGTAATAAATTTAGCCAAGGATATACAATTCCCAAAATGATTTCAAAAAGTAGCTCCAAAATGAAATACAACAAAATGTGTACAGGAGTTAAACATGAAAAAGTACAAAACTCAGTTGAAAACAATTAAAGAAGATACAACTACATGCAGTCTTATTTATATTTATGGATTAGAAGACTCATTATTAAAAGATGTTTTTCTCAAGTTGATATTTAGAGTAAATACAGTTCAAAACATAAGCTAGTAGGTTATTTTGTAGATACTGACAAACTAGTTTTAAAGTTTAAATGGAAAGACAAAATATCTATGATAACCAAACAAAAAATAGAAGAAAATTCCTGGAGGATTCACAACTTTTGCCACTTATTACATATTATAGTAATCCAAATAGTGTGGTCTTGATGAAAGAACAGAAACATGTCATTATTTATTAAGTAAAGTAGGAGTGACGTCAGAGTAATGGTGTGGTAGGAAGCGATACTGATAAATCTCCCCCAAAACTCAACAAGATCTTCAACCAGAAACAGAAAAACCTATCCTTGGAGCCTCCAGATGTTTCGCAATACACCCGAAGGTATGGTCGAGCGAAAAATTGGCTAAATATATAATCAAACCCCGAAGGAAATAGGGAGTAAGAAATGCTCAGCCTTCCTCACTAACCTAAATAGGGCTGCTTTCACTGGGAACTGAGAATATAGAAACTGAGGGGGGTAAAGGGGGTGAATAGATCCAGGCCGCAGCACAAACTGCCAAACCAGGCTGTGGCACAGAGATCCAAGCCGAGGAAAAACTGTGCTTGTGGCAACCCAGGAAATACAAGCTAACACTCGCACCAAACCCAGACAAAGAAAGACAATTGGGCAGCCATTTTCCCTGATCTCCTGGTCGGTACATGCAAATAGTGGGCGAGAGATTCCTCTGAAAGCCCCAGGAGTGGGCGCCCGTGTTATCCCACAGAGAGGCAGAGTCAGAGGCCTTTGTGTGGGCTGAAAGTGGAATCTCTGGGCCGCCCCAGCACCCTGAAAAAGCCACACACGGGGAGGGAGCGAGAGCTAATTCCAACGCTGGAACTTTTCTGTACGTGCGAGGGTCTCACTCAGAGCATGAGGCAGCCAGCCTGATATCCTGGTCGGCGCGCATGGAGAGTGGGCAAGAGATTCCTCCGAGCACCTCAGGAGTGGGCGCCCGTGTTATCCCACAGAGGAGCAGAGTCAGGAGCCTTTGTGTGGGCCAAAAGCAGAATCTCCAGGCCACCCCAGCGCCCTGAAAAAGCCACGCACGGGGAAGGAGCGAAAGCCAATTCCAACACTGGAACTTTTCCATGCGGGCGGGGATTTCACTCAGAGGGTGGGACTGCTGGCCTGATATCCTAGTCAGCGTGCACAGAGTGTGGGCAAGAGATTCCTCTGAGTGCCCCGGGAGTGGGCGCCTGCCCGTGTTACAGGACAGAGTGGCAGAGCCAGAGGTCTTTGAGTGGGCGGAAGCCCCGCCTGATTATGCTAGCAGCTCTGACTGACTGAGCCTTACCCAGAACCCTGTGCTGAGTGGGAATAGAGTGGGGAGTTGCCAGCTCTTTGAGCCTCTTACTATACAGGCAGAGGCAGCAGCAACCCCATAGCTGGATTATCAAGCTACTAATTGAGGAAGAAAAGACTAGGAGAGAGGCTCCAGGAATACAGACTCTCTCACTGTCGGAGCCTATAAATGCTAATGAGCCTCGACTGCCAACGAGACTGAAACCCAATAAATGACATTGCCGTAGAGACTTACCAACTGCAAACCTCTACCTGAGCATTCCACAGGGGCAGAACCCGGGGTACAGAGTCACCAACCAGGAAGAGGGAGAGAAAAGAAAAAGCAAGAAGATAACCTCTCAAAATCAAAAATAAATTGCAGACTTTATAACCTATCCCATTTTATTATATTTGTTTGTTTGTTTCTCTTATCTTTATTCTTGATTTCTTTTTTTTCCCCTCCTCCAATTTGGTCGTTTAACTCTCTGCTGGTCTTATTCTCTCCTCTCCTTGAAGTACATTACCCATAAGTGTTAGATCTCCCATTATCTTTTCTTTCCTCTTCCTTTCTCTCTATGAGGGTTGCACTCCAAAACCCTTAACTCTCTCTCTCTCTCTCCTCTTTTTTTCTTTTTTCTTCTTTTAGTGGTTCCCTCTTTTTTTTTCTCTCTCTTTCTTTTCTCCTTCTATATTAGTTTCTTCCTTTCTCCTTTACATCTCCTCTCATTCATACCTCAATAATGAACAAATTATCTTATCTGGGACTCAAACTTATGTTTGTGGCATTTTGGCGTTTTTTTACTTCACCTTTTTAACTCACTAGCAGAGCTCCCATCCGTGGCTCTCCATTTTATCTAGTTCTTGATCCACTAAATACTATAGTAATTTTTTAATTTTACCCCACATTTTCCTGTTTCCCTCTTATTCCTCTCATCATATCTCTTAGTCAACCAACACCTAAAAGCAAATCATTTTATTCTTGACCCAAATTTTTTCCTTATTTGCATTTTGTGGGTCCATACCCCTTTTTTTGCCCTTTTATTACTTCTCCCCAATTCAGGCCCTCCATTACAGGCATTGTTTGTTCCATTTAGTACAATATAATTTACAGTTCACCACAAGATTTTCTCAAGAAAGAGGGGAGATGAGAGGAGAGGAAAAAAGGAAGGGGGGAATAATTTCCTTTTTTTTTAATTTTATTTTATTTTAATTTATTTTTCTTTATTTAATTATTAATTTCTTTTAAAAAACTCTTTGATTTTTTACTTTTTTGAAATTTTTATTCTTTATTAAATCTCATTAATACTATCAACAAAACCACCCTCAGATGACATTAAGGAAGAGAAAATCGAATATCATGTATACAAAAGAAAGAGAGGTAACACAGATAGATGAAAAAAAAATCTATGGAGAAAAAATTTAATATATTGGAAACCTTGGAGTTAAATGACAGAGAATTTAAAATAGAAATCCTAAAAATACTCAGAGATATACAAGAAAACACAGAAAAGTAATTTAGGGAGCTCAGAAAACAACTAAATGAACACAAAGTATATATTTCCAAGGAAATTGAAACTATAAAAACAAATCAAACAGAGATGAAAAACTCAATTCATGAGCTGAAAAATGAGATAACAAGCTTAACTAATAGAACAGGCCAGATAGAAGGTAGGTTTAGTGAAATAGAAGACAAGCAACTTGAGGCACAACAGAGAGAAGAAGAAAGAGACTCAAAAATTTAAAAAAAATGAAATAGCCCTACAGGAATTATTTGACTCCATCAAAAAGAATAACATAAAAATAATAGGTATATCCGAGGGAGAAGAAAGAGAAAATGGAATGGAGAACATCCTCAAACAAATAATAGATAAGAACTTCCCAAGCCTGTGGAAAGAACTAAAGCCTCAAATTCAAGAAGCAAACAGAACTCTGAGTTTTCTTAACCCCAACAAACCTACTCCAAGGCACATCATAATGAAATTGGCACAAACCAACGGCAAAGAAAAAATTCTCAAGGCAGCCAGGGAAAAGAATACAACATATAAAAGAAGGCCCATTAGATAATCATCATATTTCTCAACAGAAACTCTAAAAGCTAGAAGAGAGTAGACCCCAATATTTAAAGTTCTGAAAGAGAGGAACTTTCAGCCACGAATACTATACCCATCAAAGCTATCCTTCAAATATGAAGGAGAAATAAAAACATTCACAGATACAGAAAAGATGAGGGAATTTATCAGAAAACCCCCACTCCAGGAATTACTAAAGGGGGTTCTCCAATCAGATACAAAGAACAAAAGAAAAACAAAGCCACAAGTAAAAGCTCCAAGAAGAACACAACAAAACCGAATTTAAACTGTGACAACAAAAAAAAAGGGAGGGGAGAGGATGGACATTAATAGTAGCAAAGGACAATGGAGTGCAAAAGTACTCATAAAATAGTACACTACAATGAAGAGGGTAGGAACCCTTTTCATTACTTAAAGGTAACCACCATTGAAAAAAACCACCAAAGAAGCACATGATTAAAAAAAGATAGCAACAGAGGAAAGATGTATGGAATACAACCAAATAAAAACAAAAGATAGAAAAATGAAAGAGAAGGATCAAACCAGACACAAAACTAACAGAAAGCAATCTATAAAATGGCAATAGGGAACTCACAAGTGTCAATAATTACACTAAATGTAAACAGATTAAACTTACCAATAAAAAGGCACATACTAGCAGAATGGATTAAAAAAGAAAATCCAACTGTATGCTGCCTACAAGAAACTCATCTAAGCAACAAGGATAAAAAAAAAAATTCAAAGTGAAAGGCTAGAAAACAATACTCCAAGCAAATAACATCCAAAAAAAAGCAGGCATACCAATACTCATATCTGATAATGCTGACTACAAGACAGCAAAAGTACTGAGACAAAAATGGCCATTTCATAATGGCTAAGGGGACACTGAATCAAGAAGACATAACGACTCTTAATATATATGCACCAAACCAAGGAGCACCAAAATATATAAGACAGCTACTTATTGACCTTAAAACAAAAACTGACAAAAATACAATCATACTTGGAGACCTCAATACACCAATACACCGCTGACGGCTCTAGATCGATCATCCAAACAGAGAATCAACAAAGATATTGTGGCCTTAAACAAAACACCAGAGCACCTGGATATGATAGATATCTACAGGACATTTCATCCCAAAGTGACTGAGTATACATTTTTCTCCAGTGTACATGGATCATTCTCAAGAACTGACCATATGTTGGGCCACAAAAACAACATCAGCAAATTCAGAAAAATCGAAGTTGTACCAAGGTTGTTTTCTGATCATAAAGCCTTGAAACTAGAATTCAACTGCAAAAAAGAGGAAAAAAATCCCACAAAAATGTGGAAACTAAACAACATACTTTTAAAAAATGAATGGGTCAAAGAAGAAATAGGTGCAGAGATCAAAAGATATATACAGACTAATGAAAATGACAATACGACATATCAGAATCTATGGGATGCAGCAAAAGCAGTGATAAGAGGGAAGTTCATAACACTTCAGGCCTATATGAACAAACAAGAGAGAGCCCAAGTGAACCACTTAACTTCACACCTTAAGGAACTAGAAAAAGAAGAACAAAGACAATCCAAAACCAGCCGAAGAAAGGAGATAATAAAAATCAGAGCAGAAATAAATGTAATAGAGAACAGAAAAACTATAGAAAAAATTAATAGAACAAGGAGCTGGTTCTTTGAAAATATCAACAAAATTGACAAACCCTTGGCAAGACTTACCAAGGTAAAAAGAGAAAGAACTCTTATAAACAAAATCCAAAATGAAAGAGAAGGAATCACCACAGACACCGTAGATATACAAAGAATTATTGTAGAATACTATGAAAAACTTTATGCCACTAAATTCAACAACCTAGAAGAAATGGATAAATTCCTAGAACAATACAACCTTCCTAGACTGAATCAAGAAGAAGCAGAAAGCCTAAACAGACCTATTAGTAGAGAAGAAATAGAAAAAAAAATTAAAACCTTCCCAAAAATAAAAGTCCAGGCCCAGACGACTATACCAGCGAATTTTATCAAACATTCAAAGAAGACTTGGTTCCTATTCTACTCAAAGTCTTCCAAACACATTTTATGAGGCCAACATAACCCTCATACCAAAACCAGGCAAGGATGGCACAAAAAAAGAAATCTACAGACCAATATCTCTAATGAATACAGATGCTAAAATACTAAACAAAATACTAGCAAATCGAATACAACTACATATTAAAAAAATAATACATCATGATCAAGTGGGATTCATCCCAGAATCTCAAGGATGGTTCAACATACATAAAACAGTTAACGTAATATACCATATCTACAAAACAAAGAACAAAAACCACATGATATTATCAATAGACGCAGAAAAGGCTTTCGATAAAATACAACACAATTTTACGTTTAAGACTCTCAACAAAATGGGTATAGAAGGAAAATATCTCAACATGATAAAGGCCATATATGATAAACCATCAGCTAACATCATATTAAATGGCACAAAACTGAAGGCTTTCCCCCTTAAAACAGGAACAGGACAGGGTTGTCCACTCTCTCCACTCTTATTTAATGTGGTACTAGAGGTTCTAGCCAGAGCAATCAGACAAGACAAAGAAATCAAAGGCATCCATATCGGAAAAGAAGAAGTAAAGGTATCACTTTTTGCAGATGATATGATCCTATACATCAAAAACCCCAAAGAATCCACAAAAAGACTACTAGAAACAATAAGCCAATACAGTAAGTTTGCAGGATACAAAATTAACATACAGAAGTCAATAGCCTTTCTATATGCCAACAGTGAAACATTTGAGAACAAACTCAAAAAAATAATCCCCTTCACGATTTCAACAAAAAAAAAATGAAATACTTAGGAATAAACATAACAAAGAATGTAAAGGACTTATATAATGAAAACTATAAACCATTGTTAAGGGAAATCAAAAAAGATATAATGAGATAGAAGAATATTCCTTGTTCTTGGTTAGGAACAATAAATATAATCAAGATGGCCATATTACCCAAAGCAATATACAAATTTAATGCAATTCCCATCAAAATTCCAATGACATTTTTTAAAGAAATGGAGCAAAAAATCATCAGATTTATATGGAACTATAAAAAACCCCGAATAGCCAAAGCAATCCTAAAGAAAAAGAATGAAGCTGGGGGCATTACAATACCTGACTTTAAACTATATTATACGGCCACGATAATCAAAACAGCATGGTATTGGCAAAAAAATAGACACTCAGACCAATGGAACAGAATAGAAAGCCCAGAAATAAAACCACATATATATGGTCAAATAATTTTTGATAAAGGGGCCAACAACACACAATGGAGAAAAGAAAGCCTCTTCAACAAATGGTGTTGGGAAAACTGGAAAGCCACATGCAAAAGAATGAAACTCGACTACAGCCTGTCCCCGTGTACTAAAATTAATTCAAAATGGATCAAAGACCTAAATATAAGACCTGAAACAATAAAGTACATAGAAGAAGACATAGGTACTAAAATCATGGACCTGGGTTTTAAAGAACATTTTATGAACTTGACTCCAATGGCAAGAGAAGTGAAGGCAAAGATAAATGAATGGGACTACATCAGAATTAAAAGTTTTTGCTCAGCAAGAGAAACTGATATCAAAAGAAACAGACAGCCAACTATATGGGAACTGATATTTTCAAACGACAGCTCAGATAAGGGCCTAATATCCAAAATTTACAAAGAACTCATAAAACTCAACAACAAACAAACAAACAATCCAATAAAAAAATGGGAAGAGGACATGAACAGACACTTCTCCCAGGAAGAGATACAAATGGCCAACAGATATATGAAAAGATGCTCAGCTTCATTAGTTATTAGAGAAATGCAAATCAAAACTACAATGAGATACCACCTCACCCCTGTTAGATTAGCTATTATCAACAAGACGGGTAATAGCAAATGTTGGAGAGGCTGTGGAGAAAAAGGAACCCTCATTCACTGTTGGTGGGACTGTAAAGTAGTACAACCATTATGGAGGAAAGTATGGTGGTTCCTCAAAAAACTACAAATAGAACTACCTTATGACCCAGCAATCCCTCTACTGGGTATATACCCCAAAACCTCAGAAACATTGATACGTGAAGACACATGTAGCCCCATGTTCATTGCAGCACTGTTCACAGTGGCCAAGACATGGAAACAACCAAAAAGCCCTTCAATAGAAGACTGGATAAAGAAGATGTGGCACATATACAGTATGGAATACTACTCAGCCATAAGAAATGATGACATCGCATCATTTACAGCAAAATGGTGGGATCTTGATAACATTATATGGAGTGAAATAAGTAAATCAGAAAAAACCAGGAACTGCATTATTCCATACGTAGGTGGGACATAAAAGTGAGACCAGGAGACATTGATAAGAGTGTGGTAGTTACAGGGGGAGGGAGGAGAGGAAGAGGGAAAGGGGGAGGGGGAGGGGCACAAAGAAAACTAGATAGAAGGTGACAGAGGACAATCTGACTTTGGGTGATGGGTATGCTACATAATTGAATGACAAGATAACCTGGACATGTTTTCTCTGAATATATGTATCCTGATTTATTGATGTCACCCTATTAAAAAAAGAAAATTATTAAAAAAAATGTAAAGTATTTTACATTAAATACATAGGTTATAATAATTTTATTTTTAAGTTATGCTATATTAATTTCTCATTAAAATTCATGATTGATTTTTAAAATTTTTTTACCTATGAATAGAATATTTTAATATTATTTGATAATCTGAAGACTACATAAATATAATTTTCTGAAAATATTGCAATATATTCAGTTTTTATGAGTCATGAATAATTTATATTATATTATTCAAATTCTATTATCTCTTGATATTGTAGTTTTACATTTTTTTTTTCTGAAGCTGGAAACGGGGAGAGACAGACTCCCGCATGCACCTGACCGGGATCCATCTGGCACGCCCACCAGGGGTGACGCTCTGCCCACCAGGGGCGATGCTCTGCCCCTCCAGGGCGTCGCTCTGCCACAACCAGAGCCACTCTAGCGCCTGGGGCAGAGGCCAAGGAGCCATCCCCAGCGCCCGGGCCATCTTTGCTCCAATGGAATCTTGGCTTGGGAGGGAAAGAGAGAGACAGAGAGGAAGGAGGGGTTGGGGTGGAGAAGCAAATGGGCGCTTCTCCTATGTTCCCTGGCCGGGATTCGAACCCTGGTCCCCCGCATGCCAGGCCGGTGCTCTACTGCTAAGCCAACCGGCCAGGGCCTCCTTCACCTTTTTCATGCAGACCCACAACCCTCCTCCTCTTGGACTGCTGTTGGTCTGTTCTCTATTATTCTGTTTCTATTTTGTTTGTTAGTTTATTTATTTTTTGTTAGATTCCACCTATGGGTAAAAGCATACGGTACATGTTTTTTCTGACTGGCTTATTTCCTTTAGTGCAATACTCTCCAAGTTCATTCATGTTGTTACAAAGGATAACATTTCCTTCTTCTTTTTTTTTTTTTTTACAGCCAAATAGTATTCCATTGTATAAATGTTCCATAGCTTTTTTTTTTTTGTACTTTTCCGAAGCTGGAAAAGGGGAGGCAGTCAGACAGACTCCCGCATGCGCCCAACCGGGATCCACCCGGTATGCCCACCAGGGGCGATGCTCTGCCCATCTTGGGGTGTCACTCTGCCACAATCAGAGCCACTCTAGCACCTGAGGCAGAAGCCACAGAGCCATCCTCAGCGCCCGGGCAAACTTTGCTCCAGTGGAGCCTTGGCTGCGGGAGGGGAAGAGAGAGACAGAGAGGAAGGAGAGGGGGAGGAGTAGAGAAGCAGATGGGCGTTTCTCCTGTGTGCCCTGGCTGGAAATTGAACCAGGGACTTCTGCACACCAGGCCAACACTCTACCACTGAGCCAGCCAGCCAGGGCTGTACCATAGCTTTTTCATTCATTCATCTATTGGTGGACATTTGGGCTGCTTTCAACTCTTGGTTGGCTATTGTGAATAATTCTTCAATGAACATATAAGTGCATATTTCAATTGAGTTTTATTTTTCAGAATTAAATGCTCTATTTACCTTCTTATCATAATGTTCTCTTTTAAAGTGTTAGAGATAATAGGCTTTTACATATTAATAATTAGAATATAATAACAAGAGTTATTTTTATAATTGAACTTTATATTTGTATTTATTATGTGAGAGTTTAAGAGAGGATGTGATGTTTTATAATTTTTTGATATAAAACAAAGAGAATTAATAAACTTATAAATATAATCCTAATTAATTTTTTCTTGAAAGATGGTACAAAAATTAATATCAACAAACATTTTACTTTGAGGGAAAGGATAAACTACAGAGAACTTTCTCAAGTAAACATCAACCATTAAATAATTTAAAAATTTTAAAAATGTAAGGTGTATTTTGTCTAAGAATATACCTAATTTAAGAAATGTTCACTGTGCTTTAAATGTTGAAATATAGTGCTTTAAAGGAAGTGCTGCATAGAGGGCCTGAGGAAGTAGCAAAACATGATTTTATGAAGAACTTCAGTAGATAATTATGTTGTCTTGCCTACCATTGATTAATTGTTCTTAGATGTCACAAGCAGAGGCTTGGAGGACTTCAGTTTCCTATCCAAAGTCTAAATATTGGTATTGTTTCTGGCATATATCTACTGTGCAGAGGGGGGATTTAATGACGGGCACACCAGGCTCACTTGCTGGGCCCCCACTTCTGAAGGGCCCCACAAAACCCCAACTTTACACTTTTTTCTAATAATGGGCTCAATATTTTCTTCTGCGCCTAGGGTCTCAAACGACCTTAATCCGCCTCTGCTACCATGGTGTTTTTTGAGATTCCTGAATTTGTGGTTTGGTATCTGACCTTAATTGTAGATTATTGTTAATTGTTATTTTTTCTCTCCATTTCCTCTCATTCTTTCTTTCATTTTCCTTTCTCTGTTATTCCCATTCATAGTAAGTTAAATTTTGTGTTGTACCACAACATGTACTTGCAGGTTCCATTTTGGTTTCTTTCCAGTCTTGCATGCAGTTCTTGCATGTTGTCTACTTTATCTAATAGTGTCCATAGCAAATTAATTATAATTACTTTAGATCCCCAATCAGATCATTCCAACATCCCTGTCATGTCTGGTTCTAATATTTGTTTTACTTCTTCACATTATACATTTGCCTTTTGTCATGTCTTGTAATTTTTTTCTCTGTAGTCAGATGTGATGTTCCAAGGAAAGTCATTGTCTTTAGTAATGTGGTGGGGAAGACAGGTTTTCCATGGTCCTATGAGTAGATCTAAGTCTTTTAGTGATGCTATGCCACAAGATTTTGCTATTACTCAATTTTCTCCGTTCTTTTCTCCTCCTTTAAGTGAGACAAGATAGCTATAGTGTGCAGAAATTGGATATATTTCCTTCTTCCAGATCAGTTGGGCTCTGATATTACCCAGCTAGTCAGGCTTGAGTTAACTACATATTTTACCCGAGAAAAGGCCTTGTTAAAAAAAACAGTCCTCTTATATAATTAAATTGGTTGCTTTTTCCCTTTCCCTGTTAGAAGCACCAGGAGATTTTTAAAATATATTATTGCTGCGCAAATCCTAGTAATAAATCTCACAATATGGTGGAGGAGGCCCCTATGACTGGGTCCCCCTGGAGTTTTTAAGTTCTTAGTATGTCTGCACCAAACTTTCAGCAATTTGCCAATTACACTCAGGTTTTCCCTCTCTGCTCTGGGTTTTCTCTCCACCAAGAGTGTCTGCTGTTGTAAACCTTGATCTGTACCTGCCTGTCTGTCTCTCCAGTTTGGCAGGCAACAATTTGCCTGTGTCCTCCGCTCTCCTATGAATCCAATAAATGTTGATTTTCCAGTCTATTCAGCTGTTTACTTGTTGTTAAACAGAGTGTGACTTCTATCTGCTTGACATGTGGAAATGAGCACCTCCCCAGAGATTTGAACTCTCGAGGTAATCCACACTCAGCCTTCAGCAATTCTTCAGGTTATCATTTAAATACTCCTACTGGCTCCAGTGGTTTCCACCTCTGTTAAGCTAATCTTGGCTGCAGTTCTCTTTATTTACCTGTCTTTTCAGGTTTGGGGGTGTGGGGTTACCCTGTTACCTCCATTCTATGACAGTATTGAGAAAAGCTCTAGGAAATAAAACAAAATATGTGCCTGGGTGTCTAGCATGAAGAACTGCCTAAATTGGCTGTCGAATAAAGTCACCTGGGGAACTCTTAAAAATCTAAACACCCAGGATGCCTGCCAGGCCAACTAAACCAGTATGTCTGAGGTGAGACTCAACTGTCTACCACATATTCACTAGTGATTGCTGCACACAGCCAGGATGGAGCCCCAGGCCCAAAATTGGAATAGAGTGTCTAGGCCAAGATGCCCTGGTTTAAATTATGGCTCTGGGTTTTACTCTTATGAAGCTGAACAAGCCAGTAAATTGCTCCATCATAGTTCTTTCTTCTGAAGTAGAAGGATAATACTCATCTTACAGTTTTGTTCTTGGTACATACTAAGTACTATAAATATACTACTTGACTACAGACTTGGACAATAAACTGAACCTAAATGGTGCCCCAGGAGTATTCTGTATGTTCTACCCTAATGGCCCACTGCTCTTTGCATCCACAGAAGTGATTATTAAGTTGAATATTTGTTCACTATTATCTTGTTTTTCTTCTATTTTGTGATAATCCTTTTTTTCTATTAATATCTTACATGTGTAGACCTAAACAATAAACTCATTGCTTTTATGTTTAAATTTTTATAAAAAAGAGAACCTCACTGTAGGTAATCTTTTGTGCCATGCTTCTTAAATCTACATTGTATTTTTGATATTCACTTTTGTCATCATAATTACTTGTAGTTCATTTCTTAACAGGGCTTGACAGTGATCCATTTTATAAATATAATACAATTAGTGTATTCATTTTACTGTTAATTAATATTTATTTTGAATTATTTTGTTGTTGTTATGAAGAACATTGATAAAAATATTTTTGAATATGAATAATATGCCAATTCACAAGAATTCATTAAGAAGATATTCCTAAGAGTGAAATCCTTGAGTCATAACATGTATATAATTGATTTTCTTAACTGATACCAAATTACTAAATATATTAACTTAAATTAACATTTTAGTGGATGAATGTAAACATCACTTCACATTTCTGTTATCCCTTCATATTATTGAATTTTAAAAATTGTATTATGTTGATGGGTATAAACTATTTCCTCTTTTTCTAAAAAAAAGTATTTTATTGATTTTAGAGAGAAGAAAGAAGAAAGAGATAGATAGAAACATTGATTCAGGATCAAACTGACAACCATTACATATTGGGAGGTTGCTCAACCAACTAAGCGATCCAGGCAGGCCTTTTCTCCATTTTTCAAAGTCTCTATTTGAGTTCTTTTGACAATTTTTCTATCGAGGCAATCTTTTTTCTTTACCTTAGCAGACCTTTTAAAAAATATATGTTGAATATTGATTTATTGTTAGTTATTTCTTTAGTAAATAACTTTCAGTTTATGGATTGCTGCCTCATTTTTCTACAGGGTTTATTTACTTAAAAAGTAAATTCTTATATTTTTATTTACTAACATTGTCAAGCTTTGCCTTTATTATTACTTTTTGTATCTTATTTTAAACTAAAACTTAGGTTTTAGACTTGGTCTAAAGTTATTCTCTATAACTAAGTTATAATGTTATCCTCAGTAATATTTTCTAAATATCTGATAGTTTTATTCTCATTTTAATTTTTAATTTAATTTAAATTACTTCTTGTGTACAGTATGATGTTGAAATTTTACTGTATTTATGTCCTGAATAACTAAATATTTTATTATTTTATTAGCCCAATTAATTTCCTTACCAATATGCAAACTCTTTCTGAGATAAATCAGTTTCCCTTATATGTATTTTTCTCCCTGAGTATTCTGTTTCATTGATCTATTACTGTACCAATACCAACTGCCTCAATTACTGAAATTTTATAAATCTTGATATCTGGTATGGGAATACCCTCTTTTCTTATTTGTTCTTTCTTTTTTTAAAATATACTTTGGCTTGACTGGAGGCAGCACAGCGGATAAAGCATTGACCTGGGATGCTGAGGTCCCAGGTTCCAAACCCTGAGGTAGCTGGCTTGAGCGCAGGCCCACCAGATTGCGTGGAGGATTATTGATCTTAACCTATGGTCACTGGCTTGGGCATAAAGGTCACTGGCTTAAAGTCCAAGATCGCTGAACAAAGAGTCACTGGCTTGAACAAAGAGTCACTGGCTTGTTTGGAGCCCCCTGGTCAAGGCACGAATGAGAAACAATCATTGAACAGCTAAAGTTCCACAACTACCAGCTGATGCTTTTCATCTTGCTCCCTTCCTCTCTCTCTCTCTCTCGCAAAAAAAAAAAAAAAAAAAAAAGTACTTTGATAAAATGTAATGTGTCTTTTCAGAGAAGATTTTACGTTAATGAAGACTCAGCTATTTTCATATAGAAAAGAGAAGCAAATTTCTAGAATACTTAATCTTTTTTTTTTTTTGTATTTTTCTGAAGCTGGAAACAGGGAGAGACAGTCAGACAGACTCCCGCATGCATCCGACCGGGATCCACCCGGCACGCCCACCAGGGGCGACGCTCTGCCCACCAGGGGGCGATGCTCTGCCCCTCCGGGGCGTCGCTCTGCCGTGACCAGAGCCACTCTAGCGCCTGGGGCAGAGGCCAAGGAGCTATCCCCAGCGCCCGGGCCATCTTTGCTCCAATGGAGCCTTGGCTGCGGGAGGGGAAGAGAGAGACAGAGAGGAAGGGGGGGGGTGCAGAAGCAAATGGGCGCTTCTCCTATGTGCCCTGGCCGGAAATCAAACCCGGGTCCCCCGCACGCCAGGCCGACGCTCTACCGCTGAGCCAACCGGCCAGGGCCTAGAATACTTAATCTTAATAGAAAAAAATTTCCATACTTATTTCTGTCTTAAAATCTGCCTCTAGGTTTTTCTTCCTCAGAGTTAATTTAAATTATTTTTTTAACTTGTTCACTTTTGTTTAATGTTTGGTTTGTCAATATACCTTACTTGTGTTTTTCACAAAATATCGGCTATTTTAAAAACAATATACATATATCCTCAAGGTTATTGTCATTTACCTAAAAAACTCTTTAAATAAACTGATTTATATGTATTTAGCTAGAATTCCTCCAGGCATTTAGATGGCTGCAACTTCTACACATTAATAAGTTTATTTTGTAATTCTTTAAATGTATACAAATATATATATATGTGTGTTTATATATGTTTATATGTGTGTATATGTGCTTATATAATAAATGTTATTTGTCATGCATAACTAGAAAATATTCTTTAAAAAGAATATAAAAATCTTGAGATGTTTGTAAGCATCAATATGGAAATAAATTTTAAAAATTAATAAAGTATTTACTAATCTAAAAACTGTGGTGGATATAAATATCAGTCTAGACATATTTTGTTTGCAAGAGTTATGAAAATATCATTTGTATTAACAATTAATTTTAGTTTATAAAATGAATGTGGCAAATGCCATAAGAACAATACAGAGTTCTATGAAATCAAGGAAGATTGGAAATAAGAGAAAATTTCATGGAGAATTTTTTTAAAGGTATATAAGGTTTTTTCAGAGGTTGGCTGCTCATGGGAGTAAATTATGAGATAGATAATAACAGTATAGGGTAGAATTATTAGAGAGTACTACTTGGACTGTTACTGTGAATGTGAGCACAAGGAAGCAGATTACATAGAGAAGTAGACTGAAATATCTCAAGAAACTCAACAAAAGCCAAAGAGATCTTTGGAGCTGTGATAGCCCTTCACTGTTATCTTAGAATGAGACAATGAAGTTGGACATTTTCACTTCTTTATTGGTCATTCCCTGGATGTGGGTTGCCTCAAAAAGGAGTTGTTTTCTTGAGTTAGAAAACCCAGATAGTTAATTGAAAGCTCCACAACTTTCATTAGTTGGAGGAATACTTTAGACCTAAAGGAAAGCATGGGTGGAACATTCAAAGTATCCATTATCGATTCCAACAACCAGTACCAGTAAGAAATGAAATTTCAGTATATGCAGCAGCATTAACATACAGAAAGGTATATGTAGGAAGATGCAGATAATTTTCTGGTTGGCTCAAATTTAAAAAGGAGCAAAAAAACAGGTGGTTAGAAAAGTGGCATTTTTTACCACATCACTGACACACTTAAATTTTATTTTTTTAAATTTTATTTTGAAGATAATCTTTAGCATGACGTTTATATGATTATTAACAGAAAAGTCAATATATGAAAACTAGAATGGAATTAGAAATGGGCACAAAGCAAATAAAATATTAGAGTATTCCAAGTGAGAGGTAGTGAGGATTCTTTGCGTATTATCAGTAGACATGAAAGAAAGTAGTTGATTCTAGAACAATATATAAATAACAGCAAAAATTTGGTAAGAGTTTATGGTATACTAATCATTTAATTGGGTTCATAATAACTGCAAGAGATAAATGCTATTGTTATCATTCTCATGTTATGGAAGAGGATTCTGAAAAACAGGTTGTTTTAAGTAGCACTGAAGTAGCATGCTTCAAGTTACGCAGTTAGTAAATGCTGAGCCTGAATTCAATGTAGACGATTTGACTCCAGAGTTATACACTTCGTATAAAATATACTTCAGAGAGAGAGAGAGAGTTCATTATACATTCTCAGGATAAATAGGTGGCTAATATAGCAGCAAAATTTAGAGAAAAATTAATGTGTCCTAAGGTTTCAAGCTGAGGTGACAAATAATGACAATTTAACAAAACACTAAATTATAAGAGTAAGAAAAAGATTGTAGACAAAAGCATGAGTTGGGCTTTAATTACACATAAGTTTTTTTATCTGGTATTTCATCCATGTAAAATCTTAAATAAAATACAAAAAAAAGTTGAAGTTAGCTTGCAACTTTGTTTTAACAAAGATAAATTTGCAGGCTTTAAAACATTACATAAAATAAATAGTTGTGTGTGCAGTTGTAGAAAGTCAACAAAAGTCTTATCATTCCAAATTCAGTAAACACTAGCTTTTTTCAACACTAAAATACCAGTAATACACTATTATTTCATAATGCTTTGATGAGTATTGGTGATAGCCTTCCATTTTATGTTTACAGTTCTCTCATCTGTTCTACTTGGTTTATGATATATGTAGTTAGAAAAGTAATAATCTACTGTGTCTGTACTTTTAATAGCTATCTTTTACTTCTTAGACAGTATATATCGCTCACTTGCAGCTTTCAGAAGTTCAGAAATCAACATAGGTAACTACATTTTCTCCAACATGCTTACGTTGTCTACTAATAAAGGTATCTGACACCATAGAAGTCATATAACAACAAAGGTCTAATATTTTTTCTTTTCTTTTCATTACCACCAAATTTTTATAATTATCCCACATCTTCTTACCCATTGAACTTACAGCCTTGACTGTTTCCGAAGTTGGAAAGATATGGTCTATTAAAGGTCAGTACTTGGGTGCTAATTTTTAAATACAGTTTTTTTGAATGTTTCATGGAAATAGTAATGTAATTTGTAGAAGGAAAGCTTTACTGAGAGAAAAGTGAGTTTTCTCTAAATGCTTAAATTTGGACACCAACAATATAAGACAGTCTGAATAACTATAGATTGTAGAGTTTATACAATAAAAGTGTCAAGTTTATATGAATTATAACATGGGTTCTAATCATACAGGATTATAAAAAACTATTTTTTCAGTGTTAAGAGTTTAACTATGGTACTCCATGGTATTGCTGCCTATACATCCATTTTGCAATGATCTTAAACTGATGCTAACCCCCTCATGCAAGTGAATGTATCTGTATAAAGTCATAAGCAAATGTGAATTCTTTTTCTTTCTTTCTTTTTTTTTTTTTTTGTATTTTTCTGAAGTGAGAAGTGGGGGAAGGGGGCAGACAGACAGCCGCATGCGTTCCACCGGGATCCACCCTGCGATGCTCTGCTGCAATCGGAGCCATTCTAGCACTTGAGGCGGAGGCCAAGGAGCCATCCCCAGCGCCGGGGCCAACTTTGCTCCAATGGAGCCTTGGCTGCGGAGGGGAAGAGAGAGATAGAGAGAAAAGAGAGGGGGAGGGGTGGAGAAGCAGATAAGCATTTCTGTGTGTCCTGACCAGTAATTGAACCCCGGACTTCCACACGCCGGGTGGGTGCTCTATCTCTGAGCTGAGCCAACCATCCAGGGCCACAAATGTGAGTTCTTAATATGACTTTCCCAACTGTCCTTGTGGCCAATAGCTTCCCCTGCTTAGCAGCACCTGACTATGCACCTCTTAGATAAAAATCCCGATTGGGTTTAACAAAATCCCACTCCTTTGGTTTGAATTATCAATCTGGCCTTAGTCTGAGAACCACAAAACATTCCACACTTGAACCCTAATAAAGGCTTTGGCCCTGGGTTCTTTGTCTATGTCTACCTGGACCTCTACATGTGACTCCTCAAGGTTTGCTGGGTGCTTCCTCCAGGATCTGTGAGTAATAAATTTCTCCATGTTAATTTCTCTTGTGGTCTATTGCTGAACCAAGGATTATCATCAGGAAACTTGGGCTCCACTTAATAAGTGTTAAATTGACAAATTTATAACATTGAGCCTCAGGAGTAAACCTGTAAGTGAAGAAGATTACAGATTGGAAATGATTGCCCTTGCTGCACTGCTCATGTTGAAAGTCCAGTGAGATGAAGGCAGAGATACTGGTTTGGAGGAATCTAACCACATTGTGTCTGGTGCTAATTTCCCCCAATAAACACTGTGGATGCTATCAACCTTTGATAATCAGTGTGTTAGTCATGGTGTCAGCATAACATAGCAACAGTAGAGTAGCATAGCAGGTTTATGAGCATATTGAATGAGGGGGTGAGTGACAAAACACACATTTAGAGAGTTCTTGTAAAAATTAAAATTTTTATTGTAAAAGAATGTGAAACGGTTGAAGTTTATATTCACAACAGTTTTGTAATCTGTTTTGCTTTTCATGCAGACTCCTCCAGCTGCTATAAAAATACACTGTGGAGATGGGAGTGGAGGCTGAAAGTGGTAAATGAGAGACTCATTACTAGTCTATATATAGTAATGGTTCACTTTAAAATGGCTTTAACTAAAGTTAAATAATGGAATTGTTACAGGTAACCAGAGACATGATTATATTAGAGATAGATTGGAAATAATATAGTAAGGAAATTGTTAAGGGATATAAAAAGAGATAGGAAGAGGAGGAGAGGTAATGCCTAAATTTTAAGTAAGGACATGAGAGTAAGTGGTGTTAAAATGTGTAAAATGGGTTGAGATGAACTCATAATGCTACCAGATTTACATTACTAAATTGTGAACCCAGTGATTAGTCCCCTTTGCCTCATTTTCAAGCCATTTTTTCCTTCCATGTAGGTCATCTATAGGGAACAAATTAGTGGTTATGCAAACTCAAAAGTCTGACCTACCTCATGTAATATCTCTCACTGTAAATTAATTAATTACCTCTTTGGATTACATAGTTTTTGTTTTGTGAGTTTTAATCAGTGAAAGTCAGCCTTTAACATTCTAGTCCACAGTGTTAACTGACAAATCTTATATTTTGTTCTCTTTAGATATTATAGTAAATTCAAGTAAATATTTTATAGAACAAACCACTTAAATTAATCCCTATGCCACTGGTTTTTTTTTTCATTAAAATTTCTATATCCAGCTACCTGTTATATAATATACAAGAAAAATAAAACACCTATTTCTGGTCAACAAGAACCATAGCATTTTTCTGGGGAAATTTATTCCTCTCTTTCTCTCTTATTCTGCTTCACTGTCTTGTTCCTGGAACAATTCTGGAATAAGCCACTTTGCCAGCAAATTCTCTTTTTAATCCCTGAAGGCACTGAAGTTCTTCCTGAGATGTTGTTAGTAGAAGCATATAAAAAGGTTTGCTCTTGAACAGATTCCCATTACTCATTATCTGGAAAACCTACTAAACTTAATTGCTTCAGTAAAGCAGAAAACATTTGTCAACCATCCATGACAATCGCTTATCTGCAGTTTTCTGTCTATATTTTTTGAGAAATCATGGTTCAAACCTAATCTAATGAAACTACACTTTATGTAACATTACTAAGGCCACCTCAATTAGCTTAAAAAAAAGCTTGATATAAAGTGAGGAAGATATCATTTTATTTTAAGAATACTTTCCTCAGGGATATTCATTAAAGATTGAAAATAGTATTGTACCATATTTAAAATTGTTTTGTCCTTAGTTTTAATATATTAGGTCTATGCTCAGGTTACACTTTGAGGTATTCTAATCAACACATCCAGGTATGCTGGGGACTAGACAGGAGTTTTTGGTACCAAGCTTTAATATTGCTACAAATAATTCATCATGAGGATACTAATTGTTGCTTATATGTAGAAAATAATTGGAAATATTGTATAAACATCCATACAATTTTACAGATATTATATAATAATGTGACACACCCAGTAGGTTAAAACATTGCTATGACTCGTGAGGCCAAAGACCCCATTCAATTCATCATTAAGATGAAGGATTCATATACTTAATCAATAAGAATTGCAGCTTATTAGCAAAAACATAGTGTCTTTTTGTTTTGATTGCTGAAAAAGGGTTATTTATATGTCAAAATTTGGTCTTTGATTATACATTCACTGTATCAAACAATCAGGGCATATGATTACGGTGGAAGGCCACACAAGTCCTTTTCTTTCTGTAAGCTACAAAGATCAAGGGACATCATAAGGGGAAAAACAAAGTAACATTTATTTAATGTAAAGTAATCTTCCAACTTTATATTAGATCAATTATTTTCATATGTTATGGTGCATGTATGTCAACTAGGTTCATTTAATTGGTCTGGGATTTGGCCTGATGTCTTAACCTAGGGCTGTTCTAACGCCTTATTCAATAGCGAGAAGGAGGTAATAAGTGTAGTTACATTTATCTATAATTTAAAAATAATAAATATCTGTATATTGGGAATGATTACTTAAGTCTATAAAATTGTTAAGAATTTTCAAGAAAATATAGAAAAATAATAAGAAAAATGTTCTTTTTTAGTACACTAAATCTAAAGAAATAGTAATTTAAAGATTTTGGGTACAATTCTGAATTTAGGATTCATTACTATGCACTTTCTGCCTTCAATTCTGGTGCCTCCAGACAACAGCCATATCTGGTGTTCTTAGATGAAATTGAACTCTCTGTTTCTCTAAACTGGCAATGACTCCTACATATAAAATGATCAGTGATTTTGTAGTTCAGTCTCAGATTCGTTTCCTTTATTAACTTCTATTGTAGCAGATTTTATTTAAGTGTGGGGGAGAGGTTTATAAAAACAGATTTTTCTGCATCTTTGCTTGTACAAACATAATAGAGTTCTCTAATTTTTAGAAGAAAATCATTAATTTTACAAGTCTAAGTTTAATATATTGTTTCTTAATACCAAACAGATTTCTATGACCATCCGTTCAGTTTCTTACAACTTGAGGATTTATTTCAATTCAGTAAAGTATTACATATTTACCTGTACCAAGCATTATGTTAGAAACTTTTGATAACTTATTTAAATATGTTTTCAAGTAGTGACACAGTGTACACAGGTGACAGAGCATTTAATTATATAAATGACAAATATAGAAAGAGATGTTAGATGCATTTAGAGGTACACAATATTTTTTTTTTTAGAGAGGAGAGGGAGAGACAGAGAGAGAGGAGAGACAGAGAGAGAGAAGGGGGGAGGAGCTGGAAGCATCAACTCCCATATGTGCCTTGACCAGGCAAGCCCAGGGTTTCGAACTGGCAACCTCAGCATTTCCAGGTCGACGCTTTATCCACTGCGCCACCACAGGTCAGGCGAGGTACACAATATTTTGATCAAATAAAATACAACAGCCTGCTCAATATTAAATGTATACTCTATAAATTTGGAGTGATTTTTTGTGAATAGAGTTAGAAGATTAAAAGGAAGTTTTCAAGACTTCAAAAAAGTGATCTTCAAGTTGGACCTTGAAGGAGGAATAGAATTTTACAGAGCTGATGAGAGACTACATGACTCTGGAAATACTGAAGACCTGAGTAGAGTGAGGAGTCAGGGAGTGAAGAAGAAATGATTCAGAAAAGACCAAAGCCAAAAACAGTTAATGTTTTCAGAAAATTATTAGGCATATTGGAAATGAGGTGGGAGATAACTTTTAGACTATTCAGATACTACTGTGAAGACTACTAAATAAGACTAAATAAGGAAAAAAAAGTCTTTATTATTTTTTGACATATTAATGATATACTTTGGAATTTATTAGATAACTCATTACTAAAAATTGTGTCCTTATTTTGTTTAATAAACAACTGATAGATAAGAAATAAATGTTATTTTAATTCAATGCCTTAATTACTGATAGGAACATATTATCTTGGTCTCTGATAAAAGTATTTGTATAAGTTTAATTACTATAATAGTTTTATTGAAATTCATTCAGAGTTGGAACATGATAATGCAATATGTGGAATTTGTTTTGAAAACTGCTTTTATAGAAAAATATTGAAGAGTAATATTGTACTTTAAATACCAACTTATATTTTAAAAGAAATAAAATATCTTGAAAAAATATTTTGCTTTAAATATTGGGAATTTAACATAGTGAATGGCAATTGGAAATTATTCTAATTTTTAGATAACCTTATACATATTTAATTTATTTTTAAATTTTATTCATTTTAATTAATATATTTTTCTTATGTTCCAATTTGGTTCAGAAAGTCAGTTTTCATTAATTTATTATAAAATGATTTGAAAATGGGAAGAATGAAAAAATAACAGGAGAAAAAAAGGCATGAATAAAGCTAAAATTTTTAAACAATGATTTTATGTATGCTATGTTTTGCTTCACAAATTTATTTTTTGAAAGAAATATCAAAAAGGAAAATTATATTCAAATAATTCAAAATGATGAGATATAAAGCATCAATTACAACAATAACAAAAAGTTTCTCAACAGATATATATTTATTTTTGATAACAAGATATGGTTGAGGCCCTGGCCGGTTGCTTCAGTGGTAGAGCGTCGGCCTGACGTTCGTAAGTCCCGGGTTCGATTTCTGGCCAGGGCATACAGGAGAGGCATCCATCTGCTTCTCCACCCCTCCCCCTCTCCTTCCTCTCTGTCTCTCTCTTCCCCTCCCACAGCCGAGGCTCCATTGGAGCAAAAGATGGGCGCTGGGGTTGGCTCCTTGGCCTCTGCCCCAGGAGCTAGAGTGGCTCTGGTGGACATGCCAGGTGGATCCCGGTCGGGCGCATGCGGGAGTCTGTCTGACTGCCTCTGCGTTTCCAGCTTCGGAAAAATACAAAAAAAAAAAAAAAAAGATATGGTTGAAGTTTTTCTTTGGGTTTGATATAAAGAAAATATTTAATATTCCTCTTATATTGGCTTAAAACATAGGCAACCTGAATTTTATTAAAGGAATTCTGTTGGTGGTCAAGGAGCTGTGACCTAAATATTCCGTTGAATCCTGAAAGGGCTTGATGTAAGAGCAGACATTGTAAAGCACGATAAAGGAAATATATCCTTCATAAAATTACTACTCTCAACTGAGGTTTTTATAAATAATAACTAGTCATAAGATTAATCATATTTAAAATTCCAGATTCTTGCTGAATTCTTTGCTGTCTTTTGGAGAGATGGGAGAATGAGAATGAGGAGGAAGAGGAGGAAGAAGAATAAAAGGAAGAGGAGAGAGGGTGTTAGAGAAGGGAGAGGGGAATTATGGGAGAGTAAGGATGAAAAGAAAGAAGTATAAAAGAAAGAAAATTTCTTCATTAACCATTGAGAAGCCCATTGTTTTTGTATGTTTGTGCCACGGAAATTATATTCTTAAGACATACTCTATAGTTATTTCATAGCACCCTGTTATTCCTTTATTAAAATATATAAAAGCATATATTATTTGGTCCAAAACATACCATTTCCACTTGATTTTCTACTTTTCCCTTTCTAGTTCTACTGTGTTCAACACAAAATGTCTTTCTTGTTATTCATAGAACATGATAAAAAGACATTCTTCTGCCTCCTTATTTCACTAAGCATAAAGATCTCCAGGTCCATCCGTGCTGTTGCAAAAGGTAAGATTTCCTTCTTTTTATGGCTGCATAGTATTTCATTGTGTAATGGAGTACTTTTTTTTTAATATGGTTTTTTTTATCTACTCATCTACTAATGGGCACTTGGGCTCTTTCCAGATCTAGGCTATTGTAAATAATACTGCAATGAACATTGGGGTGAATATATTGTTTTGCATTAGTGTTTTCCGATTCTTAGGATATATTTTCAGAAGAGGGATTATTGAATCCAAAAGCAATTTAATTTTTAATTTTTTGAGATGACTCCATATTGCTTTTCACAGTGGTGGTACAAAACTTCTTTTTCAGAAAAACTTGTATTTATTGTTTTCTCTCTCACCTCTGATCTTTTCATCTATACCACAAATACATAAAAAACACTAGTCATTTGAGAATATTACTTCTTTTTGAAATTATTGAGTTCTAAATATTTGACTCTTAAAATGTTACTATGAAAAAGTAATCTATTCATACACTGAAAATTTAAATACAAAAGTGTTACAATAAACCTCTCTTCCTACTCCTTCCATTTAACCAGTTATAATTTCTTTCATATTCTAAAAGTTTTATTACACTTATAATTATTTATCCCATTTATTTATCTATTAAAAACAAATAAAAAACAAACATTTTATTTTTTTTTACTTGGAGAATGTTCTGATAATAAATATTAATTCTATTATTTTTAATGGCTAAATAACATTTTGTTGCATGAAAATACTGAATGGCATAAACAAAATTTCTCTTTTCTTATTTTTTATGGTATTATAATTTATTTTGAAATAAACATACTAGCTAACTAGTAATTAAGTATAAGCATTAATATAGCAGTATTATAAATTTTACAAATAGAATTACTAAATTTGTTTTGAGAAGCAGTGACAAATTTTCCAGAAAAAGAATTTGGACCAATTTACATTTCCATAAAGCCGTTTGAGAAGTATCTCACTAATCCTCTGGGTTAAAACTTTGTAACTTCTTCAATTCAATAGTAGACAGGTTAAATTATTGTTAGTTATATTTGTGTTCATTTATGAATGAACTAATGTTTTTATAAGCCATTGAAATGTAGTTATCTATTTCCTATGAACATCCTATTACTGCCTTGTGCATATTATCTATTGGAATGTTGATTTCTTTACTTCTTTGTAAGCACTTGTTAAACATTAAATTATTTTTTTATTTATCTTTCCAAGTGTGCTGCTAGCTAGAATTTTTATTATTATTCTATATTTACAATTTTTGTTCCTAATTTCAATTCATTATGATAATAGAATATGGAAATTTTTCAAGTTTTTATTCTATGAAAAATTTTAAAGATGGATGAAGTATATTTTTCATTTGTTTAAATATTTTATTTGCATTTGTCATGGTCTGTTGATGGTATTTCATGGGAATTTTTTTGGGGGGGTCAAAGACAGAGAGAGGGACAAATAGGGACAGAAAGACAGGAAGGGAAAGAGAGTAGAAGCATCAATTCTTCATTGAGGCACCTTGGTTCATTGATTGCTTTCTCATATGTGTCTTGACCGGGGGCGAGAGGGGCAGGCTATAGCAGAGCAAATGACTCTTTGCTGAAGCCAGTGAGCCTTCCTCAAACCAAATGAGCCTGTGCTCACACTGGTGACCTCAGGGTTTTGAATCTGGGTCCTCTGCCTCCCAGTCTGATGCTCTATCCTCTGAGCCACTACCTGGTCAGGCTCATGGGAATTTTTGCAACCAAAAATTTTTTCCCCACTTAATTTGTTTTAACAAATACATAAACTTTATTAAAATATCAGATAGTTTAGGGAGGTTAGCAATGAAAAGTAGTATACTCTTAGCTGATTTTCACTTTCTAGACAGAATTACTTTCAATTCTTACAATTATTTCTCCTAGTTTTCATCTGTGTATTTTGATATAATATGCTTTTCTTAATTCATAAAAAAGTTTATTTTATCTTTATTCTAATAACTATAACTTATGCTTTTTGTTCTTTGCATTTCGCTACTTTTGTCTTTTAATTTAATTATTTTACTATATTATTTCTTTTTACTTAAATATGGATATTTTTAGGAAATAGATAATTTTATTTTACTTATATTTGTTGAAATGACATTTGTTTGGCATTAGGTCTGACACTTCTTTTTACAGTATGCATTTTTTGAGATTGTTTCTTAAATTTTCTATTATATTGTTTCTTGGATAAATTAGAGTAGGCTACCCTTTTACAATACATTGATTAAAAGGTACAGCAGAACATATTAAAAGTCTATTTCTGACTGCTTTAAAATCATCATAATTATATTTTTTCTTTTTTTTTATTCCATCTCCCACACTAGACTGCAAATTTCATAAAAGTAAGCATCTTTTATGTCTTTCAAAACATTTGAAAGACATATCATCAATATGATAACATTGATGTCTGTTTGCCTGTTAAAATTTGCATATTTTTTATTTAGTAACATGTTTATACCATTTCCTTTTTTTTAACTGTCCATTTACTTTGGTTTATTTATACTCTGTATGACTAAATTTTATCAAAACCTTTTTTCTTATTTTTTTCTTTTACACAAATAGTTTTTCCTCCTCTGGGCCAGGTACTCTTACTGTATGTTTTAATTGCATTTTGTGCAAAAAACCTGTTGGTCTTAAAAAATTAACATGATGAAGACTTGTATCTCCTTTTTAGTAGTCTTTTCCTTATGGTGTCCTGAAATAAAGGAAACAGATTATTTTTACTAAGAATTCCAGCTTTTATTTGACTCCAAGATATGTTCAATTTCAGAGGAAAATACATTACAGGTGCTCAAATGAGGCCAAAGTCTTTTTTTTTTTTTTTTTTTTCTCTTATTTTTCCAAAGTTAGAAGCAGGGCAGCAGTCAGACAGACTTCCGCATGCACCCTACCAGGATCCACCCAGCATGCCCACCAGGAGGAGATGCTGTGCCCATCTGAGGTGTGGCTCCATTGAGGCTGGAGCCATTCTAGCACCTGAGGTGGAGGCCATGGAGCCATCCTCAGTGCCCGGGACAACTTTGCTCCAATAGAGCCTTGACTGTGGGAGGGGCAGAGAGAAACAGAGAGAAAGGAGAGGTGAAAGGGTGGAGAAGCAGATAGGTGCTTCTCCTGTGTGCCCTGACTAGAAATCAAACCTGGGATTTCCACACACCAAGCCGACGCTCTACTGCTGAGCCAACCGGCCAGGGCTGAAGATACTTTTTGACCAAGGACTAACATGGCTTAATTGTTTGCAAACCACCCCAAACTCTCTGATATTCTTTTCTTAATTTCTAAAACATATTTCAAAGACTTTATTCATTTTAGAGAGCAGAGGGAGAGAGAAAAGAGGGGAGAATCAGGAAGCATTAACTCCTATATGTGTATTGACCAGGAAATCCCAGGGTTTTGAACCAGCAACCTAAGTATTCCAGGTCAGCACTTTATTGACTGCACCAGGTCAGCACTTTATCAACTGCACCACCACAGGTCAGGGCTCATTTCCTTAATTTCTCTCCATTGTTGACATAACCCCTGCCAGCCACTCCTGTTTTCTTGCTTTTTCCAAAAATACATCAGACTCATCCTTACTCTGGAGAATTTGTACTTAGTGTTATTTCTATTTAAAATAATTTTGAACAGAATATGTATGGCGCTTACTTCCTCATTCCATTTACGCCTGTACTCTAGTGTTGTTTCATCAGCGAGGCCTCTAACAATTTTTCTTAAACAAGCATTCCATAGTTACGATTTTTTAATAATTCATCTTGCTTTGCACATCATCACAGCACTGGTTTTCACCAATTTTATAATAGATTAGTTGTCTTTTTTCTCCAATAAGACATACACTCTTTGAGAGTTTTATTTATGTTAACTAAACTTCTGTTTCCCCCAATATCTGGATCAATGCCTGCCAATGAGGGTTTGTTACATGGGTAAATTACTAATGCATCCTTGATGTGTGATAGGTGTTCAACCATTGCTGATCAAAATCTCCCAGCAGAATATTCCATGTACTTATATAGTTGAATATTTAATACAAAATGGACAGTGTTTTACATTCAAAATCATAGTAGCCAGGCTGTGTAGATAATCTAAGGTGTTCAAATATGTTTTTAATACCTCTTAATGCCTGGCTACAAAATATCATGTCTTTTTAAGTTTTTTGTTTGTTTTGTTTTATTATTAAGTGAGAAACAGGGAGACAGACAGACAGACAGATTCCCCCATGAACCCCAGCTGGGATCCAGCCGACAAGCCCTCTATTGGATGATGCTCTGCCCATTTGGGGCCACTGCTCCATTGCTTGTGCAACCGAGCTATTTTAGCACCTGAGCTGAGGCCACTGAGCCATCCTCAGCAACCAGGGCCAATCGGCTCGAACCATTTGAAGGTAAGAGAGAGAAAGACAGAGTGAGAGGTGGGTAGAGAAGCAGATGGTTGCTCTGCTGTGTGCCCTGACTGGGAATCAAACCCAGGACATCCACACTCTACCACCTTCTTAGATCTGTAAAATAAATGAGTTGTTGGCTTGCATTCATGAAGGTGAGTATTTTTTTTTTATCACAGTCCTTATTACTAGCAAAACAATTCAAAGTAAATTTTGGAATCAAGACAAAACTTAAGCAATATTTTATTTTTAAATTCATTAGAGTTATTTGATTACATTGAAGTAAGTATAAAATTATCTAGTTTCTACTCCATCTCAATCACCTCTAAGGGCAATATTTATTATGATGCAAATTGCCACTGTTGAGATACATCTTTTCATCTCCATAAAATCAAAACCATTAAATATTTATTTTGTAAAACTCAATGTCTCTGTGCCAGTTGTTCAGGAGACTAGTGCTAGGTCACTAACACTGCTATATTTACTGTAATTGAATTCTCTAGAATAGCAAGCTGTTAGGACAATTAAGTGCCCAATCAGAAACTTCCCATATGTCTCAATTAAAATGTGGCAGCTATACAAGATAGATAAACGTGCTTGCCTTTAAGCCATATGAAACACTAAGATTTTGCTGTCAAATGCATGCTTTAAAAATATTAACTCTTTTGAATATATAAACCTATATGTTTTATTCTTCCAAAAATTTTTTCCAGTATCTCACTAATCCTCAAAAATAAAGCCAGTTCAATAGTATTAGGGTTAAAAGTCTACTTTTTATCAATTCATTTCTAGCAATTATTAAATATTCTGTATATTACAATAAGGTTAAATTAGAACTCATTAGATTACTACCAAATCTCTGTTGAATTGAAAAGATAAGTGATATTTATCTAATAATGCTTGTTTCTTTGGTTGCTTGAAGGAACAAGTTACTATCGGCAGCAAATGTATTTTTGATTATTTGATTTTTAAAATCACTTACCTTTCCACTGGTTTAATATTTTCATTCTCATTTATTTTCTGATGAAGCAAAATTTTTTGCTGAATAAAAAAATAACTCTATGCAGATTGTATACACATGTAAATGTGTATGTGCATTTGTTTATGTATACACCCAATTTTCATCCATTTTTCAGGTTCTGTAGTATATCTGAGTCACAAATAGACTTGTTATTTTTAGCATGTATACATGGAAGCATGTACTTGTAAAATTTTAGGAATCTCAAAGTCACAAGATCACCAAAATATTTGTGTGGGAAAGTGTTTCTTAGTTCTCTAGGTACTTCCTCATTTAGGATTTTAAACTTACCAGCCAGAAGTGCATTTTGGTCCAGTATATATTATGATGGGGAAAAAAAATCTCATATCAGTGAGGGCATTTATTAAAATTTCTCTATGCTGTGCCTTTTAACATTTTACAGTTATTTTTTTAAGTTAATTTTGAACTAAAAAAAATGTACATTTGGCCTGGCCAGTTGGCTGAGTGGTAGAACGTCGGCCCGGTGTGTGGAAGTCCTGGTTTCGATTCCGGTCAGGACACACAGGAGAAGCGCCCATCTGCTTCTCCTCCCTTCCCCCTCTCCTTCCTCTCTATCATTTTTTTTTTCCCCCTCCTGCAGCCAAGTCTCCTTTGGAGCAGGGTTGGCCCTGGTGCTGAGGATGACTTCATGGCCTCCACCTCAGGTGCTAGAATGGCTTCAGCCTCAAGAGAGCGATTCCCCAGATGGGCAGAGCATTACCCCCTGGTAGGCATGCCTGATGGAACCTTGTCAGGCACATGCGGGAGTTTGTCTGACTGCTTCCCCACTTCTAACCGGAAAAATACAAAAAGAAAAGAAAAGAAAAGAAAAAAATGTACATTTGGTGAGAGATGATTTGGTACTGAGTTTCTTGACTACTGTACTATTTTTTCTACCATTAAAAAAAAACACAATTGACTTTTTTTTGTGATGAGCTTATTAATATTTAATTAATATCCTACTTAAAATTTAATATCTAATTAAAATTGTTATTGAACTGATTTTATATGTTTAGATACATTTTATGCATTTACTCAAAAATAAAATCCATTGTGTGCCAATATGCAATTCCTTTGCAGAATTGGTGATAAAGTAAAGAATTCAAGAAGGGAAGGATGCAACTAAAGTGCACAGCTGGAGACAATGAGCAAGAAGAAGCAGGAAGTAGAGGGGATGTTACTTAGATTGGGTCATCAGTCATTTTCTTTGACGAGAAGTATCTCAAGTTGAACCAGAAAGACAGTTTATTAGCCTATGCAAAATGCAAAAAGAATGCAGTTTCTGGTGAAGTATTACCGGGAGGGAGAAGACCCTGAGACAGGAAAGTCAATGTTTACTATCTGCTTTTTGCACTCAAATAAAATCAAAATATCAGCAAGAAACAGCAATTCCATGCATCGTGGACCCCAGCATGGTGCTTGTTACAGAAGAGGCATCTAATAAATATTTGTTGAATGAATTTTAAGTGAATTGAACAATACTTCAATGCTCATCACCATGACTACTTCAACATTTGGAAAGAGTAGAAAGTTTTAGAATTAGGAAAATTTATTGCGATAAGTGCTATTGTTATTGTATTAATATTGGACCTTGAGTTCAGTAAGTGTATTCTTAATTTCATCATAATTGTTATATTGATCTGTGAAATAAGTTATTTCATACATGAATGTATGTAAATTTATTGATATATATTTATTAATCTAAACTTTTTACCCTTCTTATAAGCAATTATTTTAATGTGTAATTTTGTGCATCAGTATTATCTGTTATTGTACATTGTGTATAATTATTTTGACATTGATTTTAATTTACATGGGTAGTGCACTATTATAAAACTCATTTTGCTTCTTTTACAACTTAGTTTATATTTTGAATAAATATATTGAGGTATATTGATGTATGATAAACTGCATATATTTGAATGTATGAGTTTCAGAATAGGTATGCACCTGTGAAACCATCACCAACCCAAGAAAATGAGCATGTTCATAACCCCCAAAATTACCGTGAGTGCCATTCTAATCTATTGCTCTCTGTCCTATTTCTTCAGTCTTAAGCATTGATTTGCTATCTGTTACAGTGGATTAATTTTCATATTCTAGAATATTATTTAAATATTATTACACAGTAAAATCCCTTTGTCCTGACTACCTTATTCGGCATAACAAAACATACATTTTATTGAGTGCATCTGTAATTCATTCCTTTCATTGCTAGCAATATTCTGTCATATGAATATACCACAATTTGTCAATTCATTCAACTATTGGTAGTCATAGGAGTTATTTTCAGTGTTTGTTAAAACAAGTAAGTTTTTATGTGTCCAAATGCTTTTATTTTTCTTCATTAAATACTTTGAAAAAATAGCTGGATTGCATGTTAGATAAATGCTTCAGTTTATAAAAAAAAATTTCCAATTCTTATTATATATGATTGTACCCTATTATAATCCTGTAAGCAGAGTATGCGATGGTGTGGTCGATCTATTACATTTTAGCTCTTTTGTATTTTGGGTGTGTAGTGAGATGTATTGGGGTTTTAATTTCACTTCTCTACTGTCTGACAATGTTAACATCTTGTACTTATTTTTAATCCAACTGTCTTCTTTACCAAAGTTTCTGATCAAATAAATTGCTCCTTTATTTTTCTACTTATTTAGAAAAATTTCACTGTTTTCTTATAAATGGGGTGAAAGTTTTTACATATGCTGGATTCAAGTTCTTTGTTGTCTGTTAACAATACTGATTTTACCGTTCATTATCATTTAACATTGTTCATTTTTTCATTTTTAATTATCTTAGCAGTAAATTTGGAGAAACAAAAGTTAATTTTTATGGCCTCAAATTTATATATTTTGAAAGTCTTGTTTTTTGTGTAATATTTAAGAATTCTTCAACAACTCGAGTACCTATTAATATTCTCTTATGTTTTCTTATAAAAGTTTAAGTGTTTTACTTCTGCATTTATTTCAATGGCCTATTTCAATTTAACGTTTAATATTTATGAGAAAATGCGTGGTTAATTATTTTGTTATGGCTATCAAATTTTCCCAGCAAAATATATTTTAAATTTTATTCTTTCTCTATTAAATTGCCTTGGTAACATTGCTGGAAATTGACCATATAATTGTGTTTATTTTCAGACTCTCTGTTTGGTTTTATTCATATATGTCAATGTCTTTTTTAAAAAGCCCTCTGTTTTGATAAGTGTAGCTTTATAATAATAGGTCTTGAAATTTGGTAATATAGCTTTTCCTTCAAAGTTATTTTGGCTATTATCGTTTTTTCAATTCTATATAATTTTAGAATTAGCTTCTCAATCTGAGCAAAATATTGTATAATGCTGTTTCTCTCAAAACCTGCAGCGTATCTCAGTCCATAAACTGTCGGTCCATACCCAAGCCAGGTGCACAAGTAAGATGAGAGAGCTCTGTCACTCTCTGCTTACCTATGTTTGGCTTGCTTTGTTTCCTTTTAGAATTTAGTTCATTAAGATTTCCTTGGATTAAATGCTCTTTGCTAGTTCCACGGAAACTTTAATTTTTGTTTTGTTTTATTTTTAATTAACACATGAAAGCAGCTTAAGGTGATTGTGAAAGCATCTGGGCCTCTGAGTTTTGAATATAGTTTCAATATCTTTAATGCCTCTTGGTTTACAAAAATGTTCTATTATTTCTTGTGCCAATTTTAGCACTTTATATTTCTTTCAAGAAATATTACCATTTTTTCCAATTTTTTAAATAGGTTAATATATAGAGGAAGTTCTTATTTTGCCTGTGTCTGTCATGTACAAATTTTAGTTCTCAAGGTTTAACTATATAATCACATTCCTCCAACCACATGGTTCAAAATTCAGTCACCATGCTATATTAACTTTGAGTGATCACATAAAGTATGAACTTTGCTGTTAGACTTTAACTCACATATCATTACATAAAAAACAGATCTGTATCATGAGTTGTGATTTATCATCAGTCTTTCAAAATCTATCAGTTATGGCTACTGTACATCTGTTATTCACTCATGTCACAAACAGACAAGAATACACATGGTTGTGTAGCCTGCTTGGATTCTAGTGATAAACACAAATAACATTTTATAAGTTAGATAATTGAATGAGGGTGTTGGCCAAAAAATATAAGATTGCAAAAAACAAACAAACATGGAAAGTGCTAATGCTAAAAGTGAAATTTAAATAGAATATAATTGAAGTTGACCATGGGAATATTAATATTTCTATTATTTTATAAATTTAGATATGTAGACATAGGAACTTAGTGAAGGTTAAATTTCTCCATATAAATGAGAAAAGTGATTGTAACAACAAAAAGGATGTCTCTATAGACACCATGGAAAACTTCGTATTAAAGGAACTCTCAGAGAATCTTAACAACATTGAAAGAACATAAGATACAATGTGGAAAGCTAATTCAAACTTATAAATAAGGATAACAATTTGTCAAAGTATGGGAAAATTATTTCCCTGTATCAAATTGTACACTGAGAGTTAAAAGGTGAGGGAATTTCAAAGTTCTTTTCATAATTTTTTACAAAGAAATATAGCACTTTAATTCTCAGTTTCTAATATTTTAAATTGCAGTGTGCTAGATGTGGATTAATTTTTCTATTTAAAAATTTTACAATAAATTTATAATTGAGCCTGACCAGGTGGTTGTGTAGTGAATAGAGCATTGGACTGGAACACAGAGTACCCAGGTTCGAAACCCCGAGGTCGTTGGCTAGAGCACGGGCTCGCCAGTTTGAGCACGGGATCGCTGGCTTGAGCAAGGCATCACAGATATGACCTCATGGTCACTGGCTTGAGCCCAAAGGTAGCTGGCTTGAAGCCTAAGGTCGCCGGCTGAGCAAGGGATCACTCACTCTGCAGTAGCCTCACGGTAAAGGCTCATATGAGAGAAAGCAATCAACGAACAACTAAGGAGCCACAATGAAGAATTGAGGTTTCTCCTCTCTCTCCCTGTCTCTCTGTCCCTTTCTGTCTCTGTTTCTCTTCTGTCTCTGTCACAATAAACAAATAAATAAATAAATAATAAATTTTAATTGATCATTAGAGAATTTTTAGTATTTTAACAAATACTTTGAAAAGACATGAGACAATTTTAGTATTCCCCATTGATTACTGAAGTTGATTTGTTTCAGCTTGTAGTAATTTTTATAGTCTCATACTGTTGTGTAAAGTAGTATCTGTATTTGTTCACCACAAACTTTTTTTGCTTTTAAGTTGTATTGTCTTTAGCTCTTTATAACTGTTCTGCAGTCTATTCTTTGCATCTTTTTCCCTGATGATTCTTTTAAGATTTTTAGCTTTTCTTCGTAAAAATTAAGCTGCTAGTTTTGCATGTATCTTTTTTTATTGTTTGCTTCCAATTTCACAATTACTTACAGTAATGTATTATTTAATTCTTTTTTTCCCCTCACAGGTTTTAACAATTACTCAATTTATAATTTTAAAAAATTATTTTTAATTTAATTAATTTTTTATTGATTTTAATTTGTTGTGTTTACATAGTTAAAAGTGTACCCCCGAATATATCTCCCTCCCTCCACCCCTTGTTCTCCTTGATACTCCTTTTGCCCTCTCCCCCCATCTCCTTCCCCCTTTCTTTCATGATTTATTATCCTGCTCTCTATCTCTATGGGTTATGTTCATACATTTTCACTAATGTCTTTCCTGTCTTTGATCCCCTTCTCCCATCCCCTTTCCCTCTGTCCACCTTCCCTCTGAACTCTTTGAACCCTTCTCTGCCTTCCTTCCATTCCTCAGTACACATTGTTCATGGGATTCTTCATAGGAGTGAGGTCATATGATACTTCTTTCTCTGCCTGGCTTATTTTGCTTAGCATAATAGACTCCAGCTCCATCTATGTTGTTGCAAATGGTAAGATTTCCTTCTCTTTCATGGCCCCATAGTATTCCATTGTGTATATGTACCACTGCTCTTTAATCCACTCATCTACTGATGGACACTTAGGCTGTTTCCAGATCTTGGCTATTGTAAACATGTTGCAATAAACATGGGGATACATTTCTTATTTTGAATCAGTGATTTGTTATTCTTAGGATATATTCCTAGAAGTGGGATAGCTGGGTCAAAAGGCGTTCCATTTTTAATTGTTTGAGGAATCTCCATACTGTTTTCCACAGTGGCTGCACCAGTCTGCATTCCCACCAGCAGTGCAGGAGGGTTCCCTTTTCTCCACATTCTCGCCAGCACTTACTGTGTGTTGGCACTTATAATAAATGGTGTTTATAATGAGCACTATTCTGACATGTGTGACGTAATATCTCATTGTGGTTTTAATTTTCATTTCTCTAATGATTAGTGATGTTGAACATTTTTTCATTTGCCTATTGGCCACCTGTATGTCCTCGTTGGGGAAGTGTTTATTCACTTCTTTTGCCCAATTTTTGATTGGAATGTTTACTTTCCTGGTGTTGAGTTTTACAAGTTCTTTGTAGATTTTGGTTATTAACCCCTTATCAGATGTGCTGGAGACTATGTTCTCCCATTGTGTGGGTTGTCTATTTATTTTGTTCATGATGTCTTTTGCTGTGCAAAATTTCTTAGTTTGATATAGTCCCATTTGTTCATCCTGTTCTTTATTGCACTTGCCCCTGGAGTTAAAACAACAAATATATTGCTGTGAGAGATGTCGGAGAGTTTACTGCCTACATTTTCTTCCAAGATGATCATGATTTCATGACCTACATTTAAGTCTTTGATCCATTTTGAGTTTATTTTTGTAAATGGTGTAAGTTGGTGGTCTACTTTCATTTTTTTTGCATGTATTTGTCCAATTTCCCAACATCATTGGTTAAAGAGACTGTCTTTATTTCATTGTAGCTCTTACCTCCATTGTCAAATATCAATTGGCCATAAAGGCGTGGCTTTATTTCTGGGTCCTCTATTCTGTTCCAATGATCAATATGCCTGTTCTTATGCCAGTACCAAGCTGTTTTGAGTACAATGGCCTTGTAGTATAACTTGATATCAGGAAGTATAATACCCCCCTTTTATTTTTATTTTTCAAGATTACTGAGGCTATATGTGTCTTTTTTGATTCAATATAAATTTTTGGAATATTTGTTCTATATCTTTGAAGTATGACATTGGTAATTTAATAGGAATTGCACTGAATTTATATCTATATATTGCTTTGGGTAGTATAGACATTTTATTTATTTATTTATTTTTACAGAGACAGAGAGAGAGTCAGAGAGAGGGATAGATAGGGACAGACAGACAGGAACGCAGAGAGATGAGAAGCATCAATCATCAGTTGTTGTTTTTTACGACACCTTAGTTGTTCATTGATTGCTTTCTCATATGTGCCTTGACCACGGGCCTTCAGCAGACCAAGTAACCCCTTGCTTGAGTCAGCGACCTTGGGCTCAAGCTGTTGAGCTTTGCTCAAACCAGATGAGCCCACGCTCAAGCTGGCAACCTCGGGGTCTCGAACCTGAGTCCCTGCATCCCAGTCCAACACTCTATCCACTGCGGCACCACCTGGTCAGGCAGCATAGACATTTTAATGACATATATTCTTTCTATCTGTGAACACAATATGTGCTTTCATTTGTTTGTATCTCCCTTGATTTCTTGTATCAATGTTTTATAGTTTTCTGCAAACAGGTCTTTAACTACCTTTGTTAAATTTACTCCTAGATACTTTATTTTTTTGGGGTTGTAATAGTACAGGAGGTTGTTTCCTTAATTTCTCTTTCTGACAGTTTATTGTTCATATACATAAATGTCACTGATTTCTGAATATTGATTTTATATCCTGCCACCTTGCTGAATATTCATTTATCAGGTCCAGTAGTTTTTTGACTATGACTTTAGGATTTTCCATGTACAGTATCAAGTCATCAACAAATAATGAAAGTTTTACTTTTTCTTTTCCAATTTAGATGCTTTTCATTTCTTCTTCTTGACTGATTGTTGTGGTTAGGACTTCCAGAACTATGTTGAATAAGAGTGGTGAAAGGGGGCACCCCTACCCTGTTCCTGTTCTTAAGGGGATTGCTTTTAATTTTTGCCCATTGAGTATGATGTTGGCTGTGGGTTTGTCATAAATGGCCTTTATCATGTTGAGATATGTTCTCTGTAATCCCACTTTGCTGAGAGTTTTGATCACAAATGAGTGCTGGATTTTATCAAATGCTTTTTCTGCATTGATTGATATTTTCATGTGGTTTTAATCCTTCCTTTTGTTTCTGTGATGAATCATGTCGATTGATTTGCAAATTTGTTCCAGCCTAGCCTCCCTAGAATAAATCACACTTGATTATGATGTATGATTTTTTTTTCATATTGCTGTATCTGATTTGCTAATATTTTGTTGAAAATTTTAGCATCTAAGTTCATCAGGGATATTGGCCTATAGTTTTCTTTCTTAGTAGTGTCTTTACCTGGTTTTAGAATGAAAATTGTGTTCATTTCATAAAAGGAGTTTGGAAGTTTTCCCTCCTCTTGAATTTTTAAAAATAGCTGGAGAAGGATAGGAGTTAGTTTTCTTCTAATATTTGGGAAAATTTGCCTGTGAAGCAATCAGGCACAGGACTTGTGTTTGTTGGGAGTTTTTTGATAACTGTTCCAATCCCTTTTGTTGTAATTGGTCTGTTTAGGTTTTCTTATTCTTCCATATTGATTTTTGAATGATTATATTTTTTAAGTAATTTATCCATTTCATTGAGGTTGTCCCATTTTTGAGCATACAGTTCTTCCTTGTATTTTCTTATAATCCTTTGAATTTGTGTTGTGTTGGTTGTTACTTCTCCACTCTCATTTCTAATTTTATTTGTGTCCTCTCTCTTTTTTCCTTGGTGAGTCTGGTTAAATGTTCATCAATTTTGTTTACCTTTTCAAAGAACCAGCTCTCTGTTTCATTGATCTTCTGTATTTTATTTTATTTTTTTGCCTCTGTCATTTATTTCCGCTCTGATCTTTATTAAATCCTTCTTTCTACTCCATTTGGGCTTTACTTGCTCTTCTTTCTGTTTGTTTGTTTGTTTGTTTTAAATGCAAGGTTAAGTTGTTTATTTGAGCTTTTTCTTGCTTCTTAAGTTATGCCTGTAATGTTATGAACTTCTCTCTCAGGACTGCTTTTGCTGTGTCCCATAAATTTTGAGTTGTTGTATGTTCATTTTCGTTTGTTTCAAGGAAATTTTTTATTTTTTTTATCTCATTTTTAACCCATTCATTATTTAATAGCATGCTATTTAGTCTCCAAGTGTTTGAATGTTTTTCAGTTTTTCTGTTTTATTTGATTTCTAGTTTTATGTTCTTGTGGTCAGAGACAGTGCTTGATATAATTTCAAACTTCTTAAATTTATTAAGACTTGTTTTGTGTCCTAACATGTGGTCTATCCTAGAGAATGTACCATGAGCACTTGAAAAAAAAATGTATATTCTGCTGCTTTGAGGTGAAAGTTTCTAAAGATATCTATTAAATCCAGTTTATCTAGTGTATCATTTAAGGCCTCTGTTTCTTTGTTAATTTTCTGTCCAGAGGTTCTATCCATTGATGTTAGTGGGCTATTAAAATCCACTACTATTATAGTATTGCTTTGATCTTGCCCTTTTTGTCTATCAAAATCTGGTTTAGATATTTAATTGCTACTATAATAAGTGCATATATATTTATAATAGTTATATCTTTCTATTATAATTTTCCTTTTATCATTATGTAGTGACCTTTATTATCTCTTTCTATAGCCATCATTTTAAAGTTTATTTTTTCAAATATTATTTTGTTAAATATTAGTATTGCTACCCCAGCTTTTTTTCCTTTTTATTTGCATAAACTGTTCTTTTTTTCATCCCTTTACTCTCAGTTTATGTGTATCTTTTGTTCTGAAGTGGGTCTCTTATAAATAGCATATGTATGAGTCTTGTTTTCTTATCCACACAGCTACCCTATGTCTTTTGATTGGAGCATTTATTCCATTTACATTTAAGCTTATTATTGATATGTAGTTGTTTATTGCCATTTTATTCTTTAAATCTATAGTCCTCTTTTTCTCTATTTCTTTTTGTTTGCTTTTTTTTACAGCAAGCCCCTTAGCATTTCATGCAGTACTTGTTTGGTTGTAATGAATTCCTTGAGTTTTTTGTTGTCTGGGAAGCTTTTTATTTCTTCATTTTTAAATGATAATCTTGCTGGATAAAAATGTCTTGGTTGTAGGCTCTTGTTTTGCATTACTTTAAATATTTCTTGCCATTTCCTTCTGGCCTCAAGTGTTTCTTTTGAAAAGTTGGATGTCAACCTTATGGGGGTTCCTCTGTAGGTAATTGACTTCTTTTCTCTTGCTGCTTTTAGTATTTTTTTCTTTATCTTTTAACTTTGGTATTTTAATTATGAGGTGTCCTGATGTAGGCCTTATTGGTTTCTCTTCATTGGGACTCCGTGCTTTTTGAACTTGGGTGACTTTTTCCTTCATCAATTTAGGGAAGTTTTCAGCTATGAATTCTTCAAGCAGGTTCTTTATCCCTTGTTCTTTCTTTTCTCCTTCGTGAACTCCTATGATGTGGATGTTATTTCTCTTTATATTGTCACAATGTTCTTTTATAGTTTACTCAGACTTTTTGAGTCTCTTTTCTTTTTGCTGCTCTGTGTTTTATTGTTTGTTTTGTTTTGTTTTTGTTTTCAGAGACAGAGAGAGAGTCAGAGAGAGGAATAGATAGGAACAGATGGACAGGAATGCAGAGAGAAGAGAAGCATCAATCATTAGTTTTTTGTTGTGACACCTTAGTTGTTCATTGATTACTTTCTCATATGTGCCTTGACTATGGGGCTACAGCAGACTGAGTAACCCCTTGCTTGAGCCAGCAAACTTGGGTCCAAGCTGGTGAGCTTTTGCTCAAACCAGATGAGCCCATGCTCAAGCTGGTGACCTTGGGGTCTTGAACCTGGGTCCTCCGCATCCCAGTTCGACACTCTATCCACTGAGCCACTGCCTGGTCAGGCTTTGCTGCTCTGTTTCTGTGTTTTTATTTATTTTATCCTTTAATTTGCTGATTTGATCCTCTGCTTCATCCAGCCTGCTGTTGATTCCTTCTAGTGTAGTCTTCATTTTTGATATTGTAATTGCCATTTCTGGTTGATTCATTTTTATGTTTTCAGTGGGTTTTTTTTTGATGCTCCCAATTTATTTATTTAGGTGTTCATTAAGTCCATTCATTGTAGCTCTGAGATCTTTAAGCATCTTAACAATCATTATTTTAAACTCTGCATGTGGTAATTTGGTTCCTTCCATCTCATTCAATTATTTTTCTGAAGATTTCTCTTGTTGATTCATATGGTTTTCATTCTTCTATCTTCTTATTCTTTCTGTGTGCAGTTTGCAAGCTTGTTATAGTTGTGGGTCTGAGGTTCATATATGGAATGCGGCTCCTCCTACAGGTCTTTATCCCTCACTCTCTCTGGTTGTTCAGATTTTAATTCTCCTTAACTAGTAGAGCTGTTTTAATGTCTTAATTTCCTTGCTATTTGTTTGCTGAGCCCAGCAGGGTATTTCTGTGTTTAGGATGGGGGTGGTGTTGTATCTTGCACTTTGACCCTGGTTGAAACTCTATCCAGGAATGTGGTTGGTGTGACCTCTGAGAACCTTAAAGTGTGGTCTGCCCAGTGCTCCTCCAGGGGTGGGGTGCATCTCCCTGAAAACCTGAGTCACTGCCTCTCCCTTTTACTTCCTCTTTTCCAGTCAACCTTTTGCGCTGATTGGAGCTGGAGAGCTTTTTGGAGATGGGTCAACTGGTTCCATGCTAGTCTTGTGCAGGATGGAGGGAGGGATTCCTCCCCCACCTGTGGCTGCCTCAGTACTGGAGAATGACTCAGTTCAGGCTTTCTTCTCCCCATCACCATTTATGTTCTCTGTAAGGCCAGGAGCCGTCATCGTGGCCATTCACACGCAAGTTCCCATTGGATTTGGGAAGATAGTAATGAAACAACAAAGCCAAGAACTGGTGGGCCATTACCTTTTAATCCTAGCTTGCACCAAGCAGGCAAGAAATACACACAGTGGGAAAACACTTCCCTTTCTATTCAGGGTTACCAAAGCCACTGACTTTTCCAAGTTTCCTAGAATCAAAGATTTCTACCTCAGCAGCCTTATTCACCTCTATTCTCCATCTCCTCCTCTCTGTACAAACTCTGCACAAACTGGCTTCTCCTTCAGCACTCCACCATCTTGGCTGCTTCTTCTCTCCTTTGGGTGACTTTTCTCTGCTCTCCTTTCTCTGCTCTCTCTTCTGATGCTAATCTCAGGAACCAAGAGAGAGCAAGCTCTTGGTCTGCCCCATTTTATAGCATAGAAATCATAACTTTTAATCGAATATACAAACAAGGAAGGCTCTGATACAAAGTCACTTAGGGTGGGAAAGGCTTAGTTTTAAAACTAAGCCTTAGGGTGTAATGACCCTGCTTGCTTACAGCCTGTCCCCCACACTCAATGCAAACTATAAGCGAGCAAAGATATATATCATATTTACAAACTGATTTGACCAACATCCTCGTGTCTTGATCTCCCTACTTTCCTTATGCAAGATCAGTCCTCTCAATGTAAAGTAGTACAACCATTGTGGAAGAAAGTATGGTGGTTCCTCAAAAAACTGAAAATAGAACTACCATATGACCCAGTGATCCCTCTACTGGGTATATACCCCCAAAGCTCAGAAACATTGATAGGTAAAGACACATGCAGCCCCATGTTCATTGCAGCATTGTTCACAGTGGCCAGGACATGGAAACAACCAAAAAGCCCATCAATAGATGACTGGATAAAGAAGATGTGGCACATATACACTATGGAATACTACTCAGCCATAAAAAATGATGACATCGGATTATTTGCAGCAAAATGGTGGGATCTAGATAACATGATACGAAGCGAAATAAGTAAATCAGAAAAAAACAGGAACTGCATTATTCCATAAGTAGGTGGGACATAAAAGTAAAACTAAGAGACATTGATAAGAATGTGGTGGTTACAGGAGGAGGGGGGAAAGGGAGAAGGAAAGGGGGAGGGGGAGGGGCACAAAGAAAACTAGATAGAAGGTGACAGAGGACAATCTGACTGGGTGATGGGTATGCAACATAATTGAACGACAAGATAACCTGGACTTGTTATATTTGAATATATGTATCTTGATTTTTTTTTAATTTATTCATTTTAGAGAGGAGAGAGAGAGAGAGAGAGAGAGAGAGAGAAAGGAGAGAGAGACAGAGGGAGGAGCTGGAAGCATCAACTCCCATATGTGCCTTGACCAGGCAAGCCCAGGGTTTCGAACCGGCAACCTCAGCATTTCCAGGTAGATGTTTTATCCACTGCTCCACCACAGGTCAGGCTATCCTGATTTATTGATGTCGCCCCGTTAAAAAAAATAAAATTAAAAAAAAAAAAAGATCAGTCCTCTCAGCCCTTGTTGCCTCCAGGGTCTCAGGCAAGTGGCTATGAGCGATATTTTTGCTACTGGCTTATTAAGGCTGCAACTCCTTTCACCAGCCACTTCCCACAGACAGAATGCTTGCTCTTCTCCCACTCAATGAAGTCAGGCTCTCTCCTCCAATCCTTGGGTTTCTATGCTGGGGCTCCGGTCCTGAGACTGAGAACCCCTGCCTCTCAAGGTCTCCCTCCTTGCAATGAGAGCCCTTCTGGGCCCTCATCCTCAATCTCAGCCTCCCCTCACTCCTGGGAGTGGGAGCATTCCCACCACACCCCTGCACTCCCTCACAGGCTTGGTGTGGATTCTTTTGTGCTCCTTGGTTTTTGAGTCCTGTTCTTTAGTGCAAAGTTGGTTTTCACAATGATTGTTCTTTAATTAATTTGTAATACAGTTTGGTTGTGGAAGGTGGCAGTCTGTGCATGTGCCTACTCTGCTGCCATCTTGGAATCTCCCTAAAAAGTATTTGTATATTCATTGGCTTTCACTTTTCCTTATTTATAACAAAGCACCAATCAAAGTGCCTCTCACTTAGTAGAAAATTAATGAAATTTTTGGATATAAACTAACTGAATAAATGCCTCTATGTTCTTTGTGTATTTCACTCTTTTTTTTTTAACTCCAGTGAACTGAAACTTTCAAAGTTGGAGATCTTTATAGAGTGACAGTATGTGTTAAGAAAATATTGAAAGTATGTTTTGTTCATTCTTATGACATTATATAATATTGAAACAATTATACCACTATTTGGATCTTATTTTCCTGCAACTCTTACCTAAATGACATGATAGCATAATTTCTGAAATGACATGATTATAAATATTGGGTCTAAAACTATGCTACGTCATTTAACCACAAATAAGGTTTTTATAGTTACATGGCACTCTTTATGCTTCTGAAACATGTAATTGATTTCCTAAACTATTTAGTCTTTCATTTTTTATTGAAGTACATGTATCAGCAATCTTTAATTTCATTTTATGTCCAAATATGTTAGAAAAATGCTTTAAAACTTAAATGTACTCACTATTAAGTTTATCGGTCAGGGTTTAATAAATGACATACAAACCTCTTTAGGTAGTTCCCATGAAGAGAATTTAATACAGGAGACTTAAAAGTATTGGAAGTGAAGACAGAGAAAGCCAGAGTCACCGTAGCTGTGCTGCTCTTCAGAGGTGAGAATGTTTCCTCTGTTGCCACATTTCCCTATAGCAGTTCTGCCTCCACATGTCCTTTATACACTCACTTCTGTTCTTTTTACTAGCTGCAACAGCAGGAAGGTTGTCCCTGCTACACTTCTTTGGATTAGTGAAACAAATGAGTTAATTTATTTCCAGAACCTTAGCTGCAATACAGACCAACAAACATAGTTTTTATTTTTTATACTTCCTAGCTTCTCTAAATAAATAATAAAAAAAGGCACGAATATATCTATAAAGATGATCAAATAAAGAAATGTCTTTGGTAGAGTTTTGTTTCATTTTATGTTGCTAATTCATCGTATTTGAAACCCCTGGTGGGCAGCTCTAAAAAAAAACACCTAGATCTGTAGTAGACTTAAAGTGGGAAATGCCTGCCTCACTGAATAGGTTAACATATCAAGCTTTAAAAATATATATTAAAAAATTATGAAGATTAGTGTGCTCTTCAGATGATTGACAGGCAGTGGTTTTAAGCTCAAGTGCAATACATTTAGAATTATCCATGAAACTTTAGTTGCTCAGAATTCAGCCCACAGAACTTGTATCAATAGAAATGTTATTGACAGAATTTTTTGCTGGATCTTACTTTAATTCATCTAATATAATTAGAATTTAAAAGAGAAGATTTGTAGTATTTTCAACTAAATTGGTTATTTATAGTGGTGTTCTTTAAAACTACACACACAAAAAAAGCCTAAAACATAATCTGAATAATCAGTGGGCATTATGTTTTGTGTTTGGAAACTGGGAGTGTAGCCAATTGAGATGAAATTTTAATAACTGCTTTGTTACTTTTACTGTTTACTTTAGGCAATTTTTTCATAAAAAAGAGCTGGATTGACATTCTCAGAGATCAAAATCCTTTTTATCAACTGAACACATACAGCACAGGGAATAAAAATTTTCCATCTGCCCAAACCACTGCTCTGGAAGTTTTACCTATAAAGGATGAGAGGATTTTTTAAGTTCTTTGCCTTGTCTTTCTCTTGAAAGGATTCTTCATTCAGTGGCACTTATACAGGAAACAATGTTTTTTGAATTAACAGTAGTACATTGATTTCATTTGCTTTAGGCATTCTTTTCACTGCCACTTAACATATCGTATTTGGAAATTATTTTGGAATCTACTGTATATTTTAAACTTAATACGTTTGTAAGCTTGTATTTCCATTTTGTTAATTAATAATTGAGTCAAGAAAATTAAGTTACTTCTGTAAAATCACAAGACACATTAATGCAGTGTTTGAGAAAATATTCATAGATTCTGATCATATAATGCAACAGTAAGCAAGAGAATTGGCAACAGATTTGTAGAAGCTCATCATCCTTATAAACCACATTTAATCTGATCATCAAAGCCTGTATATTAACAGCCTGACTGAAGGTAAATCAGGAAAGAAACTAACATGCAAAACAGCTAAGAAACTATACTTGATGCTTTACATTTATTATATTGCATGATTTAACAAATACGTGGAATGTCTTATTTTTTAATTTTCTAAGAAGTATATCTCTAAAATCAGAGTGCATTTTACTATTAATAATTTGTCACAATTAATTGGTAACATTTATTCTTTGAGTTAGGTAAAGCAGCACTTCCAAAGTGGTTTAGGTTGTAGTAAATATAATGACTACTTTATCTTTATAGATAAGGACAATGAGGCTTCAAAAAGTTTTTTCTCAAGTAGTTTTTAAAAATAAATTCTAATTGAGGTTAAAATAATTCTGAGGCCTACCCTTAAACAGACAGGATATTTCAACACAGAGCACTATCTGTGGGAAAAAAAGGCAAGATAGAATTGGAGAAATTCAAAAGATGGTAATTACCTTGCTAACATGTTGTAGATAAAGCTGCCTGAGGCCAGATAAAAAGACTGGTTTTGTAAAGTCTGAGACATGATCAAAGTCTACACGATCATTAAAGATATACATATTTTGAAGAGATTTGCTTCTTTAATCAGGGTATACTAGAGTCAAGGCTTCACTATTTAAAGCCTAGTACTAATAATTTTGGAACAAAAGGTTAGACTATAACTTTTCAGCACTTACAATATACATAGAAATTACTATTCTGAAATATAGTTTAAGGATAATGGACATATCATTTACTAAGTCTTCTGTACTTGTCAAAGTGGTTTTGTGTAATTTCAGTTGTATGATACTGAGCTAGAGCTAGTTCCACAGTAGAGGAAGATGAATGATAGTGAGCACAGGAGATGTAATGCATCCTCAATTCCATACAATAAAAATCAAATTTCAAATGTTAATTTCACTCCAAGGAATACTATAAGAAGAGGTAATTGCATTGAATACAATAATAATGCAATGACCGAAGCCCAAGAGCATCCATATTTTGTTATTTGTGAGATACTCTTTTATTCATGCTGTCTTCATCAGAAAGTCATCATTTCTATGAAGACAGAGACAGTATCAATTGAGACTCTGATCCTTATTATAGCTCTAGTTCCAAGCTGAAAGCCTGGAAGTTGTTGTTTTTCCGTTTAGTTAACAAATGAATTTATTAAGACCCCCAAAATAATTTTAAAATCTTAATATTGTGCATGAAAAAGAAGCTCCACCCAAGTTATAAAGTACCAGGTAGCAAACATTTTGTAGCATGCTTTGAAAAAAATTTAACCTCTTAAATGATAGAGACTTCAGTGTGCAAATCTCAATGGCAATGGAGGTACCTGTGGTTCATATCTATGGTTTAAATGTCGAATTAAGTTCTGTTGAAATAAATGCATATCTTAAATATATTTTTATTTAATTAATATTCATTGAGCTTTTAATATATGACAAGTATTAAAGGTGATTTTGGTGATATAGAATATTCACCCAATTATACACCATATACATATGCACACACACTCCCAATGTGACACAGTCTAACTGGTGCCACAGATTAGTTAAATAAACATTCTATTTGTGGATCAATGTAAAGGCCTGAGGTGGGGCATCCAATCTGCAGCTTCTGCTTTCCCAGCGGTTGTGGGTTAGGGACATCTGCATGTGGGGTGTGTTGGGGATGGCCATGGAGTGCAGAGTTGGGGTGTAGGGAGAAAGCGGAGGGGGAAGAGAGACACAGGGAATGCCAGGCTGCAGGGAGGGCACTTCCAGTTAATGACCAGAAATGTGAAAATGTCAAGTCATTGAGGTTGGCATGGACACATTGGCCCCTTCTCCCATTCTCCTGACTTCAGAAAAACTTGCCCACAGGTATCAGAGCTGTGAATTGTCACTGTCCCGTTAAGGCTTACCAATCACTCCTCACTGTGGTCTCTAACTACTGTCTTAGGCCAAGATATCCCAGACACAAAGAAGGCCTACTCTTCTTCCTTTTTCCAAGGCTCAGACAGGTGGATGGAAGCAGGCTGAGGCAAGGCATGCATTAGAGGGTACAGTCACAACATAAGTCCTGAGTGCCTGGCAGCTGAGGAGTATAAATGGATCCAGGGCAGCCACACAAAAATAGTAAGGTAGCACAACTCTGGCCAAGAATTTGAGGCCGAGCCCATGAGTCCCAAGTGCCCCAGGTGTGGGTTCAGGTGGTCAGAAGATGAGAAGAACTGAAACATACAAGGCAAAGGAGGAGTCAAGGTGATGTGGCTCAGGACCCAGAGCTTGTAAGAGGATCACCCACTTGTAGGTGTGCTCTTACTAGAAGCCCACTTCTCTTCATCTGCTGGTCTGTCTCCTCTGGATGTTGGCTGTTGCAAGGGATAAACTGGGGCTTCTTGTGCTGGATCTTGTGCCAGAACTGTGGGAAGACTCACCAGGCTCTTTGGATCTTCCACTGCTCACAAAGATCTTCCACTGGCTCCTGAAAGAAGACATCTGGGATGAAGCACTCATATACATCTAGGAGATTCCTGTTTCTTTCTCTGTTAATGGTAGGTCAGGTTCAGGTGGCATAATGAACATGGTGACTACGGGAAAATAAACCCTAAAAGTAAGCCAGGTCATTAAGTTTTGAGACATAATTTGAGCCAGTGACTTTAAAGCTATGCTTCTGTTCCTTAATTATTCTGAAGAATATGTTTACTGGTTATAGGATGCTATATTGACATTTTTTTTAAATTCAGTGGAAGGAGGGGAGGCAGAGAGACAGACTCCCACATGCACCCTGACTGGAATCCACCCCAGCAAGCCCACCAGGGGGTGATGCTTTGATCATCAAGGCATTGCTCAGCAACCAAGCTCTTCTCAGTACGTGAGGCGGAGGCCATGGAGCCATCCTCAGTACTAGGAGCCAACTCACTCCAATCAAGCTAAAGATGCAGAAGGAAAAGAGAAAGAGAGAGAGAGAGAGAGAAGTGAGAGAAGGAGAGATAGAGAAGCCAATGAGAGCTTCTTCTGTGTGCCTGACTGTGAACTGAATCCTGGACATCCACATGCCTGACTGACGCTCTACCACTGAGCAAACCAACCAGGGTTAGATGGTTCTTTTCTTTAAGCACTGGAAATTTATTGTGCCACTTTCCTTTGACTTTTATTGTTTCTTAAGAACGATTCCCACTGTCTTCTAATGGTTTTTCCCCTTTAAGAAATGCTTAAACTTTGTCTTCATTTTTAGAAGTTAATTATGATATGTATTATCCTGATTTCTTTGGTCTTACCCAGTTGATGTTCTTTCAGCTTTTTAGACCTGTAGGTTCCCATCACCTGCCACATTTGCAAAGTTTTCAGCTATTATTTTGAGTAATTTTTCACCTATACATGCTTTTGCCTCTTCTTCTGGTAACCTAAGGACATGAATATTAAATCTTATGTTGTATTCCTACAGGTCCCTAAGACTTTGTTCATCTTTCCTTCAAGTCTATTTACTCTCTGTTGCTCACATTATGTAATATCTATTGTTAAATATTCAGTCATTGATCTTTTCTTCTGTTTCTTCCACTCTGGTACTAAACCTGTTCATTGAGCTTTTATGATATTATAGTTTTCAGTTCTGAACTTTCCATTTGGTTTTTTGTATTTTCTACTTTGCTGAGACTGTTTATATTTTTGTAGAAGCTTGCTATTTTTTCATTTGTTTCCACTGCATTCTTAATTACTAGTTGAAACACTTTTTATCATGGCTGCTAAAAATTTAATGTTAAATTTGATTTATATGTATTGTAGAATTGTACACCTGAAACATATAATTTGTTAACCAGTGTCACCCCAATAAATTCAATGAAAAGGAAAAAAATTAGATTTAGATTTTATATTTGATTTTGCATGTGTCATTTTTCTCTTGGCATCTATTGATTGCTTTCTCATTCACACTGAGCTTTTCCTGGTTCTTGATATGATGATTTTTTTTCTTCAATTGTATTCTGAACATTTTTGTTATGTCTAATATCTTCAATAGAAATTTGTATTATCTTAGCCCTTAGATGTAAATCCTTGAAACTTACCTATTCCAGACCTGCAAATTTCTATGGAAGATATCAGAGAGAATTTGGAGATAAGTAAAAACAATTCCTTAGAAATTATGCTGTAGATTTACCTTGAAGAAATAAAATGTTATAATCAAATCTAAAGGAGAAGTTTTAGATAAATATAAGTGCTTCAGAAGGTGTTAATATATGAATACATGCTGAACAGAATGGAACTCATTATTTTAAGAGAAGCAGGAATAATTTGAAGTTTTAACATAAAACAAAACTGAAGTACCCTTGATTCATAGTTGTATTTAGGTCCAAAATTTATAGGAGAACTGTCAAGGTTAAAATTTTAAGTTTGAATCAAACACTACATACTCTGAGGTGTGATACTTTTATGTACTTGTCATATCAATCTCTTGAATTTATAAATAAAGAATAATTGTTATCTTTTTTTTACTGCTTTGTAGGTTTGCTTGGTGTTTTTAGAAAAATTGATGAGTTACAATTGAATCCATTTCAAACTTATGCAAACTCCAACAGTAGTTTCCTGTATAAGTATTCTTAATATTTCTACTCTTTTTACTTTCAGCTCACTTACATTTCCTTTGCTCAGACATATATCCCAAATATCTTATTATTTTTATTATATTTTTTATCCAGCTTTTCTTTATCTCTTCCAACCTTTAAAGAAGACATAGAAATTCTTTTTTTTTTTTCATTAGATTTTCCTCCTATACTAAGTCGTGATATATAGATATCCCTCAAGGTCTCTAATTAGCTTCGCTAACTCTTTTTGATGTTGTTAATTCTGCTAGTGATGTTTTTGTAACTCTACATTACTTACAAAATAAAATTGAAATTACATAGGATTCATATTAAAACTTTTAATGTTCTAGTTCTAGTTATATATACATTGCTTTTAAATACCATATGAAGCTACCACCATCAAAATATATTCTATTATTCAAGAGATGACTAATACTTCCACACATTTATTTTCTCATTTACCAACACTATTTTTATTTAAATTTTCTAAATTTAATTTACAACAAGGAAACCACATATACTAGGTTTTAATTACCTTAAATTTTAACTCTCAATTTTTATTTATATTTGTGGACATTTCTACATGGATTGAATATTATGCCAGCAACTCATATTTAGTAAAATTGCCAAAGTGAAGAGTATGAGATGTAATTTAGTCATCCCTTTTTCTCTCATAGATCTACTCATTACTTCAATAAATATTTATTATTAATTTGGGAGTGTTAATAAATATTTATTGAATTGAGAAAGGAATTGATACTTCTTCCATGCAGCCACTGGTATACATCACAAGCCTACCTATATGAGCCCCAAGATTTAAATCTAAGGTAGCAGTGGGGAGAACACACATCAGTTTTCATTTTAAGTACTCCATATTATAAGTTATTACCTCAGATGAATGAAGTTATTTTTCCCCTCATTTGGCTAGAGAGTTTTATGTATTAACCCAATGATCATTAGAAAAGAGAAGTTAATGACCAATCAGTTTCTTATAGATCTTTTAAAAATAAACATAATTATGAATATTAATATTTTATTATAAATGTTAATATAAAATATTGCTGCAGACCAGCGCAGCTCCAAATAACAGTGCGGAATTAAGGAAACACACTTTGTTAGAACAAAACCGATGGGACCAGGAGGACTCCTCAAACTGCCTGGCAGCATCTGAGTGCCTCACAGCCCCAGTTCACTTTATTATATAGACCTATGCAAATCAAGGACCCTGATACAAAGTTGCACATCAAAGGCTAAGACAGGAACTCTCCCAAGGCAAAAACAGGATATATTAGTGAAATTTACAAACATCTGAAACAAAGAGTCAGAGGAAGGGCATGTATATTGCTTTCTGCAACCCAAGGAAGGAAGTGGAATGGGTGCAAATACTCAGCATCAAAGTCAAATATGGAGATGGAGGGGGGAGAACTTAGCCTTTGCTAAGCCTCCAATCTATAATGGCTTTTTGCCATTAACGGTCCATAACATATCCCCCTTTTCTTTTTAATTTGTGTGCTGAGATTTGCACTCTTCTGATTTTCTAATTTGGAGGCAGACGGAAAAAATACAGAACAAATACAAAATTAGTATAGCCAATGCTAACAGATACCCAAAACAAGTATACTAATACATCACAGTGATTAAAGCCTTTAAGCAAACTCTTTAAGCTAATACAACAAGAATCTATAAAAGAGTAATGTCCTTAAAGTGTTCACCAAGTCCAAGTTGGCACCAACACCATTCCAAATCTCTGCAAATGCAACCCAACCCCAGTTCAGTCCAACAAAAACTGTCACAGGAGCAGGAGTCCAGGAAAAGTCCACATTCAGAAGTCCACATGGCACTGGAATTGCTGTCACACTTCCACACTCTGCAGTTAGCATCAAAGTCCCAATAATTGCTGCTCCCAGTTGGCAATGACCCAGGTAGACTGGAAAAGCCATCCGCAGCACGCATGAAGATGGAGCTTCCGTTTTCTTTAAACTGGAAAGATGAACCCAGGGGTCCTATACTGGAGCTTTACAGCCATGGGGTGGTGAGGAGAACCTTGGGATACACTAAGCTGGATGGCAGAGGTAAATTTGTAAGTTGGCAAAAAAGGAAAAAAGGAGCTCTGAATTAGGAGTAGGTCCTAGCCTAAAATATGAGTGGGGCATTAAGGCAGGAGGAATAAAGGAAAGACTATATATTAATCAAAGCAGCAGAAAACAGGACTATCAATACCCACAACAGAGATCTTCTAGGGAAGAATAAAAAAACCTGAATATTCAGGCAAGACATAGTTAAATGGCCCCTGTGTAAATAAGACCAGTCTACCGGCTACTTGGAAGAAAAATGACCATCCTTTCCACTTTTGAAGCAGGGCCTGATGAAGTTCCAGTTGGAGCGTTGGAGCCTCTGAGGGCGTATGCCAAGAGCTAGTATTTTACCTGATCTCCTTTGGGCTTTTTTGGCCTCTTGGTACCTTAAAAGCCATGCTCAGAAGATCTCGCTGAGGGGCTTGAGAGTCCCTATCTGCCTATATCTGGAGCTATTCAGAAAAGGACAAAACACTGTTATTAGCTGGAATCAAATAAAAAAAAAAGGGGTAGTAGCTTGCAGGACAAAAAATTTGGCATCTCTTGTACATCAGCATTCAAAAGAAACTGTTTGAAGTTAAAAGCATGACAGGGTAGACCTGCAGGGGCTCCAGGACATGACCCCCCCTTTCTTTTTATATTATTTACAATTGATCTTCAAGCAAATGTTAAGCACACTTTACAATATTTTGACTTCAAAGATTGCAAGAAATTCTTGACTTTGTTAACTTTTAACAAAAATAGAGTAAATGCACCTTCAAGCAACATTCCCACACTTATCAAAACACCCCCTTAATATTAATTAACAGGCACCTTAAAGAGTACATATCAAAACTGAAAAATCCCAGTGTGATCTTTATTCTCCTATAGTAAAAAAATCTTTACACTTTTATTATGTAAATCTATGCTGCTTCAAGCCTTTCACTTGCAGCCTGGAGCAGCCTGGCCAAACCAGCAAGTCTTTTGGATCCAAAATGAGCATGCTTTACTTGTTCCAAACAAAATTATATTTATATAGGGAAATGAAATTATCCCCATTTTGTTTTCAATACTAGAGCCGCACTTCCAAAACTATTATCATTGTTACTTTTCATGTAGGGACTTAATTCAGGCCTTTATAAACAAAGACACTTAGACATTAAACAAAGACTTCACATATAGTCACACAAATCAAGAGTCAAACCCGGGGTTTTAGAAATTAAACTATGGCCTGCTTGATCTTAAGTAAGGCTACCTTAATAGGAATGTAATAAGGATATATACTAAACAGAGATCTCTCTTGAAAAATCTCAAGACGGCCGTATGAGATTTCTGTTCAGCAACACCCAAATCAGGCCTCTCTTTCGCCCTCTTTTCAAGCAATGGAGCAGAAAGGAAATAAAATGATCTAAAACATTAAAAAAAAATAGATAATAATAATTGAGAAAGGGAAGAGAGCATAGTAAGTCTTATGCAATTGCTCTTGTGAAGTGAGTCTCTCATCTAGAATCATGGTGTCTCACCAGTCGTTCAGGGATCCACTGAGGAGCTTCAGCAGACCTAGGAAAAACACACACATATCCTCGGCCCCATAAGAGAACAGGGTCTGGCCCTTGCCAGATTCCTGTGAGTGGGTCCCTCCATCGCACTTCAGGGAAGGCTTTTCTTGCAGGGTTCCAGAGTCTCTCTGCTGCTGAATGACCCTGTACATCAGTATTAAAGGAACTTAAAGTAAAAAGAGCATGACAAAGAAGATTTGCAGGAGTTTCCTACTTAAGTTGCTATTTGGCTCCTAACTCTGAACACACCTCACAATGCACTAATCAAATCAGTAAGTCTTAAGGATCTACATTCTATTCTATTTAAATTTGAATGAGCGCTCCTTACAAGTTCCAAAAACATTTTATTTTTTCTAAATATTAGAGCCAGCATTTCCAACCTTTGCATGCAAAAACAAACTTAATTCAGGCCTTAAAAAAGACACATTTTGACATTATACAAAGACTAAACAGAGACAAGAATTAGACGAACCAGACAAACCAGAGAGAAACCTGGGATTTCAGAGCACATCCAGATTAGAAAGATGCCTGCCTGTTATTAGTCAGGGCATTTTCTGACAGAGAGACTGAAGGATGTGACTAAACAAAATCTCCCCGAGAAAATTTGCTCTCGGCAGCTGCTGGGATATTTCCTATAGTCAAATCCAACACAGGTCCCCTGCCTCAACCTCCAGGCAAAGAACAAGAAAGAAACAAAATGATAGCTCAGAAGATTGTAGCCAAAACATTAAAGAAAATCAGACCATGACAGGAAAAGCTATAACTTTCCTAATACCTGAATCTCCTATCCATTCTCAAATTCTATAGTTGCTGTAACTGGTGGCTCAGGTTGACTATGCTGAGATTTTTCTCCTACCTCAACAGCCCCTTCATGAAAGTCCAACTTTCAAAGCAAATAATCACCCCTGGAGAGACAAGCACAAGCAATCACCTTCCAGTCATTTGGGGGAAGAGCCTTTGCCCTAATAGTATCTAATAAACCAAGTGAAAAAGGGGCAGTAGGCCCATACTGAACACAAACAAGTTTAAGCTCTTTCAGAGTTTTAAAAGGTACAGGTTTATTTCTCGCACAAGTCTCCCCATATCATCCTGTATGTCTACAACAGGAAAATGGGTAAAGCCATCATTTATTGTTTCCCCTACATTTCGAGGCTGGTAATCAGCCTGATAAGGGAACGGAGGAGCAGAGGGTTGAATGTAGGAAGGAGCTGAGGGTAGCAGAGGCCCCGCGGCTAAGGCAGCCATAGCCACAGATTTTTCATCCCCCCTGTCATCCGCAGACTCCAAGTTATCCTTGTATTCACATCCCTCTGTTTCCAGCTCACCCTGATACTCTTCAGACAACGATGTCTTCATACAGAAACATTTCTACATAAAGGTCCCTTATTTTTTACCCTATCTATCCCATAATCTTTTACTCCCAACAACACTTTCCCCAAAAACTTTCTTTACTCACTGTGCGCACTTCACTTTGGGGAGTTCCGTCACCTTCCTTCAGTTTTAGTTTCCTCGTACTCAAGTCGTCTGTTCGGGCGCCACTTGCCGTGGACCAGCGCGGCTCCAAATAACGGTGCGGAATTAAGGAAACACACTTTGTCAGAACAAAACCGATGGGACCAGGAGGACTCCTCAAACTGCCTGGCAGCATCTGAATGCCTCATAGCGCCAGTTCACTTTATTATATGGACCTATGCAAATCAAGGACCCTGATTCAAAGTTGCACATCAAAGGCTAAGACAGGAACTCTCCCAAGGCAAAAACAGGATACATTAGTGAAATTTACAAACATCTGAAACAAAGAGTCAGAGGAAGGGCATGTATATTGCTTTCTGCAACCCAAGGAAGGAAGTGGAGTGGGTGCAAATACTCAGCATCAAAGTCAAATATGGAGATGGAGGGGGGAGAACTTAGCCTTTGCTAAGCCTCCAATCTATAATGGCTTTTTGGTATTAACGGTCCACAACAAAATATGATTATAAGGTATCTTTTATACACATAGGGGCAAAATGAATTGGCATATACATTGAACTCATCGCAGAAGCATAAACTCCTCCAAAACTTGGGACCTTAAGAAACATTCTATTGTCAGAGCACATGGATATACGCAAAGAATTTTAAACTGTGCATACAAGTAGCTCTGAGGAAGAAAATCATTGATCTTACACTAATTAGCAATAGATTCTTCAAGAAGGTAATCACTTGAGAGGTTTTAACAAATGGTGAATGCAAAGGACCTACCCACAGGCTTTTTCCAAAGAGTGGTTCACTTCTAGGTGCAAATGCCTTTGCTTTCTTTCCCCTTCATAACAGATTTTTCTCAAGATACTGATATTAAAAATGGTGTCATCTTCAATTTGTTCTCCAGAATAGACATGAGTACTCTCTCTCTCTCTCTCTCTATTGTCTTTTATTAACGAGAGGATAAAAAGAACATTTTTTCATGCTCTTTTTCTACAAGAACAATTCTTTTGAGAGCTTTTCCTATCTCTTGGTTTTCAATTCTGTTATCTGTTTGTGTCTCTGTAGCTTTCTTTAAGTAATCTGCCTCATTTTATAGGATCCTATAAATGTCAAGAACATCAACTATGTGAATTCTTTTGAACTCCTTCAAAACTTCCTTTCCTTAGTTGCTCCCTGATTCTTAAGCTTACTTTTTATTGATCTGTTTTTTCCTCTTTCTTTAATTTCCTCCTTTGTTAGCTTCTACCTCTGTTTACCCACTCAGCTACTAACTCCCATTTGTTCTAAACTGCTTTTTATTAAGACTCATGCTGACTCTGCTATGCTCTCATGCTGTCTGTCTCTCAGTATCTGGCAGCTCAGAGCTTTAGATTATTGACCATTCCGCAGATGAGAATTAAGCTGAAATTTCTCTGCTTCACTTCAGGAGTTATTTGTGTTCACTTTGAAGTCAGCATTTCCAAATGTGTTTTACTTTATAGAAAGTATTATGTACATTAGATGACGGATTATTCCTTAGTAAATAATATACTCAAAAAGAATCTATAGAATATAAGAGCTCAAATGGCCTTGACTATGTCAGTGTATAAATTAAAGATGAGGAAACAAAGATTCAGAAAGATTACAGGATTTGAGGTAGGTTTTGGTAGTACTTTAGTAAAAAGCTGGGGAAAAAATGGGGTTTTTATCTCCTGATTTGTAGTTTTCCAGTTTACTGTAAATAACTTAACAATATATGCATTTATTAATTTTCAGTATTATTGTATAATATATGCATTTACTACTTTCATATTTTTACTTTTAAACAGTCATTGTTTAATGGAAAAATAATTTACTCAGATTTTGCTATGATTTATCCCAATACTCCTGTGAAATAATGGGAACTACACTATCACTCTAAAGAGGTATCCAAAGTAAGACACTATTAATAGTATGTTACCAAATGTTTGTATATGGTGATATAACTTTTTTAAATTTTATCTTTTTACATGTCCTCTGTTTGTAAACTGAAAATATCACTATAATGTCTCTGAAGTAGCACAAATGTTTGATTTACATTTATTTTTATAGTTCTACTAAATTGCTTAGAAAAACATACTTGATTTCAAACTCTGGCCTTGAAAAATTAGTTCTATATATTGCATATTAGTAAATCAGTAAATAATTTAAAATGTTAAAATACTGGGTTCTAGTTGGTTTTCAGACCGTGACCTTCTTATCTTGTAACTGTTGGATTTATTTAGCTTTTACCTTGAAAAGCTAACTTAGGATAAATTTCTAAAGCCTATATGGATTTTAAAAAAGAAAAAAGAAATAGGAATTACTGTTAGGTATATATTCTACTATAAAACTTTGATTCCAAGTCTATTATTATTAAAGGAATTTTTTTTGATACTAAAATCAATACCCTATTGGTTTCCCAGGGTTAATAAATGCCTCCCCATAACTACGTTTTTATTTGAATTATTTACTGTTCTGTAAGTTTAGGACTGATTCTCTGAATTATTGTAGCCAATTTGTTATAAATTCAAAGTGTATTCTTTTGCTTCAGCTACCTCCAAGATTCCAACTTTTTAGTTTTCATTTAAAATATTTTAGTATGAGGAATTTCATACCTTATATATTCTGGTGGAACGCGACAATGGTAGTGGTATGGCTGTTGACATTTACCATGCTCTGAAATAGTGTTATAGATAGGAATAGACTTTCTACTAGCATATTTGTTTGGAAAACCACTTCCAAGTTCTTCATACTAGTTGAAAAGTGAACCCTAACCCAATTTGAATGTGTATACAGAGGCTTACCCACATGAACATATAATTCTCAAATGCTAGTGGGTGTGTGAGAATTCAACTCAATTCTAGCCTAGCTACTTATAGATAAAAAACAAACAAACAAACGACTTTCCAAGTAAAGGATTCAGTCCCACAAGACTGTCCTTCACTTCAGATGCCAATCAAAAGCCTAAATTGTTATCTGAGCTTCCAACTGACTAGTTAAAATCAGAGGTTCCCATGCCCCTCCTCTAGTTTAATTTGTTAAAACAGCTCACAGAACTCAGGAAAGCTCATTTTTTTACTAAAATACCTAGTTTTTGCAAAGTATATTAAAGAATACAAATCAACACCCAGATGAAGAAAGAGATATGCAGCACTGGGCAAGAACAGAGTAATAATAATAACAAATAATATAATAGTTAATAAATAATAATACAAGAGTAAACTCTGTTTCATGTGCTCAAAATTGTAAACCTACTTTGCCCATCCCTACTATAGAGTTAGGTCCCCCTAAAAGGAGTCTCTGCCCTCATGGAGTTTGGGGATCAGTGTAGGGGCACATGAAAGCGTTCTGATTTCCTAGCATGGAAGCACTGCAATAGAGAGGGGCATGTTATCCTTTAGTGTTTTTATAGAAGCTTCATTACATTGTCATGAGTGACTGGGTCTTGGCCACTGGCAATTGATTTAACCTCAAGCATCTCTCCCCTTCCTGGAAATCAGAGGGTAGAACACAGAGTTCTAGTCCTCTAACTGCTAGTCAGCTGCTACTGGCAACTGGTTCCTACCTTTGCATGGAGTCCAAAATTCACCTCTTTGATATAACAAGGAACACCATTGTTGCTGTCTTCACTGAAACAATCCCAAGGCAATAGGAAGCTGTAAGCCAGAAACTCTGCATGAAGGACAAATATATCTGAAAAGACCTTTCTATTATCTGAAAGTCCAAATATATTTGTATTCAGGTAGTGATAAGATATAAACATATATACTTTATATATTTATTAGCTAGCTATAAGATTTTTAAGATCTATCTATATATCACATTAATACTTTTCACTTCCCCATCTCTTTAAACTTACATAAAATTAAACAGTAACAGAGTTGTCATAAAAATCTTTTATTTTATTTAATTTTATCTTGTGCATTTTATTAAAACTATTATTTTTAAAGTTTATTCTTTTTATGGTCAGCCTAACATTGGATGAATAAATATATAATTTAAATAATGGGGTCTGTTTTTAAATGTTAATTAATCCATTTATTCAAATTGCCTAAAATTAACCTATATTTATATAACTACATTTGCTTTCTCTTTCAGATAATCCAGTTTTTTAAATTAAAGTTATTTATTTTTTTTAATTAAATTTACTGGAGTGACATTGGTTAATAAGATTATACAAGTTTCAAGTGTACAATTCTATGACAAATTATTTGCATATTTCATTGTGTACAATTGTATTTATCAATACAATTATTAGAATACATTTTTATTTTTGTAGGTATATGCTTTGCTCTTCTTGGAGGATAAAAAATTAGTCATGACTAATGATTTTGAAATTAACAATTGTAATTTCAATTAAAAATTGGAATTTGACATCAATTAAGAATTTATAAGTAATTGGAAAGGAATAAGTTATATATATTTTTTTCTGTTTTGTTCTTAAAAAATAGATTGATTTGTACAAGATGAGAAGAAATAAAGTGCCCTAATTTGTATTTGACCAGTGACTGTTTCTCAAAGTTCCTATACTAGCATCCTTATCATCATCTGGAAAATGATTAAGAATTAAAATTTTCTGGCCCCACCCCAAACCTATTGAATTAAGAGTCTGATACTGGGACCCAAGAGCCTGTGTTTAACAAATCTTCTAGGTTATTGTGATGTAGTTCAGTTTGAGAACCACAGCCTCAAATAATAAACCAGTTGTAAAATTGGGTTTACAGATAAAAGTTACATAAAATGAAGTGAAAAAAAGGTGGGTGTAGGGACAACAGCTGTGTTAGGCTTGCTTGCTTACACTTTGCATGATTAGTGCATGAGCACATGGCAGAGCCATGTGTGACTGGCCTATGTAAGGCTATGAGTAATTTCCTTCGCTGTAGATTGCTAGTTCGCCACCACAAGGTGTGGTGTTCCTGTTTGCTTGCCCAACGTTGCAAGAATATAATAAACAAGGCTCGCCCAATGCTTTTTGGTTCCACAGTTTCTCTACCATCTGCCCAAATCCAAAATAAACGTGCCTGTCCTAGACCACTATTATTACAGTGGATTATTTCTCATGAAGAATTCTTTAGGAATTCCAAAATATGTTTAACTTTTTTCTGTAGTACTTAGAATAAAATAGTGATGATAATGAAATGCAGTTTATGGTTAAATGCCAGTGGCTGAGCCCAGGTGGGTTCACACTGGATTCAGGCAGACTGTAGAGCAACTGCGGAGCCAGAAAGCAGTGGGCCATTCCCATTTAATAGAGTCTTGAAACAGAGGATGAGCAAACGGGCAGGAGAGAACTTCTCACTGTGGCAGGCAAACAAACAGCGAAACCTAACCCTTGCAGTGGCAGGCAAGCAATCCTCAATGCGCCCTCTGCCTTACATAGATTATATGCATGTGGTGTTACCACATGCTCATGCTCTAATCAGGCAAAGTATAAGTGAGCAAGCCTAACACAGCTATTTTCTCAACAGATGGAAATTTGAATTTTGGATCTCATATGATACTCTATGCTTGTTTAATGCCATGACTTCAATCATTGGGTGAGGTTATGCATAATTATCAATGGCCAGTTTTACTCTTTATATGTAGATGTACAAATTTTTAAAACTTTGGAAGTGAATATTTATCAATTGGCTTCTCAATGAAGAATTTAAAATGTGACTTATTTTCTTGGCTTTGTAGCAATGAATGTATTATCACTGCTCTAATAAACTTGCATTCCTCTTTCTGCTTATTGAATGAATGTTTCAATAGGCAGAGATCAAGAGCTTTGCTTAGTAAACAATAATCAACAAACTTACAACAAGTTGTTGCCATCCTGAAATTCAAGTTTTAGAGGGAAAAAATTCAGTAACACATTAATGAAAGCAAGTGTGTGTAAACTATAAATTTAATTTTGTTATTTTTTGAGGACATTTTTAAAGAAATTCATAGTCTCTTAATAATTTTTATGATTTGCCATTTATCTTGTACATAAATCTATTTCTATGATTGAGGTCTATTATTATTTTACTAAGTGCTGTGAAATTCACAAAAAGGACAGATGTATTTACTTCAATACTTTCTCAGAATAAACTGTTTAGAACTGTTTTGAGACAATCATTAAACTGATTAAAACCACAATTACAATAAAAAAATTGCAATGTGGGTCACACTAGCATAGGTGTCTTTTTTTTTTTCTTTATCAAGCATTTATTGACCATTTTTTATATGCTAGACTAGAGCATGTTCTCAATGTGTAGACCTCTTAAAGCATCATCAAGTTTACCTGCAAATGTGTCAGAAAGGATAACCGACAGATGTGATACTCTAGACCTGTGATGGCGAACCTTTTTATAAAAACTGCCCACTTTTGCAGTTCTGGTCAACCTGGTCCCTCCTGCCCACTAGTGGGCATTCCAGCTTTCATGGTGGGCCAATTGCGGTGCTGTTTGGTTGCTTTGCTGTGCCCACCATGAAAGCTGGAATGCCCACTAGTGGGCAGGAGGAACCAGGTTGACCAGCACTGCAAAAGTGAGTGGTTTTTATAAAAAGGTTCACCACCACGGCTCTAGACCCAGTGGTGGGATTCATCCGGTTCACACCAGTTTGGTAGAACTGACACCTAAGTTTTTATTGAGTTTGGTGAACCAGTTATTAAAATGGCACTTGTAATCAGGGTTCTCTATAAGGTGGGTCCCTGGGCAGCCACCCAATGTGAAAATCACAAATTTATATTTCTTACCCTTTTTTAATGTTCATCTGCACAACAGCATATTCTAAGTGCTTGTAGTGATGTTCATCCCGTCCATAGGTGAAAAAAATTGCAAGTGAGGATGCCAACCATGAATCAATATAGAAATAACTTTAAATAACAGTTTAATTGTTTTTTGTCAGGTATTATTTAATATTTTTTATTATTATTTTTAAACTGTTTCTTATAATCTAGTGTTTTATACCTCTTTTATTGTTCTTATTTAAGTATTTAATTTGTGAAATAATAAGCTACCTTTTGGTATGTCATTTTTTTTATACATAAAATGGTCATTAGAGCAGAGAACTGGTTGTTAAATTATTTGAATCCCACCACTGTCTAGACCCATTGAATTAGAAACTCTGAGGATGTAACTAGCAATCTGTGCTTATTAAAATTATCTCCAGATGGTTCTAAAAAACATTAAAATTTCAGAACCACTATCCCAGAGCTAAGCATTATATTAGATACTAAGTATATACAGAAAGATAGAAAGGATGGGAGGAAGTGAGGAAGAGCAGAAAGAGAATAAAATATGAGTGGGTAGATAATATATACATCCTTCTTCAATTTATTCACAGACTAGGAAAGGAGACAGTGAGATAGAAGGTAAATATAAGTTTACCTTCAAGGATGGTTTTAAGGATGATACATGCCAAGTTCTTTAAGAATAACACAAGACTGGTTGACAGCTTAGCGCCATCAAGGAAAACTATACATGATTACAAGTTTGGAAGCAAATAGGTTTTAGGTAAGGCCCTATCTTTGACTTTATGCACTTCACCTCTCCTTTTCTGTTCCACATTTAGGTTAATTTTTCATATTTGGTTTTGTAAATAAATTATGATTACTGATTATTTGAAACTGAAAATTGTCAACTATAGAGGAGTAACAAATATAATCAAAAGTAATTGGGTGAATATTTTTCTGTTTTAAAACACTTATTCATGAATCACTTCAATTCAATTTTAAATAATAGTGTTTTATGATAAAAAGATGAAATAGAATTTAGTTTTGTCAACTAAAAATAGAAAGTCATGGAAGATTGATTGGGTTCCTCTAAGTGTTAGGGCTACTAGGGAGTAAGAATTAATACACATTCTTTCACCATTAAATTCTTTCACTAGAATCATTCCTTTATCAACATGCCTTCTTTTTCTACACATCTAAATTAAAGCTCAAATTCACTCAAATTTTGACCACTGATGAGTTTAGTCTTTGTCTCATAGAAATGCAGTAAAAAGAAAATAAAATATTGCACAAAAACATTTTAAAGTAAAGATGAAATAGGAATAAAATAATTTATCATTATATATATATATAAAAACTCAATATGTCTCTTTATTAATCAAATCAGTATTAAAATAAATTGAGGCCTTGGTTGGTTGGCTCAATGTATAGAGTATTGACCTGGCATATGGATGTCCCAGTTGGAATTCTAGTTAGGACACACATGAGAAGTGTCCATCTACTTCTTTCTCCCTTCCTCTTCCCCTTCTTTTTCTCTTCTTCTCCCATAGCCAGTGGCTCAACTGGTTCCAGTGTAAGCCAGGATGCTGAGGATCACTTGGTTGCTCAGGGTGCATCAACCACAGATGCTAAAAATAGCTTGGTTGATTCTAGCATCAGCCCCAGATGGAGGTTGCCAGGTAAATCCCAGTTGGGGCACATGTGGGAGTCTGTCTAATTATCTCTCCTCCTCTCATGTAAATAAATAAATAAATAGATAAATAAATAAATATATTGACTTTGTAATCTAATTTTTAAATAATTAATATTAAGAAGTTTACATAGGTGTCTTATAGTGCTAAACAGTTGATACCACTGGTTTTTTTTATTATTAAGTTCTTAATTTTTGAAGTGAAACCCAGTCAACTTTATAAAAAAGAAAGAAACTTAAAAAATATCTATAAAATGCCTAAAAACCCCAGTACAACATCAGGAATTCAAATAGTTTTCATCTAAAGTACAAAGAAAGTTTATTTTTATATTTTTAGTTTATATTACAGAATAGTTATTAAATTATCATATCTTACAAATATTTCTATATACTCTCTATTGTAATTTGTAATAATAGTGATCAATGAATTTATTGCCCTCCTCTTTTCCCAATATAAGTTGACATTAACTGCTTATTATTTTAGATTATTTAAATTATATCTATAAAATTTGAGGTTTTAAATGTGCAATTTTACATTTAATTAATCAGTAATACCATTTTGTTAAAAACAAAGATTATTTTCCAGAAAAAAAATTTTCAAAGAGTGAATGGTTTTCTCTAATTTCATGAATGTCAAAAGCATGATTGTCTATTCAGAATGTTTATCTGTTTCATTATATCTAGTGTGAAAATTGCAAATATTGAATAACTATAAGGGTTCTATTTAAATATTCAGTTTAGGACTTTAGGACTTTATATTGGTACTCTAGGTTAAAAAAATCGTCTTCAAATGTTTGAATCAAAACCCAACATAAGCCCTGGCCAGTTAGCTCCCTGGTCAGTTTGCTCAGTGGTAGAGCATCAGCCTAGCGTGTGGATGTCCTAGGTTCAATTCCTGGCCAGGGCACACAGAAAAAGCACTCATCTGCTTCTTCACACACACACACACCAGCTTCTTTCTCTATGTGTGTGTTTCTATCTCTTTCTTCTCCTCTCCTCCTGCAGCCAAGGCCCAATTGAGCGAATTGACCCTGGGTGCTGAAGATGGCTCCATGGCCTCCACCTCAGGTGCTAAAAATATTGTCTCTGGTTGCAATGGAGCAAGGGCCCAAGATGGGTAGAACATCACCCCCTAGTGGGCTTGCCAGGTGGATCCTGGTCTGGGTACATGCAGGAGTCTGTCTCTGTCTCTACTCCTCTCACTTAAGAATAAAAACTACCAAACAAACAAAAAAAACAAAACCCCAACTTATTTTGCATTATCTAAATATCCATTTTTGCCATAACTTGAAATCACTGATAGGTTTTCTTAAAATTAAGATTTTGTTTTAAATCACATTTTCACATTTATAATCAAATCTAAAGTTGAAAATCAATAAGGGCTTTTGAAACAGGATATTGCTCTCTTATTGTTCATGAAACTGTCACATAAAAGTGTATATTTGATTGTATGTATATACTTGAGGAAGTTAAAACCACCTTTAATTTTAGTTTAAAATTAATAAAATCTTGAGTATTTTTCATAAGTTACTGAAAACTAGGAAAACAACATTATCCCTGACTTGCAGTGCAAATATATGACGATGAAAAATGAAAAGATTACTGTTTTTTTACTATAATCTATGCCTTGGTAATTTTACAATTTCTTTATTTTATTTTTTTAATTCAATTACATATTGACTTTTCTTTTTTTTTTTAATAAATTTTTATTAATGGTAATGGGATGACATTAATAAATCAGGGTGGGTACATATATTCAAAGAAAACATGTCTAGGTTATTTTGTCATTAAATTATGTTGTAGACTTTCCGTCTGCCTGACCTGTGGTGGCGCAGTGGATAAAGCGTCGACCTGGAAATGCTGAGGTCACCGGTTCGAAACCCTGGGCTTGCCTGGTCAAGGCACATATGGGAGTTGATGCTTCTAGCTCCTCCCCCCTTCTCTCTCTCTGTCTCTCTCTCCTCTCTCTCCCTCTCTCTCCTCTCTAAAAATGAATTAAAAAAATAAATAAATAAATTTACTTGTTCTTTAAAAAAAAAAAAAATTATGTTGCATACCCCTCGCCCAAAGTCAGATTGTCCTCCGCCACCCTCTGTCTAGTTCTCTGTGCCCCTCCCCCTCCCCTAATTCTCTCCCTCCCTCCCTCCCATAACCTCCCTCCCCCCACCCCTGGTAACCACCACACTCTTGTCCATGTCTCTTAGTCTCGTTTTTATGTTCCACCAATGTATGGAATCATGTAGTTCTTGTTTTTTTTTGATTTACTTATTTCACTCCTTATAATGTTATCAAGATCCCACCATTTTGCTGTAAATGATCGATGTCATCATTTCTTATGGCTGAGTAGTATTCCATAGTGTATATGTGCCACATCTTCTTTATCCAGTCTTCTATTGAAGGGCTTTTTGGTTGTTTCCATGTCTTGGCCACTGTGAACAGTGCTGCAATGAACATGGGGCTACATGTGTCTTTACGTATCAATGTTTCTGAGGTTTTGGAGTATATACCCAGTAGAGGGATTGCTGGGTCATAAGGTAGTTCTATTTGCAGTTTTTTGAGGAACCACCATATTTTCCTCCATAATGGTTGTACTACTTTACAGTCCCACCAACAGTGAATGAGGGTTCCTTTTTCTCCACAGCCTCTCCAACATTTGCTATTACCCGTCTTGTTGATAATAGCTAATCTAACAGGGGTGAGGTGGTATCTCATTGTAGTTTTGATTTGCATTTCTCTAATAACTAATGAAGCTGAGCATCTTTTCATATATCTGTTGGCCATTTGTATCTCTTCCTGGGAGAAGTGTCTGTTCATGTCCTCTTCCCATTTTTTTATTGGATTGTTTGTTTGTTTGTTGTTGAGTTTTATGAGTTCTTTGTAAATTTTGGATATTGGGCCCTTATCTGAGCTGTTGTTTGAAAATATCATTTCCCATTTAGTTGGCTGTCTGTTTATTTTGATATCAGTTTCTCTTGCTGAGCAAAAACTTCTTATTCTGATGTAGTCCCATTCGTTTATCTTTGCCTTCACTTCTCTTGCCATTGAGTCAAGTTCATAAAATGTTCTTTAAAACGCAGGTCTATGATTTTAGTACCTATGTCTTCTTGTATGTATTTTATTGTTTCAGGTCTTATATTTAGGTCTTTGATCCATTTTGAATTAATTTTAGTATACGGGGACAGGCTGTAGTCCAGTTTCATTCTTTTGCATGTGGCTTTCCAGTTTTCCCAACACCATTTGTTGAAGAGGCTTTCTTTTCTCCATTGTGTGTTGTTGGCCCCTTTATCAAAGATTATTTGACCATATATATGTGGTTTTATTTCTGGGCTTTCTATTCTGTTCCATTGGACTGAGTGTCTATTTTTCTGCCAATACCATGCTGTTTTGATTATCGTGGCCCTATAATATAGTTTAAAGTCAGGTATTGTAATGCCCCCAGCTTCATTCTTTTTCCTTAGGATTGTTTTGGCTATTTGGGGTTTTTTATAGTTCCATATAAATCTGATGATTTTTTGTTCCATTTCTTTAAAAAATCTCATAGGAATTTTGACGGGAATTGCATTAAATTTGTATATTGCTTTGGGTAATATGGCCATTTTGATTATATTTATTCTTCCTATCCAAGAACAAGGAATATTTTTCCATCTCATTGTATCTTTTTCGATTTCCCTTAACAATGCTTTGTAATTTTCAGTATAAAGGTCCTTTACATTCTTTGTTATGTTTATTCCTAGGTATTTTATTTTTTTTGTTGCAATCGTGAAGGGGATTATTTTTTTGAGTTCGTTTTCTAATATTTCATTGTTGGCATATAGAAAGGCTATGGACTTTTGTATGTTAATTTTGTATCCTGCGACCTTACTGTATTGGTTTATTGTTTCTAATAATCTTTTTGTGGAGTCCTTCGGGTTTTCGATGTATAGGATCATATCATCAGCAAAAAGTGATAACTTTACTTCTTCTTTTCCGATATGGATGCCTTTTATTTCTTTGTCTTGTCTGATTGCTCTGGCTAGAACCTCTAGTACCACATTAAATAAGAGTGGAGAGAGTGGACAACCCTGTCTTGTTCCTGATTTAAGGTGGAAAGTCCTCAGTTTTATGCCGTTTAATAGGATGTTGGCTGATGGTTTATCATATATGGCCTTTATCATGTTGAGATATTTTCCTTCTATACCCATTTTGTTGAGCGTCTTAAACATAAAATTGTGTTGTATTTTATCAAAAGCCTTTTCTGCATCTATTGATAAGATCATGTGGTTTTTGTTCTTTGTTTTGTTGATATGGTGTATTACGTTAACCGTTTTGCGTATGTTGAACCATCCTTGAGATTCTGGGATGAATCCCACTTGATCATGATGTATTTTTTTTTTTTAATATGTTGTTGTATTTGGTTTGCCAGTATTTTGTTTAGTATTTTAGCATCTGTATTCATTAGAGATATTGGTCTGTAGTTTTCTTTCTTTGTGCCATCCTTGCCAGGTTTTGGTATGAGGGTTATGTTGGCCTCATAAAATGTGTTTGGAAGTATTGCTTCTTCTTCAATTTTTTGGAAGACTTTGAGTAGAATAGGAACCAAGTCTTCTTTGAATGTTTGATAGAATTCACTAGTAAAACCGTCTGGGCCTGGACTTTTTTTTGGGGGGAGGTTTTTAATAGTTTTTTCTATTTCCTCCCTGCTGATTGGTCTGTTTAGGCTTTCTGCTTCTTCATGACTCAGTCTAGGAAGGTTGTATTGTTCTAAAAATTTATCCATTTCTTCTAGATTGTTGTATTTGGTGGCATATAATTTTTCATAGTATTCTACAATAATTCTTTGTATATCTATGATGTCTGTGGTGATCTCTCTTCTTTCATTTTGGATTTTATTTATTTGTGTCCTATGCCTTTTTTCCTTGGTGAGTCTTGCCAAGGGTTTGTCAATTTTGTTGATATTTTCAAAGAACCAGCTCCTTGTTTTATTGATTTTTTTCTATAGTTTTTCTGTTCTCTATTTCATTTATTTCTGCTCTGATTTTTATTATCTCCTTTCTTCGGCTGGTTTTGGGTTGTCTTTGTTCTTCTTTTTCTAGTTCCTTAAGGTGTGAAGTTAAGTGGTTTACTTCGGCTCTCTCTTGTTTGTTCATATAGGCCTGAAGTGATATGAACTTTCCTCTTATTACTGCTTTTACTGCATCCCAGAGATTCTGATATGTCGTATTTTCATTTTCATTTGTCTGTATATATCTTTTGATCTCTGCGCTTATTTCTTCTTCGACCCATTCATTTTTTAGAAGTATGTTGTTTAGTTTCCACATTTTTGTGGGTTTTTTCCCCTCTTTTTTGCAGTTGAATTCTAGTTTCAAGGCTTTATGATCAGAAAATATGCTTGGTACAATTTCAATTTTTCTAAATTTGCTGATATTGTCTTTGTGGCCCAACATATGGTCAATTCTTGAGAATGTTCCATGTACACTAGAGAAAAATGTGTACTCTGTCGCTTTGGGATGAAGTGTCCTGTAGATGTCTATCATATCCAGGTGTTCTAGTATTTCGTTTAAGGCCACTATATCTTTATTGATTCTCTGTTTGGATGACCGATCTAGAGCCGTCAGCGGTGTATTGAGGTCTCCAAGTATGATTGTATTTTTGTTAGTTTTTGTTTTAAGGTCAATAAGTAGCTGTCTTATATATTTTGGTGCTTCTTGGTTTGGTGCATATATATTAAGGATTGTTATGTCTTCTTGATTCAACTTCCCCTTAATCATTATGAAATGACCATTTTTGTCTCTGAGTACTTTTTCTGTCTTGTATTCAGCATTATTAGATATGAGTATTGCTACCCCTGCTTTTTTTTGGGTGTTGTTTGCTTGGAGTATTGTTTTCCAGCCTTTCACTTTGAATTTGTTTTTATTCTTGTTGCTTAGATGTGTTTCTTGTAGGCAGCATATAGTTGGATTTTCTTTTTTAATCCATTCTGCTACTCTGTGTCTTTTTATTGGTAAGTTTAATCCATTTACATTTAGTGTAATTATTGACACTTGTGGGTTCCCTACTGCCATTTTATAAATTGCTTTCTGTTAGTTTTGTATCTTGTTTGATTCTTCTCTTTTGTTTTTCTATCATTTGTTTTTGTTTGTTTGTGTTCCATACTTCTTTCCTCTGTTGCTACCTTTTTTAAGTCAAGTGTTTTTGTGGTGGTTTTTTCAAGGGTGGTTACCATTAAGTAATGAAAAGGGTACCTACCATATTCATTGTAGTACCCTATCTTATGAGTATTTCTGCACTTCATCGTCCTTTGCTACTGTTAATCTCCATCCTCTCCCCCCTTTTTTTCCTTTGTTGTCACAGTTTAAGTTTGGTTTTATTGTGTTCTTGGTGGAGCTGTTACTTGTAGTGTTGTTTTTTTTTTGTTCTTTGAATCTGGTTGGAAAACCCCCTTTAGTATTTCCTGGAGTGGGGGCTTTCTGCTGATAAATTCTCTCATCTTTTCTGTATTTGTGAATGTTTTTATATCTCCTTCGTACTTGAAGGATAGCTTTGATGGGTATAGTATTCTTGGCTGAAAGTTCCTCTCTTTCAGGGCTTTAAATATTGGGGTCCACTCTCTTCTAGCTTGTAGAGTTTCTGCTGAGAAATCTGATGATAATCTAATAGGCCTTCCTTTATATGTTGTACTCTTCTTTTCCCTGGCTGCCTTGAGAATTTTTTCTTTGTCATTGGTTTGTGTCATCTTTATTATGATGTGCCTTGGAGTGGGTTTGTTGGTGTTAAGAAAACTTGGTGTTCTGTTTGCTTCTTGAATTTGAGGCTTTAGTTCTTTCCACAGGCTTGGGAAGTTCTCGTCTATTATTTGTTTGAGTATATTCTCCATTCCATTTTCTTTCTCTTCTCCCTCTGATATACCTATTATTTTTATGTTATTCTTTCTGATGGAGTCAGACAATTCCTGTAGGGCTTTCTCATTTTTTATTATTTTTGAGTCTCTTTCTTCTTCTCTCTGTTGTGCCTCAAGTTGTTTGTCTTCTATTTCACTAATCCTATCTTCAATCTGGGCTGTTCTGTTAGCTAAGCTTGTTACCTCGTTTTTCAGCTCGTGAATTGAGTTTTTCACTTCTGTTTGATTTGTTTTTATAGTTTCAATTTCCTTGGTAATATATTCTTTGTGTTCATTGAGTTGTTTTCTGATCTCCCTAAATTGCCTTTCTGTGTTTTCTTGTATATCTCTGAGTATTTTTAAGATTTCTATTTTAAATTCTCTGTCATTTAGCTCCAAGGCTTCCAATATGTTAAGTCTTTTCTTCATAGATTTTTCCACATCTATTTGTGTTACCTCTCTTTCTTTTGTATCCATAATATTCGATTTCCTCTTTCTTATTGTCATCTGAGGGTGGTCTTATTGATAGCACTAATTAGAATTAATAAAAAGTAAAAATTAAAAAAATAAAATAAAACACCCCACAATAAAAAACAGTAATAATTTATTATTTCCCCCTTTTTTCTTTCTTTTCTTTCCCTCCTCTCCCCTCCTCAGGGCAATATCGTGATGACCTGTGAATTATATTATGCTAAATAGAACAAAAACTGCCTATAATGGAGGGCCTGATTTGGGGTGAAGAGTTCAAGGGGCAAAAAAAGGGAGTAGGGACCTACTAAATGAAAAAAAAAAAAAGGAAGAAAATCTTAGACAAGCATAAGAGGATTTGCTTGTACGTGATGGTCGACTAAGAGATATAATGAGAGGGATAAGAGGGAACCAGAAAAAAGGAGAAAAAAAGGAATAAAGAAGAAAAAAATAAAAATAATAAGTAAAAATCTGTTGTATTAAGTGGAGCGAAGACTAAATACAATGGAGACCTTGGATTGGGAGGAATGCTAGTGAGTTAAAAAGCAACGTAAAAAGTACCCAAACTGCCACAAAAATAAACAAACAAACAAAATAAAAACAAAAGCAAAAAAGAAAAATAAAACCAAAAAAAAAAACCTTGAGTCCCAAATTAACTAATTTGTTCATGATTGAGGATTAAATGGGAGGAAAAGTAAAACGAGAAAAGAAAAAACGAATAGAAAGGAAAAAATAAGAAAAAGAGAAAAACGAAGGAAGAAAAAAAAGGAAGAGAAAAAAACAAAATAAAGCAAAACAAAAAAAAAACAAACAAAAGAGGAGACAGTGAGAGTTAAGTGTTTTTGGAGTATAACCTTAAAGGAGGGTGAGGATGAAGAAGAGAAATAAAATGTAACACTCATGGGTAGTGTAGTTCAAGAAAAGGGAAGCATAAGATGGGCAGAGAATAGAAGGACCGAGGTGGAGGAAATAGAAATAATAATAATAAAGGCAATAAGATAGAAGAAACAAACAACAACAACAAAAAAAAATTAGTGGAACAAGTTGTAAAGTCTGTGGATTTTTCTTGATTTTGAGAGGTTAACTTCTTCCTTTTTCTTTTCTCTCCCTCTTCCTGGTCGGTGACTCTGTACCCCAGGCTCTGCCCCTGTGTCACACTTAGGTAGGGATTTGCAGTTGATGGGATTCTATGGCAATGTCATATAATTGGCTTTAGTCTTGCTGGTAGTCAAGGCTTGTTGGCGTTTGCAGGGTCCAATGATGAGAGAGTTTGCTTTCCTGGATTCTCTCTCCTAGTCCCCCCTTCCTGAATTAGCAGCCTGGTGATCCAGCTATAAGGCTGCAACTGCTTCTGCCTGGGGAGTAAGAGGCTCAAAGAGCTAGGAAATCCCCACTCTATCCCCACTCAGCGCAAGGCTTTGGGAAAGGCTCTGGCAGTCAGAGCCTCCAGTGTAATCAGGCGGGGGTGGGAGTCAATTGTTGTCAAGGTGACTGTTCAGTGCCTATCATTCAGTTGGACCACTCAACCCAGGCTTTCCACACTTTGTAGCCTGTTTTGGCTGGGAAGAAGAGGCACTAGTCTCTGCTTGCGACTAGTGTAGTATAGATCTTATTATCTGCCAAGTCCCTCTTGTTAGCGTTTATCCCTGAATTTGGAGGCTCTATCAATCAGAAGTTGCCCCTGCCCCTTTAGCGAGAGGCTCTAAAAAATATCACGCCTCTTGTCTTGGATCGCTGAACTGAGAGAGATCTTATCAATTAGAACCCGTGGGTGCGCAGATTTTGTGGGTTAAGCTAATTTCAGTGATTGGGTCCGCAGCTGTGCTCCCGAAGGTATTTCTGGCTGCCTGCGTGCCCCTCCCCCAATGCTTGATTGTTAGCTTGAATGGCTGGGTGAGGTGCCCCGCCCACGGAGAGAATCTCCCAAGTAGGAAAGACCGCCCTGGCGCCTCTCCCGCTTGCCCCGCCACTGGTGGCTGGGGCGCACCGGGTGCAGGCTAATGGGGCACCATGGGTGTGCGGGCCAGTAGGGTGCTCTGGGTGCGTGGAATGCCCAGGGCACGCGCGCGAATGGGGTTCTCCGGGCACCGGTGGCTGGGGACTCTCCCTCGCAGTGCGCAGGCCGCTGGGAACGTTAGCGGTGCTCGCTCTGCAACCGGACCGGGCGCGTGCCGGCGGCTGCTCGCCGCTCCCGAGTGTGGGCTGACTCACCACAGGCGCACTCCCTCCGTGGCTTGAATGAACGTCCCTCCACACCCTCCACACCCTCGTCTCTCAGATTCAAGTGATAATAGTCCTTTCGCTTTTAGTTTGTGTGGAATTCCGGAATGCTCCGAGGATAAATTTTTCTGTTTCTAGTTGATAAATTTGTTGTGATTTTGGGGAGATCTGTCGGACGTGCTGCTCATGGCGCTATTTCCGTGACATCACTCCTCATATTGATTTTTCTTATTTTAAAAACCAGCTCTTTTAAAGCCTGGATTTTCCCTTTTCTAAATGCATTCTGCCTAAGTCTTCCTTTCAAAATCAATTTTGATGTGTCAACTTTACATTATTTCTATGGAAAAGTAACCAGCAAAAACAAACAAACAAACAAACAAAAAACAACCCCCCACAAAATTTAGTCTCATTTATAAGCATAATTTCATTACTTTCTTAGTGTAGTCAGTTGAATAATGTCTTGTAAAAGAATGTTAACCCATACTTAGAATGTGACCTTATATGCCACAAGGGTCTTTGCAGGTATAATTATGATAAAGATTTTAAAAAGAAATCACTCTGAATGGAAGAGGATACTGGAGTGTTGAATCTTAAAATCAAGGAATACATAGGATGACCAGAAACCACTGGACACTAGAGAAGAGGCAAGGAATGGATTCTCCTTGAGTACCTCCAGAATGAACCAACCGTGTTGCCACTTTGATTTCAGTCTTCTGCCCTCCAGAACTTTGAGAATACATTTCTGTTGTTATAATAAACCAAGTTTATAATAGCAGCCATAGGAAACTAATATACTTATAAATGATAGTGTTCTACTTTTTGAAATTTCCCTATTCAACTTTCATTGGCTACAAAATACATTTCCACTGATGTAAATTAATGTCATATCACTTACACATAAGAAAGGTTACCAGAATCCCTGTTAAAAAATTATTACTGAGATTTTAATTCTTATTTTTAGAATGAATTAAATTCCATGAAATCAAGGTTCAATAAAAAACAAGCACTATTTTAGGTAATTTAAACAGAGAGAGAATTATAGAGGTGATTAGATGCTCACAAAAGTTTTAGAGTGTTTGACATAGCTGGTTCTTCTCTGAAGGTCCTTGAATAATGTCTAGTACAATTCAACAATAATCTGATACAGGGGCAAATATTCTGATGCAATCTTGGGTTATGATCGTAACAAAAGGTTTTTCACTGAAACACTTGCCTCTCAGTATCATGGAAGTTGGAAAATGAAGATCCATTGCTTTAGTTCAAGGAACTCAGGTCAAGTGGTTTGCTAGTAGTCATAGAAAAAAGTGTTGGCTTGACTTTTGCCTTTTAAAACAATTATTAATACATCTAATTAGCAAAACCAAAGTCATATCCATAAATCTAGCTACAAGGAACTTTATGAAATGAATATACCAGCTTCCCAACCTCCTTTTACTTTAAAGGGCCTCATAATTGGTTTAATGCTGTTGCCATCTTGAAATTCTTAAAAATTAAATGAGAAACCCACTATTTCATAGACAAGGAATCCAAAATTATGATGCTGTCAACCATGATATGTTACCAGGTCTAATATGGCAAGGACATTTGTTAGGGAAAAATGTTGTTGCTTGCCCTTCTAAATCCGATATCCAAGGATTCTATTATTATGTCTGTTCCTTGCGGATAAATAAAGTGTGTTGTATATTCTTAGATTCCTAGATTAGGTGCTTGTTTTCATTCTCTGAAGTTCATCATATTCCTAATACCCCAAACTTCTACCGTTCACTCACAGACATTCTCTTCCAATGCTCCTGCCTGTTCAGACTTTCTTTTCTCTCTTATACTCAATTTCACTTGAAATTAATCCTGCTGTGGTCTCTAACCAGGTATCTGATACACTGGCTCACTAACATGGGCTCTTTACCACCAACCAAGCAAGACTGTCATACACTTAAATTAACCTTGCCTACACAGCTTTTAAAATTTTTATTTTATATTTTAAAAAATGATGTTGTGTGTGTGTTAAAAATACGTAACAAGAGGCAGATTGTAATTTGGTGTAAAGTATTTTGATTAGGAAATATAGAGACTTTGGCTTACTACATGGCCGTTCTCTGGTTAACCCCCTACCCATGAGACCTCTGACATTTCCTTCTTCCTGCATCTCACCCTAGAAATTAAAGGGGCTGTATCAAGTGATCCTTAAGTTCCTTTTCAATTTAGATTCTTTTTTTTTTTTTACAAATATGCTATCAAGCATATCTAGTCACGTCAATTTTGTTCTAAGAAAAATATATTTTTTCCCTAACAGTACACTGCAGATGCAGGGCAAGGATTAGTGGCAGTCAAATGTGACATGCTGTTTCCATGCTGTATGCAATCATACTGAAGAAAAGTTAATTTTAACTAAAATACATACTGTTTGTTTTGCCTGACAGAAAACTAGTGATAACTTCTCAATATTTGTGCAAGAAACTGATATTAAGACTTGCTGCTGTGCTGAGGTTTGACTACTCAGTTCCTGAAAAACGGGAGAGATCCTAATTGAGAGCAAAAATAATAAAAATTAAAGGGCAAAAATGATAGTAGTATGAGTATGGTTGAGGACAAAAATGACAATTTTTTTTTTTTTAATGGCTTACACCATGCCACTATATCCTTTGGCTGTCAAGCAATGCTATCAATGGTGTTGCTATAACAACACTAATTAATTATAGTGGGATTTCATGCACTCTAGCTTAGAGCCAATTCATGATGCTCTTATTATATGTTGCACTAAATGTGGCAAAAATGCTCTTGCTGATGTGCCTGGAGATATAAAGTGACATGTGAGGCAGTTCTTAGTGACTATTTTACCCTGTGCCTGGGCTAAGTTATGTGCATAATCTCATTCTAGTTGTACACAGGTGGCATGCCCATCAGAGCTAATGAAGCTTAGAATGTACGTGTACCATGGACAGTAAATGCTACTGTGTGAAACACCACTGTACTAAAATCCAACTTATTTTTCTTGGGGGTATATGTCATGGCATATCCAAAGCTACTCCAAATGTTGAAGAAAGATTAAAATGAACTGCTACCTTAAAAATATTAAAAGTCTTTTTATTCATTTCTGAGAGTTGTGTACTGGTCCCTAAGGTGCAGCTGGATGGTGATATTAGATCCTGGATCATTAAGCAATTTACTAGGTGAGGAGAAATTTGAACTCTCAGCCATGATTAAAATAATAACAAAAGCAACAACAAAAACAATTTAATAACCTGTCTTGTGGTACAGGTTAAAGAAAAGCAGACATTTGGGAGGCAAGGTGGACACTTCCCATTTAGAAATGTTGAACCTGATTCTCATGGCCCTCAACCCAGCAACCAGCTGGGTAAGGGGTTGGCAGTGACTGTGATTCCCCTGCAGACATAACAGCAGCTGTAATGCCACCTGTGTAAGGAGATGAGCCTGAGAGAGGAGAGAATTACACTGACCTCAGGCTAGTTTTCTCTTTCTGTAATTTCTGCACCACTGTCAGATTTGAAAATGAAAATCACCACCTTCTGATAGTGTCTCATCAGACCCCTCGGTGCTCTCGGTAGGGCACTGGGTAGCAATCATAAGCATATAAATACAAAATATATCAGTGAGCAGGCCATGAGCTCCCTGATCCTTTTAGGTAAGTCTAACTTAGATGAAGGATAAAGGACAGACTCAAGGAGGAAATGTGATAACAAGGACTGAGAACTACTAAGTATCTCATGGTGGAGTTCATCATTATTTAACCTTAAGGAATCTGTCGCTATTAGGAGAGATCCCCAGAGAAGTCTGTTTTAAGCCAAAAAGGAAAGGACTGCCAGTAATGTTTTCTTGATGTGAAATGGAAGGTTGCTGAGGGACCAGGAGGAATTAGAAAAGAATGTTCAGAACAAAAATAATAAGAGAGTGTGATGATGAATAGATGGAAAAAATTTTGTCATAAATACTTTCAAGATTTGCTAATAGACTGAAGAACACAGCAGAGAAAAATGAAATGAAAATAAAAAGTATTGACTTACATTTTGAGGATAATTATATGCAGGCATTGTTACAACTGATTTCTCACTGGTTTCGGCGAGGACTTTGAACAGACCCAGCAGGCGATGCTTCAGTAGGATACCTGAAGCCACATGTTTATTTTAGTAAAACATTTTTAAAACTCCAGGAGGAGATAATAATGGATAGATTTATAAAAACACGTCAAACCTATATTTTAAAAAATGGTGACTTTTAGAGAATTTACATAAGGTTGATGTTTCAGGAATTACATATTTAAACTTACTTCATTAGTATGTATTAGCGACTTTTATCAATTAACTAGGACTTTGGGTTTATCAGCAGAATTCATCCATCCATCTTTGCTGAGGAACTGGAAATGGATTTGTTTAAATTATTGGTCTTTTAATTTGCCTCATTTTGTTTCCCGTCTGAGAAACCTGTTTATTTTCAGGCAGCTGCATATGTTGGCATGATTGATGAGATCTGCTACAGTCAAGCAAGCAGCCCTGGGTGACCAGTTTACCCTTCTCCGCCAGGGTTCCAGCTGCCAGTTGCCCCCATTCTGTGACAGCTTCTCCTTCTCCTCACCTTGTCATCAAGCCAAGATTGTACACTGTAGGAGTACAGGTAAGCATCTGCCTCCATAATCACTGCCAACAGCTCTCCATTATCAACTGCCAGGGGTGCTTCAGAGCAATGTGAATTTCTTTCTCTTGACACAGAGACCAAATGTTTTTATACCTGAAACAAGCTCTGCCTTTACTAACTGGGGAACCTCACATGTAAAGTCTTTTTTTTTTTTATTTCAGCACACATCATTATAATATTATAAAACAGGTCAGATTACCCCCACCTCCATTTCCTGCAGGTATTGTAAATTAGACAACATGAAGACTGTCATTGGAAGACAGGATTTTTTACTGATTGTTATATTTTTATATAGCAGAAAAATTAAAGAGCTCAGTCAAATGTTTTCACTCCAGCATTGTGTAAATTAAATCTACCTATAAAGGTGAATTATTTTGCAACATCTGTCCTTCTGTTTGTACAGCAACAACATTTTTAGATCCAAAGCAAACAAGACAGAGAATTTGTTTGCATGTAGCAACATTATAGTAAATTCTACAGTTTTGATTTTTAACAGCACAACACAGTGTTTTGTTGCTAAATAAATTATTGTTTGATTTAATATTTATTGAGAGTCGGTAATATAGAAACTTCATGGGTTATTTACACTGTATAACACTTGCTTTTAAAAAACTCTAAATTTTTATGTAAATAAATATACTTATGTGTGTACTTGGTTATTTGTATAGAAAGAATATGGTTTTTGATTTTGACAATAATACGAGTTTGTCAGAATAACAAGGAATTTGCTTCAGACCAGTTAAAGAGGAAATATTATATAGTGGTAACTAAGATCAAAGACTTTGAAGAAAAAAATATTTACCAGCTCCAAAATCTTAGGCAAGTTATTTAGCTTGTTGATACCAGGTCCAAAGTCTTAGACAAGTTATCTAGCTTCACAGAACATCACTTTCTTTACCACCAGATGCTGACAATGGAACTTACATTTTGTGGCTGTTCTGAGAAACAAATATGAAAATATATTTAAACATGTATAAAGAAGTGTAATGCTTGGCACATAATGCTTACTATTATTACTAAAGCAATGAATAAAGTACATAAGGATTGTTTACTGGAAGTTTCTGCAAAAGCCATGTTCACATTCTAAGAACTTGTATCAGGTAAATTCACCTGATTATAACTTATACCATTATTGTTTTATCACCTTCTTATAATTTATACTATTATTGTTATTATCATTATTTCTTTATATTAGAAAATTTCCAATGATCAGAAAACCATGGAAAATTGCATTTTAACTCAATTTGGATTAACAATGTTATTAGTTCCTGGGAATAAGTACAAGCTTGAGGTAAAAAAAGCTTCACATAGTCTGAGTTGTTTTCTTTACCCAGAATTTCCAAAATAGGTAGAAATGACAACTGTATTTGTACAGGTAGTTCAAGATCCTCATGAGGGGGTACAGTTTCTTCTTCATTTATCTCTATACAGCTCTCAGGGAAATACCTGTTGGGATGAATATATCATCACAATTAATAAAAAAAAGTAAAAAATGCTCTAAATGTTATAAAAATCACCCTTTCCCTTTTTTTATTTACACAAATTATTGTCATGACTATGACTATTAGTTACATTGGTGTAGAGGTAGTCCATCAATAAATAATATAATATAATAAAAAGTAGCATATAATTTACAAATAATAATTTCTTCATATTTTAACTCATTGATGTTCTAAAGTTGGCAGAATACTGACAGAGTGAAGAAGACCAGAGAAATATGGGTAAATGCATTGCATCATAATCTCAAGGTGGACAGGTCACTGAGTAGTCACAGCAGGGAATGGGCCAGTATCTAGCAGGATAACAAATGGGTGTCACACTTGAATGAGAAGGCAGCAGGACAGTATTCAGACAAAATTTGTTTGAAATTTTTATCCTAGTAAGATAAGCACTGAAGCAGTGTATGTACCAGGGGTTCATAGGTTAATATAGAAGAATATGGATAATTTTTTGTAACTAATAAATGACTGTAAAGGAGTGGAACATTTGCTGCGATAAAGCGTGCAAGAGGCAGATGGAGGAAAAAAATGAACTGGAAACTTTTTTATTTTCAATTGACTTAAGGGAAAATTTTTCATTTTTACCTCATTTTTTTCATAACATTGGTAAGCCTATAACATTTTTGCTTCCTCCCATACATGCGTGCTATATATATTTTTTCCTATGAAGAGCAGAGATTACCATTATATAATATATAACATAATAACACAATCATTAGCACCCATTGCTCTGCATGAGAACAATAAAAAGCATTCATTAAAATAGCTATTGTCATAAAAGAAGTAATATATGTTGTCGAACAATGAGTTAACAGATGAGAATTTAATTCTTAAATCATTCAGTGGTTTTGAGTCAGTCACTTAATTTCTTGTGTTTTTCTGTTTTCACAAAAAATAGAGTTAGATATTCCTTCCATTTTTATACCTTATTATGACCATTAATTTTAATAAGTATTTTATTAAATACCAGTAAATGCCATCAATCTATATTAAAACATATTTAGTTATGCTAAATTATTACAAAACATAATTTTTATTTTAGTAATGAAATGACACTTATACCTATAATGTTTTCTTGAGAAATATTATGTGTGTATCTTGATAAAGTTCAAGGACATAAAATGCATTGATTAATTGTGTTTCACAAACAAGAGGGGTAGAATGAAATACTGATTATTCTAAGCCAAATAACCAAATAATAACTAACTTATTTTCTGGACACAGCCTAATTCAGTTTCTAATTGCTTCATTTTCAAAAACCAGTACTACTGCATAGCAGTTGGCAATTTACTCATTCTCAGCTTATTTCCTGCTTTATTAAACTGAATTTTAACCCTCTGAGTAGGTTAGGCTTAGGTGAAACTAGTAAATGAATATTTTAATAACTCCGTCTCCATGTTCTATTTAAATAGTCTGACCTTTGCTTGAAAACACCGAGAATCCCCACTGGGGCAGATACTTGGGAGGGAATACAGATTTTTGTCAAGACCCCATAAAATTACTTCTTGTTGCTACATGACCCATAAATAGAATCAGATTTCAGTAAATGGCTCCAAGAGGATAATTTTCTAAACTTCTTTAGAGTGATACATTATTGCTTCCTTGTAAGGCCTTTGTTAATTAAATATGTTCCTTACTCAAAAATTCTGGGTCATATAAAAACATAAAAATATTTATGGAGAATATCTTCCAATAATTATTGTGAAGAATACCAGGACATATGAGTGACTGATTAAAACTTTGGTCACAGAGATCTGACAGTAACTGATTAACCATGATCTCTCATAACAAATCAATGGAGAGTATACTAGAATATTGCACGAGATATAATTGAGAGAAAAGCCTTCTAGATCCGGTGGCCAAAATATGATTTGATTTACTACAATAAAAATTCAAGGCTTTACTTCTATTTTCTAGATTGAAGCTAGGTCACCAACATAGAACACTTTGATTGAAAGTGAGGCTGTAACTCTTAGAAAAGAACCCTGCCTTGTGGCAAGTATATGTTGTAAATATTCTTTTAAGGCAAATTTTCAAGGGTACCAACAGACAATTAAAAGTGTGCCTATGCACTGGATTAAAGTTATGCTCAACATTTATGAGAATTACATCACTGGCTCCAAATTTACAATAATTTTTGGGAATCCAAGATATCACTGTGGCCTGGGAGTAAAACTGGAAAGGTGAAATTTTTGGAAAACTGAAGAATTTAATGTTACTTTCAATGATCTGAAGATGCAGAGATGATGATGAGTACCAATTTACTTACCTGTGTGGCTTGTGCAGAAGGATAGTATATCTTAGAGAATCACTATAGAATATTATATACTTAATCAGATGGTGATCCCATTGTAGTATCTTTGCTGGAACAAGTCAGTACATCATTGAACACTTTGTGTTTCTCTATTGACGTTGTAACCAAAAAAAATGGCCTATGCTGCCTATCACATACACAGTCAAATGAGTAGAGGTAGAGATTGAATTTTTACTGGGCGCTTTATTCAGATGGCCTCTGACTATTGGGGAAGACAACAGGTTTGTATTCTAGTAACTGTCTTAATATCTCACCCTAGCCAGCCTTTTTTATAAGGAGAAATAAGGGGTAGGTAAGCGGTTTGCAATTCAAAAGTTTAATTGTTTCTGGAGTCAGGGTTCAAGGATAAAAAGGTATTGCTTCTAAGCCTCCTAGAGACAGGGTCCTGTGGGGCATTTCAAACACTACTTTGATTGCAGCTCTTGACAAACAAATGCTTAATTGCTTGTGGAGCTCCTGAAACAACAACTATTTACATGCATTAACCCCTAAACCCATGAGTTAAAATTTAAGCATTAAACACTAAGCCTACATGCCTGATCTGTGATGGCACAGTGGATAAAGCATCGACTAGGAATGCTGAGGTTGCTGGTTCAAAACCCTGGGCTTGCCCTGTCAAGGCCTGTATGTGAGTTGATGCTTCCTGTTCCTCCCCACCTCTCTCTCCCTCCCTCTCCTCTAAAATAAATAAATAAAAATAAATAAACAAACACTAAGCCTACTGACTACAACTAACACTAAAAATTTAAACCCAAGGATTCCCCTATCAACGTATCTAATGATTTTTTTCTCTCCATATTCTAAGGACTACCAAATATCAGTTGATTTGACCTGACAAGGCTAACAGTAAACCTTCATGACCTTGTCTCAGGGCTATATCAAGTTTCTTATTCTATATATAATTTAGTCTTCAAATAACTTGAATATCATAGCATTCAATAAAATACTATACTGTTCCATTACATTGATAATATTAAGTTGATTGGATTTGATGAGTAAGATGTAGCAATTACTGTGTAATATTTTAGTAAGAGAAGTGCTAAGAGAATCTAGGAGATAAGCCCCACGAAAATTTGTTATGAGTCTGCTACTTTATTGAAGTTTCTATGGGTTCAATAGTCTGGAACATATCAGAAATTCCCTTCTAGGTGAAAGACAACTTACTTTACTGTGCACAGCAACAAAGAAAATGTAAAGGCTCAATGATTGGTATGAGTTTTAAGATTTTGGAGACAACCTATACAATGTTTCTGCTTCTTCAACCCGTTTACTAAATCACATGTTAAGGCTACTTGTTTTGAGTGAGGGCCATCACAGAAAAACAGTATTTTTGTAGGCCCTGGCCTGGTAGTTCAGTTGAATAGAGCATCATCCTGATATGCCAAGATTGTAGGCTCAATCCCTGGTCAAGGCATATGTAAGAATCAACCAATGAATGCATAAAAAAGTGAATAACAAATTTTTCTTTCTCTTGCTCTCTCTTCCTTCCTTTCTAAAATCACTCAATAAAATAAAAATCAAAAGAACACAGTTTTTTGTTTGTTTGTTTGTTTGTTTATTTGTAAATCCAGGCTATAGTAGAAGCTACTCTTTCACATAAGCTTAATGACTCAGAACACTCATTGATACTCAAAGTGCAGCATAGAGCATCCTGGTGAGCACAAGTGGAAGAAATACACAACCTCTAGAATTTTGGAGTAAGTCTATATTCTTTTGTTAAGACAAATTTCCTTATTCTAAGAAACAATCTCTAGCTTACCATTAGGCCTGGGGAGAGAACAAGCAGAAGGTAACATCACTTGATCATGCAGCCTCAGTTTTCCATTCTGACCCACCTATTCATAAAGTTGCATATGTGCAGCAGTAATCTATCATCAAATAGAAATAATATATAAAATAATGGATTTGGGCAGTTTTAGATTACGCAAGTAAGTTGCATAAGCAAATGTCTCATTCTCTTTGGAAATTGATTCCTTCTGCATTTCCTCAACTCTATTAGTTCATATCAATGGCTTTATGAAAGTCCCATACAACCAACTGATTGATATCAAACACATGAGCCTGCTTTACAACTGAGTCTGCATGATATACTGGTATTACCTAAAAGTGTACAATTGTAGCATTACTACCTGACTGAGGGTGACTGCTACTTTTGAGTCCCTAATCTCCCAATAACAGAGACTGACATTGAGTTCTAAAATGGTGCCATCTCCCAAGGTCCAGTTAAATTCCTGGTGAGAGATTAATTACACTGGGCAAATTTTATCATGAGGCAAAGATTTTTTTTCCTCATTAAAAGAGACACACACTCTGAATAAACATTTATCTTCCCTTGTTAAACTTTCTTTTCCTGCACCATTACCTGTACACTCATGGAGTGCCCTATCCAGTATTATAGTCCACATAGTTTTATTTCTAATCAAAAATTATTTTACAGAAAACAAAGTGTAACATTGGGTTAAGGCTATGAATTAACAAAGTTTACTATATATTTCATATCCATCTGCATTTTCCCCAACTAGAAAGTTGGAATGGTTTAATAAAGTCTTCATTATGGAATAATTTAGGAGATAACATTCTGAAAGGATGGTGTTCTGTCTTACAGGTTGCGATAGGTGTAGCAGACACCAGTTATGGGGCTTTCCCTCCATAACCAGAATATGTGGATTTTAGAATCAAGAGGTGGAAGTGAGTGTGGTTCTTCTCATTATTACAAGTAATAACTTACTCATGGAAGTTTTATTTTCTTACTTGACAACTTTGTGCTCTATTGGTTTGAAGGTTTTAGTTTCCAAAGGAGAATGCTTCCACCAGTTGACAAAATGTTTCCCAAGATTTGCAGAAAAGGCTGCCATCTGGCTTTTGTGTTTTCTTATCTCAGGCATTGAAACAACGAGGAAGAAAGGCTAATAATTTTACTTACTGGAACGAGTGCTTTTCGTTACTGAAAGTACATTGGGCTATTGAAAAAAAGGGGAGGGCAAGTAAGACTATGCCTGTATCAGGAAATTGTATAGGATATTTATTCATATCTCCATGCGTAATGTTACAAAGAACAGCAAAAGAAGGCAAGATGATTGAGAAGGCAGGCCTTCAGAAGTGAAATCTGTGGTCACCTCAGCAGGTAATTGCCAGTCTAGCTTAAATTCTTACTGAGGACAATATAAATATGGAATGGCAGAAAAAGAAGAAAGTTATGATATTAACTATGACTACATATCCAATTGTATAAGTGAAGATTTAGTGGTTTTGCATAATTTCACTCTGCATGCGTGTAAGTATTTTTGTATACATTATGTTCTTCATTTTCTTTATTATTTTCTATAAATGTTAAAGATTAAGTTTAAAATTAATCTTTAGGAAACAGAATATTCAATCTCATAATTTTAGGAAAAGGGTGAGAACTCCTGTACAAAAAATAACTATATTTTGTTTGGTGGATACAAGAGTTGTTTTCTTGTGTTGAAGTTCAAATATGAATAAAAGGGCATATAAGCACCTGAGTAGCTAAAGGAGTGGACTATACCAGTTCTCAAATGATTACTTCTCAGCTCCACATTCACTCTTCTTCAGCCTGCCATTTAGAAACAAGCTGTACCTTGTAAACAGTTTGATTTACAGCTTTGTCAACTGGGTGGCGAGAGGACAAAACTGGTGAAGAGCTACTATCCCTGGTCCTGGTATGCTTTTCCATTTCCTTCTGTTTCAGAGCTACCATAACATCGCAAACCTTTGGCATTTACTCTCCAGGGAGTTTTCCTGACACACTAGAAATTACTTTATTTTAAGCAGCTATTACTTTTCTATCCTGAAGTTCTCTGCCTTGTAGTGGGCTATCGTCACACCCACTTAGATGAGGTTTGCACCCAAGTTTTTTGTTGCTTAGCCTTAGAAGAAGGAGCTACCCTATATATAGCTATGCCCGTATTTTTTAGAGTATTTTTTTTCACTTTAGAAGGTGTCCTTTTTGTGAATATCAACATTTTATATGTTAATAATTAATTTTTATATTTAATTTCAAAATTTCTGTCTAAAGTGATAATTGATACTTATTCTTAAGGAGCAGATTTTATAAACAAACTTAAAGAAATAATTTTCTAATATGTTGTTGTTGGTCTTATGTCTATCATATAAACAATCTCTTCAATAGCTGAGACCCTATTTATATCCCAATTTTATAACTAAATTTCAATTAATAAAATCTGATTATGAACATTTTGTCAGTTAATTCTCTTAGATTAATTTCTTACATGTTGAAAACCATATTGTATAAAAATGTAAAATTCTAGCTTTTTATAAAAAAAGAACTAAACTTTTATTGCCTTGATTTTTTTCTTACAGTAATGACAGTCACATTTTACCTTCTGTGATTTTTAAAAAACTGAGTATTAATTTTTTGCTAAATTTTTGGGGAAATATTCTAATATTTCACTTACAAATATAATATTTCTGTTTTTTACATGACTATTTTTAAATTGTTTTTAATTAAATTTATGAAGGTTACAGTAGTAAACATAACTATATAGGTTTCAGGTGCCCAATTCTACAACACATCCCTGTAATTCTGTATTGTCCTTTCACCCCCACACACGTCAACTTCCCATTCACCATCATTTATCCCCCTATACCCTTCTCCACCTGCCTCATTCCTGATAATCACCACACTTTTGTCCATGTCTTTACAGTTTTTTTCTATTGTTGTTGATTGTTTTTGTTTTTGTTTTTTTGTATTTGAACGTATAAAAACTGGAGATTTTTGTTGCTTAAATCAATCAACAAAAACAACAAAACTGAGAGGATATCCTAATTCTATCATTTTTCCATATGCTTATGTAGCTCTAAATTTTTAAGGAGTCCTATAACTTAAATTCCATAAAGATGAAATATTTTAACATTTAAATTATAAAGGTAACAAGAGAGAAGATGAGTGATTATATATGTAAACAAGAATTGTATTCCAAAAATTATAAAAGAAATATTGATAAATAAAACATTTAAATAATATATGATATAGCCATAAACAAGGTCCTTAAAGGAATATATAAGCTGACAACATGACTAATATTCTATTCTAATATATAAAAATATCTTAAAACTTAATTAGAGTAATACAGAAAAATGAGAGACCTCAAATATAAAAATATCAGTCCTGAAAAAAGAAAACACATATGGATTATAAATATATGAAACATTTTAGACCCACTCATAATAAAATGCACATAAATTGAAAAATAAGATGATATTTTAAACTTTGGATAAAAAAAAACCTTTTTATATTACATAGTTTATTGGATTGTAGGAAATAAGGTTTTCCATACAATTAGACAATATAAATTACAGGACAACTTGGCAATTATTAGTAATTGTAAATGTACACACTCTGTAGTAACAAACATTCCCTTAGGAACTTAGCCTACAGTTTTGTATTTAAATATAAAGATATACAAATAATGATGTTCTTCACGCATTAATGATAATTGCAGAAGGGTGATTTTTTTTTAAGTTTGTTGGTTTAATCCCTCACCTTTTCACTCAGCTCCCCAACCACCAACCAGGCTCCCTCTGACAGCTGTCAGTTTGCTCTCTGAATCTGTGAGTCTGTTTCTGACTTACACACAATATAATATATAGAGGATGCATTATAAAATTATACACTTATATAACTTTATTAACAATGTTATCTTAATAAATTCAATAAAAATAAACTTTTGCACCTAGAAAATATCAGAGAAGTGATAAAAAAACATATATTCACATTTAATTCAAACACAACACATCATAATTAATTTCATTATGTTATTTTTTATATTTAATCTTTTCCATATGCTTCTCCCAACAAACACATAAGAATTTCATATCAACTATCTGGGATTCACTCTACAAAAGTGTGGTCAATATCTATGTTTTTGACTATGGTAGCCACTGGCCATATATGGCTATTAAACATTTAAAATGTGGCTAGTGCTACTTGAGGAACTGATCTTCTAAATCTATTTAATATTAAATAATATAAATTGCAATGCATATAGCCACTTGTGACTAGAAGACATCTTATTGGACAGTGTAACTGGAGACAAATTTTGTTTATGTGCTTTGCCAGACATGTAAATTCGTTACCAATTTCTGTTAAAATTATCTCTTAAATATCTTCCAAATCAGCCTTCTCTTTATAATGCTGCTTACCACTTTTATTTTATTTATTTTCCCACCTGTGTTGCTGCACCATCCTCCAATATGACCCTCATTATTGCACCCCACTTTAAACACCCTAAAATGTTTATAAAATACAAAACTCTGTTTTTTATCTTCTATGTTGACAAATAAAGATTCAGCTCCATAAAAGCATCAATATTGTGTACCCTGGTTCACTCTCTAGCCTTATACACCTGCTCTAACATCAAAAACTCATACTATTTCCTGACATTTCACTCCTCTTAAAATGATCTTTGAAAATATTATGTATTTTTATCTTTCTATGACTTGACACATTTTAATTGTTTTTTATTTGAATGCTTTCTTCAATGTTTTCTCTTAAGTTCTTCTAATTTTTTTGTTAATACTAGCTCATTTGCAACCTGGTAATTTTTAACTGTCCCTAAGGAAACCTAACCCTTCACTGTAAACATTCACTCTTACTATTCTAGTGATAATTAATAAACTGACAACACACTATAGTAATAAATAAAAGCTCGGTAGTCCATGAACTCACATTAAAGGATGTGGTTCCTTCAGGGTTGAGAAGTGACTGGGGGTACCCTGAAAACAGGGCAAGAATTGCCATAAGTTAAGTAATGTAACTTTATCAAGTTTGATAATTTGAGTTGTGAATTATTTGTGTTTTCCTTTGTTTTTGCCTCCAGTTTAAAATCTCCTCTTAATCAAGAACAATGTTAGCATGACATACGTCAACTAAGAGTGGTTATAACTACATGGGACATAATTGATGGGGTACCACTTTTCTCTTTGCCTGCCTTTAAATAGTACCTTTGTACTTTTCCTAGTAAACTGACATCAGGATGCCTAGGAAAATTATCATTTCTCACAGTCCTCCAGTATCTGGAGGACAGATGCTAAATTCAAGACACTATGGACATATCCTAATGACACCTAATACTGCCTACTGTCTTTCTGAAACTCCATCTTTTAATCATTCTGATTAAATATTTTCTGTCTACCTTTGAAGTCCATGTTAAGTAAACTAGCACTACTTGAGGCTCTATAGAATACAAGCTATGTATAATATATTTTCCTGTACTCACAATGCTTCCAGTCCAATAGGAAGTTCAGATTTTGCCTTGTCTTTGGTTGCTAATTTTCTCTCACACCAATCCCATTACTTGTCCCATCATAATGGGTTTATTCCAGCTCTCATCAAAACGCTAGTATGATTTATCACACTTTTTTTAAATCCAAAATATACACCTATAATAAAACAAACGTTTATAATTTTAATAAATTATTTTTATTACACGTGTGTTATTACACATGTATTATGTACCAATCACTGTTCTAAGCATTCATTTTACCCTATAAAGTTCAGAGATTCATAGTGCTTACTGGTAACATTCAAATATCTATGAAAAATCACTATAAATGAAGCTGTTGATTTTTTCCTGTAAAATCTAGTATTACAATAATTTAAATACAAAGATACTTGAGTCAAATTAAACTGTGAGTGGACTCATCCTAGGGTAACCCCCAATGAATCAGATTCTTCATACTCCTATCCCCTGGAATGTTGGTGCGATTTGTAACTTACTTCTAACTATAGAGTATGACAAAGGTGATGGATATCACTCCTGTGATTAGATTATAACACATATACAAAAATTTATCTGGCCAGATGGTTTTAGAGCTAGTCTCCTGTGGACCTCAGAGAAGTAAATGGAGATTTTGTGAAAATGTCTATGAAAAGGGCCTTTTGACAGAGAAGTGTAAGCAGCTCCTTGGACATGATGGTGGCTAGCAGCCAACAATCAGTAAGAAACTAGGGCCCTAGTTTTATAACCACAAGGAAATAAATTTTGTTAACAACTTGAATGAGCTTGGAAGCACATTTTCCAGTGTCCATCAACCACATGAGGAAGAAATCGACACCATTTTGCAGCCTTGTAAGTCCCTGAACAGAAGGTCTGGCTAAGTTGTGCTTGGACTCTTAACCCATGGAAACTGTGAAATAATGAGTAGGTGTTTTAAGCCACTATATTTTTGGCAATTGGGTACACAGAAAACTAATACAAGAGCCATCCCAGGAGTAAAACATTAAATTTTGACTTTTTAATGCTCAGCGTTTTCGGTAAACAGTGATTGTTTTTCACTCTTACAAATTCCCAGATTATCACAATTTTTAAATTTATTGATTATTTTGAAATAGCTATTTAGGTTGTCAGTAAACTTTATATAAACTGAACATTTTTTTCCTCACTAACCCTCAATATTTAATACTATTAAAAATTTAAAAATCTTCCCAACTCAGATGTCAATTTATAATATATTCAAAAATATATTAAGGGCAAAATTTCTTAACTATTATGCATCTGAAAAAAACTCCTTTAACAAAATATAGTGGTGACATTTACCTTTTTTTTGTTTAGAGAATATGTGAGAGATGATTTAATAGAGTATGTTCTAGAAAATAGTTGCTATAAGAAATAACTCTAGTGTAATTTTGATTCTTATTATTTTTCCCTTAGATTTTAAAGAATTATTTTTAATATTAAAATTGCAATTTTCTTGAAGTAGTCTGAATAATATCACTTACATACTAGAGGTAAAAGAGAAATAGTCCCTAATAATAAATAATTTGCAGTAAGAAGTACTTCATGAAATTATTAATTAGTAAAATATTTCTGTAACATGAAATTATTAATTTTTAAAAGTTTATAAATATGGTTTTATTCACATTTATTCATCTAATGCACTCATTTAGAATCTCATCCCTGATGAACTTTTCAGACATGACTATTTTGCATTCAATTCCCTGTTATAACAGTTTCTTGAGTCATAAAAGTATACATAATAGGACTAATTACTCTTATGCTTATGTACTCTTCACTTCACAGTGCATTTAAAAGATCCATTCTAGCCCTGGCCAATGCCACAGTTGATGGAACATCGCCCAGGAGCACAGAAGTAGCTGGTTGGAGCCCCAGCCAGGACATACACATATGAAAAGCAATCAATGAGTGCACAACTAAGTGGAACAAGTTAATCCTTCTATCTCACTCCTTTCCTCTCTCTTCTTTCTCCCATCCTTTCTCTTTCTTTCTCTCAAAATAAATGAATAAAATCAAAGACTCAGTCTATCATCAGTGAGGTGTATTTCGTGGCAGCATGGTACATCAACACAATCACCTAGGATCTGCACTGTTATGATGAACAGATTTAGCTAGGGAGGAATCATCACTGCAAATATCAATATTATCGCTTTTTAGAACAATTACCTTCAGCAATAAAAGCTTTTAAAATAGAAAACACTCATATTTTCAAGTTTTTGTTTCATTAGGTCATCAAACTTTAAAAAAAATAGGATTTAAATAAAGAAGTGACAGTTAAATTTTTACTTCCTTAAATGAGTTCCTAAATTGACTTGTACTTGAAAGTTAGTCTGAGCTAATAAAGTAATCTTACTCTTTTAAAAACAATTCTAATATAAAAATTTTCACTTTTAAAATGCTAGTTTTATATAATTGTGAAAACTCATTTGTGAATTCTGTTGCTAGTACTAATTAAAACTAGATATCCTGGAATGACTATATTTTGAAAAAACTAAATTTCTTTCTACTAATTGCTGAGAAATAACTAAGGTAAAGATCAGATAGAGTCTACAAAAGAAATTAAAGGAGGATTTCTGGGAGAACACAGACTTCTGACAAAATGATATCTGGGGGGCAATGGATAAAGATAATGCCTCGGTTCTGTACAGGATGAAATCTAACAAAAGATCCCCAAGTTCCCACAATATAAATGCACACACATGCCTATATATACCTGTTTTGATGTTTTAATACTTAAGCGGTGGGGGAAATAAGTTTCCCTTTAGAATATGTAACACCTGATGGACCTGGTATGATTTTTAGTATAGAATTGCACTACTTTGTTACAAAATATACAGAGAAAAACTAAACAAATCAAAAAGAATTTAAAAACCTAAGTTAAAACACAATCTTCAAGGTAAGATTTAGTCTTTCAAGTTAATATTATACTTGAGTGAGGAACAAATAGCTACAAAGGCACATACTCTCTAAAAGAATGAAACTTTACTTTGTCTCAGTAATTCCACAAAGTTTCAAGAAAAATGTAACTTAAAAAAATTTTTTTTAATTATACATCATGTGAAATATAATGCATCAAAAGTGAAGGTCAGAAAAAAATATATCAATAGATGAGACACAAAATCTTTAGAGATTAAAACAATCATATATATATATGACCTATATTTTAATATATAATGTTAAAAAATGTAATTTAATATTTTAAGCAAGGATTAGAAAACTACATGTGACGTGGTCAAATAATTAGAAAAAAACAAATTTAGAAAATGAAATATGAGACATAAATATGCAATTGGATCATAAAGTTAAAATGAAATCATGCAATTAAATACTACTAAATTAAAAAAAATGCAAAGGATGGATTATATTATGCTTATCAGATTGCACAAAGATTAATACAAAATTGATATACAAAAGGCAGAGGGTAGAGACCAACTGAATCAATTTCATAATATGCCACTCAGAAAGAGAGAAAATAAATATCTTATCATAGAATGGCAAGATCCAACAGAAAATTTATTGAAGTTGTATAAAAATAAAAACTGATAATGAAGAAGCAGATATATCTGAAAGTTATACAGGATTATTTAAAAATAATCTTTTTCATATGCAAAAATTTTGTCAAATTCCAACAGGATAAATAAAAGTTAATATTATACATGTATACATTATTGAAAACTAAATACTATGAAGTAAACGAGAAAACATTAAAATTAGTCAAAGAGAAGAAAAAGCTATTGACAATTAGCTTGCATTTAGAAGAACAGGATTTTTAAGAGCAAAATGAAGAGACCGAAAAATATAAAGTTCTGAGAGAAAATAGTCTCCAACTTTAAATTTTATAGATAATTAAGCTATCTTATCTTTAATTAGAAAATTTTAAATAAGCATATTTTTAGATGAAGTAAAAACAGCCGATTCTCAATATATTCTCAATAACGTAGTTTCTAAAAGATGCATTTAGATAAAAGTCACAGATGAAAATTTGAAGTTGAAGGTTTACTACTGAGGACATTGTGAAATAGGAACATAAATTAAAATAACTTGACTTCATAAATGAGACATAAAATTTTACTTTTTGAAGAAAAACAAGCTAGAAATAAAATATACTGAAATAAAGGAGGCATATATCAATAGATTAGGAAATACATTATCAGAGCTTAAACATTTTAGGCCGCTGTATGTGATTGGATGAGGTAAAGATATTGTATAACTTTAGGTATGATTGAAAATGAAATTGCTGTACTAACCACTAAAAGCAATAGTCACAATTAATGTAATTTTTCACAAAGGTGAAGGGGTCAAATGGAAATAGAAGAAAAAAGAATGAAAACTTGAATCAAATCAAACCCAGAATGAAAGAAAATATAGAACAGATTAAAAAAAAGTCAAATACAAAGCAATACTATTATTAAAGAAACAAATCCAATTAAACTAACTTCTTCAATCACAAAAATGTTTGGTCTAAGCAAAATATAATATATTGTAAAACATGGTTATATTCTACTTCTCATACGCCAACATTTAAAAGACTGATTTATGTTAAAATTATAAAATACAAATTAGAAATGCCCTGCAAATACAAGCACATAAAACTAATATAATTTTATAATTTCAGACATATAGATATTAATATAAAATATTTTGAGATTAAAGGATGTTGGTATTATATAAAAATCTACTAAATATACAGGAATCTATAAAAGTTCTAAGTGTACATGTAAGAATAATAGCTTAAAAGATATAAAAGAAAGTATATAGCTAATTTATATAAGAAACTGATAAATATACCAACATAATAGATTTTAAAAATACCTCCATAAGATATTGCTAAAGAAATAACAATAAAGAAGACCTGACATATACGTATAACACATTAAAGAAACATCATTAATAAGTGATTGCTGGACACGTGTTCACTGGAGCATATATTTTGAAGCACACATAAAACATCCAGAAATATTGACCTATATGCCAAAGCATAAAACTGAGCTTAAAAGATTGAAAATAATTAGTGTTACTGAATCCTTGCTACAAAAAACAACAACAAAAAAAAAACCATTTAAATAAATAAATAATAAACATATAGCCCACTAACCAATCCTCTCTGGGTTGAAAACATTTCTAGCATTTAGCCAAATATTATAAGGTGTACAGAAAGACAAGTTAGAAGAAAAAAAACAGTCCGAAGAAACCAAACAATCTTCAATATTATACTGAACTATGAAACAGATGCTGGAAAAATCAGATGACAAATTTGAAATAACTATGATATATTTGTTTAAGTTCCAATGGAAGAAGTAGACAAAAATGCAAAATCAGATAATTTCAGCAGAGAGATGAAAATTAAGAAAACAAATTTAAAAATGACAGAAATCAGAACAACAATAAAATAGATAAAGAATGTCTTTGATTTGCTCATGTGTAGTCGAGAAACCTGAGAACCTCATGAGTTTTAAGATAGGTTAACAGGTAATAAAAATGATGTGTTTTATATTTAAAACTTTGAGATAAAAAGTTAAAATAAATCTTTAGTATTTTCAGGTCTTTTTTTATATCTCCAGTCATATTGTCAATAATGATTCTAATAAAAAAATCACAAACATATTTTCTTGGTATCTTTTATTATTTTAAATAAATTAAAGTACTACTTTCTTTAGGAGATAAGCTCAATCATTTGATAAAAGTAGTTTCCCTGAAGCTCAATCAAATCAACAGTATTTTGACTCACGCTTTGTAATACATATAGAGGAGTATCAAGTTTAACTTTATTGGAGAGGATTTCATAACTATAAATAATCACTAATATGCATCTAATCAAGACTTTATTATATTTTTGTTTTATTAAAATTACAGCTACAATATATTACCACTTATTTTAACTTTGTGTCTGAAATAAAGTCAAATAGTTTTTCTACTATATCTCATTTTACCTCTCAACAAATATGACAATAGATTTTATTTCTTTATTTTTCAGAAAAGCATTGTAGTTCAATGTTACACAGCCCCAACTAGTTGGGCCAAGATTTGATCACTGTTTCCGTAACAATCCTGTCAAGACAGTAACAAAATGAAAGTAGTCTAAGTAATGAACTACATTCTGTTAGTTAATCATTATTTCTGTCAAAGTTCTGGTGAAGGCAATTATAATAAATCGCTTATTGGCTGTGTCAGTTATGTTTAATCAACACACGTAGATTTGATTAAAATTAAAATATGAGCTAAATATATTCTGTTTCATTAGAGAAGGATATATAATTACGGGAAGGGGATTACAAGGGAAGATTTAAAAAACTGATTAAGAGACATTTGTTTGTTACAAATTTAATAAATAAAAAAGGCCTGCCTAAAAAAAGGAACTAAAAGATTAGAAGCAATCCTTGAAAATTGCAGTAAACTATGATTCATTGTGTCATTTAAAATAAACAGTGATAGAACAAAAAAAGTTTTTTATTTTCTAAAATACTTAGGAATCCAAGCCAATTAGTGTAGGTATCTGTTTACAGTTTTGGCAATTCACTTGTAAAAAAAATAGTATGGCATTTTGAAAAGATTGTGAGTTTGAAATTGAATTTTTGTACTATGTTCAGATCCCCAAATTGCCATTTATTGTTTTAATGGTGTGATATTGGGACAATTATTTAAACATTTCTTAAATGGACATAATCCCAGCCCTGTCCCAATACCTTTAGGTTTGTTGTGAGGTCAAAACAGGATAGCAGATAAATGTAAATCACCTGATTCCCAACCTGTCTCTTCTTAAGTACTCAATGCTGTTATAACCCTTACAGTTCAAGATAAATTGTATGGTGGACTCTCAAAACCTTTTATGATCATAGACTTTATATTTTAAAGTAAGTTAAATTTGTTATCTTCAAAATAAGTTGATGTCAGAACTATGCATCCATTTTAATATTTCTGGCAAGGCACACGTACGGATTACTAGTAATTTATGGGAAATATTCACATGACTCAGGATAAAAGTATTTTTCTATTCCACAAATATCAGATATATTATTTCTCTTTTTGTATGTAGAGCGCAGAGCACATTCCTAACAGCTGTGGCTGATGCAATGCTGTGAGAACACTCCAGCACCTGAAACCCTCCTAGGCACACCCAGGAGGGAGCTCACCCGCTGTAAGGAAGTAACTCAACGCCAACCAGGCAGCTCCCTGATCTTTTCAGCCATTGGCTGTGAGGAACACGCTATAACACCCTACAGGCAGAACCTGTGTATATAAGCTAGCTTGCTTCCTGAATAAAGCGGATCTACTTCATTGAACATGGTCTCCAGAGACGGGACTCTTCTTCTCTGTCGTCTTCACCCCTGGTGGGCCTTGTCCACACTCTTTTAAGTGTGAAAGATAGGCTAAGAATTAAACTCATTAAAAGAAATAAGTATAATTATATAATTGTAATTTCATAAAACTCTAAGCTGGGTATAATGAAAGATACAGAATGAAATGCCTCATAATGTTTGAGGTGGGGCTGTAACATTAAACATCCATTTTGTAAGTATATTTCACATGTAGTTTAGATTGAATTATTTATAATTACTAAGTATTACTCTAATTCATCTATAATTACTATAATTATCTTACTCATAATTAGGGAAGTAATTAAAGGCTAAGTCTGGGTGGTTCCCAATTTTTTGAATAGAGGCCGAAGAAAGGGGTTCAGAGGAGAAATCTTTAAATGGCTTCTAAGACCTTTAGGGCTTCCTTAAGTTTACAGTATTGAGAAGTCTGAACAAATTTGATAATTCAACAGGAGGAACAATGGCATTATATTTACACAGTTTTTATTATTATATAGATATTTAAAAGTAACTATTTTTTGTTTTTCTTTGTCCTGTTTTATTACTTGGAAAATATTTAACAAAGTGATATTTACTGATTTTGCTTTTAGATAGTGACATTTTCGGATCTACTTTCTGGCCTGGTCTTTTTAACTATTTTTATTTTTTAGTCATATTTCAGGAAATATTATTATTTTTATTATTTCTATCAAATGTGGTTCACTTCAAAGAGCTAGAATTGCCAATAACTGAATTCATCTATTTTAATTTTGCTCAATTTTGTAAAATTACTTCAAGCATTATGTATGCTTTCTATTATGCATCAGTTCATAAGAGGCACTGTTTTTTAAAACATTGAGCAAAACAAATTTTCCCAGTTACTTTTTAGTATTCCTCAACAACAAAATTGAAATGAAGGATGACTGTAAAACAAATGATTAATAAACCATACTCTCTTTACTGGTAGCTGTTCTCAGTGGCCTTATGTTCAGAAACACCTCACACGGAGCACTGGCAAACTCTAGAAGACACTGGACTAGCTCAGGTTGTGAAAATGGAGACAGATCCTTCTTTCTACTAACTTATGAGAAGCTGCATGAAAACTCATTTGTGAATAAATAAGGTCACAAAACAGAGCACATAGAGTTCACTGATCAAATATTTAATAAAAGTGGGGAAAACATACCAGTACCTTGTTCAAGAATTAAAATACAGCAGGGGCCACCAAACTTTTTACACAGAGGCCAGTTCACTGTCCCTCAGACTGTTGGAGGGCTGGACTATAAAAAAAACTATGAACAAATCCCTATGCATACTGCACATACTTTATTTTAAAGTAAAAAAACAAAACAAAATGGGAACAAATAGAATATTTAAAATAAATAACAAGTAAATTTAAATCAGCAAACTGACCAGTATTTCATTGGGAACTATGCTCCTCTCACTGACCACCAATGAAAGAGGTGCCCCTTCCGGAAGAGCGGCAGGAGCAGATAAATGGTTTCAGGGGGCCGCATGCAGCCCACAGGCCATAGTTTGGGGGACCCGGAAATACAGTATATTGAATTAAATTGGCTATTTTTTTTTAAGGAAGACAGAGACAAAGAGAGAGAAAGAGGTAGGAATAGACAGGAACAGACAGGCAGGAAGGGAGAGAGATGAGAAGCATAAGTTCTTCATTGTAGCACCTTTGTTGTTCACTGATTGCTTTCTCAAATGTGCCTTGACCCAGGGGGGTGGGGAGCTACAGCTAAGCCCCTTACTCATACCAGCAATCTTGGGCTTCAAGCCAGTTACACTTGGGCTCAAGTCAGCGACCATAGGACCGTGGGGTCTTATCTATGATCCCATGCTCAAGCCAGGGACCCCGAGCTCAAGATGGTGAGCCCGCAATCAAGCCGGCAACCTCAAGGTTTTGAACCTTGGTCCTCAGTGTCCCAAGCCAACACTCTATGCACTGCACCCCCACCTGGTCAAACTCAAATTGGCTTTTAATTTATTTAATCACCGTGAGCTTCTGGAGAGGATTTTATTTAGATAACACCAAATTATTCATCCAAAATGTTCTGAAAGACTGGTTTTTGTGCCTTTTCTTATAGTCACATTTCACTTGTATATGCCAGGAAGATTTGTGTGTGTGTATGTATGTGTGTGTGTTCTATGACTTAGTTCAAGTGTAATTAAATGCAATATACAGAGTCATTATTTGATCAAGAATAAGACAGACCAAAATAATGTCATCATTCTTTCAAACTATAAAACTTTATTCATTGTATATTCATTATACTTATATATACAAATCACTCAGAAATACCTTCAAAATTTATGTGGCCAAAAACTTCTTGAAGACATTTAAGAACTTACAGCTAATGCATACTGTTAATATATAAGTTCATTGAAGTACAGACATAGCCTATTTTATAAATATATAATGTCATGCAAATTTACATGGAATCTTAGTTAATTTCCCCAGGAAAACTAACATTTTAAAGGTGAATTGTGAAGCTACAGTGTATAAGTTTGAAAGTGAGTTTTGAATACATAGTTACATTGAACTTAAATATTTAAATGACAAGATCAGGGCCCATCAATATATTTTAGAATAAGGATATAGAATTGTTTGATTGAACCATGGATTATTTAAGTCCCATAATTCATTCTAATTTAGTTATTTGGCCTTGGCTGGTGGTCAGTGAGTAAAGTATCAGCCCAGCATATAGACATCTTGGGTTTGATTACTGGTCAAGGCACACAAGAAAAGTGAGCATCAGCTTCTTCCCCCTTTCTGTTTCTCCATCTTCCCCTATGGCAGCCAGTGACTCAGTTGGTTTGAGTGTGGCCCCAGGTACTAAGGATAGCTCAGTTGGAGCGCTTCAGCCTCAGGTGTTAAAAATAGCTCGGAACTTGAGCACCAACCCCAGATGAGCTGTCAGGTGGATCCTGGTTATAGCACATTCAGGACTCTGCCTCACTATCTCCCCTTCTCTCACCTAAAAAAAAATAAATAAAGTTATAAAGAAGATAATTTTGAGTAGTAGTAAATATAATGTTTGTGATCCTGGCTACTGGATTCACATTTCCTCAAATTAAGACAGTTTAAAAATTATGAGAAAATAGAAAAACCACTTGATCACTGCAAATAGTACTCAATTTCTATTTATTTTGTGAATTAAATTATCTCTCCAGGTAAAGGAATTAAAACTGCTAGCCATGTGGTACGAATTATTACTATGACTCTTATTTTTCCATTATAATTCATACTACTACTATAGGTAAGCCTATCCCTACAGTGATACAAATTGCTACTGCCAAAAATGTGCTGGATAGGAAGAGAAGAGACAGTTATGGCGAAGCACATGAACACAACAAACTTGGTGCCCATTGTTACACAGACAATCAACTTGAAGAGTAAGTGTACGGATAACTTTTGTCACCAAATAACTTTGAGGAAAAACATGAGCAAAGCATGCAAATAAAATTTCAAAAGTATAATTATTATGAAGTTATAAATGAAACACAGTTGAATTAGGCAATCATGCAATGATATGTGCAGGAATATTAAAAACATGCAACACATAAAGTAACATAAAGGACTTAGATTGGAGATTTTCAGGACATGACATTTTGTCTTTATAAAGATCTATGTCAGTAAGGTTAAAATATTGAGATGTAGAAAAATATATTCTTTTGGGGGAAAAAGGTTATTTATTTTAAAAGCTTGTTTAAGAAGACAGGGGAAATAAATTCTCAAATATATTTTAAGAGAGTCTGGAATCCAGGCATCTTTTATTGTTAAGGAAAGTGAGGCAGGGTGAGGGAGAATGGATGCTGGCCATAAACCGGTGGATGTCAAAAGTCATTACGTTGTGCGTATTTCCCCACCTACAGAAGTATCTCATGTTTATCTATGCAGCTAATATCTATATAAATTCCCAAATATGTATATCGCAGTGAACACTTAATTTCTAGTACATATATGTATATAGCAATTTAGAATTTAAAAAGCAATAATATATAATTAATTTCTGTCAAATGAATATTTTTCTTAGGAACTATAATAAGCATGTTACAGAAATTATATTACTTAGTCACAAAATCCTGTAGAGTAAGTATATTACCAGAACTATTCTTGAATCAACTTTACTAACACAATTTACATATAATAAATTCATTATGTTAAGTGTATAATTTAATGAGTTATGAGATAGCATGTATACATGTAATCAACACCACTATTGATGTATATTGCTTCTAGCCCTGGTTGGGTAGCTCAGGTGGTTAGAGTGTCATCTCAAAATGCCAAGGTAGTGAGTTTGACCCCCCCCATCAAGGCACATACAAGAATTAACTAATGAATGCATAAATAAGTGTAACAACAAATTGATGTTTCTCTCACTTTTCCTCTCTTTCTGAAATCAATTAAAAATTTTTTTTAAAAATATATTACAGCCTGATTCGTGGTGCCACAGAGGATAAAGCATCAACCTGGAATACTGAGATAGTTGGTTCAAAACCCTGGGCTTGCCTGATCAGGGCACATATGGGAATTGATGCTTCCTGTTTCTCCCCCCTTCTCTCTCTCTACTCTCTAAAATAAATAAATAAAGTCTTGATAACATTATACGAAGTGAAATAAGTAAATTAGAAAAAAAACTAAGAACTATATGAACCAATGCATAGATGGGACATAAAAATGAGACTTACAGACATGGACAAGAATGTGATGGTAACAGGGCGTGGGGTGGAGGGGTGGGGAAGGGGCAAGGAAGGAGAGGGAGGGAGTTTGGGGGAGGGTAGGGGCACAAAGAAAACCAGATAGAAGGTGACAGAGGACGATTTGACTTTGAGTGAGGGGTATGCAGCATAATCAAAGGTCAAAATAATCTGGAGATGTTTTCTCGGAACATATGTACCCTGATTATCAATGTCACTGCATTAAAATTAATAAAAATAAGATTAAAAAAATTAAAAATAAATAAATAAATAAAGTCTTAAAAATTAAATTAAAAAGTTATATTACTTCTATAACTAAAAGTAAGATGAAATATTTAAAGTACTATACATAATCATATTCAAATTATGAAGTATTTGGTAAAAATATAATTAAATATGTACAAGATGTACACACTGGAAACTACAAAACAGCTAAAGGAATCATAAGTAGGCCTAAATAAGCTAAGCAATATAAATATATACCTATATTTATATATAGTGGAATCTGTATTGCTATACTCTTTTTACTCGAATCTGACAAAGTGTCATTTGGTCATAAGCAAAAATAAACCTTTGAAAAGACATTATTAATCTATAGGTAAAATCAGCTCTTGTTCTTACATGGTCCCACTGATTGACCAATACTTTTATATGATTTCAGTTTTAGGATAGTTTTTCTAGTACTGTCTTGTCCAATATCTTTTAGCCTCTTTACACCACAGGCTTTGTTTTGTTTTGTTTTTCCCCTCGATACTTCATGTAAAAGTCACTTTGAAGTGCTCACATAGCTCTCCAGGTCACTAGCACAAGTCATATGTATTTCTGCTTCAGTTCTAGTGAAAACCGCAACTTCTTTAAGAGATTCCTGAAAAGAACATACCTTACTCATTGTCTGCTTAACCATAAGTGCAAATGGCTGCTTTATTATAGGTTCCTGGTGAAATATTAAATTGCTGTAAGCTTAATTTTAACATTTTTTCCATTGTAATGGTATAGAAATCTTATTTCTATTAAAGATATTTTAATTCAATATCAAAATTAATTTTGGGTATGAACCTAGGACACACTTGACATGATTCCTTTTATGTACAGCAAAAATATTACATTCAAAATATTTTATATAGTAGGAAATGCATGAAAAAATGCTTAGCATTAGGGGAAAAGCCTCTGGGACCTTTGATGTCAGTTATAAAAGACAGGTTGTTTTACCTATAAATTTGTCTCCCTTGAAACTGACATCAAGGTCCCCGAGCCCTTTTTTCCATTCACTGGAGTTTTTTTATGTAATGCATACAGCATACTGTATTCCATTCTTTATAAGAAATGTCCAACCATTCATGTCACAGAGACAGCCAGACACCTTGCCTACTGCCAAATATTGAAAGGGAGAAGTTAGAAGTGAGGAAAGGTATAATACACTTATCAATATTTTTTAAAAAATGGTTACTTAGGCGTTAATACATTCAGGTATGAATACATACTGTGTATCTAACTTAAAGTAAAGATGAACAGTGCAATGATATGCAATAATAATTTTTGGCAAAAGTCATTTGAGCAGTTTAATTTTTAATAATTTTAAAGAAAACTAAACTGGTTTTTGTACAATGCCTTTGTGACTTTATGATGATAATCTGTAAATGATATCTCTTAAATACAAATATGGTCAAAATAATCATAGGTCTCCATACCAATATAACATAGAACTGAATTTTCATTTTTATCATAATTGTGACACTGAAGATCGTAAACTTTAACTGATTTAACACTGAAAGTCCAGGGTTTAAGTACTCAAATACAACATTTACTTAAGCAGTGCTGCATTTTCATGGTGTGTCTTTAGGAAGGAATTGGCTGACTCACTAAGAAAGTTTTTAATTTGGAGGTTACTGTGTGGGAAAAACAAAGTTTAGCCTGGCTAGTCTAATAAAGATATGAGAGATAACAAGAGAAAATAATGCAATTTAATATATACATATGTGTGGGAACCCTACATGCATAAGAGAGTCAGAGACCTCCACAAGCAAGAGAGGTTCAGAGGTGAAAAGAGACGTTAAGCAGTGTTCATAAGACGTCTTGACCTAAGGATGAGGTAATACTCTTGGGGGCTTCAAAGGGTCATTGCAGGATGATAAAAAAGCAGATATTTAGTAAATACAAGTTTTCCATGCTATCTAGGTAGGACAAAAAGGTTATCTTTGATAATCTTATTATAAGCAAGGCCCCTAATTCAAGTTCTTTGAGGCAGTTGAACAAAGGGGAAATGTTTCTCTTGAGCCTAAAGGTAAAAATGCCTTTAGCTCAAAACAATTTGCCACAGAGGCACATCTTGGCAAATACACTTGGACTCAAATATTATATCAATTCATAAGAGTTAAGTGTGCTGAGTTATTTCTTTGCCCATTTACCTGTGAGTTTATATAGTGTGCAGGATATTTTTTTTCTGGTTATTGAAGTGTATTAATAATGGGTTACTGCCTATAGTTATAGGTTGTATTCTTCTTTATTTTTCTCCAGGTACAGCCTAACTTCTTATTATTTTTTAAAAAGCAATAGGATAGAAATTTAAAGACATCTTCAAATATTATCAGAGACTAGCTGTATATATTTATATTAAAAAGTTCCAACTATATTTAGATATTATTCTGGTGGTTTTAGTTGTTTAATTAAGTTATCTTAGTGTTATGCTTGCTTAGAAAAATATTTTTTACTATGTGTTAAACAAAAGAGGAACCTGAATTTTCAGAGGATGAATTCAAATAAATTGCTGTTTCAAAGTGGTAAGATGTACTTACTCTTCTTTTGACGATTTTCAAATAAATGAGATCTCTGATAATTTCCAATCATAACTATTGTGACATAAAAATAAATTTGAGGCTCTGGTTGAATAGCTCAGTAGGTCTGAATGACGTCCTGATACATTAAGGTTAAAGATTATAGGTTCCATACTGATATAGGCATATGCAAGAGTCAACAAATGAATGCATACATAAGTGGAAAAATAAATTTATGTTTTTCTCTATATATCTACAATTTAATAAGTGGATTTCATAAGAAAGTATACTGTTTTCTAATAGAAACATTAAACAGCATGAAGACTTGAGACAAGAACTATTAAACATTATATTTTCAGTGTTACAATGAGGAAAAGAAAACAAAATAAACTCATACATATGAAGAATAAATGGATTGATGACTGCAATAGCGGTGAAGGAGTGGGTATATATTTTATATATATATAAATGGGTGAAAAAGATAAATGATACAGGCCCTGGCTGGTTGGCTAAGTGGTAGAGCATCGGCCTGGCGGGCAGGAGTCCTGGGTTTGATTCCCGGCCAGGGCACACAGGAGAAGCGTCCATCTGCTTCTCCACCCCTCCCCCTTTCCTTCCTCTGTGTCTCTCTCTTCCCCTCCCACAGCCGAGGCTCCATTGGAGCAAAGTTGGCCCAGGCACTGGGGATGGCTCCATGGCTTCTGCCTCAGGTGCTAGAATGGCTCTGGTTGCAACAGAGCAACGCCCCAGATGCGCAGAGCATTGCCCCTGGTGGGCATGCTGGGTGGATCCTGGTTGGGTGCATGCTGGAGTCTGTCTGACTGCCTCCCCATTTCCAACTTCAGAAAAATACAAAAAAAAAAAAAGATAAATGATATAAATTTCCAGGTTAAAAAAATAAATTAAAAAGATGTAATGTACAGAATGATGACTACAGTTAATAAAACTGCATATTTGAAAGTTGCTGAGAGTCAATCTTAAATGTTCTCATTATAAGAAAAAAATGTGTAGCGTGACCAGGTGGTGGTGCAGTGGATAGAGTGTCGGACTGAGATGTGAAGGACCCAGGTTCGAGACCCCAAGGTTGCCAGCTTGAGCGCAGGCTCATCTGGTTTGTACAAGGCTCAACAGCTTGAGCCCAAGGTTGTTGGCTCGAGCAAGTGGTCACTCAGTCTGCTGTAGCCCCCTGATTAAGGCACATATGAGAAAGCAATCAATGAACAAATTTCTGTTCCTATCCATTCCTCTCTCTGTCTTTGTCACCAAAAAAAAAAAAAAAATAGTGTAACTGTAGTAATGAATTTTAGCTAGACTTAGTGTGGTGATCATTTCACAACATACACAAATGTCAAATCATGATATTGTTCACCCAAAACTAACATAATTCTACACATCAATTATGCATCAATAAAGATACTGAATAATAAGAAAACAAAAGAGAATTAATTAAAATATAAGCAAATATTTGAATAGATACTGGTTTAAGAAGTTATATGAAGAACAAATAGTATGTGAAAATATGTGCAACAATAGACAGACTCAAAGAGAACATGCTGACAGTTGTCAGGGGCAGGACTAGTTGAGGGGTAGAGGGATTGAGCAAAAAAGGAAAAGAAAGAAAAACTCTTGGACATGGACAACAATGGGCTGGTCACTAGGGAGGAAAGGTGGAGGAGAATAAAAGGGAGATAAATGTTGAGAAAGAAAGACTTGACTTGGGGCAATGAACACACAATACAGTGTACAGAGATGCTATGAGCTAGCGCATCCTTTCCTAACTAATATGATATGACCAACTAATACATCTACTAGGTAGTAGTAAGCACTTGAAACCTGTATAATTCAGTGTCACCCTAATAAATACAATTTAAAAGAAAAAATGTGCAAAATAATTAGCTGTTTGCAAAATAAAATTAAAATAATGATGAGATAAGTTTATGCATCTGTTACACCACTAAAATTAAAAAGAATGACAAATCTAAATGCTGGAGAGAATATGGAACAATAAATCTTATACAGTATTAGTTGGAACACAAGTTTGTTATTAGGTAGTTTCTTATAAGTATAAATTTGCAGCTGTTATATAATGCACTCACTTTACTTACTTGAAAAAAGAAAATTACATATACTTATGCATATATATGTCCATTAATAGATGAAATGGATAGAAAAATTGTGGTAAGTCCACACAAATAATATTACCTAAGAGCACTAAAAAATGAACTGAATTGTTGATACACACAACTAAACAATGGGATCCAAAAATAATTATGCTGGATGATAGAAATCAGATTTAAAAAAAGTAGGATTTCATTTACATAAAACTTTAGAAACTTTTAATTATTTCATGGTAACAGGAAGCGCATTAGCAATTGCTGAAAATGGACAGAGAGGGAGTACAAGGAATCAGAGTGAAACAAAGAAAATTGAGGGATAATTCATGTGTTCATTACTTTGATTCAAAACTTTTCAGTGAAATAGTCAATTTATTTTAAATATACTTAATTCTGGTACAGTTTTATATTTACAGAAAAGTTACAAAATAGGGCAAAGATTTCCTCCCATAAATCTCATATCCAGTTTTTCCCATTATTAACATACGAATTAATATGATGAACTTATTAAAATAAGTGACCTAATATCAAGACATAATAATTAACTAAAATCTATACTCTTTTCAGATCTTAGTTTTTCCTGAATGTCTTTTCTCTGTTCCAAGATTCTCCCCAGAATAACACATTATCCTTAGTTGTCACGCCTCCTTAGGCTCCTCTTGGCAGTGATGCTTTCCCAGACTTTTCTTGTCTTTGATAACTTGAGAGATTTAAAATGTAATAGGTATTTTATAGAATGTCAATCAATTGGTGTGTGTCTGATGTTTTTCTTATGATTAGACGAAGGTCATGGTGTTTTGGGAGGAATAAAACAAAGGTATAGTTCCACTGTCATCACATAATACCAAGGATACATAACACAAACATGAGACTCTATTGGAAAGTTGCTAAAAAGTCTAAAGAGTAGTGTAGGAAGCTACAAAAGTCAGCTTTAGACAATAGAGAAGAGAAAATATATGTATAATAAAAAGACAAACATTTTTAATACATGTAAATAATTAACTATTCAATTATTACCAAATGGGACATATTTTTTGAAATTTAATCCAGACTAATTCATGCTAACTGAAAGGCAAAGAATCCTAAGTAAATCAAAATAATTATGATCAAAATCAATATATTTATAAGTAAATAAAAAACATAAGTCTGCAATATTTTATCAGATTCTAACTATTGTTGGGAGGTGACTCTCCTTGCATCTCTTAGATTTTCACATGGAAAATCTAAGAGATTTGTTTTGGACTATCCCACTGTAGCAAAGTTTGTGCTCGATGAGATTGGAGTTTTCCCAAGCTTGAGGTTCCTCTTCTGGAACACATAAATAACACTGTGTATGCAGAATCTCTTAGACATCTATACATCATCATATGGATCTTGGCCAGCAAGGAGAACTGATGTGTACTTGAAGCTCATACTATGTGCTGCACCAACAGCAGTGAAGAGCTTTATCCCTTCCCAAGGAGGCTTGTTGGTTCTGTCAATAGCTATGAAATCATGGCAAGCTAAATTTTTAGCTTGTGAGTAGGGTAAAATCTTGGGCCATTTATAGATGCTGACAACTATAAACAGGTAATTTCTTAGAATTCTTTTTCTTTACCAAAACTATATATTCTCATGACTATTTTTTAGAAGCAAAACTAAGTTGTGAATAGAAAAATACTATTCTACACACACACACACACACACACACACACACGGAACAATTGGGAAAAAAGAAAGGAAAGGAAGAAGGAACAAAGAAACAAAGGATGGATAGAAGGAAGGAAGGATGAAGGAAGGAAGGAAGGAAGGAAGGAAGGAAGGAAGGAAGGAAGGAAGGAAGGAAGGAAGGGAGGAAAGAAGGAAGGAAGGAAGGAAGGAAGGAAGGAAGGAAGGAAGGAAGGAAGGAAGGAAAGAAGGAAGGAAATAAAAAAATAAATTCATTTGTTATTTAAACCTTAAGCAAAAATTATGTTTACAGTTGGATAAATTAGCTTCATTTTAATGGTGAAAATACAGTAAATTATTGAGAAGAAAAGTCTATCAGAGCATATTTAAAAATAATATCCTAGTTTGAAAGAAAAAATGTACAGCTCTATGACTTTAAATGATTACATCCCTGATACTTTTCATTGTAAAATTATGATAGGAAGGAAATGATTATGATGTGAGATTGAACACAAGAAACAAACAAAAATAGTTGTTGAGAAAGCTGGAGTAACAAAGGTAGCTGCAAAAATTGGTTGTGAAATGGAAGCTAAGAACTAGAGTTCTGCATCTTGGTCAGGTTGTTTAGTCTTTTTAAATCAATTTTAAAGCTTGGGGTAATGTTTCAATATTTCCCCATGTATAAGACACACCTTAATTTTAGGGCCCGAAATTTGAAAAAAAAAAAAGGTATTGCAGAAAATTATTGAACTCAAGTTTTATTCATCATAAAATTCATACAACTCCTCATCCCTGTCAAAACTCCCATCCATTAGCTTGTCCTCATCTGTGTCTGATGTCAAATTACTCTCTTCAGCAATGAGCACAAGAACAAGCACAAAAAAGTGGGAAATACAAGTAAAAAAAATCTATAGCCACTTTATAAGATGCACCCAGTTTTTAGATTCCAAATTTTTCAAAAAGGATGTGTCTTAAATATGGGGAAATATGGCATATTGGGATTATGTATTAGGTACTATCTTATTTGCTAGGGGTATATTAAAGGGAAAAAATAATGAATGATGAAACCTTTAGAAATTCTTGGATATAGGAAGCACTCAGTAAATCAATTTAAATAAGAATATGAAAAATGACAAATACAAATTATACATGCATAAATAGTAAGAAAGGGCTTCCTGGAGGTGGTGTATAGCTACACAAGAATTTACAATGCAAAAAAAGAGAGCAGGAACAGTATGAGCCGAAATGGAGTTCTGAGAGTTTGGTTATTTCACTTAAGGGCCCCCAGCATTACATGCACAACATAATGGGGAGAAAAATAAGGAGAGCGAAGCTAACACTTTTTAAAGATTCTAATCAGAGCTGTCATATGTTTGTGTTTATGTGAGTGTACCAAGATGGGCAAAAGAAGTGAGATGGAGCAAGATTTGAGAAGAGAGTACAATTGTGAAAGGAAAAGGGAATATGGCAAGGTAACTGGTCCAAGGAGGAAAAATTAGGGAAGAAAGCAAAATCTGAAGGAGCAAATCATACTGAGGTCCTCCCTGTCCTCCTTGCATGTGGCCAGTATCAGTTTTATTTTTGTGTGTGTGTGAGTGTTTGTGTGTGTGTGTTTACAGAGACAGAGAGAGAGTCAGAGAGAGGAATAGATAGGGACAGACAGGAACGGAGAGAGATGAGAAGCATCAATCATTAATTTTTAGTTGCAACACCTTAGTTGTTCATTGATTGCTTTCTCATATGTGCCTTGACCGTGGGCCTTCAGCAGAATGAGTAACCCCTTGCTCCAGCCAGTAACCTTGGGTCCAAGTTGGTGAGCTTTGTTCAAACCAGATGAGTCCACGCTCAAGCTGGCGACCTCGGGGTCTCGAACCTGGGTCCTCCACATCCCAGTCTGTCACTCTATCCACTACGCCACCACTTGGTCAGGCGGCCAGTTTCAGTTTTTTACCAGGGAATTTACCAGTTTGCAAAACAACAACAGGAAATCATCTTAATCCAAACTCTGGAGATTAGAAGGGCTGAGACTGTGCCTGAGTTTCCATTATGAGTGAAGGTTCAAGAGCTGAGGTAGGGTTGGATCAGGGTGATGCCTTCAGCAGACTCAATTTCTAAGGCACTAGGAAGAATACAAGAGATCCTATAAATTTTCTAATTTTTTATTCAAGTACTAAATTATTACATATTTATTGACACTTTTTTTTATAATAATGGCTTTTCTCTTATTCCATTTGTAAAAGGAATTGAGAGACTAGATAGAGGGACCAAAGGGGTCTTTACATTAATTAAGCCAACTTTACTTTGTGATAAATGAGGTTTCCTGAGGGACAGAGAGGTGGTTACAGAGGTGTCAATGTTGTCTCTACTATGCCTTCTCCACACCAATTAGTAATTCTTGTGGCTTCCACTTCACAGCAAAATACACAATTTAAGAATCAAAAACGTTCTGCTAATATTAAAAAGAAGTTTTAATTAATTTACAAAAGAGAAAGATTATTTTATAGATACAAGCACGATTTGACAGAAGGAAGTATTGTTTGAACACGTTTCAGAGTAAAGATGTAGTAATTTAAGAGACTAATTTGTATCATTTCTTTGTTTTCCCAGGCATCTCTCCACGTTCACTTTCTTCCAAAATCCAGGTTAGACTAACTGCTCATATAGCACCCTGAAATTCAAAGATAACATTTATGTATCCACACTCTGAGAAAAAAAAAAATCAACAAAAACTGTTTATGACATTTTTTTCCCCTTTATCCCAGATGCCTAGACAAGTGTCTTGAAACCAAAAGGGAGCTCAGGGAACATTCATCCATTGTTGAAAGAGTATCATCTCAACTTAGTCAAAATGGACAATTTTTATTGTCCACTTCAGATTACAATTTACTTATTTAATCTGTGTTGCTCCCCTTTTGAGAGGGAGGTTGGAAAGAAATAAAGGATGAGGCATTGTGATAATAAATATTTAGTTGGTTAAAATTAAGTTATAGCTGGGTTCATTAGGTAATTCATGAAGTAAAATGAAAATAATTAAGAGTACATTGAATAGGTAAGACATTAATAGCAAGCTAAATAACATAGACTTTAATTCACTCACAGTTTGGATGAGTGGCCAGGTAAATCGAGGTCTTTGCTTTACCAAAGCCCAGAACGAACCTGCTCAGAGAGGCAAAGCACTTTGTGGAAGTTGCCAATAGGTCCTGGTGGGTGATGTGGAGTGTGCATTGGAGTCGAGACTGCCTCAATCTTCACCCCAGGTACTTTGATCTGATTTGGCCCCTCAGTCACATCATAGGGTTATAGTATCAAACTTCAAATATAAGTCACACATGGGCTTGATAAGGTTGACAGAGTTATCAGAAAAGGGAGTAAACCCATTACTCCTTGGTAATTGGGCCTTACATAGTAGGTTTTTAATTAAAATATAGTTAATCACATTATTTCACACACGCAGTTGAAACATTTGGAGTTATCTAAAAAGGGCATAACTGGTTACACCTAACTCACTCTTAGTTTCCTTTTTGCATTTTATATTAATTTGATTTTATGTTTACTATCAAAGACATGAAATAATGTATGTAACCATTTGTCTCTCTCTCTCTCTCTCTCTCTCTCAATTTGTCTAAAGGTTTTGAATCAAATTTAATCTCATGACCCTTTGCTAAGAATATTACTTGTCCTGTCTTCACATGAATACAATATTTTGCTACCATCTCCATGGAGGTAGTTGGTGCTTGTTTGGATATAGCCTCTGGGTGAAGCAATGTCTCATCAAAGTGGTACATTTTCATGTAGTGAGGGTTTCCTCTTTTCCTGAAATTTCTATAATCTATTCATATGCATGTTTGCCAAATACAATCTAGGTGGAATATTTTATAGATGTTTGCCTAGTTTATATTAGGGCTGATAACCTTTTGAAAACTAAATATCAAAGAACATTTCATCTGTAGGAGAGGAATTTTTCACATGTTCTTATACATTCTAAAAATATAAACTTAAACTGTGGTGTAATAATCATGCTTACTATATCTCTTTGTATTTTATTATTCTGGACTATCTGCATATTTGTCTGAGGGTGTATATAAAATAGTTAATATAAAAACATGAACAAAGTAGGCAAGTGACACCAAAGTATAAACAAAGAAACATTTAATGGAACATTTTGCACTTGGTATTCTACCTCAAACACTCTATTTAGGTAACAATTATAGGACTTGAATTTGGATGGAAAGATATTTTACTGGCAGCAAATTTCAGAAATAATTGTGTGGGTTGCTTAGAACTGCCACTAGTCCCTTACCTGATTAGATTGCTGTGAGGAGTCTCAGTATACCTGGTTCTCTCCTGCAAGCCATTTCCTTTTAATTCCCTGTCAGTTCAGAAAAATTCATATGACTGAATTCACTTTTAAATATGAATAAAGCTGCTTCAGTCTTTATTTAGATTCATATTGTCAAATCTCTCTATATAAAAAAAGACATTTTCCTCTTATCTAGTAGGATCTAATCTTTCAAATCCACTTTCTCACTGAGTTCTTGACTCCTTCATTGATGTGACCATCAGAAATATTTTGGAGATTTTGCAAAGTGTGAACAAAATTTAAAATCTTTTACTTGTAATTTGCTTTGGATGTCTCTGGAAAATCTTTAATTATGACAGCTAATAACTTTCTATAGTAGGAAACAGAAAATGTATGTGTAGATAAAGTGATATTTTAATTGGATAAAAGTTCTATTTGTTGCTGTGTGTAGACAATTTTTAATTCTATTTAAGTAAAAACCTGTAACTCTTAGAACTTTTAGAACCTGAAAATCACATCAGAAAAATAGTAAAATAATTGTGCTAAGAGTCCAAAAAGAAATTAATGTTAATAATTTTAGTGTTTTAAAGTGATGTATTAGAGTCCAACAGGTACAGATGAATACACAGGTCCAGAGAGGGGGCTTGACTGGTTCAAGTTTACACAGAAAACTGTTGGGCAGAGCTCAGGTTTAGAAGACCAACACCAGTGGTGGAATAAGGTTGATTGATACCACAGGTGCAGAAGAAAATATTGGGCTCCTTAAAAAAAGAGAGAGATGGGGAAAATAAAAATACATGTTAAAAGAAGGAAAAATGGCGATGGAGTAGGCAGATGTTACAACTCCCACCTCCCAGAACCAAAGTGGATTACGACTTAACTTAGGAACAATTATCTTGGAAAATCAACTTTGGACTAAAATAAGAGGAAGCATCACCTAAGGAACCACAGTGACCTGGTAGGAAGGGTGGAGACACTGAAAGGGCTGCCCCATTCCCAGGAGTGAGTGGCAACCTGGAGGGTCTCTCACAGCAAGGTGGGTTTCCAGGAGAGTTGTGGACCATTAACCTTAGGACTGGAGCCCAGCCTGTAGCCCCAGAAACTAGAGGAGGCATATGGACAATAGTTAGATGAAAGAAGAGCCAGTTTACTGTTTGTGAGAGAGACAGAACACTCAAACCCAGGTTCCATCTTAAAGGGACTGCACAGAAGACCTCATTCACAGCCACTTACCTGGGGACCTGGGAGTGGGGAGCTACAGGAGGACTGGAGTTATGAGAAGAGAGTGTAGTGTTGGGGGCACAGGGAGAGACTGTGGGACACAGCCACCTTTGCCTCTGTACTGAGTCACTCCCCAAACCTATTGTGGCCATTCTTCCTGGGAGAATCAAGCCAGCAATAGAAGCAATTACCCCACCCACCAGAGACTCTCCTGCTTCAGTCAGTGCAGAGAGACACTTAGAAGCAGGAGACAAATCAGGGACACAGGATTTGAGTGCTGAGGTCTGGGCTACATGATCCCGGACCCTGCTGAGTACCCTCTGAAGGGCGGGAGAGCCCAGCCACAGTAGAGAACATGGCACTTGGCCCATGCAGCAGTGGTAGTGGGGGGGGGGACCTGAAGGGGCTTCCGACGCATTCGCAAGTGTGGAACCCGGTGAGGCAAGGCGTTCTCTATGCCAGCAGGGCTAGACTCCAGCAGGGTGAGGCATCCCACATGCCCACAGGAGGCAGAGCCCAGCAAGGGATGCCCTGTACCTGCGGAAGGTAGAGCCAGGCACTTGCACTGTGACAGTGAGGGGTAAAGTCTGGAGAGGCAGCTCAAGTGACCGGGAAGGGCAGTGCCTGACATCCCATGCTGCAAAGGAGAGGGCAGAGCCCAAAGAGTTGTCCCACAAGCCTGTGGGGGCAGAGCCTGGAAAGGCAAGGTGTGCCAACAGAGCAACAGGATCTGCAGCCTATGAGCCTCAATGGTACCCAAGTGCCTAAGGAGGTGGAGGCAGAGGAGGGCTGTTGGAAAGACCTCACATCAGAAATAGAGAGGCCACACACACTGGCCAAGAGTAGATAAAATCCAGCCTAAGCGTGTGGCTGATAGTTACAATGGCATCAGGGCCCAGCACAGGCAGCCACAAATTCTGGATCACCTGTAGCTCCAAGAAGCTTGCTAAGGGTCAGTCAAAAGCAGTGACCCCCCAGTATTTGTATTTGGCACCAGATTCCACCCAGGGAGGTTCAGGTTGATATATCCAGCAGACAGATATGGAGAGCATAAGCTCAGGACCTACCAATCACAGTTAGAGTGGTATCTAGTCTATACAGAGACAAAATGGAAAGGCAGAGAAGTGCAATTCAAATGAATTAATAAGAGAAATCCCCAGAAAAATAACTGAATGAAATGGAAATAAAAAAGATACGGGATGCAGAATAATGATTGTTAGGACGCTCAAGAATCATAGAGCAACAATAAATGGACAAAATGAGCACCTACAAAAAGAGATAGCTGGCATCAAAAAGGACACTGAAATTATAAAAAAGAATCAGACATAAATGACAAACACAATATCAGAAATGAAGACTACACTAGAAGGAATTAAAATCAGACTGGATGAAGCAGAGGATCAAATCAGCAATTTAAAGGAAAAGATAAGCAAAAGCAGGGAAGCAGAAGAGCAAAAAAAAAAGAGGATCAAAAAGTCTGAGAAAAATCTCAGAGAGCTTTGAGACAACATGAAGAGAAACAACATCTGCATAATAGAGGTTCCTGAAGGAAAAGAAAAAGAATAAGGGATAGAGAAACTGAATAAAGAAATCATAGCTGAAAACTTCCCTAAATTGATGCAGGAAAAAGTCACACAAGTTCAAGAAGCACAGAGAATCCCATTAAAATGGAACCCAAAGAGATGTACAGCAAGACACATCATAAAATACCAAAGCTAAGAGATAAGGAAAGACTACTAAAAGTTGCAAGAGAAAAACAATCACCTACAAAGGATCTCCCATAAGGATGACATCTGACTTCTCAACAGAAACACTTGAGGCCAGAAGGGAATATCAAGAAATATTCAAAGTAATGCAGAACAAGAATCTATAACCAATATTTTTTTTTATCTAGCAAGGTATTGGTTAAAATTGAAAGAGAAATATAAAGCTTCCCAGACCAAAAAAAAGTCAAGGAATTCATTACAAACAAACCAATGTTACAAGAAATGTTAAGGGGCCTGTTTTAAACAGAACAAAGGGGGAAAATATCTAGTAAAAGAGGAATGTAGATTTAAAGAATAAAATGGCAATAAACAACTCCATATCAATAATAACCTAAAATGTAAATAGATTAAATACTCCAAACAGACATAGGGTAGCTGCATGGATAAGAAAACAGGACCCATACATATACGGTCTATAAGAGACCCACCATAAAACAAAATATACACACAGATTGAAGGTAAAGGAATGGAAAAAATATTGTATGCAAATGGTAATAGAAGAAAAGGTGAAGTAGCAATACTTGTATCTGACAAAATAGAGTTAAAAACAAAGGCTATAATAAGGGATAAAGAAAGTCACTACATAATGATAAAGGGAGCAATCCAACAGGAAGAGATAACCAGTATATAAATATCTATGCACTTAATATAGGAGCACCTAAATATATAAAGCAGATTTTGATAGACATAAAGGGCAAGATCAGCAGCAATACTATAATAGTAGGGATTTCAATACCCCATTAACAGCACTGAAAAGATCCTCAAGAAATAAAAATAACAAAGAAACAGTAGACTTAAAGGACACACTAGATCAACTGAGTTTAATAGATATCTTTAGAACCTTTCACCCTAAAGCAGCAGAATATATATTCTTTTCAAGTGCTCATGATACATTCTCTAGGATAGACCATATGTTAGGACACAAAAAAAGTCTCGATAAATTTAAGATTAAAATTATATCAGGCATCATCTTAGATCATAATGGCATGAAACTACAACAGAAAAATTAAAAAACACTCAAACAATTGGAAACTAAATAGCATGTTATTGAATAACTAATTGGTTAACAATGAGATCAAGGAAGAAATAAAAAATTTCCTTGAAACAAATGAAAATGAATATACAACAATTTAAAGTCTGTGGGACATAGCAAAAGCAGTCCGAGAGGGAAGTTCATAGCACTATAGGCATACCTTGAGAAGATAGAAAAAGCTGAAATAAACAATTTAACCATGCATCTAAAAGAACTAGAAAAGGAACAGCAAGTAAAGCCCAAAAAAGTAGAAGGAAAGAAATAATAAAGATCAGAGTGGAAATAAATTACTTCAAGGCAAAAAAACATAACAATACATAGGATCAATGAACCACGAGCTGATTCTTTGAAAATGTAAACAAGATTGATGAACCTTTAACCAGACTCACCAAGAAAAAAAAAAAAGGAACTCAAATAAAAAAAAAATTAGAAATGAGAGTGGAGAAGTAACAACTAAAACAGCAGAAATACAAAGGATTATAAAACAATACTATGAAGAAGTATATGCCAAAAAATTAAACAACCTAGGTGAAATGGACAAATTCCTTGAAAAATATAGTCTTTCAAAAATCAATCTGAAAGAATCAGAAAACCTAAACAGACCTATTTCAACAAATGAGACCAAAACAGTTATCAAAAAACTCCCAACAAACAAAAGCCCTGGCCCGACGGCTTCACAGGCAAATTCTATCAAATATTCAAAGAAGAACTAACTGCTATCCTTCTCAAGCTATTTTAAAAAATTCAAGAGGAGGAAACACTTTCAAGCTCCTTTTATGAGACGAGTATAATTCTGATTATAAAACAAGGCAAAGACAAAACAATGAAAGACAATTATAGGCCAGTACTCTTGAAGAATTTAGATGCTAAATTCTCAACAAAATATTAAGCAACTGGATCCAGCAATACATGAAAAAAATCATACATCATGATCAAGTGGGATTTATTCTGGGAAGGCAAGGCTGGTACATTCTTTGCAAATCGACAATGTGATACATCACATAAACAAAAAGAAGGCTAAAAATTACATGATAATATCATTAGATGTAGAAAAAGCAGTTGATGAAATCCAGCACCCATTTATAATCAAAACTCTCAGCAAAGTGAAAATACAGGGAACATACCTCAACATGAAAAAGGCCATCTATGACTGACCCACAGCCAACATCATACTCAAAAGGCATAAATTAAAAGCAATCCCCTTAAGATCAGGAACAAGGCAGGTATGCCACCTTTCACCACTCTTATTCAACATAGTTGTGGAAATTCTAGCCACAGCAATCAGACAAGAAGAAGAGATAAAAGGCATCCAAATTGGAAAAGAAGTAAAAGTTTCATTATTTCTTGATGACTTGATACTGTACATAGAAAACCCTAAAGTCTCAGTCAAAAAACTACTTGACCTAATAAATAAATTCAGCGTGGTAGCAGGATATAAAATCAATATTCAAAAATCACAGTATTTTTATATTACAACAATGAACTGTCTAAAAGAGAAATTAAGAAAACAATCCCCTTCACTATAGCAAGAAAAATAATTAAAGTACCTAGGAGTAAATTTAACCAAGGATGCTAAAGACTACTCAGAAAATTATAAAACATTGATAAAAAGAAATCAAGAAAAATACAAACAAGTGGAAGCATACACTGTTTTCATGGATAGGAAGGATAAACATCATTAAAATGTCTATATTACCCAAAGGAATTTGTAAATTCAGTGCAATACCAATTAAAATACCAATGACATACTTTAAAGATATAGATCATATATTCCAAAAATGTATATGGAACCAAAAAAGAACATGAATAACTTCAGCAATATTGAAAAAGAAGAATAAAATGGGAGATTTTACACTTCCTGATATCAAGTTATACTACAAGGCCATTGTACTCAAACCAACTTGGTACTGGCATAAGAACAGGCATAAGATAAATGGATCAGAACCCAGAAATAAACTCACACTGATCTGGACAATTGATATTTGACAAAGGAGTTAAGAGCATACAATGGAGTAAAGACAGTCCCTTTACCAAATGGTGTTGGGAAAATTGGACAGGTACTTGCAAAAAAAAAATGAAACTAGATCAGCAACTTACACCATTCACAAAAATAAACTCAAAATGGATAAAAGACTTAAATGTAAGTCTGGAAACCATAAGCATCTTAGAAGAAAACATAGACAGTAAGTTCTCCAACATCTCTCGCAGCAATATATTTGCTGATTTATCTCCATGAGCAAGTGAAATAAAGGGCAGGATAAACAAATGGGACTATTAAACTGAAAAGCTTTTGCCCAGCTGAAGACAATATGAACAAATAAAAAGGCAAACCACATAATGGCAGAATATATTCAACAATACGTCTGATAAGGAGTTAATAACCAAAATTTATAAAGAACTTGTAAAACTCAACACAAGGAAGATAAACATTCCAATCAAAAACTGGGTAAAATAGGCCCTGGTCGCTTGGCTCAGCGGTAGAGTGTCGGCCTGGCGTGTGGGGGACCCGGGGTCGATTCCCGGCCAGGGCACATAGGAGAGGTGCCCATTTGCTTCTCCACCCCCTCTTCTCCTTCCTCTCTGTCTCTCTCTTCCCCTCCTGCAGCCGAGGCTCCATTGGAGCAGGGATGGCCCAGGCGCTGGGGATGGCTCCTTGGCCTCTGCCCCAGGCGCTAGAGTGGCTCTGGTCGCGGCAGAGCGATGCCCTGGAGGGGCAGAGCGTCGCCCCTGGTGGGCGTGCCGGGTGGATCCCAGTCAGGCGCATGCGGGAGTCTGTCTCACTGTCCCCCCCCCCCGTTTCCAGCTTCAGAAGAATACAAAAAAAAAAACACTGGGTAAAATAAATGATAGACACTTCTCCAAAGAGGACATACAGATGGACAATAGACAAATTAAAATATGTTCAACATCACTAATCATTAGAAAAATGCAAATTAAAACCACAATTAGATATCACCTCATACTTGTCAGAATGGTGCTCATTATAAGTGCCAACACATAATAAGTGCTAGTGAGGATGTGGAGAAAAGGGAACCCTCCTACACTGCTGGTGGGAATGCAGACTAGTTCAGTCACTGTGGAAAACAGTATGGAGATTCCTCAAAAAATTAAAAATTAAACTTTCTTTTGACCCAGCCATCCCACTTTTAGGGTTATATTCCAAGAACACCACATCACTGATTCAGAAGAAGAAATGCACCCCCATGTTTATGGCAGCATTGTTTACAATAGTCAAGATCTGGAAATAGCCCAGTGTCTGTCAGTGGATGAGTGGATGGTACATATACACAATAGAATACTATGGGGCCCTGAAAAAGAAGTAAATATTATTTTTGTGACAACATGGATGGTTCTGGATACTATTATGGTTAAGTGAAATAAGTCAGGCAGAGAAAGAAAAATATCGTATTACTTTACTCATTTGAGGAATCCAATGAATAATGTGAACTGAGGAATGGAATAGAGACAGAGATGGGATTCAAGTGACCAGAAGGAAAGCCAACAGAGAAAAAGTGGATGATAGGATGGGATCAGAGAAGGGAAAGAGATTTGTGAAATTATATAGTGTACACATAACAGCGTTATAGAGAGCAGAAAAGCATATACTGGAGGAAAGAAGGGAGGAGGTTGAGGGGATGGGGGCTAGGGGGATGTTGAGGGAAACATGAGGAGGGGGATGCATTCGGCGGGTACTAGAATCATTTTAAGCACAATAAATTAAAATTAATAAGGTGATGTATTATATCTTCTTGTGAAGAATGAAATGGATGGCCTTTATTTGATGATACTGGCATTTTCAGAGCATTATTTAATAAAGCAATAATTGTGCTTAAACCTAAGTGACAACACATGTATTTTAGGCCAAAGTGGCTGGCAATGAAGAAGTTATTCACACTCAGATGGGAACACCAGGTTATTTATTTTTATTTTTTTGGCAGAGACAGGGAGAGTCAGAGAGAGGGACAGATCGGGACAGACAGACAGGAAGGGAGAGAGATGAGAAGCATCTATTCTTTGTTGCGGCTCCTTAGTTCAGAGGTCCCTAAACTATGGCCCACAGGCTGCATGCGGCCATTATTCCCTGAAGCCATTTATCCAGCCCCTGCTGCACTTCCAAAAAAGGCACCTCTTTCACTGATGGTCAGTGAGAAGAGCACAGGATACATCCTCATCCTGTGCTCCTGGAGTACTGTATGTGGCGGCGTGACAAAGCTCGGCGTCGCTGCGGGATGCACGCGTCACGGCTCCAGAAGAAAGTCACATCACTTGTTACAGCTAGCTGTGACAAATATGGAACCGGACATTGACCATCTCATTAGCCAAAAGCAGGCCCATAGTTCCCATTGAAATACTGGTCAGTTTGTTGATTTAAATTTACTTGTTCTTTATTTTAAATACTGTACTTGTTCCCATTTTGTTTTTTTACTTTAAAATAAGATATGTGTAGTGTGCATAGGAATTTGTTTATAGTTTTTTTATAGTCAGGCCCTCCAACAGTCTGAGGAACAGTGAACTGGCCCCCTATGTAAAAAGTTTGGGGACTCCTGCCTTACTTGTTTATTAATTGATTTCTCATATATGCCTTGACTGGGGGGCTACAGCAGACTGAGTGACCCCTTGCCCGAGCCAGAGACCTTGGGCTAAAGCTGGTGAGCCTTGCTCAAATCAGTTGAGCCTGTGCTCAAGCTGGTGACCTCAGTGTCTTGAACCGTGGTCCTCCACATCCCAGCCCGATGCTCTATCCACTGTGCCACTGCCTGGTCAGGTATCACCAGATTAAATAAACCCATAAAATGCTCTAATCTTTTTTCCCCCAGTTTGATACTGAAGAGCTGAGAATTCTGAGATCTGTATTGGCCTTGGAACATAGGACTGGTTGAAGATACTGACGGTGTCACCAGTATAGAATCTCAATAAGGAGTTAGACTTTTTCATCTTAAAGTTTACTTTAAAGGAATACATGATAACAAAATGAAGAGATGTCTGTTAAACTCTAGAAGTACTAAAGCCATCTTTCAAATGTGGTTTTCTTTTATGTTGTCTATCCAAAGATAATCCATGTAACTATTGAAAGTGGACATATAATTTTTTTTTTTTTGTATTTTTCTGAAGTTAGAAGCGGGAAGTCAGAGAGACAGACTTCCACATGCACCCAACCGGGATCTACCGAGCAAGTCCACCAGGGGGTGATGTTCTGCCCATCAGGGGTGTTGCTCTATAGCAGGGGTCCCCAAACTTTTTACACAGGGGGCCAGTTCACTGTCCCTCAGACCGTTGGAGGGCCGGACTATAAAAAAAACTATGAACAAATCCCTACGCACACTGCACATATCTTATTTTAAAGTAAAAAAAAAAAAAGGGAACAAATACAATATTTAAAATAAAGAACAAGTAAATTTAAATCAACAAACTGACCAGTATTTCAATGGGAACTATGGGCCTGGTTTTGGCTAATGAGATGGTCAATGTCTGGTTCCATATTTGTCACTGCTAGCCATAACAGGTGATATGACGCGCTTCTGGAGCCGTGATGCGTGCATCCCACGTCACCAGAAGTAGTACTTTACGTGAGCCATGCTGCGCTTTGTGGCGCCCCCACATACAGTACTCCTGGAGCACAGGATGAGGATGGATCCTGTGCTCCTCTCACTGACCACTAATTAAAGAGGTGCCCCTATCGGAGGTGCAGCGGGGTCCGGATAAATGGCCTCAGGGGGCCGCATGTGGCCCACGGGCCGTAGTTTGGGGACCCCTGCTCTATAGCAACAGGAGCTATTCTAGTGCCTGTGGTGGAGACCATCAGTACCCAGACCAACTTTTCTTCAAGGAGTCTTGGAGCTTTGGCTGCAGGAAAGAAGAAAAAGCTAGAGAGAAAGGAGAGGGGAAAGGGTGAAGAAGCAGATGGGTGCTTCTCCTCTGTCCCCTGGCCGGGAATCAATCCCGGGACTTCCACGCGCCCGGCGGACGCTCTACCGCTGAGCCAACCAGCCAGGGCTAAAGTGGACATATAATCTTAAAGGTATCAAAACAACATTGATTCATATGCATTTTCTCTTTTAACGATTCAAATAATGAAAACTCTAATAGTCATATATGTACAGTTTTACATGAAGTTATCACTGCTTTATTGAGTGCAATAAAAAGCTATTAAGTTCTATTCAGGGGAAGTAAAACTTAGTAGAATAAATTCCTAAATTTTGAAGAGGTTAACAACTTAACCTGAGAGATATATGTGTAAATATACAAATATAATACAATTTACTAAATGCCATGAGAGTTCTATGAGACCATGAGTGGAGAGAGAAATTAATTATTTCTGATAATATTCAGGAATATTACTGAATACAGACCCTCATATCTGTATAGACAGATAGTACCTTAAGTTTATTCAGGGTGTTCTTCGTTTCATTATATTCTTTCTCTTATGCCTTTAAATCTTGACTAAACTCTGATTCCTTCAAATTATCACTAAAACATTTTTAAGTCTCTCCCCTCCTAAAACATTCACACGCATGCACACAGAAGTAACCAGAACTCCAGTTATTGCTTAACTACTTTGGCATCTCTCTCGTTTCAAGCCCCCCTACTCACCTCTTTATTTCTACTTATGCTTTCTCTTATGGGAAACTAAAGTTGTCAAAAGAAAATATAAAATAAAAATTAAAGTAAAAAAGCTCAATCAGCATAAACAATTTGTCCAAGATAAAAAAATAAAATTGTAAGAAGGTTAAGAGAAAGGTGCATATTAGAATGCCGTTCTGTTGAAGTGAAATAAATTGAAAATCATTCTCTTTTCAGCATATAGCATTCTGTTCTTATTCAATGACAAATAAATGCATACATGTACAATACTTTAAAATTTTAACAATACTGCTAATTTAAAACATGTCAATAAAATCATCTCTGCAATGTTGTATAAAGCTGAAAATAACTTTGTATTACCCTTAAAATTTGGTACTTTAGGTCCAAGTTGAATACAAACAACCTCAAAGACCATGTTTATTCTGAGTTCTTTGTACATTTCTTTTAGAAATTGATTATATTGTCAATTTCTACACTGAAAAAAGTATCAACCAAAATTTTTATTGTGATTAAATTTAGTGTACATACAAATTTGGAGAAAATAATGTCTTAACCACACTGAGACTCCAATTTGTTAAACATGGTATGTCTCTCCACATATGGTTTTTCATATATAGATTATCTCATCTATATTTATAATTTTAGTGTAGAGAACTCAACATTTTCATTAATTAACTCCAGTAATTTTTTCTGGAAATTTTATATTTCAAATATTATAACATTACAAACTTATACTGCTTTGTATTTCAGATTCATAAAACAGTCGTGTAACAAAGCAAACTCCAAGTAAAAATTTTGAAACTGAATTAAATATTTGCATATGAATACAATGCAGTAAGGTTTCTAACTAAGAGATCTTTTTTTTAAACAAAAAATATATAAATCTAGGTAAAAACATCTAAATATATTTAAAAATACATATATTGAGCACAAATAAATCATGAAAAAACACTGTTAAAAGAGCAATGACATCTAGTAATATGTTCCTTTAACCTTACAGTTCTTAACAAGATTTATCTGTAAAAATCAAGTATTTTCCATAACTAAAAAGTCATTGGACTAAATATAACTCAAATATTAAATAGTAAAATAAATATTTTCTCCTTGTTAAAAAATATTAAACTGTTAATTGATATTTCACTTGTTTCCTTTGGTTTCTATTTAGTGTCGAGGGAGTTTTAAACTGGATGTATAAATATTTGTGTTTCTAAGCTTCCAAACTTCACATAAAGCAGATGTCATTTTAAAATCAATTATTATGCTTTTTATTGCTCACATATACTTGTTTGTTATTTTCTCACTCAGTTGAATTTAGAAGTACCCATTCTCAAGACTATTTGAATCCAAAGCACTAACCTTTTCCTTTGCTTTCCTTTATTTTTTCTCTCTTCTTTCATACACGCAATTGAAAAGCATTATACTTAGAAGAGGGGAAATTTCATGTTTTCACATGGCTCATTAAATAGCTAAAATTTCAGCTTTAAGAAACAGAATGTTTTTGAAATAATTTAATTACATAGACTTGATAAAATTTATACAGTAGAATAACTGTAAAGCCATATTTACCACACAGAGATTACAACACACACAAACAATACACATCACCACTAAAACCAGTACCATCAATATTTTTTTGGTAAATGTAAATGCAGTTTAGTATTCTAGATTTTTAATCATTTCAGAGAATAAGCTTACCCAAATATTGTATTTAATTCTGCTTATCTTGGAATGCAGGTTCAGAAGAAAAGGAATAAGGTAAAGTTAAGTCTGCTACCGGTTCATCATTAACCAGACTGTGGACTGCTGTATGCACACATTTGATTTTTTTGTCTCATACATTACATCTATAATTAACGTGGTTCGGTGCCCCTCCTGTTAATAGTTGCTAATGAGATTTAAAGCCATCTTTAAAACCAGCCAAAAAGGTATTACTGTTATTTGATGGCATTTGTTGAACTGCCTAAGTATTATGTGTTAAAGGAACACACAGATTTACAGTTTGGTGAGATGTCAATCAGGCATCTGATATTTTGCTCTTGTTAAATTTTAAAGTAATCTTTATTTGATTTGTAAAGTTTCCTTATACTAGGGATATTCTTTTTAACTGCCGTTTCTGTTTGTTTGTTTCTTGGTGTTTGTCTCAGTCTAATCTATAAAATTTAGATATATATTGCCTCATATCAAGTGTCAAGATCATTTTGAACTAACTTGAAACTACATAGAATAGTTAAGCCAAAATTTGATACTATCTGGCAAATACTTTGAATTTCCAGGATGCTTAATAAATAAATGTATGTGTAGTTTATCAACTTAACAAAGTATATTTTATAATGTGTAAAATCTGTAATTTGTGGAAAACACAAATGACCTTTGACTACATAAAAAAAGATTGCATGAGAAAAATATTATTTAATACATATTTTTCAGATATTAGGTGAATATGAAAATGGCATACAATTTTATTCTCATCAGACTGGCAAAAAGGATGCAAAAGAAACATTTCTGTTATCCAAATTTAATGGAAAGAATTTGATATAAAATTTTTATTATTGTAATTTTTAATATGTATGAGAAAACTCTCCTCTTCTATGATTATATACTAAATAAATAATAACTTGAAGCAAAAGACTTATGTACAGGTAGTATTGTAAATAAAATATCAGACATCTTATTAAACATAAAAGGTCATATAAGACTGTATATATCTAACAGGTCTCATTTAATAGTAAAAAATATAGATCAATATTTTTAAAATAATAAAAAAATATTTAAATTTTGAAAAGCAACAAGAAACTAATTTAAAACTATTAATTTAGTGACATGAGTGCCCTCGGGAGAAATGTCAGATAGCTAGACAGACAAGCAACACACAGGTAAGCCCACCTACCATTAACTATGTTCTTATGTCACTGTTGGAATAATGGTGATTTTCATTTTTGATATAGATTATGTATATAAATTTCTTTCCTATATATATATATATATATATATATATATATAAGTATTTGATAGTCAGAAAAATACTGTATATTAAATTAAAATCAAACCAAACAAATACAAAACAACCTGCACAACTTTCTCATTTCTAGCCAGTTATTTGATCTTTTTAGCTGTCAATTTTTGTCCTGGCCAATGTGGCTGGTATTAAAGTGAACTTTTTTTGGCAAAATGTGATATTAATTTTGTTAATCCTTAAAAGCTTATAAAATGGTACATATTCCATTTTATAAGCTTAAAAGTCATTTGTTGTATTTTTTTCCATAGGCAACATTGTAATATAATTTATTTGTATACAGAATTAGTCGTAGGGAGATATAATACTACACTAGATTCTATACCTGTAGTTTTTTAACACACCTGAGAACTACAGTTGACAAAAGTAATCATATAATGTTTATCCAATATAGAGATATTTTTGTATAAAAATATCTAAACTGGTGCTTAATTAGATGTCATAAATATAACAAGGGATTTTCGGTGGATGATATAACCTATATTTGGTAGCAGAGGCTAGATTTTTAATAAACCTGATGATACAACTGTAGGACATATCTAGCCTACCCCCATTTTCTATATAATCCAAGAGGTAAAAATGACTTTTACATTTTTAAACACTTAAAAATAAATCAAAAGAAAGATAGAAATATATCATCTTGTGCCATGAGAATTATATTAAGTTCAAATATCAGTGTTCATAATAAAGTTTTTATTAAAATACAGCTGTTCTCAATATGTAAATATATATATAAGATGGCTTTTGCCCTACAATGCAGAGCTGAGTGTTTAAAACAGAGACTTTATGTCCCTAAAAACTGAAAAAATTCACCATATGTTCCCAGAGGCGGATTTAAGGGTGGGTGCACTGGGCTTGTACCCTGGGCCCTGACTTCTGAAGGGCCCCGCAAACTCCAACTTTACATTTTTTTTCTAATGACACCAAGTATGGTTTCATATGTGCACTTTTAACATTAATAGTACATATTTTTTTATTTATTTAAAGATATGGTTAACATGTATTTTTATTTTTCCTGTCTCTTGTTTTTAAGGGGCTCAATATTTTCTTCTGTACCCAGAGCCTCAACTGACCTTAATTTGCCTCTGGAATAGATTGTTGACTCCTGCACTAAACTGTACTGCTTGTGCAATAGAGTCAAATTCCACAAGAATTTATCTCTAGAGAGTAAATTTTATCTCATCTTGCCTTCCCATCTAATTGGTCACCTGCCTTTGTTATTAAATTTTTATTTTTTTCATATACTTTTTATGGACATTTTTTTTTAAGAAAATAAACATTTTACTTTTTCCTTAAGAGAGCTGCATAATCCTTATGAGCCTATGTGGTGTTGTCATCTTTCATTTTTCTAAATGAAGTCCTCTATTCAAAATAGTGTTATTTTCAAATCTGGGTTGTTGTTTTTTTCTGGCTACTCCTTGGCAACAGGAGATGAGTCCTTAAGTATCTTAAAGAAAATGAGTCCTTTTGTTTGACATATTAATTTTAAACTGTTAACTGTCCCTTAACATCTCAATGAAACATGGAAGTCTATGGAAGCACAGCCAAGGGACACTATTTTTTTTATTCTTGCATAGTTAATATTGTTAATTCTGTATATCTATTGTGGAAACTAAATTCTATTTATTCCACAAACATCGGTTTCAGAAAAATAGTTATATTTAGACATGTTCAAAGATTTAATATACTCTTCAGGAAGCATTCAACTACAAGTAATGTAACATTAAAACAAATATTTTAATTTTTTTAAATTTTAATTTAATTTATTGCATTTACATAGATTCTGCTGTCTTCCCGAATACATCCTCCCCTCCCCCATGTTCCCCATTACATCTTCCTTGTCCTCCTCCCCATAACGCCCTCCACCCTTCCCTCCTGGATTTACTTTTCTGCTCTCATCCCCTTTCCCTCTGTCTGCTTTCCCTCTGGTCCTTTGATCCCACCTCTGTCTCAATTCAGTTTCTCAGTTCACATTGTTCATTGGATTCCTCAAATGAGTGAGGTCATATGATATTTTTCTTTCTCTGCCTGACTTATTTCACTTAACATAATAGTATCTGATCCATCCATGTTGTTGCAAGAAATAATATTTCCTTATTTTTCATGGCACCATGGTATTCCATTTTGTATATGTACCACTGCTTTTTATTCCTCTCGTCCACTGACACTTGGGCTGTTTCCAGATCTTGGTTATTGTAAACAATGCTGCCAGAAACATGGGGGTGCATTTCTAGTTTTGAATCATTAATGTGGGATATATTCCTAAAAGTGGGATGGCTGGGTCAAAAGAAAGTTTAATTTTTAATTTTTTGAGGAATCTACATACTGTTTTCCACAGTGGCTGTAACAGTCTACATTCCCACCAGCAGTGTAGGAGGGTTCCCTTTTCTCCACATCCTCGCCAGTACTTATTCTGTGTTGATTTGTTGATGAGCATCATTCTGACTGGTGTGAGGTGGTATCTCATTGTGGTTTTAATTTGCATTTCTCTATTGATTAGTGATGTTGAGCATTTTTTCATCTGCCTATTGGCTATCTGTATGTCCTCTTTGGAGAAGTGTTTATTCATTTCTTTTGACCATTTTTTGATTGGATTGTTTATCTTCCTGGTGTTGAGTTTTATAAGTTTTTTTATAAATTTTGGTTATTAACCCCTTATTAGACGTATTGTCGCATATGGTCTCCCATTCTGTGGTTTGCCTTTTTATTTTGTTCATATTGTCTTTAGCTGTGCAAAAGCTTTTTAGTATGATATAGTCCCATTTGTTTATCCTGTCCTTTATTTCACTTGCCCATGGAGATAAATTGGCAAATATATCGCTGTGAGAGATGTCAGAGAGGTTACCGCCTATGTTTTCATCTAAGATGCTTATGGTTTCCAGACTTACATTTAAGTCTTTTATCCATTTTGAGTTTATTTTTGTGAATGGTAAGATGGTGGTCTAGTTTTTTTTTTTTTTTTCAGGTAGCTGTCCAATTTTCCCAACACCATTTGTTAAAGAGACTATCTTTACTCCATTGTATGCTCTTACCTCCTTTGTCAAGTATCAATTGTTCATAAAGGTGCGGGTTTATTTCTGGGTTCTTTGTTCTATTCCATTGATCTATGCTTGTTCTTATGCCAGTACCAAGCTGTTTTGAGTACAATGGCCTTGTAGTATAACTTGATATCAGGAAGTGTGATACCTCCCACTTTATTCTTCTTTTTTAAGATTGCTGAGGCTATTCTTGTTCCTTTTGGTTTCCATATGATTTTTTGGAATATTTGTTCTATATCTTTGAAGTATGTAATTGGTATTTTATAGGAATATCATTGAAGTTATAAATTGCTTTAGTCAATATGGACAGTTTAATGATGTTTATTCTTCCTGACCATGAACACAGTATATGCTTCCACTTGTTTGTATCTTCCTTGATTTATTTTATGAATGTTTTATAATTTTCTGAGTACAAGTCTTTAACATCCTTGGTTAAGTTTACTTCTAGATACTTTCTTTCCTTTTTTTGATCTTGCAACAGTGAAGGGGATTGTTTTCTTAATTTCTCTTTCAGATAGATCATTGTTGGTGTATAACAATGCCTCTAATTTCTGAGTATTAATTTTATATCCTGCCACCTTGCTGATTTCATTAAGCAGGGCCAGTAGTTTTTTTTGACTGAGATATTAGGGTTTTTTATGTACAGTATTATGTCATCAGGAAATAATGATAGCTTCACTTCTTCTTTTTCAATTTGGATGCCTTTTATTTCTTCTTCTTGTCTAATTGCTGTGGCTAGGACTTCCAGAAATCTGTTGAATAAGAGTGGTGAAAGGGGGCACCCCTGCCTTGTTCCTAATACTCAGAAGATTGCTTTGAACTTTTGCCCATTGAATATGCTGTTGGCTGTGGGTCTGTCACAGATGGCCTTTTTCATCTTGAGGTATGTTCCCTGCATTCCCACTTTGCTGAGAGTCTTGATTATAAATGGGTGCTGGCTTTTATCAAATGCTTCTCCTGCATCTATTGATGTTATCATGTCATTTTTCTTCTTCCTTTTGTTTATGTGATGAATCACATTGATTGATTTGCAAAGATTGTACCAGCCTTGCCTCCCCAGAATAAATCCTACTGATCATGATATATGATTTCTTTCCATGTATTGCTGGATCCTGTTTGCTAATATTTTGTTGAAAATTTTAGCATTTAAATTCTTCAGGGATATTAGCCTACAGTGTTTTGTTTTGTTTTTTTTTCTCTCTGTTGTCTTTGTCTGGTTTTGGAATCAGAATTATGCTTGGCTCATAAAAGGAGCTTGGAAGTTTTCCATTATCTTGAATTTTTTGCAAAAGCTTGAAAAAAATAGGAGTTAGTTCTTCTTTGAATGTTTGGTAGAATTTGCCTGTGAAGCTTTCTGGACCCGGGCTTTTTTGGGGGGGGAGTTTTTTGATAACTGTTTTGATCTCATTTATTGTAATAGGTCTATTTAGGTTTTCTGATTCTTTCAGACTGATTTTTGAAAGATTATATTTTTCAAGAAATTGGTCTATTTCACCTAGGTTGTTTAATTTTTTGGCATACAGTTCTTCATAGTATTTTCTTACCATACTTTGTATTTCTGAAGTGTCCACTGTGACTTCTCTAATTTCATTTCTAATTTTATTTATTTGAGTCCTCTCTCTTTTTTTCTTGGTGAATCTGGCTAAGGGTTTATTGATCTTGTTTACCTTTTCAAAGAACCAGCTCTTGGTTTCATTGATCCTCTGTATTTTTTTTTTTTTTAGTCTCTATGTATTTATTTCCGCTCTGATCTTTATTATTTCCTTCCTTCTACTTCCTCAGGGCTATACTTGCTGTTCTTTTTCTAGTTCTTTTAGTTTCAGGGTTAAGTTGTCCATTTGAGCTTTTTTCAAGCTTCTAAAGTTATGCCTGTAATGCTATGAACCTCCTTCTTAGGACTGCTTTTGCTGTGTCCCACAGATTTTGAGTTGGTGTTTTCTCATTTTCATTTGTTTCAAGGAAAATTTTTATTTCTTTCTTGATTTCATTGTTGATCCATTTGTTATTTAATAACATGCTTTTTAGTCTCCAAGTGTTTGAGTATTTTTCAGTTTTTCTATTGTAGTTGATTTCTAGTTTCATGTCATTGTGGTCAGAGGAGATGCTTGATATGATTTCAATGTTCTTAATTTTGTTGAGACTCATTTTATGCCTTAATATGTGATCTATTCTAGAGAATGTACCATGCAAAATTGAAAAGAATGTATAGTCTGCTGCTTTTGGGTGAAAGGTTCTAAAGATATCTATTAAATCCAGTTGATCTAGTGTGTCCTTTAAGTCTACTGTTTTTTTGTTAATTTTTTTTTCTTAAGGATCTATTGCATGCTGTTAGTGGGGTATTGAAACCCCTACTATTATAGTATTGCTGTTGATCTCGCTCTTTATATCCATCAAAGTCTGCTTTATATATTTAGGTGCTCCTATATTAGGTGCATAGATATTTATAATGGTTATCTCTTCCTGTTGGATTGCTCCCTTTATCATTATGTAGTGACTTTCTTTATTCTTTATTATAGTCTTTGTTTTAAAGTTCATTTTGTCAGATATATGTATTGCTACTCCAGCTTATTTTTTATTTCCATTTGCATAAAATATTTTTTTCATCCCTTTACTTTCAGTCTATGTGTATCTTTTGTTTTGAGGTTGGTCACTTGTAGACAGCATATATGTGGGTCCTGTTTTCTTATTCATTCTGCTACCCTGTATCTTTTGATTGGAGCATTTAGTTCATTTACATTTAAGGTTATTATTGATATGTAGTTGTTTATTGCCATTTTTTTCTTTAAATCTATATTCCTTTATTATTAGATTTTTTCCCACTTTGTTCTGTCTACAGCAGACCCCTTGCCATGTCTTGCTGCATTGTTTTGGTTGTGATAAATTCCTTGTGGGTTTTTTTTTTTTTTTTTTGGTCTGGGAAGCTTTTTATTTCTCCTTCAATATTAAATGATAGCATTGCTGGATAAAGTAGTCTTGGTTGTAGGCTCTTGTTCTGCATTACTTTGAATATTTCTTGCCATTCCCTCTGGCCTCAAGTGTTTCTGTTGAAATGTCAGAATTCATCCTTATGGGGGTTCCTTTGTAGGTCATTGACTGTTTTCTCTTACAACTTTCATTATTCTTTCTTTATCTCTTAGATTTGGTATTTTGATTATGGTGTGTCTTGGTGTGGGTCTCTCTGGGTTTGTTTGTTTGTTTTTTTTTTTAATGGGGTTCTCACTAGTTCTTGAACCTGTGTGATTCTTTCCTGCATCAATTTAGGGAAATTTTCAGCTATAATTTAATCAGGTTCTCTATTACTTGTTATTTCTTTTCTCCTTCAGGAACCCTTATTATGCAGATTTTGTTTCTCTTCATGTTGGCACAGAGCTCTCTTAGAGTTTCCTTAGAGTTTTTGATTCTCTTTTCTTTTTGCTATTCTTGTCCTCTAACTTGCTGATTCAAGCCTCTACTTCATCCAGCCTATTTTTAATTCCTTTTAGTGTAATCTTCATTTCTGATATTGTGTTTGTCATTTCTATGTTTCTTCTTTATGATTTTCATGTCCTACTTTATTGAGGTGTCTATTAAGTCTATCCATTGTAGCTTTGAGATCATTAAGCTGTCTAACAATCATTATCTTATACTCTGCATCCGATAATTTCATTTCTTCTGTTTCATCCAGATTATTTTCTGGGGATTTGTCTTGTTCATTCATATGATTTAAATTTCTCTGTCTTCCTATTTTTACTGTTTGTGGCTTGCATGCTTGTTCCAGTTGTGGTCTCCTTACCTAGTAAGCCCCTTTGAAGTTTTGATTTGTTTTTAGTTTACTTAACTCAGTGGTAGGCTTGTTTACTGATTATAGCAGGGGGCTTATTTGAAACTGTATCCCAGAATGCGGTGGGTGTGACTTCTGAGAATCTGAAGCTGAGTTTTGCCAGCTGCTCTCTGAGTTGGAGCGCATTCTCAGCTTTAGTAGGAAGAGGTGTATCTCACATCATCCTGGAGTCCTGAGTTACTGCCCCTCCACCCCACTTCCTGCTTTCAGCTGTGTCTTTCACACTGATTGGAACTGGAGAGCTTTCTGAAGGTGGGTTACCTGGAACCACTTTAGTCTTGTGCTGTGTGTAGGGATCAACCCCTCCCCCAGCTATGGCCACCTCCACACTGAATGAGTCAGCTTCTTGGGTCATTCCAAGAATTCCTCTGCCCATCTCTGTTTGTCTCACTCTGCCTACTTTCCTTGTGGAAGACAAGCCAGTCCTCTCAGCCCTCCTTGCCCCTGGGGCCACAGGCAAGTGGTTGTGAAGTGATATTTTCTCTTCTGTCCCTTTAAGGCACCCCTGCCACTTCCCACACACAGTACTTTGCTCTTCTCCCCTCTCAGTGCTTTTCATCTGTCTCCTCCAGTCCCTGGATTTCTAGTCTGGGTCTCCAGTTCTGAGACTGAGGGCCTCCATCCCTCAGGGTCTCTCTCCTTATAATGAGAGCCCTTCTGAACTCTCAGCCTTAGCCTTCCCTTGCTCCTGAAAGCAGGGGACCCCCACTGCACCCCACACTCCCTACCAAAATGGGTGTGGATTCTTCTTTGCTCCTTGGTTTTTGAGACCTGTTCTTTTAGTCCAAATTTGATTTTTCATGATGATTGTTCCTAAATTTATTGGTAATTCAGTTTGGTGGTGTGAGCTGGGAGTCTATGCATCTGCCTACTCTGCTGCCATCTTGGAATCCTGAGAACAAATATTGATAGAAGTAACTGAGTATGTAAGTGTATACAAAAATTATTGTTAATTTATTATTTACAGTCAAAATCTTTATGACCATTTTCTTTTCTATATACACATAATCTATCATATATCCAAACCTTCATATAAGTCAAAATAGATATATTATTATTTTCTTATTGACTGATGAAGCTACTAACAAGAAATGTCATTGTGAAATAAAAGCCATTCTTATCTGTAAGAAACTTGATGCTTTACAAATATCCACCCAAACTTATTTACAGCTTATTTTATATTTCAAAATACATTTCCTTATTAATTTTTTTATAGTCAACTTCCCATAACATCAAAAATATATCTCGGCTTTGATTTTTAATATTATGTTCCTAACAAAATAATTCTATAATAATATTAAAATGTTATTTTAAATAACTTATTAAAATATTTCTTTGTGGCCCTGGCCAGTTGGCTCAGTGGTAGAGTGTAGGCCTGGCATGCAGGAGTCTCAGGTTCAATTCCCGGCCAGGGCCCACAGGAGAGGTGCCCATCTGCTTCTCCACCCCTCCCCCTCTCCTTCCTCTCTGTCTCTCTCTTCCCCTCCCGTAGCCGAGGCTCCACTGGAGCAAAGTTTGCCCGGGCGCTGAGGATAGTTCTGTGGCCTCTGCCTCGGGCGCTAGAATGGCTCTGATTGTGGCAGAGTGATGCCCCAGATGGGCAGAGCATCGCCCCCTGGTGGGCATGCCAGGTGGATCCCAGTTGGGCGTATGCAGGAGTCTGTCTGACTGCCTCCCCATTTCCAGCTTCAGAAAACTACTATATATATAAAACTATATATATATATATATATATATATATATATATATATATATATATATATTTCTTTGCGAGGAAATCCTAAAATTTATAGATACATTCAATATTCCTAATCCTTGTATGGATTATCGACATTTATATGATTCCAATACTTGGACTGAAAAGAATTCTAAATAAAATATCAGTGTTTTTTCAAGTGATTATGAACATATATATTTCATTGATATTATATATTTGAATATTTTTTCAAAATTAAGACTAAATATGCATATATATATTTCCATTATCTACTAATACTTAAAATTTTGTGATATAAGCTTACTTTTTTCAAAGATTAGTCTTTATAGCTTTAAAATTTTGACATTTGAATGTTTTTTTATTCATTGTTGCCACCCATAAATCTTATAAGGACTACTCTGTAAAAGTAATATTTTCATAGTGTTAATTTTTATTTCTTTTTTTGTGTGTTTGCTCATATATTTTATCACCAGTGCCTTTTTTAAGTGAATTCCACAGCTCAAGATCTAGTTAAATACAGTTTGTGATAGATCTCTTTCCTCTATCCAAATCTTTCTATATCATTATTAATGTTTATGAGCTCTTTTAAACAAAAAGGATAAGTATGAGCTCCATGTTGTTCAGATTATTGTAATATAAACTAGTTAGCATAAGACAGATGTGTCATAGGTTTCTGGGAACCTCATTTTAATAATTAGTCATGTTAAACTCAATACACCTTTGGGAATGATATCTCCCTAATTAGCAGTAATTATCAGTGACATATGATGTCTTATTGGCAGTCAGGAATCTTGAAGAAATATGGGCTTTGATATGTTGGTAATTCAGACATAATTGTAGGGTTTCTGCTTCTGGAAAGATAGAGTAGCCATAATTTTCTCTACTTCTCCTATTAAGTACAACAGAAATGTCTGGAAATGATATCTAAAACAAATATAGGGAAACTCTGAAATATGGGGAGAAGAAAATAGACCAATTAAGAACCGTGTAGCACAAGGAGAGACACAGCGGCAAGTCTTCTGGGTTTTCTTTCTACCTCACACATCCCAGAGTGGGTGCTAGAGAAGTCAGCACTACAGAAACACCAATGGGATTTTAAAAAATAAATCCCCTAAGAAGTGTGTTCTCTCTAGCCAAAGGATATAGATTATGTGTATGACAGATAACTTAGCAAGGCAAAAAATTTTTTGACAATAACTGCTATTCACCAGGTAAACAACAGAACAAAAGAGAGAAGAATGCAGCCTCAGCTCAGTTAGCAAAGGCTGTGAGGGAAACTGCACTTCCACCATAGCCAGTGATGTCAGGAATATCATAGGAGCTAAGATTTTCTTCTACTCTCAGCAATAAAGTTTCCACTCTGTCATGATGTCAGTGTAGACCAGGTGGAAAGATGAAAACTTTCCTTTTCCTCAGTGGTAGCAAGGCACCTGTCCCCATTCCTGGTGGGTGATGTCAGAGGCAGCCTAGAAAATCAGGTTTTTCACCATCACCCAGCAGTGACAAGGTATTTCTTACTTAATTGTGTTTGAAATTAAAACTAAGAAAATTATAAAAAACATTTATAAATGTATTCACTTAAATATAAAAATATAGCCATTACATAATAAAATCAACATATTTTAAAATATATTTTCAAAAGAAAAAATAAATATATTGAGAAGTATTGTGTGCCATTTTTGAAAACTTTCCTATTGTCTCATAACTGTTTCTGCTTTCAATCACTTCTGATATGTTATTTTGAATGAAGGTGATAAAAATGAGACCATAGATATAGCTATAAATACTTATATATATAATAGATATATATGAAATGAAGTTAGAAAAGAGAAAAATATTTTAATAAAGTTTCCAGATAACTATGTCTGAGATGCTGAATCCAAACTTGACAAGTGATAGTAAAGTGTTAGTTGCAATATAGAATGAAAAATAATTTAACTGAACGTTTCAGTCTCTGTTGTACTGAATTCATAAGTTTTCCTTGATTTTTTTAAATGCAGAATTGGAATCATGTGCAATTTGGGTGGTTCCCAATGTTCCCTATGTCCTAAGATCTAATTTTCAAGATCTGGAGAAAGTATCTCCTTTTCTTGGAACCTAAGAATACAAAATACTCCATGCATCTATCATACTGATAAGATAGCTGTTAAAAAAAACAAGCCTACACTACATAATGTCCCAAAGTCAGAGATATCATGTAAAGCTGCATTTGTAGAAAAAGGCAAGACAGTTTGTAGCATTTGTTCATGAATTTTCCACAAAGTAAGACCTCTGGTGACAATGCAAAGTGATGTCCTGTGAATGCATCTCCCCATGTTATGTGTCTATAACTCTTAACTGTTTCTATTCCACCATTTTCTGTCGGTAACTGGGCAGAATACCTGGTCATCTTAGATTCTTAGTATCACTTGACTGTGTTTAAAAAATAGACACAAAGTAGACTCTAGAGACAATGTTCTTATTTGCTAGAGTAAAAAGTGGAGATATTTTCACTAAAAATATAGAAGATACTAAAATTAATTAATAAAACAAATTTTAATGTGGTGGAAAACCAGAGTTCATAAAAAGAAAACTAAATCATTTTCCAAAATAAAGATGCTAAGGACACATAATGAAAACTATACCAAAGCTAGATATTTGTATGTCACTGGGGCATGGCCTGTGAAGGGGGTAAGGCCTGGATAGAAACCTTGGATGGAGCATGTAGAGAAGAGGTACCCGTAGACCTAGGGCTCTAGGTGTGATGGCTGTGGTGAGGCGCTGTTATTTAGATATCACTTATGTGCTGCCAACCTGGCATTGAATTAACTTTTTTAATAGCAGTATCAAATAATACTCCATTTTATGTATGTCATCTCTGTCTTCCCAAATACCATTGGGTGCTTCTCAAAGAAGTATTTGTAACCTGGCTCTTTTATTTCTAAAATTGTTTGTTTTAATTTTATTTTTAAACATTTAGATGAAAGAATGGAATCTTTCTTTTATCCCTTATTTCTCTTTGTTTTCTGGCCATTGCTATATTAGATTTCTGTGACTTATTCCAGGGATGACAGATATGATATTACAGTGTTAAAGTGGAAGCTGCATTTTTCCCTTTGATCAAATAATATATTTAGCAGGATTTTGAAGATACTACAGGGAGTTTTCCTTTAGCTTTTCTGTCATTAATTTTGAAATCCACCTCCTCAAGGGGAGAGAACATTGTCCTTGATCATGGAATCTCTTTCAGTATTGTGACAGACAAATAAAGGTCCATCTTCATGTAGACAGTAGTTAATGAATTGGAACAATTTTGCTACTTTATTCGAGTCCATAATTCTCCCTCTGTTCTATGTTCTTCAGTGGCAACTAGCAGGATTCAGCCCCTTTTATCCATCTAAAGTGCCAACTTGCTTGAGAAAGCATTCTTTGTTGTCTGGCTTTCCTTTTCTGTTTTACTCTTCCACTCTTCACTCTCTTCCTTAATATATTAATTGCATTTATATATCTTTGTTTGAAAGTCTGCAGCATCTGAGGGATTAAACACTAAAACTGCTACCTGTTTAAAAATGTTATTTATATGCTACTCATCTACATGTACTAAGTACTTTATTCTCATGGGCCTCATTATGGAAGAGTCTCTAATTCAAACATTGCAGTCATTAAAAGTCCTAAACTGGTCAGTGTAAGAAGCAAGCAGATGCCAACAAGCAGGAATACTTGTAAGGACATATGGGAAATTCTGAGACAAAGAATATATATGTCATTCAGATACACAAATTGTGCACACACACAGTACACAGTACACCTGCATCATGAAGCTAGCCCCGACCCATCATCACAGGTAGTAAACTCTGCTACTGCATTTATTAATCTACCTTAACGGTACAGCGGCAAAGAAAACTAATACAATTATATTTTGAGAGACACCTCTCAAATACAGTCTGGCTCTGACCTAGTAAAGTAAAGATTATTAGAATGCATCAACAACCTTTGAAAGCCCTGGTGTAGATTAAATGATCGCCAAGTGGATCCGGCATGACTCTAGCCCTTTATCACATCGTAAAGAGGTCCTGGGTATGGCGGGACTTGGGACTGATAGATGATCTGGCTCTGCATCGTTGCTAAATACCAGGCATACAGAAGCTCAGTTTCTGCTAGAAAGAGAGTAGTGAGTATTACAGAAACAAAATGTTTGTTTTGTAATATTACAAATAATATTACAAATATTCTTCATAAATATTGTATATATCTCCCTAGCTTTCATCACAGTGCAAGTTCACATACACATACATATGTGCATACATACAGACATAAATTTTGTGTGAGTATAATTGTCAAAACTAATTTTGAGGACTGTAAAAACAGTGTCTCTTACTAAATTCTGACAAATGTAACTTTTTTTGCTCTAGTTCTATAGTTATTAGTTACCAAATCACAATCTCACATATCAAAAAAATCAAGGTTACAGAAAATAAAAGTGTAAATATAGTCTAACTTATGACCTTCTCTGTGTTTCACATCCTTTTGGAATTTTTATATGTATTTCTAAATCTTATTGAAATAAATTTCCTAAACTTGATTCATCAAGGATTTTTGAAGATTTCCAACTTAACTTCAATGTCTCTTAAAGCAAATCAAATATCTGTAAAAATTTTAACAGCTTATAATGCAAAAAGAAAAAATGTCCCGAAAAGATGTACTAATTAGGTTGAGCACACTCAAAGAGCCATGTGAATTGTTTTATGCAACACATGCTATTCTACAAAAGACAAACAAGAGTATCCTGTAACTTTAGCAATCAGAAAGACAAAACAACTAATAAATATTGTCTTTACATTTTTAACCTTAATTTGGATTTATGTAGAACTACATATTTTTCTGATTCAATATCACCTTAATTTCATCCAGAGTTTCATAAACATTTTAATCTGAAAGCGGTCTTTGAGGAAACCACGAATCTGATGAAATGCTACAGTCCTTTTTGGAAATATTCTGTCTTTGTAAATGTCAAAGTAGAGCAACAAATAGCATAGAGTTGCCAAAACCAGAATATCTGTGAATGTCACAGTGATGTTTGTTACAAGTCTACCATACATAGTTTTTGTGTGAGTGTCAAATTCTGTCAGGTTGTTGGATTCATCTTAAAGAAGCATAGAATTTTAGGAGAGAATTGAAGAGGTTTAGGATAAAATAGTATTCATGTTTTGTCTGTGTGAGCAGTTACTGCCACTGCCTGTCAACAGGTTGTTGTATAGAGGTATGTTGCTGCACTTTAATTACAAGCAAGTTAAATAATTTTATTTTATATTTTACAAAGTTGTGATCAAGCACATTTTCATGCTTTATACTTCAGAAAAAGGTATTTTATTTTGTTTGAAGTGGTTGGTGATTTTTTGACATTTTGTTTTGTGATTGGGTTAATTTCAAACACATCAAGAGATTTTCACAACTAGCACATTAGTTTACTACAGCACCAAGTCATTATTTTATTATTTATGTATGTATTTATGTATGTATGTTTATATGTATGTATTTATTAAATTTATTTATCTGAAGATTTTATTTAAAAATTTAATTTAATGGGGTGACATTGATCAGTAAGAGTACATAGGTTTCAGATAAACCTCTCTGTAGTATTTAAACTGTTGATTGCATTGTGTGCCCATCACCCAAAATGAAATAATTTTCTGTCACTGTATATTTGTCCCTCTTTACTCCACTCCCCTACCTTTCTCTAGTAAATGCTTTACTTGTGTCTATATCTATGAGTTTCATTTTCATATCATACTTATGTGTGAAATCATATGATTCTTAGCTTTGAAATAAGTAAATTACTTATTTCACTGAAAATAATGTTCTCAATGTCCATCCATATTGTTGCAAATGGCAATATATCATCATTTCTTATGGCTGAGGAGTATTCTATTGTATATATGTACCACATCTTTAATCCTCTATTGAGAAACACTTTGGTTATTTCCATGTCTTGGCTACTGTAAATAATGCTGTGAAGAACATGGTGGTGCATGTGTTGTTATGTATCAATGTTTTTTTAGTTATTTTGGGTAGATACCACCACCAGTAGAGGGATTGCTTGGTAATATGCTAGCTTTATTCTTAATATTTTGAGGAATCACCATACTGTCTTCCATAACAATTGTATCATTTTTTATTACCATGAGCAGTGAATGAGTGTTTCTTTTTCTTCACAATTTCTCCAACACTTACTATCTATCTTGATAATAATAGCCAATCTAACAGGTATGAGGTTAGTTTTAATTTGCATTTCACTAATAGCTAGCAAAGATGAGCATTTTTTCTATATCTTTTGTCCATTTGTATGTCTTCTTAGGAGAAGTGTCTGTTCAGGTCTTCTCTCCATTTTTTTAAGTGAGAAAAGGGGAGACAGACAGACTACTGCATTCACCCCAACTGGGATCCACATGACAACCAATTCTGGGACTGATGCTCAAGTCAACCAAGCTATCCTCAGTGCCCAGGACCAATGCTTAACCAGTTGACCCCCTGGCTGAAAAAGGGGACAAGATTGAGAAGGGGGAGGAGGAGAAAAGAAGCAGATGGCTGCTTTTCCTGTGTGCCCTGACTGGGGATCAAACCCGGGACATCCATATGCAGGGCCAATGCTCTGTACACTGAGCCAACTGGCCAGGGCCATTCTCCCTATTTTTCAATAGGATTGTCTGCTTGTTTGTTGTTTAGCTTTGTGAGTTCTTTATATATTTTGGATATTAATCCCTTATCAGAGCTGTTGTTTGTGAATATCAACTCCAATTTGGTTGGCTGTTTTGTTGTCAGTTTCTTTTTGCTGTGTAGAAATTCTTTTAGTTTGATATAGTCCATTCATTTATTTTTGCCTTTACTTTCCTTGCCTTTGAGATCAATTTCATTAAATGTTCTCTATAGCCAAGGTCCATAAGATTAGTATCTATGTTTTCTTCTATATGATTTACTCTTTCAGGTCTTATATTTCAATCTTTGATCCATTTTGAATTAATTTTTGTCCATGAGGATAAATTATAGTCAGGTTTCTCAGGATTGCTTTTGGTCTTTTTTATTCGAGGTCTTTTTGGTTCTATACAAATCTGGTGATTTTTTTGTTGTTCTAGTTCTTTAAGAAATGGCACTAGAATACTAGAATTTTAATGGAGATTGCATTAAATTTGTATATTGCTTTGGATAATGTGGCCATTTTAACTATGTTGATTTTTTTAATCCATGAATGTGGAATATTTTTCCATTTCATTGTGTATTTTTCAATTTATTTTAGTAATGTTTAGTAGCTTTCAGTATTTAGATTTTTCACACCCTTCAAGCTTATTCCTAGGTATTTTTTGTTGTTGATGATGTTGCAATTATAAAAGGAATTGCATTTTTTCAATTCATTTCCTGAAGTTTCATAGTGGTTTTTTTTGAAAGACCATATTTCATATGGGTGATATTCTAATTACTTTTTTGGAATATTTATTACTATCAACTATTGCAGAATATTCCCCATTTATATTGACTTTATTTTACTTTTTAAATTTTCACCTGAGTACTTCCAGAAATAAAACTACATTACATATGGTTTTAAAATAAAATTTTGTGTTTTCTCCCATCTAGCTTATTGATAATTTATTCTTTTTTTAATTAATTTTCAGAATAAAATTCTAGTTCTCCCAAAAGTTGTTTTTGTTTGTTTGTTTTCTTTTGGTAGGGGGTTAGCATAAACATTTATCTTTAATTTTTTTTTAGTCTTCAGTTATAGTTGACATATAAATGTTATTTTAGTTTTATGTGTACAACCCAGTGATTAGATATTATATAACTTACTAAGTGATCAGCCCAATATATCTTTTACCCATCTGACACCATGCATATTATTATACTATTACTGAGTATATTCCCTATGCTATACTTTACACCCTCATGACTATTATGTAACAATGAATTTCTTCTTAGTCCCTTCATGGAGAAACTGAGTTTCTCCAATCCCTTCCTGTCTTAAAGAAATTCCTTTGTTCACACAATATTGGTTTGGTGATGAACTCCTATGGTGTTTTTTTGTTTGTTTATTTTTGTTTTGTTTTGTTTTTGTCTGCAAAACTCTTTATCTGTCCTTCAGTTCTAAATGATAGCTTGCTGGCTAAAGTAATCTTGGCTATAAGTCCTTGCTTTTCATCACTTTGTACATTTCTTGCCAATACCTTCTGGCCTGCAAAGTCTCTCTTTAGAAATCAGCTCACAGTCATATGGGAGCTCCCTTGTAGGTAACTAACTGCTTTTCTCTGGCCACTTTTAAGGCTTTTCCTTTGACTTTACCTTTTGCATTTTAATTTTGATGTGTTTTGGTGTAAGCTTCTTTGGGTTCATCTTGTTTGGGACTCTCTATGCTTCCTAGCCTTTGTTTGTCTATTTCCTTCATTAAGTTAGAAAAGTTTTGTATCATTGTTTTTCATATAGATTTCAATTTCTTGTTCTCTCTCTTTTCCTTTTGGCACCACCATGAAGCAAATATTAGTGTGCTTGAAGTAGTCACAGAGGCTTTCTTCATTATATTCACTTTTTACAATTTTTTTGTTGTTGCTCTGATTGTTTTCTGCTTCTTTATTTTCCAAACCTCTGGTTTGATCCTCTGTTTCTACTATTCTACTATTGATTCCTTATAATGTATTCTTCATTTCAGTCAGTGTCGCCCCATTTCTGACTGTATTGTTTTCTATCTTTGTTTTTTTATTTTCTCTCTCTTTGTTGAAATTTTTACTAAGTTCATTAGGCATATTTATAACCAGTGTTTTGAATTCTGCATCTAGTAGATTACTTGTCACTTTTTTATTTAGTTCTTTTTCTGAAGTTTTTGTTCTGTTTTTTCTTTTTTGGAATATGTCTCTTTTGTCCCTCATATTGGCTATTTCTCTTATTTGTTTCTATGTATTAAATAAAGCTACTACATATCCCAGGCTTGGTAGAGTGGTCTTATGTGTAAGTGTCCTACAGTATCCAATGACACAGCCTCCCCATTTACCCAAACTGGGCACTCCAGGTGTGCCCCACATGTGGCCTGGGTATACCCTTTTATAGTTGAAACTTCATTGCTGTTGGCACATCAATGGGAGGAATTTACACACAGGACAATTGCTTGTGAGTACTGACTGTGACCAGTAAGAAGAATCAGCTGTGCAGAGTCCACCTTACAGAGCAAGAATTACTTCAGCTGGAAGTGCCTGTTGTGTCTGTCCCTTAAGTGTGTTACATTTAGAGGCAATTGGGTGGTGTTTTGATGTGGTCTGAAGCTGTCCATTGTCAGTGCTCACTCTGGGCACCCTTGGGAGGAACAGGTCAAGGTGAGCCACCACTTGTCCCATGTCTGGGCTATAATTACAGTGCTATCCTCAGATGGCTGCTACTTGTAATGGGTGGGGAGGTGTCCAAGAAAGTCCAAGCTGTGAACCAATGTCAGTTGCTGCAAGTGCCTGGCCTGAGGTCACTTAGAATGAATCATGGGGTATGCTGAGTCCAGATGCTGCCTGTTTGAGATCTTAGGAAAGTCCAAAACATGAACAAAGTCAGACCATTTGTATAAAATATGCCACTGAAAATGGCTTGAGTTTGGCCCACAAGTTGAGTAGGATGGGGTCTCAGAGAATCATCAGGGTGGGAGAACATAGTTAGGCAGGTTGGTGAAAACTCAGATGGGGGGCCTGCCTGCTGGCTCTTTGGGAATGGGTTGTGGTCAGTATAGGAGCAATGACCTTTGCTAGCACTTATGTCTGGGAGGAAGCTGTACCATCAGCTTTCTTCCTGATACCAGATAACTCAGTTGCTCCTTATATGTCCTTGGCGTTCCAGCTCTGAAGCTCACAGCAAGTGATTCAAATAACCACATGCATGGTTCCTTTAAGAGGAATGCATGGTACTCCAGCTGCCCCTTTCTCACTCAGCCTCAGTCAGAGCTGGTCTTTACTGTCATAAATTATTGAAACTTCTCTTCCTGTCACTAGAAACCTGAGCTGGGAGGCCAGTGTGGGGCTTGGATCCTTTGCTCTTCAATGGGAACCATCTGCTGCAGATGGGTATGGAATCAGCCTGTTCAGTGTCTCTGCTCCCCTCCTCCACCAGTCTCCATGTGGCTTCTTCTTTATAGCCTTAGTTGTAGGACTTCTGTTTTGCTACATTTCAGAGGTCTGAATGATGATTGTCCTGTGGTGTGGTTGTAATTTTGATAGGATTATGAAAGGATTTGATTCCAATGTTTACCTATGCTCCCATCTTGATCACTGCTCTCATTGTGGATGTTATTCTAATAAGGATATTATTCTTTCAACATCTCACCACCCTATTTGCATTTACAAAGATCCTTGTTTTTCTTTAAGATTTATCATAAAGACTCTATTGTCAAAATATTCTTGATGTTTCAGGTTTCATACAAACTTTCTTTCAAATAGATGTCTATAAATGGGCCTAATCATTCATCACTTAAAATTAAATCTGACTCCTCCCTTCCTCTCTAGGGCAGCAACCGATTATTGTGTGTCTTTATATTCAATCATGAAGTAGTTCCTAATATAATGTACAACACTGAAGTTAGCATATAGTAGCTGAACAATGTAATTTTGAAAGAATAACTGATAGCCCTTTTCTTTGTGAGAGCATATGACTGCTCATTAGGAGACTATATTTCTCATTTTCTTTTGTTGTTGACTCTGGCTATAGGACTGCCTTTCGGCCAGTGGAGTTCAAGCAACATTTCTGTTGAAAATTTTATATTTACTTTCTTAAAAATAAATTCTGTTCTTGGACAACGTTATCCCCCAGCACAGAGGGTTAAAATCTCTTGGGGTATAATAGAACAACTACTTATTAGAAGCAATCTTGGTCCTGAATAACTGAGAAATAAAGCTTAGAATACACACTTCAGGAGTATTGTTTGAAAAAAGGAACAACAACAACAAAGCTTTCTTTAACATTTTTTTTATATTTTTTGTATTTTTTTCTGAAGTTGGAAATGGGGAGGTATTCAGACAGACTCCCGCATGTGCCCAACCGGGATCCACCCGGCATGCCCACCAGGGGGCGATGCTCTGCCCATCCGGGGCATTGCTCTGTTGCAACCAGAGCCATTCTAGCGCCTGAGGCAGAGGCCATAGAGCCATCCCCAGCACCCAGGCCATCTTTGCTCCAATGGAGCCTCGGCTGCGGGAGGGGAAGAGAGACACAGGGAGGAAGAAGAGGGGGAGGGGTGGAGAAGCAAATGGGCACTTCTCCTCTGTGCCCTGGCCAGGAATCGAACCCGGGACTCCACATGCCAGGCCGATGCTCTACCACTGAGCCAACCGGCCAGGGCCTAACATTTTGTTTTGTTGAGATCCCCATTCTCTCTCTCTCTCTCTCTCTCTCTCTCTCTCTTTTTGTATGGTACACTATATTAACTGAACTAATTTATTTAATAAAGTAAATAAATCAATTTAAAGTAGTTGAAAAAAGTATATTATATTTATTTAATATTTATATACACTGACTTCATATATCTTTGTTCACGGTCACTCAGAGAATTTTTATTGACTTATATTATGCTTTATAACATGTATACATAAGGCAGGTTGATTAAAATATCTATAAAGCCACCCTATTGAATATTAGAAAATTGAAAATATAGAATATTTTTTTATCTTATTTAAAATTGTGTTTACAAATCTCTGGAAAACCTGAAAATTATAATTATTCATGAGTTGCTAATATCATTTTCATTTCATGGATGATAAGTTCAAAAAGTTATTTGTTAAAACAGAAATTTTGTTAGAAAGTAAACAGTGATGGGAGAAGTTACTCAAAAATTGAATTTGGATTTTGGCAAGTAATACAGAGTTTTTAAAAGTTCTGTTTTGGCCTGACCTGTGAAGGCACAGTGGATCAAGCATCAACCTAGGATGCTGAGGTCACCGGTTCAAAACCTTGGGCTTGCCCAGTCAAGGCATATATGGAAGTTGATGCTTCCTGCTCTCCCCTCCCTTCTCTCTATCTGTCTCTTTGTCTCTCTGTCTCTCTTCTCTAAAATGAATAAATAAATAAATATTTTAAAAGTTTTAATCTTATATAGTTATCTCTGTAATATTTAGCTCTTAAATGCTTTGTAAATATTACAAATTTTACCTCCACAAAAACACTCTTGTAATAGTATAAGACTATAAAACTGAGAAATTGACTTAATATATTATTTAAGAGAAAAGAACTGTTTTGGACATAGGTTAGTACTATTTATCAGGTTTTATCTATTTTTTATTCAAACATGAAACAAGGCAAATATAATGCAGGGCTCTTTTTTGTTTCACATAATAAAATGAAATATTATTAGTTATATCTTAATGCATCCTTCAGTTATTTCTAGCTAAATAAAAAAAGGGAAAAGAAAGTAAAAATATGAGTTATAAATCTATTTAATTAATTTAATCACAATAAAAATTTTTATATTTTCTTCAGTATAAGTGTGTTTTAGTTAGAATTAAACTGGTATTTGTAATAACATTTACTCTATGTTACATGAGTATGTGGTTTATTATTGTGTTATGTTTTTACCCTCATTACCTTTATAAAGTATTTGGTTTGTGGTCAAATATATATGAAGTTGACATAACAATTGAGAATTATTGTCAAAATACATGGACCTTAGTTTTTGTTATTACCACATACTTTGACACCTTTTATATCTTAAACATGGGTGTGAAGGTTAAGGGAACTTTGATACATTTCAAATGTTTTCTTTGAAATTTAGATATTTGCTTCTTTTTATTTTCAATGGACATTTCAATTTAAAATTGTTTTATTACAAAAATGATGGTTCACTAAAGGGAATAGAACCAAGGATTTATATTGTTCTAATGATATTTATTTAATAACTATTTTAGTGAATTTACCCAATGAACAGCAAGAATAACATAATATAAAGAAAAAAAGTAACAAAGTAGCAGGAAGAATGTTGGCTGAATTATAATAGTCTGACTCCTTTTTCCACTACTGATTCAACATTTTATTTCTCTACTTTTATATAATGTAGCTATAAAAATGAATCAGAATTTGTTTCCCTGACAGATAATTGTGTCAATTTAAAGATAATAGAAATCAGAATAAGGTCATAGTTAGGAGATCACTGTCTGTGTTACTTATAGTGGGAGTCAAATTCACTCTTATATTTTCAGTTTTAAGAAAAACTTAATTATTGTGATAAGCAGAATAACATTGGCACACATACATATACACACAAACACAGAAAAGTGATTTACTTAATAAGTCAACACCACCAAATATCATAAAGATAATTCTGAAAAAAAAAGTAGTTCTGCATAAATTCCTGCTTAAAAATAACAGGTATTCTTATAATTTTTATTCCAAAACTAAATAACTAAACAAAATTGGCTCAGGAAAAAGTACTTTTTAATACAAATTGTGATCTCTTATATTCAAGGCGGTTAACCAGTACATTCTCTCAACCAAAAGTCCTTGAATCAAGTTATCAAGTTGGAAGATGTCTAGAATCCTGGGAAAGAGAATTACCTCTTCTCCTTGATTATAAAGCTGGCAAAAAACAACTCAAGCTTTCTAATTATTTTTCAATTGAATTTGAATCTGTCTGGATCCCAATTGTAACAGAAAGATGGGGTGAGACCACTAAAAGAGGAAGAAATACAGAAGTTGTGAAATGTTCTAAGAAATAAAGCCAGCCTTAGCCAGTTGACTTGTTAGAGTGTCAGCCTCGCTCATGGAAGTCCTGGGTTTGATTCTTGGTCAGAGCACACAGAAGAAATGACCATTTGCTTCTCTACCCCTCTCTCCCCACCCATCTTTCTCTCTATCACTCTCTTCCTCTCCTGCAGCCATGGCTCGATTGGTTCAAGCACATTAAGCACATCGACCCTCAGGCACTGAGGATGGCTCTATGGAGCCTCCACCTCTGGCACTAAAAATAGCTTGGTTGCAAACATGGCCCTATAGGCTGAGCATTGGCCCCAGATGGGAGATGCCAGGTGGACCCAGTGAGAACACATGTAGGAGTCTGTCTCTCTACCTCCTCTTCTGTCCTCTCACTTGGAAAAAAAAAAAAGAAAAGAAATAAAGCTAGTGATCCCAAATCTTGGATGATCTTAATAAAAAGATGGAATAAATGAGTGCTTATATAGTTTTGGTAAATTCTAGTTCAGAAGTAATTCTGTAATTGGAATATGTCAGTGAAGAGTCTTTTGAATGAATGTAATATCTAGAATATGTTGGTCTTTTCATTTGTTAGCTTACTAAGCTACGCTCCTCAATTATTCAATCAAACACTAATCTAGATGTTGCTATGAAGGTTTTTGTAGATGTGCGTAAAGTCCATAATCAGTGAAAGGCTTATTGATTTTAAGTAAAGAATCATCCTACATAATCTGAGTTAACCTATTTCAATCAGTTTAATGGCCTTTAAAGCACAATTGAGGTTTCTCCGGTGAAGGAGAAACGGCTGAGAGACAACACCTTCAGCCCATGGCTAAGAGGTCCAGCTTGCCCTGTGGATTTGCACTGCAGTCACACAAACCATTTTCTTTCTTTTTTTTAAATCACTTTTTTAATTTTAGATTACAGTTGACATACAATATTATGTTAGTTTCAGTCGTACACCCCAGTGAATAGACATTATATAACTAAGTGATTAACTTGATAAATCTCATACCCATTTGACATAAACCATAGTTACTAGAACATTATTGACTATACTCCTTGTGCAATGCTTTAGATCCCCATGACTATTCTGTAACTACCAGTTTGTACTTAATCCCTTCACCTGTTTCACCCACCTCCCAACCCCCTCCCATCTGAAACTGTCAAAATGTTCTCTGTATCTGAGAGTTTGTTTCTATTCTGCTTGTTCATTTTCTTCATTTTTTAGATTCAATTGCTTATAGATATGTATTTATTGGCACTTTATTCTTTATATATTCTTATTCTTCATTTAAAAAATTACTTACACTGGTTAAGTGATGATGAACTGGACAGGTATAGCCTCACCAGTCACTTTAGCTTTTTCTTACCTGAGAAGCTCTTTGTATGCCCTTCGATTCTAAATGAAAGCTTTACTGGCTGGAAAAAACTTGGTTGTAGATTATTGCTTTTTGTGTGTGTGTGACAGACAGAGAGAGACACACAGAGAGATAGATAGGGATAGACAGACAGGAAGAGAGAGAGAGATGAGAAGCATCAATTCTTCATTACAACACTTTAGTTGTTCATTGGTTGTTTTCTCATGTTTGCCTTGACCCAGGGGTTTACAGCAGACCGAGTGACCCCTTGCTCGAGCCAGTGACACTGAGCTCAAGCTGGTGAGTCTTGCTCAAACCAGATGAGCCCATGCTCAATCTGGTGACCTCAGAGTTTCAAACCTGGGTCTTCTTCATCCCAGTACGATGCTCTATCCACTGCTCCACAACCTAGTCAGGCTGTGGATTCTTGCTTTTCATCAGTTTGAATATTTCTTGCCACTCCCTTCTGGCCTGCAAAATTTCTGTTTGGAAATCAGCTGACAGTCTTATAGGAGACAAAGATTCTCTCTTTGTCTTTGACCTTTTGCATTTTAATTATGATGTGTCTTGCTGTGGGTCTCTTTGGGTGCATCTTGTTTGGAACTCTGCACTTCCTGGACTTTTAGGTCTACTTCATTTACCATGCTGGGGAAGTTTTGTTATCATTTTTTTCCGATATGTTTTTAATTTCTTGTTCTCTCTCTTCTCCTTTTGAAGCCTTCATGATTCAAATGTTGGTAAATTTGAAGTTGTCCCAAAGGCTTCTTACACTATCTTTTTATCTTCTGTTTCTGTTTATTTTTAGTGTTTTTTTTTATTCTTATGATTTAGTATGTTTTTTTATTTGTTTGTTTGTTTTTCATATTTTAAGTTGCTGATTTGATTCTTGACATTATCTACTATACTCTTGATTCTCTATAACTTATTCTTTTTTTTAATTTTTTTTTTTTTTGTATTTTTCTGAAGCTGGAAACGGGGAGAGACAGTCAGACAGACTCCCGCATGCGCCCCACCGGGATCTACCTGGCATGCCCACCAGGGGGCAATGCTCTGCCCCTCTGGGGCGTCGCTCTGTTGCGACCAGAGCCACTCTAGCGCCTGGGGCAGAGGCCAAGGAGCCATCCCCAGCGCCCGGGCCATCTTTGCTCCAATGGAACCTCGGCTGCGGGAGGGGAAGAGAGAGACAGAGAGGAAGGAGAGGGGAGGGGTGGAGAAGCAGATGGGCACTTCTCCTATGTGCCCTGGCTGGGAATTGGACCCAGGACTTCTGCACGCCAGGCCGATGCTCTACCACTGAGCCAACCGGCCAGGGCCTATATAACTTATTCTTTATTTTAAGTAGTGTATACTCCATTTATGACTGGATTTTTTATGGTTTCTATGCCCTTTTTATACTGCTGAAGTTCTCACTAAGTTCCTTGAAATTCTTGTACACTCCTAGAACATCTTTATAATCATTGTTTTAAACTCTGTGCCTGGTTGTTTGTTTGTCTCCATTTTATTTAGTACTTTTTCCAAAAATTTTTTCTGTTCTTTCATTTGGGACCTGTTTCTTTGTCTCTGCATTTTGACTGCTTCCCTTTGTTTGTTCCTATGTATTAGTTAAAGCTGCTACATCTTTCATACTTGGTAGAGTGGCCCAGTTTCATAGGTGTCCTATAAGGCCCAGTGGTGCAGCCTCTCCACTCACCTGATTTTGACGCACCATATGGACCTCTGTGTGGGCTGTGTGTATGGTACTGTTATAAGTGAGCCTTAATTGCTGTGGGTATCACTGGGAAGGACTGACCCTCGGGTTGAGTGGATACTAGATCCAGCTGCAACTATAGCAGAGGAGCTCCTGTGTAGGAGTTGACCTTATGAAGCAAAACTTGCTTCAGTGTGGTTTTGGTGCACAATGAATCGTCCTCTTGGCTCTGGGAAATGAGAGGTGAGCCATTCCCCGTGCCCTGCCTGGTGCCACCCAGCATGAGCTACAGAGCAATCTGCAGATGGCTGCTACTTGTATTGTGTGTGGAGGTGCCCAGGAGTGGTCAAGTTGAGAGCTAAGATTGGCTGTCACTAGTACCAGGACTGGGGTTACTTGGCAAGAAGCACGGGATATTATGAGGCCAGATTCTGTGTCTCTGAGAGATTTTAGGAATGTCTGAAGCATGAGGCAAGTTATATGGAAAAACCACTGGAAACGGTTTGGGTGGGCCTGTAAATTTGTTGAGTTGGGGTCCCATGAAACCACCAGAGCAGGTGAACAGTGCTAATGGAGAGTAAGGTGTGGCTCCTGCTTATTGGCTCTGGTGTGGGTCGCAATGGAAGAGGGGTCACTATAAGGAACAATAGCCTCTTCCAGTAATTTTTGGTGGTCAAACTGACCCTTTCAGTTTTTGTTCTGATGCCAGATGATTCAATTCTTCCCTATATGTCCCTGGTTCCTTTCAAGCTGCTCCCCCAGCGCTGGGGCCCAGAGGGAGTGAGTCTGATTAAGTCTATGTGCGGGCCCTTAAAGAGGAATGACCTGGAACTCCTCCGTCTCACTCAGTCACATCTCTGCTGGTGTTTACTGCCAGAAGTTGGAGCACTTCTTTTCCTGGCTCTGGATCCCTGGGCTGAGGGGCCTGCTGTGGAGCTGGGACTCCTCATTCCTCAGAGGGGCCCTTCCTATTTTTATCCAGCACACAGCGATTTGGGCCAGTCGGTTTGGTTTCTCTGCCCCTCTTGCTAGTCTCAATGGGGCTTTTGGCTTTTAAATCCGTAGTTGTAGGACTTCCATTCAGCTAGATTTCAGGGAGTTCTGAAATATGGTTGTTCTATAGTTTAGTTGTAATTTTGATGTAGTTGAGGAAGGATTTAAATTCCGTATTTACTTACACTGACATCTTGACCAGAAGACAACCATTTTTTTAAACAAACATTTATATCTATCTATATCTATATCTATATCTCTATATATCTCTATATATCTCTATATATATCTCCTCTACTCTCAAGTTGAGCACTGGCTGATACAGATGTTTGTTAAGGCATTGGTTCTAGAGAAATAGATTTTAAAATATGAGTTGTCTTCACTGATTCTGGGTTTTCTGGCATTGGTGTTCTAATTCAACTCAGTGTAAGACATTAATATTTTATTTCCAGTAGAAAAGAGGGGAATGGTAGTGATGAAATAGGGGTACACAAAATATAGACCTTGGATACTCCTAACTAAACACTTATAAAACACGAGTTTCTCAGTGACAATTAGAACATTTTAATCAAACTAAAGTTAGTTTAATTGAAATTTTTAAGGTGACATTAATTAACTGATATAGGTTTCAGGCATACAATTCTATAATACCTCATCTATATATTGCGTTGTGTGTTCACCACCCACATCAAGTCCTCATCCCCCCTTTACCTTCTTCTTCCTCTCCCACATCCCTCTTTCCCTCCTGTAATCACCATATTCTTGTCTGTATCTATGAGGGTTTTTTTTTTTTTGGCTTGGCTTAATTCCTAATGGGATGGGCTAGCTGATCTGAAGTGCACTGGAGAAGGTGGGGAAATAAAAGTATGAGCCCAGGGATTCATATTCCTGCTTGAAATTTGCATAAATAACATGCAAGTTTCTATATTTGCCCCCAAATAAACCCTAACCTCCTGAAGCTTTAAAGTAAAAAATTTCGAAAACCAATGCCGTACTCTTATCTTGCAAGGGGTTGAGCTATAACACAAATTGAATTATAAACTGTTCAGGAATTTTTCTCTTAGAGGGCATTGTTTTGGAAGTGATACAATGCTAACCGTTGGAATGGAGTCATATCGGAAGGCCCAGATGAAGCTGAGAATATCAAACCTCACATTTCTACTCAGTCTTTGTTGTCATTGGCCCTCTATCCCTGACTGAAGCTAACTTTCTTTTCTTAAAGAAACTTTAATGGTATTCCATGAAAAGTTTTCTGTCAAGACTCTGTTGATTCTCTAAAGGACCTACCCCACTGCTATCTTCACTTCTAAACATATAAATAGGAATAAGTCTCAGCAGACTTCAAATGACAAAGTACAAATTGTGTCCCATAGCACATGCACTATACACCAAAAGGACTGCATACCTTTTTTTCTAATTTGTATAAATAGAAATCTAGCAACATATGTAGAAAGTGATTTTAAGAATATTGGCTCCTTGGTAAGGAATACAAAGTTGGATCATGTCACATTAATTATGTAAACCTGCCTGACCAGGCAGTGGCACAGTGGATAGAGCATTAGACACAGAGGACCCAGGTTCGAGACCCCGAGGTTGCCAACTTGAGCATGGGCTCATCCGGTTTGAGCAAAGCTCACCTGCTTGAGCCCAGGGTCACTGGCTCAAGCAAGGGGTCACTAAGTCTGCTGTAGCCCCCTAGTCAAGGCACATTTGAGAAAGCAATGAACAACTAAGGTGCCGCAACAAGGAATTGATGCCTCTCATCTTTCTCCCTTCCTGTCTGTCTGTCCCTATTTGTCCCTCTATCTGACTTTCTGTTTTGTTCAAAAAAAGAAAAATCATTATAATTATGTGAATCCCACTAAACGTATATTATGCATTTGGTGTTTTAGCTTGAAAGATTAGAAAGGGCTCTGGCAGTTTGTTTGGCTGGTTGGCAGAACTATGGACCTAAATAGAGTTAAAATGACATAACTATCTTATAACATAAAAGAAGATTTCCAAAAATTTAGAGAGATTGGAATGTTAGAATGGATTTATTTTGTAAGTTCTGTTCATTTAGCTGTAAGTTTCATGGGGACACAACTTGTAACATGGCTGTGAGAAATAAATTTGGGAAGAGGACACAGTAGGATCCTTGAAATGTTCTGAAGTTGCTTGTCTCTATAGGTCAGAAATTAGAGTGGGCACTGCTACTATCAAACCTGGATCTCTAATGTAAGGAGATTGTGAGATCCCACCTTGGCAGGGCCAAGTGGCATCACTTAATCAGCAAAGACAAGGTGGATGTGTTTAGTATAATTGACAGCAAAGTCAAGGCAGTTGTCAGAATTGTCTGATTTGCAGAGACCTATGGAATTGACTCGATAATCCTAATGTCTACAGCATACCAATAGATAGGCAGCCTATTAAATTCTTACTTAACCTGTACAGGTGGGGGAGTTCTAGGTCTAGTGAACATAAATTTAAGTTGAATAACCAAAAGATGCACCCTTCAATCAGTTACCCAGACTTGAGCCTTTTTAAAAACTCAGATCACCCTGAATACAGAAGCCTCCTTAAAAAAGAACACTATTAATTTATAGTTGATAATGTATAGTCTCTTTCCTAGTCTTGCCTGTAACGATATAAAGCCATACCCTGGCCAGTTGGCTCAGCGGTAGAGCGTCGGCCTGGCTGGTTCGATTCCCAGCCAGGGCACATAGGAGAAGCGCCCATTTGCTTCTCCATCCCCCCCCCCCTTCCTTCCTCTCTGTCTCTCTCTTCCCCTCCCGCAGCCAAGGCTCCATTGGAGCAAAGATGGCCTGGGCGCTGGGGATGGCTCTTTGGCCTCTGCCCCAAGCGCTAGAGTGGCTCTGGTCGCGACAGAGCGATGCCCCGGAGGGGCAGAGCATCACCCCCTGGTGGACAGAGCGTTGCCCCTGGTGGGCGTGCCGGGTGGATCCTGGTCAGGCGCATGCGGGAGTCTGTCTGATTGTCTCTCCCCATTTCCGGCTTCAGAAAAATACAAAAAAAAAAAAAAAAAAAAGCCATGTGTCAGAATGATTATTCATTGTTTAGATGAAAATAGTTGAGGGGCTTGACACTGGCTATGAACTGACACTAATTCTTGAAGCCTCAAGATGTCACTATAGTTACCTTGTCAGAGTAGGGTAGGGTCTCAAGAGATCAAAAGGTCAATGAAGTTGTCGGTCAGGTATATTTTACAATGGTCCTATTGGTTTTCAAAAACAACTAGGGATTATGTCCATGTTTCTGGAATTTATAACTGGAATAAAAATACTTAGCTACTTATAGAAGCCTCACATTGGTCTCCTGACCTATGTAATTAGATACATTTGGATAGGAAAGCCTATGTGGAAACCACTAGAACTGCCACATTTCTGGAGGGATTGCAAAGATTAGTGCCACCATCAGGAACCTGAAAGATGCAAGGGTAGTGATTCCTATTTGGCTTGCACAGAAAACAGATGGATCTCAGAGAATGACAGAGGTTATAGTACCTTTATCCCATGGTGACTAAAATTGCAGTTGCCACTACAGACAGTTCAATTGCTTAAACAAATTAGGACAACCTGGATACCTGGTATGCAGCTATTGATCTGGCACCATATATATATACATACATATATTTGTGTTTATGTATGTAGATATTTGTGAGGAATCCACCAGAAGTTGTTTGCTTTCAGATGACAAACAGCAATACACTTTCACTGTTTTATCTCAAGAATATCAACTATTTAGGTCTCTGTCATAATTTACTCTACGGGGAACTTGTTAACATTTTTTTTCTACAAGTTATCATGGTAGTCCATCACATTGTTGCTATTATGTTAATTGGACCTAGTGAGTACTAAGTAGCAATTAGTCTAGATGTATTTGGAAGACATTTATGCGTCAGAAGGTGGGGAATAACCCTTCACCCCCAAATTCAAGGGTCTTTAATCTCATCAAAATTTCTAATGTTTGAAGCTTGTTAGGCATTCTTTAGGAGGTAAAAAAAATAAGTTGTTGGTGCTTCTGGTTCTTACTAAAATAAAAAAATAATAATAAAAGAGAGAGAGAGAGAGAAGCAACATCTTTTTGGATTTTGGTGGCAACATATCACTCATTTGGATTGTTACTCCAAACTGTTTAACAAGTGATCCCCAAAGCTCCTAGTTTTGCAGGAGCCCAGAAAGAGAAAAAACTTTGCAACAGGTCCAGCTGCCTTGTGAGCTGCCTGTCATTAATACACCTTGGTTACTGAAATGTCAATATTTGGGGGAGAGCATAACGATACAACTGGTTTTAAGTCTTTGGGTTTTTTTTTTTAAGATTTTATTTACTTATTTTTAGAGAGGATTGAGAGAGAAAGAGAAAGCGAGAAGAGGGGAGGAGCAAGAAGCATCAACTCCCATATGTGCCTTGGCCAGGCAAGCCCACAGCTTTGAACCAGCGACCTCAACATTCCAGGTCAATGCTTTATCTACTGCACCACCACAGGCCAGGCTAACTGGTTCTAAATCTTAATATTCAATCAGTTATGGAAATTTTCTTGGTATAAGTGTATTTTCACTTAATGTTTCTATATCTATTTATAGAAATTATGAAAAAATGCAAATTGATACTCTATGTCCTGCTATTAGTTTTACATACGGTTGCTTATAACGGACAAGTGAACTTATACTTTTTGTGACTATACCCAAGTAAATGGCAAGCCCTTTATGACTTACTACTTAAAAGAAAACAAAACAACATAAAAAAAACCCAGTTTATTGAAATACCCTTTCCTTTTTAAAATATTTTTTCAGTAGGTCTTGATAAGAGAATGTTCATGCTATGTGACTTTGAAAATGCCCTCATCCGGCAGTCAGCCTCCTTTGCACCACTACTGTTTGCTGGCATTCAACAGCATGATCAATGGCCCATTTAAAGTACCTGTGTGTTAAAAAAAAAAAAAAAAAGTACTTGCCCTGGCCGGTTGGCTCAGTGGTACAGCATCGACCTGGCGTGCTGGAGTCCCAAGGTTGATTCCCGGCCAGGGCACACAGGAGAAGCGCCCATCTGCTTCTCCACCCCTCCCCTCTCTTTCCTCTCTGTCTCTCTCTTCCCCTCCCGCAGCCAAGGCTCCCTTGGAGCAAAGTTGGCCCGGGTGCTGAGGATGGCTCTGTGGCCTCTGCCTCAGGCACTAGAATGGCTCTGGCTGCAATGCCGGGTGGATCCCAGTCAGGCACATGTAGGAGTCTGTCTGCCTGCCTCCCCGTTTCCCACTTCAGAAATATACAAAAAAAAAAAAAAGTACTTAAAATAAAAACTTAATAAATCAAAGTTTGGTCACCTGGAGGCTGGATTTAAATGCACAATTTCAGAGATCCCCACCCCAGAACAACTAAACCAGAACCTGTATTTTAACACAATGCTCAGTTGATTCCTTTGTATATTACAGTTTGAGAAGAGATGAAATAAACTTTGCCTTGAATTGTACTGTATCCTATCCTTACCTTCAGTTACTCTACTTTCTAACTAACCCCAACCAGGGCTAGAAAAAGAAAATACTAATTTTCTCTGAGAAATATCCTAGAATTACAATAACAAACAAATCAATCCTGAAAAAAATACAGGAATCAATTTTTTAATATAGAGTCCCAATATATATAACAGTTACTATCTTAGATAAATATCTAATTATAATTATTTCATAAATTCTGTTTAGCTTAAAACATAAAATCATGTATATTATATTATTGTACATTACAGTTTGTGTAGAATTTTTGAAAAGGCACTCTGATATATCTCATAGTTTCTAGTAATTTTGTACATTAGTTTTGCAAAAAGTTACATTGACATGCTAGATTAATGTGACAGAGAACTGATGGGAAAACTGCACAAATTATACTATTAGACATCTCTATAGCAGATTCAATAAGCAGTATAGAGATGAAGTTTATTTTAATAGGGAGGTTTATAAAATTTAGTAACTACTACATGGTCTTTTTAGTAAATTCAGTATTAAATCTTTTTTAAAATATTTCTTTAAGATTTTGGGACAGGCTTCAACATTTCAACTGTTCAATTTAAATAGTGCATTATTTATATTGAAATTAGAGTAAGGTTTCTTAGTGAGTAAAAGAGAAGTTACTTTTTTTATTTTAAGTTATTCTTATTATTGTCTCTCTCTTTACCTTGAAATTATATGTTAAATATAAATCATGAAGAAAAAATTGTGAAGATTGTCAAAATGATTTTTATATATTTATATTTACTGGAAAAAGGGTTGATGGCTCAATCTCAAAAATGTGTTTTATTACCATTGTTACAATCTTACTATTATTTTAAGCTTACCTACCAAATCTAATTTTCAAAATTGCTTCATAAGGAAATGAAGAAGCTGGTGCTAATAAGGGTGACAGGAGGAAAAGAAATGCTGTATACAGTGAAAGAAGAGGTGTTATGTTGTACTTATGGTCTTTTGCATGCTACCTCATATCTGCCTTTGTGATATTTTGACTAAATTCAATTATGTAGTATAAAGAAGCTAGAGAAAATAATAAGCATTCTTAGATAAAAATAAAGAAACTTTACCTGAGTATCTCTATATGCATACACACTTCGGGATCATAGTGTCACTTGTTTTAAACCATGCTGACTGATCCAAGTTTATATTATGAATATTGACCTCAAATGGGACCTCAATTCTTCCCCCAAATTATATTTTATTTTCCATTTTCTTTCAGTTTCTCTGATTTCCCAGAAAGTAATTTCATACTCTGCTTTTGCTTTTACCCATCACCATTAGTCTCAGCTGCTGACCTGCACTCCTACTTCAAGACAGTAACTTGTGCTGACTTCTTCTACCGTCTCTATCTCTACCCATATACACCGCCATTCCTGCTGTTACTAAGGAACTGCGCAGTCTCCAACTGAATTCAATCCCTACACATGCATAAGGGCTCCCACCCAGTTTAGCTCATGCAAGAAATTTCCTCCTCTTTGCAAGAATTCCCCTTTTCTTTGATATATTTAAAGTAATGAAGAAAGATATCACAGCATGTGAGCATACTGATGGGAATGAGCCACCAGTAGCAAGAGAAAAAGAATTATAACGCTGAAAGTGAAGGTATGATGAAGGACAACAAAATACTTGAAAATAATAAAGTAGATGAGTGTGTATGAGGTCAAGTACACAAGTTGAGTAGCTAGTTTTTATTCTTAATATCTATATTACCTATGGAATTAATAGGTAAATTATATCTTATTTGATACACATCAGGGTTTAGCTTATAATTTTTGGCACACACATTCTTTTATATAAATTAGCATGATTTCTGAAGGACTACAAAGTAAAACAAAACAAGATACGAAGGTTGAACAAAAATTGCACATAAATGATCTGCCACACAACTCATTGTTTTTAGTCAAGTTTATTTCGCCTTCCACAGTCGTGTGTGCACACGTGTGTAAGTTGGTAAAAGAGAAAAGTTATTTCAGAATTAATGTGGTGTGGTCAAGGAAACCTGAAATGTTGAAAAATGAGCAGCACTGAATAATACGTACATCTGGCCAGTGCAATAAAGCCCAACTAAATTGGAGGAGAAGGAAGTGAAGGAAAAACCACAAGTTACAGTAACTACGACTGTCACAATTGTAAATATTTTCCATTACTAAGAATCTCCTCATCATCCTTATGAAATAATTAATTTCCACATGGAAATTAGCATATGGGAAGGAGTAGGTGTGGCTAACAAAGCCTCAACCCAGTTAAATGGTCTAAGGAGACATACTTATATGAAAGGTACTATGAACAGTCTACTACTACCATTATCTCAACTTGGAATTAAGAAAATGTTTGATTGAAGTCAAATAAACCCAATGTTTATGTCCAATATATAAAATCATAAAACATTTTCTTTAAAATTAAAGACATTGAAATTATACAAAATACCTACATAAACTGATAAGTTTAAATTAAAAATACATCAAATAATTAAATTTGTGTTTTTAAAAATCAAGACAATCTTGTAGTCTTAAATATTCAAAAAGAACTTCTAATGCCAACCTCAGAAAACTCTGAGGAATTTTAAAATGCATGTAACTTTTTCACCAAACTACAGATTAGCTTTCTTGTAGCTGTTTGTATGTCATCTGTGAACAATGTGAGAAACTACAGCTGCTACCAAATTAAATACTATTCTTTGTGATTTGCATCTTTATTTCACAAGAGAAATGATAAAAGAATTGAAAGAAAAAAAGAAAAAAAAAGTAGAGCAGATGTCATTGGGAATGACCAGCATCTATAATCCAAGTAATAATTCATATTTGTGTTCTGTATGCTAAAGTGGGGATCCACATTATGGCCTCTAAAAAATTATTAAATAAAGCAATGTGATACAACCAGTGATTAATTTTTTTGCTTCTATTACTTTACCTACAAACCCTCTACCCTATATATTAGTAAGAGTTCTAAATAAAAGAAATCCACTCATCCCACTCATCTCTCTATAGCATTTTCCTTGCTCAAAACTATTTGGGAATTCTATACTAAAATATACTCTGTAGGTTAATCCTTTTTTTTATTTTATTTTTTAATTTTTAATTTTTTTACAGGGACAGAGAGGGAGTCAGATAGAGGGATAGATAGGGACAGACAGACAGGAACGGAGAGAGATGAGAAGCATCAATCATCAGTTTTTCATTGTGACACCGTAGTTGTTCATTGATTGCTTTCTCATATGTTCCATGACCGTGGGCCTTCAGCAGACTGAGTAACCCCCCGCTTGAGACAGTGACCTTGGGTCCATGCCAGTGAGCTTTTTGCTCAAGCCAGATGAGCCAGCGCTCAAGCTAGCAACCTTGCAGTCTCGAACCTGGGTCCTTCCTCATCCCAGTCCGACGCTCTATCCACTGAGCCACCACCTGGTCAGGCTGTAGGTTAATTCATGAACATGATCCAAATGCATATTGAAGTGAGTGCCAATAATTTGTCTTATTTCCTACCACTTCAATATCTTTCTCACTCAAGTCATTCTCTGTGTTTAAATGCTTTTCCTTTGCTGTTGCTTTTACAGCCACAAATCATGCAAAAGCCAACTCAAAGGCCATATCTGTTTATATTATATATCTCTAATTCCTTATACCCTGTCAAAAGTCACATTATCTCTCTGATTAACAAAATTTTTATTTAATATTTACTATGTTTAGATAATTTATGTCTCTAATTCTGTTAATCTGTTAAAACAACTCCAAATCTTTTTTAAAAATACGTGTGCTCCTGTATCGTACAGTTGTTCATAAAAATATTCTCAGACATATTTAATATGTAAAATGCATGTTTTTTTTTTCTGAAGCTGGAAACGGGGAGAGACAGTCAGACAGACTTCTGCATGCGCCCGACGGGATCCACCCGGCATGCCCACCAAGGGCGACGCTCTGCCCACCAGGGGGCGATGCTCTGCCCCTCCGGGACGTCGCTCTGTTGCGACCAGAGCCACTCTAGCGCCTGGGGCAGAGGCCAAGGAGCCATCCCCAGTTCCCCGGGCCATCTTTGCTCCAATGGAGCCTCCGCTGTGGGAGGGGAAACAGAGAGGAAGGAGGGGGGGTGGAGAAGCAAATGGGCGCTTCTCCTATGTGCCCTGGCCAGGAATCACACCCGGGTCCCCTGACGCTCTACCGCTGAGCCAACTAACCAGGGCCTGTTTTCTTAAGAAATAAATGTTACCTGTGTAAAAGTATTTAACAGGAGGAGCTAGTAAATTGAAAATAAAAAAAAACATTATTAAATTTATTTTCACTGCCTGACCAGGCAGTGGCAGAGTGGATAGAGCATCAGACTGGATGCAAAGACCTAGGTTCGGAACCCTGAGGTCGTCAGTTTGAGCACACGCTCATTTGGTTTCCGTGCAGGCTCACCAGTTTAAGTGTGGGATTGCTGGCTTGAAAATGGGGTTATAGACATGACCCCATGGTCGCTGGCTTGAGCCCAAGGTCACTGGCTTGAGCAAGGAGTCACTCACTCTGCTGTAATTCCCCAGTCAAGGCACATTTAGGAAAGCAGTCAATGAACAACTAAGGTGCCACAGCAAAGAATTGATGCTTCTTATCTCTCACCCTTCCTGTCTGTCTGTCCTTCTCTCTGTCTCTGTCCTTGTCACACACAAAAAAAATTACTTTGACTATATTTATAAAGTAGAATGTTTACAACCAAGCCTTGCCTTTCTGAGTAGTTTTAGATAATAGACATTTAATCTAAAGAATTTTTAATTGTTTTATTTCTTGATTTAGACTATTAAATTTATAATACAAGATTTCTATAGTAAAATAAATAAAAAAGAAAAACTTCTTGATATTCTTTTCACAGTTTTCAAGTTGCTGCTTTTAATGATCATACAAAATGATGAATATTTAAGTATAACATTTCTAAAAACACTAATGATTTTGATTTTTAGAATGTGTCAACATACAATAAAAATGTATTATTCTAATTGAGTAAAAATGTTTAATTCTAAATATTTAATTATTCTTTCATTTCCAAAATAACAAATTTAGAATACTTTATTTGAAAATAAAAGTAAGACTGTCATATTTTCTTCTTAAAGCTTTAATAGAGAAAGTTTTTCTCTATATAAGGTCATATCCATTAAAATATATATATATAGTACAATGGAATTTATATAAAATAACTCTAGAGACAAATCTAGCTGTTTTTAGTAACATTCACATTCATTTAAAAAGACATGTTTCCAAAAAGTATTAGCAGGGTTCTTATGGGACATTTTACATTAGCTTGGGGCACAGTTTTCAAACAAATTTTCAAAATGTTTAAACAATGGTATCTTTGTTGAGATAGATGCATAGATGATTTAAAAGCAAATGAAATATTGCATATGTTTTGTCATAAAATCCCTTTCCGCAATGTTTTTCGTGGCATCTGCCAGCTTGTGTATTGTTTCTCTGACTCGGTATTGTGTCTGTTACTGTGATACATAAGAAATTTTGATTGAAAAATGAGGTTTAGAAACCTGTTTCTGAAATAAAAGAGAAATTAAGAGTGGTTTATTTTTAGTTATTTTTAATGATAATTGTACTTTTGGAATTGGTGTTCTATAATTGATAAGAGAATTTAGTAAAAACACTTTAGTCAAGACTTTAGGTTTATTATATTGTTGCATTTCTGGTTTTGAGACAGATATCTGGAAGCAGTAAGACTAAGGGCTCCAATGACTAAAGATATTAATGATTTAAAAAAATCATGTGAGACTTTTCCTTATGTGTTAAAAATAATTAAAAGCACTTATGATTTTATTAAATATACCATAATCTTAATAATAAGGCAAATAAACATAACATATTCATAAATTTTTTATTTTACTTCAGAAAAACAGTCCGTGGATTTAGTTAAGAATATACATAATTTGAAATGTTCTAAAATAAAACAAGTTTTCTTTAATGAAGATTCCCAAGTAACCTAAACGGCCAGATGCTTGGTGAACACTACACTCAAAAGATTAATTTATCATTCATTGCACCCACCTGGCCTCTCTTCAAAAAATGTAGTCTATGAATTGATTCCCAGTATTTGAAACTGTGCACTTTGTGCATCATTGTCATAGCTCTTTTAGGTACTTGATTAATTTTGATAGTATATTGTACTTTTTTCTTAACAGCCTTTTAAAAATGTTGTTTTCCTAATGAAACCTTTTTAAAACATGAGTTTGCATAAAAGAAAACTTTACATGAAATAAGCTTTCACATAATGTTTTTAAATGAAATAAATTTTATATAAAACAAGTATGTATAAAGATAATCACTGAAAATGACAAACCATAAAAATATTACATTGTTTTAGATATAATATACTTAGTGTTGGTTCATTGTTTCTTAGGTGAATTGAGATACCATTACAAATCTTTTACTCTGAAAAAATATTTAAGATGAAACTTAATTGGTCCATTTTTTTCTATTAAATATAGAATTACATTTTCTATATTTTTATTCAAGAGTTGAAGATTATCCATTCTTTAAAATAGTTAAGAAAATTCAGCCATTTAACAAAATATTGTCATAAATGAAAGGCGTGCAAGATCTTATACCAAGTATCACATAGGACACAAAGATGAAAACTACATGGTTGTTACTTAAGGTCCAGTAAAGGTTATTAGTCACTAAAGCACTGAAATATCTGATAAAGTCAGTAATGGCTACAAAGTAAGGCAGAAAATATTTAGGGTAAATGAATAAGAAAATGCATCCGGAAACAAGAATGACATCGAAGAGAGTATCAGATTTTCATAGGTAGAGAAATATATGATGAATCTTTCAACCAAACTCTTTTAAAAAATTAGACACTTAGCAGTGTATATTTACAGCTAAAATGTTAATATTAATAGTTTAAAATATCATTTCTTGTTTTAAAATGATATCATAATTAGACCCTTAAATTATAAAAATTATAGAAAATTTGATTTGACAATTAGAAAAAAGTAACAAGAACTAAAGAATGCAGTAAAATTATTGAAAAATGTACTTATCTTTTTTAGCTTATTTTGAGACCTAGGGTGAAGGGAATAGTTAGTCTGTAATAAAATATAAAATATTTGTCTCATTCAATAATCTATGTAGAGTTGAAAGCAACAATCATGCCAGGAGTGTCAGTAGAAGCTGGACATGAAAGGCTAGGCATGAAGTTCAATGATTCAGGTATTAAAATTTAACAATTTCTCATTAAATAAAAAAGCACAATCATTTACTGATCCATATAATTCATTAATTCAACTTTTATTAAAGTGAGAACTATGCATCAGGAACTTGGTGTTAAGCATAAGAGATAATAAAGTCAAGAGGAGAAACTTCTATTGATTTCATAAACACTGAGAGCTCACTAGGAGAGACGGCACTTTACAATATTACAATAAGGATGATGAGCTTTACGATAGTGAAGGTAAGTACAAGAGACTGAAACAGAGCTCACCTTGCTGAAAAAGCTTTCCATGGTAATGAAACATAAGCCAACACTTTCTGGATAAGTTGCATTTTGCAGGCAATGAATAGGTGATGTGTGTTGGGAACGGGTCACCCATGGAGAGGAAAAAAACACACCCACATGTGCAAACCCATAGATTACAGAGAATGGACACAGAATGTTCAGAAGGGATTTGTGAGGGCACTCAGAGACAATATTTTGTCTTTTTTTTGTAAATAAAACAAAAGAATTTCCAAAGGGTTTTAATATTAAAACCAAATAATCTTCTCTGTATTTTTAAAAACTTGAAGAGTCTTAAAGAAATTTAAGGGCATGGGAAGAGCTTGAATTCTTGGACAATAATCTTCAGTCGAGTTTACTACTCCCAGGCTCCATTAAAGGTTATGACAATGCAGAAAAAGTTAAGAATCTCCCCTTACTTGTTGAAGATAAATAAAGACAACTTTGTACACACACTCTGATGTCTGAATCAGGTAGGAAGAGCCAAAGTAGGGAAGAATGGGAAGGACCAGGTTTATCCTATCTTTCCTTACTTTAAAGAGTCCCAGAAGAACTAAAAAACAAGCCTTCTGTTTTTAGTAATCATACAAATGACTTCAAGTCAATTCAACCTTAATCTGCTGAAACTTTCTGTGGAAGCTGAGCTTCCCCTTATCCTTAAGATTAAAGAACTGGTGTCACACCTAAGTCTCATACCCAGAGGATATATAGGGACTAGAACAGAACCAACCTGAGTCTTTGTGGTTCCTGGGCTGTTAAGGCATTAAAAAGGTAATAATCCATAACCTAATGGTCCTGTCTCTTTGAAACCTACAAAATAGGGCCTAAAGAAGAAACAAGAAATTCAATAATAGAAGGGACTCAAAATACAATTCCTTTGCCCCTTCTCCTATGCTCCTAGTTTGGTGCACGATGCTGTGATAATCATGTTTCGAGCTCTCACTGGAGAATTCCTCAGGTCTGTTGATGCAGTCTTTGCCAGGGTACGGGTATGTGACTCGATTTTATCATTTAAAATCAGAGAGGCATCTGAGAAATCTACACTCCTGGAGTCTCTGGCAGTTACACTTCAAAGCACCTTCCCAGTTTGTTTGGGGCATCTTGGAATTCCAAGGTTAGCAATTAGAGCATTTGAGTTGAAAAACTTTCACTCATATATGTTTCTCAAAAAAAAAAAAAAAAAAAGAACACAGGAATGTATTAAGAAAATAATCACTGTATGTATTATAGGCAATAGTTTGAGAGAAAGAAAAGATTAATCTAAGAAAATAATTGAGAAAAGAGTTTTAAATAGCCTATGAAGAGCATGATGTTGATTACCTGGGCTAATATAATATCAAGGAATAGGATAAAATTCTTTGTGAGTTCAAGTTTAATGTTGATGAACCATAAAAAGCTAATCCTCAGTACTTTGACCATTTCTCTACAAATAATGTCCTTTGGTCATAACCACAATCCCACCATGACCAATAATTGCTATCTTTTTTTATTCTCCATTTCAAAAATCTCACTGTGCTAACACCAAAAGCCATTTTCCTAGCTCCATTCAAACTTTATATTTTTCCTGACTTCAGTGATACTCTAATCCCTTCACTACTTGAAGAACTTAAGGAAAAAAAAATTCAGATTGATGAGGACACCAGTCTCAATGATCAGATTTCAGACTGTATCTTTCCAGTCTACTCACTCACCTGTGCATATACATGATAACTTTATACTTTTTCCTCTCTTTTCAGACTTTCAACATCTCCCATTTATTCTCAGTATTAGCTTATATTATTGTATCCTATTAGATGGAGACAACAAAAGAAAAAAAAATTTCCATGGCTGCCTTTCACCAAATCTACCCAGCTGTCCGTGTGTGTGATCATTGCTCTTCTTTCTTATTACTATGGAAGAAGTTTCTAGTACCTATCTAAGATGAGCCTTCTATTTGTGTATGAGATTCCTGCTTCCCCTACTCACCTAGAGTTATTACTTCAACAACCTGTCCATTCCTCTTCTATATTAACTTTTTTCTTTTTTTATTGTATAAGACTCATGAAAATACATTTATGTTCTTACATTCTTATATTAGGAAAATCACCTCTTGATATTACAGCCCTCTCTAGTTTCAATGCTGTTTAACTTTACTATGAAATTTCTATAAAATGTTGACTATAGTAATTGTTTCTAATTTCTTTCTTTTATTCTCTATTAGAACATGCTTTGTTTGTTTGTCTGCTTGTTTTTAGAGAGATGCAGGGAGAGAGAACAGGAATATGGAGCTGCTTCTGTATCTGACTGGGGAATTGAACTAGCAACCTCCATGCTCCGGGTAAATGCTCCAAGCAACCAGGATATACAGCCTGAGCTTAATGTTTATTTTTTTATTAAGTGATTTATTTTTAGAGAGACAGAAAAAAGAAAGAGAGAGAGAGAGGAGGTGGAAAGGAAACATTCACTTGTTGTTCTACTCAATTGTGCATTAATTGGTGGCTTCTCGTGTGTGCCCTGACTGGAGATCAAATCGGCAACCTTGTCGTTTTCAGATGATGCTCTTAACTGACTGAGCTAACTGGCCGAGGTCCAATAAAGCTTTTATACACACTATTTTATCAAAAATACTTGTGAAATCATTCATAATCATCTCTTTTCTAAATATAGTAATTATTTCTCAGTTTTGAAACACATTTTTCATGTTATTTTAAATGATATTCTCCGGGTCTCATTTTCAATTCTCTGATCTATTCCTGCACCCACCTCGCTTCTGCTATTTCATCATGCTTGCATATTCTTCATTGTATAGAAGTACTCACTTCATTGGAGGAGGAACAAAAAAAGTCTCTATACCATCACACAAAAAATTTCTTGCTTCATTATTATTGTATACTTACATTCTGGGGGGACATATATATTTTGTATATTAATGTCTAACTTATTGGGGTCCAAAGATAGCTTGTTCATGGACTACCATAGCGGTTATGGATTTACACTGGTGTCAGTACACTAAAAGTTATTGCCATCAGCAGGCCCTTTGTATCAGCAGCAGCAATAGTAGCAAAACCATTAGAGAACTTCAATAGAATTATCTAGGTTGCAGGATCATCAACTTTGGGATAAAGTTATAGAGAACTTAACAGAAAAATAAGCAAATAGGAAAGTATGTGGCCTCTATAGCAGGCGTTGTTAACAAATGTCTTCTGGTATTTCAGATAGCCGAGAGGGACACATTTGATATAAAGACAGAGATTCTTCCCAATATAACATAGTTTTTCTATTATTATATAAAATTTTTAGTAGGTGTCCAGAAATGTATCTTCTTGAATCCTGTGGATTTGATTTTAAAGGTCTAAACTTTAGGACAGCAATCAAAATAAATTTCTGATAATCACTACAATCTCTTGATTAACACACTTGGTTTTACAATGAAGATCGCTGCATGTGAGATTCTGCAATGTTGATTTCTTTTTCTAATGTCTTCCAAATACTAATAAAAATAGGGTATGCATGGAGAATGTTTGCAGATTAAGTAGGACTGGCAGTGGATGCCTACCATCTGGTGCTACAAAGCATGGATGGATTAGTTATAACAGCAGAGAGAATGAAATGTTTTGCACAATCAGATGGTAAAATGGCAATAATGATCTGTGCACATAATCGAAGTACAGTGTGGGATAGACAGAATTCTGGCAGCCAGAATCCAAAGAAAGAGCTAGAGTAATTCCACTAATTCTACCATTGGAAAGCTTCCAAATTAATATTGTTGGTACATTACAATGTCTAACTGGGAACAGAATGCACTATATTACATTGGAAAGTTAGAATTTAGATTGTGGTTGTTCTTTTTTTTTTCCAACTAATTGGGATTTGATGCCAGGTCAAATATTACACAAGAATTGTAAAAATAAACTAATAAGTTTCTGTGCACATTTTTATGTTTGCAAACCTAAGAAAGTAAAAGAAAACATAAACTGAATAGCAATGCATGGATTTAAGGTATTTAATAATTTTGAGAAAAAATAGCTTTTCACAGCATACTCAAAAGAAACAAAATTAGTTAATGAAAGAGGAAAAACAAGACTTTTTATTTTTAAGAGAAGTATACATAGAAAAATATTTATACTAATCTATAAAAAGTAAAGAGTTTTCTAAGAAAACAAAGATAAAATTTATCTGAACACATACTAACACATACACACACTTAGAGAAAAAGTCATTTTAAAGATGAAGGTACATATAGAAATTAAATTTCTTTTATATACATCTGTTAATAAATTATCCACAGATTTACTTTATAAGTCAAAGTCATAAAATTAATAAGAACTAAAAATATATAAAAAATATTAAACCAAAAAATTGCAAGGTCACTAAAGATGTGCATCAGACGTGAAAATAATAGACAGGAAAAAAACCTATGAGAATATTTAAGTAGATTAGTTATAACCTTAGGAAATGGAAACAATGAATAATTGGTTTGAATAATTGGTTATGGAATCTGGTCAATAAAAGGGACTCATGATCACAGGGACAGGAATATAATATCTATTCTTTCTGATAGTAGATTCAAATAATCAAATCACTTCAAATAACTTGATTTGTAATGAACAAAGAAAAATATAAAATGGCTAGATGTTTTACTATTAAAATAATAAATGATTTAGCTAAAACATCAATATTTTTAGCATCATATTAAGAGAATTATCCTAAGGGAAATATACAATTTAAAATAAATGCAAGTGGTTGAGAAATATTTGAACTTTGTCTATAAGCTCTGTATGTTCTCCAGACAAGCGGAAAAATATTCAGAATTTAAAATGCATTTTTTTAACTTTTAAGAAGCTAAGATGTTTAAGGTGTCAAGAGACTGGTTTAGACAGTTGGTCCTGAATTACTGGAATAAAGGTCCTTGATGCACTACACATATAAAATGCATAAAATAAAATGGAGTATAGATGCCTAAGTCATAGTGGAGTAAATATTTAAAGTCATTAAGGTAAATTTTGGAAGTGAATATAAGAGCATGTTTTCAGAGCTAAGGGTGGAAACTCTATCTACCCGCAATACAACACAGAATTTCTTATTCTAAACCCAGGAGCTGATATAACCTATTTGAAATGAGAAGTAATCTCCTTTACTTAGTTACTGATTGTAAATGATAATCACATCTTCAAAATACTTTCACAGCAACATTTACACTAGTGTTTGCCTAAATAACTGGGCACCAGAATAGCCAGGCCAAGTGTGACATCCCATGGTAAGGGGTTCTTTTATCTTTCATTTTACGACCCTATAAAGACATTGATACATTTTATTGAGAAAAGCCAGCAAATTGCAACAGTGTTGTTTAAAAAAACCCACTTAAGTGTAGAATATCTAAATGCTAGGGGGAAATGAGTGTCTATATTTGAGAACTTCACTGAACGATCTGCTATGTGCTGAACCGTTAAAGCCACATACAAATACTCGGTCTCAAGAAAATAATTCCTTAAGGGATCAACAGATATTGACCTCTATTTATCTGAGAAATTATTTAAGCAAGATATTTCCAGCCAACTAGTCATACGTAGAGGTACATAAAACAGGCCAACCATCATAAATTAGGTAGAGTGATCTAATGGATTAGATAAGTTCAGAGACTTATTTATAGAATGATCATGAATAGAGGAGTGAGCAGAGGGACTTTCTATTCTAGGGTCAATATCTTCAGGTCTTGGTCAGATAAGCTCATACACAAATGCTATGATGTCAGCATAATGCCTTGTATAAATGTCAGATTCTAATTAATTCTGATCTGGCATGATAACCTTCTAGAACAAAAGAATTAGTTATTATACTTACCTGGCAAGGGAGATACCATGATCATGAAGGTGGTTTTCCCAGGGCGAGGCTTATCCATTGCACTCCGGATGTGCTGACCCCTGCAATTTCCCCAAATGTGGGAAACTAGACTGCATAATTTGTGGTAGTGGGAGACTGCGTTCGCACTCTCCCCTGTTAAAGAAGAAAAAAAAGGAAAAAAAAAAAGAATCAGTTATAAAAATGGTGCATTGAACTTCCTATCTTGATTCTGAAATGACTAATGCCTTATTAATCAAATATATCATGTTATTATGGATATTAGAGGCTATTTGAATTTGTTATGCAGAAGATTTGCCAAGATGATATTACATCCCCTGATGCTTTGAAATGTCTATTCTTTTGTCTTTATAAGGAGGACAACTTGACTCAACTCTCATTCTAGAAAACTGTTTAACACTTTAAAGGCATTAAATGGTTCTCTGTTAAGCCAACTTGATTTTTTTCCTGTGTGTTTAAACATTTGTCTTGATTCTCCATGAAGCAATTTTAGTTCCCTTAGTTTGATGTGCACAGGTACAGGCATACTTCAGAGATATTGCAGCTTCAGATCCAGAGCAACACGGTAAAGAAACCATCACAATAAAGTGAGTCACACAAATATTTGCTTTCCCAATACACATAGGATTTATGTTTAAACTATATTATAGTTTATTAAATAGGCAGTAGCATTTAAGTCTAATAAGACAATGTATATACATTAATTAAAAAATACTGTATTGCTAAAAAAAATCTAGCCATCTTCTGAGCATGTTTAAAAAATAATGCTAATGGACTTGCTCAAAGCAAGGTTACCACAAACCTTCAATTTATAAAACACACAGTATCTGAAAAATGTGATAAAGCAAGTATGGTAAAACAGGGTATGTGTGCACTATGAAAGTTAGTTCTTAATTGTTACTGACATTGTATGATTACTGTTACATTATAAAAACTACCAAGGTAGCCTGTCCAGGCTGTGGCGCAGTGGAAAGAGCATCGGCCTGGGATGTTGAGGACCCAGGTTTGAGACCCTGAGGTAGCCAGCTTGAGCACAGGCTCATCTGGTTTAAGCAAGGCTCACCAGCTTGAGCCCAAGGTCACTTTCTCAAGCAAGGGGTCACTTGGTCTGCTGTAGCCCTCCGGTCAAGGCACATATAAGAAATCAATCAATGAACAACTAAGGAGCTGCAACGAAGAATTGATGTTTCTCATCTTTCTCCCTTCCTGTCTGTCTGTCCCTATTTGTCCCTCTCTCTGACTCTCTCTGTCTCTGCCAAAAAAATAAACAAACAAACAAACAAACAAAAAACTACCAAGGTAGAAGGATAGGCAGTTTATAGTTTTGAATAAAATCTGTGATTTTAAATACTTTTTCACAAATCTGTGAGATTGCCCTGGAATATTCTTTCACCCAGTTTTTAACATTTAGGAGACTGCAAAACTCACTCTAATCCCGTCACATAAAGGGCTGTTAGTGCTATTATCTAGTGTTTGCTGCTTTGGGTTTTCTACTCTGATTTATTTTTGTCATTTTCCACTGTCAGAAGCATTCACCAAAGATACTGAAAATAAGTTATATTCAGTTTCACTGTCTGTTCCATTTAATGGGATCAAACAAAGTATCTCCACGAACACTCTATTACCATGGCTCACCAATGCCGTTAGATATAGTGACTTTAATCACAGGATCATTGAATAGCTCATTCAGCACTATATAGCTTACTTTCAGGAAAATAACAGAGTCTTCCTAATGTTTGAAAAAGTGTATATAAGTTCTCAACATTAATTGTTGGTGCCAAATTTGAAACAATGGCTAAATAAGTTTTTTATTAACTCCTTTAAAACTGTAAGTAAAGCTTTATTCCAAGAGATAAATTTTCCCTTTTGTTTTCAATTCTTTTGCTGCCTTTTGATGTCATTGATGGAAAATATTTAAAAATGTTAATATTTTTCAGAACATGTACTTTATACATTTATTTGTTTACTTATACATTGTCTATCTCTTTATTACATAGACGATAAGTTCTAAGAGTATAAAACTTTATTTTATTAATTTTTTTGTACTTGGTAACCAATAATGTGATTTCTTTTTTTTGGTTTTTTTTTTTTTTTTGTATTTTTCTGAAGCTGGAAACGGGGAGAGACAGTCAGACAGACTCCCGCATGCGCCGGACCGGGATCCACCCGGCACGCCCACCAGGGGCAACGCTCTGCCCACCAGGGGGTGATGCCCTGCCCCTCCAGGGCGTCGCTCTGCCGGGACCAGAGCCACTCTAGCGCCTGAGGCAGAGGCCAAGGAGCCATCCCCAGTGCCCGGGCCATCTTTGCTCCAATGGAGCCTTGGCTGCGGGAGGGGAAGAGAGAGACAGAGAGGAAGGAGGGGGCGGGGGTGGAGAAGCAAATGGGCGCTTCTCCTGTGTGCCCTGGCTGGGAATCGAACCCTGGTCTTCCGCATGCCAGGCTGACGCTCTACCGCTGAGCCAACTGGCCAGGGCCTATGTGATTTCTATATTTGAGGTATGTAATGGTTATTGAAAGGTTAAAATAGATGTTGAATTGATATTATGTCACCTAAACTCTTTTTTTATTATATTTTTGCTAAGTTGATATAATGCCAATTGACCTTATGGATTATAGTAAAAATGTCTATTGTTCTCACAATTTTGATATTGCTAAAACATAATTATTTATAAAATCAATAAAATAAAATTTAATTATAATAAAAACATATAGACAAGTAATAGGAACTTTAAGATAAGTAAAAAATTTTATAAAATAGTGGTATACGCATCATTTTATTGTGTTATAGGAATCTAACACTCTACTTAATTGTCCTACTTAAAATAATTAATTTTTGCCCTGCATTGTTTCTATTATTGTTGAAATCAACTTCTAAGATGCATTTTAAAGTTTCTTTGGGAACAGACAAATCAATAAGATAGCAGAATAAGAGTTTTCAGCCCTTATCCTCCCAAGAGGAAACCAAATCTGACAAGTGTTCGTGGAAGAGCATACCTGTGTGGGAGCCTGAAATTCCAGCAGAAAGATCCCAACACAAATTAGAGCAAAATAATCCGAGAACAAATTCCCTGAAGAAAGTAAGAAAGATAGAATCACTTTACACATACCATCCCACTCCCAAGATGGCACAACTCAGTGCTGAGAGATACCTTTGACTTCTCGCATGAGAAGGTGAAAACATAGTGAGTTCTCAGTTTCACTATCTATTTAAGGGTCAAAAACATACTCATGAACAATCCATGGTTCAGAGAAGTAATAAAAAGGAAAAAAAAAACAAATCTATTGAAATAAACAAAAATGGAAACACAAAAGACCAAAACTAATGGGATAGAGCAAAAACAGTTTTAAGAGGAAAGTTTGTAGTAATAACTGCCTATATTAAGAACAGCAACAACAACAAAATATATCTCATATAAACAACCTAACTATGCACTTCACAGAACTAGAAAAATAAAAATCTAAGCTCAAAGTTAACAACATAAAATTATAGAAAGATTATTGCAGAAATAAATAAAATAGAGAATAAAAAATAATAGAAAGAATCAACAAAACTAAGGGCTTTTTTGAAAAATTGTTAAAAATTTTACTAGAATAACTAAGAAAACATGAGAAAAATGCAACTATAAATGAAACAAGAGATGTTGTAACTGATAGAATAGTAATACAAATAGTCATGAGACTGCTATAAATAATCATATGCTAACATTTGGATAATGTAGGACAAATGGAATAATTTCTGGAACAGAATACACAACCTACCAAAATGGAATTATGAAGTAAGAATAATTTAAACAGACCAATAATGAGTAAAGTTATTAAATTTGTAACAAATAACTACCAAAAAAAGTAAACCTCAGGATCAAATAACTTTTCAACAAAACATTAGCAAACAGAATTTAACAACACAATAGAAAAATCATACAACATGATAAAGTAGGCTTTATTCCTAGCATGTAAGGATGGTTCAAAAATTCAAATAAAAAACTGTGATGCACCACATTAACAGGATGAAGAATAAGAATCATATATAGATGAAGAAAAAACATTTAAAAACAATATCTTTTATGATAAAAGCTCTCAACAAATTATGTATAGAAGTAATGAATCTCAAGATAATAAAAGGGGTATATGACAAACTCACAGCTAAAATCATATGCAGAAGTAAAAAGCTAAAAGTTTTTTTTCTGAAATCAGGATGTCTACTATCACCACCTCTATTTATCATAGTAGGGAAAGTCTTAGCAATTAGTGAAAAAAAAAATAACCCTCATACCAAAACCTGGCAAGGACAGCACAAAGAAAGAAAAGTACAGACCAATATCTCTAATGAATATAGATGCTAAAATACTAAACAAAATACTAGCTAATAAAATACAACAATACATTAAAAAGTAATTCATCATGGAACCACAAGGATGGTTCAACATATGTAGAACAGTTAACATAATGCACCATATCAACAAAACAAAGAACAAAAACCATATGATCCTATCAATAGATACAAAAAAGACATTTGATAAAATATAACACCATTTTATGTTTAAAACACTCAACAAAATGGGTATAGAAGGAAAATATCTCAACATAATTAAAGGCCATTTATGACAAAACATCAGCTAACATCATATTAAATGACATAAAACTGAGGAATTTCTCCCTTAAATCAGGAACAAGACAGGGTTGTCCACTCTCTCCACTCTTATTTAATATGGTACTAGAGGTTCTCGCCAGAGCAATCAGACAACAGAAAGAAATAAAAGGCATTCATATTAGAAAAGAAGAAATAAAGGTTATCACTTTTTGCAGATGATATGATCTTATACATCAAAAACCCCAAAGACTCCACAAAAAGACTATTAAAAACAATAAACCAATACAGTAAGGTCACAGGATACAAAATCAATATACAGAAGTCTATTGCCTTCCTATGTGCCAACAATGAAACATCAGGAAACAAACTAAAAAAATAGTCCCCTTTATGGTTGCAACAAAAAAAATAAAATACCTAGGAATAAACATAACAAAGAATGTAAAGGACTTATATAATAAAAACTACAAAGCATTGTTAAGGGAAATTTAAAAAGATACAATGAAATGGAAAACATTCCTTGTTCTTGGATAAGAAGAATAAATATAGTCAAAATGATCATATTACCCAAAGCGATATACAAATTTAATGCAATTCTCATCAAAATTTCAAAGTCATTTTTTAAAAAAATAAAAAAAATCATCAGGTTTATATGGAACTATAAAAAACCCTGAATAGCCAAAGTAAGCCTATGGAAAAAGATCAAAGCTGGGTGCATTACAATAATTGACTTCAAATCATATTATAGAGGCACAATAATCAAAACAGCATGGTACTGGCAGAAAAATAGACACTCAGACCAATGGAACAGAATAGAGAGCCCAGAAATAAAAACCCATATATGTGGTCAAATAATCTTTGATAAAATGGCCAACAACACACAATGGAGAAAAGAAAGCCTCTTCAATAAATGGTGCTGAGAAAAATTGAAAGTCACATGCAAAAGAATTAAATTCAACTACAGTTTTTCCCTTTGTACTAAAATTAATTCAAAATGGATCTAAGACCTAAATATAAGACCCAAAACAATAAATTACATAAAAGAAAATATAAGTACTAAACTCATGGACCTTGGTCATAAAGAGCACTTTATGAATTTGACTCCAAAGGCAAGGAAAGTGAAGGCAAAGACAAATGAATGGGACTACATCAGACTAAGAAGTTTTTGCACAGCAAGAGAAACTGACAACAAAACAAACAGACAGCCAACTAAACAAGAGATATTTTCAAACAACAGCTTAGATAAAGCCTAATATCCAAAATATACAAAGAACTTACAAAACTCAACAACAGACAAGCAAACAATCCAATAAAAAAATGAAAAGAGGACATGAACAGACACATCTCCCAGGAAGAAACACAAATGGCCAACAGATATATGAAAAGATGCTCATCTTCATTATCTATTAGAGAAATGCAAATCAAAACTACAATGAGATTCCACCTCACACCTGTTAGATTAGCTATTATCAACAAGACAGGTATTATAATAACAAGTATTGGAGAGGCTGTGGAGAAAAAGGAACCCTCATCCACTGTTGGTGGGAATGTAATGTAGTACAACCATTATGGAAGAAAGTATGGTGATTCCTCAAAAAAATTAAGAATAGAGCAACCATATGACCCAGCAATCCTTGTACTAAGTATATAGCCCCGAAACTCAAAATCACTGGTACATAAAGACATATGCAGCCCCATGTTCATTGCAGCATTGTTCACAGTGGCCAAGACATGGAAACAACCAAAAAGCCCTTCAATAGAAGATCAGATAAAGATGTGGTATATATATACTATGGAATACTACTCAGCCATAAGAAATGATATCATAGGATCATTTACAACAACATGGATGAAGCTGGATAACATTATACTGAATGAAATAAGTAAATTAGAAAAAACCAAGAAATGTATGATTCCATACATAAGTGGGACACAAAAATGAGACTCATGAACATGGACAAGAGTGTGGTGGTTACCACGGGGAGGGAAAAGGAGAAGAGGAAGGGGGTGGGAGGAGGGCAGAGGCACAAAGAAAACCAGATAGAAGGTGATGGAAGACAATTTGACTTTGGGTGATGGGTATACAACATAATCAAATGTCAAAATGACCTGGAGATGTTTTCTCTGAATCTATGTACCCTAATTAATCAATGTCACCCTGTTAAAATTAATTGTCTAAATAAAAAAGAAATGTTAATTTTAAAAAAGAGAAAAATGACAAAAATTAAAGAAAGAGAGAGAGAGAGAGAGAGAGAGAAAGAAGGAAAAGGCATCCAAGTCAAAAAGGAAGATATAAAATTATCTTTGTTTGCAGATGATATGATATTATATATATAGAATAGCATAAAGATTCTTCCAAAAACTATTAGACCTAATAACAAATTCAGTAAATTTGCACTATTCAGTGGTGCTTATACATACTAAAATGCACCATTTAAAATGAGTTAAGAAAATAATTTTTTGTAGTAGCATAAAAAATATTAAATACTGAGGTGGGAGAGAAATTGGGCAAAAATAGATCAAAAAAGAGAAAAAAATTTGCAGACAGACAACAATGTGATGATTGCGGTGGGGAGAGGTGAAAGAAACTGTGAGAAGATGAAGATGAGTTGGGGAAGGGGTGAACACTGAACATGGTATACAATGATGTGTTGTAGAATCATGCACCTGAAACCTGTGTGATTTTGTAAACTAGTGTGACCCAATTAATTCTGTTAAGAAAGGAATAAATTTAACCAAGAAAGTGATATATCTATACTTTGGAAATTATACAAAAAATTTTAAAAAATTAAAGAAGACAAATAAAGAAATAGATATCCTGTGTTCTTGAATTAGAATAATTAATATTGTTAAAATGTTAATACTACCCAAAGTGATCTATAGAGTCAATGTGATCTCTATCAAAATTCCAAATTTATTTGTCACAGAAATAGAAAAAAATTATCTTAAAGTTTATATAGTACTACAAAAGACCCCAAATAGTCGAGCCAATTTTGAGAAAGAATAGAGCTGAATTTTAAAATATTCCATGAAGCTGTTGTAAGCAAAACAATATATTGATGGTATAAGTATAAACACATACTCCAATGGAACAGAGATCTTTAACCACCTTTTTTTCTACAGAATGACGAAAACACACAATAGTTACAAAACCACACTATTGATATTTTCTTCAACAAATGGTATTGCAAAATAGTGAATATCCACAAGCAGAGGAATGAAAGTGGACTCCCATCTCATACAATATACAAAAATCAACTCAAAATGGATTAAGACTTAATCATAAGACTTAAAATTTTAAAGCCGCTAAAGAAAATATAAGGAAGGTATCTTTTTTTTTTTTTTAATTAAGTGAGAGGCAGGTAGGCAGGGAGACAGAGAGACAGACTACTGCATGTACACTGACTGGGATCCACCTGGCAAATTCCCTATAGGGCGATGCTCTGTCCATCTGGCACTGCTGCTCGTTGCTTGGCAACAGGGCTATTTCAGTGCCTGAAGTGAGGCCATGGAGCCATTCTCAATGCCTTGGGCCAACTTGCTTGAACCATTGGAGCCATGGTTGTGGAGAAAGAAAAGACAGAGACAAAAGGGAAAGTGAGAAAGGGGAGGGATGAAAAAGCAGACAGTCACTTCTCCTGTGTGCCTTGACTGAGACTCAAACCTGAGACCTCCACACGCTGAGCTGACACTCTTCCACTGAGCCAGCCTGCCAGGGCTGGAAAAAAATCTTGATATTTGTCTCAGCAGTGATTTTTCTTTATTTTCTCATTTTTAATTATTTTTTATTTTCAATTATAGTTGACATACATTATTATATTAGTTTCAAGTGTATATCCCAGTGATTAGACAGTCTATAACTAACTGATCATCCTAATGAATCTTGCACTCATCTGACACTGTACATAGTTATTAGAATAGTATTTACTATATTCCCCATGCTATATTTTATATCTTTATAATTATTCTGTAACAACCAATTTGTACTTCTTAATTTCTTCACCTTTTTCACCCATCCGTCTAAGCCCCCCTCCCATTTGTCAACCATCAAAATGTCTATTCTGTTCTTGTTTGTTTATTTTGTTTTTTAGATTTAATTGTTGATAGATATGTATTTATTTTTTTATTGTTGATATTTATAATCTTTTTTTTTCTTCTTCTTCTTAAAGAAAACTCTGAAAGATTTCATATAATACTGGTTTTATGGTAATGAACTCTTAGTTTTTTCTTGTCTGAGAAGCTTTTTATATATCTTTCTATTCTAAAAAAAATAGAATTGTTGGGTAGAGTAATCTTAGTTGTAAATCTTAATTTTTATCACTTGGAGTATTTCTTGCCAATCCCTTCTGGCCTGCAAAGTTTCTGTTGGAAAATCAGCTGACAGTCTTTTAGGAGTTTCCTTATAGGTAACTAACTGTTTTTCTCTGGCTGATTTCAAGAATCCCTCTTTGTCTTTAAACTTTTGCCATTTAATTACCATATTTCCCCATGTATAAGATGCTCCCATGTATAAGATGCGCCTTAATTTTGGGGCCTGAAATTTTAAAAAAAAGGTAATAAATAAAGTCATTGTACTCAAGTTTTATTCATCATAAAATTCATACAATTCCTCATCTGCTTGAAAACGCAGGAAATGCAAGTAAAAAAATCTATGACCACTGTATAAGATGCATCTAGTTTTTAGACCCCAAATTTTTTTGAAAAGGGTGCGTCTTATACATGGGGAAATATGGTATGTGTCTTGGGGTGAACCTTTGTGGTCATCTTGTTTAAGAGTCTCTCCACCTCTTGGACATATATATGTCTATCTTCTTCACCAGGTTAAGGAAGTTTTTGCCATTATTTTTTTTTTTTTCAAATACGCTTTTAGTTTTTTGCTTTCCCTCATCTCCTTCTGTCATCTCTATAATGCAAATGTTGGTATGCTTGAAGTTATCCCAGACAGTGCTCCTTATACTATCCTAATTATTTTTTTCTTTATTTATTTTCCTGTCTCTCTGTGTGTCTTTGATTTTCTTATATCTCAAATCACTGATTTGATTCTTGGCATCATCTACTCTTCTATTTATTCCCTGTATATTATTCTTTATTTCAGTTAGTATATTCTTTATTTCTGACTGGTCCTTTTTATGCTGTTGAGGTTCTCAATAAGTTCATTGAACATCCTAATAACCAATGTTTTAAACTGCATCTAGTAGATTGCTTGTCTCTATTTTTTGTTGTTATTGTTGTTCTTTTTCTGGAGTTTTATTTGGTTCTTTCATTTAGGAACATGTTTCTTTGTCTCTTCACTTTGACAGTCTCCCTGTTTTTGTTTTTGTGTGTTAGGTAGAGTTGCTTTGTCCTCCAGAATTGAGAGAATGACCTAATGTAGTAGGTGTCCTATAGAGTCCATTGGCATTGCCTGCTCCAACACCCAAGCTGAGCACTCAAGGTGTGCTGCTCATTTGGGCTGTGTATACTTTATTCTTGTACTTAATCCTTAATTGCTGTTGACACATTAATGAAAAAGATTTACCACCATCCAATCAGCCACAAAGACTGGTTCTGACACTGAACTCTGATTCTAACCACTATGGAGGATCACCATGCTGTGGCTCACCCACAGGTCAAGACTTACTTTATTAGGGCTTTTATGCACACCAAATCCACCCCTTGATTGTATTGCTTGTGACAGTGGTTGCTTTGTGTTGCTTTTATGTGGTCTGAAGTTGTCCATTGGCTGTGCTATCTCTGGGATCTCCTGAAATGCTCTGGCCACCATCTGTGTCCTGCCAGGGTTACCCAGCATAAGCAACAAATAGATCTCTAAATGAGTGCTACATATGCTGGTCTTGAGGAAGCTCTGGGAAGGCCAGCTATGAACCAATTTCAACTGCTACCAGTACCTGGCCTGGGGCCATTTATCAAAATGTTCTGGGCTCACTGAGGTCAGATACTGCTTTTTTGAGAAATTTTTAGAAAAAAACTTGAAGCATGAGCCAAGATAAGTCACTTGTATGGAAAAGCCACTGGAAACAGCTTGGGTGGGCCTAAAAGTTGTGTGGAGTGGGGCCTCAGGGAATCACCAGGGTAGGACAACCAGTGTAAGACAGGTTGATGGATTCTCAGATATAGCATCCCCCTGCTGGCTCTGTGGGCTCAGAGTTCATTAAAGGAACAATGCCCTCTGCCAACAGTCCTGTCTGGGAGAAAGATGCTTTTCTACCCCTTGTCCTGGTGCTGGACAGTTCAGTTCCTCCCCATATGTTTCTGGTACTGTTCAAGCTACTGCCCCCATGCTAAAGCTCCAAGGGAGTGAGTCCAAGTTTGTCCCTTCATGGGCCCTTTAAGAGGAATTGCTTGGACTTCAGCAGGCTCCATCTCTCTAATCTTCAATCCTTGCTTGTTTTTACAACCAGAAGTTATGGGGACTTCTCTTCCTACCACTGGAACCCTGCAATGGACAGGTCTCTTGCAGTTCTGGGACTCTTTGCTCCTTAAAAGAAACCTCCACAGCTATGATATCTCTCTAATATTTATCTACCACATGTAAGTGTGGAATCTGTCAATTCTGCATCTCTGCACCTTTACCGCTCTTACCATTCTTGATATGGCTTCCTCTTTAATTCTCTTTAATTCTACAGAACTTACATTCAGCTCAATTTCAGGTGGTTATGAGAAATGGTTATTATGTATTTTAGTTGTAATTTTGATGTGGTTATGAAAAGTGGTGAGTGTTGTATTTACCTACAATGCACTTTGACCAGAACCGATTTTTTTGGATATAATCATCAAAACACAAGCAAAAAATTAAAAAATAAAATAAAGACAAATAGGATTGGTTCAAAATAAAAGCTTTTGTACAGCAAAAGAAATAATCAACAAAGGAAAGAAATAAATTATGAAATGGGGAAAATATTTGCAACCCTACATCTGATAAGGGGTTAATATCCAAAATATATAAAAAATATATCACAATGGCAAAAAAATTCAGTTAAAATGATCAAAGGACCTGAATAGACATTTTTCATCAGAAGACATACAAATAATCAACAGGTATATAATAAGGTGCTCAATATCACTAATTTTCAGGGAATTAATAATCAAAACCACAATGAGATATCACCTCACACCTGTAGAAATGGATATTTTTAAAAGAAAAAAGATAAACATTGAAGCAGATGTGAAGAAAAGGGAAGAAAAACCCTAGTACACTGTTAGTGGCAATGTAAATTAGTACAGCCTCTATGGAAAACAACGTGGAAGCTCTTCAAAAAATTAAAAATAAAACTAACAGATGACTCAGCAATCCCACTTCTAAGTATGAAAGGAAATGAAATTTTACTATCTCAAAACTTCTGAACCCCATGTTCACCTCAGCATTATTTTTAATGGCCAAGAATTGGAGTTAATCTAAGTGTTCTTAGACAGTTTATTAGGTAAAAAATATATATACATATGTTATAGAACATATAGTATATTATATATAGTTCATTCTTAGAAAGGAAAGAAATTTTGCTCTTTGAAACACTATGGATGATCCTGTAAGAAAGGATAAGAAAATAAAACAAACATGAAAGGACACATTCTGCTTGTTGTCATTTAAATATGGAATCTTAAAAATCAAACTTATAGAAGCAGAGAGCAGAATGATGTTTACCAGGGCTGAAGGAATCAGAGGTTGGCAGAAAGGGGCAAACGTTATTCAGTTTTAGTTATGCAGGATGAATAAATTCCAAAGAGCTAAAGTGTAGCACAGTGGTTATGTTAATAATAATACTGTATTGTATACTTGAAATTTGATAAAAGAGTAGATCTTTTTTCTTTTTATTAAATTCATTGGGGTGACATTGGTTAATAAGTTTATATAGTGTTCACGTGTCCATTTTTATAATAGAGTAGATCTTAATTGTTCTCACCAAAATAAAAAAGTAACTATGTGAAGTGATAAATATCTTAATTAGCTTTACTATAGTAATTATTTTGCCACACAAATGTATACCGAAGTGTCATATTGTATACCTTAAATACATGCAATTTTAATTTTTCTAGTTTAACTCAATAAAGCTGGACATAATGAAGTTTCCTTTAGTGACTGGCTTGATAATGCTTAGAAAAAAAGTGGTTCTTTTGTCATAATGACTTTAGAAAACAACAGTTAAACATTTTTTTAAGAAAGAAATGTTTGTTTATAGACCTAAAGTATGTTGAAGTATGATCAGTATTAAGAGCAAGCAATTTTAGTACAAAATACAATGAGTAGACTGTTCTTTAGATAAAATGAAACAAATGTAATTTTTTTATGTTCAATTTTAAAATTTTTCTTCTTACAAGACTACATCTTAGGTATATTGTTAAACAAATAAAGTTGTTTTCATTTATTAGACTCACTCTTTGTAATGTATTGCTGATTAATTTTCCATGGCATCTGGGAGCTTACAGTGGGGAAAGTTGCCCTGCTGTCCTACCTGGAAATATATAACTCTTCTGCATTTATCAGGCTTTCTACCCAGTGCAAATAAGCTGTACTGCAGTCTATTCCCCGGGATCTGATGAGCTTCTAGATTTAACAGAATAAATCCCAGATAATATATTTTTACCATTTATCTTCTTAACTGATTTAACTCTATTTTTTTTTTCTCACACTGTGTGAAGAAATCAAGTGTCATGGTCTGAATAATGTCCCCTCAAATTTTTACATTGAAGCTTTAACTTCTAGTACTTTAGAATGTGACTATACTTGGAGACAGAAACTGTAAAGATATGATTAAGTTAAAATGAGACCATTAAGTGGGCACTAATTCAATCTGATTTTGTCCTTATAAGATGGAAAAAAATTAGATGTACAGAAAGACACTAGAGATTCATGAGCACACAGGAAAGACCATGTGAAGGCAAGGAATAGATGAGAGAAGGCCATCTACAAACCAGGGAGAGGAACCTCAGAATAAAATCAACTCTGCCAAACCTTGACCTCAGACTTCTAGACTCCAGAACTGTGAGAAATTCATTTCTGTTGTTGAAGTCCTCCATTCCATGGTGTTTCTTGTGGCAACCCTAGTATGTTAACACACCATGTAATTGCTTAGCTCTATGATTGTGCTTTTTTTTTTTATTCTTTGAGTGTTTCAGCCATGTCTGCTCTGATTCCTTATGCCTAAGAATGTCAATATTCTTTTGAGTAAGAAAGAATAGAAATGGTAAAACTTTAGTTTTGACTCTTTTACCATCTAGCTGTGTGACCTTTTGCAATTCACTTAACTTCTCTGGTGCTTTAAATTCTAAATCTGTCAAGTGTGAAAAATAGTGCTGGGTTGGTCCCTTTGTATTATTGCAGTCTTTTTATGACATTTAATTCTAGAAGTTAAAGGTCTTGATAAAGTTCTTTGCAAAAGTACAAATATAAATTCAACAGTGTACACCTTATCTGCAGTCCTTCTCACCTTTTCAATGAAATATTATTTTGAAAACACATTTTAAATCTGACCTCATGTTTTATACCTTTCCCAAGGCCCAAAAGTGAATTGGCTGTTTCATTTTATTTTGTTCTCCTTGAAAGCATTTTATTCTTTACTGTCCTTTAACACTTACTCTTATGCATTGTAATTTATCTGTTTATGTGACATAATTCCTATACAAAAATCTTAGCTGCATTTTAGCAAGGATAGCGTCACATAATATAATTATCAGTAAAGTTTGAGTATACTAGTACTGTGTCTGTAATATATTAGATATTCAATTAAAAAGAGTAAGTAAACAAATGAAAAAGAAATATGCAACCTTGATGATTTAAAATTAGGATTTATAAGGAAACTATTCAAAAAGATAATGGATATTTATAAATATGTGACCTTAAAACACTCAAATTATTCAAAGATTTTTAAAGGTAACATTATAATGCTCATACTGATATAAAAATGAACACATTAAAAATTTCTTTAACCCATTAGTGAATGACAGAGCCTAACAGATATCATAACAACTTCAAAAGTGAATTAAAAAAAAGAGATATTTCAATACTACAAATATTGAAATGATGCAGGCAATATCATTTTTCCCTACAGCTAACTGTGGGTATTCCTCTATAAGTCAGAATTAACATATATTTGAATACAATAATTATTTCACGTCTCCCTCAGTCATCTGCAACTTACAGAATTGTCAAACAGCTCCCTATAACCAATGTATGCTGGTTCCATTGAGCCACTTCTTCCCGCTAAAATCAAAGCCAATCAATTTTTAAAGACTAGCTAAATTTTTCCCTCCTTAGTAGCAAAAGATTGGTGAATTTTCCCTGAAAGAGAATTAATTGGCTTTTTTGATGAACACCTTTCCGTGTATGAACTGCTGGAATAATTATTTGAGTAAAATTTGTATGAGGGTATTTTATAGGTAATGCCAGCAAGGTCAGTGTCAGCTTAGATTAACTAGGGCTTGGTACCTGTCAGCCAAATTAGTGCTGCCTAGGAGGGAAGGGTAACCTGAGCATTTGACTCTTCAGGAAAATTTTCCTTCCTGAATCAGCAATTCTCTTCACACTCTCTTTTCTTCTCTGCAAGGTCAAAAGGGTTTTACTATCCCTTTAGGCCTACCTTACTTGTCAATTGGTTTATGCCCTTTTGTAGCTGACAAGCAACTTGTTGCCCACTGTGTTTGATGGGGCAGTGATGAATTACAATTCAACGGAATTTTCAAGGAAGCATCACTTACTACATGCATGTGTGTGTGCATGCATGCACCCAGGCACCTGTTAAAATAAAATCTTAGCAGCTGTAGGACACAGGTGCTTTTGGAATACACCACTTTTATCTTAGTGAGATATAGAACTGTAATATTTTATTAAAAAGGAATTCAGAATGGATTTTAACTGAATTGTGACCTGATCACAGAATTCATACTTGAAGGATCTGTAGTTGAAAGAGTAACCTAAGTAGATATGTGTTTGCACAGGTCAGACAGTCTTTCCTTAATGGAATGTTTAAGGACATCTCAACAGGTAACCATTTCAGTCCTGTTCCTCTTCCACATTCTTACCCTTTCAATGAACATGGAAATATGGAAAGAGGAGAAAATAGTTGAAACATTCATATCCATAAGTGTTTAGAAAGAACTTATAACAAAACAATTACTTTGTACATTTTCTACCTCCAGACAGTTCTATAGCCTAGAAACTATGTGAACAAGTTGTTTTACTATTTCTTTTTTTCTTTTTGGCCTGAAGTCACACAGTTTAAATTTTCTTTGCATAAGATTGTTTAAATACGACTCAATGTAGGAGGAAAGACAATTGTTTCCTAAGGAAAGTAGGAGAAGATTGCCAAATTATTTTAAAAAGAATATTAGAGAAAGTTTGGCTTATATGAGAGTAAACTATTAATTTAAAAAAATGTGAAGAAAGAAATTTCCTTCCATCACTTCTTATTCTGCTTTTCTATATTAATATCTTTCACCTTAATTTTAATTCACCTGCTACTATTATTATTCATACAGACGTCTTCTTTATTCTTAGCATGTCCTCCTCTATCTAGTGAATTTTTATTCATCCTTGTGCTGCACTAATTTCCAGGCCTCTTCATAACATCTCATTCTTCTTATAGCAGCTTACTCTTACTTTTCTGTATAATATTCTTTTCCATTAAAGTGAAAATATTCAAGAGCATGACTTTTTCATCTTGCTACCTCAATGTCTTAAATGAAATAGCCAGCAAAATCTCACATTGGCATTTAATTAATTTATAGACTATCATTATTCTACATTTCCAACCTAACCATTCAATTACCTGTCATGAAGACTTTGATTTATTCAGATTAGGTCATTTATCATTTATTATGCAAAGAGTGTCTGAACACTTGAACATAGTTCAAATAATCAAGTAAGCAAACTGCTTATACTCTTTTCTCCAAGACGATTTCTTTACTCTTTTTCCACCATTCCATATGCTACTTGCTTTTCTACATTGCTAGAAGGAAGATGCACCTTCTCCATGAACTTCTGCTTCCTATTCTCTCTCATAATTATTTTTCTTATGACCTCATAGATTTTTATTGTTTATATTTCTTATCAGCAGTAGGTCTTATTTTTAATACACTACTTTTTCAACAGGTCTTGATAGTGCATGTTTTTGATGTATGTGTGTATTTGTGTGTGTGTACATGTTATAATTAAATTATATATAGTGAACCTGAAAAATATATAAGAAATTTTGTTCAAACATGTTGACTTAATTCGGGGGCAGATGGCTAATGGGAAATCTATAAAAGAAGGGCATATGTTCCTTGTGAGGAAACTCTATAGGCAAACCAACAGTGGAGATAAAAGGATGAATAGAAAATCTGCGTTTTGGGTGGAGAGACTCAAGAGTATATGAAGAATAGCTTGGAAGTAGAAGAATCACCAAAATTCTTATGTAGTTTTACTCCATGTGAGCATTTATTTTATTTTATTTTTTTAGTTTTTTAGCGGTATGCATCAATCTAATTTTTTTTTTACTACTTGAACTTACTGAGATGACAGTGGCTCACAAAACCATACAAGTGTCAAGTGTGCAACTCAATAAAACCATCTGCATACCTCAGGGTGTTCCCATCATCCCAAGCACTCACATTCCATCTTATTTTCCCCCTGTGCCCACCTCTACCTATTCTCTAACCCCTTGTCTCTGGCTATCATCACACTATTGTCTGTGTCTATGCATTATGTGTAAATATAAATATATATATATATATATATATATATATATATATAATTTTTTTTGGCTTAGTCTCTTCACCTTTTATCTAGTCTCCTTCCGCTACTCCCCACTAACAGCTTTCTGTCTGTTTCATGTGTGCACGCCTTTGTTTCTGTTTTGTTCATCAGTTTACTGTGTTCATTTAGATTCCACATATGAGAAAATATGGTATTTGTCTGACTAGCTTGGCATAATATCTCCAGGTCAATCTATATTGTTCCAAAAGGTAAATTTTTTTACAACCATGTAATATTCCATTGTGTAAATATACCACAGTTGTTTTACCCACTCATCTACTAATGGTCTTTTGTGAGCATTGTAAAATAAAGGGTGAAGGAGAAAGAAAAGAAATGATTACCCAGGTGGCATGAGGGAGTGAAAACTAAGCCAGCAGAATGAATTATTTTGCCAATGAAAATGCTTTTCTTTTGTAGTAAGTCAACACTGGTAGCTAACAACAACATATATGTAAAAATAAAATGTGTCACCTTGTCACTTGAAATCTATAGCCAGCAGGTCAGCAGAAGTCCGGAATGAATGACGTGGCAGAAACACAGGTAAAAGAGCAACTCAGGCAACTCTGCCATGATGGAATGTAAATGGTATATTAGAACATGAGGGAGATGACAGTGTTGACCCAATCCCAAGAAGTAATTTCTGTTTAATTATGTTTTCCACCACCAGGGTGGTATCACCTAAGAACATATTTGAAAAGATTTTCAAGTAATTGAAAACTTTTTTATTTTTTAAGTGAAAGGAGAGAGATAGTAAGACAGACTCCCACATGTGCCCCAACCAGGACCCACCCAGCAACCTCTGTCTGGGGCCAATTCTCAAATTAACCGATGTACCCTCAGTGCCTGGAGCCACACTTGAACCAGTCAAGCCACTGGCTATGGAGGAGAAGAGGGAGAGAAGGAGGAGAGGGAGGGAAAGAAAAACAAATGGCAGCTTCTCTTGTGTTTCCTGACCAGGGATCTAACCCGGGACATCTGTATAACAGGTTGATGCTTTATCTACTGAGCTAACTGCCCAGTGCAATTTAAACTTTTTTCTTGGAAGGATATCAGTTCCCCAACTATTTTGTAAGTTATATTGTTTGTTGCTCTAATGAATATGTAGTGGAAAAGCAAAGGCCAGGGTCTCTTTGGCTCTGTTGTTGTGGTTTTTTGTTGTGTTTTCTGCCAACTTTATGCTAGCTAATTTACAATAAAAAAGAATTATAAATATTTTCTGCATCTCATTGGATTATTTTGGTAAAATGAGATAATTTGTATAGAAATACTTTGAAATACACAAATCACAATAATTTAAAAATTATTCATTATTCACAAAAAATAAACATAGTCTCATAGGTTATGATCAATGATGATAGAATATTGGGCAAGAATAAAGGAGGCAATTGTTATAACCAAAAGATACATGAATGTGGAGATGAGTAGGTTACTTCAAGTAACTAAGAATGGTCATAATCAATACAGATTTCACATTCTGGGGTATAGTTTTTGAGATACTAAATTGTTATGATATTATTTCCCTAACTAAACATCTTAGAACTGATCACTGTATCCAATCTCAAATGAAACACCCAAGCCAATTGAGACTGGTATATTAACCAAAATGCAAAAACATTTGACAGAAGAACTATCATAATAAATAACTAAATAAGTATACTTGAAGAGCAGCTGATTTCTTTGTAAGTATAACTGAATACAGATGAGGTGATTAAAATGAAACTACGTTTGACTTTTGAATGTTATGAGTTTGAACTGCAGGGGCCAGTGATATGTTGTTGTTTTTTTTCAATAAATATTTGTAAATGTGTTTTATTGTTTGTTTCTTAAGATTTTATTAATAAAATTTTCTTTTCTCTAGCTTAGTATATAATAAGAATACATTATACAATACTTATAACATACAAACTATGTGTTAATCAATTGTTTATGCTATCAAAATGCTCTTAGTAGTTATGTTTTTGGTGAGTCAAAAATAGTAACAAGAATTTTACTGTGTGAGTGTGTGTCAGTCTTCCTAACACATACATTATTTAAGGGTCAACCTTAGTTGATTTTTTGATTGTTTGTTTGTTTTACAGGGACAGAGAGAGAGTCAGAGAGAGGGATAGATAGGGACAGACAGACAGGAACGGAGAGAGATGAGATGCATCAATCATCAGTTTCTCATTGCGACACCTTAGTTGTTCATTGATTGCTCATATGTGCCTTGACCATGGGCCTTCAGCAGATCGAGTGACCCCTTGCTCAGGGGCCTTAGGTCTGAGCTGGTGAACTTTTTTTGCTCAACCCAGATGAGTTCGTGCTCAAGCTGGCAACCTCGGGGTCTCGAACCTGGGTTTTCTGCAACCTTAGTTTTATTTTATGAATTTATCTTGTCTACAAATAGAGCAATTTTAGATTAAATTATTGCTACTTAATCTTTAGTATATGCAAATTCTCTCTTTTGGATTGGTTAGTCTTATAGCTAAGATGCTTATTAATGAAGTAACACAAAGCATCAGTTGACAATGTGCAGTTGAATAGGATACAATTTTTGTTTGTTGCCTTGAACCATTTACACCACCTATCCAATCTAATGTTAGTGTGTCTGTTTGACTTCATGTACTTGCTGGCCTCTTCAGCAACTCATGCAATGTCATTCATTTTTCCAGGAAAGCTGAAGTTATTGATGAGCAATAAGTCATATTGTATAATAAATTATATCAATTTTATTCACAATGGCTGCCATTTTCTGATCTCATTGACAAATTCTCAAGTACTTTAGGGATATGGGATTTATAGTTTCCTAAGGTTATAAAAACCATTTGAGTTAAGAAAATAAAACCTATTATATTTTCAGAAAGTATATAATTTTTGACTGAAAATATGTCTTATCAACATTCTTTGCTACTTATCACACAGATATTTGATTTTCTGAACTTGTTTTTTTTTATTAAAATTATAATAGCATATTTTCTTTGGTTAGTGCCAAGTGTGTAAACTCATTAATACAACATTACTAACAATCTACACTTTATTTTACCAAAAACTTTTATCCTAAGTTTCTGACAAGTCTTGATAATGGATAAACATATGTAACCATTCATTGAGCACATAATAGGCCATGAGATAGATGAGACATGGCAGGTTACTTTCCACTCTTACAATTATATGACTTTACTAATTGTATTTACCACCATGTAGATAAATTAGAATTCCCAAGATAAGGGAAGAAAAGGAGAAAGAAAGAAATCATTTTGACATTGCAAGATGAGGTTGCTTTTGATAACAGAATTAGACACATCTGACATAAGAAACCTAATTTCCCCTGCCTGAATTTTTAATTTAAAGAGGTGATCATGATCCATTTAAATAATTATTAAGGATTTTCACACAGGAATTCCAACATATTATGAAACAAATGCATCTGTATGAAGTTTTCTTACTTTTCCCACCAAAGGTTTAAAACACAAGCAGTTTATTTAGTGCTTTAAGCAAGCAGTGATCAAATATTTAATTTCTATTCATTTCTATCAGTAAAAAAAATTGTCTAATGCTTAGAATTTTCCTGACCAATGTAAAAAAATATCAATTTACATAGATATATATCATACACTATATGCAGAGTACAAATTTTAATGGATGCATATGGCAACTTTTTCCATGAAATGGATAAGATAGGTAAAAGTAAAAAAAAAAAAAAAGTATGCTTAAGAATGAACCATTTAGGCCCTGGCTGGTTGGCTCAGTGATAGAGCATTGGCCTGGCGTGCAGGAGTCCTGGGTTCGATTCCTGACCAGGGCACACAGGAGAAGCACCCATCTTCTTCTCCACCCCTCCCCCTCTCCTTCCTCTCTGTCTCTCTCTTCCCCTCCCGCCAGCCAAGGCTCCATTGGAGCAAAGTTGGCCCGGGCGCTGAGGATGGCTCTGTGGCCTCTGCCTCAGGTACTAGAATGGCCCTGGTTGCAAAAGAGCAATGTCCCAGATAGGCATCACCCCCTGGTGGGCATGCCGGGTGGATTCTGGTTGGGCACATGCGGGAGTCTGTCTGACTGCCTCCCCATTTCCAGCTTTGGAAAAATACAAAAAAAAAAAAAAAAAAAAATGAACCATTTGCACATGGCCTGTTGTGGCACAGAGAATAAATCATCAACTTGGGATGTTGAAGTCACCAGTTTGAAATCCGTGGCTTGCCCAGTCAAGGCACATATGACAAGCAACCATTGAACAACTAAAGTAAAACAATGATGAATTTGTACTTCTCACTCCTCCCCTGTAAAAGTCAAATAAGATCTATCTATCTATCTATCTATCTATCTATCTATCTATCTATCTATCTATCTATCATCTATCATCTATATATATAAAACAGAAATAAAACATTTGATTAGTGAGGGAGGTTATCAAATTGGATAACATTCAAGTCCTTAAATTGGATTATGTCATGCTGCTACTGGAAATTTAGTTGCTTGGATATTAAAAAAGTATTAGGACTAAATTAAATGTTTTATTATGTTCTCTGGCATTCCTCCAAAATTCAGTCAGGTGCAAGTTCATGAGAAAATATATTATTCCAATCTACTAGAGTTCTACTATAGGTAAAGATTTGTCTATGTTTTAATTTTGTGACTATTTGAAAATGTCTTCATATAACTTCAGTTTTCAAAAATAAAATTAAGTATTAATTCTTCAATAAACAATATATTTGATGAATGCTTTTATATTAAATTTATTTTCATATAAGTATAGTTGGTAAATGATCTTATATTAGTTTCAGGTGTACAATATAAATATAATGATCTGACATTTTTATACTTTATAATCTTATCACCTCACTAATTTTAATAGTCATTTCTCAATGCATAAACTTTTTACAATATTATTGACTACATTCTTTTTCCCTTTTTCACTGATCTCCCAACCCCTTCCATTCTGGTAATCATCTTTTTTGTCTTTGTTTTTTGAGTCTGTTTTTTTTTTAGTTTACCTGTTTGTTTTTATTTTGCTTTTAGATTTCATATATAAGTGTAACAACCACAGCTAACATCATACTCAAGAGTAAAAATCTGAAAGCTTTTCCTCTAAGATAAAAACAAGACAAGAATGTCTACTTTTACCACTATTATTTGACACAGTACTGGAATTCCTAGCTTTAGCAATCAGATAAGAAAAAGAAATAAAATTATCTAAATAGGAAAAAAAAGTAAAACTATTTGCAGATGACATGTTACTATATAGAGAAGACCATAAAGTATCTGCTAGAAATGAATAAAACTAATATAAAAATTCAGTAAAGTAGCAGGGTACAAAATTAATATAGAGAAATCTATTATGTTTTTGTATACTATTGATAAGCTTTCAGAAGAAGAAATGTATGCTATCTAAATAGTCACAAAATTAAGGTAGTATACTTATAATTTTCAATACATAAAAATAATAATCATAGTAAATAAAATCCTGTGACTTAAAAAAAGTGTAGCTACTTTTTCCAAAGTTATACAACTAGTGGTTTGCAAAGCAATATATAGAAATATTTATTTTAGTTATATTTTAAATGATGATTTTATTATATACATTTGCTACTTCAGATATCTTTGTTCCATCTTATCTCTCTCACTCTTTTGTCACCTTTCTGCATTGATCAATACTCTTACCTCTGACAAAATCTGATTTATTCCTCATTTACATCTTTGGTTGTCACAGTTTTACAACTTCAATTTTAAATGCCTTATTTATATGGGCATTTCATATCTCCAGGAACAATGCTTAACACCCTTGCTTCTCATCTGATGCTATTTATTTTAGGGATTCTACCTGGACTAAAACTTTGAGTGAGGGTATTATCTTGTAACTAATTAATGTCTTGTCAACATAGATTTTACATAATTATTTAGCTTCCAATATCTTCTAGCAATATTGCTTTCAGAAAACTATACCTATTCTGTTTCAAATGACATTGTGCCTTATTAAAGATTTTAGTTGTCGAGCTCCTATGTAATTTTTGGTAACCCAATTGTGTTCTAAACAATGATATTTTTAAGAATTTATGAAATAAAGATTACAGGAAAGATATTGTTTGCCTAATTAAAAGTGATATTCTTAATAGGCATTAACTTTGTGATCTTAATGCATTCTTCTGTCTGTTCGGGATATGCAGGTGATCCCTGTGGTACAAGAGTCATATGGTGAGCCTCAGGGTAAAAACAGTAGTCTGAAGACAGCTGAATGAAAAAGAAACAAGAAACTGCATTTTTTTTTGTTATCATGGAACTATTATTTTAATCCTGAATTGCCTACTTTGGTGTTCATATTTTGCGGGAAAAAATAAATACTTACTTGATCAAGTAACTTTAGTTATGGTTTTATAATATTATATATATACTAATGTTTATATTTATGGACTTTAATTCCATTATAAATTTCAGTAAAGCTCTAAAAATGTAACTAATCTCTTCCCAATTGTATGTTGGACAATAATCATTAGTAAGTAAAAATGGAGCACCCGTTTTGTTGAGTAGGGTACTAAGACTAGGAGAACAAAGAGTTATGGGGTTATGAATTAAATATAATGGTGGGTCCTGACTTCAGAATTCTAGAGCTTTTTTTAGTAAAATCTGTGAAAGCAAGGGAGTGTTTTTTTCCCCCCTGGAAGGACATCAAATACAGCACATCAAAGCCCTCTTGAAAAAAATAGAATTGTAATGGTTTTCTATTTATTTTTTCTTAAGATTGCTTTGGACCTTAAAAGATAAATCTAACTTCAGATCCTAAGAGTTTTTCTATATGTAAGTCCTTTTGCTCTCATGCAAAATAACTTTTCCTTATGTAGACAACTTATATTTATACCACAAATGCCCATTAAATGAATGGTAACTGTCCAGGGTCTTAGAAATACAAGGGAGGTCAAGAATAGTTTTATTTACTTAGGAAGTTTACAGGGTAAATAACAGCAAAAAGTGGAGAAAAAAACGTTTTGTTTTTTATTACATTCGGCATTAGCTTCCTCTTATAATACAAGCAAAATCTTATCCTCTTTGTAAGGAATAATAATGATTCTCAGCATTATAGGGAGAAGTATGTATTTACGGTTATGGTTTTATAAGTATAAAAATTAAAACCTGTTCAATTTAATCAGCTCCAAATAATAAAGGCAGGCCCTGGCTGCTTGGCTCAGTGATAGAGTGTTGGCCTGTCGTGCAGGAGTCCTAGGTTCGATTCTTGGCCAGGGCACACAGGAGAAGCGCCTATCTACTTCTCCATCCCTCCCCCTCTCCTTCCTCTCTGTATCTCTCTTCTCCTCCCGCCAGCCAAGGCCCCATTGGAGCAAAGTTGGCCTGGGTGCTGAGGATGGCTCTGTGGTCTTTGCCTCAGACGCTAGAATGGCTCTGGTTGCAACAGAGCAATGTCCCAGATGGGCATGCCGGGTGGATCCTGGTCAGGTGCATGTGGGAGTCTGTCTGACTGCCTCCTCATTTCCAGCTTCAGAAAAATACAATAATAATAATAATAATAATAATAATAATAATAATAATAAAGGCTGAAGTGTTCTTAGGTCTACATACAACTATGTGACAGTCAGTGTTAAATAAACTGGTCATCAAAATACAATCCCAGCTTTCACATGAGAAATCATTGTTATAATAAAATGTAAATAGAATAATTTTGGATATTTTCAAAGAAAAAATATACTTGAGGATCTTAATTATACACAAGGATGAGTTATTTAAAGTATAAAGCCCTCATGGGAAAATGCTTAAAGTATATTGAAATATATATTATTACCATTATTATTTTTTATTATATTTTGTAATTTACACATACTGTCTCATGATCTGGAAACACAGTTAATACCCTTAATGCATCTAAAAACCAGAAACAAAGCTTCATTCAAAACTCATAGGATGAAAATAGAGAGTATTTTCTAAAAAGAAATTTCAGAGTAATTTCATCCAAAATTAGATATTAGACATATCGGGTATGCTCTTAAAAATGATAACACATGTACACACAGACACACAAACACACATCTTCAAAAGAAAACTATTTTTATATATGTATACATTAGCTACTACTTCTAATCTTAAAAAATCTTGCAAAATTTTCCAAGAAAATACAACAGTACGTTCCTGAACAATAGGCATATCTTTTCATAGACTATATGTTCCACTCACCTTTGCCCTTTATAGTTCTATGTTTCTATTCCTTTAAGATATAATTCTGAACTAGTCAAATCCAATAGGAAATTAAATGTCAGAGTCAGGTCACTAATGGCAAAAACACTGATACAAATCCTAATTAGAGCTAAACATTTTATTATGTTTTTCTTCCTCTCATTTCTAGTATTATCTCATTTCTCAAATTACATGATTTTTTTTTTTGGAAATAGCTAAAAATAGCTATCCATAAAATATTTGGCCCCAAATCTCCAAATTCAAATTCTATACATAAAAGTTGTAACAGTTTATTTTATAAAAGAGAGACCTACTTTTATAAATAAGTGATATCTTGTGTTCTTTACTTTGTTGCATTGAAAATGTCCCAATCTAAAAACATCTTACTGGCTTGAAAACCAGTTTACATTGATTTTTCAAGTGTACTGAAATCACTATGAACTTTTCACATTTCAGCTGTAGAAAATAATAAAATTTTAAAAACCCTTTTTAGACTTCTAGGGTAGCTACATTTTAGTTTTTGTGTATTATTTCTTAATGCAATGGGGTTTTTTTTGTTTTGTTTGTTTCTTTTCTCAATCTCTAGCATGATCATATTTTAAAAACATCAGTATAAATGCTCTTGTCTGTTATCATACTAATTAGACTGGGAAAGCTACATATTTTATTTAACACAGACTGCTTTCCTCAAACAGCTTTTGAGGTGAATGTGTATTTGGCTCTTGAAAGAAGTAGAGAGACTGAGGTTTCTTCAGGCGGTAGTGTATTACCATACTAGTATCCTCTTCACAGCTTCTATTTCCACAGTTTCAGTTACCTGCGGTCCAACGTAATCAGAGAATATTATTAATATGAAGCATTCCAGGATTACACAATTCACAAGTTTTCAATTGTCTGTCGTCCTTAGTAGCAGGACGAAATCTCTCTAGGTCCTGCTCCCACCCACCCAGGACGCGATTCTTCTCTAGGTCCGGCTTCCTCAGGGGCAGACGCTACCGCCTGTTAGTCACTCATGACTCCTCTCCATTATCAAATTCACTGCTGTGGAATCACAGGGCTTGTTGTCAAGTAATCTTTATTTAACTTAACAATGGCGCCAAAGTCCCAGAATAGTGTTGCCTGACATTCAGATATGCCAGAGAAGCCGTAAAGTGCTTCCTTTGAGTGAAAAGGTGCATACAGTACAGTAAGATATTTTTGAGAGACATAACACATTCACATAACTTTGATTACAGTATAGTTAACATTGTTCTATTGTATTATTAGTTGTTAATCACTTACTCTGTTTAATTTATAAATTATTTTTATTGGAGCTGTATGTACAGGAAAAAATTGTGTGTGTGTGTGTGTGGTTCTGGGGATTTTGAAACATTTCCCTGGAGCATAACGGGGGCCTACTTTCTGGTTTAAAAAAGCAAGAAAGAACAGAAATGTGGAAATGTGGTTCAGGTGATTGCAAAATCAGAATAGAGTAAAATGACTTTTGTTCAAGCTACAGTAAAAATCCTAAATATCTAACAACAGTTCTAACTGTCAGCTAGTCTTTTGATCCAGCTTCTCTTTTCTCTGCCTCTCTCTACATTTGCTGTCTGGCTAACTTAGCCAGATGCTCTTGCCATTTCTATGGTTTGTATCTTGGTTTAAGCTCTTCCGAGTGTTTTTGTTTGTATGTCTCACCTTGCAAGTCCACAAGTGTAAAACGTAGATTAGATATTTTTCTTATTTTTGAGAATTTCTGTTAATTCAAGGACTGACAACTGACCACCTTATAAACCTCCATTCCAGCCAACAGTTTTCTTTTATATGAGATGACTTTCTCTCTGGTGGGTAAAATAATGATTAGTTGAACAAAACAAAGATGAACAATGAGAAGTCTACCGACAAAGGGCAATGTAAATGAAATACACTTTGGGGATTCCTAATATGTATGTATTTTAAAGGAAGTGTCTCTAAAATTTAAAGATATTGTTTATTTGTATAGATGTTATGGAATAAACAACTTAATACACTATTTTGTGAGATTCAAAATGCTTATGAAGAAATGTTAACACTCTGAGACAAATATTGACTTAAATGAAAATATAAAATATACTCCCACTGTAAAACTCAAAGATATAAAAGAAAAATGTTAAAATATTATAATATGCAAACTTTTTCATTATTCATTATAAAATATTTCTAAAATCCCATTAGGTTAAAAACCAAATCATTTACTATTTTGTGGAAATTTTTTTTTTGGATTTTTATTCTGTATTATACTGACATAGCCTGATAATTCAATGGGTATTTATCTGAGTAACTCAATTTGTTAATAAGAACACATTGTGTATTATTAACCAATTCCACAGAAGGATACATTGATAGAATTATATAAAGTAAAAGTGAACTGATTTTTAAATAAAAGCAACTGTGTACATGAAATGTTTTTAGAAACTGAAAACTTTATTATTTTACATAATCTGTACTTTTAATAGAAAGATAAAAACAGTATTAAAAGTTTTACGTCGATCCAAACAACTGTAATACCATTACTTTTTACTATGTCCTTTGAACCATGAGAAACCAGAAAGAATGTAATTTCTTTATATTGCAATGCTAACTAGATGTTCAAAAAGTTAATGTTTGGTAAAAACACATTATTTTAAAGAATACTCAGTCTAAAAACAAACACAATGCAGTGTGGTACAACTACTTGGACAGAACCTCAGATATGCAGTGGGACTATGGATTAATATCTTAACAACATAGAAAACTAGATACATACAGTTCACACCTCTTTGATAAAGAAAATTATTTTTAAAACAACCTTTGGGATATATTTGTACCTTCTTATCATAGAAAAGTACATTAGTGAATCTTCCTAATAGCCTAAAAATATTAAGTACAGTTTATTTCAGTTATAAGAAACTGTCAAGTATTTTACAGAAAATAAAATCATGCAGTTATATTCCCATTTATTTACATAAAATACAAAAAATGTATACTTATTTTATACAATTTAATAAGAATATTTTTCTCTTCCCTATCTGTATGAACCATTTTTGAGGCCCCTAACATGTATCATATGTAGTTCATGGTGAACAGTGCAAGTAAATAAATGAATGATTGAACATTTAAACAAACTAGTAATTAACAAAAAGTAAAGTCATGTTGACATTTTTCTTTATGTCCACAAGCCACTTAAAATCAATAAGTAAGCATAATTTATGTTTATATCCCCAGAGACCAGCATACACTTAGCAAATTTCAGGCATTTCATATTTATTTAAAATGATGAAAGACTAGGTAGCAGGCTTTAATCTCTATGCTGTTAAACTGTTTTTTCTTTCAATAAAATTAGAGTTTGCAATAAAGTAGGTGAGGGAAGAAAACTTAATCATTGTGTTTATTGAATTCATTTACCATTGCACTAGTATTAAATTTAAAAATGTAATAAGGTTTACAATGGGATTAACCAGAAAATGTTGATTTTAATTTACTGAAAGGTTCCTATCTTTCACATTGCAAGTGAAAGTAACTTCCTTTCAACTTAATTGAATATAACTAATTATTCTTTTTTTTTTTTTTTGACAGAGACAGAGAGAATCAGGGAGAGGGACAATAGGGATAGACAGCCAGGAAAGGAGAGAGATGAGAAGCATTAATTCTTCGTTGCAGGCACTTAATTGTTCATTGATTGTTTTCTCATATGTGCCTTGATGGGGAAGGGGCTATAGCAGAGTGAATGACCACCCTGCTCAAGCCAGTAACCTTGGGCTTCAATCCAGTGACCTTTGGGTCAAGCCAGAGACCATGAGGTCATGTCTATGATCCCACGCTCAAGCCAGCGACCTCGAGGTTTCAATCCTGTGTCCTCTGAGTCCCAGTAGGAAGCTCTATCTACTGCACCATCACCGGGTCAGGCTGATTATTTTTTATGAAGTCAAATCACTTGCTTCAGAGTGATATCATTATTTTCATATGGCAAAATAGATAGTGATTTGCCACATTTGCAGTCAATTGATGATAACTAAACTGGCAAAAGTTCATTTACTCAAACCCTTAAAAGAGACAATGGAATTTTTTTGGCTACTAAGATGATAAAAAAAAGAAAGAAAAAAAGAAAAATCCTTGTCTCCAAGCATGTTGAATATCTTTAGAAGTGAATTAAGATGTGAGGGCAATCTGGCTGCTACATCTGTTGATCACCAGGGTTGATTCTGTTGATCTGGTTGGCTAAGCTGGTGTCCCATTCCTCCCCTACTGCTCCATGTATATTCCTCCCAAAGCTGTGCGTTTGGTGGAGGAGGATAACCTTTCCCGATAGAGGAGAGGACTGCCCTTCTGTCAAAGGTCTATGAGAAGTTGCTTTTCCCTGCTAGAACTTCCAAATGAGCTCTCAAGAAGTGAATTGATACTACTATTGCAAATTTAGCAACTAAAATATACCATGAAAAATAAAACTTTGTAGATTTTTATAAAATTATTATTTATCTTTGTTCAAAATCATTGGAGAAAACTTTTAAATGTTATTCTTCACAAACATAAATTGACCTTTACTAAACTATTCAAAACTCTAATAAAAATACATTTAGTAAAGGTGAAATAACTATTTTTATCTTTCTACTTTTTCTGTATATATTTAAATTATATTTTACTTATATTAATATTTTGACATATTTGCTTTCTCCCTCAGAGACAGACATACAAAGACACACATATTATATTATTATTATTTTACCAACAATTTTAAGTAACCTGCAGATACCACAGTCCTGTACCTCTATATCTCATACATGATGTCTCAATATTGAAATTTATGAAGAATTTTAACTATGAGACAATATTATTATTCAATATCTAATCCATTCAAATGGTGCCACAATAAATAATATTTATATAATGAAATATTATTCCCAGAGGCAGAGTTTAAATTCTCTGAATTAAAAAAAGTTGTTTTTGAAATTTGGAATATTAGACAACTTGCTTTTTATTTGGAAGTATATTTCTTTTATAAATTGTGACATAATTAAATGTAAAATCAGACTCACTTATTAGATTAGTAATGTGTATTTCTGTAATTTAATTGTGTTGACTTTTGTAAAACTGAATGCAAAAATACTTTTCATTCAGATCTAAGTAAAAAAAATGTTTTCTTTTCTAATGCTAAACAACACAGGTAGAAAATAGAAATGATATTTTAGCAGGTGTTAGCTACATCTAATATGATTTTCTGTCAACAAAGTAACTATGAGTTGAATGTTTTAAAGATTGTAGTCAAATTGTTTTCTTCAGTAAATAGAAGCTGGATTCCTGGTGTGTCAAAATGATGCTCTGCGAGAAACGATGAAATTTTGCATCGAAAAAACATAAAAATTGCCAGCCATTAGACACATTCCTATAACTCACTTCAAATTCCAATAAGCTGCACTGAAATTCAGAGAAGAAACCTATGCTCCATAAATATGGGAATAGTATATATATGACTCTTATAACAATAGAATCGGGTATCAAGACAGGACTTTTTTCAAAGGGGTAGTCAGAATTATCCAACATCATTACAGATGGCATAATCGAACTGTATTAAAATAATGAGACTGGTAAAATAATATTTTAGTAACACATATAAAACTCAGGCTCTCAGATACAGAGAACAGATAGGTGGTTGCTAGAGACAGGATGGTGAGTGGACAAATGTGTAAAGGGGATAAAAAGGTACAAGTTTCTAGCTATAAAATATCATGGGGATATAATGTACAACATAGTTGCTATAGTTAATCATATTGTATATTATATATTGGAAGTTTGCTAAGAGAGTAGATATTAAAAGTTCTCATCCCAAGAAAAAAAATGTGACTGCATGTGGTAATGGATAACTAGACTTATTCTGGAGATCATTTCACAATATATACATAATTTGAATCATTATAATATATAACTAAAATTAATTGCTATATGGCAAAAAAGAAACTAAAGTGAAGGCTCTCAGATATCCTGTATTAAATAATATTTAAGAATGATAACTAGGATGAGATTTAAATTGCTCATATTGATCTGGATGGCATAAGAATCAATAAGAGAAATGGCAACCTTTTCTGAATTTGCTCAACTATTTCCTTAGAAAACATAAAAGCATAAAATTATTTTTAAAATATTACCAGTAAGGTTAATGATTTGAACTTATCCTAACAGTCTATCTCTGACCTTCTTATGCATACTGTGATTACTATGTAAATCTTTCAAAGATCTGTTTAAATGAAAGATTTCACACATTCCTCTGAGAAATACTATTGATTTTTCCTAAAAACAACAACAACAAAAAGAGTTATTATTAACCAGTAATTAAGCTTAAAGCATATTGTTTTATATATTAGTATCTCTTTTGAATAAAAAATTCACCTCAAGAAATTCTGGAAGTGTCCTCACATTTAGTCCTCTAAAAGAGGAGAGCAAAATCTAATCACATTTCTGAGTGGAATGCTTCAGAGTTGCATACTGCATTTAGGTTAGGATTCCAAAGTGCTTTCCCGTTTCCCTTTAAACATTTATAGAAATGGAATTATTACAGAAGCTGTGCAATATCAAATACAAAACAAGATATATGATGGCATTTTTTAAAAAGGCAATACAAACACGCATATGTAGGTTTATATGAGCTTCATTTGGTTGTTTCTCTTGGATTTCAACTTATTAGGAAGTATTTTTCTCTAGATGACCATGGTCTGCAAGTCTCTTTATACCTCTGTCAATACTAATTGGATTTACTTTCTCACCACCCTTAATTTTTTGATAATCAATGTAATGACCACAGTTTTAGGTGGATTTCTTGTCCAGGTGCCTATTTTATAATAAGTAAGTAGATCAGAAAGATAATGTAAAATATCTCAAGTCCCATAGCTATGTAGTGGTGGCCCCAGGATTGAGATACATATTTCTATTTCTAATTCCTATAACTTATAACACTTGGGAATATTACTTAAGTAATTGTATATGCCACAGCAACTCTCCCTTATTTCAGTAGTTACTACAGGTTTTTCCATTTAGCTCATTTTTTTTTTAATTCTCCAGAATGAGTATTTTAATTACCTTTGGCTAGACTGGCACTTACATTTTTCATTGCATCTATATTTTCAGCCATGAGATTTTTTTTTTTTTGCTATTATATTTACTTGCTTGAAATTTTAGAAAATACTATGATTAAAGCAGATACACCGGTACAGGTGAAAGAATTGAATTTACTTTTCTAATTTGAAAAATGCTTCTCAGTAGTTCTCTTGACATAGGTGCCTTGCTCATTATTCTAACAAAAGATTTTTTACTAAATAGTATTGTGTTTATTTGGAACAGTTCTGGAAACTGTGGTTAACATTGTTATATTTTTTCATTTGACCTCATTTTTATGGGGAATAAAAAAATCTCAATATAGTAATTAAATATTTGAGTACTTATGTGTAAGTAATATGCAATTTTTTTAAATGAGAGGAGGGGTGATAGAGAGACTGACTCTTGCATGCACCCCAACGAGGATCCACCTGGCTACCACCCCTATCCCTGGTCAGGGGCTGATGCTCGAATCAACTGAGCTATCCTCGGTGCCTGAGGCTGATGCTTGGACCAACTACACCATTGGCTGTGTTAGGGGAAAGGAGAGAGAAGGGGAAAAAGAGGGAGGAGAAGAGAAACAGATAGTTGCTGCTCATGTGTTCCCTGACCCAGCACACTGGGCCAGTGTTCTATCCACTGAACCAACCAGCCAGGACAATAATATGCAATATTTGATAGTAACATATAGTGAGATAAATTATCTCCCTCCTTACTCTCAATATATTTTGTACCAATTTGTAATACAGTTACCTAATTTGTAAGTTTCTGTGTCCTAAACTAAAGGAAAAAAAATTATGAATTATTTCTTATTCATCTTAGATCTAAATAGAGAACTTGTAAATCCACTATACTCACTCAGGCTTTGAAGATGAATGTGTAATACCAGTGTGTAATCTTTTTTATTTTTTAGTTATATATTCTTTTGCTTTTTTAATTGAATTTATTGATGTGATATTAGTTAGTAAAAGTATATAGGCTTCATGTGTATAATTCTATAATATATCATTTCTATATTGTATTCTGTGTTTACTATCCCAAGTTAAGTCTCCTCCATCACCATATAAAGCAGTAACAGACACAGTGGCAGTCAAATTGTTATTTCTCAATTAACATTTGTTTAGTGGCACTTGACTGATTAGTAGATATATTTCTTATGTCTTTAAGAAATGCTCCTTACAAACAACAACGTTATTGCTTTGGTCCCTTTTGACTCAGAAATGAATCTGTGTGTCAGTGTTGCTAAGTCAAAGTCTTTCATTATTCTGGCCATTGTGATTTCTTGAGGGGAGTTAAGGAGACCCAATTAGTTCTAAGGAGACACAATGAGAACTTTTCTGGTGCTGCCGGGAAAAATGATTGCAGTTATTTATTACTTTGTTTTCCTGCATGGGAAGGCTGAACAGTTTCAAGGGCTGGCTCACTTCTAATGATATCCTTGAGTTCTGAAATCCCTCTCTCCCTAAAGAAAAACTGTAGGCTTCTTATTTATATTACCTAAAACACTGTGAACTTTTTTGTTTTGTTTTACGTGTGAAACTTTTGTGTGTGTGTCATTTCCTCTTAAATCATCATCATATTTATCATATTTAACCTTTACAAATACTCATTCAAGCCACTTCTATTGAGTTTCTCTCTCCCAAACTAAAGAGAAGTTCAAGGAACAAGGTTTCTGCAGAAGCCATGGAGCACCTGGAAGAATACTTTGTAAACTGAAGCTTCTCACTTTCGTGACTTGAGTTAGATAGATTTAAGTTACAGCATTTGTTCTTGAAAAATTTAGAAACACAGGAAACAAGACTAGTTCACATATATATCCAAAAATACCCCCCACCAGGTATATACAGAAATAATACAAGAAGAATTTTAGCTAAAACTTTCTTTCAACAACCAGTAATATGTCACAATAAGATGATACTGCCAATTCCAATATAGCCTTCTTCTTTATAACCCCTCTTTTAATGAAATTGGTGTGTAAGTGGCAGAGTTCCATTATGGTATACCTAAAGAGATCTTACCATAAAAAAATGTAAAACAATTATGCTGCATTAATCTCATTCATCTGCTACCTTATGACATTTAAAATAGTATAACATTTGCTCACCTAACATTTAAATCCTGATAAGTAAACAAACAAACAAAACAGATTTTCACCAAAAAAGAAAAACCCTTATGGTATGTCATATAGATTTGCTATTTTATGGAATCACAATTTATAAGAAAATATTAGGGAACAGAGGTTATATTCTTTTTTTTTTTTTTTTTTTTTTTTTTTTTTTTACAGAGGCAGAGATAGACAGGGACAGACAGACAGGAATGGAGAGAGATGAGAAGCATCAATCATCAGTTTCTCTTTGCGCGTTGCGACTTCCTAGTTGTTCATTGATTGCTCTCTCACATGTGCCTTGACCGTGGGCCTTCAGCAGACCAAGTAACCCCCTGCTGGAGCCAGCGACCTTGGGTCCAAGCTGGTGAGCTCTTTGCTCATGCCAGATGAGCCCACACTCAAGCTGGCGACCTCGGGGTCTCGAACCTGGGTCCTTCCGCATCCCAGTCCGATGCTCCATCCACTGCACCACCACCTGGCCAGGCCAGAGGTTATATTCTAATCAGCCAGTGTCTCTTTGAATAATAGCTGCCTTTAATATGGTATGTAAAATTAGTAGAAATAAAATATTCAGAAGACAAAATTACATGTCTATGTATACATAGAAAAATATTAAAGCAAAAATTGAATTCAAGCCACTCACTAGCAAAGGACAACAAATCAAATGTTTTTGATATAACATTTTACTGACTTCAAATTTTATTATTTAGTTAATAATTATGGGTGGACATTACACATTACAGTGTACTAAAATATGGCTCAGTTTAGTAGTGCAATGTTAATTGAAGGAGAAGGTTACTCTAGAAATTAAAGATCAAGCCATTTAATATAGATTATATTTGGAACTGATTTCTTACTGCACCAGATATATCAATGTTCAGGTGACGAATCATATATCAAATCATCACGCAAATCATTCTCTATTCTTCTGAAGTATAAAATAATGCTATTTTTATTTAATAACATAATTATTGACCTTAGAATACAAGTCAAGTTCAATTAAATTCTAAACTAGAATCAGAAGCAGGTTAACAACTTGCTCTTAATCTTAGGCAACCCACAACTGACAGATGGTGTGATGTTTGAGGACATACACTTTCTGCTCTGTTCTCTTTCACACTCTGTTTTTATAAATATCACAATATATCATAAATGGTCTGTCGAGTAAAAACAGTTTCAAATAATTCTAATAAAATGTAGATTTTAATTAAGGATAGATGATTCTTAAACAGATGACATGGGAACTGAAACAATTGTTATTTTATACTAGCTGTACCTGGCCATGCATTGCTGTGGCTCAGTCTGGTTAAATGGAAAAGAAAGAAAAGAGAAAGCACACATTTCTAATATATTTAATTTTACATTGCTTGTGGGTATACAATATTTTTTGTTGTTCCATTGTCTGTGCAGATATAGAGATTGTCTGGTTTGCTAAGTCTAGAACACGCAACATATAATTGTCCATGTGAGAAGCAATTCGTGTGTAGATCTAAAGCACACAATTCTAAAGATTGGCCCTGAGTTTTGTTGATGGTGATTGCAAACACCAATCGAATTGGGAATTGCAATCTCTTAAATTGAAATGGCATATCCGTTGGAATCATAGGAATGTGAAGAATGAGGACATCTTCACCTTTGAAAGGTCTGGTCAAGATTGTTGCTTCTACGACATTGCTCATTAATTTTTACAGCACACAGACTCAAACACTTCGTGTTTTACTATAAAATCCATCAGCAATTTCAGCTTCTGTCTAAAAACACGTGCTGTGATGTCATGCCTATCCACCAGCGATTGCCAGGAAGTAAGAGCTGTTGTTTATTGTCCCAAGCTGGATTGCATGTGAATGTAATGCATAGGTCTGGACGCCCATAGTGACAAATATACGCAATTGCATCTTGAGCATACTCATGCATATGACGTGGACTGCCTGTATATGAAGATGGCAAAATCGTTAGTCTTCTAATGTTAGTTGTATTACTGTCATTTACAGCTGCATATCGCAATTGAACATATTCTTCAGAGTGACGCTTGGTCTGATTCAAATGGATGAATATCAAACGTTCTTTTTCTATTTTTGCATACATATCTACGATGTATTGGTGAAACAATTGATGGCATTTTAGAATGTGATTGTCTTCATTCTCTCAAATCATTAATTGGTATGAATAATAGTTCATTGAGCTGCATTTCATATTTGTTTCTTCACCACTGACTGGATTAATCATCTTAACGTTAAAGTGATATCCATCGGCAGTATTCCAAAAAATGATTGGATATTGCAGGGCATCGTAGCATCAATGGGTTTCTGCAAGTTTTGTCACTTGATTGTTTCTCCGATGAAGAACAATATCTCTAGGTTGGAACTGATCTCTGACTATAACAATTGCCACTTTGTCTATAGTTGTAGCATTGAATCTTCGCACATGTTCTCTGGCAGCTGTTTTGTCAGCATGAATAATAATCCTGTGTGTATCAGGTGGCATCATGTCAATTGCTGTTTTGAACAAACACACTAAATTTTTTGTGTGTGAAGAAGCTCTTGCAGTTGGGAAATGATGGACCTTTTTATGCTGGTAGAAATTCAGCAGTGTGCATTCAATTCATCATTGCCATCACCAATGAAATACATTCATAGGCATTTATGTTGACCATCTGGGAACAGAAGCAGGGAGCCGGCTTTATGATAAATTTGTCCTTTCACTTTGAAAGTTGGTATGAATTGAGCTGTTACGATTTCTATGCTGAATGATGTCATTTGGAAGCATGAGTTCTATTTCCTGATGTTAGATAGGAAATGCTTGTATTCAGCGATGTATCCAGCAAGCAAAGTTTTTAATGGCTCTGGTGGTTCTCCAACTTGAGGCAGTTTAATTTTCTGGTGGCGCAACACATTCATTTTAGTTCTCCATTAAATTTCAGAGGCTTGCAATAAGGACACACTTCAGTCACAGTGCCAATGAGAACATGCCGGCTCAAATTATAATCATCAGCTAGGTTGTACCAGAATGCAAGGCAACTGTAATCGTGTGATTGCTGAGCACGGAGTCATGTTTGACACTAATCTGCTGTTTCTTGTTGACGTCTTTCAGTCACTCTCAGCCTGTTGTGTTCATTCTGTTGAGAACGAAGAAGATCTGAAGCTTCAGAACACGATTGCTGTGTTCACAACCATGCATCCTCAAGTCTGGTTGCATGTAAATGGATCACAAATCAGAAAAATTGAAATGGAATCATAAAATATTTAGTATAGTGTGTGTTGCTTTTACATTCAACAGATGGCACTGTTTTTCAAAACAGCGCATGTTTTTACCTGTCACAGGTGTAACATCTATATCTATATAATAGTAAGTATATAAAATAGAGCACATATTTGAATGCAAGGCTGTGTCAAAATTTCAAAGCAATCAGTGAAGATCTTTCAGAGATTTAAGATTTTGAACAAACATTTACATTTTTATTTATATAGATTTCCCCTACTGTTCTTGCCAAAGTTCTTTTCTAGAAAACTAGCCAGAAATTTTCTGTTGAAAAACTATTTTTTCAAAATTTTTATTCTTCTCAATCTGCTGATATGCAGAAGTCAAACAGAGAGCTCATCTGGGGACATGAGTCCACTATAGTCACGAAGCCATTGAAGACTAGTGTGTGAGACCACTGAGTGATCTTTTTATTTTCTACTTATTTAAATTTTTTCTTTCTTTTTTAATTGAATTTATTGGGGTGATATTGGTTAATAAAATTATATAGTTTTCATGTGTATAATTTCATAATACATCATCTATATATTGTATTATGTATTTGCCACCACAAGTCAAGCCCATCACCATTTATCTCCACTTTACTCTCTCCTCCCTCCCTCCATCCTCCTCTCCTTTTCATAATCACCGTACTGTTGATTGTCTATAAGATTTTTTTGCTTTTGTTTAATCCCTTCATCTTGTTCCCCAACACCTTATTCCTTCCCTTCTGACAGCTGTTAGTTTGTTCTCTGTATCTATGAGTTTGTTTTTATTTTGTTTGTTAGTTTATTTTGTTCATTAGATTTCAAATATACATGAAATTGTATGTTATTTGTCTTTTCTCACTGGCTCATCATTCACTCAGCATAATGCTCTCCAGGTCCATCATACTGCCGCAAAAGGTAAGATTTTCTTTTTTATTTTTTTACAGCCAAGTAGCATTCCATTGTGAAAATGTACCACAGCATTTTATACAGTCATCTACTGATGAACACTTAAGTTGCTTCTAAATCTTGGCTATTTTAAATAACACTGCAATGAACACAGGGGTGCATATATTCTTTTAATTAGTATTTTGGGTTTCTTCAGATATATTCCCAGAAGTGAAATCACTGGGTCATAAGGCAGTTCCACTTTTAATTTTTTAAAATAACTTTATACTGCTTTTCACAGTGATCATACCTGTCTGCATTCCCACAGTGGACAAATGTTCCTTTTTCTCCACATACTCATCAACCCTTGGTTGATTTATTGCTGGTAGCCTTTCTGACCATTGTGAAGGACACTGCTCTTTTATGGATTCTTGCTGTATTGGCCAAGAGTTTGCTTACAGGCCTTAATCACTGTAAAAAAAAAATAGAAGACTGGATAAAGAAGATGTGGCACATATACACTATGGTATACTACTCAGCCATAAGAAATAATGACATCGGATCATTTACAACAAAATGGTGGGATCTTGATAACATTATGTGGAGTGAAATAAGTAAATCAGAAAAAACCAAGAACTGCATAATTCCATACATTGGTGGGACATAAAAATGAGACCAAGAGACATGGACAAGAGTGTGGTGGTAATGGGGGGGGGGGAAGGAGGGAGAGGGGGAGGGGGAGGGGGAGGGGCACAAAGAAAACTAGATAGAAGGTGATGGAGGACAATCTGACTTTGGGCGATGGGTATGGAACACAATTAAATGACGAGATAACCTGGACATTTTTTTGAATATATGTATCTTGATTTACTGATGTTACCCCATTAAAATTAATAAAAATTTATTTATTAAAAAATAAAAAAATAAAGTTGCTTAGCATTTCTGTATTTCAGCTCTCTCATTTATAAAAAATACTTCACAGGCTATATCAAGTAGTTCTTAAGAGTTCAGGTACTCACAATAAAATCTTCATTCTATGTCCCCCACCGTGACACTCACAAATTGCATTATCTTGACTAAGTTTTTGTCTTCTCAAGGCCTTATTTTCTTGATTCAGTGATTAAGAGGATTAAAGAAGTTAATGCTTGTAAACTTTTTTTAGATACTTCCTGGTTCATTGTAAGCACTCAATAAATGTGTGTGTGTGTGTGGGGGGGGGGATCACTCTTATCATTAGAAACAACCAAAAATTCTGATATAGTTTTGACTACAGAAAACATATTTTTGCCATTCTCCTTTCCTTCCTCATAATTTTACTGCACCCCTCTTTATTTTGAAAAGAGATAATAAAAGTAGGAAACAAAATTATAAAATCAGATAGATCACTGCTACATTTTATCTCACTTTCCTTAGCAGAAAAATGAAGAAAAAATAATCGTGACTAATTTTTTTTAATGAAGATTAATGTGTGCATTTAAAGCTTTTACTAAAGAGGTCAGTGTCATTCAAGCCTCAATAAATGTTATTATTGTTATTATTTTATTTTTATTCATATTATGCATTGACTTTCTGAAAAGACATGTAAATATACTAAAATATTAGTGAGAAAACAAAATATAAATAATCTAAAAATGGTAATAAGTGCACATATGTACACCTGTGCACACACACACACAAGTTTTTACATTGGCTCACCCGTAAATCTGTGTAGCCTTCCTCTGAATCTACTCCTTTTATAATCGCCTAAGAGCTGAGGATTATTTTGAGGGTTCTATCAGATGCTCCATATTAAAATATTAAGAACTTTACTCCCAATAATTTTTCTTTTCTTTCAATGTATAATTTTAATCTAGGTGTGATAATCTGAGGAAGACAAAGGGACAAGGAGACAGAGAATTTATTCCTGCTGCACTGTAGATATTATTTATAATACTATTATAATAATTACCAATATCATCATATAACATTGTAATCATTTTATTCTTTTCTTTAGATAAACAAAATGTTGAAGCCAGACCAATTTTTTTCTGTCTAGTTTTTCTCATTTAATTATCTCATTCAGTCTCATGAATATAAATATTATGTATATGCTAGTGAGTACAAACTTGTAGATTTTTCCTAGACATTTTAACTGTCAGAATAAAATATTATATCTATTATGTATCTTCATGTTTAGCAACAGAAACTCATTATTTGAAAAGCACATATACTTTGAATGACTTTTCTCTTGACAGTTTAATAGCCATTTCAAAATCTTAAATGTAATAATAGGCCCAAAACAGAACTGTGAATTTACACCCTATCACTAACACTGTCTACTTATGAATATATAACCACCCAAGTGTTAAAAATATATAAGTCATTCTTGATTCCACTATTTACCTAACTCTCCACTCTACCATCATCTTATCATCATGTATTAACTTTGAATCATAGTTTACGATAAAATATTTCTTACCACTTTCCTTTACATTACTGCTACCATAATAATGCAAGCTACCTTCATGCTTTCTCTTCTAATCCAAAGACTTCCTAATTTGTTTTCTCTTTTGTCTTCTTTCCAACAGCAACCAAAGTAATTCTTTAAAATCAAATAAGATTATGTAACTCCAGCTTATTTTTTCTAATTATCTTCATTTTATTTAAAATAAAATTCAAATACTTATCAAGAACTGCAAGATCTTGACTAAGCTGTATGTTGAATATGTTTCTATCATTCATCTTTTCACTCACACTGTTCTACTTCATCAATTTATACTCACTAGTGCTTCAATGTCCTTGTATTTTCTGTTCCTTTTGACTAAAACAAACTTCCCTGGATATCCTTAGGGTTTTATTCCTTCCAGGAAGTCACATCTCTGCTCAAATATTATCTTCTTGCATAGAGTTTTCTAGACCTTAAAAAGAATTCCTTACCCATTTTTTTCATACCCACTTTAATTTCTTTATAAGGTCTACTACAGAATATATTATATTGCATTATATTAATCATATTACAAAAACATTATTGCTTGTTTATTCTCTTGATAGAATGAAATCTTTGGAGGGAAAAGGATTTCTATGTTTTGCTAATTTCTACATAACCAATGCCTAGAACAGTTGTTGAAATATTGCACATTCTTAATAATTTTTTTTAATAGAGAGAGAGTCAGAGGGAGGGATACATAGGGACAGACAAACAGGAACTGAAGGGAGGTGAGAAGCATCAATCATTAGTTTTTTGTTGAGACACCTTAGTTGTTCATTAATTGCTTTCTCATATGTGCCTTGACCGTGGGGCTACAGCAGACCGAGTAACCCCTTGCCCAAGCCAGCGACCTTGGGTCCAAACTGGTGAGCTTTGCTCAAACCAGATGAGCCTGCGCTCAAGCTGTAGACCTAGGAGTCTCAAACCTGGGTCCTCCGCATCCCAGCCTAATGCTCTATCCACTGCACCACCACCTGGTCAGGCTCTTAATAAATATTTTTAATATATAAGTTAATTAAGCTGCCTATTTTACCTTGTCAACTGACAATATTAAACTTTTCTGAGGCTCTATGATCTGAGAAACAGGGAGGGTAAAGTAATCCCCTCACTTAGGTGGAACAACTGATGCAAAGGACCGATCTTCTCCATATGACTTACATGGGACTCTTGGATTCTTTTTGTTGACCTAAGACAACGCCAGGCACAGACCTTCCAAATTTCCATTTTTGCCTCAGAATTACCTGAATTTTTTTCCCCACTAATCAATTGAAATAAACGCTCTTTTCACTCACTTGATCAAAGCTGAGTTAGACTTCTTTCTTTCTGCATATTCCTAAATCTTGACTCATACAACCTGAGCCATACTAGGTGTCTTTAGAACCTGTCAGCAAACAACTACCCTTACACTTCCTGCTAGAGAATGGGCTGACATCAGGGTAAAACATACTATGATATAATCTACTGTCTAATCAAATCACTTGTATGCTTTTCATCCCACTTCCCCATGCACAGTTTTCTCTAACTTTGTTTACTCTTCCTTATAAAATAAAATCAATTTTCTGCCGGAATTTGTAGGCATTTGCTAGAGTAATATGAAGCATCATAGTCAGAGTAAAATACTTTTGAATAAAGTCTCTCCTTACGTAAATTCAGATTTGTTTTATTGTTGTTTTTTGACACAATGTGTCATCATTTTATGACTGAGCCACTCTACTCTTTCCTCTCTGGAATCAATTTCATACACAACACCCTGAGTGATTTTCTAAAATAACATAAATACAGTTGTGCGATCTTCTTTCTTCAAACCTAATGACTCACGTATATCTAAAATCCTTAGGATACTGTCTAAAGTCCTAATTCACCAATTTCTCTCTAGCCTTCTGATCTCATTTAGCAGCATTCTTTTTTTATTTCCTATACTTCTGCCATATTGATTTCTTAATTTTTGTGAAACTGTTTGAGAACTAACTACATTAATATTCTGTGAAGATTTTTTTGTATTTCAGTGGATATTGGGTTTAGGAGATGAGTTAATCATAAATTATTAATTTATTATTATATTCAATTTTTGGTGCAATATAAAATTAAGTCTGTTATCTTAATAGGCTTTGAGAACCCCCTCTTAAGTAATTAACTATAAAAAATGAATAAATTCTTTAAATTATTGATTGATTTTAAAGAGCCAGAGAGAGGCAGAAAGAGAGAGAAAGAGAAGAGAGAGAGAGAGAGAGGCAATCATTTGTTATCAATACTTCACTTAGTTGTGCCTTAGTTGTACATTTATGGGTCACTTTCTTTATGTACTCTGAACAAGGGTCAAACCCACACCCTCACAACCTTGGTGGTTTTGCACAATGCTCTAACCGATGGAGCTAACCATCCAGGACCATGAAATGAAAATTTAAAACTCTAATAGTTATTATATATGTATTAAGTATGAGATATTGTGCTATTTTTTTCTTTTTATTGAATTCATTGGAGTGACACTGGTTAACAAAATTATACAAGTTTTAGGCACACAATTCTACAACACATCAACTGCACACTGTATTTTATGTTCACCTCCCAAGTCAAGTCTCTGGCAGTCACCATTTTATCCCCCTGTTTCCTCCTCAACTCTCCCTACTCTACCTACTCTCCCTCACAATCACCACAAAGATACTGTGCTATTATTTTTCACATATTTTCATTTAATGGTTTCACCATTTTATAAATACAAAAAACAAGGTTTAAGGAGATTTCGTAGGTTAAATACGAGCATAAAACAAGTGATAGGAAATTTAAGATCTAATAGTTGTTTTAAGTATGTAAAAGAAGATAGTATTAAAATGAAACTCTATAAATGTTCATTTAAACATTTAGTATATTGGTGAAAATCAGTATCCAACCAAGTGTTCAAATACGATCTATTAAAAATTATTAATATTTTTGACCCTTTAAAAGGATAGTTTTGTGTATAATTATTAACATGGGAAATAAGTTTACTAAATATTCTCAAAGGAGAAAAGCAATCATGAACAATGAACATGTTTGTATTAAACATACCTTATATATGATATCCACAATTCTGTTATGTATGAAGAGTTAATTAATAATTATGATCAGATTCTAATCATAACATATAGCAGTCTCCTCTGTTAAGAATTTGGTTCCTTTTGCTTTCTGTAATTAGCTTATCTATATTTGTAATGTTTTCTACAATGATTTTAAATTATGCGTACAATACAGACTACAAAATTAAGAAAAATATGTTATGTTAAGTGACAGTTTTTATCACTAAAAGGATGTGGTTGTGGTGATTCAACAGTTGGAAATGACCGATTTTTCCTAGTACTTAGTAATGCAACTACTGATAGCAATATGGACCTAATCAGGGATATATTTGTTTAGAAAGGTAGATTTTCTAAAAGAAGACTATTAGTCATAAAAGATTCAGATATTATATTATTATATTATATTATTATATTATATTATATTATATTATATTATATTATATTATATTATATTATATTATTTCTTTTAAGAACCAGAAATATATCTTATTGGTCAGTGTCCTGAGAAAGACCTAGAGTTAAGTGCATTCTCATTGTGGAACTGGCCATCTCAATCAGAATTTTGGGAGCTGGAGGGTGTTTAGAAAACTTTTTAGATACACTTTTATTTCTCTTTTAAGTTTTTATTATAAATCATTGACAACAAAGAAACAAAGTAAAAACCATATAAGACGAACACACATTCACTCATCATTAATTCTATCAAATCATACCATGTGGTTACTTCCTTAACTTTTTAAAAATTAATACATAATTACCACAGTCATTAGTGTTTTCTATTTTACAATCATAGTATAATTTACATTTGTCTAGGAAACTATTATCTTCTCATCCTTTCTCTTTCTTTCATTTTTCTCACACTTCCACTTTCTCCTTCATTCAATAGTTTCTGAAGTTGGTTTGCTATTTTAGCTTTTTAAAATAACTAGATTTTTGTGTATTGATTCTAATAATAACTTGATTTTCTTTTATTATGTTAAGATGTGGTCTTCCTCAGCAAAAACTCTCAACACCCTCCTTTCAGTTGCTTTGTTTTGTTTGCTTGTTTTTATCTCCTCCTTCTTTTATAAAACTTCTGCTTGCCTGAAGTAAGGTGGATATTTGATAGCAGGAGTCTCCCACGTTCTCACATTGCGGGCACATAAATAAACCTATTTCATTCTCAACAGCATATATCTCACATAATTGAAGTCCCTGGTGACAGGCAGGTCATTTTTCTGGTTTCACCTGCATTGTTTTATTTTGTACATTTAGTTTGATAGTGTTTTGTGGCTTAACCAAGTGGATTATGAGTACCGGTAATTATTAAAGTTTATTATTTAAGCAACAAGTATATAGTATATGTATTAAACAGTTTGCAATTACTCACACTGTTTGGAAAAGTCCACATGTGCAAAAGTTTTTGAAGATATGAGTTTTATTTCTGTCTTTAGGTTTTGTAATATTGGTCTGTCTATATAGTCATGAACAAAAAACAATCTTTGAATGTTACTGTTTAATAATACATTTTACAATAACAAGTGTAATTATCCCCTTATATTTTCTTTTTCAAAACTTTACTTTGCTATTACTGCTCATTTTTTGGTGTGTGTGTATTTTGGCTGGTTTGCTTCTATATAAACTTTAGAATTAGAATGATTGAAGGAGGTGATCCACATAGAATTTCAACCTTGACAGCATTCAGGAAATCAGTAGGGCATATTCCCATGTATTGTAACTAGGATTGTGTCAGTGTAATCATGATACAAGATCAAAAATGGAATAAACTTTTTTTTTTTTGTATTTTTCTGAAGTTGGAAATGGGGAGGCAGTCAGACAGACTCCCGCATGCGCCCGACTGGGATCCACCCAGCATGCCCACCAGGGGGTGATGCTCTGCCCATCTGGGGCATCACTCTGTTGCAACCAGAGCCATTCTAACACCTGAGGCAGAGGCCACAGAGCCATCCCCAGCGCCGAGGCCAACTTTACTCTAATGGAGCCCTGGCTGTGGGAGGGGAAGAGAGAGACAGAGAGGAAGGAGAGGGAGGGGTGGAGAAGCATATGGGTGCTTTTCCTGTGTGCCCTGGCCAGGAGAGAATAAACTTTGACTCTAGGAATAAGTGTTTTGTTTTTCATCAAAGACTAATGTAGTCACCACCTAAACTCATAGTCCAGAGCCACACTTCACCTTCTCCATTCCATATTACCAAAATGGACACTTTTACTGCCTCTCTGACTTGACTCCCTGCTGACTGAAATCTGATTAACAAAACCTTCCCATATGTAATGCTAACTACAAAGGAATCTAGATGATACTTAGGTTTTTTATGTTTGAAATATAGGAAAGTACCTTTGCAGGAGGCTAGGATTGCTAAAAATTAAACTTACTCTATCTCAGAGCCTTAGCTGTACATTTACCTCTTTAAGCACCCTAAACATTCTTACTTTAAGGCCATTGTTAGATTCTTTAAAAAATAACTTTTCAAATAGATCTACTTATTTATTTGTTGGATATTTCTCTTCACCTTTATTATATTTCAACATTTTTTTTGTTGTTGTAAGCAGGACACTTGTGAGTAATTTTTGTTTTGTGTCAGTTTTCATCTCCCTTTCTCTTACTATGTTTTGTATATCTCCTCCTGGTTTCCAAAAGCTTATTCAGTCTTCCAGATTCTATGTGTTTTTACTGAGCTCTTACTCCAAGATGATACTGAGGATATTACAGATGTTGATCTTAGTGGAAAGGATACTGGCTGGTGTCTCTCCACATCCTTCTGCTTGCTTGCCCACAGCTTTCCCAGAACCAACAGCTCTGAAGAACCAGCAGGAGCTGTCAGGGTGTACTTCCCCTTAGTTCATGATTCGTAACTATTGACTTCAAGAAGTGAACTTTGGAATTCTATAACTTACAGAAAGTTTAGTCTGTGTTAATATGCTACATTTGAACTCCTGTTCAACGTTTTCTTTTTGGACCAGGAGCTCAGCAAGCCCACAGTGAGCAAAGCTCACGGCTTTGTGTTTCTGTGAGCTTTCTAGTACTCAGAAATGTTCCTTTGTAAGGACATTTATGTATTTTTTGTTATTTCTTTTTATATATTATTTATTACTTTTGTTTGTTTAAAGCAGAGTATCTGTTTGTGTGAAGATGTGAACATAGTTTATCATTATAAATCCAAAGAGCTATATTTGAGATAAAAATATTTCAATGCCAAGCAAACCTTTAATAATAACTTTTTTTAATCCATCCTGTCTATCCTATTCAGTTTTGAAAGTCTTTGAAATCTTTTATGGTGCCCTTCTCATTTTTTTGAAGGACATTTTTTTTTGTCTAAAAAGGTTACTATACTATAACTTTCCAAACTGATTCTCAGCTCTGTGAATAATCTGTACAAGAAATAAAGTTGATGTTATTGATTCTTTTCTGAGACATTTTGTAGACCTAGAGATGCTGCTGGATATTGCTAATTAAAATAGTATTTGTCTTGTTTATATACTTACTGTATTATAAGCTGAGATGTTGATCTCACAACAACAGAGAAAGGTTGCAGATATTAAAGGACATTCTTGAAGTGAATAAAACACTCAAAAAGCAAAAACTCATGACTATATCCCTGGGGGGGGGGAATTGGAAGGGAAACAGGTCAGTAATTTCTGACCAGTTTTTAATCTCTATTTCAGTTATGTTAACAAAAGGTCTGTTTCTTTTTTAACAAAATTGAATAATACTATTTTTTTTCATTTATAAGGTAGACTTCGAGAGTTCTATTAAGTATAAAAAAGTGCTGAATAAATAGAGTAGCTCTTTTCACTCAAGAAAGCAACCAGGGATTTGACTTGTTTTAAAATTAAATGATAAAACAAATAGTCACTAAATCAAATGAGAATCTTGCGTTGCAATAGACTTTCCCTTAAGTATTTTATACTTCTAACTTAAATAGTTGGTATTTCATGGAAATTTCTCATTAACTTTCTCTCCTGACAATTCACCATGCAGCTACAGCTACCTGAACAATTTCATTACTTACATATATAATTATTTAATTTATATAATTGTGATACAATATTTTTTACACAGAATTTGATCTATGGCTTTGGGAGATATTAAAAGTGAACATAAAAATTATGTCATCACTGTAATGCTCTAACAAATCTATTATCTTGCATGTATTATTAATCTACATCAGAATATTTTGAAAAGTACAAATCCTAGGAATATGATAAGTACTGAATTCGAATTCTTGTTCCACTCCTGAGTTAGACTTAATATAAATCATTCACCTCTAATTCTTAGTATTCTCATTTATATAATGAGGATAATAATAGCCTAATCATAGGAGTATGAGAATGAATGGAAAGGGTCTAACATGATTTCTAGGGAGGCTGACCGTATGTCCCAGTTTCCATGGAATAATCGGGCTAACCCCTAGATGCTTACCCACTCCCAAAATGTCTTTGGACATACATTATAATACTTATAAATGTTAGTTTTTTGAATATTAGTAAAATTTTTAATAATGCATTTTTGGGAGCAATTTTTCATTGAAATTGCTTGGATTTAAAATAATTTTTTATCTTTGGATGTTTCTTTATCTGGATGCAGGTTTAATTCTGGAAATAGAGAAGACAAGGATTTTTACACTAAAGATTATCAATTTATATAATCAGACCAAAGATAATATTTGTTTTTACTATTTTTTATATTATATTTTAAGAATAAGAAACTAAAAAAATTTTGAAAGCCATGTTCACTCTATAGTAAGACAATGTTAAATCAAAATAGTTTATGGCTGATGTAACAATATATCTGATACACAGTTTGAATTAGTCAAGAAGACAGAGTTATAACGTTGTTTTTATAATTTTGTAGATATTTTTGCATTTATATTCATGAAAATAGAGTTTTAATCTATACATATGCTGTCTTGCTGCAAATATCAAAAAGGCTTTGCATTTGTGGAAATTTACCTGATTACTCTATATTTTAGGACATTATTTAATTCTTATAAAATATATTTATTGGAATCTGATGTTCTTTGAATAGCAATTAGTTAAATTGTAAAATCTTGGTCATATTTTGTTTTCTGAAAATCCTGTTTATATTTGCTCCAGTTGTCCTCTAGTGAGAATATCACTGTGGAAAAGTCATAACTAAATCTTGTTTGTCCTTCTTGCATTGACTTAAAGATTTGCCTGATAGCTTTCGGGGTTCTTTATCTTTCAAGTTGTTTGACTGTTCAGGGAGTATGTGAGTATTGTTCGGACTAAATCATTTTATTTTTCTTGAATTTTGGATCCAAATATTTGTTTTTCTACAACTTAAGTACATCATATTAAACTACATAGCGATTGCTTGTTTTTTTGTTCTATTTTGGAGGAGATGGTAAAATTACTATTTTGTCTCATATTTGTTTTTCAATATCTATCAATTTGTTTATATTTCTTTATGTCTTAGTCCTTAAAAAAAATTGCTCAGTTTTCTCTTTTCTGTTTTATTTGTAATTTTTTTTTGTTAAATTTGTTTCTATTTGTGTTAATTTTTCTTTTACATTCTTCTGATGTGTCCTTAATTTTCTGAATTTAATTTCTGTTTTTTATTTGGTCTTTCCCACTCAATTATTATCTTTTTTTCTTTAGTTACCATTTTATTCTAGAGCTTTTAATGTCTATAGTTTTGTAAGATAAAAGACATCTTTGCTTTAATATATCTGATTTTCTATAATAATGTGCTTATATTTTTACTCTCGCTCTGCCATCATCTTTCTATATGTGCATTTGTGCTCATATACCTGTGTGTTTCGCTTGTTTTTGTCTCATTTCATGGTTATTTAAATATTCAACTCATTAACACTTTTCAATATTGCTTTGTGGTTATATTGTTTTTGTTCGTTTGTTTGTTTATTTCAAATAAAAGAAAATCTTCTTGAATCTCTTACATTACGAAAATAAAAGTGGAAAGACCAGCATGAGTAAATAAAGATAACAGGAATCTTAAATGTTGCTAGATTGATTTTCATACAAGTTTTTGGGTTTTTTTATGGTGTTTTTATTTTGAGAGAATCAACTAGGGACAGGCAGACAGAAAGAAAGACAAATGTGAAGCATCAAATCTTCATTGTGGCACTTTAGTTGGTCAATGATTGCTTTCTCATATGTGCCTTGATGGGCAGGGTGGGGGCTACAGCAGAGTGAGTGACCCCTTGCTCAAGCCAGTGACCTTATGTTCAAGCCAGTAACTTTGGACTTCAAGTCAGTGACCTTTGGGATCAAGCCAATGACCATGGGATTATGTATATGATCCCACGCTCAAGCCAGTGACCCTGTGCTCAAGCAGGTGAGCCCACACTCAAGTTGGATGAGCTCACACTCAAGCCAGATAAGTTTGTGCTTAAGCCAGCAACCTTGGGGTTTTGAATCTGAGTCCTCTGTGTCCCAGTCTGATGCTCTATGCACTCTGCCACCTCCTGGTCAGGATCATACAAGTTTCTATGAAAATTTTTTTACTGACAATCTATTGTAGGACAATACCTCTTTCTTTGACATATTTAACCTTACACACAAAAGAATCTTATAGCATACAAGTTTATGTTTTCATGCATGTGTGTATAGGGATCACCTTACACACTTATCTCAAACAGTCAGACATCAGCATTTGACTAGTTTTTACACACAATATCTTTTCTATTTTAATGTATCAGAAGTCTGCATTTTCTGTAACCCAATCTGCTTGATTGTCTTCATTTTATCAAACTTCCCATACCCTTTTTTATGTCAAAAATAGGTATCAAGCCTGACCTGTGGTGGCGAGGTGGATAAAGCATTGACCTGAAAACACTGAGGTCACCGGTTCAAAACCCTGGACCTGCCTGGTCAAGGTACATATGGGAATTGATGCTTCCTACTCCTCCCCCCCTTCTCTCTCTCTCTCTCTCTCTCTCTCTAACCCTCTCTCTCTTCTCTCTAAAATGATTAAATAAATAAAAATATTAAAAAAAATAGGTATCAAGATGTTTTCTCTAATTTCTAAAAGATATATTGATTTGTTCCAAAGAAGAGATTATTGGTTTTGCCTACTGTGTAATGAAATATTAACTTAGAGGTGTTCAAACCCTGTACATTACAAAGAAAGAATTGATCCTCGATCCACTTCTAGGAGATAACTTATAAAATCTTATAATATATTGTTTAATAAGAATGTTTCTACCTACCTGTGGCCTTGAAATATGCCAATCATTTAAGATAGGAATGAGATTTATGGCAGAAGCCTTGGACCAGGCTATATAATTTTGACCTCTGAAATAGCTGGAGGCTGGTGACTGAGCAAAGGCAGTCACACAAACATGACATATTTATGTGACCACACTTCAATATCAAACCTGAACACAAAAGTTTATGTTAACTTCTCTAGTTGGCAATGTGGTAATTACACATCAGTTTTGGAAAATTTAATTATATCCATATGATTACAATGGGAAATGATGCATGGAAACCTCTAGTCATTATTTCACTTTATCCCATGGGTTCCTTTTTACCTTTGTTAAATTTATTTATTTGTTTGTAATATTTTTAATTTTTAAAATATATTGATTTTAGAAAGACAAGGGAGAAACAGAGAGAAACACCAACTTGCTGCGTCACTTATCTATGCATCTATTGATTGACTCTTGTATGTCCCTTGACTTAAGATCAAACCTGCAACTTTTGCAGATTGGAACAATGTTTTAAGCAACCAAGTTACTGGCCAGGGCACCTTGGCTAAATTTAATTTGCATATTTTGACTACAATAAAATATAACAGTGAGTATAACAGTTTTGGTTTATTTGACTTGAAAGAGTGCTTCTAGTGAATCACTGATCCCTAGAATCATCTTGGGGGCACTGTGTGCCTGCCCCCACTTAGACACCTGAACTCCCTCCTGTACACAAGGAGGAATACACTTCCCCAACCTAATGATGCACTCAGTGCTCTTTCTTCAGATAATAATGTTTCAGATGTGGTCTGTTTTATTGTTATAAATGATGATGTTATAGATGTCTGTTGTTTTTATGTTGTATTTGAATAATTTTAAAGAGACAAGGTTCAGAGGGAAATATTTATAGTTGAAAAGCAGAAAGTTACTTTTTTTTTTGATAGGGACAGAGGGAGAATCAGAGAGAGAGCCAGAAAGGGACAGAAAGACAGGAAGGGAGAGAGATGAGAAACATCAATTCTTCGTTGCAACATTTTAGTTGTTCATTGATTTCTTCCTCTTACATGCCTTGATGGGGAGTTGCGGGGGGTGGGCTCCAGCAGAGTGAGTGACCCCTTGCTCAAGCCAGTGACCTTGGGTTCAAGCCAGCAACCTTGACCTTCAAGCCAATGATTTTTGGATTTAAGTCAGTGACCATGGGGTAATGTTTATGATCCCACGCTCAAATCCAGAGACCCCTCGCTCAAGCTGGCAACCTTGGGGTTCCAAACCTGGGTCTTCCATGTCCCAATCTGACACTCTATCCACTGCATCACCATCTGGTCAGGCCTCATTTCTTGATATGTATAAATTTATGAATACTTGAAATTCTGCTATTTATTATATAATATATTTCCAGCTTGACCAGGAGGTGGTGAAGTCGATAGAACATTGAACTGGGGTGCAGAGGACCCAGGTTTAAATCCCCAAGGTCACTGGTTTGAGTGCGGGCTCATCTGGCTTGAGCATGGGCTCACCAGCTTGAGCGTGGGGTCATTGGCTTAAGTGTTGGATCATAGAAATGACCTTATGATTCCTGGCTTGAGCCCAAAGATCACAGGCTTGAAGGCCAAGGTTGCTGGCTTGAGCCCAAGGTCACTGACTTGAGCAAGGAGTCACTTGGTCTGCTATAGCCACCCCCCCACCCCCCGTCAAGGTACATATGAGAAAGCAGCCAATGAATAACTAAGGTGCCGCAATGAAGAATTAAGGTTTCTCATCTCTCTCCCTTCTTGTCTGACAGTCCCTACTTGTACCTCTCTCTGACTCTTTCTCTGTCTCTGTTAAAAAATATATATATATTTTTTTCAGTAAAAAGTAATAGATTAATGAAATACTGTATATTTCTGAAAGCAGAGAAACAAACAGATTACTTGCCTTCCCCAAAAGTAGTTTAGAGTTGGGTTGGGAAGAAAACCACATGATTCCTCACATGTAGCTTAATAATATTGATTTTAAAATAAAAATGTTATATGTTTCTGTAGACATAGAATGGGAAGAGTGGACAATTTTACTTTAAGAAATCAATGAAATATTTTATAAATAATGTAATAAATAGGATTATTTCTTAAGGGAAAATGTAATAATGCCTATTAAACTTTTTTTTTTTTTTTTAACAGAGACAGAGAGAGTTAGAGAGAGGGATAGACAGACAGGAGTGGAGAGAGATGAGAAGCATCAATCATCAGTTTTTCGTTGCGACACCTTAGTTGTTCATTATTGCTTTCTCTTATGTGCCTTGATCGCGGGCCTTCAGCAGACCAAGTAACCTCTTGCTCGAGCCAGTGACCTTGGGTCCAAGCTGGTGAGCTTTGCTCAAACAAGATGATCTCACGATCAAGCTGGCAACCTCAGGGTCTCGAACCTGGATCCTCTGCATCCCAGTCTGACGCTCTATCCACTGTGCCACCGCCTGGTCAGGCTAAACAAAAAATTTTATCAATGGTATTGGGTACTCAAGAAATAAACAGTTCAGTAAAATTTTACTGATAAAGTTCACACTTCTAATTAAAAATAACCATTATTAAAATAATCAGCACTATAATTACTCAAATAAAAAATTAAGCCTTTAATTTTTTAAAACAATAAAAGCAGAAATGTTTCTGAAGTATGAAAATCAAGAAATAGAACAGAATATAGATTTACTAAGATATTCTAAGTTTAAAAATATTTGAGAAATATCAGCAGTGTTATAAATAAATCCTGGTGGATTTAGACTTGCTATTGAATTTGTTTAGCTGTATATGTTTTCATATTACAAAAAAAATAAAATGATCTTAATATTTTTATATGTTATTCTATTTTACAGTAATCTCCAAAGGAGAAACATGTTTAATGCAGCCAAAAAGCCTTTAAAATCAATATAGCCAAGTAAATTCTCTTTGTATTTTATATTAAATATGTAAGTTTCAGCAAAGGACACCTTTCTTGGGGGGTTTAATCTCAACTTTAAATTTAGAAGCTCGACTAAAATCATTTGAGCTGAACACTGTGTATCAAAAGATATTCTACATTAACATGAAGAATATAAATACAAACAGAAGGGGATTTGTATTATATTTTTAAAACGCCTTCTCTGACCTGTATTTAGTTGTGTAGAATTGCTATGCTGAATACACCTACCAGCCTTTTGGCACTGATGAGAGTTCTGTCTGCAGGATATAATAGGCTAATGCCTCACATGGCAGTATGGCAAAGGATTAGAGTCCTACTGCAGATTATGTATTTGCATTTTTGTGCATTTAGTTCAAGTAATGTGTGAAAAGAGTAAAATGTGCATGTTTATATATTCTGAATAGTTTTACTGAAACGATGATTCAAATGTTAATATAGTTTGTTCATGCATACAAGCCTAATTTGTGTTTAAAATGACACAAATTATAATTAATCATTTATTATAGTTAATTGCATAATTTAATTAAAAATTTTAATCTAATTATCTTCAGTAGATATGATCTGAATTGCATTGCATCCCCACTTTCCCTCACCTCCCACCCCCTTCAGGACCAAAGCTGATCCTTGCCCAGTCTTTCCTGTATCATTAATAAAGTTATCATCCTTGACCCAGCCTTTGGCTGTGATCTTTTCTCTTGGATAATTTTTGTAGTCTCTTAAATTGTTGCTCTTTCCAAAAACATAAATCACTCCCTCACTCACGACTTGCATAAATGACTTATAATAAAATGGGAATAAATTTCAAATGCTTTCTTTAATATAATCTCAAGTGCCTTATTTATTTATTTATTTATTTAGTATTTTTTTGAAGCTGGAAACGGGGAGGCAGTCAGACAGACTCCTGCATATGCCCGACCAGGATCCACCCGGCACGCCCACCAGGGGGCGATGCTCTGCTCATCCATGGCGTCGCTCTGTTGTGCCCAGAGCCACTGTAGCGCCTGAGACAGAGGCCATGGAGCCATCCCCAGCGTCCGGGCCATCTTTGCTCCAATGGAGCCTTGGCTGCGGGAGGGGAAGTGAGAGACAGAGAGGAAGGAGAGGGGGAGGGTTGGAGAAACAGATGGGCACTTCTCCTGTGTTCCCTGGCCAGGAATCGAACCCGGGACTCTTGCATGCCAGGCCGATGCTCTACCACTGAACTAACCGGCCAGGGTAAGTGCCTTAATTTTTTAAATGCATCCCTTTCTGTAATCCTCCCATGGTGCTCCAGCCTCCTGCACCTCTTTGCTATTCTCAATTATGCCCAATACAGTCCCTCTTGTGTAATTCTGAAGGTACTCTCCCCAATACTGAAACATTCATTCCCTAGATATTCATGAATCAATTTTTATGTTTTAGGACTTTGATCATTTGTCACTTAATATACTGGAGTATCAGGAAATATTATCCAGAATACCTAGTGATACACATATTTTCTCATCTCCAATAAATTGTTTAGCTTTATTGTATTTCCTAACTCATCACTTATTTGAATATATATTTGATACATCGTATAAAATTAATATATATTTGTTTTTTCCAAATTGTGAAACCCAATTTTGATAAAGAAATTCTAGTAAGACAGATGCTATGAATTAACCTGTGTGCTTGCTTTTTTGTTTTGTTTTGTTTAAAAGAAATAAAACAGATTTTGAACCCTTTCTTTCAAGCTCTATTTATGCACACACATACCCTTTGTCTACCATTCAGAGAATCAGTTCTTATATCATATACTCATTTAATATTTAAGTATTAAATGCATTAATAACTTAGAGTTATTAATACATTAATAACTTTTGTCTTATAATATTGTATTTTATATATCTTAATTATGAAATTATTGCTAATATAAAGAGGCATTTGAATTATTAACTTCTGAAAATACTACCTATACAGATATAAAGCAAATTTTTTTTTATCCCTTGCAAAAAAATATTAAACTTGAACACTTTGGTTTGATATTGAATTCTTTGATGTATAACATTCAAATATTGGCTAATCACACACTACCAAATGACCTTAAATATATATTTTTTGCTTATTTCTCTTTACACTGGTCATAGAAATCTCACAATACATTCTGAAATTAAATAATACAATTTGAGTCATAGCATCAGGCACAATATAAGCATTGATAATGTAATGTGTTTTAGTTTATTTTTTCAGGTTAATTTATAGCTATTAACCAATTAGGAGCTCAGGATAAAATAATCTGAAATGATCATTGTGAATCAAAAGATATTTTACAGTTAATATGAATAAAATATATACAAACACAAGAGGATTTCTATTTTATTTTAAAAATACTTTCTCTGACCTCTATTCATTTGTGTAGAATTGAATTGAAAACAAACAAACAAACAAAAAATGTTCAAATAAATTTTCAAAGCTGCTTCATTTTGTAACTCTAGTTCTGTCTACAAATGTTACTCTCTGAGTCTCCTATCTGTGAATAGGAGACCATTCTATCTGATTGTTCAATACCTCTTGAATACAATTTCTGTTTGGAGAATTTCCTCCTTAGAATTTCCACTTCCACAGTATAGAAACCAGAAAACACATTTTTCTCAGTTCCTTGAGGATGAAACATGTGACTCAATCTCACCAGTTAACAATGACCATGTAAAATGTCTTATGCCTGAGTAACTAATGCTTTTTACCCCCAATTCTACTCATCTATTTTTCTACAATAGTGAAAATTACCTGGGCACATGGCATAGCATACCTGGTGATTATATTGTCCCAGCACCCTTGTAGTATGTTGGACCCACATGAATTGTGTTCTAACAAAAAGCATGTAACAGAAATACCCGTGAAAGGCAAGAAAGATACCCTTCTTTCTTTTCTTCTGTGTCTTTTAAAACAGGTAGTTGTGATGATGGAACTCTATACATATTGAGAAGACCAGAGTACATCATAAATGAATTTGGTCTTCCGAAACCATTAAGCTGTCATGTACGCCTAAGCCTATTTGCACTCAGACTTCTGTGCCTGGGAGAAACTGCTTCTTCTTTGAGCCATTTTTATATTCATATCTTTGTTGCAGCAGCTGGTATTTGCACCCTAATTAATATTCTCTAGTTTAGATCTGTGCTAAATGTGAATGTAAAAGCTGCTGCTTGGAATCATTTTATTTTAATTTATTGGGCTTTTGTTAGCTTGCCGTTTTATTTGTTTTTTATTAGTTTGTTTTGCAAAAAGTTGTAGCTGAGGTATCTGATTCGTTAGACAACAGTTTGCTCCAGTCTTGTTTGTTGCTCAGAAGAGCTTTTTCACTGCTCGGCATTCTCAATCTTTTTTCAGAATCCTTTTTTTCATGCTTTATTATAATGCTTTAAGGCAATACCTCACCTAACCATAGTTACACAGTCCTTTTTAGTACTATCCATTCCATTACCCCTTATGTTCTTTGAAAGCAAGTATTACATTTCTTTAACTATTAACTGAATATAAATTTCACAGACCATAATCTCAGCTGTTTCTAAATGGTAATTCTTTCCAGTAATAGCTACTTAGTTTCTGTCTCAAGATCATGGTGTTGAGGACAATTTCAGTGTAGTCAAAGGGGAAACAAGTCATTTTGGAGTTTTCTTCAGTCTGTATTTATGTTTCCCATCTTCTCTCTTGCCATATTTGGATCTAAATTCCTGAAGATCAGTAGAGAAGAGAAATAAATAGCATATTGTTCCTGTAGGGAGAGTGAGTGCCGTTGACACAGTAGTACATAGGAAAATTTTAGTGTTCATTAACTTTGATTTGAATACTAGGAAATTTCTTATATTCTATACTCTATGGATATCTTCTTCATATACCCAATTTAACTACAGAGGTACCTTGAGATATGAGCAGACCAACATACAAATTTTTTTTAAGATACGAGCTGTGATTTGGTCCGTATTTTTGTTCGAGATCCGAGTAAAATTCCGAGATATGAGTCGTGATATGGGGAGCTGATACTAGTTGGCATGTTGGCGCACAGGTCCAGTATCAGCAGCACAACACCAGCATCTCGTTCTTTCTCACATGTTACCTTCAGAGTCAACTCAAATCTTGTTCACTGTACTCATTCTTGCATCATTTTTGCATTTTTTACTAACTTTTTTTGTGTGCTATTATGGGGCTGAAGAAAGTGAGTGTAAAGGACAGTGGTGAGAAGAAGAAGAGAATGATGTCGATAGAAGTAAAACAAGAAATTATAGAAAAACGTAAGTATGGTGTTCAAGTGATTGAACTGTCAAGGCTGTACAACTGCAATACATCTACAATTTGAACCATCCTTAAATAAAAGGATGCCATCAAAAGTGCAAACCTAGCGAAAGAAACTACAACAATTCTGTCCCAATTAAGGACAAATATCCATGAAGAAATAGAGAAGCTTCTGCTGGTGTGGGTGAAAGAGAAAGAGCTGGCAGGAAATACAGTGATGGAGACTGTTATATGCAAAAAGGCACGTATTATTTATAGCGATTTGAATAAGAAAGAACCACCAATCTCAAAAGAGGCAGCAGAAGATACGTTTAAGGCAAGTCACAGCTGGTTTGAAAATTTCAAGAAGAGATCTGGCATCCACTCGGTGGTGAGGCATAGTGAAGCTGCGAATGCTGACGTTAAGGCAGCTGAGGAGTACATCGCACATTTTGCTGTGCTTATCGCAAAGGAAGGCTACATCCCCCAACTAGTGTTCAACTGTACTGAAACAGGATTGTTTTGGGAAAAAAAAATGCCCCGGAGGACTTGCATCACTGCAGAGGAGAAGCTGCCAGGCCATAAACCCATGAAGGACCGTCTGACCCTTACATTGTGTGCAAATGCTAGCAGTGACTGTAAATAAAACCACTGCTAGTGTATTATTCTGAAAATCCTCGAGCCTTTAAGACTCACAAGATTCTTAAAGAAAATCTTCAGGTTATGTGGCTTGCCAATGCTAGGGCATGGGTTACGTGGCAGTTATTTATTGAATAGGTAAATCTTGTCTTTGGTCCTGCAGTGAAGAAATATCTTCAAGAAAATAAACTCCTGATGAAAGCATTACTAATCCTTGAGGCTTCAGCCCACCCACCTGGTCTTGAAGATGACATTCTCGATGAGTTCAAATTCATGAAAGTTCTCTACCTCCCACCCAACACGACTTCAATCTTGCAACCTATGGATCAGCAGGTCATTTCCAACTTTCAAAAGCTTTACACAAAGCACTTGTTCCACCACTGCTTTGAGGTGACTAAGAATACAATTCTAACCCTTTGAGGATTTTGGAAATATCACTACAACATCATGATATATTTATGTATTTTTGACTTGGCATGGCAAGAGATTGCAAGAAGAACCTTGAACTCAGCATGGAAAAAATTATGGCCTGATGTTGTTGCAGACAGGGACTTTGAAAGATTCGAACTAGAAACCAAGACCAAGACCGAGGTAGAAGCATTGGAGGAAACTGTGTCCCTCAGAAAGTTGATGGATCTGGAGGTAGATGAGGCTGACATAAATGAACTAGTCGAGGAACATGAGGAGGAACTCTCAACTGAGGAGTTGAAGGAGCTACAGATGATGCAACATATGAAGCTTCCACAGGACATTAGTAGTGAGGAGGAGGTAGAGTCGGAGGAAGTGATTTCTACAAGTGAAATTAAAGACATTCTGGAAATGTAGGAGAATTTTCAAGTTTCATTGAAAAGAAACACCCAGAAAAAGTTTTAACTGGTCATACTTTAGCACTTTTTAATGACACTTGTTTGTCACATTTCCATAACATTTTAAAAGGCAGTCAAAAGCAAACCTCTTTGGATAGATTTTTATTCAAAAGTCCTGCAAGTGAAAGTGCCGAAAGTGCAGCCAGAAAGGCAAAAACAGGTGATGATTAAATGAAAAATACATAATGTTAAACTTAGGTTAAGTTTAAAGTTAAAAAATTGCATTTTTTTACAATTGAGTTTTTGTGGTTTCATTTTAAGTAAAAAAGTACAGTTTTAGTTTTGTTTAAAGTAAAAAAAATGCAGTTTTAGTTTACATTTAGTGTTAAGAAAGTGCAGTTTTAGTTTCCGTGTCTACGGTGCCTGCATCCCTTCCTCCCTCCCTCCTCCTCCACCATTCACCTCCGTTAGCCTCACTCGTCTGTCTCCAAGGTAAGAATACAGTACTAAATAATACTTTTTTCTTTTATTTTATATATTTTGTTATGCATTGGTAAAGTATACATGTGTGTTTCTTAATTAAAAACATGTCTTTTTTATAATTTAGGATGGTTTGGGGATGTTTCACAGGGCTGGAACAGATTATATCTATTTCAGTTATTTTAAATGGGAGAAATTTGTTTGATATATGAGTTGACTGACTTACGAGCTTGGTTACAGAACAAATTAAACATATCTCGAGGTACCACTGTACGTAATTTTATTTTACCTATTGTAGAAAAATTTATCTTTATTATTTTGTAGTTTGCCCTATTTTAAGTTTTATTTTTAAATAGTGGGCTCTGGGATCTTCAAAATTTGGCTTTTAAAAATTTAGCCCTTAGAAATGCAAATATACTTTCTCAAACTCTTATTTTGTCACAAGTTTCAAAATCTTCATTTTTAATACTGAAATTAAGAACTGAATCAATCTGTATTTTCTCTTGACAATTTTTTTTTGTGCCTATCCTTCCTTGAGACTCTAATCGTGGTATACCTAGCAACCTGGGCTAGAAGAACCACTCAGAAAAGAATGTGGAAAGGATAGAATATTGGCTGGTTCCTAGCAATACAATCCTTGAAATGATCTTGTTTATCATTATTTTATGCATTGCATTCTATCTCACCATTGTAAATAAAAGGTAGTTTCTTGACTAGCTCATTGAACTATCTTTATTACAGCACCTGCCACTTAGTATATACACAAATATTTAGAAAATAGAATTTTTATAGTTAAATTATTTGTCTCTAAGTAGATTAGTTCTAATTTTGGATATATATGATTTTATAAAATATGTAGATTGAAAGAAGTACTAAATGCAATTGAATAATTTATCTGGTTTATTGCAAGTTAATAATCAACTCATTGACTCAATTCAACCTGTAACTGCTAAAGTTTAAAGTTTGATGAAAATAGATGATTAGCATATTGAAAGAAGACATTAATGCTCCATTCATTTTTCTAGTCCTTATCTTAGCACAATGACTATATGTGGAGCAAATATGCAATTAATGCAGCAAAAGTAGCTTACTTTATTTATCTAAGTTTATTTCTCATTTCACATAAACAACATAGTATTTGCAAACAGGAAACATATACAAATAAATGCTCTGGGTGAAAACTGGTATTTTATCACTAGAAAATTTAAACAATAGTGCTCGTTGTTGCTTTAATCAGAAAATCAAGTAAATTGTAGGTAATACATACAGCATTTAGTTAAAAAATAAAATATATTTAAATTATTAAAATTTCTCTATTATTTACAGTTGATATGTCAATTATAAAAATGTTACAGCAAACTACTTATGTTACAAGGCTACCACTTTACTCTAAAATATAATTTTTGATAGATGAGTTTAAATGTTAAAAAGCCATGAAAATATCCATCTATGTGTTTGTTCAATAAGTGCCTTACAATATTTCAAATGCTGTTGTAGTTTCTGAGAAAACTCAAGGCACACAAGAAGAAGGGACATTTCTCACCACTAACACTTTCTGTAAATCCCCCCCGAAGGGCTCCTGGGAAAAGCTGCAGGCCGATGCTTTTCAGTAAGTCAGCCCTCCAGTTTTGCTCTTTGTCAATATTGTGTTGACTATTCTATTTTTGTCCTGTCTATATAAACTCTGAAATCAGTTTATCAATATCCATAAAATAATTTAGAATTTTGATTGGAATTGCATTGAATCTATAAATCAGTTTGGAAGATCTCACGTTAATAATATTGAATCTTTCTATCCATGAACATGTAATATTTCTCCATTTAGTTTTTTAAGTTTGTCAGAGTTTTGTAGTCTTCCTCCTCTATAAATCTTATATATATTTTGTTAGACTTATACCTAAATATTTTATTTTGTGCTTCCTGTTGTAAAGTGTATTGTATTTTTATTTTAAAACCCCATTTGTTCATTGCTAATATGTAAGAATGACTATTGCATATTAACATTGTATCCTTCAACTATGCTAAAATTACATATTATTTCCTTGAGTTTTTTTCTTTTTTAAAAATTTTCCACTTAGACAATCATGTCATGTACAAACAAAAATAGTTTAATTTCTTCATTCCCAAGCAGTATAATTTTATTTATTATGCAAGGAATTTTTTTCCCTCATATTAACTAGAACTTCATGTATTATATTGAATATGATGAGATGAACATCTTTGTCTTGTCCTTGTCCTTGATCTTAGTGGAAAAGTTTCAGTTAGTATTGAACCAAGGTATAATCTTAGCTGTAGGTTTTTTGGATATTCTTTATTAAGTAGTGAAAGTTTCCCTCTATTTCTATTTTTCTGAGAGTTTTCTCAAATGGGATTCATATTTTTGTCAAATGTTTTTCCTGAATCTATTGATATGATCATGTAATTATTTTTCCTCAGCCTGTTGATACAATGGGTTACTGTAATTGATTTAGAATGTTGAACCAGCCTTTTATACCTGGAATAAATTTCACTTGGTCATGCTGTAAAATAAATTTTTATACTTTTTGTATTCAATTTGCTAATATCTTTTTGAGGATTTTATATAGTTTTTTTCAAGAAATATATATTCTTTTTTATAATATCTTTTATTTGTATTAAGACAATGCTGGCCTAGAATAAACTAGAAAGTTATAGCTCCACTACTCCCTTTTGAAAAATTATATAGAATTAGTATGAATTCCTAATGTTTGATAAAAAACACCAATAAATCTTTTTAGGCTTGCTTTTATTTGTTTGTTTGTTTTGGAGATTATTAATTATTGATTCAATTTTTCAATTTATATAGGCCTATTCAGAATTCTTATTTCTTCTTTTATGCATTTGATATTATGTCTTTCAAAAAATTGATCCATTTTATCTGCATTACCAAATTTGTGCAGGTAGAGTTGTACACAGTATTCCACTCTTATCCTTTTCATTTTCATGATATCTATAATAATATCTTCTCTTTTATTTCTGATATTAGCAATTTGAGCCTGCTCTCTGTTTCTTAGCCTGGTTAGTGGCTTAACAATATTTACATAACAAATAACTTAGATTTATATCATAAATACAATGAAGCATTTTTGAAAGGGAAATGACAAGGTCTGATCTGCATTTTAGATGATAAATTTTAGAAAACTAATTGGTATATAATGAATAATGAAATTATTTGATTAGTGATAGTGGCACAGATTACAACCATTGACATTGAATGATATTTAGGAGATAAAGTGCAGAGTAATTTGTAGTAGATAGGTTAAAGAAAAAGTGAAAACAATGTCAAGAACAATTATAGGCTTTCTTCTGGGGTTAATGGCAAATTGTATGTTATTAAATAAGATAGAGGATTCAATAGGAAAAATAAATTTGGAAGGTTTGGGAAAGAAACTAACTTTAATTTTATTTTAAATAAACTATTGAGTATCTGTTTACCTGGAACACTCAGAAAATTCTTATTTTGAATCAACTGGTTTAATAATTTGGAAGAAAGCATAATTGGTTTCATATGAATGTTAATATAAGATTGCAAGAAACACTCACAATTTAGCAGGAGATATAATAAGCCCAATTCCAAATCAGTCTATTTTATAATTTCTTATTTAGATAGACATAGGCAGAGACTAATAAATGTCAATGTAGACAGCCATCAAGCTTTGTTTTATTTTTTTAAAATTTTATTTCTTGATTCTTTAGAGAAAGAGGAAGAAAGAGAGAGAAAGAAACATTAACTTGTCCCACTTATTTATGCATTGATTGGTTGATTCTTCTATCTGCCCTAGCTGAGTAGAAAACCCACAACCTTGGTGTATGAGGATGACTCTAACCAACTCAACTACCTGAAGAAGATTGCATCCTTTTTCTTTGCTTTATTTCATCTTTATTTCTTCCCTGTTTTTATTCACTTTCTCTTTTTCTCTTTATAAATCTGAATTAATAAAATTAAAGAAAAATAATGTCATACTATGTGTTCCTAGACAACTGTGCATTCATAAATACTTTGAGGGGGCTTTATAAAAAAAAAAAGAAATGGCAAAATAAATTATTTAAATTAAAATATTTTTTGTTTTGGAAGTTTTTTGTAGTTCAATCTGTTAAATCTAATAGGCACAACATACATATTAGTTTTTTTTTTTTTACAGAGACAGAGAGAGACAGAGAGAGGGATAGATAAGGACAGACAGATGGGAACAGAGAGAGATGAGAAGCATCAATTATCAGTTTTTCCTTGTGACACCTTAGTTGTTCATTGATTGCTTTCTCATATGTGCCTTGACTGCGGGCCTTCAGCAGACCGAGTAACCCCTTGCTTGAGCCAGCGACCTTGGGTCCAAGCTGGTGAGCTTTTGCTCAAACCAGATGAGCCTGCGCTCAAGCTGGCGACCTCAGGGTTCTCGAAGCTGGGTCTTCTGCATCCCAGTCCGACACTCTATCCACTGTGCCACCGCCTGGTCAGGCCATATTAAATTTTACTGGTTACAATCTTGCTATATTTTTGTATATGTCACATTCTTCAGATGGTTTTTTATTTAATTCTATATGTAGTATTCAGTTGATGGTATACTCTCAAGTAGTATCTTTTTTTTTTTTTTTTTGGTCGTTTTCTGAAGTGAGAAGCAGAGAGGCAGAGAGACAGACTCCTGCATGTGCCTGACCAGGATCTACCTGGCATGCCCACTAGGAGGTGATGCTCTGCCTATCTGGGTGGTTGCTCTGTTGCAACCATAGCCATTCTAGCACCGAGGCGGAGGCTAGGGAGCCATCTTCAGCAGCTGCAACTTTGCTCCAATGGAGCCTTGCCCGCAGGAGGAGAAGAGAGAGATAGAGAAAAAGGAGAAGGGGAATGATGGAGAAACAAATGGGCGCTTCTCCTGTGTGCCCTGGCCAGGAATCACACCCAGGATTTCCACATGCTGGTAGATGCTCTACTGTTGAGCAAACCAGCTTGGGCCTCAAGTAGTATCTTGAGAGATCATTGTAGCTATGTCATTCTTAGGTAAAATTTAATTAATGGTTCCAAATGTATTTTATCTGAACACTTCAATGATTATTACTTCTCTTACTGATCTTTTAAGGATGCCATTGTAGGTGAGACATAAACACTGATGTAAAGACACTGAATGAATGATTCCTTTTGAAACAAAAAGTAAAAAATTAAAAAATAGTTACATATATATGTAAGATAGTGATTCAAATTTTCTACTATGAAACAAATATTAAATTTATATCAGATATGGAAAACATTTACCAGTGATCTGTCATTTACCATGAAACTACATTATATAGAAATGTAAATAGGCAATAACCAAATATGATGAAGACTTTTTTTTTGTTTTTATTTTTTATTGATTTTAATTTATTATGTTTACATAGATTCTAATGTCTACCCGAATGAATTCCCTCTTCCCTGTATTGCCCTGAACATCTCCCTGGCCCTCCTCCACAAAGCACCCTCCCCTCTTCCCTTCAGGTTTATTCCATCCAATCATCCCCTTTTCCTCTGTCCTCTTTTCCTCTGGTCCCTTTGATTCCTCCTCTGTCTCAATTCTGTTCCTCAGTTCACATTGTTCATTGGATTCCTCAAATTCGCGAGGTCATATGATACTTTTCTTTCTCTGCCTGGCTTATTTCACTTAGCATAATAGTTTCTGGGTCCATCTATGTTGTTGTAAAAGGTAAGATTTCCTTCTTTTTTATGGTCCCATAATATTCTATTATGTATATGTACTACTGCTTTTTAGTCAACTTGTCCACTGACGAACACTTGGAATTTTTCCAGATCTTCGCTATTTTGAACAATGCTGCCATAAACATGGTGGTGCTTTTCTTTATTTGAATCAGCGATATAGTATTCTTGGGATATATTACTAAAAGAGAGATGGCTGAGTTAAAAGGCAGCTCCATTTTTAATACTTTGTGGAATCTCAAAATATTGACCCCAGTGGCTGCACCACTCTGCACTCCCACTAGCAGTGCAGGAGGGGTCCCTTTTCTCCACATCCTCGCCAGCACTTATTCTGTGTTGTTTTGTTGATGAGTGTCATTCTGACTGGTGTGAGGTGGTATCTCATTGTGGTTCTAATATGCATTTCTCTAATGATTAGTGATGTTGAACATTTTTTTATTTGTCTATTGGCCATCATTTCTTTTGTCCATTTTTTTATTGAATTGTTTATCTTCCTAGTGTTGAGTTTTACAAGTTCTTTATGAATTTTTGTTATTAACCCCTTATCACACATATTGTCGAATATGTTCTCCCGTTGTGTGGTTTGTCGTTTTATTCTGTTCTTATTGTCTTTAGCTGTGCAAAAAAATTTAGTTTGATGTAGTCCCATTTGTATATCCTGTCTTTTATTTCACTTGCCTGTGGAAATAAATGAGCAAATATATTGCTGTGAGAGATGTCGGAGAGCTTACTGCCTATGTTTTCTTCTAAGATGCTTATGGTTTCATGACTTACATTTAAGTCTCTTAACCATTTTAGTTTTGTTTTTTTTTGTGTGTGAATGGTGTAAGTTGGTGGTCTAGTTTCATCTTTTTGCCAGTAGCTGTCCAGTTTTCCAACACCATTTGTTAAAGAGATTGTCTTTATTACTTTGTATGCTTTTACCTCCTTTGTCAAATAATTGTCTATAACGGTGTGAGTTTATTTCTTGGTTCTCTGTTCTGTTCCATTGATCTATATGCTTATTCTTATGCCAGTACCAAGCTCTTTTGAGTACAATGGCCTTGTAGTATAACTTGATATCAGGAAGTATGATGCCTCCACTTTATTCTCCCTTTTCAAGATTGCTGAGGCTATTCACGTTCATTTTGTTTCCATATAATTTTTTGGAATATATGTTCTATATCTTTGAAGTATGTCATTGGCATTTTAATTGGTATTGCATTGAATTTATAAATTACTTTGGATAATAGACATTTTAATGATGATCATTCTTTCTAACCATGAGCCCGGTATCTGCTTCCACTTGTTTGTATCTTTCTTGATTTCTTTTATCAATGTTTTATAATTTTATGAATACAAGTCTTTAACTTCCTTGGTTAAATTTATTCTAGGTACTTTATTTTATTTTTTGTTGCAATAGTGAAGGCAAGTGTTTTTTTTTTGTTGTTGTTGTTGTTGTTTTATTTTTCTGAAGCTGGAAATGGAGAGAGACAGTCAGACAGACTCCCGCATGCGCCCGACCGGGATCCACCGGCACGCCCACCAGGGGCAACGCTCTGCCCACCAGGGGGTGATGCTCTGCCCCTCCAGGGCGTCGCTCTGTCATGACCAGAGCCACTCTAGCACCTGGGGCAGAGGCCAAGGAGCCATCCCCAGCGCCTGGGCCATCTTTTGCTCCAATGGAGCCTCGGCTGCGGGAGGGGAAGAGATAGACAGAGAGGAAGGAGAGGGGGAGGGGTGGAGAAGCAGATGGGCACTTCTCCTTTGTGCCCTGGCTGGGAATCAAACCTGGGACCTCTGCACACCAGGCCAATGCTCTACCACTGAGCCAACCAACCAGGGCCAAGGCAAGTGTTTTCTTAATTTCTCTTTCAGACAGATCATTGTTAATGTATAAAATGCCTCTGATTTCTGTGTATTAATTTTATATCCTGCCATCTTGCTGAATTCATTAATCAGGTCCATTAGTTTCTTGACTGAGACGTTAGGGCTGTGGTAGTCAACCTGGTCCCTACCGCCCACTAGTGGGTGTTCCAGCTTTCATGGTGGGCTGTAGCGGAGCAACCAAAGTATAAATAAAAAGATAGATTGAACTATAGTAAGTTGTTTTAGAAAGATTTATTCTGCCTAACTTAGCGAAAATCTGACATAAAGTACTTGGTAAGTAATTATTATTATATGCTTTACTTTCTGAATTCTGCTTTATATATTTCATAAAGTTACTTCCCTAATTTATAAATCACCATTACTGTGGAACCAGTGGGCAGTTAGAAAATTTTACTACTAACTGATTTACAAAAGTGGGCGGTAGACTTAAAAAGGTTGACTACCCCTGCTATAGGGTTTTTATATATAGTATCATATCATCAGCAAATAATGATAGTTTTACTATTTCTTTTCCAATTTGGATGCCTTTATTTCTTCTTCTTGTCTGATTGCTGTGGCTAGGACTTCCAGAATTATGTTGAACAGTGGTGAAAGAGGGCACCTCTGCCTTGTTCCTGATCTTAAGAGGAATGCTTTTCTTTTTTACCCATTGAGTATGATGTTGGCTGTGGGTTTGTCATAAATGGCCTTTATCATGTTGAGTTATGTTGCCTGTATTTCCACTTTGCTGAGAGTTTGATCATAAATGTGTGGGTGGAGCGCAAAGCGCATTCCTAGCAGCTGTGGCTGATGCAATGCTGTGAGAATACTCCAGCTCCTGGGCATACCCAGGAAGGAAGCTTGCCCGCTATAAGGAATTGACTTAGCACCAACCACGCAGTTCCCTGATCTTTTCAGCCATTGGCTATGATGGACATGTTGTAACATCCTATTGGCTGAACCCATGTATAAAAGCTAGCTAACTTCCCAAATAAAGTGGATCTGCATCACTGAACCTGGTCCCCGGAGTCGGGTCTTTGTGTCTCCATTGTCCTCATCCCTGGCAGGACTTGTCCACAACTGGCACCCAACATCGGGCAGGGACATAACCAGCATCCAAGGGACAGGTGAGTGACCTTCTGCAATGGGAAACCTTCTCCCCCACTCTCAAACCCCGCAGGCTCGAGCCCTGCACACCCTAAATCAGATTAGGCAAGTTGAATTTTGTGAAAAGGATCCTTATACTTACTGGGAGATTCTCTCTGGTCTCAATCCCTGGATTGAGGACGTGCTGCTCTGGGACCTGGATACTTGGGCCTGAGATCTCTGACGTGTTTGTTCGGCCGAGGTGCTTGGGAGACAAACCTTCCCTGTCAGCCTCAATCCTGCCTTATTGGCAATACACACCTGCTTGACCGGTGCTCCTGCTGGGGACCCTCCGCCGGTCCCTAAGGTCCTACAGGCTACTCCTCTTTCAGAGGAGCCCTTACCTCCCTATTCGCCCCCCTTAACTGAGAAGGAAAGTAGTTTAGCCTCCGAGTTTGCAGCTGAGCATGCAGAAACAAAACCAATTAAATCACTAACTGCACCATAAGCTCTGCTGCTGGAAAAAGCAGAAGTCACTACTTCCACATTCCCTTCCAGGGCTTGATGCCCCACCCCAGCCTCTCAGACTCCATTTTCTCCAGCATGTGTTCTTGCTGCAGACTCATGGGCAAGCCTATATGCCCCCATGTGTCTTTTTTCTTTCTGTCTGTCTTGTCTATTTTTCTGTATCTCTCACTCTCTCTCTCCCTCGCCCCTCTCTCTGAAATGATGCTGGATGGACCCAGCCATGGCACAGTGGTGGGGATCACACCATCTTCTAATGCAATGGAGAGGTTATGCTTGTGTTTTTTCACCAATTTGGATCCCATGAACCCCCCAACCTGCTTGACAGGGTTTCTTGGGCACCAACTAAGTGGTTCAGTCTTCACCCATCCAAAGCCACAGCCCTGGCCTTCTCCACACTGACTACGCCTGAGGGAAAGAGGTCCTCAGTACTCCGGAAGAAGACTTCCCGGCTGGCGTGCATGCCCTATCACCTGGGAGGATGTGGAGGCTTTGGCGGGGTGGGCCCAGAGAATGGCCCCAGACGGGCCCCCAGGCCCTGGTGCTCTGTTCTTGCTTATGTGTGCTATAGTAACAGCTGTCTCCCAGATGCAGACAGCGGCAGCCTGGGGCTCAAATCTGGCAGCGAAAGCTAGTGTTTTCAGTTCATCTTTGGAGGATGAGGAGAACTGGGCCAGAGTTGTGATTCACAGACTCCAGAAGGTAAATGGCAGCAGCTGCAGTGGGAGGATAAACGGAAGCCAGGCTTGCATCGCTGAAGGTCCGCTAGTATGGCAGGGAATCCCTGCTAAGCCGCTGGTGGTTTCGCTGACATTTTGGGACATAGGGGTGGAGGTCATCATGCTCTCCAGAGCAGAGATGGAAATGCTGGCTGCCGTTGTCACGTGCTCCTCTTTGGGACAGTGTAAGACCTGCCAGGACGGCAGGAATGAGGGGTGTGGCTGAGGCCTCATGTGCATGAACTGATTTCCTGGACTAACCGGAGTGAGTACCGGCTCCTTTGTTGGATGGATTTATGGATTTTGGACAATGTGAAATACCCTGATGGGGGTGGGGGGCGGCTTTGCTGGAGTTCCTTCCCCAGTCCTGGGAAGCTTTTCCCATGGCTAGAAAGAAGGCTGAGGATATTTTGTGCTTTTGGCATAGTGCTCAGAGACTGGTGAAATGTACCTTTGTAATTGTTGAAATTGAATAATTTGTCATGTTGTTATAATTTGTGTAATGTGCCTTGCAACCATATGCAGTACACAGCCCACAGCAAGCCATCCGTTTCGTGTTTGGATGCTGCGATCTTTGTGGGAAGGGAGCATGCATGGACCTAAGTCTGTTTTTTACAATCAAAATGTAACTGTGTTTAACAGCACCTACCAGGGGTCTCAAACTCAACTCAGCATGTGGGCCGCAGAGCAAGATCACAGCCATTCAGCGGGCCACACTAGGTCTACAAAAGGCAACTGTTACGCAACACTTTTCAGTGTCACAAAATGACCAGAAACTGTAGTTCGTGAATTAGTCTGCGGGCTGCAAAAAATTATTCGGCGGGCCGCGAGTTTGAGACCTCTGATAGATGGTCTTTGTAACACAATGGGAGGGAAATGACATCCCAACCCCTAAGAGAAATCCCTGTTTAAGACTGCTGTTCTATTTCCTAACTAGTCATACATTACAGAAGCTTGCCTCATTGTTTAATCCAGCTAATCTACTAGCATATAGTATAATAGGTATTATTGTTGTTTTAGTTCTACTAGGGTTCCATTGCATAATGCGTAGCATTCAGAAGCTACAATGACAGCAAGCTGTCATTCATCAAGTCCAATTGGCCTTAATTAAGAGAATGGGGAGGTGTCCGTGTAGTACAGAGCACATTCCTAGCAGCTGTGGCTGATGCAATGTGTGAGAATACTCCAGCTCCCAGAAGCCTCCAGGGCACACCCAGGAAGGAAGCTTGCCTGCTATAAGGAAGTGACTTAGCATCAACCACACAGCACCCTGATCTTTTCAGCCATTGGCTTTGAGGAATACGCTGTAACATCCTATTGGCTGAACTCATGTATATAAGCTAGTTTACTTCCTGAATAAAGTGGATTTGTGTCACTGAACGTGGTCCCCGGAGTTGGATCTTTGCGTCTCCATCGTCCTCACCCCCAGCAGGACTTGTCCACATAAATGAGTGCTGGATTTTATCAAATGCTTTTTCTGCATCTTTTGGAATTATCATGTGGTTTTTTTCTTTCCTTTTGTTTATGTTATGAATCACATTGATTGATTTGCTTATATTTACCAGCCTTGCCTCCCAAGAATAAATCCCACTTGATCATGATGTATGATATTTTTTATGTATTGCTGAATTTGGTTTGCTAATATTTTGTTGAGAATTTTGCATCTAAATTCATCAGAGATATTGGTCTATAATTTTTTTTCTTGGTGTTGTTTTTGCCTGGTTTTGGAATCAGAATTATGCTAGCTTCATAAAAAAAGCATAGAAGTCTTCCTTTCTCTTGAATTTTTTGAAATAGCCTGAGAAAGATAGGAGTTAGTTATTCTTTGAATATTTGGTACAATTCACCTGTGAAGCCATCTGGCCCGAGATTTTTGTTTATTAGGAGGTTTTTGATAACTGTTTCAATCTCATTTGTTGTAATTGGTCTGTTTATGTTTTCTGATTCTTCCAGATTAATTTTTGAAAGATTATATGTTTCAAGGAATTTTTCCATTTCACCTAAATTTGGCATTGTCTAATTTTATGGCATACAATTCTTCATAGTATTTTATAATATTACGATCCTTTTTGTATTTCTGTTTGTCAGTTGTTATTTCTCCACTTTCATTTCCAATTTTATTTATTTGAGTCCTCTTTCTTTTTTTCTTGGTGAGTAAGGTTAAAGGTCCAGCGATCTTGCTTACCTTTTGAAAGAATCAGCTCTTGGTTTCGTTGATCCTCTGTATTGTTTTTTTAGCCTCTATGTCATTTATTTCTGCTCTGATCTTTATTATTTCCTCTCTTCTACTATACCTCTGGGCTTTACTTGCTCTTCTTTTTCTAGTTCTTTTAGATGCAGGGTTAAGTTTTTTTATTTGAGCTTTTTATAGCTTCTTAAGGAATGTCTGTAGTGCTATGAACTTCCCTCTCAGGACTGCTTTTGTTGTGTCCCATAAATTTGAATTATTGCAGGCTCATTATCATTCATTTTTAGGAATGTTTATTTCTTCTTTGATCTTATTGTTAACCCATTCATTATTTAATAACATGCTATTTACTTTTTAAGTGTTTGAGTATTTTTTAGTTTTTCTATTGTTTTACTTCTAGTTTTATGCCGTTTTGATCAGAGAAGATGCTTGATATAATTTCAATCTTCTTAAATTTGTTGAGACCACTTTTGTGCCCTAATGTGTTCTATCCTAGAGAATATACCCTCAGCACTTCAAAGGAATGTATATTCTGCTGCTTTAGGATGAAAGGTTCTGAAGATATCTATTAAATCCTTTTGATTTAGTGCTGGGGTAGTCAACCTTTTTATACCTACCACCCACTTTTGTACCTCTGTTACTAGTAAAATTTTCTAACTGCCCACCAGTTCCACAGTAATGGTGATTTATAAATTAGAGAAGTAACTTTACTTTATGAAATTTATAAAGCAGAGTTACAGCAAGTTAAAGCATATAATAATAATTACTTACCAAGTACTTTATGTCACTAAGTTTGGCAGAATAAATCTTTATAAAACAACTTACTATAGTTCAATCTATCTTTTTATTTATACTTTGGTTGATCCACTACAGCCCACCATGAAAGCTGTAATGCCCACTAGTGGGCAGTAGGGACCAGGTTACTACCACTGATCTAGTGTGTCCTTTAAGTCTGCTGATTTTTTGTTAATTTTGTTTCTTGAGTATCTATCTAGTGATGTTAGTGGGGTATTGAAATCTCCTACTATTATAGTATTGTTCTCAATCTTGCTCTTTATGTTCATCACAGTCTGCTTTATATATTTAGGTGCTCCTATATGAGGTGCATAAATATTTATAATAATTATATCTTCATCTTTGATTGCTCCCTTTATCATTATGTATTAACCTTCTTTATCCTTTACTATAGCTTTTGTTTTTAACTCTATTTTGTCATATATAAGTATTGCTAACCCAGCTTTTTTTTACATTTCCATTCGCATGAAATATTTTTTCCAACCTTTTACTTTCAGTCTATGTGTATCTTTTGTTTGAGCTGTGTCTCTTGTAGATAGCATATGTATGTGTCCTGTTTTCTTACCCACACAATGCCCCGATGTCTTTTGATTGGAGCTTTTAATCCATTTACATTTAAAGTTATTATTTATATATAGTTTTTATTGCCATTTTATTCTTCAAAGCTATATTCCTCTTTTACTATATTATTTTCTCCATTTTTTCTGTTTACAACAGGCCCCTTAACATTTGTTGCAGCATTGGTTTGGTTGTAATAAATTTCTTGAGTTTTTTTTTTTTTTGGTCTGGGAAGCTTTTCATTTCTCCTCAATTTTAAATGATAGCCTTGCTGGATAAAGAAGTCTTGGTTGTAGTCTCTTGTTCTGCACTACTTTGAATATTTCTTGCCATTTCCTTCTGACCTCAAGTGTTTCTGTTGAGATGTTGGATGTCATCCTTATGGGGACTCCTTTGTAGGTGATTAACTTTTTTCCTCTTGCAGCTTTTAATACATTTTTTTTTTATCTCTTAGCTTTGATATTTTAATTATGATGTGTCTTGGGGTAGATTTCTTTGTGTTTCTCTTTAATGGAATTCTCTGTGTTCTTGAACTTCTGTGATTTTTTTCTCCTTCAATTTAGCAAGGTTTTCAGCTATGATTTCTTCAAACAAGCTTTCTATCCCTTGCTCTTTCTGTTGTTCTTCTTCAGGAATCCCTATGATGCAGATGGTGTTTCTTTTTAGGTTGTCACAGGGCTCTCTTAGAGTTTCCTCAGACTTTTTGAGCCTTTTTTTCTTTTTTGCTGCTTGGATTCTGTGTTTTTGTTTTTCTTGTCTTTTAAATCGCTGATTTGATCCTCTGCTTCATCCAGCATGCTTTTAATTGCTTCTAGTATAGTCTTCATTTCTGATATTGTATTTGTCATTTCTGACTGGTTCTTCTTTATTATTTCAATGTCTTTTTGATGCTTTTTTTTATTTATATACTCATTGTGTCCATCCATTGATGTTCTAAGATTGTTGAGCATTCTAATAATTATTATTTTAATAATACTTTAAAAACTCTGCATCCGGTTATTTGGTTATTTCCATCTCACTCAATTATTTTTCTGGGAGTTTCTCTTGTTGATTCATTTGGATTTCACTTCTTTGTCTTCCCATTTTGTCTATATATACATTCCTCATTTGGGTGTGTGGTTTTTGAAGCTAGCTAAATTTAGGGTTGTTATTGTCTGCCTCCAATTTTCAGTTGTGTTATTTCTAGGTCTTCTTGGGTTGGCCTCAGCTCTTGTTTGTAATCTTCTGTGGGCTACTTAACTCCATTACTATTTTTTTTTTTTTTACTGTTTGTGTCGTAGTTTTCTATGTCTTAGCTGGGTCAGGTATGAGGAGTCCTTCATTAAACGTCCACTCTGACATGGGTTTTTAGGTCTTGAACTTGTGCTTTCCATATGTGGCCACTGAATGTGCCTCCTCTAGACCTCTCTGTCTGGGGCCTGGTGCAGGTTGGTGGGAATCACTGCCTATGACTGGCTCTTATCAACTTTTTGGGAGCTACAGGTGATTCAATCTTGTGGCTGCCTCTGCTGGTTTCAGGTGCCATTGTAAATATCAGCTGCACTTCTAGGCTTGCTTTTACCTTCACTTGGCCTGGGGGAATTTTCTTTAAAAAAGTTTATGTTCCCCTGAGATCTGCTTCTGTTTTCTCTTATTGCTGGCTTTTCTTTGGGCTCAGTAACGTATTTCAGTGATTAGGTATGGTATTGGATGCAGCCTACTCTTTAGCCTCAGGTGTCATCTTATCCAGACTTTTTGTTTATTTATTTTTTTTTATTTTGTTTTTTTCCTTCTTTTTCAGCATTCAGCAAGATGCAGTCAAAAGGGTCCAGTGGGTGTGGCCCCTGTACTCCTGTTGTGTGGTCTGTCCACTGGCGGCAGCTGCAGTTGCTGCCTGGGGTGTTTGGGCTTAGGTGCTGCTGGCGCCAGCCTGCCTCCACAGCTGCTGCTGCTCCAGGCACGCTTGCGTGGGCTGGTGCACACCTGTTTGGACAGCTTCCATGGCCACCCCAGCCTCTGCTGCCACTGAGGGCCATCCTGTGCCATGCAGCAAGTTAGCTCATGGGCTCGAGCCTCTGCAGCATCTGCTGCATCTGTTGCCCCCATGGATGGGCTCCCATATGCCCCTTTGGACCACTTCCAGGGCTACTTCGGCCTCTGCTGTTGCCAAGGGCTGGTCCACATCACTGGAGGTCTGGTGTGGGTTCAGACCCCCTTAGCAACTGCCACAGGGGGACCTATTTGCGCCTGCTCAGACCACCCCCAAGGTCGCACTGCTTCCACTTCCACTAAGGGTGCGCCTGCACCACAGGCAGGTTTGCACGCTGGCCTGGATCCCCACTGCAGCTTCGGTGACTTCTGCCCTCACTGGCAGGCTAGTGCCACCCATGGGAACCCCTCTGCTGTCGTTTGGACCTCTACCCTTGCCAAGGGCGGGCCCACACAGCAAGCAGGATTGTGTGTGAGCCCAGACCTCTGCAGTGGCAGCTGTGGTTCCCATCTCCACGGGCTGGCCTGTACATGCTCGCTCCTACAGCCCTGGTCTATACAGAGGCATCCTGGCTTCTGCAGCCGTGCCTTACTGACTCCTGCCTGCCTGCCCCTGGTGAGCACTCAGCAGTGCAGGTGTGGTGTAGCTTAGACCTCTATATTCCCTATTTTTGTCTCTAATGTGCTGCCTGCCTCTAAGCACCTTTGTTCTAACTGGGGCAGGTGAGTCTCCATTGGACAGGGTAATTTCTTCCCTTTGCTGGTGATGCTGTTCCCAGGAAAAATTTTCACTTTAGATTTGGGGAGTGACTCAACCCAAGGGTTAGGGTGTTCATCCTTCAAAATGTCTCCCCCTGTGCCTCCAAGACCACTCTCTCCCCTGGCAACTCCAACTCTCCCAACATTCCCAGCTCCTGGAGCTCTGGGAAAGTGGCTGTGGGCCATGCAGTCCCTTTCATATGGAGCTTGGATCTGAGAGTTCTGCCTCCTTCTCTCAAACAGCGCTTAGGCTGTTTTCTCAGCCAATGTAGTCCATAAGGCTCCAGGGCTCTAGGCTAGAATTCTGGTTTTGGAATTGAGGACCCACAACTCGCTGGGCAAACCACCCTGTTGTGAGAGTCCCTCCAGGCTGCCGCTTGCTCCCAGGAGCCAGGCAACCCTTTCCGTGCCACTGCCTTTCCTACCACTCTCGGTGTGGGTTCTTTGTTGCTCCCTGGCTATAGAATCCTCTTTGTTTAGTCCAAAGTTGGTCTTTCAAGATAAGTGTTCTCAGAATTAAGTTGTAATCCACGTTGGTTCTGGGGAGTGGTAGTTGAAGGGTCTGCCTACTCTGTGATATAGATGTTTTAATGCCTGGAACAATTCTTTCAGTATTCTTTATACCATACTTTCATAGGCTTCATGGTTATAGGAAGGCCAATCATGTCAATAAATCCCCTTGAGAAACTTTGGAGAAATTTAAATTGTGTTATAATGATGTATTTATTATTTCAATATTTCAGTGTACATACATTTTATGTTTTATAGATCACACATTTCTGAAAAATAAAATCTGAAATATTTTATAGTTTGTGATTAGTGCTTACAGTTATTATTTCGTTTATCTGATATTGACCTACTGATGAGAATTTGTTTGTATACACACAAGCAAAATTTTGTTCATTATAACTTGTAGATGAATATCTAAAAATTATTACACAATAACAACTTTATTTTAAGGAAATTTTAAGATCATTCTGAATGCTAGAAATAAATAATGTGTTGATTACACTATTTCTTTGCTGAATTAACTTATATCAACATGTTAACTACAAGTACAGAGATATACACATGACGGTACATGAGCCCAGAACATGTGAAAATATAACTATCTTAAGTATTAAATGGCTGCTTTATTGACATAGAAAAAAAAGTATCTTTTAATAACTCATTTAAAACCAACAAGGGGGTACTGTTAACAAATAGACTGTTTTTGGTTCAGTGACAAGTGTTTTAGATACAATTTAAATTGTGAAATATATATTTCTTAAATGTACAATTTGAAGAATTTTGAAAAATATATGCTCTCATGTAACAAGCACATTTATTAAGATGTAGAATATTTTCATCATGCCAGGATATTACCTCATGACCATTTCCAATTAATCTTTATCTACCATAGCAACCACTTTTTTGATTTTCATTGTCATAGTCAAGTTGGTATAATTTAACTTAAAATTTACATTAAGTCATATGTACTATTTTGTGTTAGTAATCTTTGCACACTAGTTTTTTTTTTCATTTTTATTTCTGTGTCGTATAAGATTATATAAATATACACCATTTTATCATTTTGTTCTGGATAAATAATACCTACTACCTTTAAACATTCTGAGAATTGACTAGACTCCACTGGGCAGTAATCACTCAGGGTTTCACCTGCAATCACAGTCAGATTAAAGCTGGTGCTTGATGTCCCAGATGGTTCAGTCTATCTGCTAGCAGATGATGTTGGATGTTGGCTGTCTTGTTAGCAAAGACTGTCAACCGAAGTTCCAACAAGTCACTTTTTCATGTACGTTGGGGTTCTTGTAGTATCATGGTGGGTTCTGTGAGAGAGCTTATAAGGGGGGAATCTTCCAAAATACTGAAGGAGAAATTGCATAGCTTCCTGTGAAATGGCACTGGAAATTATGAAGCTTCACCACTCACATATTCGATCAATCAAGAGCAAATTACAAGAACAACAGGAATCCAAGGAAGAGTAGCACATAGGCAATAAATAACAGGTGGTGCATTCGGCAGTCATCTTTGGGGACAAACTCACCACCACATCATTTTACTGGTAAACACTGGTTTATTTTTAGTTTTTGTCTATTATTCCTAAAACTGCTAGAAAGATTATTTTATATATATTTTTTAGGTATATATTTCAATTCTCTTAGGTTAATACTTAGTTATGGAAAGGCATAGAGTAAATGTAGTTTAACCCTTTGAGTAGTATGAACATTCACATACATCCTTGTGCACCTGACCACCCAGTCTAGAGTATGATCAATTTGTTTTTAAAATGTGTAAGGCAACATTAATAAAAAAGCAAATGTATGTTCTTCTTGTTTGTATAAATTGGTTATCAAACAAACATGATTTTAAGTTAATAAAACTGTAACTGGAACTAATTTTATTTTTTGAAAAAATAAACCTCATCTCCAGGGGCCAGAGAGCATAAAAAAAATCTTACTACTCAAAAGTTTACAAGAAATAACAAGCCCGGTGATGACAGGGAGGCAAGGTAGGTGGAAGAAACAAGATGTGCAGAGGACAAAACCCAAAACTGCCGTGTAGTGTGGTTGTGACCCAGGAGAACAGGGATGGGCAGAGAGAAGATTCTGAGAAAAAGCTGCACACCATATCAACACTTTTGGATCTTATATAGACAATGAGGGGACATTAGAAGTTTTTTTAACACAGGAATGACACAATCAGTTTTGAATTTTTTAAAAAATTATTCTGGTCAAAGTGTGCTAAATATAATAAACTTACGATAGATAAATTATGATATTTTAGATCCCTGCAAAAGAATGTGTATAATTTGAAGTATATTTGAAAAACCATATTGATAGGACTTGCTTTTGGTTTTAAACTGGAAACAATGAGTGCAGCAAAGTCATGTCTATGACTAGAGCTACGGGGATATTGATATGGTATCTCTCTGAGACGAGGGACACCACAAAAGACATATTGTACAAGGAAATAAAGCAATTTAGTATTAAACCTGTTGAATTTTAACTATTTTTATCAGTAGAGATTTCTTGTAAGGAGTTAAATATATGAATATGGAGCTCAACAAAAGTTGGAACTGTAGAGTTGAGAGTCAGCTGCCTCAGAATTAGTTCGTAGAGGGAGTGTGTAGTATGTGAGGAAGTGTGTAGTGTTTACTAATTTATCTTTGGAGTTAGGTTGGCCCACTTCATCCTAGATAAATGTTCTCAGGCAAATCACTTAATATTATCTGGTCTCACTAATGTGCAAATGGCAACATTCATTTCCATCTTTTACAGTTATTGTGAATAGTCAGTGAATCACTACATGTAAAAGGCACTGGGAGTTTCTAAGTTAAAAGCAAGTATTATGTGAACATCAGTTCTTTCTATTGTTATTATTTTTATTTTTATGGATAAAATTACAAGAATATTACTTTGTTATATAATACCATTTAAGAACCAGCATAGGAAAAGACACAAAGGAGACTAACAGCAAGGAAAAAATTCATATATATATATAAATGAACTTAATAAGATGTATCATGTAAGAAAGAAAATGATCCCTGACCAGGCAGTGGCGCAGTGGCTAGAGCATTGGACTGGGAGCCGAGGACCCAGGTTCGAGATCCCAAGGTCACCAGCTTGAGCGCGGGCTCATCTGGTTTGAGCAAAAAGCTACCAGCTTGGACCCAGGGTCACTGGCTCGAGCAAGGGGTTACTCAGTCTACTGAAGGCCTGCAGTCAAGGCACAAAGCAATCAACAAAAAACTAGGGTGTCGCAATGCAGAACAAAAAACTAATGATTGATGCTTCTCATCTCTCCATTCCTGTCTATCTGTCCCTGTCTATCCCTCTCCCTCTCTCTGACTCTCTCTGTCTCTGTAAAAATAAATAAATAAATAAATGAATAAATAAATAAATAAAATTTTTAAAAAAGAAAGAAAATAAAAAAGGTTATTTAAGACTAAAAGAATAATGTGAGAAAAACCTGCAGTCATAAATGGGCTTGTAAAATGAAATTATTATTATTATATGTTTGATTCGCTAGAGGATTAACCTTTTGTCAATCTTTGAAAATAGGGGGAATAATGGGAAATATATGTATGTGGATTAGTGTTAAGAGAGTATGTAATAAGATATAACATTTTATATTCATTATAATTCTTTTTCTAAGTTAATTTGGAAGAACTTTGAAGCAACTTGTTCCTAACTACACAAGGTATGATATTTAAAATAGCAAGCAATGGAGATGACTTTTTTCAAATAAGAAACTTGTTATATATGTCATCTTTAAATCAATACACCACCTTATGAATGAAAATCCACCTAACTGTATCACCATGAACATAAGTTTCTTATTTTAAAAGTACAAAGAGACTATTATTATTCTTTTGAGAAAAAAATCTTGCTGTGTCATTTTTCTATGTATGTTTTAGAAGCACACAGGGCATGCTGCCAGCACTATCCTATTTCAAAGCCTGATTTCACTTCGCAAATGCTATAACTGGCTATATTAATAGATTTGGGGTAGATGTGGCTGCTAGTGGTGTTGCAGAGATAATAAGGGGGATCTGAAGAATTAAATATATGTATTCTCATGGGGCAATGAAGTAGAATAGAATAATAATGAAAATTTAACCCTACAGCTGTATTTCACCTAAAACATTCTGTTCATATTTTTTTTCTCTTCCTTAGGCTTCTGAGAGAGATATAGAAGATAAGCTTCTGTGAGACACAAACTCTAATTTTCACTGAATAAAGTTAGGTATATATAGGTATACATGAGTATATGTAAAAATAAATAATTTGCTTTTAAAAAGTTAGTCACCTTAGCAATATTTTACATTACAGAATAATACACATATTATAGTATATGTGATGATCCTTTTAACATAGAGAGAATCATGTGTAGTAATATCAGACTTGATTCCTAAGCAAAATACCAAGATTTATTCTCTGCTCATTTTTATGTGCTCTTTCATAATATAAAATATTTGATCTTCTGATAACTTAAATTTTATGATGTAAACTATGAGGACTTGGTTGAAAAGATTTTATTAAAATTTTCTGGAGGAATAAAATGTCATGAATTAAAAATTTAAAAATGATTGTTGATCAGTATCTATCAGATATACCATATAATATATCAGAATCACACCTCTCATAAGATCAAGTCTTTTGATAAACTGATAGACTGTATGGTTACTCCTAGTCCTTTACTTTTTTTTTTTCTGGAAGGATTGGTTCTTCCCTCCTCACTGCATATTCCCACATGACCCACAGACCTTATTTTCCCCATTGTCAAGCTTTTCCATATGACTTATTCTGGCCAATAAAACAGGAGAGGAAATGACATACACAAGTTCCAAGAAGAAACTTCAGAGGCCATGTGTGTCTGCCAAGTCTGCTGCAATTTATCCTTTTCCACGAAAGGCCACGTCCCTGGAGCCTTTTCCTTCAGTCTGAACCCTGAAATAAGACCAGAATACGGAGCAGGAACAGAGTCTCTCACTTACTGTTTCATAAGCCACTGACATTTCCTACAGCAAAGCTGACTAAGGCAGTAAGTTTTGTTAAAGACGCTAACACATGTTCCTAAAGTAAATCAATAAGGACTTTGAGATGAGTAACAATTGTTTTACAATAAGCTTCTCTGAGGCAATCTCTAAGTTTAATTTATATTTGAATTTTCAAGGTCTAATATACAGCATGACACATAATTGGTAATAAATAATGATCCACTGCTTAAAGGATTGATGAATGAATGAATAATTAAATAAATGGCATATCCATAAATAAGTACATTATATTAGATACTGGAGCTTCAATAAATATGAAAACCTTCAATGGATTATGACAGGATCAAGGAAAATTTTGTGAGTTAGGATAACTTTAGGCTGAAAAAAATTATAAAGATGAAATTAAATCACTAGTTTAACTTATGACTCATGATGTGTCTGTTAGAAAAGAATATGGAAAACAAATCCGAATCAAGCACCTTTTCAATTTCTTTCTGCTGCAGAAATTGTGTCCCTAATGAGGCTTCTCTCAGGTTTCTGAACAACTAGGCCTTTAATATAAGAAAGGTACAACAACCAATCATACTCCGAAGCTTTTAAAATCTGTTTCTTAATATCAGTAGAATACCATTCTGATTTTCTTTTTACACTTTTCCTGAACTGTCTACAATATTATCTGTGAAAGATAAAGAGAAAAATAAAAAAAATAAAAAAAGAACTCTCTGTAAATTATATGCAATATAAAAATTATAATGTTTTCTGTATTTTACACTGAAATATGCATTGATTCTTGGTGTATACTGAAACTTTAATATAAATACTATATTGTATTTAATAAAATTTAAACAAATATTGTTTATTTTTCTCAAAACATTTTTAGATCTTTTCGATTTCAATCAAATGTGTAAAAAACTGTATTATTACAATACCATGTTCTCTGCCTTAGCTGAATATTGGAATGTTCACTTGGGTGGCCAAAGGGATGCATCCCAGAAAACAGTCTCTGCATTTTTGAGCTACATTATCTGCTTCAGTAAGTGCTGTCATCCTGCTTGGTTTTTCACTCCAAGTTGTCAGCTACAGAGAAACCCAGATTAAACTCTCCAAACTACAAAGCAGGGAAAAATAATTAAAGCTGTCTGACACTAAACTTACCATGTAGTCTTTAATTTGTGAAACGGCAAGTATTAGCCCCTTCCCTGATCTCTACCATCTAGAACTCCCAGTGGAGAAAGCAATTGCCTTCATTCATTTCTCTGAAGACAGACAAGCTGGGAAAATACAGTAGTTTATCAGAATTCTTTAGAGATTTTTATGAGTACACACTTCACTGATTATTAGTTTTCTGATGAGGCTTGCTGGAGTTTAGTATGCTCCTTAGAAAAAGATTCTTGTTTTCTGGGAAATGAAATCATGCTCTGCTAACTTGGAAACAACAGAAGAGTGAAGGGAAAGTAATGAGAGAAATGAATTTCTCATGTGGGGTTTGGGGTTTATTTAGTACCAGCCTTAGCATCAGCTGATGGAACACTGAAGTTTTTCTGAGAAATAATTCAACATTAAATTTGGGTGTGAAATATTTCATTACACGTTCTTTACCTGCAGTTGCATTATACCTGGAGGGAATTCACTTCATGTGTTTTCACAAAATTGTTTTTACTAAGTAACTGTTATATTTTCAGCTTTTCTAGTTGAATAATTATGGGATGTGTGTGAATATATTACTTTAAAATGTTGATAACTGTGGAACATAATAACTAAACTCTCAGATGTAAAAACAATACACAATTGAAGTCACATTCCGTGGGTATAGAAAAAATTATCAGAGTAATTTATGGACTAAAGGATAAACAACTATTTATAAATCGTAACACAACTTTACTGAGCCACAGATAAATCTCCTAAGCATATTTTCAATAGAATGTATAATTGTACAGTAAGAATAACATGAAATGTCATGTTTATTTCTGAGGCTTATTGAAGGTAATATTACTACCTAATGAATGTCTTCTGCTTTTCTTCCTCTTCCTTTAAGCTGTTACCTGTTGCATTGCAATGCTGTGAGTTAGAATCCCTGGATGCTAAAGCAAATACTATATTGATTACCTGGATAAGCTAAGCAAACTGAATAATATAAACATATATGTTGCCATTTGTGGAAATTGATTGTATCTATTTTCTTTTCCTTAACCAGTAATGCACTAAAATAATCCAAGTCTCTTGAGACTGCAATTAATTTTACTAGAGGACATACAATGAAAAACTGAAGTGTGATTTCTGGAAATACGTAACTGAAACTTACTCAGAACACTGTTCAAAGAAAACTGAGCCATAAAATAAACTACATATTTTCAGAATTCTTGTTTGTGTTTTGAAATAGAAATGACAAACCTTAGTTTTGAAATAGGCATAACAGCAAAGAAAATATTGGACACAATATCCTAGTTTTATTTTAAAGCATAGAAAAAAATTACATAAGCAAAGTTATCCTTTTTTTATATGTCTTATATAAAGCTTGATTAATATTTCAATTACAGTCTTATGCACTCATTTCATTTGCCACTTCACTTAGCCAGCATGTTTTAGAATATGCTTGAGTCTTTACTTGCTCTTTATGCAAATATATTTCAAATTTACTTTTACAGGTTAATTAATCTACACTGAAAATATTTTTATATTCTAATATCCCTTGAGCTGTGTGGCATCGGGATGTAGAGAGAGTCAGGCATGTACATGCACTACATGTATATTACGTGTGTGTGCTTCCCATAAAGTGATCAATACAATTTCCATATAAATGTAAGAAAAGGCAATTTATGTTTCAACTTAGTAGTGATTTTATTGTAGTAAGTTATTTTCTCTATTATTTTATTTGTAACATACATTTTTAGTTACTCGTGACATTTATCTAAATATTTTGTTGTAGCTCTTTATATGAAATTACATATAGGAAACAAAAATGTTTTCCCCTTCCTAGTGTTAGGTGAAAATTGTTTTCCTTTTATAGATAAGAGTAAAACAAGGCTAGAAAAGACCAGGTGTGGAGAAGAGGGCTGGATGAAAGGGTGCATTACATGCTAGTCACAGAGAAAGTTTAACCCTGAGGTCATGTTATTTTCAGTAGGTGATGTATGCTGAGTGTGGACCTAAATTGAGGGGTTTGGTGAAAGTGGAGATGCTTAACCATAGTTTAATGAACAAGCATTTTATTCTGACTAATCTGTAGGAGCAAGCAATTAATCTAATCTTTTATGAAATGAAAAAGGGAATTTCAAAGGTCAAACTCTGACCTTATTATAGGTAAGCAAGAGGGGCATCACTGAGTCTATTTAAATCAAATAAGGAAGGATGATTTTTTTACAGTAAGTTATTTTTTGGAACACAAAGGGTGAACAGATGTCTTAATCTTTACTACATTTTTCCAGGATCATCAGGCATAGATAAAATTCAACATTGTCAGTAGTCAACTACTTTAGTGATTTGTCCTTCAGTGAAGCTTCATAATTGTTATCATCAGTTTATCAAAATTAAGAGGATAATATAAAAATGCATAAAAATGCAAATTATGCCTTCTGCTGTAACTTTATGTATAATACACCACAGGGGATACTTCCAAGACACCCAGTGAATGCCTGAACCTGCAGATAGTATATCAAATTCTATAGATACACTATGTTTGTTTCTCATGTATACATACCTAGGATAAAATTTAATTTATAAATTACTGAAGGAGACTGATAACAATAACTAATAATAAATAGAACAATGATAACAATATAATAAAATAAAGTTATGTGAATGTAGTCTGTGTCTCTAAATATCTTACTGTGCTATAGGCACACATCTTCTTGTAATGATGTGAGATAAGAAATGTTTTCAAAAAGAAATGAAGTGAAGTAAGTTGTCCTAAGCATTGTGATATAGTTAGGCTACTGCTGACTTTTTGATAATATTTCAGAGGACAATCACTGCTTCTCATGATCCTGGATCATAAAGCTATGATAATGTCAATGTTGGATGTCAGGAGCAGATGATGTCAGTTTTGAGAAATTTAATATTTGTAGATCATGATTGACTGTAGGTAACAAACACCACACACAAATAAACTGCAGATAAGGGGGACTACTTATTTGGAAATTGAAGTAATTTTGTATTTTTTTCTTACCTCTATATGGTAAGAAAAAGTTCTAACTAGTTTAAGATACCAAAATATTGTCAATAAGTTGATATTCAATAGAGAGGTGGATAAATTAAACATGGTATATTTAAAAATATGTAAATAACATAATTGTCAAAAATTAAAGCTAAGATCCAATATTTGTAAAGTGTAGAATTACCCCAAACTATTATATGTTAAATGCCATTAGATTTTTATATTAATTTTTATCTTGCCTGACCTGGCGGTAGCACAGTGGGGAGAGCATCAGACTGGCACTCAGAGGACCCAGATTTGAAACCCTGAGGTTGCTGGCTTGAGCGAGGGCTCATCTGGTTTGAGCACAACTCACCAGCTTGAACCCAAGGTTGCTGGCTTGAGTAAGGAGTCACTCACTCTGTTGTAGCTCTCCAGTCAAGGCACAAATGAGAAAGCAATCAATGAACAACTAAGGAGTCACAATGAAGAATTGATGCTTCTCACCTCTCTCCCTTCCTGTATGTCTGTCCCTATCCATCCCTCTCTATGCCTCTGTCACACACAAAAAATATCATATATCGGCCTGACCTCTGGTGGCGCAGTGGATAAAGCGTCAACCTGGGAACACTGAGGTTGCCGGTTCAAAACCCTGCACTTGTCTGGTCAAGGCACATATGGGAGTTGATGCTTCCTGCTCCTCCCTCCTTTCTCTCTCTCTCTCTCTCTCTCTCTCTCTCTCTCTCTCCCTCCTCTCTAAAATGAATAAATAAAAAAAAATAAAATAAAATAAAAAAATAAATAAAAAAAGTAAAAAAAAAAATATCATATATCTATATTTATCTATATTTCCTAATGACCCTACAATGATAGTGACTTCGTTACATCATAATGAAAATATTACCTGAAATGGAGATTCAGTGAATAACTAAATGTGTATGGTTGAAACCAAATTTTAGATGTGAAATTGGCCTATATGAATGTTTATAAAAAATATGTTTAAACTGTGTGAACTATTTTTAGATTGACAATGAAAATAAATCTTATTTAGAGTCATTCAGGTTATTATTAAAGTAACTTCTTTATGTTTGTTCTCATTCCATATGCTATTTCTCTGTACTTTCTAACCTTTTAATAATTTTTTACACTCCTATTAGAAATGTTTTATATTCAAGCTTGCATTATGCATATTTCTGTACAATTTTTTTCCCTATTGGATTGCAAATTCTTGAGAATGGATTTGTGCAGAAAAATGTAGCTTTGATTTTCAGGTAGGTACCACCTTTGTAAGTAAATACTCATGTGTCTCATTAACACAATTACCACCTGTATTTAGATAATGGGAACTGGAACTACATAGTGGTGGTAATACATATTGTGAGCATTATAAAGATTTGAGCTATAAACAACTTGAATCTTATGTGTACTCTGCCCTTGCTTTGCTCTACAGTTTTTATCCACACAAAAAATCATTTACATTGATGTTCTAAAAGTCAAGTATTATGACAATGTCATAGGGAGTCATTTCAAAGATAGACAAACTTCCATTACTTATAAGATAGGTTTCTTTGTAATTTTCAAATTCATCAGTTTGGTTGATTCTAAGGCACTATGGTTATCTAACAAAGGCAAGTAAAAATTCTCTGTGTATACTTTAAAAAACAAAAGTAAAGGGGGTTAGAATTAGAGCATAATATAAATTGAACAGTCTATATTAAACAATTTTTCCCAAAATATCATCTCTATATTTGACGCTTATAACTTATACAAATGAGGCAGTCATAAAAGTCATTTTAATTTTATTATTTTTAATTTCTGTATCTTTTTGTTTTTTCTTTTTCTTTTTTTTTTTTTTTTTTTTGGTATTTTTCTAAGTGAGAAGCAGGGAGGCAGACAAGAGAGACTCCTGCATGCTCCCAACTGGGATCCCCCCACATGCCCACCGGAGGCGATGCTCTCCCCTTCTGGGCCTTTGCTCTGATGCGACAGGAGCTATTCTAGTACCTGAGGCAGAGGCCATGGAGCCAACCTTAACACCCAGGCCAACTTTGTTCCAATGGAGTCTTGGCTGCAAGAGGGGAAGAGAGAGATAGAGAGAAAAGAGAGGGGCAAGGGTGGAAAAGAAGATGGGCATTTCTCCTCTGTGCCCGGCCGGGAATCAAACCTGGGACTTCCACATGCCGGGCCAACTCTCTACTGCTAAGCCAACTGGGCAGGGCCTATTTTCTGTATCTTTATTAAAGTTATTTTTATAGAGATACACTAAATAATATTTATCTTGATTGTATATACATATAAATCTATAAAAATTTAAAAATTAAATGCATATTATTACTATTTTTAAATAAATTATTATTTTATTTCTTGTGTAGTGCAAAAATATTAAACATTTAGAAAATTAATAAAGCCATTTGAAACATTCTGTATCGCACCCAGATATACATTTTAATATTTAACATATATATGACATGTTTGAAGCAATAATGTCATATTCGACTGAAGTAAAGAATTTTATGTATTTGTTTGTATTTATGCTCATAACAACATTAACTTCATTTTTTAGATTAAACAATTTAGAATAGGGAAATTACAGTATTTTTTGTTGTTGCTGAATCAACTCATAAATGCCAAAGCTTACCTGGATGCAAGTCGAGGTATGACTACTATTTGAGTTGGTGAAAGATTTTATACACACACACACACACACACACACACACAATTTAACTCCATGGCAATATAATTAGCATTAATGTTTTAATTGATTTTATGTTATGCTCACATAGAGCATGAATATTTATCATGTGGATTTTCATATCTACATTGTGATAGTAGAAAGAAAACATATGTACATTTGTATGTTTAAAATAAATTCACATAAAATATGAATAACTATAGAATTATTTATATACTCATAATATGTTGATTGTAAAAATATGTCAATATAACAATATTACATTTGGTTTTGAGTTTTCCATTTTTGTGTGGTGTGGTGTGCGTGTGTGTGAGAGAGAGAGAGAGACAGGGACAGAGAGAGAGAAACAGAGAAAGGAACAGATACAGACAGACAGGAAGGGAGAGAGAAGAGAAGTATCAATTATTTGCTGAGGCACCTTAGTTGTTCACTGATTGCTTTCTCATATGTGCCTTGACTCGGGGCTCCAGTAGAGTTAGTGACCCCTTGCTCAAGCCAGTGACCTTGGCTTCAAGCCTGTGACCTTGTGCTTTAAGCCAGTAACCATGGGATCATGTCTAGGATTGCACGCTCAAGCCAGTGACCCAGTTCAAAAGCCAGATGAGCCCGTGCTCAAGCCCACAACCTTGGAGTTTCAAACCTGGGTCCTCTGAGTCCCACTCCAATGCTCTATCCACTGCAACACTGCCTAGGCAGGCTTGAGTTTCTCATTAAAAGAATATAATACATGTTCATAGAAATATCAATTGGATGAGTCACTAATTTATTTGTGAGCATATGTCAGGTATCTGATACATGATGATGAACACAAAACACAAAAATTGAATATGAAAATATAGTAGACTTTATTCTTGATCTCTGAATAAAAACGAATCTCATTATTTGCTAAAAATAAAAAGCTATTGCAAATATAATTAACTGTATAAAAAGTTGTATTTTATTATATTTCTATTTTCTTAACACATTTTGTTTATATGTATTAAAGGTTTTAATACATATAAATTGTATTCCTTTCTGTTGATTTGGTATTAATAATATGTATTATATTTATATTATATATTGCTAGTTAGATGTATGAATTAAATTATGTATATAATAGTTTTATTCTGGTAAAATAGAATGCAAAATGATATATCAAAACAGCTGCCTGGTCCCTGGCTGGTTGGCTCAGCAGTAGAGCATCAGTCCAGCATGTGGAAGTCCTTCATTCGATTCCTGGCTGGGACACATAGGAGAAGCATCCACCTGCTTCTCCACCTTTCCCCCTCTCCTTCCTCTCCATCTCTCTCTTTCCCTCCTGCAACCAAGGCTCCATTGGAGCAAAGTTGGCCCCGGGTGCTGAGGTTGGCTCTATGGCCTCTGCCTCAGGAACTAGAATGGCTCCAATTGCAAGGGAGCAACTCCCTGGAGGGGCCAAGCATTGCCTCCTGGTGGGCATGCCAGGTGGATCCGGTGGGGAACAGGCGGGAGTCTGTCTGTCTGCCTCCTCCCTGCTTCTCACTTTGGAAAACAAAACAAAACACAAACAGCTGCTAAAAAACCTAAATTCTTATACTGCAGTTAATCAACTGGCAACTATGAGGGAAAAGTAAAAACTTTTATTATTCATGTAGATTTGATGCTACTTAGAAATAAATAAAAAGGTAGGAACATGAATTGTTTCTATAGATTTAAATTTTAGGACATTATTTACATGGTCGGTGGCATTGACTAAAAACAATTTTAGATTATTGTATAGTAGGTAAATATAAAACTATAATTTTATGGATGCTATTTCAAACATAATTAACAAAATAATTATGAATATCTTTTCAAAATTTATGCAACAACTCAGGCATAGTTATCTGCTGATGCCACACAGCTATTTTCTTATTTTGTTAGTAAAAACCAATTTAAATTATACTATACAAAAATGCATTGGCATTTGGAAATTTCTATCACCTAAAGAGTGTTTATATACATTTACTTAATTTGAAACTTTTTTTGCATATAAATGTCATCAGTTTCTTATATTTTGGGAAAAAGGAATGCATATTATAACAGGTTCTTAACCAAGTATTTTTATTTTATTTTATATATATATATATATATATATTACACTTTTTTTAATTTTATTTATTCATTTTAGAGAGGAGAGAGAAAGGGAGAGAGAGAGACAGAGGGGGAGATAGAGAGGAGAGAGAGACAGAGAGAGAAGGTGGGGAGGAGCTGGAATCATCAACTCCCATATGTGCCTTGACCAGGCAAGCCCAGGGTTTCGAACCGGCAACCTCAGCATTTCCAGGTCGACGCTTTATCCACTGCACCACCACAGGTCAGGCATATTACACTTTTGCATAAAGAATTCACCTACTTCGTAGACTTTTATTCTTGCCTCTCACAGGAATCACTTTCAAGCATATGCTGCTTACTCTGACTGGTATCAACCAGTCATTGTCATTGTTTAGCCCCACTAATTGTACTAAAGCTGAAGAGTAAGCAAATCCTTGCTTTAGTTTAAACGAAAGAAAGTTTAAATAGGTCAATGGAAATAGAAAGCAATTAATTAAAACCTTTGAACTGCTAATCTCACTTACAGCATATGTACTGAATCCTAAAATTAGAATTTACCACTAATCTAAACAAAACATAAAATAAACATGTTGGCCAAATCAACCACAAAAATGTTGACAACAATAACTTTGGAGGGACCTCTCCTTATTAGGAACATGTTAATTTCTTAACATAGAGTTTCTCATTTAATTGAATCACATTAAGGATAATTAGATTTTTACAATATCATATTTTATGTTTACATATGGAATGGAGTATAAAATAATATATCAATACTACTATTAAAAGCAAGCCTGCATTTGCACATATATCCTGAACATATAATAGCATTATTGTCTTCATTTAAAGGAATTTCAATGCATAAAGGTAGAAAAACAGAAGTAAAGGTTGCATGACTTAAACTTGAATTCGTTATTGCTATAATCCATATAATCCTTAAAAAAGAGTCTATTAAGTACCTATTATGTTTGAAAATGTCTCCAATAATTTTGAGAGGCATTAAAAAATGATAAGTAAAGATACAATTATCAAAATCTTAACAAATACATGTGAAAATGTTATCACTACATAATAACTTTGATGACTTCAATGTATATCCCTCAGCCAAACAAATATAAAACTTCTTATCCCTACTTAGTAAACTCAGTTCATAGCCCCATCTGTGAAGCCCACTATGCTCTAAGAAATTTCTTACTTCCAACATGAACTAATAGCATGTATTTGGGTGTGCACATGTTTGAATCTAATAGATAATGTCAAATGGTATTCCAAAGTCCTTGTAGCAGTTTATACTCCCGATTTGTACTGTATGACAATTTCACTTTCCTTTTGAAATATATTTACATTCTTAAATAATTTTCAAGAGCAGTTATTGTATTTTGAGACATGCAGGATTTGTATATTATTCTAGATGTAATGATAAAACTAGTCCATGACAAACCACATAATGAATTTAGTCTACTTCTTTCATTAATATTAAACAATATAAAAAAGCATTCTATATTAAAAGACTCAATATACTTTTGAAATTAAGACTTCACAGTTGAATAATATCCTCATACTTGCTGAAAACTTTCTTTCCACGAACTGTGCTTTTTAAAGCATTAAAAAGCAGCTGTCCAGCAGTCCAAAGTATTAACGGAGGTTGTAAAGAGCTTTGGATCACCACTGAAGCCATTCATACATGAAATCTGAGAAGGCTTTTGTGGGCAGGATATTGTAGGTAATTAATTTGGGGAAATTCCAGAGGTTAAGACCAGATGAGCTGTTCCAGTTTTTCTGGTCCTGCTGCTGCTGATGAATGGTTGAGCAGTTTTTGTTTATCAGCATTGTAAGAAACTTCCATGAGAGTTTTGCTTCTCCAAGAAAAAAAAACAAAAATCATTGTGCAATATGGGTTACTTTTCACACCACAAACAGCATGGATGGCATTTTACAATGTGAATTCTTCTAAATGACAAATTTTCCATATAAAATGAAGAGATTTTTAGCTCAGAGAATCAGAAATTGGTTATCACAAAACTTTAATGAGATTGATAAGGGTAAGTAAACAGCGTACAAAGTACCATCATGTTCTGTAAAGTAGTAATTGATCTAAACACCATGCATGTATACTGAGACTCATAAGACTTTAATATAAAAGTCAATGATTATTGTTACTAAAAGGGAGAAAGGCATTGTCATCAAAGTGACAATGATTTTTAATATATGCAAGAAGCTTGTAAGTAAAAATATAATCAGTAAAGCTCTGCAGAAGTATAATAAACAATAAAATTTAGATAAAGAGTTAATTAATGATAGACTTGTGATTGTCACAATAATTTTGCCAGAAGTATACTAAAAGTTATAACATCATATGTGCTAAGAAATTTATTTGGAAACTGCAATTAAATAATTCAGAAATAATTAATTCAGAAGACAATCCATTAAATTACAACCCTCCCCACAGGTTAACTTGGTGCCGAATGTATTGTTTAATTTGTCATTCTTAGTATTTTTAGATGGCCTCAAGGCAGAGAATGAAGTAATAATAAATAGGGAATAGTGGATAATTAGAAAAGGAAATGTGGAACAAAATTACTAAGGGCTTTAGGTGAAGTTCATTATTACTATTTAATAGTGCCCAAGAGCATTTGATCAAATTATGGATCAAGTTTAAAAGTAGGCTGAATGAAACCCTTGTGGAGGAGAGTTTTCTTACCTTTTTTTTCTCAGAACTCAGCTAAATGTTATAAGATATATTTAAAATCTTGTTCACACATGGTATTTGACCAAACTTTATGAAGAATCATTTTGGGAGAATTGTGTGTGCATTTGGAGGGAAAATCACACATTCTATGATAAGAGAGAGTGCAAAAAAATGGAAACAATGAGAGGAAGAAAATCAAAGTAAAAAGCTGGAACTGGTTGGCAATAGACTGTGTGCCACACAGACTGGGACCACTACATTTCAGGGGTGACTGACTGGTTAAGTGACACATTGTATGCACAGCCCTCAGGCCATTTAATGTGTATGGGGAAGTTGTTCAAACCATATAGATTTTCTTTTGGGGGGGCTGAGAGCATTAGATTTCAATTATTAAACTTTTAAAGGGTGTACAGACATAATATATTTGTTTTTCTTATTTTGTTTCATTTCATTACCATAGTCATGATGTTCTAAAGCTATTCTTCCTAGTTTTTTAAGTAAAGCCAGTTTATTTAGGTGAGTTAGACATGTATAATTTCTGTATATGCTGTATGGAATCACGGAATGGAAATTTGTGGTCAGTGGAAGGAAAGTATGTTATATCTGTTTATTCAACTGTATGCTGCAGGCTAAGTGACATGTTTGGACATTCTATTGCTTCTAATAATAACAATATTAATATTAACAATAGCACATGCTTAATTCATGAATTCTGAGTAACCTACGCCTTATTCAGGTACAGCTTGACTTCACTGGTAATGTTTATCATGGTATTATCAGAAACTAATATCCAAGTTTCAGCCTGTTTGTTCTATAAAAAAAAAATAGCACTATTTCAAGTATCCTCAATACTAGTGATAAATACACAATTGAGTACATTCAAAATTCATTGTGAAAATGATTTCATAATTGTTGTCTCTAACCTGTGTTGGAAAATGTAATTTTGCTACTTATTTACAGCAGTAGCATTTGGGGTACATAAGCAGTCCAAGCGCAAAAAGGAGAGGGGAGTTAGCAGTAGCATTTAGTGAGTATAAAATCTTAAGAACAAATTACTCAACTTTATCAACTTATTAGTTCACAATCAGTATTATCTAAATGTGATTCAACCAACAGTTGTAGTATTTTCACATTCTACCAGACACCTTGCTGACACATGGAGATATGTAGGTTGATAGTATTATGATGCAAGGGATCCAAAATAAGGAGAAAAGGCAGATGCAAACTCACTTGTTTATAAATTATATGTTATTAAAGGTATCAACAAAAGAGATCATAATAAACCTAAGGAGAAAGAGGCTTTTTTTTTTATTTCTTTTAACAAAGATGGTGCTGAAAGAAAAGAAAAAAGCTGCTGTCCCTCCAAAACCAAATCCAAAGAAAAGGCTTTAAAAACAAATAAATCAATGCTGAAAGGAATCATAGCCATTAAAAAAATATATTCATACATCACCTACCCTTTCTCACTAAAGACGCTGCACCCCCAAACACAGTCTAACTGTCCTCAGAAGAGCACTCCCCAGGAGAAACAAACGGGACCACAATGCCATCATCAATTCCCCCTGACTACTGAGTCAGCCATGAATAAGATCGAAGACAACACTACACTCATGCTCATTTTGGATATCCAGGTTAACAAGCACCAGATCAAACAGGCTGTGAAGAAGCTCTATGACACCAATGTGGCCAAGGTCAATACCCTGATCAGACCTGATGGAGAGAAGGCATATGTTCTACTTACTCCCGACTATGATGCTTTGGATGTTGACAGCAAGAGTGGAATAATCTAAACTGAATTCAGCTGGTTAATTCTAAATATAAAATTTTACACTAAAAAACATAAAAATATAAGAGGAAACTTTATTGAAGAGTTATCTTTTGAGTTAGGTCTGGAGGTCCTTGGTTTATATTTTTCCACATTGAGATAGGAGGACAGAGATTCTATGAAACAGTATTAGAAAAGAACTAGCTAATTGGTAGCAATGATAAGTAGTTCCTAGAACATAGGGAGAGACTGAGTTGAATTTGAAGATGGAAAGAAATTGGGACCTATTTTGGAGAATTGTAAATCTAATGCTAAAATTATCATAAAATGTCCATTAATAATCAAAAGTGATGAGATGATTTAAAGAGAGACTGATAAGACTTATTTCCCTTTTTTAAAAAAAGATCATTCTTTATACCGTCAATACATTATATGCTTTCTCCACAAATTCAAATTAATTGAGAGGTAGGCACAGAATCCAAATAAATGGATTAATAATTATGAAACATGGTATTAAGTTGAAGGGTATGGCTAAGGTATTCTTCCAAATGAACTTGCTAATATGTTCTGCCCCACCTCTCCTATAAAAATGATTAAACTCTCAAACAGAACTCCTGAGGGAAAGTTTTATTTCCTCTATAGACATCAAACTGTTGCTTTTGGTCCCAATAGACAGTGAGTGAGATAGTTTGAATGCTCAATCAGCCAATAGATTAGCTCCATACAATCAGAAACACAAAGCAAGAATGAGCTATCAGAAATATTACTTAGATTATGTATTTATGTGTCCAGACACACTCAGCGCGGAATTATTTTACCTGTTAGTTACAAATTTTGGTCATTCAAGGTTTAATTATCCCCTTTGGAAGAAAGAAACAGAAGTCTACCCTGATTAGTCTACTTACTTTTAGCTCCATCAACTACTTTCAAATCACAAACAAACTCTCTTTCAGTAATTATCTTGGTTCCCAAAAAGGGCAGTGTAAAATCAAGAAAGCAAATAGCACATTAAATTAATCTCAATCCCACCCTGAGTCCAAGGCAGAAAATTTGCTTCCTATCTTGTTATCAATTCAAAATATCTCCAACCATGCTCTTCAGTTAGTTTGACCAATTGTCTCCAATAAAACTAAGTGATATTAGCTACATAATGCCAACAATATAAAAGTATCCCGCACTTGAGTAGCTTCTTTATAACTCTGAGTGAGGGAAAATGTATTTCTCTGTCTTAATCCACTACTACCTCCCCTTCATTCCCTGGATAAGCTTTACTTTTCCAGCCCAATCAATGTAAAACCAGTAAGTACAAGCCTGTGGTCCCGCAAGCCAGGCTTATGGACTGATCTCAGTGAGAAAGACTACACACTGCAGGAAGTATGAGCAGTCTTCTCAAAGGAAAAGGGAAGCATATTATAGGATTTGAGACAGTGTCATTTATGTGAAATCTACATGAAGAAGGGTTTTGATAGGGGTCATCACTATGAGGTCTGAATTGGAAAATGGACCCAGGATCTTGTTTCCATGGAAACTACACAATTAATTTAAATATGAAGGTGTGTCCAGAAAACCATTAACTGCCACTCTGCACCTGGATTGAAAATGAATGCTGTTGCTCAGTATGAGTGACTTATACACCCAGGCAATTGTGCATGTTTTATTCTTAATGCTGTGCCCTCAAACCGCAATGTTTCTGACAGTATGATTTTCAGGTGACAAAGTTTTTCAGTGGTTAAAAAATCAGTAGTCACTAGAGAAAGTGGTTGTCTTCACACTTTTAAGCCCCAGAATAACCACAGTAGCTTATTGTTTTATGTTAACTTTTACCTGGCCTTGTCTGACACTCTAGCCTAATGAATAAGAAGGCTGATTTTAACTTTCTTAATATGTACTAATTTTTATTTTCTTGTTACACATTTGCTACACAACAGGATTTCTTTATTTGCCATTTTCCCAGTCTGGAATGGTCTTGCCTCACATATTCACATCTGTCACCCCTCCTTAATTTGCCCAAATGTCATTGTCAGTGCAGCTTTCTCATTCTATCTTAAATTTCAACTTTTACTCCTGAAACTTATCTCTTTCTCTGTATTATTTTTCTTATAAGCCCTTACCACTATTTATCTACTTATTGAAGGAAGCAGCCTCTAAAATGCCCCCCAATGACCTATGTCTCATGCCCCTGTATAAGTTCCTCTCCTTTAAATGTGGACCGTATTTATGTACTCATGTCTAACAACTACAATATGATACGTGTGCTGGATGTCACATCTGAGATTAGATTTTGAAAATATGATGGCTTCCCTCATTACTTTGAGGGAAGCAAATTGCTGTTTTATGAGTAACCTTATAGCAAGAACTATATCTCCAACCAACAGTTGATAGTCATGTGAGGGAGTCTGTGAGTGGAACTTATGTACCTTCTGGCTGCAGCTATAATAGAATAGTTGACAGCAACCTTACAATATACCTTGAACTAGAAACACCTTGAATAGCTGCACCTGACTTTGTAACCCACAGACATTGTGAGATAATATGTTTTAAGTTACATTTGGCATAATTATTTATAATACTAAATAACTGTTACACTTAGTTAGTTTGATTATCATTTCATCAACTAAAATGTTAACTCATAGAGGCAGTTTTACCTTTACTGCTTACAATTGAGAATGGCACTATAATTGCATATATTAATATGTAGTCATAGGTGTCCAGAATTTAGTACCCTGATAAGAAAGTAGAATATGTAATCTTAATATATCATACTTATCTGGTTTAAAGGTCATTTTATTTTCCAAAAGATATTTATTTAACAATAGAAAAAAAAAAGAGTAGCCTGCAAATTTATAAGTTCTTTTTTTTTTTTATAAATTTTTATTAATGTTAATGGGATGACATTAATAATTCAGGGTACATATATTCAAAGAAAACATGTCTATGTTATCTTGTCATTAAATTATGTTGCATACCCCTCGCCCAGAGTCAGATTGTCCTCCGTCACCCTCTGTCTAGTTTTCTCTGTGCCCCTCCCCCTCCCCCAACTCTCTCCCTCCCTCCCTCCTGCATCCTCACTCCCCCCACCCCTGGTAACCACCACACTCTTGTCCATGTCTCTTAGTCTCATTTTTATGTTCCACCAATGTATGAAATCATGTAGTTCTTGTTTTTTTCTGATTTACTTATTTCACTCCGTATAATGTTATCAAGATCCCACCATTTTGCTGTAAATGATCTCATGTCATCATTTCTTATGGCTGAGTAGTATTCCATAGTGTATATGTGCCACATCTTCTTTATCCAGTCTTCTATTGAAGGGCTTTTTGGTTGTTTCCATGTCTTGGCCACTGTGAACAATGCTGCAATGAACATGGGGTTACATGTGTCTTTACATATCAATGATTCTGAGGTTTTGGGGTATATACCCAGTAGAGGGATTGCTGGGTCATAAGGTAGTTCTATTTTCAGTTTTTTTGAGGAACCACCATACTTTTCTCCATAATGGTTGTACTACTTTACATTCCCACCAACAGTGTATGAGGGTTCCTTTTTCTCCACAGCCTCTCCAACATTTGCTATTACCTGTCTTGTTGATAATAGCTAATCTAACAGGGGTGAGGTGGTATCTCATTGTAGTTTTGATTTGCATTTCTCTAATAACTAATGAAGCTGAGCATCTTTTCATATATCTGTTGGCCATTTGTATCTCTTCCTGGGAGAAGTGTCTGTTCATGTCCTCTTCCCATTTTTTTATTGGATTGTTTGTTTGTTTGTTGTTGAGTTTTATGAGTTCTTTGTAAATTTTGGATATTAGGCCCTTATCTGAGCTGTTGTTTGAAAATATCAGTTCCATTTAGTTGGCTGTCTGTTTATTTTGATATCAGTTTCTCTTGCTGAGCAAAAACTTTTTATTCTGATGTAGTCCCATTCATTTATCTTTGCCTTCACTTCTCTTGCCATTGGAGTCAAGTTCATAAAATGTTCTTTAAAACCCAGGTCCATGAGTTCAGTACCTATGTCTTCTTCTATGTACTTGATTGTTTCAGATCTTATATTTAGGTCTTTGATCCATTTTGAATTAATTTTAGTACACGGGGACAGGCTGTAGTCGAGTTTCATTCTTTTGCATGTGGCTTTCCAGTTTTCCCAACACCATTTGTTTAAAAGGCTTTCTTTTCTCCATTTTGTGTTGTTGGCCCCTTTATCAAAGATTATTTGACCATATATATGTGGTTTTATTTCTGGGCTTTCTATTCTGTTCCATTGGTCTGAGTGTCTATTTTTCTGCCAATACCATGCAGTTTTGATTATTGTGGCCCTATAATATAGTTTAAAGTCAGGTATTGTAATGCCCCCAGCTTCATTCTTTTTCCTTAGGATTGCTTTGGCTATTCGGGGTTTTTTATAGTTCCATATAAATCGTATGATTTTTTGTTCCATTTCTTTAAAAAATGTCATAGGAATTTTGATGGGAATTGCATTAAATTTATTTATTACTTTGGGTAATATGGCTATTTTAATTATATTTATTCTTCCTATCCAAGAACAAGGAATATTTTTCCATCTCATTGTGTCTTTTTCTATTTCTCTTAGCAATGCCTTGTAGTTTTCTTTATATAGGTCCTTTACATTCTTTGTTATGTTTATTCCTAGGTATTTTATTTTTTTTGTTGCAATCGTGAAGGGGATTATTTTTTTGAGTTCGTTTTTTAATATTTCATTGTTGGCATATAGAAAGGCTATGGACTTTTGTATGTTAATTTTGTATGCTGCGACCTTACTGTATTGGTTTATTGTTTCTAGTAATCTTTTTGTGGAGTCCTTTGGGTTTTCGATGTATAGGATCATATCATCAGCAAAAAGTGATACCTTTACTTCTTCTTTTTCGATATGGATGCCTTTTATTTCTTTGTCTTGTCTGATTGCTCTGGCCAGAACTTCTAGCACCACGTTAAATAAGAGTGGAGAGAGTGGACAACACTGTCATGTTCCTGATTTAAGGTGGAAAGTCCTCAGTTTTATGGCATTTAATATGATGTTGGCTGATGGTTTATCATATATGGCCTTTATCATGTTGAGATATTTTCCTTCTATACCCATTTTGTTGAGAGTCGTAAACATAAAATTGTGTTGTATTTTATCAAAAGCCTTTTCTGTGTCTATTGATAAGATCATGTGATTTTTGTTCTTTGATTTGTTGATATGGTGTATTACGTTAACCGTTTTACGTATGTTGAACCATCCTTGAGATTCTGGGATGAATCCCACTTGATCATGATGTATTATTTTTTTAATATGTTGTTGTATTCGATTTGCCAGTATTTTGTTTAGTATTTTAGCATCTGTATTCATTAGAGATATTGGTCTGTAGTTTTCTTTCTTTGTGCCATCCTTGCCAGGTTTTGGTATGAGGGTTATGTTGGCCTCATAAAATGTGTTTGGAAGTATTGCTTCTTCTTCAATTTTTTGGAAGACTTTGAGTAGAATAGGAACCAAGTCTTCTTTGAATGTTTGATAGAATTCACTAGTATCACCGTCTGGGCCTGGACTTTTATTTTTGGGGAGGTTTTTAATAGTTTTTTCTATTTCCTCCCTGCTGATTGGTCTGTTTAGGCTTTCTGCTTCTTCATGACTCAGTCTAGAAAGGTTGTAGTGTTCTAGGAATTTATCCATTTCTTCTAGATTGTTGTATTTGGTGGCATATAGTTTTTCATAGTATTCTACAATAATTCTTTGTATATCTATGATGTGTGTGGTGATCTCTCCTCTTTCATTTTGGATTTTATTTATTTGAGTCCTGTGTGTTTTTTCCTTGGTGAGTCTTGCCAAAGGTTTGTCGATTTTGTTGATCTTTTCAAAGAACCAGCTCCTTGTTTTATTGATTTTTTCTATAGTTTTTCTGTTCTCTATTTTGTTTATTTCTGCTCTGATTTTTATTATCTCCTTTCTTCAGCTGGTTTTGGGTTGTCTTTGTTCTTCTTTTTCTAGTTCCTTAAGGTGGGAAGTTAAGTGGTTTACTTCGGCTCTCTCTTGTTTGTTCATATAGGCCTGAAGTGATATGAACTTTCCTCTTATTACTGCTTTTGCTGCATTCCAGAGATTCTGATATGTCGTATTTTCATTTTCATTTGTCTGTATATATCTTTTGATCTCTGCACTTATTTCTTCTTTGACCCATTCATTTTTTAGAAGTATGTTGTTTAGTTTCCACAATTTTGTGGGGTTTTCCCCCTCTTTTTTACAGTTGAATTCTAGTTTCAAGGCTTTATGATCAGAGAATATGCTTGGCACAATTTCAATTTTTCTAAATTTGCTGATATTGTCTTTGTGGCCCAACATATGGTCAATTCTTGAGAATGTTCCATGTACACTAGAGAAAAATGTATACTCTGTCGCTTTGGGATGAAGTGTCCTATAGATGTCTATCATATCCAGGTGTTCTAGTATTTAATTTAAGGCCACTATGTCTTTGTTGATTGTCTGTTTGGATGACCAATCTAGAGCTGTCAGCGGTGTATTGAGGTCTCCAAGTATGATTGTATTTTTGTCAGTTTTTGTTTTAAGGTCAATAAGTAGCTGTCTTATATATTTTGGTGCTCCTTGGTCTGGTGCATATATATTAAGGATTGTTATGTCTTCTTGATTCAGTGTCCCCTTAATCATTATGAAATGACCATTTTTGTCTCTGAGTACTTTTTCTGTCTTGTAGTCAGCATTATTAGATATGAGTATTACTATACCTGCTTTTTTTGGGGTGTTGTTTGCTTGGAGTATTGTTTTCCAGCCTTTCACTTTGAATTTGTTTTTATCCTTGTTACTTAGATGAGTTTCTTGTAGGCAGCAAAGAGTTGGATTTTCTTTTTTAATCCATTCTGCTACTCTGTGTCTTTTTATTGGTAAGTTTAATCCATTTACATTTAGTGTAATTATTGACACTTGTGGGTTCCCTATTGCCATTTTATAAATTGCTTTCTGTTAGTTTTGTATCTTGTTTGATTCTTCTCTTTTGTTTTTCTATCGTTTGTTTTTGTTTGTTTGTATTCCATACTTCTTTCCTCTGTTGCTACCTTTTTTATGTCAAGTGTTTTTGTGGTGGTTTTTTCAAGGGTGGTTACCATTAAGTAATGAAAAGGGTACCTACCATATTCATTGTAGTACCCTTTCTTATGAGTATTTCTGCGCTTCATCGTCCTTTGCTACTGTTAATCTTCATCCTTTCTCCCCTTTTTTTTTCTTTTGTTGTCACAGTTTAAGTTTGGTTTTATTGTTTTCTTGGTGGAGCTGTTACTTGTGGTGTTGTTTTCTTTTGTTCTTTGAATCTGGTTGGAAAACCCCCTTTAGTATTTCCTGGAGTGGGGGCTTTCTGATGATAAATTCTCTAATCTTTTCTGTATTTGTGAATATTTTTATATCTCCTTCGTACTTGAAGGATAGCTTTGATGGGTATAGTATTCTTGGCTGAAAGTTCCTCTCTTTCAGGGCTTTAAATATTGGGGTCCACTCTCTTCTAGCTTGTAGAGTTTCTGCTGAGAAATCTGATGATAATCTAATAGGCCTTCCTTTATATGTTGTACTCTTCTTTCCCCTGGCTGCCTTGAGAATTTTTTCTTTGTCATTGGTTTGTGTCATCTTCATTATGATGTGCCTTGGAGTGGGTTTGTTGTGGTTAAGAAAACTCGGTGTTCTGTTTGCTTCTTGAACTTGAGGCTTTAGTTCTTTCCACAGGCTTGGGAAGTTCTCATCTATTATTTGTTTGAGTATATTCTCCATTCCATTTTCTCTCTCTTCTCCCTCTGATATACCTATTATTCTTATGTTATTCTTTCTGATGGAGTCAGACAATTCCTGTAGGGCTTTCTCATTTTTTATTATTTTTGAGTCTCTTCCTTCTTCTCTCTGTTGTGCCTCAAGTTGCTTGTCTTCTATTTCACTAATCCTATCTTCTATCTGGGCTGTTCTATTAGCTAAGCTTGTTACCTTGTTTTTCAGCTTGTGAATTGAGTTTTTCATTTCTGTTTGATTTGTTTTTATAGTTTCAATTTCCTTGGTAATATATTCTTTGTGATCATTGAGTTGTTTTCTGATTTTCCTAAATTGCCTTTCTGTGTTTTCTTGTATATCTCTGAGTATTTTTAAGATTTCTATTTTAAATTCTCTGTTATTTGGCTCCAAGGCTTCCAGTATGTTAAATCTTTTCTCCATAGATTTTTCCACATCTATTTGTGTTACCTCTATATCTTTTGTATCCATAATATTTGATTTTCTTTTTCTTATTGGCATCTGAAGGTGGTCTTGTTGATAGTGTTAATTAGAATTAATAAAGAATAAAAAGGAAAAAAAAAGGAAAACACTCCACAAAAAAAGTAATAATTTATTATTTCCCCCTTTTTTCTTTCTTCTCTTCCCCTCCTCTCACCTCCTTAGGGAAATATCGTGATGACCTGTGAATTATATTATGCTAAATGGAACAAAAACTGCCTATAACAGAGGGCCTGATTTGTGGTGAAGAGTTCAAGGGGCAAAAAAGGGAGTAGGTACCTACTAAATGCAAAAAAAAAGGAGAAAATCTTAGACAAGCATAAAATGATTTGCTTGCAAGTGATGGTTGACTAAGAGATATAATGAGAGGGATAAGAGGGAAACAGAAAAAAGGAGAGAAAAATAATAATTAAAGAAGAAAAAAATAAAAATAAAAATAATAAGTAAAAATCTGTTGTATTAAGTGGAGCAAAGACTAAATACAATGGAGACTTTGGGTTGGGAGAAATGCTAGTGAGTTAAAAAGCAATGTAAAAAGTACCCAAAATGCCACAAAAACAAACAAATAAAGGAAAACCAAGAACAAAAGCAGAAAAAAAAAGAAAGAACAAAAAAAAAACAAAAAAACTTGAGTCCCAAATTAAATAATTTGTTCGTAATTGAGGATTGAATGGGAGGAAAAGTAAAAGGAGAAAAGAAGAAACGAATAGAAAGGAAAAAATAAGAAAAAGAGAGAAACAAGGGAAGAAAAAAAGGAAAGGAAAAAAAAAAAGGGGGGAGAGCGTGAGAGTTAAGGGTTTTGGAGTGTAACCCTAAAGGAGAGTAAGGATGAAGAAAAGAAATAAAATATAACACTCATGGGTAGTGTAGTTCAAGAAAAGGGTAGCATAAGATGGGCAGAGAATAAAAGGACCGAGGTAGAAGAAATAGAAATAATAATAAAGGCAATAAGATAGAAGAAAGAAACAACAACAAAGAATTAGTTGAACAAGTTATAAAGTCTGTGGCTTTTTCTTGATTTTGAGAGGTTATCTTCTTCCTTTTTCTTTTCTCTTCCTCTTCCTGGTCGGTTACTCTGTACCCCAGGTTCTGCCCCTGTGTCACGCTTAGGTAGGGATTTGCAGTTGATGGGATTCTATGGCAATGTCATATAATTGGCTTTAGTCTCACTGGTATTCAAGGCTTGTTGGCGTTTGCAGAGTCCAACAATGAGAGAGTTTGCTTTCCTGGAGTCTCTCTCCTAGTCTCCCCTTCCTGAATTAGCAGCCTGGTGATCCAGCTATGAGGCTGCCACTGCTTCTGTCTGGGGAGTAAGAGGCTCAAAGAGCTGGGAAATCCCCACTCTATCCTCACTCAGCGCAAGGCTCTGGGTAAGGCTCTGGCAGTCAGAGCCTCCAGCATAATCAGGTGGGGCTGGTAGTCAATTGTTGTCAAGGTGACTCTTCAGCGCCTACCATTCAGTTGGACCACTCAACCCAGGCTTTCCACACTTGGTAGCCTGTTTTGGCTGGGAAGAAGAGGCACTAGTCGGTGCTTGCTGTATAGATCTTAATATCTGCCAAGTCCCTCTTGTTAGGTATATCCCTGAATATGGAGGCTATGTCAATCAGAAGTTGCCCCCGCCCTTTTAGCGAAAGGCACTGAAAAATATCATGCCTCTTGTCTTGGATCGCTGAACTGGGAGAGATCTTATCAATTAGAGCCCCATGGGTGCACAGATTTCGTGAGTTAAGCTAATTTCAGTGATTGGATCTGCAGCTGTGCTCCAGAAAGTATTTCAGGCTGCCTGCACGCCCCTCCCCCAATGCTTGATTGTTAGCTTGAATGGCTGGGAGAGGTGCCCCGCCCACGGAGAGAATCTCCCGACTAGGAAAGACAGCCTTGGCGCCCCTTCCAGACCGCGGCAAGGGGCGCTTGCGGGGTTTCTCAGGGCACGCCGGTGGCCGGGGACTCTCCGGACTGCAGCACGGGGCACGCGTGTGGTTTCTCAGGGCACGCCAGCGGCCGCCAGTGCCCAGGCTGCCGCTCCCCGAGTGTGGGCAGGCAGTTGCACACGTGGGTTGACTCACCACAGGCATACTCCCTCCTCGGCAACAGTCCTTTTGCTTTCAGTGTGTGTGTGGAACTCCGGAATGCTCCAAGGATAAATTTTTCTGTTTCTAGTTGATAAATTTGTTGAGATTTTAGGGAGATCTGTCGGACGCGCTGCTCACGGCGCCATTTCCGTGACGTCACTCCTATAAGTTCTTTAACATGTTATAAATGGTGGACAATGTCTTGTTTTTTGTATGAATGAAGAAACAAACAGTACAAGAGTTCATAGCTCTATTTTGGGGTTCCCCAACTTTTCAAGGTCACTTAAAAGAACAAGCTTTAAACAAATTATGTAGTACAAGGTTGCTGAGATATAAGAGCCATTCAATAATTATATAGTAATGGTGAACCACAGACAAGTTGAATGTGTTATTGAATTTTTGCTAAACTACATCTACCAACTATCAAACAAAGTGATTTTATAACTTGGAGTGTAGTATAAAAACGAGCATATGTTTTTAAAATTATAATAGTTGTTTCTATTTCAGTTTTGGTCTCTCCAGTTCTTTTGTTAATCAAGTTTCTGTATGTATATTGGATAATTTCTAGGACCTCCACTTCATTAAATTAATTTTATTATCTCTGTCTCAACATATGGTATATTAACAACTTTAGCTTCATTAGAAATATTAATAATTTTTGGAACAAGTCTCTCTTCTTTATTGTACTTTTGAAAGAGAATATTTTTATATTCTCAGAAATGGTGATTTGACCCCCTTCAAAAAATTGTGAATGATTGAAATGAACTTAGAGATGAGTTGGAAAAAAAAACCTTTAAAATATTGAGTCTATCCTTACATAAACTTCTTATATACATTTAATTTCTTTCTAGACACGGAATGTTTTCATTTTTATAAGTTGTATTACATTTAAAATGTATTTTGCATTCTGTATCATTAGAATAAAGTTGTAAATGATAAAATATCCTTTATAAAAAGAAATCTTTAACTTTAATGGAACTAATTTTATTAATTTTTGTCTTGTCATTTGTTCTATAACAATTTTATCCAAGAAGTTTCTTTTTTGCCCCCAGGACACAATATAGCTTTTCTTGATTTTCGTCTATTAACCTAACAGTTTAACCTTCGAAATTAAATATCCATCAAGGCTTCATTTCTGTATGTCATATTTGATTAAGTTTCTTGTTCTCTATATGGAGAGTGGGGTTTCCTGATGCAATCTACTTAAACTTTCCATCTTTTCTCAATGATTCATGGTAACACTTTATTGTATATAAAATAGCCATATCTAAACAGTTTGTTTCTCACTCTCCATTCTTTCAACTGGTTTATCTGTGTGTTCTTAGTCATGCCAAATTTAAAAACATGAGTTATTATAGCATGTCTTACTGTTATCTTTTTTTAAAAATTGATTAAATTTTATGTGTGTGCATGCTTATACTTCTTTATGCATTTTAGAGCATTATTCAGGTTTAGCAAAAAGAAAAATATACTGGAATTGGGATTGCATACAATTTATATACATTTTAAAAACAACAAGCCTGACAAGGAAGTGGCACAATGGACACAGTGTCAGACGGGACTCAGAGGACCCAGGTTCGGAACCCTGAGTCGCCAGCTTGAGCTCAGACTCATCTGGCTTTTGTGTGGGCTCACCAGCTTGAGCGCGGGGTTGCTAGCTTGAGAGTGGGATCATAGACATGACCTCTTGGTCACTAGTTTGAACCCAAAGGTTGCTGGCTTGAGCAAGGGGTCACTTGCTCTGCTGAAACTCCATCCTGCACCATTAAGGCACATATGAGAACATAAACAATAAACAACTATGGTGCTGCAACAAAGCATTGATGCTTCTGATCTATCCCCTTCCTGTCTGTCTGTTTATATCTGTCCTTCTCTCTATCTGTCTCTATGTCTCTGTAACAACAACAACAAAAAAGTAATGAGAAGATCTGAAGATATTTAACAGCAAAATGGATTATCTAGAATATACAAATTATGTCTTCGAATTAACAACAAAGTTTCCTAAACTAAAAGAGAATATATATATGATATATATATGCCATTTACAGACTAGGAAACCAAAAGAGTCAATCCGTATCTGAAGAAATGCTCAAACTCTTTGACATTTAAAAATGCAGATTAAACAAACATGGAGCTTTCATTTTACAGCACAATTACTGTCAAATTAGAATATTTTATAATTCTAAGTATAAATGGGATGTGTGAAATTATAAAATTCCCTTAGCCATAAGAATATCTTTGAAATTCTTCCAGAAATCAAAATACAATTTTTAATGCTCATCAGAAAATAAGTGTTCATTATACTGTGTTTACAAACTGACTTAAATAATTAAGCTCAAGAAAAATCACACCATAAGAGAGCATGTTGACTTGCACAGTAACATGACTTTTGTCTTATCTTGCTCAATAAGGTTAACAGGGCATGCAACTACCTTGGAATTCCTGAAATCTATATTAAGATGAATTACTAATGCATAACTCACATAGATAAAATGTTATGCATATATTAATTGTTATGAACATAAAACAATTTGGGTGACTTTGCAATTCATAAATAGTAAGTATGCAATAGCTTTAATAAACATTGAGAGAAACTGAACAGCAAGTACAATACATATTTTCATTTGTTAGCTGTGGTATTTTTTTATTTTTCTTGGCTCTCACTAAATTTTCTACTTAATCAAAACTAATTTTACACTTTCCAAAACATTATTTCTGTTTATGCAGCATCAAAAACCTAAATTATCTTATCTTAAAGCAACAACAAAAAAACACAATTTCTTCAACATGATAGACATTTATATCATTATGTAGTGTGCAAGAGGCAGCAAAGAAATGAATATGGAATAAAAGTACAGATCAGAGTGACTTGGACTACAAGAAAAAGGGGACAGACAGGGGGACGACAACTCAAACAGAGTCAAAGGAACCATGTGAAAATCAAAGCAAAAATGAATTTCACTAGATACAACCTGCCCCTGTTATTAGTAGATGAATTGAAATCTATTTTTTTCTTTGAGGAGTTAGAGCAGAAAATGAAAAGGACAAGAGACAAGTGAAACTTAGGTAGTATAGAAAAAAGTACTTCTCTGCAGACACTATCTTGTTATGAATTTTATTTTCTTTCAATAAATTTTTCATGTGTTGTCAGTGAGATGTTTAATCTCAAATATTCTTTTCATTTACAATAACTACAAAGTCTAATGATAATATCTACAGCAATTACTTTTCCTAGTTTTTAGATGATTTTAGAGGTATTATTTCTTTCTCAAGCTAACTGAAATAGTTAGGTCAGACACATGGTATTATTAGTAAGCCTGCACCATATTGAAAAAGTTAAGTTTGAAAATCTAGGCCTTGGCCAGTTGCCTCAGTGGTAGAGCATCGGCCTGGTGCATGGACATCCTGGGTTCAATTCCCGGTCAGGGCACACAGGAGAAGCAACCATCTGTTTCTCCACCCCTCTGCCTCTCCCTTCTCTCTCTATCTCCCACAGCTATAGCTTGGTTGGAGCAAGTTAGCCCTGGGTGCTGAGGATGGTTCCATGGCCTCCACTCAGGTGCTAAAATAGCTCAGTTGTGGAACAACATAACAATAGCTGCAGATGGGCAGAACATTGTCCCCTAGTGGGCTTATCCAGTTGATCCTGGTTGGGCACATGTGGGAGTCTGTCTCTGCTTCCCCACTTCTCAATAAGAAAAATTTTTTAAAAATGAAAAATCTAAATAAAGAACAAGAATGTGTGAACAAAAACCTAGTTCTTTTTACTCCAAATGTTGTACTTCTGCCATGACTACACTGCTATGATATTGTCATATAATCTGTAATAGTTTAGCTAGTTCAGCAGACTCGAAATGAACATTATTTAGGTTTACATTTTTAGGTAACTGATCAGTGATTATCATGCTAAATCTTCCACCTTCTGATGGTGTCAATAATGTTCTGTGAAGTAGTTCAAAAATACAACCGTGTGTGTTTAATAAATATCGTCATGTTTATCTTCTTTAAACAAAACAGTTCTAGAATTTCTTGTGAGGCAAAAATTAAAAGATGGTTCAGTGTAAAACTTCATTTTGTAAATACAAATAAAAGATATTTTGGCTCTAGTAGACTAAGAAAAACAAAATTGGTGAGAGACAACTTTAGCAAATTAGCAAGAGATTCGTAAATAAATTTTGAACATACCAGCAGATTAAACTGGAAAACAATTTGTCTATAAACAAGGACTTTACTTTGGGGAACGGCCTATGAGCTTTTCAATAAAGAGAGGAGGGGGAGAAAAATCACATTGGCCGAAAGAAGAAGGAAAGAGAAACCTGAATGACAAAAGAGGAGAAGCAGGACAGGAAGAGAAAGGATGTGATAAAGGAACTCATCAGATTCTTCGCTCACTGCAAACAGAGTAAATGAGTCAATGTTTCTGAGTTTTTGGGGTATATACCCAGTAGAGGGATTGCTGGGTCATAAGGTAGTTCTATTTTCAGTTTTTTTGAGGAACCACCATACTTTCTTCCATAATGGTTGTACTACTTTACATTCCCACCAACAGTGGATAAGGGTTCCTTTTTCTCCACAACCTCTCCAACATTTGCTATTACCTGTCTTGTTAATAATAGCTAGTCTAACTGGTGTGAGGTGGTATCTCATTGCAGTTTTGATTTGCATTTCTCTAATAACTAAAGAAGATGAGCATCTTTTCATATATCTGTTGGCCATTTGTATTTCTTCCTGGGAGAAGTGTCTGTTCATATCCTCTTCCCATTTTTTTATTGGATTGTTTGTTTGTTTGTCGTTGAGTTTTATGAGTTCTTTGTATATTTTGGATATTAGGCCCTTATCTGAGCAGGTGTTTAAAAATATCATTTCCCAATTAGTTGGCTGTCTGTTTAAAGACACATGCAGCCCCATGTTCATTGCAGCATTGTTCACAGTGGCCAGGACATGGAAACAACCAAAAAGCCCATCAATAGATGACTGGATAAAGAAGATGTGGCACATATAAACTATGGAATACTACTCAGCCATAAGAAATGATGACATCAGATCATTTATAGCAAAATACTGGGATCTTGACAACATTATATGGAGTGAAATAAGTAAATCAGAAAAAACCAGGAACTGCATTATTCCATACGTAGATGGGACATAAAAGTGAGACCAAGAGACATTGATAAGAGTGTGGTGGTTAAGGGGGGGGAGGGGCAGGGGGAGGGGGAGGGGCACAAAGAAAACTAGATAGAAGGTGATGGAGGACAATCTGACTTTGGGTGATGGGTATGCAACATAATTGAACGATAAGATAACCTGGACATGTTATCTTTGAATATATGTATCTTGATTTACTGATGTCACCCCATTAAAAATAAATACAATAAAATAAAATTAAAAAAAAAAAAAACAGAGTAAATGACCGGCAACTGTGATGACCTTGCCAAGGTGTTGAGGAGTTTCATTACTTAATTAAGGGCAGGGCCAAATCCCCTGGAAGAATTTATTTCTCCCTCTTCTCTTCTTTCCAGGATTATACTTCAGTATCCAAAGACTTAACACTTCTTTTTTTTATTAACACCCCCATGTCTACTATGACTTTCAATATGTATGAATTATTTACAATGAATTTCATATTCAAAACACTGCTCTATTTGTTGCTCGGTCTTAAAATGGGAAAAAAATAGTAATTATACTTTTATATTTTCATCTTTCTAATTAATTTCCAAAATTTCTTTATAAGAGTAAGGAGAATTGAGAACAATGATTCAACATAATGAATTCTCCTAAATATGTTTTGATTTCATAATTTTATTTGCTTGCATTATTTTTAAAAATAATTATTATACATATAATAAAATTTGCTATTTTAACAATCTTTTTAAATTCCATGGCAATAATTACCTTCACAATGATGTGTGGCCATCACCACTATTTTTAAAATTTTTTGTTACCATAATAAAAAACTCTGGACTAAATACATTAATATTATGGAACACTACAAATTCACATGTCACTCTTATACAGGTACCACACTAAGCTTTTCTGTATTGTTCCAATTTTAGTGTACATGCTGCAAAAACAAGCACAAGTGGTTTTTCTCAAAATAATTTTCATATAGAGCTTTAGGAAATCCACCAGTGGAATGAGACTATTCTACTGATAACAAGAAAGATTTTGGATATGATTGAGGCTCTGGGCCATCACTTCTGCTTCTCAGTAAATTCTGAATTACTACAATTCTTTATCCACTTTTATATTTCTAGGATTGGGCAGCACAAGCCTGAGATCTGTACATGATTTCAGGCACTGATAGAGCAGAATTACACTTTCTCAGTCACATCGGTTTTGGTTGATGTTTTGGATGTGTGTTTGTCTGTTTCGATTATTTGTTCCTTCACTGTGATTAAAGGGAATATGGGATATATTGACTTTAGGAGAGTCTTTTTTTTACTTCAACCGGTATATGAAATTATTGATAAAGTGGGAATTTGAGAATTTCCATGAGGGAGCTTCAGGTTTCTTGTCTTAAAAGCTAGATATAATGATAATAACAAAAGTAAATATAACATATAGTTAATTTTAAAATGGATATTAAATGTAATCTAATACTTGTAATAAAGAATGCATTATCCAGCCACTACTATGGTTAATTCTTTGAATCAAATATGCAACAACTCCATATGAAATAAGAAGAGTAAGTTTGTAACACATAGTCTGAATTGTATAAAATTATTTAAAACATAAAAATAAAATGGACAGAAAAATATTTGTAGGCAAATTAAACTATGGTTAATTGTAAGCATGCTTTTATAACTTTCAAGCAAAATTAAGTACAATAATCACAATTACTTAAAAATTGTTTTGAGAAATTTCTTAGCTACCCTGATTGTATTCATTTGAACCCAACAGTGTCAAATTTACTAAATATACAATAACACAGTTAGGTGCATTTTGCTATTTCTACCACAGAGAAAGAAAGTTGCATCAGTGAACTTTTTTAATTTATTGAAATTATCCCTTTTCTTCATACCAAATATTGCATTCTCTTCCATTATTTTGGCTACCTAACTATTTTGTTTATATTTATGTTTTTAGGTAATGCATTGTTTAAATATTTTTATCTCATTTTGCTTTATTTTTCACTTATTATTTTCTTAAATTTGGTACATGTTGATTTGTGTATGTAATATAATTTATCTATACAGTTTTTAAATGATGCTTACCTAAGCTAATTTTCACTCTTGAAAAATTTATTACACATGTGTAATATATGCATATATACACATAAATACACATATATACATATAGACACATACTGACATATAAATATATACACATATATGTATAGATGCATACATATAATAAATATCTATATATAAAGTATATAATTAAAAATTTTTAAAAATTGCCAAAATAAAATTGGGGAAATTTGTTTAAAAGCTGAATAAAAAGATAAATTGAGAAATATGAGGAACTTGATCCAAAGTTCCAAAAACTTATTAGTAAGCTCTAGAAGCAAGAACAAAAAATATTGAGAGAAAAAGAGTTATGCCTGACCAGGTGGTGGTGCAGTGGATAGAGCATTGGACTGGGATGCGGAGGACCCAGGTTCAAGACCCCGAGGTCAACAGCTTGAGTGCAGGCTCATCTGGTTTGAGCAGAGCTCATCAGCTTGGACCCAAGGTCGCTGGCTTGAGCAAGGGGTTACTCGGTCTGCTGAAGGCCCACTGTCAAGGCACATAGGAGAAAGCAATCAATGAACTACTAAAGTGCCACAAGGAAAAACTGATGATTGATGCTTCTCATCTCTCTCGGTTCTTGTCTGTCCCTATCCCTCCCTCCCTCTGACTCTGTCTCTGTAAAACAAAAAATTTTAAAAATAAATAAATAAACTAAAATTTATTTTTAAAAAAAGTTAAAAAATTTTATTTAAAAAAAGTTCAGTATTGAAGGATATATATTTATATCTATGATTATATGGAATGACGAAATTGAAAAATAAAACAGAACCAGAAAATTCTCATGAAATTATAAACATTAAGAACAAAGAGATCTTAAAAGCCCAATGACTGTTATGAAAAACGATCATTTACAAAAAATACCAGAAAACAAAAAAAAATCCAGTGGATTTAAATTGACTTTCTGTTTGGAAAAGTAGTATCGACTGGCATGTAGTCTGTCAGCCCTCGTTTGTCTACATAGACTGTGCCAAGAACACTTCCTTACCAACGTTAAAGAGCCCACACAGCTTGAACCCAGGTAATCATCTTGTGTGGAAGTACATTTTGTTCCAGTCTAAACGAATGCTGTTTTGTATTTGAAGCATGTGCATTATAAGGCATCTGGCCAACCCTAATGTTATATCTGTCCTCAGCCAGGAGGGCACAGGGTCTTTCAGGGTGTATGTAAGCAAACTACCCTGCTTTGACCTCCAGGAGAGACCTACTGGCCGTGGGGTACCAAATCCCATTACTGAAGCTGATTCTGCTCAGTTTCTTCTCTTGTGAGGAAGCATTATTCAATCAGAGCCTGACTGCATTGTGTTCTTCCTGGTGACACTGATATCAAGATTTAATGGGCAGAAGTGTTTAGCATTCTCCCCTAGGATGGGTAACCAGTGCACACTATCTGTTCCACACATTCCAAGAGCAACAGTGATTCAAAGTTTAGAACTTTATTTTATTATGAATTTGGAAAAATATAAATATTAGAGGCCTAAATGTAAAATGATTAATAGGTACTAATATATAATGTAAAAAAAAAAAGTAAACATGTCAAACATTTTTTATTAAGAAAAAAAATGTAGAATAATATAAGGGGACATATATTTATCTTAAAATGTGAGGGTTATACGATATGTTGAATATTTATTTCTAAAAATACATGTTTATTATAATTTTTAAATATATAATATTACAACTATTATCAAAAATAAATGGAAAACAGCAATCGTTTATTTATCGATCCTCAGCATTTATATGATATCCACTAGGTATTGTTGAAAATTAGATTCTGCACCCAATTTGGATTCTGCTTTAAGTCCAATGTGTAAGGAGAAGAAAGGAAGGGGGAGGGGGAGGGTATGTTTTGCCACACCACCAAGCACTTCTCAGCTGGCTGCACTATACTTCATCTCAAGTTTGACACTACCTCCCTGGAAACAGCATTGGATCCCACATGTTAGGGCTCAGTCCTTGGGAGACTGCATCTCTACTTCAGATGCTAATTTCTGGTCCAGATTGCCACCTGTGCTTTTGACCAACTGGCTATAGGTTGGATGTTTAATGACCTTGGATTCCATTAACTTGTTAAAGCCAATCAGAGAACTCAGACAAACATTTTGCTTATTAAGTTACTAGTTTAATATAAAAGGATATAACTCAGGAACAGCCAGATGGAGGAGATGCATGGGCAAGATGTGTGGAGAGGGTAAGGCATTTCCATGCCCTCTTTGAGTGCACCGTTCTCTCTCCTTAAATTTTGATGTGATTACCGACCTGGGAACTCTCCAGACTCCGTTCCTTTTGGTTTTTATGGAGGCTTAGTTATGTATGCATATTGATTAGATCATTGACCACCAGTGATTAATTCCATCTCCAGCCTCTATACCCTTCAGAGGTTAGGGAGTAGAACTGAAAGTTCCAACCCTCTAATTATATGGTTGGATTCCTGGCATTTAAACCCAACCTTTAGGTATTGACCAAAAATCACTTATTGACATAACAAAAGACACTTTTTCTAAGATTTTATTTATTTATTTTAGAAAGAGAAAGAGAGAAAGGATAGGAGCAGGAAACATCAACTCCCATATGTGCCTTGACCAGAGAAGCCAGGGTTTCAAACCAGTGACCTCAGCATTCCAGGTCAGTGCTTTATCCACTGCGCCACCACAGGTCAGGCCTAACAAAAGACACTTTTATGGCTGTTATCACTTGGGAAATTTTAAAAGTTTTAGAAGCTCAGTGCCAGGAACAGAGATAAATATCAAATATAATTTCTTTTTCTAAATCACATTGTTACAGTGGTTACATAAAAAAATATGTATAACTATTTTATATAGTTATTGTGATAAGCACTAGAAGAAATAAAACTGAGAAGAGTTAAAAGATTCTGAAGTAGATTCTCAAGAGTCAGACCGATTGGAACTTAGAAAGCCAGATTATATTGAGGCTTTTCATCATATATGGTGTCATTTTTATTTCTTACCATAAACATATTATACTTGGAGAAAAATATAATTAAAATAAGACTAAAGCAGAAAATATGTATGGCTTACAGACCTGAAGTAAGGGATTTATGTAAAGCAGCTTAAATCTCACAAGAAAGGTATTAAGTCTAGGTATTTATCTATGTTCTAGAATACTATCAAATCTCTTGGAAACTATTTAAATTCCATAATCTTTTATTTATTGAAATTCATTTGTTTAAATTTTGTTATTCCAAGTTTTATAGCAATATATATTGGAATCATAACTAAAGCAGTGTTACTTGAATTGCTTGGAGATTTTAAGATATAAAAATCTATCTTTAAGTAACTTTTTTAGCTTTTAAAATACTTAAATATTTTGTTTTGATCAATTTCTTAAGTGTGTATATATATCTGGTGGTAAGTTCAAAGATTATTAAAATAAAATTTTTCTTCTGAAAAAGCGGTAATATTTTTATTTTAACACTTTTTTATTATTTAATATCTTTTAAAAGTACTTTTTATGAAAGAATACACTTTTCTTAGTAATAACTTTAAAACCATTGTTTATAGGTATAGTTAATCATTTGTTACTCCATTTTATGGAAATTCACTGATTTTTCTCATTGTACATAGCATATCCTCCCAGATAAGATTCATTTATGCCTCAAAGTAGAATGTACATAGTAGAACAATAAAACAAGTGACATTCAGCTTCTCTTAAAGTAAATATGATAGAAATTTATAAACCTAAAAAGTACCATTTAAAAATGCTTTTTATTCATTTATTACTTTACTTTATGTCTTCTATTTTTGCTATAACTTTCCATAGGGTTGATGCTTCTAAATCTCCCACATTCACCCTGTCTTAAGATACAGGCTGTATACATTTATTTATTTATTAATCTTACCAGGGCCATTGTTTACCAGTCATATCATCTGCCCATACTTATTCACCAGAAATAGACTTTTCCTTGAAATCAGTCTTACATCTATCAAATCATTATCAAGTAACAGACTACACCATTTCCATTCCCAATTTGGGGACTTTCTTACAAGTTCAGATTATCTAGCATCTTGAGTATTGCTAAATTTATTTTATTTTATTTTATTTTATTTTATTTATTTATTTAGTGACAGAGACAGAGACAGACAGGGAGAAGGACAGAAGGGGAGAGACAGACAGGAGGGGAGAGAGATGAGAAGCATCAATTCTTCATTGTGGCACCTTAGTTGTTCATTGATTGCTTTCTCATATGTGCCTTGATCCAGGAGCTACAGCAGACCAAGTGACCCCTTGCTCAAGCCAGTGACCTTGGGCTCAAGTTGGTGAGCCTTGCTCAAACCAGATGAGCCCACGCTCAAGCTGGTGACCTCAAGCTTTTGAACCTGGGTCCTTCACATCCCAGACCGATGCTCTACCCTCTGTGCTACCATCTGGTCAGGCAATGCTAAATTTATTTTAAATTATACCTATTTTTATTTTTATTTGTCCTGTATTTTGAACTAAGTATTTTTTTAAACTTGTTTCAATGAAATGTATTGGGGTAACACTGTATAATTGGGGTAACACTATATAATTATACTGGTTTCAAGTGTCCAATTCTACAACACGTCTCTGTATTCAGTGTTGTGTGTTCAGCCTTCAACTACTTATCACCGCTATACTCTCCTCTACCTACCGCCCTCTACCTCCCTACCTACCCCCACCCAGCCCGAACTTACTCCTCCCCCACCTTGGCCCTGCCTTCTGCAATCACTACATTGTTGTCTGTGTCCCTTATTCTTTCTCTCTCATTTGGTGGGGGTTTGCTCTATCCCTCCTACTTCACTAAACCCCCACCCTCGAACAGCTTATACCAATGATCTATAAGTCTACTCTTCTCCACTCTACTTTCGTAATAAATATCATCACCAATAAACTGGAAAGATCTTAACCTGCTCCATTTGTGTAATTTCAAATGTGGAATTTTAGTCTATGCCTAACTCCTCATAGCTGGACTATCCTCCTACTTCACAATGTACTGGAAATTGAATGGACTTTGATGTTTAAATGCAAGTTTTAACCTTACTAAATATGTGGCTTTTGGAAAATTTAAGCTCTAAGCCTTGTTTTTCTCTCATACAAATTTTTTTAAATCGCTATTTATTCCAGAGTTTGTTTCAAATGTGTGTTTAAATATATCATTAACTGTGGTATATCCTTCATTATTGCAGAGAACAATTCATTATATATGTTTCTGTACATTTGTGACTCTTCAGAGCTAATCATATTTTGACATTTTCTTCTAATTTTTTTACAGGTAAATAGAATCAAAACAAAAAACAGCCAGCAGGTGATTTTACATTTATTGGAATTAGTTTTAAAGAAAGAAGTTAATATAATTATCAATTCAATAATGGAAGAATCTGTCAAAAAAAAATGAGAGTAAGCTTTTTATTTGCTGTTTTCCCATAATTATCAGAAAAGAAGTAAAATATGGAAAACAGTTCAATGGCTTTATATTTTGTAAGAAATTCAAGCAGCTTCAATTCAAGATGTCCACAAGCAATCTTTGTATCATCAATATGTAAACATGAAGGGGAAATTTGGTAACAGATTTTTATTGTTTGCATCTTTAGAATATATAGTAATATAATTCATGCCAACATAGGGCCATAGATTAATCTAATATTTATTTTCTTAACTATTAGCAATCATTTTTACTCCATTTTAAACATGTGGTTATTCTATAAGGCTCTTGGCCTTTGCAATACAGCTTTAAACAAAGCAACAGATGATTTTCGGTGCTGTAGCTGGAAATTTTTCTCTAAATGTGTCCTCCACTTCTACAACACATAATTTTTCAATATGTTCTTTAAGCTGAATATAGTAAGACAACAGATTTTCATTTTATACTGTTACATATGATTACTTCTATATCAAATCTTGACTAAAACTCTCACATACACATCAATAATTAGTGTTGTTCTACTTAAAAGAAGGCAGATATCAAAGGTTTTATTTTTTCTTTTAATTAAAAGGCTTTAGTGCTTTTATAGGCAGTATTTGTATGCACATTTTTTTTAATAGTCAAGAGACAGAAAACAATACTCATGATAGGTAGAACAAACAATTGCTAAAGAGCCTAATTTACCCAACATTAGCAGATATATTTAAGATTATTTAGAATTTTTGCCTCGAGCTAATACAGACAAGCCTAGACCAAATCAGCAACAATTAAATTAATATTTATATTATTGGAGAAATGTAAGGATAGGCATTATAACTACCGATAGGTGTAAAATAAGCTTTTTAACTTTAAATACCTTTATAAGTCTTAACTAGAATTATTTTTAAAGAATTTCTTCAATTGTTGTTTTATATAATTAATTGTTTTTAAAGCAAGAAAGACAGGGACAGAGAGAGAGACAGAGAGAAGGACAGATAGAGACAGACAGGCAGGAAGGAAGAGAGATGAGAAACATCAATTCTTTGTTGCAGCACCTAGGTTGTTCACTGATTGTTTTCTCATTCGTGCCTTAACTGGGAGACTCCAACAGAATTAATGAACCTTTGCTCAAGCCATTGACCTTGGGATTCAAGTCAGTGACCTTTGAGCTCAAGCTAGTGATATTGGGGTCATGTCTATGATCCTACTCTCAAGTCAGCGACCCTGTGCTCAGAATGATGAGCCCACATTCAAGCCAAATAAGCCCACACTCAAGCCAGCGACTTCAGGGATTTGTACCTGAGTCCTCTGTGTCCCAGTTAGATTCTTAATCCACTGCACCACCACCTGCTCAGATTAAATTATTGAAAATCTATAATATGTTGTATATTACATGAGGTTCTTTATAAACATCATCCTCATTTATCTGAAGTTAAGCATAATTGCCATAGTAATATACATATGTACTGTTCACAAAAATTAAGGGATATTTTATCGCTTCATATTCATTTCGAAATACCCCTAATTTTTGGGAACAATATATTTAAATTGCAATTGATTGGTTAATGATTTTGTTATATCATTTTATCACAATTTTGAGAAAAATAATAAGTAAAGGTGCCAACCATTGTTGGAATAAACTTTATCTATGTCCTATAAACCTGAGCTTACCTGCTGTTTTCCAGAATAAATAAGTCAGTAGGTTTGTGAAATTATATGTAGGGAGGACTCATATTTTAGTCAAGATATCTTCCTCTCCAGAAGAGAACAATCTGCAAATAAGACTCTCACAGTGCCTGGCTGGCAGGGGCACAGTGAATACAGCATCGGACTGGGACACAGATGACCCAGGTTTGAAACCCCAAGGTTGCTGGTTTGAGTAAGCATCTCTCGGTCTGCAATACCCCCTTCCCCCATCAAAGCATATATGAGAAAGCAATCAATGAACAACTACGGTGCTGCAATGAAGAATTGATGTTTCTCATCTCTCTCTCTTCTTGTCTGTCCCTCTCTGTCTCTCTCTTTCTCTGTCTCTGTCACAAAAAAAAAGACTCTCACAGCAACCTACATTAGAAAGCTATATTTCCAGTACTCAAATAGAATCAAGAAAGAATTAGTCTTCTTATATAACATTCTTGTATAACTTAACTGAGTTATTTCTTAATTAAATATTTTTAGTTTAATCTGGCATTTTGTCCTTTTATTTTTTAATTTAGATACAAACAACAGAGTTGAAGAATTTCTACTATTTGCAAGTCAATAGAGATGCTTATGATATTGACTTCTAATTTTATTCTAGATTAATAAATATGCCAAAATTCATAATGTTACATTGTTTACATTCTGTCATTATATTAGTGTCTTAGTACAAATATTAAAATTATTAGCCTATAAACACTGAGATGGAGAGAATAGTTATATTTATTGCTTAAAAATTCTTGAAGTTTTTATAATTTCATTTCAATGTGTTTCTGTAAAGAAATTTGATGGTACTTTTTTATGCACTATATACAAGTTTTACTCAACTCATAATAAATTTACTTTAAATAATGACTGCTTAAATTCCTAGTCTTCAGTGTCAATGTTAGGCTATGAATCCCTGAATGTTAGCTTGGCACAGTGTCCATGGAGGCAAATCTGAGATTCCACAATAGCAACAGTATTTATATGACACTATTCTTATAGTGGATCAGTTTGTATTTAATTATATTCTGCAACATAACAGAAAAAATCTAAAGTACCAGACCACTCAAATCCATGCATAAAAGAATAGAATTCACTTTATCCTAATGTATAACAGTAACTCATTTCCAAAGGACATAAAGAAAGCAGCAGGCATCAGATAAGTTTATTGCTATTTGTGTGAACTGTCAGGAATAAAGAGAACTATCCAGTAGAGCATACTAAGAGACTTATTATCACATACAAATCATGAAATTCAATACAGAAATGTGTTCAGACTCAAATGCCAAACAAAAAGAGGAAGAAATCAAGATGTTTGCCATCTATTTCAACCTGTTGAATTTTAAGGGACTCTTTTAAATCATTTTTAATTCTTACACTCACATAAATGCACACAATCATTTGTCAATCAAGTTAGATTAGTTATGCTAAACCAAATTGTCATATTTTATATTCCCTGATTATAATCTTTGAATAATCTTCTTTGTTTAATAGTTTTTTTAAAAAAAAACTTAGCTTGTCACTAGAGGTCTTCATAATTTAGACTCAATTTATTTTGTTTTATATTTAAAAATTATTGACAGTTCAATGTGTATGGATTAATCAATTTCTTGAAAGTCTATATAAAAACAAGCCTAGCATTCAAATAGAGTTAACATTGTTTGAGTAGCAATCATGTGCTGAACTAGGTATTTTTAACATATGGTATCTTACACATAACAATGCTGCAAAAGCAGAATGGTATTTTAACCTTGGTAATCTTAGAAGAAAAGTAAGAAAGCTATTCCTTAAATTTTTAGGTTAGATTTTTTGTTTATTTGTCATTTAAAATCCCTTTGCTTTTTATTTTCTACCAAAATTTAAATTTAAATTATTTCACTATTTATAAAAAATTTAACCAAATTTATTCTTAGACAATAAGAAGAAAATGTAATTTAAAACAAAATAGTATTTTAGTCCTTAAATGCAAGCATTTTATGTGAGAAAGTTCCTATTTTGCTAGTATTAACAATGGTACATTAAGCCCTGGCCAAGTAGCTTAATTGGTTAGAATGTCTTTCAGATATTTGGAGTTTGCAGGTTCTGTCCCATGTTCGGGCACATATAAGAATCAATAAATGCATAATAAGTAGAATAATAAATCAATATTTTTCTCCCTCGCTCCCTCTTTCTCTCTTCCTAAAATAAATAAATAATTTAAAAAGTATATTACATGATATTTTTTAATTGATAAGTCTGTGGATGGCTCCATATCTTCTATAATCTACTTGGCTCAGTTTTATCACTTTCTGCAATTAACAGAAAAAAAGTGTCATCTATATGTAAAAGAAAATTCATATGTTTTCCTCATCTTCTCAAACATAATAAATTTTTAGCTTTAATGAGTAACTAGTTTAAATACTACTTTATGTGTAAATATAAGAATTCTAATAATAATCCTAACTAAAAATTTAAGAAGAAATATAAAGATAATAAATAAGTACATGCAAAGATGCACCACATCATATATCATTAGGTAAATGCAAATTAAAACAATAAGGTTTCATTACACAATAGAAGGGTCAAAATCTAGAACACAGGCAACACTGGAGGGGATAGGGAGAAACAGGAACTTTGTTAGACTGCTGGCCAGAATTGGCCAGAATCTAATATGGTACAGCCACTCTGGAAGAAAGTTTGGTAGTTTATTACAAAATGGCATACTCTTACTATGTAATCCAGCAATTAAATTAGTTAGGATTTACCCAAAGTTATTAAAAACCTATGTTCACACAAAAATATGCATACAGATGTTCACAGCAGCTTTATTTGTAATTACCAATACTTTGAAGTACTCCAGATATCCTTCAATAATGTATAAATAAGCTATGGTTCATTCAAACACTGGAATATTATTTGGATATTACACAAAAGAAATGAATGATTGAGCCACAAAATAACATGGAGTACACTTAAATCCATATTGCTAAGTGAAATAAGCCAACCTGAGAAGGCTATAAATTGTTATGAATCCACTTATATGGCATTCTGGAAAAGGTGAAACTTTGGAAAAAGTAAATAGATTAGTGGTCACAGGAGAGTACAGAGATGAGTAAGCAGAGTGTAGTAAAATATCTTGCATGATATTATAATAATTATCTGTCTAAAGTCATAGATTGTACAACATCAAGACTGAACCCTGATATAAACTATGGATTGTGGGTGATTATGACATGTCCATGTAGGTTCATTCTTGGTACAAAGAAAAAAAAAGTACTGTTCTGGAGAGAGATGTTGATAAGAAGGGAGGCTATGCATGTGGGGAGACAGTGGGTAAATGAGAAATCTCATATTTTAAAATAAATATAAATTTTATAGTAAAACTTCCCCTTAATTATATAGTAAACCTACAACTGCTCTAAAAACAAAATCTTAAATTTTAAAAGAAATTTTTTTGTATGTTTTAATAAACCAAAAAAGTTTTCCTGACTTTACTAGCCAATTAATTTAATGAATGAAATGCTCACCTTCTCTGGAAAATTTGATCACTAAGAATTTACTGCCTAAAATGCAACATTATTGAGCATAGAATTACTATTCACTTCATTTACAGTGCATTCTGAAGAGAATCTACTAGAGTTCAAAATGTTCTTTAAAAACAAATAATATAAAAATGGAAAAAATGGTGGAGGCAGTATTGTGTATTTTCATGTGTATAAATCTCAAATGAATCATATTTAAGTTGTCAGTTACTCATTACTCAGTAGTTGAACGACAATTATTGAAAACAGGGGAGCTTATGGAAAAGGGAGGCATAAAAGAGCCTTTATTTTCCAAAGCCTAGAATGAGACACAGTTTGCCTTTATTAAACATGTGTCACCTTTTCTAGAAGCACAAATAGAAAGCTGCTTTTCAATAGTTTGCATATTCTCACACTGTTATTTAACACCATTTTGATTATGTGAACCATTTATTAATGATCTCTAAATAAACTTTAACATAGTGTTCATTATTACTTTCTATGGTCTCAGTGGAATTTATTTAAATACCTTATCACTAACTTAAAATATGTCCAAAAGTGACACGTTGCATTCTTTTATTTTTTCCAGTCTCAGCCCCTTAGACATTACCTGACATTTAGTGTTTGTGGTTTCATGTACTCTATTGTATAATTTATTGAATAACTTATAGTATCCAGATTTTATTTAATAAATATTTTAAATCTAAGCTATTATTAAAATGTGGGTCACTTTGATTGACATTGCCTATTCATTTAAAGTATGATGGCTTTTTCTTTTAGGTATTGTATTTCTTTTGCAATCAACATATTTCACTTATTAGATAACTTTTTTGCATATTATTAATTATGGGCTTTTTTTGAATGATAACATTAATCTAGCCTAATCAATAGTATGGCTTGATTACTACTTGCTATGAAGTCTCTGATTTGACTACCCAAATGTTTTTTTTTTTTAATTTTTTATTTATTAATTCATTTTAGAGAGGAGAGAGAGTGAGACAGAGAGAAAGAGAGAGAGAGGAAGGGGGGAGGAGCTGGAAGCATCAACTCCCATATGTGCCTTGACCAGGCAAGCCCAGGGTTTTGAACTGGCGACCTCAGCATTTCCAGGTCGACGCTTTATCCACTGCGCCACCACAGGTCAGGCTACCCAAATGTTTTTTTAAAAGTTACATTACGTAGTAGTGTTCCAGTACTGTGTTAAAATGCCATGCCTATAAACAAAGTTACCTTATAGAGTTTTCAAGTTCATTTTCTAAAGATTGTTAGCTGAAGTCAATTGACACAGATCTTTTATTTCTTCAGGTTTGAAATGTCATTTTGAGTGATTGATCTATTTGCTGTAATGCACCTGCTTTGTGGAACTCATCGCTGCTTATTGACATCCTTTCTTTGGGTAAATTCTAAACTTAAAGCAGATCTCTTGTCACTGACTAGGTTAATGATTTTGCTTCAGTGTTTTGTTTTGATTTTTCTTTTTAAGTATGTGACACATTTTAATAGCCTTAATACTAAAAGTTAATATGAATGTTTAGGTCATTTAAGATATAATCTGAGAAATAATGTCAACATAGGAATCATAAAAATGTTTCTGGTATTGAAACTTCATGTAGTATTATATTTTATAGTAAATTTTACCTTAATGTTGGGTCCAAAATATAAAGCAAAGATAAGTCCTACCTTGAGTAATTACATAAATAAATATTAGATTATATTTGTTTATGAATAGATTTTAAAATGATATGGAAGTGAAGGCCTATTTTGTAGTTGTTATAAGCCTCTCTTGTTGATTTGTTTATAGGTCATTCAGAAGGGAACACAGGCCATGATCAGTGTGATACAGACTAACAATGGTCACATACGTTGATTAGTGTGGTATCTGAACCTATTTGTGTGTGTGTGTGTGTGTGTGTGTGTATGCATGCGCATGAGGACATGGTACCATGAAACAATTACAATAAGTAAAACCAAGACAAATTGTAAGATCTTGCCTGAAATTTTGTGCTAAACATTTGCAGTTTTTGATAATATTGTGTTTTATTCAGTTGCATAAATATTTTTGATGAACTAAAAAAATAAATTTTAGCACAATTTTAATAAAGACTGCAGAAGAATATGCTCAACCTTATATTCTTGAAGTATGCAAGGAAAGCTAGCAAACTTCACCATCATTGTATTCATCGTGAGGCTAAACTGGATTTCCAGACCAACAATAAATGAAGTAATGTATCTGAGAGTATAACATCAAGGATTGGAAAACAGTGAGATAAAGTAGAATTTAGTGAGAAGAAATGTTGACTTAAGAGACATTGAGAGATATACATATGTTTATTTATTAAAGAGATATATAATAAAACCCTTGCTTCATTAGAATTTCTAATATAGTAAAGGGACATTTTTTAAAATGTCTATAATATGAATGCTTCCCTTTCCCTTGTTAAGAAAATCTTGACCTTCATTAATATATAACTTTGAGAACAAGGTTTCAGTATCAGTAATACAACATTCTAGCAATTTTAAAAGTATTAATAGAAAGATTTTAAAAAAAAAGAGTTATACACTAACTCCAGAATTATTATGGCAAAGACAACTTTGATATCAATTCTTTGGTATCTAGACTACTAGACAAAAATCAGTTTATATAACTATAATTTTATTTCCTAATTTGAATTTATAAATTAGGTTTGGGGTCCCTCATATATAACATATCTTATAATAATTATAATAAAGTTTGAAAATTTGTCATTTGTACTTCTATCAAATATGTGATGCTATGTTTCTTATTGTTTATTTATTGTAAATTTGAGCTATGAGACAATATGTAATCATCTAATTTAATTGAGAAATGGATGCATTAAAACTAAAAAATATTTTTACCTCAAAAATATAAAATGGATATATTTTTTTAAGTGAGAGGATGGGAGATAGAGAGACAGATGCTCTCACATGTCCCAGCCAGGATCCACTCTGTAACCTCCATCTGAGGCTGATGCTCAATTAACCAAGATATCCTCAGCTCTGGGAGCCAACGCTTGAACCAACTGATCCACTGGCTGCTAGAAGGGAAGAGGGGGGAAGAGGGAGAGAGGGAGGGGAAGAGAAGCATATGGCTGCTTCTTATGTGTGCCCTGATCAGGGATCAAACCCAGAACCTGCACAAGCCAAACCAATGCTCTATCCACTGAGCCAACTAGCCAGGAACAAAAAGGTAATTTTAAGATAATCTTGTACTAAACATGAAGGTAATTAGGCCTATGGTTTCAAAAATAAAGGCAAGAGTACCAGATAAGTCCTGTTGATTATTTGAAAGAAAAATTTGAATTTTAACCATCATAATTTAGTAATTATGTGACAATATATACTTATTATTTTTCTTGGTGTACAGTATACTTTCACATAAATGCATTGATTATTTAAAAAGTAAAAAGTCAATATGAAATATTATAATATTTCTCATATATATATATATATATATATATATTGCCATCAGTATCATAGTTAACTTTTCCAACATCTTTTTAGATCATTTCTTTCTGGTGTAGGTATGCATGTGTATGTATTGGGTGTCTATGTGTTAAAACAGGAAAATACTATTTACATATGTGAATAGCTGCATAAATGCATACATTATATAAAGTCTGTCTATATATGTGTGCATAAATATATATCCAATGTATGTGTATTTACTTTAATTAATAATACAGCACAGATTTGTCATGTTCCACAAGTGATAGATTTGAAGAAAGTATGTGCAATATTTACACCTAAAAAGATAATTAACTTTTAAAATATAGAGGTCATATATGTATTAGTTTTTCTCTAATATTAATATAACCCTCTGTTTAGAGAAAAAATTGCTGAACATATGAAAAGATATCCCAAATTGATAATAATCAACCAATCATTAAAAAAAAAAAAAAAGCCCTGGCAAGATAGCTTGGTTGGTTGGAACTTTCTCCTGAAGTGCAGAGGTTGACGGTTCAGTCTACAGTCAGGGCATATACAGATCAATGTTCTTGTTTCTCTGACTCTCTCTCTGCCTCTTTCTAAAAAATAAAAAAGGAAAGAAGAATTAAGTGGGGAGGGGAGGGGAGGGGATAGGAGGGGAGGGGAGGGGAGAGGAGAGGAGAGGACAGGAGAGGGAGGGGAGGGGAGGGGAGGGGAGGGGAGGGGAAAGGAGGGGAGGGGAGGGGAGGAGAAGGAGAAGGAGAGGAGAGGAGAGGAGAGGGGAGGAGAGGGGAGGAGAGGGGAGGAGAGGGGAGGAGAGGGGAGGAGAGGGGAGGAGAGGAGAGGTTTTATGAAGGATCTGCATTCTAGGTAATGAGGTGTGGGCTGTACACCACAAAGAACCAAAAAAATGTACATTAATGGTTTGGGAAGAGACAAACACACTGAGTCAAATCATAATTGTCTCATACTAATATTTAGTCTTAATATGTAAGTTAGATGTATGTATAGTTATTATTTCATTCTACTGCATGCCTAAGGTAATAAAAGAAACCTGTGAAGAAAAAATGACAGAAAATTGTTTAACACACAAAAATCAAACCTGGGAACACACATCTGACTTCCCATCTAATTAAAAGAAAGATCAAGAGAGAGAAAATATCAGATAGAATAAAGGTGTGAGGCTAAGAATACATGTTGGTTAGTTCCAGGATACCAACATAGGATCCAGGTTAAGAAATAGATTTGAGAAGAAAAATATCAAAATGACTCATGGGTATATTTACATAGAATATTTGGCATGCCTATAATTAAGGTAAAGTAAAAATTCTATTTAATATGAGCTACTGATTGAATGAGTTCTGTGTTTAGATAACAAAATAAATTTGAGGACATCTCTCCCTCAAGTTTTGTTTCTCTTACTTACAAATCATGATCCATAAAAAAAAATTTTTTTAATTAAAAATTAAAATAAAAAGGCTTGTAAAATGTAGAAGGAAACAAAGTGAAAGAAAACAGTAATGTTCAAAATGTAATATATGATCACGTGGCCAACTCTCAAATTAAAAGTATTACAAAGAAAATCTCAATACCATATAAGGAAAAATAAGTAGGTAGCATTTACTAAAATATTAAAGAAAGATGTGATTCAAAAACTATATAAATTTCTGTAACAACTATTTGTCTCATATCTCAATAAGAGATAAAAATAGTACTTGCTATTTCTGGCAGCAAATATAGTGCGTATTTAATTCAGTTAATTAAATTTTTTATCTGCAAAAATGATTTTATGGTAGGGAATATGGTTTCTTACAGATCCTTGCAATATTTCACTGAACATTCCTATTTAATACAAATATTGCAGAGGAAATGTGTTAATGAGCTTCCTTAAATTATTATAAATAAATCAAAGAGGTTTATTCATCTGTTGTACTTACTTTATGAAGAAATATTTTATAGCTAAAGCCCATTAAATTTTTAGTAGCTTATCACAGAAATTATATGAAGCAGCAGGCTAGTTTGTAATGACTTCACTAAGGGAGTGCTTAAAATATTTCCAACAGAGTTATATTACCTGGATTACTACCACTATGTTAAACTGTATACTACAGTAATATCTTTCTCCTTTTTAGTTGAGTACTTAATTGTTCATTAACTCAATTATATTAATACTTTAATTTTCTTTATACTCATTCAAGAGTACCAATTCTAAGAATATATTTTGTATAGAAAAGTGAGTAAGAAAGTAGGGATATTTATTAATTTCTCCTTAAAAAAGGCAAGAAAGATTAAGGATCAGTCTTTTCTAAACAGATGTTGCTGTCTCCAAGATATTTCTCTGCCATGATTATGTTTACTGTTAACAATCAAGTTATTGCTTTTATTAGTTAGCATTAGACAAAATCGATATGTATTACATCATAAATCAAACTGTCAGAGAACAGATGTGGTCCCACATAAGCATTTGCCGAGCTGATGAAGAATACTCTTCTCTTTGGGATGTGGTGTAGTTTGGAGAACAGCTAGTTCTTCACAGATATTTCTATGAACAAGGAATGTTGAAAGGAAAAATTGAACCATTTTAGGAAAGTGCTATATGCATATATATAATTAGACTATTACTTCTTGAAGTGAAAATATTTTGTATAAGGAAAACCACTGGCTAGTATGAAATTTTCTCACACAATAGTGCATAGATATGAACAGAGTTATTTCTATTTGTTTTTTCTGAAATTGTTATCAAATTTCTTTTTTTTTTTTAATTTTTTATTTATTTATTCATTTTAGAGGAGAGAGAGAGAGATTGAGAGAGAGAGAAAGAGAGAGAGAAGAGGGGAGGAGCAGGAAGCCTCAACTCCCATATGTGCCTTGACCGGGCAAGCCCAGGGTTTTGAACCGGCAACCTCAGTATTCCAGGTCAACGCTTTATCCACTGCGCCACCACAGGTCCGGCAATGTTATCAAATTTCTTATGTTCTTACCATTAAGCACACATTGCTAAAAAAAAAAAAAAAAGACCTATTAATTTGGCACACCAATATAAGAAAACAAATAAGTGACTGTCACTTTTTCCCTTATGATGTTATATAAGCCTGTTGTGAAATAGACTCATCATTTATAAAAGATGTGTTTTAATAGAAATACATCTGTGATGCTTCAAATAAATTTGCTTATGTTCATGCTTGAAAAAAAACACATTAATATGTTGTCATATTTCAGATTTCTAAAACTAGAAGGCTAATTCTGTTATCAACCCCAAATTAATTTCCATTCTTAACCTGTTTTTTTTTACTGTGATAAGACCACTAAACATGAAATCTACACTATTAAGTTTTTATTTTTTTATTTTACTTATTGATTTCAGAAAGAGGGAAGTGGAAAAGGGGAGACAAAAACATCATTCTGTTCTTGCATGTGCCCTGACCAGGGATCAAATCTTCAACCTTTGAGTATCCAAATGATGCTCTAACCAACTGAGCTATCCAGCCAGGGCTGCCTCTTAAAATTTTAAGTGCACAATAGAGTATTTTAACTCTAAGCACTATGTTGTATAGCAGAGCTCTAGAACATATTAGTCTTAAATTATAAACTTTTTACCCATAGAACAATTCCCTCTTTTCCTCCCCTTCAGCCCCTGGAATCCACCAGTCTATTCTATTATCTGCTTCTGCAAGCTTGACTCTTTTTGATTCCTCATATAATCAGAATCATGCAGTATTTGTTCTTTCCTGACTGACTTGTTTCACTAAACATGATTATCTTCCAGGTCCATTTGTGTTGTTATGTTCCCTCCTTTTTTTAAAGGCTGGATAATATTGCATTATATGTACGCCATAGCATATTTTCTTTATCTAGTCAACTGTCAATATACATGTAGATATTTTTCCTATTTTGGGCTATGGTTAATAGGTCTTTGAAAAAGAGATCAACATCAATAATCATCAGAGTAATGCAAATTAAAATCACAATGAGAGATCAGCCTACATTTGTTAGTATGGCTATTATCAAAAAGCAGAAACCTGAACTGTGGTGGTGCAGTGGCAAAAGTGACAGCCTGGAATGCTGAGGTCGCTGGTTTAAAACTGTATGGCCTTGCCTGTTCAAGGCACATAAGGGAAGCAACGACTATGAGTTGATGCTTCCTGCTCCTCCCCTGACTTTGTCTCTCTCCTCTCTCTAAAATCAATAAATAAAAGCACTTTAAAAAAAGCAGAATATAAATGTTGATGAGAATGAGGAGAAATCAGAAGCCTATTGCACTATTGATGGAATTTAAGATGGTGCAGTCTCTGTGGAAAATCAATATGCAGGCTCCTCAAAAAATTAAATATAGCCTGACCAGGTGGTGGTACAGTGGATAGAGAGTTGGACTAGGATGCAGAGGACCCAGGTTTGAAGCCCTGAGGTTGCCAACTTGAGTGTGGGCTCATCTGATTTGAGCAAAGCTCACCAGCTTGAGCCCAAGGTCACTGGCTTAAGAAAGGGGTCACTTGGTCTGCTGTATCCCTAATTCAAGGCACATATGAGAAAGCAATCAATGAACAACTAAGGAGCCATAGCAAAGAATTGATGTTTCTCATCTTTCTTCTTTCTGGTCTGCCTGTCCCTGTCTGTCTGTCTGTCTGTCTGTCTGTCTCTCTCTCTCTCTCTCTCTCACACACACACACACACACACACACATTAAATATAGAACTACCACATGGTCTTGCAATTCCACTTCTGAGTATATATACAAAAGATTTGAAATGAAAGTTTTAAAGAGATATGGCACTTCTATTTTCATAGAGAATTTTTATGTTTTTAATGAAATAAGGGAATGAGATATTTACTGTTGTGGTAGTGATGCATAGTAGTGGGTATACTTACTCAAAGTCTATATTTACTTGATTATAATTTAATAATATACTATTAAAATAATTGAATCTGCGTTTGATTGAGTTACAGCTGCCTAAAATGGCATAACCTATTCCTACAGTTTTAGAGGTACGAGTGTGTATGGGGTTACTAGATTAAATTTAGATTGCCAGGTAGTTGCCTTAGGCTTTGTTGAGCTTATTAGATATAAAGACCGTAGTAAATTTCTATTTTCTTTAATTAAATTTTATAATATATAATTTATACAAAATATTGTCAAAATTTGTTTATATACCATATCTATATATTTATAATTATTAAGTATATGTATCATAAAATTTCTACATAAGAAAATACAAATTTAATTAATGTGTTAAGTAAATATTAAATCTAATAGTACTATAATATTTTGTGCAATAAAAGATAACTGTAAAGCCTCCTATGGGAAATTTAGTGATTTTTCAAATGTTTAGTTATTCTTTGCTTAATTACTATTTATTCTTGCATATATAGATTTTGACCAAGAAAAAGATTTTAATGTAGGATATTTAAAGTGTACATCATTTCAGGATACAAATTTCATGTTTTTAAATGGGATCATTTATAAATTTTTTTACTGTGCGTAGAAATTAAAGATGTAGATTATATATCTTTAGGTATAATAATTGATGTACTTCTTATGAATTTACTTGTCAAGTACATATTTCCCAAACTGTTAGGTATATTTTAATTTGTTGTATAAACACCCAAAACCTACATTACTTACAAAGAACAGAACTAAGCATTCCTGAAGCTTCTATAATAACAGAAGTAGTCTCGGACCCAGGTGTTGTTGGTATTTATATTCTTGCTTGGAAAATATGCACACGGAGCAAAGATAAACAATTTTCTTAAAGAAATGTCAATGCAGTCCCTTGTTAGTATTGATTTTAAAAGACTGTAACAGTATCAAGATTTTATCTCTCATACAAGTGGAAAAAAATTAGAAGAAGACAGCATCATTTATTGAGAGTTGGTATCAGAGATAGAAAACAAAATCTGCTATGAACAATTTCACTGGCCTACTCCAGAAGTTGAAGTTATGTTTAATACCTATGACTAGAAATGTATATTCAAAAAAAATTACACAGATATTCACCACTCCTACTTAAGATTTTGAGCCTTAACTTCTTGTTGAGGGAAGGCAATCCAGTACCTTTCAATCCCATACCCAAACTGCAATGAATCCACAAAGAATTGTGTCACCAGTGATTCTGCTACAGCCATATAATTTGTCTCATGGTGTTATTTATAAACGAGGCTAAGAATTGATCTCTGCTGCTTTCTAAATTTTATCTCATTATGATGATAAATATATGAGAATCGGTAATATTTTTAAAGGGCTCAGCATACCAGCATAAGGTTACATATATCAAAATATGTCTAAATGTAGAAAAAACAAAACAAAACATGACTCATGGTGATGTCCACCAGTGAACATTGACTGTGACAATGCTAAATGTTCTGAGGTCTGTGTTCCTGAAAAAGAGCAAAGGTTCAGAAACTCCCACCCTTTTGTATTCTGAGAAAAGTGTCACTTCAAAAGACTTATGACAAGACCAGACAAAGACCACCCAAATTTTAGCCTCATAAGTGACTAGCTGAAATGTTGGTACTCATTAACCAACTGTGGAGCAGCTGTGTTAGGCTTGCTCATGGGTTTACCAGCTGCAAGCACTTTGCTTGATAAATGCATGAGCACATGGCAGAGGCACGTGTGTATAGCCTAGAAGGCTGTGGATGCTTCCCCTGGGCGGCAATTCTCCCAGATCACTCTCCCACCACCGTGAGGCACGGTTTTCCTTGTTTCCTTGACCTTACTTCAGACGAGATCGGGCGCATTCAGGGTGGTATGGCCGTAGACGCTTGACCTTACTTCAAATAGCAGATTTTTCCTTTATTTATTAGCTCTTTTCCTTTTGTTGTTGATTTGCTTGCCTATTTTTGCAAGCCTCCAATAAATGAGTATGGCCCAACACTTTCTGGTTCTGCAATTTCTATGCCATCTACCTGAATCCAATGTGAACCTGCCTGGCCTCGGCCACTACCATTACACCAACCTTGATAAAATAACTTCAAATTTGACTTGATCAAAATTTATTTAGGTTCTTTTTTTCTTTTCCCCAAAGTTCTTAGACAGTAACCAAGCCTCAGACTGAGTCAACAGAGGAAAATAGACAACCCTTCTTTAACAGCCACTGTTAAGAACAGGCTGACCTCAAGGAAAGAAATTTCCCATTCAACTCCCTAGTCATACCACTGGCTTACACCACTCCCTCAGTCCCAATTCTTTCAGCTTTATTTATACCTCCCTGTAAAAAATAGCCATTCTTCCTGACCCGTTATACTCTTGCAGATGTTATGGTCAAAACACTCTCTCTATTGCAAGTATCCTCCCCTGATTTTGATAATTCCTTTGAATAAAGGTAAGTTTAGATTTAATTTTTTATATAAATTTTTTCTTTCAGTATAACTTATTAAAATTATTTTGAATTAACAGCTGCTGGGAAAACAGCTGTGTTAGGCTTGCTCACTGGTTTACCAGTGCAAGTGCTTTGCTTGACTAGTGTGTAAGTACGTGGCTGACCATGTGTGTATAACCTCTGTAAGGCTATGGGTGCTTGCGCTTGGTGTGGATTGCAGAAGGCAGACGGCAGATTTCCCGCCCACCACTATGAGGGGCCATTTTACTGCTTGTTTACCTGAGAAGAGGTTTTCCCCTGCCTGTATGCTCATCCGCTGTTGCAAGACTCTGTTAAACAGGTATGGCCCAACACTTTCTGGCTCTGAAGTTTCTCTACCATTTGCCCGAATCCAATGTGAACCTGCCTGGCCTTGGCCACTGGTATTATAGTAGCTATCCTAATTTTCAAGGTGAAATTCTTAAAATCACATTAAGTTTGTCACTCTAGTTTTACATCAATATTTAACAAGATTTATTCCCTATATTTAAAGATATCAAATATCTTGGATATTGGTGATTAAGCAGTAAATTTGACAACTGAGATATATAAAAGGAAAACTATTTTTATATACTAAATCTATAAAGCCTCAGGATTATCTAGTAAGAATAATCACTGAATAATTCTATATGGATGGAAACATCTCTAACTTAAAAGAAAAGCAAGAATAAAAAAAAGCCAAAATAAATAATGAATATGTAATCATAATGTTCCTTAACACACACACACACACACACACACACACACCATATATGTATATATACCATGTATGTATAGAATATCTACATAATATTATATTTGTACATATATCAATTTAATATTTATATATTAACTGTTATTGTCTGAATTATGCCCCTGCAAAATTACATGTTAAGATTTTAACTCAATGTGGTCTTATTTGGAAATAGGGACTTTAAAGAGATAATTATGGTTAAACAGTACCATATGTGTAGCCTCTAATTCATGTGAAAGGGTGTTCTTATGAGAAGAGGAAGAGACACCTGGAATGTGTGCACAGAGAAGAGGCAATGTGAGGACAACGAGAAGGCAGTCACCTGCAAACCGGGGGACGGGCCTCAAGAGAGACGGGCCTCAAGAGATACCATATCTGCTGCGTACACCTTGAATGTTGGACTTCTACTCTCTGAAACTGAGGAAAATAAATCTCTGTTGTTTAAGCCAACCACTTTGTGGTATTTTGTTATGACAGTCTCTGCAAACTAATTCAAAGACTGTAGGCATCATTTCATAAACCACAGTTCATAGCCATAACTTATTTTTGGCTCTCAAATACCGAGTATATAAAACCTCTCCTGAATATTAATTTGATGTAAACTGCTGGCCAACATCATTAGTGAAAGAATTAATTTCTATTTACAAGAAATTATATCTGGAATTAGATCAGTACTTCTGCTCTGATAGGAATAGGACAAGTAGCATCGTTTGACCAGACACTGGAGCACATTACCTTCATTCAGATATCAGTGTTATTTCTTATTAACTGGATGGCCTTCGACACATTACTTAATCTTGCTGTACCTCAGTTTGTACCTATGTAAAACTGTGACAATAACAGTACCTAACTCAAGATTGTAATAAACATTTATAAAATGATTCATATTAAAAAGCTTAGAACACATTGTTCCTGGCTTTTAAAATTCTTCACTCAATTTTAACTCCCTTCCTTCCTGCCTTCTACCCATTCTTTGTGCCTCCTTCCAACCCCAGCATTTTCCATCATTCATTTCTCAGTTTAAGCAGATGGTCATTATTCTTTGAAACATAATGGTAAATTCTCTCCAGTTTTCTTTTCTCACAAATTTTCAATGAGTTGTTTCTATAGAAATAAAAGCAGATGGAAAAACCATTAATAACATTGTCCCTAACATTGTACTCCTTAAACCTACACAATGTTATATATTGATTATAGCTAAATAAAACTGGAAGAAAAAAAAAACACTTAAAAAATTTAATCAACTATAAATCATTGAAGACATAGTTCTTTTGATGAGGATTTAGTATATAAGCTGCCGAAGCGAGCACTTTTTGATGAGGATTTAAAAATGAATTAATGTTGAGAGTGGTGTTCTTTCTAGCCCTATGGTAACTGAGCAGGAAAAGAATACACGTGTTATAACACAGAACAAAAAAGCAAAGATCCAATAACTGGCATTTGATATGCTTCTTATCTCCAGAAAATGCTTCTTTCTCAACATATTAATATAAGACAATACAATGAGATACCACCTCACACCTGTTAGATTAGCTATTATCAACAAGACAGGTAATAGCAAGTGTTAGAGAGGCTGTGGAGAAAAAGGAACCCTAATCCACTGTTGGTGGGAATATAAAGTAATACAACCATTATGGAAAAAAGTATGGTTGTTCCTCAAAAAACTGAAAATGGAACTACCTTATGACCCAGCAATCCCTCTACTGGGTATATACCCCCAAAACTCAGAAACATTGATATATAAAGATTACATGTAGTCCCATGTTCATTGCAGCATTGTTCATAGTGGCCAAGACATGGAAACAACCAAAAAGCCCTTCAATAGATGACTGGATAAAGATGTGGCACATATACACATGGAATACTACTCAGCCATAAGAAATGATGATATCGGATCATTTACAACAAAATGAATGGATTTTTATAACATTATATGGAGTGAAATAAGTAAATCAGAAAAACTAAGAATTGCATTATTCCATACATAGGTGGGACATAAAAATGAGACTAAGAATCATGGACAAGAGTGTGATTGTTACGGGGGGTGGGGGAGAGGGAAAGGGGAAGGGGGAGGGCGAGGGCACAATGAAAACCAGATAGAAGATGATGGAGGACAATCTGACTTTGGGTGATGGGTATGCAACATAATTGAATGACAATTTAATTATGGAGATGTTTTATTTGAACATATGTACCCTGATTTATTGATGTCACCCCATTAAAATTAATAAAAATTTATAATAAAAATAAGACAATAACACAATCTTTATAAAAATTGCTATAGAATACAGATTATTCTGCCCCAGAATCTCACCCAAAAAGATATATCTAATTATGGGTCAACATAGTTCTGTGGATTGATCAACAATTTAAAGAAGACAAAAGTTGTATACTAAATTGCACCAGATGAAAAGTATATACTCTAAAAATTCTTTCTTGGCAACACCTCTCTGAAGTTGTCACTGAATTTTTCTACTCAGCAGACGCTGTCAAAAAAATTATTAATAGACAAGGATCAGAGAATTGAATCAAAAATCTCAGCATGTCCTTTGGAAGGCCAACAATCTGACATTCATATTATGTTAAACTCCAGACAAAGTTGAAGCTTTACAGAAGGATGATGCTATTTGCCCTTATATGCATGAAACTCAAATTTGCCCTAGCAGCCTTATTCTCTGATAATTTTCTCAGTGGGCTCTACATAATATTAAGTATCAAGGAAATATCAATTGTAAAGGCACCCTGACTCTAAATTTCCTGAGTTGTAAAAATTAAAGAAAAAAGGTAAGAAATAGGAAGAAACAATAAATTCTGTGGTAAACTATGAAAAGCAAAAAAGAGAAAGTTTTATGTATAGAGGACACTGAAATGCCTTGGGAATGCATCTTCGTTGTCATCTGAAAACCTGGACAAAAGCTTCTATTGTGGAGCATGTGGAAATAGTGTGTTTTCCTTTCAAATATAACAAACAATAATAAATGGAACAAAACAAGCAAAACTCGACTCAACTCAAAATGTCTAAGAAGCACAGCAAGAAGCCAAGGTGAAATCAATGCGTGGGGTCTGTTCTTAAATACAACATAGTATTCAATCACACATAAAGTAGCTTCTATTCAGTTACACTAAGCAAAAAATTACACTGGAGAAATAGCATGTTTAAACACAAATAAAAAACTAGGTAGATACGTAGAAAATTGTAATTTAATAACACTGGTAAAATGTCTATTTTTATACAACTAAAAGTAGTATTGTTTGATTTTAAATATGCTTTCGCTTTTTACTGCTGTTTAGTAGCCATACATGGAACTTCAATAAATCATATAGAAATCTCATGGATTTTACAAAACAAAATATTTGAATTAAAACTTTAGAAAACAATTAAAGCCCTACCAATTTATAAAATGGAGCTAACAACATAATATATAATGAAGCTACAACATATTTAAAAGGTCTTTTCTTCTGTTCTCAGTCAGAAATACAGTGCGGATAGTGAGTCCAAGATATTTTCATTCTATTCTGATTTTTCTATTAAAATGGTCAAATTTGGATGAGCACACTTTCCAAAGGATCAAGATTTTCATTGTAAATTAGAAATTGGAAAATGTGAGTTGCCTCCTGGATTTTGTTCTTTATTAGTTTGTACTCTAGAAAAAAAACATTTAGCCTCTCTAAGTCTTAGCTTCTGTACTTCCAAGAAAGAATATAATAAAAATTGACATATAGGATTGTTGTAAAAAAAAAAAGCCAACACAAAACTTATATTCAATAGATGTAAATTTTGTTCTAGTTCTATTTATTGCTTCAAGAAATAATGCTAAGAAAAATTAAAATAACAGCAGGGATGTAAAAACTAAAGATGCAAGCTATTGTAGTTCCATTTGATAATTAAATAAATGTTAACCTTTTACTCATATTTAGTTTTTATATATTTGCTCTATGATATAGGTAACATTATATTTCACATCTTCAGGTAGCATTATAAGATGCATAATTCTTTTCTTCATTTTGAGTCATACTCTTGATATGCCTAAGTCTGGATTTATTTTTATTAATATTACTTTGATTTACTGGGCTCTGTGAATATGTAGATTATTTTGTTTTATCAATTCTGGGAAACCATAGGCTTTTATATGTTCCAGATATATCTGTGACTTAATAATTTTTTCTGTTCTCCTGTAACTCCCGTTTTTCATATTGTCCTCTATATTTTCTATGCTTATTTGTGCTTTTTATTATTTTTTTAAAATCTCTCTAATGCATCCTGGATAATTTATTTTCTTTTTTTTTTAACTGAGAGGAAGGGAAATAGTGAGACAGTCTCTTATATGCATCATAACCAGGATCCACCTGGCAACCCCCTGTCTGAGGCCTATGTTCAAGTCAACCAAGCTATCCTCAGCACTTAAGTGTGACACTAGGACTGACCAAGCCACTGGCTGCGGGAAGGTAAGAAAGAGATGGGAGAGAAGGAGCAAGAGAGAAGCAGATGGTCATTTCTCTTGGGTGTCCTGATCAGGAATAAAACCCAGGATGTCCACACACCAGGCCAACCCTCTATCCACTGAGCAACCTGCCAGGGCAAGATTTCTGTAGATTTATCTTCTGGTTTATTATTATCTTCTAAAATATCAATGAGTGATTAATATACTGGCTTATTAATGCATTTTACTTATTTCATTGAATCTATTTTGTAAGTTATGTTTCCTTGTATGTTATAGTGTATGTGTGTGTATGTGCATGTATGAGAGAGATTAATTTTTCCTAGAACTTTATCTAGAGATTCTTTGTGAGTCATAAAAATTCATGAGTCTTCATCCTAAGAAAACCTATACTTGCATCTGTCAGATTCATCAAGACCCTAAAAGGGATTTTTGACAAAATTATCAGCTCAATGTTTTTTGAAACATGTAAAGTGTTTATTTCTAGTTCTCATTGCACTGATGATACAACTTTCTGGAGGAACCTGCTGAATGTATTGTTCTCTTATTAAATTAAATGACTTTGGTAGTCCCTGGGCCCTGATAGACCATGAATCAGAAACTACTATTCACCTGGCTAAGGAAACACCTTCAAGCAAGCAGACTTACAGATAAACAAAATGAGACTCTAAGAGTTGAGTGCACTTAGAGTCATAGCAAAGAAACATGTGTTGCTAATGTTAAAAATCAAAGAAATAAACAATGAGAATTGCTGATGCTAACAATTATAAAGGCCATTTGTACATATTTATAATGGAGTGCCATTGTCTTTCTATGTATATAAATAATTATTTTCTCAGTTTATATTAAATGTGAAAATTATTATTTTTATGCAGAGGGCAGAGTAATATAGTAGCTCTTCCTTGGGCATAATGCAAAGCAGTACCTGAGCAGAGAACACTTAAATTACTATGCATGAGAGGACAATAGCATCTATCTTTATAAAGAAAAATGAAAGTTATCTCCTCAGAGTAATGAATTACTGGAAGCCATTTTCTGTAACATAATCACATTTGATAGGGTATTTTTGTTGTTGTTGTTAAAATAAATGTGTAGAAGCAAATGGATATTTGTAAAACAATGTTAATATCTGAAAATCAGAAAACATCCCAAGTAAGTATCGACTATGAAAAACCTAAAAGAGTATCAGTAAAACCTGTGGATCCCATGGAAAAGTTCAAGGTTGATAGAATTAAAATAAATGTATTATTTAGCCACACCCAATTAAAAATTTTTACAAGGTGCTGTATGGGAAATTATTATGTTAATAATATCTTTGCATTTAATATCATACATCAAAATAACTTTATAGTATATTTAAATTATTTTGAATATTTTTGATTTAATCATTCTTGTATTCACGGCTTCATAAAATCTTAGGTTAATGATTCTATTTTTGCGCTAGCTAAATTTGGGGAAACTATAAATTTATTTAACAATTCATAATATCTATGAATTATTTTCACTAAATGTACATATGTGTGCATGTATATTTATATATATCAATTTTAGTATCCCCACTCTTTGTATTAGGGCAAGACGGTTTCTATCTGATACAGTAAGGCGATAATAGAAGTGTTACTTCACCCTCAAAAGATGTGGCTTCAAAAAGGATAATATCAATTTCAATGTTCTATCTATAGTGTTTCATCTAGGGATTGAATTACAGACTTCATTAGGTGTGGACAAGACCTGCCCAGGGTGTGGACGATGGAGATGCAAAGACCCGACTCCGGGGACCAGGTTCAGTGATGCACATCCACTTTATTCAGGAAGTAAACTAGCTTATATACACAGGTTCAGCCTATAGGGCAGAGGTCTCAAACTCAACTCAGCATGTGGGCCGCAGAGCAAGATCACAGCCATTTGGTGAGCCACACTAGGTCTACAAAAGGCAACTGCTACGCAACACTTTTCTCACTGCAGTTGAAAACAAAAACAAAAAAATCAGTACAACAAGCACAAGCGTACATGCAGTTTACTCAGTGTCACAAAACGACCAGAAACTGTAGTTCACATCACAACTGCTGTTAACTAAGCTAATATCTAGCTAGGATGCTAGAGAAATGAAAAATACAAGTAGGCCCCTAGGCTTACTTAATTTTATCCAAAATATTTTGAACTTCATGGATTAGTCTGCGGGCCGCACAAAATTGTTCGGCAGGCCGCATGCAGCCCATGGGCCATGAGTTTGAGACCCCTGCTATAGGGTGTTACAGCATGTTCCTCAAAGCCAATGGCTGAAAAGATCAGGGAGCTGTGTGGTTGGCGCTAAGTCATTTCCTTAAAGTGGGCAAGCTTCCTTCTTGGGTATGCCCAGGAGGCTTCTTGGAACTGGAGTATTCTCACAGCACTGCATCAGCCACAGCTGCTAGGAATGCGCTCTGTGCTTCACCCACATCTCTCCCTTCTCTTTTAATTTAGGCCAATTGGACTTGATGAAAGCTTGCTGTTATTGTAGCTTCTGAATACTGTGCATTATGCAACAGAACCCTAGTAGAACTAACACAACTATAATACCTATCATACTATATGCTAATAGATTAGCTGGATTAAACAATGAGGCAAGTTTCTGTAATGTTTCACTAGTTAGGAAATAGAATGGGGGTCTTAAACAGGGGAATGCTCCTAGGAGTTGGGATGTCATTTCCCTTCCATTGTGTTACAGAGACCTTCTAGGTGCCGTTAAACACATTTCCATTTTGATTGTAAAGAAAATGAATGTAGGTCCATGCACGCCCCCTTCCCACAAAGGTCCCAGCATCCAAACACGGAACAAATGGCTTGCTGCAGGCTGCATACTGTGTATGGTTACAAGGCACATTACACAAATTACAACAACATGACAAATCATACAATTTCAACAAATACAAAGGTACATTTCACTGGTCTCTGAGCACTTTGCCCAAAGCACAAAATGTCCTCTGCCTTCTTTCTAGCCATGGGAAAAGCTTCCCAGGGCAGGGGAAGGGCCTCCAGCAAAGCCGCTCCCCACCCCCATCAGGGTATTTTACATTGTCCAAAATCTGTAAGTCCATCCAACAAAGGAGTCAGTGCTCACTTGGGTCATAGTCCAGGAAATCAGTCCATGTACATGAGGCTTCAGCCACCCCCCTCATCCCTGCCATCCTGGCAGGTCTTACACTGTCCCAAGGAGGAGCACTTGGCAATGGCAGTTAGCATTTCCATCTCTGCTCCAGAGAGCGTGATGGCATTCACCCCTATGTCCTCAAATCAAAGAACTAACAGGGACATAGCAAGTACTCCTTGCTGTTGGGCTCTCACCTTCTGGAGACTGCGGATCACAACTCTGGCCCAATTCTCCTCATCCTCCGAAGATGAACTGAAAACACCAGCTTGCGCTGCTGGGCTTGAACCCCGGGCTGCCGCTGCCTGTGTCTGGGCGTCAGCGGTTACTACAGCACACACAAGCAAGAACAGAGCACCAGGGCCTGGGGGCCCATCAGGGTCAATTCTCTGGCCCCCCTGCCAAAGCCTCCACATCCCCAGGCTGATGGGGCATGCACGCCGGCTGTGGGTCTTCTTCTGGAGTGCTGAGGACCTCCTCCCCTCAGGTGTAGTGGGTGTGGAGAAGGTCAGGGCTGTGGCTTTGGTCAGGTGAAGACTGAACCATTTACTGGGTGCCCAAGAAACCCTGTCAAGCAGGTTGAGGGGTTCCTGGGACCCAACTTGGCTGAGGCTGGGGTGAGGCACTGAGCCCTGGCAGGGAATGCAGAAGTAGAGACTTCTGCTTTTTCCTGTGACAGAGCTGATGGTGCAGTTAGCAATTTGGTTGGTTTTGTTTCTGCCCACTCAGCCGCAAACTCGGAGGCTAAACTACTTTCCTCCTCAGTGGAGGGGGGTGAATAGGGAGGAAGGGGCTCCCAGAGAGAGAGGCAGCATATAATATTTTTGGCACTGGCAGAGGGTCCCCAGCAGGAGCACTGGTCAGGCAGGCATGTATCACCAGCAGGGCAGGAATGAGGCTGAGAGGGAAGGTTTGTCCTTCATGTACTTCGGCCGAACGGATGCACTAGAAAGCTCGGGCCCAAGTATCCGGGTCCCAAAGAGGTGCATCCCAGAGCCAAGGGTTGAAACTGTGAGGATTTTCCAGTAGTTATAAAGATCCTTTTCACTAACTCTAACTCGCCTACTCTGCAGTAGGGTGTGCAGGGCTCGAGCCTGCGGGGCTCAAGAGTGGGGGAGAAGGTTTCCCATTGCAGAGGGTCATTCTCCCGTCCCTTGGATGCTGGATAGGTCCCTGCCCGATGTTGGGTGCCAGTTGTGGACAAGTCCTGCCAGGGGTGAGGACGACGAAGACACAGATACCAGACTCCAGGGACCAGGTTCAGTGATGCAGATCCGCTTTATTCAGGACGTAAACTAGTTTATATACACAGGTTTAGCCAATAGGGTGTTACAGCATGTTCCTCAAAGCCGATGGCTGAAAAGGTCAGGGAGCTGTGTGGTGGGCACGAAGTCACTTCCTTATTGTGGGCGAGCTTGCTTCCTGGGTATGCCCTGGAGGCTTCTGGGAGCTGGAGTATTCTCACAGCACTGCATCAGCCGCAGCTGCTAGGATGCGCTCTCCACTCCACCCACAATTAGGAGTTACATATTATGTGCTCTTGCCCAGTACTGATTATACTATATTTAGAATGTTTTCTAAGATATAAAGATTTGTTCGATGGAAGAACGTAACTAATGACATTTAGATAACTGAAAGGCTGAATTTTTTTTTCCACAAAAGAAATATAGCTTCCAGACCAAGTCACATAGGGGTTTATACCCAGGAATGGTGTGATAGTAAGCCAGCAAGCTGAGCTGTAGGGAGCAGCTCATGCATCACAATCAGGATATGGGTTTGCTGTTTCAAAATATTTCCTGGGCTCTGGGACATTGGGCCTATCCCTAAGTGTCTGTTACCTGGCCCAAGTTCTGATTAAAATATATGTATGCTGGCCTGGAGTATGAGGGCCTGATCAGAAAATAGATTGGGATATGGACTTAACTGGCTGTGCAAAAAGGGGATTGACCTGTCACTAGCCAGGTCTTCAGAACTGGGTCAAGAGAGTATTTTTAAAAACTGTATCACATACAATTTATGTTTATTACAATGCAATATATAATGATATTTAATTGTATTATTTTCTTTTCCACAATTTTAATATTTTAGCTCTCATATTGTTCTTTATATTTCTAACTGGGAAATATTTTTTCTTGCTCTATTCAATGCTAGAATAGATTTTATAATGTACAGTAAACAAGGCCTAAGGCATCTGTGAAAAAAAATTCAACTTTGACACAACACCACAAAGCTATCTAACCAAATTTGACCTCTTGGTGGACACTAGGAATTATGAGTGACATGCCTTTCACCTTGTTCATTGTTCATTAATATATCAGCTTGTCTCAGAGTTTGAATTTGATGTTTTATTCTGAAATGTTTCTACTATATCAGGTGTTTGAAAACAGCACAACATATTTTAAAGACTTTGCAAGTTCACTGTGATAAAAACCTGCATTTATTTTACAAGACTATCTAAGAACGCTATGAAATATATTTCTGATAAATATTGAGCTTTACACTACCTGTGAAGAGAGTAAACAGAACTTGCTATTTGCCTATACCTCTAACTCCCTATTTATGTAAGAATTAGAACATCCAGTGGGAGAAAATGGATCAGATTGAAAATTAACTAAAAGACATTTTACTTTTTATGGATCTGATGTTTCTACAGTTGTAATAAGAAATTTAATATAAAATATTAATGTCAGCTACACTTGTTCTAAGTAGAATAATGCATGACAGAAACAAAAGAAAACAAAAGGTCTCTTCCTTTTTCAAAAGATACACTTTCATACTGTCTGCAAATACTATTTGAGTATTTTCTAGGATAAGATCATTATGACCAAAGTCAGCACAATGTGTTTTAGGTGAGTTATAGAGATTAATAGAAGGATATGCTATTTATAAATGAGCAAACTTATCCCTAGATATTTTCCAAAAATATTCTATTTTCACATTAGTGAATCTAGTTTAAAAACTGTTCCTATTCAGCATATGACCTCCCAAATGTTGAAAAATGTCTAAAGAAATCATTTTCTTATCAGATTTATTTCTAACATATCAATACATTGAGAATTTCGATCGTTAACCAGAAAGCCTAAAAATCTTGATCAACATGAAAAATGTACCCATATACTGTGGGTTCACCTGAAACAATGTGTTAACATTAACCTGGAATTGCAGCATAGGACAACAGAGCTCTGATTTCAGGGTCATATGTACTTCAACTACTTGAGCAATTTGAACTTCAGTTTTCTCACCTAGAAATAAAAATAATAACGGACTTTCTATGTGTTAAGGAGAGCTCATAGGACTTTTGAAAGAAATGATGTCAAATGACTTTAGGATGTTTTTTTAAAATTCATAAAATCTGATAATGATTGATGTATAGTAAATAACTTCAGATTATATTTTATATCTGAGTTGGGCAATCTAAAACAAAATTGACTTAATGCTTAAATCATTTAAAAAATAAACATAATTTTATCACAAAATACCGATATTATAAATGTTTTAATAGTTTGCTAATATTATTTAAATTTTTGAAAATTATCAAATATTATTATCAGTCTACCACTGTTTTAGGTTCTGAATGCATTTGGACCTACCTAATCCTCATCACACCTAAGAAGTAGGTATTCTGGAATAAATGGGAGGCTAATTTTTTTATTAGCATTGTAGTTGGAAAGGGACTCTTGATCTTAATTTTTTTTTATTTATTCACTTTAGAGAGGAGAGAGAGAAATAAAGAGAGAGAGAGAAGGGGGGAGGAGCAGGAAGCATCAACTCCCATATGTGCCTTGACCAGGCAAGCCCAGGGTTTTGAACTGGTGACCTCAGCATTCCAGGTTGACACTTTATCCACTGTGCCACCACAGGTCAGGCAAATCTTAATTTCTTGAATGTTTCTTATTACATCTTGCAAATGCACAATATTCTTTAATAGCAGAGTATAGATAACACTGGGGAACAAAATTTTTGTTGCATCCACAAGAACAGTTGTTCTTACCTAATTTGAGTGTGCTGATCTCAAATCTGAGATTAGTTTTTCTCTGTAAGCTACAGTTTTTTTGCAATTCAAGATTTTAGGTTTTCATCTTATTGTACAATTTTCAACATTTAGTTTGACACAACGAAGTAGAATGTCTTCTTGAGCATCATCTTTGTGAAAATATAATAATTTATATAATGCAGTAAATACACTTATACACTAAAAGATATGATTGCATCAGAATTTGTCTACAATTTTGAAATAGAACATATTAAAACACTTATTTTAATCATCAAATTTGCACAAAACTTATTTAAATTCTGTTCAGGCAAAAAATTGCGTTTATAGCTCTTGCATTTGTATATTTTTGAGGACAATGTCATTTGATGCTCCAGCAATAGTCTGCTCATCACTAATAGCTCCAAGATTTGGGGAAACTTATCAAGGTGACTGTTCAGGAAGTGAATCTTAACGCTCATGTTACATCCAATATTGCGGAAAGCCAACAGCATCCTTTGAACCAGAAGTTCATAGTTTTCTGCTTTATTGTCAAGGAAGTTCTTTATAACTGCCACAAAAGACTGCCATGCTGCTTTCTCCTCCTTATCCATCTTCCTGGCAAATTCTTCGTCACGTATGAGGGTTTGAATTTGAGGCCCATTGAATAAACCTGCTTTTATCTTCTCGAAAGACAAGGCAGGAAAAGCAGAAATAATATGTTGAAAACATTCACTTTCTCTATTCAAAGCCTGAACAAACTGCTTCTTTAAGCCATGTTTGATGTGAAGTGGGGAGAAATATGATCCTGTCTCGATTAACTACAGATTCATTCACAATATTTTGCATCCCTACTTCCAGAGCTTCATGTTTCAGCCACTCCTTCTGTGTCCAGTGTTTCTCTAGAGCTTGGCTGTCCCACAAACACAGAAAGGAAGGATATTTCATGAAACCTCTCCATTGTCCTAGCAGGAAATTTACCATTTTAAGTTCTACACAAATGATCCAGTTATACTCCTCATACTTCAGAAATTCAAGAAAAAATTTTATGTCATTATAATCTTCTCGCAGATGAGTTGACTAACCAATTGGAACCACTGCATAAACATTACTGATGTGTAGGAGAACACATTTCAGATTCAGTTTAGAGCTGTCAAGAAATAGCTGCCACTCTGTTGGACTGTCAGTGGTAACACCTAGCTGGCTGAGGAGATACTGATATCATGACAGTAAACAAAGTGTTTGTCTTCGGATAAAAGTCCACAAAAATTTGTTCAAGCTTCCTGAAATGCGATACTTTAGCTGACCGGTGAAGTACATTCTTTTCTTGAAGCCTGGAGGCTAATAACAGCTGCTTTCTTTGATAAGCCCAAATCTCTTACTAAGTCACTTCAATTCAGGTTGGCTAAACCAGTGGTCCCCAATCTCTTTTGGGCCACGGACCAGTTTAATGTCAGAAAATAGTTTCATGAACTGGCCTTTAGGGTGGGACAGATAAGTGCACAAAATAAAATTATGCGACTGGTGTAAAAACTGTGGTATTTTTAAACATAATTGTCGAATTTACGAGACAAGCATCAAGAGTGAGTCTTAGACGGATGTAACAGAGGGTATCTGGTCATTTTTTAAAAATAAAACATTGTTCAGACAAATATAAATAAAACGGAAATAATGTAAGTTATTTATTCTTTCTCTGCGGACCAGTACCAAATGGCCCACGGACTGGTACCAGTCCGTCGCCCAGGGGTTGGGGACCACTAGGCTAAACTGCTGAGGGGTTAATGACTGCTTGGCATCAGAAGAAGACCCTTCAGATTCTACAACCATTTTCTCATGCATCTTATCAAAATATACTTGATCGCCATGTTCACTTTCTTCGTCCTTAGAAGAAATAAAACCATTGAAAACAGGAATCGGGAGTGTATCAGAGTGTGAGATAGGTCGTATTGCTAAAGGAATATTAGGATATGTGATTATATGCCATTTTTTCTTGCTGATGTCCTTTGTATGGACCAGATAGAAATAACAGTCACTGCTGTGGTCTTTAGGTTCACGCCAGACCATGAGTATACCAAAAGGCATTCCTTTGCGTTTTCCTTTTGTCCAGTCATGAAGCATTTCCTCACAATTATGATACACAATATGAGAAGCCTAATTCTTGTCTTGATCACCAAGGGGAACTTAAAAATAGGCAATTATGCACGTGTCACAAATTATAAAATATTGTGCCTTTGACGTTGAAGTGTGTAACAGCCACATATATAACAGAAGGTGTCAGGACTATTCTTACATTTACACCTATTCAAAGAAACCATGATTCAATCTTAAAACTAAAATAAGAGGGTGTTTTTATCAGATAAGAATATTTACATTTGAAAACAACTACAATTATGTGAAAGTGATCTTTGTAAAACATTAATTGCCTTGTGGTTATGTTCAATCCAAGAGTCGTTGCCCTTTCACTCCAATTTAAAAAACAATGCATACCATTAACTTAACAAAAAGAAATTAAAATTTCATAAAAACTAAAACATACACCAAAAAAAGTTTTCTGAAAGCATTGTTCAGTTTCATTTTAAAAAGCCAGGAAGAGAAATATTTTAATCATCACTGTCTATGAACATACTATTACAAACTAAAACTACACATAAATTTATACAAATTTATTTTCTTTGTCCCCTATTATGGACCTATATAGACAATTTGTCTGTTCACTACTCATTACATTACAATGAACACAGTTCACTTTTGATATAATTTGCTTCATCTGTGTAGCCATCTAGATTTAGAACCCATGTTTACAATGAAAGAAATAAAAAGTGTGAATCCTCTTTACTCTCCATGAAAAAAAATCACCGAATATGATCAGTGAATAGGATTCTAGTGAAGTATGGTACTACTTTGTCATGATTAACATACATAATTCCTTTTCTAAATCTAAAGCCCCAATCTAATCTAACAACATTTGCTGTCAAAATTGGACCTGTAATTACCAGTGTCCTTAGTCATTGTGTAACAACTGATTATTTGGACAACTTACTATTTTAGATAATAGTTAATCGTAAAACTGATGTTAAATAATTGCAAAGCTTATATGAGTTAAATGGCAGTCTAGAAATGAAGTTATAGGCCCTGGCCGGTTAGCTCAGTCAGTTAAGAGCATCTTCCTGAAACAAGGTTGAGGGTTCAATTCCTGGGAACATGGGAAGCCAGCAATGAATGTATGATTGAGTGGAACAACAAATGAATGCTTCCCTTCCCCCTTCCCTCTCTCTCCTTCTCTCTATATCAATCAATGAGCCCATGCCTATATGGTCAAATACTATTTGACAAAGGAAGTAAGGGCATACAATAGGTTGAAGACAGTCTATTCAATAAAAGGTATTGTCAAAATTGGACAGATATGTACAAAAAAATGAAACTAGACCACCTCTTTCTTACACTATACACAATAATAAAATCAAAATGGATTAAAAACTATAATATTAGGCACAAAATTACAAAAATACTATGAGACAACATAGGCAGTAAATCTGGTATATCTATTGTAGCAATAGTTTTTCTGATATACCTCCTCAGGTAAGGAAAAACAGATAAATGGGACTATGTGAAACTAAAAAATTTTTTCACAGTAAAAAAACCATCAACAAAATAAAAAGACAGCCCACTGGATGGGAGAACACATTTGCCAATTAATCTGATAAGAAATTGATATCCAAAATTTATAAAGAACTTATAAAACTCAACACCAAAAAACCCCAAGCAATCCAATTTAAAAATGAGCAAAGGACCTAAATAGACACTTTTCTAAAAAGTTCAATAGACATATGAAATGATGTTAAACATCACTGATCATCAGAGAAATGCAAATTAAAACCACAGTGAAATATCAGCTCATACCTATCAGAATGGCTAACATCAACAAATCAACAAACAAGTATTGGCAAAGAGTGTGGAAAAAAAAACCTTCATACATTGTTGATGAGAATGCCAATTGATACAGCCACTGTGGAAAGCAATATGGAGTTAATTCAAAAAATTAAAAATAGAACTGTCTTTTGACTCAACCATCTCACTTCTGGGAATATATCCTAAAAAGCCTGAAACACTAATTCCAAAGAATATTTGCATCTTTATGTTCACTGAAGCATTATTTATAATAGCCAAGATCTGGGAACAGTCCAACTGTCCATCAGTAGATGAATGGATAAAAAAACCTATGATATATTTATTGAATGGAATACTATGCAGCCATAAAAAAGAAGAAAATCTTACCCTTTACAACAACATAGATCGACTCAGAGATCATTATGTGAAGTGAAATAAGCCCTTCAGAGAAAGATAGGTACCATATCATTTCACTTATTTGTGGAATCAAATGAACAAAATGACTAAGAAACAAAATAGTGACCAACTCATACATAGAGAGCAGGCTGACAGCTAAGGGCTGATGGGTGGCTGGGCAAGGAGACTGGAGGGATAGAGTTATGAAAGACAAAAAGAAACTCATGGACACAGATAATGAAGTGGTGATTGCTGGAAGGGGGGTAGTGGATGTGGATATGGGGACATAAATGGTGATAGAGAAGACTTGGCTAGGGGCAGTGAATACACAGTATGGTATACAGAGATATGCTGTAGCATTGGACATGGTAATCCTGTATAATTATGTTAATTAGTTTCACCCTAATAAATTTTATAAATAGAAAAATAAATAAAATGTGATGCTTTCTGGATAATATATTGATGTTTCATTAAAGTACAAATAACATTGTTATTTGTGCACATTTAAACAAGCAAATTATTTTTATATTAAAACCTTATGCCAAATTTTAAAAAACATATCAAAGTTAGTCTCACTTATTAAAGTTTTTATTGTTATCCTGAAAAATACAGTCTTTGATTTATAGTCAGAAGTTATAGATAAAATCTTTAAACAGTTGAAATGTGCCAGGTTAAGGAAAAAAATTCAAAATATGTGCTGACAAATTTATGAAACTTATCAGTTTGTGTCACTGAAACTCAAAACAAAGATTTGTATTTCAAAGAAATCCCTTGAATAGTGATGGTAACATTCCACAGGGAACGGTTTGTTACATCCTACTGAACATTTTACTTCAGTAATATCTTTTTGTACTTGCACTTTCAACATGTTTCACTCTAGAGGAAATAAAAAAAGAAATTCAAATATGTTACCTGCCTGTTAACTGCATTGGTTTAGAAAATTTGATTTGTAATGAAAGGATTCATTTTCATCAAAGAGATCTGTAAAAAAAATCAACATATAATCATTTTAAAATAAATTTATTTTAAAACTATGATTTGCGTCTCTAAAAAATGAAATAAAAAATAAATTACATCATTAACTCAATTAAATCGAGTTGACATATTGATTGTTGCTTCCTCTTAAATAGAGTATTCTATAAATAAGAGAGAGAGTAGGGAGCTACTCAAATTGGATCAGTATAATAAATTCTATCATTTACCTACTTAACCTATTTCTTTCCATAATTCCATCCAACTGTCTATCCAATTATCATGTTTAGTGCATCTATCAATCCATGGAAAATAAAAGAGGTCCTATTTAGGACATATAAAACCCAAATTCAACCTTCAAAATGCATCATTAGTGGTTATATTTTATGATACATGACTTAAAATTTCTACTCTAAAAAGAATGTACTTCTTTTATATTGTCTTAGCTTTGTTGTATCTAAGGATCATGTTCTGTAGGTTAAAATATATGCAAAATAGAAATATATCTCTGAATACTCAACAAGGTATAAACATAACACTTTAAAATGACAAGTGCTTTTTATATCATATTCAATGAATATCTTTTGTAAAGTATAAAAAGAAAGAAACAACAGAGAAAAATACCTGTAAAGGTAAGTGGAAAAATGGTATTAATCAACTATTAGAATACTTTCATCCTTTTATACTAAGAAAGTTACTCCAAGGTTAAATAATATTTATTGGTGGTGACAGAATCTCAGCAAATTTTCTTTGTAACTATTCGAATGTTTGGTTAGTATTCTTTCAGCAAAAGAAAGTAATACCTACTTGCTGGCTCAACATTTTAATATAAAAATATAATGTAAATCAGTGATTTGATATGATTTTATCTTTAATAATTTTACTGCCCCAATATTTGTCACTAAAAATAAAATTTTATTTTCTGCCTAAGCATCCATTAATTTAGAAAAATTGGTTCTAAAAGTTTCAGAATTTAAGATATTGCATTCAGATAGATCACCATGCTAAAAAAATGATGATATTGGATAAATTTGATGAATTCTGAGATGCCTGTTGATTCCTAAATAAGGATGACTTTTTTTCTCATTTTCAGAAAATCAGTTTCCAGTAGTATTAATGGATTCAGTCAAATATATTTCTAATCACAATTTATTTGGCAGAATACAATATTATAATTGACTAAATACACAGAAGATAAAAGGATCAATAATTAAAGATAGCTAAATATATAAACATTTTTATAAACATTTCACAATAGTAATGCCACTAAAAATAATAATTCATTAGATTTATAATTTCTCAAATTTATATAGGATGAACAATTAATATGAGTTAACACTTTTTATTCCTTGAGTGACCTTGAAGCCTTTGCCAGATCAGTCTATCACAAAAAAGAACAAGGTCAAAACAAAGTCATTGATAGTCTCACACCCTAGTATGCTACTCTTTGGGATTGATGAATAGCTTCAATTTTCTCAGCTCCATGACAAAGAGAATTGGAACAGTTCTGTGGAGATCCATAAGAAGCTGGCCACAGCCAGATGAAAAATGACATTTTTTTGTACCGTTATTGGCAAGGTTAAAGCTTTTTACAAATAAAAGACTTAAGTATTTTATTTTTCAGAATTCAGCTTAGTATCTGAGTCATATTGTCTAGGCAAAATGGACATTTGGGGAAACTTTATGGAGTATTAACTACATGTGAAGATATCTGATAATAAATCCTACCTTTCTTTAGTGCGACAAATATACTGCACATTTTTGAGATTTATTTCCCACATTGACTAAGTAGAGCTTCAAAAAACTGTTTTCCTCATGTGCAGGTTGTTGTGACAATCATATTAGATGCAATAATAAATCTTAAGGTATTTAAGTGCAAACAAATTAATATAAATGCAAAATGATCTAACTAAAAAGAAAAAATAAGAAACACATGATTTAGAATTTGTCTTGACTTAAGGAATCACAGCTTCCTTTATATAAGCAACGCTAAGGTCTGCTTTACCATGTTACATATTTTTGAATAAATTATTTCAAAGTTTCACTCCAGAAAATTTCTGTAAAATATATTTGAATGAAAAACAATTTTATTGTGGCAGTTTTAGGACCTTTACAAAATGGGGAGAGGGGAGTTCTTTTCTAGCTAGTGCTAATCGAAGTCTGAGAATACCAAAGCAGAGATACCAGTAAAAGAATGTTGTATTCCTCACAGTTTTCTCTATCCATGACATTTTAAACATTCAGCTGATGAATCCTGGACTACATCACTCCTCTGCTGAAGAAGTGAATTACTGTTCAAGGCAATGAATAGTTCTGAAACCTTACTTTTTCTACACTATCCAAGCTCTATTGCTAAAAAGGTTGATATTTCCTTCTTCTTTTATGCCCTTAAGCACAAACATTTTGGTGGGCCATGATGATAATATAACTGATGCATAGAAAATTTTATTTTGTAGTTAAAAGAATAGAGTGTGGCGATCCCCACTTTTCTGTGGGGTTTATCTTCCAAGATCCTCAGTGGATACCTGAAACCATGGATAGTACTGAACCCTACATATACTATATTCTTCTTATACATACACATTTTGACAATATTTAATTTATAAATTAGGCATAGTAAGAGATTAGCAATAATAAATAACAACAAAGTACAATTATAGTAATATACTTAATAAAAATGATGTGAATGTGGCCTTTCTCTTTTTCTCAATCTATCTTACTGTATCATATAGACATTTTCATTAAAAGGAACACTTTATTGCTTCAGTTTAGAATATTTGAATTGCCAGTATCGCTACTCTTCTGTTTTGTGATCATTATTGAGTAAAATAAGGGTTACTTGAAAACTATTCATTTATTTTATTGAGAAAATAAAAAAAAAAACTCAAACTGCTAATATTCAAAATGGCTCTGACCAAGAGAAAAGATCCTAGGATACTCTGGCAGAGGAAAAAAAAGAAAAAGAAAAAAATCTTATTTGCATTTAAATGTTTTATACATTGTTAACATTCCAGAGCATATTTGATTTGATTTGGTTTTGTTTTGTTTTTTTTTTCTTTTTATTTCTAAAATAGATTTTATTTTTTAAAAATATAAAGTATTTTTAAAACTTCAAGAAAATGCTCTATGCATTAGATTTATTTTCAGGATTTAGAAATAGCTAAAATACTAAAGTTAGGTTTTGAAGAAATATTATGATTTTGACTTGATATTTAATATTCCTGGCAAGTTCTGCCCTATAAATTAATTTACTTATTATTTTAGCACTATTTTTAGTGTATAATTTAAAATTTGGTGGATCATGCTGGCTACCTATTATTCATATAATAAATGCCTACTAAGTTTTAACTATCAATAATAGCTGTCATACACTAACGTAATTTTTTTAATGTTTGAAGGATTAGTAATTAAACTTGAGATGTTTAATTAAGTGCATGTAGACTGGTTTTCAAAATTGTGGGACCTTTGATATCATTCCTTATAAATAAAATTTGAAATCCAACAGACATTCCAATAACATAATGCTTACAGATCATCTACTCTGAATTAATATTGGTGCTCAATGCTTTCACATGCTAATTAGTATTTAGAGAGGTTAACTTGCATATTGATAACACCATGCTTTTTCAAACTAATTCTGATTAGATACACTGTCTTTAATTTTGTACACAGTAGCATATCAACGAGTTGTTCCTTATCACTGAAATTGCAAGGGAGACCTAGAGAGGAGAGTCAGAGATTATTTCTTCATATTAGAGATTGAACAATAAATAAAGGACCAGACACATAAGATGGGAGTCAGTGATTACTAAGTATGAGACATTGAACTATTGAATAGAGGGCAAAACATAGGAAAATAGATAATTTAATTAAAATGGGGATTATTTATACTACATTTGATTATAAATATGACTATACAGTGGTCTCTTGTTTATCGTGGGGGTTAGGTTCCGGAACCCCCCACGGGAGGCAAAAATTGACAAAGTAGCGACCCTATATTTATTTTATTATTTATATATATATTTTAAGGCTTTATAAACCCTCCCCACAGTCTCATAAACCTTTCACACACAGTTATTAACCTTTCCCACATGGGCACGAGTGCCCAGGTCAGCAAACTATCTCAAAAAAGAAGTGACCATAGCTGCGTTTTCCGTACCTGCAAGTTTTTGTCTACTTATCTGCTGTTTGCTACACATTCTTTTGATTTCATATTCTTTTAATATGATTTAATTAATATATTTATATTGCTTTCAATTTTTTAGGCTAGAAAATGCTTATTTTACCAAAAATAATTAAAATAATAAATATATAAAATTACCTATATACCGCAAAATCCCAAGATATAGCAAAAAATCCGAGATACAAAATTAGATATATACAATTTAAAATTCCACGATACAGTGAGACTGTGATAAGTAAACCGTGATATGGTGAGGGACAACTGTAATGCTAATTATTTACTTAAATTAGCTTATCTTGAAAACTACATTTTATTTAACTTTTATGATAGATATTTAGATTATATTACAGTAGCTTTTATACACCCATCACATAAAACATATCTGTAACAAAATGTTATTTATTACTTGGTTTAGACCATTAATGTACCTAAATATTATTTTATTTCTTACGTACAAGTATTTATTTTTACATTGTTGGCTTACAATTATTAAACTGCAATTTGTAATCATAAGTGTCTCCTATGATTTAAAAATTATAAAAAATGAGTTGAATTAAAAAATGATTATTTCTCTCACTGTTATTTTTATTTAAAAATCTCATGCTATTGAATTTTTATATTAGTTATATTTCAGACATTGCCAAAAAATTACTGTTTTTCTTATCAGTGAGATTTTATTTCTTCTTTTAATTAGATTGTAATTACAATAATGCTCCAGACATCTCTCCAATGACCAGAAAAAATAATGACTGTTTATTTTTCAACAAGAATAAAGACAGAGTGTTTTATGAAGAAAAGACTATAAGCTTTTTGTGTGTGTCTTTGTTCATCTGTTCATTTGCTTTTTCTACTGAATATTTAGATCGGGTACTGATTATTTGCATCACCAATATGATCATCCTTTTTTAAATTTCTTCTGCAAAAGATAAATTCACTAATACCCTGGCTGGTTTGCTCAGTGGTAAACGTTGGCTGGGCGTGTGTCAGGACACACAGGAGAAGCAACCATTTGCTTCTCTTTGATTTGAGCAAAGTTGGCCTTGGATGCTGAGGATGTTTCTGTGGCCTCTGCCCCAGGCGCTAAAAACTGGCTCCGTTATTGGGCAATAGAGCAATGGACCCAGATGGGCACAGCATCGTCCCCAACTGGGCTTGCCAAATGGATCCCTCACCTCAAGGAATAAAATAGTTCAGTTGCTGAACAACGGAGCAGCGGCCCCAGATGGGCAGAGAATCACCCCATAGGGGGCTTGCCGGGTGGATCCCTGTTGGGGCTCATATGGGAGTCTGTCTCTGCTTCCCACCTCTTACTTTATAATAAAAATAAATTTAAATAAATAAATAAATAAATAATATTCATTCTCTCTCTGGCTAAGAAATACATTTTCTAAAAGGAAGGTCTTCTTCAGCTGGGAACACTCAGTTTTAAGTTACTAATAACCACAATACATTTTTAAATGCATTATCTATTATTTCAAATTTGTTTCTCACTCAAAAGCAAAACTGTTATATTCAGAATGTGATGCAAAATAGGAAATCTAAATTAGAACTGTGAGTAGAAATTATTATTCTGAGATTCACACCACTGATAGGACAGACATTATCAAATGGGTTTAACTGAAAATTTCAATTAACTAGAGAGGGTTAGGAGTTATGAACACAGAAGGAACTAATCAAATCTCCAAAATCACCTGTCATAGCCAAGCAACTGTATCACTGAAGAGTGCTCTGTAGTAATTATTCTACACCTACTGCTACTGCCCACAGGCTTTGATAAACTGTGCTATAGACCTTGTTCACTGAAAGATGGCAAAGCCTGAACTGCAATATGGACTTGTGGGCATATAAATAGAACTACATATTTCATTTCAATATTTCTCATTATTTTGCCTGACCAGGCGGTGGCAAAATAGAACATCGAACTGGGATGCAGAAGGACCCAGGTTCGAGACCCCGGGGTGCCAGCTTGAGCAAAAAGCTCACCAGATTGGACCCAAGGTCACTGGCTCGAGCGGGGGGGGGGGGGGGGTTACTTGGTCTGCTGAAGGCCAACGGTCAAGGCACATATGAGGAAGCAATCAATGAACAACTAAGGTGTCGCAACGAAAAACTGATGATTGATGCTTCTCATCTCTCTCCATTCCTGTCTGTCTGTCCCTATCTATCCCTCTATCTGACTTACTCTCTGTCCCTGTAAAAAATTTTTTTTAAAAAATATTTCTCATTATTTTAATAAACATCTTATTTCTGCTACTGTCATCAGAGACATCTCATCTGTTGATGTACCATATTTTCCTCCTTTTGTTCATTGTAGTGGGCTGGGGGTGGCTCTTTAACTGGCTTAAAACTAGTATATGTTGTAAACATATTCTCTTTTCCATAAGTACTGTATATATGATCAAGAAACCACTTTCTTATATAATCAGTATCTATATTGTGTCAGGACACTCACTTCACCACTTCTCCCATACTAAATAAAGGTTAAAACATGTCTTCTCTTTTTCCAATATGCTAAGTGCTAAGCTTTTTTATTATTTTTATTTTTTTTTACAATAAGTGTGCATGAGGGCTGTTGTCATCTTTAGAAAGAAGACCCCTGTAAATGACAAACATTAATGTGCTTGGGAGAGTAGATCCCATAAAACCACAACTGTCTCTCCATCTGTAGAACACCTGTCCTCTGTGCCAAAAAGGAAAATTACAGAGATGCAGTATAATTTTGTAATGAGGAAATTCAAAGCTATTAAACCAGAGGTCTGTGTCCAAATCATTTAGAATATAAAAACTTCTGTTTTACAATATCACATTTTAATTATCTTACAACTAGAGTATTCTTTATTTCCAAGTAAATGGCTTAATCAATGATCAAATTGGTAGTATTACACATTAAGTTTACAAAAATCTGTTTTCAGAATCCTTTTACGACTATATTTTAATCTTTAAAGATAAATTAGTATTTCACGTCTTGAAGGTTTGAAAATCATGAAACACAATGCAGAAAATAATTTGATAATTTTCAGATCTACTAGTCTATAAAAATAAACATTAATTATGTTTGTGAAGAATGTTTTATTACTTAAAAAGATGTTTGCATGTAATTTATTAAATTTTTAATTTAAATATTAAATTAAAATATGGAAAATTACTACATTTTATATAACCTCAAATATCTAAAATGAGTATAGGTTTGAACATGAAACCATGTTAGATAAAGCAAGAAAAAGCACATATGGTTTTGAAGTAAATATACAACAAAAGTCCAAACTTTCATTTTAGAATTAATGATCCTGGAGTACAAAAAGGTTACAACACTGGATATCTGAGTCATTAATACTAGAACTAATATTCTGAAATATTTCCAACATCATTTTTAATCCAAACTGTATTATATACTGACTGTAAACTCCTAGTAAATATGGAGAATTATATCTAAAAATAGCAAGCTGTGCCAAATTAGTATAACTGATGTACAGTTCAGACATCTCTCTGCATTTTGTGTTGTTTTATAGTTTCAAAACAGTATTCAGCATCAGGAAGTGACCCAGATGGGCGGAAATGCTGTCCGATGGATACTCTATGCCTTACAAGCACATCATTGCTGGAGTATTTAATTCATAAAATGAAATAGGGACAGAAGTAAAATCACTCCATTTCAACGCTATCTTCATTAAAACTAGATTATTTTACATACATTTCTTTTTTGTTTGGGATATAACTCTATGGAAGATATTTCATAAGATGTTAGTAGAAAAAAGGACCTCTATTATCAAAAGGTGATTCAGAAAAGATTGATTCTAGCAAAAATTCATCAAAAGTTAGCAAGTAGTAAGTATAGAAGTGACTCTGAAGAAACATACACACACACACACACACACATACCCCTAGACTCAGAGACAGCAGAGACAGAATACATTTCTTCTGCATTTGTAAATTTCCACCTTTCTTCCATCTCATTTTTCTTCTCTATATTAAACCTGTTTACTGTGAACACACTCACTTACATTTCCTTCTTCATCTCTCTCTCTCTTTCTCTTTCTTTTTTAAATTTTAATCTCTGGTCTGGTAATCCTCTGCTTCTGTGTTGTCAAAGAGGGGTTATAAAGTAAAAATTGAGGCCAAAATGAATAAATAAACTTTCTGCCACTACTCCTTATCTTTGTTTTTAAGCTTTAGCTATCTTCACACTCTGGACCCCAAGAAAATAAATCAATGCACAAGAAAATGGAAATAAGAAAATTAGCCATGAGGCTTAACTAGGTAAGGGAAGAATAATGAAGTGGAAAGACAGTAAACTTCATTATATTGTTTTCTCTAACCCTTACCACATACCACAGACTTAAAATGTGACTCTCACTGTCTCAGACTGCATGATGATCATATGTCTTGTCTCTTTAGTTTTGAAAAAATTAAATAAGCTGGTGGAGGAAAACATAGTATTAAAGCTCAGTCCTACTAAGAGAAGCACATGGGTGGCTGACCACCCTTAGAGGGTCAACACATGTCCAGATGAATAGAAGACAAGCATTTGAGTGAAGAATGTAGCCTGTCATGGTATTTCCTGTTTAGAGTGATGTTCACGCACATAGAGAAAAAAGACACCTCTAATAACCTTCTGCTTTGGACTGGTCTACAAATGTGTAGCAAAGATTTTTGAAGAAATGATGGTGTGTTCCAATAGGATTAGATGGATCCTTACTCAATTCTATTGTGATTAAAAATTGACTCCAGGAGAACTGAGGTACTCCAGAATATATCATAATTATTTATTCCTTCTGACTTGATGCCATTTACATTTTTCCATTTTTTTTCTAAAGAAGCTATGCTGAAATAAACATATTTTTGAGAATAATAAAAATGTCTAAATTAATAAAAGGATATAACATTAATAAAAGGATATAAAGGAATGTTCACCTTTATGAATATGTCAATTCTAAAATTATAGATTCAATTCAGTTTACAGTCTAAATAAATTCTGGTATTTACTGAAAAACGACAAGATAATTCTAAATTTATATGGAAGGGAAAGAAACAAGTTGGGAGGATTTATTGAAACATATATCAATAATTATTATCATGCTACAATCATTAAGTATTGGTAAGATAAAGAAATAGACAAATAGAACATATTATATATAGAAATTCTCCCATAATATCCAAGATTACTGGATTTGTGACCAATAATGTACAGCCATATATTGGAAAATGAATGTTTTTTCCAAACAGATGTGCTATAGCAAGTAAATGTCTACCCAGGTCTGACCTGTGGTGGCGCAGTGGATAAAGTGTCGACCTGGAATGCTGAGGTCACCGGTTCAAAACCCTGGGCTTGCCTGGTCAAGGCACATATGGGAGTTGATGCTTCCTGCTCCTCCCCCTGTTCTCTCTCTATCTCTCCCTCTTTCTCTCTCTCCCCTCTCTCTCTAATAAAAAATGAATAAATAAAATCTAAAAAAAAAAAAAGTAAATGTCTACCCAGAAATAACAAAAGTCTCAATCATTAATTCACAACATAGAATAAAATTAATTCTAGGTAAATTGTATCTCTAAATTAAGAAAAATACTTAATGATTATAATTCATAAATCTTTTAGCTGGTAAACTGCATAAATATCTTTGGGACCTTAAGCAAAAATATTTTTTAATCTTAAACAATAACTTGTTAACCACATTGAAAAATAATGATTAATTAGACCATAAAATTAATAACTAGGTTTATGAAAAAATATTTCAGAGTGTGTGAATACGTGATAACAATATATTGGCAACACATAATAAATAGCTTTCAAAATATTCTCTTCTGTTATATAAAATAACTCCTACTAATCTATAAAAAGAAGACAAATAGAAAAATAGTGGCATTTCTGAATGTGCAATTAACATATAAAAATTAAATGACAGATTTTAAAGCAAGAATATTTGATTATCACTATAACTTTTTTTTTTTTTTTTTTTTCATTTTTCTGAAGCTGGAAACGGGGAGAGACAGTCAGACAGACTCCCGCATGCGCCCGACCGGGATCCACCCGGCCCACCCACCAGGGGCGGTGCTCTACCCCCCAGGGGGCGATGCTCTGCCCATCCTGGGCGTCGCCATATTGCGACCAGAGCCACTCTAGCGCCTGAGGCAGAGGCCACAGAGCCATGCCCAGCGCCCGGGCTATCTCTGCTCCAATGGAGCCTTGGCTGCAGGAGGGGAAGAGAGAGACAGAGAGGAAAGCGCAGCGGAGGGGTGGAGAAGCAAATGGGCGCTTCTCCTGTGTGCCCTGGCTGGGAATCGAACCCGGGTCCTCCGCACGCTAGGCCGACGCTCTACCGCTGAGCCAACCGGCCAGGGCCACACTATAACTTTTTAATGGTTATTTATTTTTTTCAGAATATCTGTTACTTCTTAAGACAATGGCAATAGTTAATCTGTTTCTGGAAAATATATTTTAACAAAGTATACATACAATAATATTTCATAGTATTTTATTATTTAGAAAAATTTATATCTATATCACTTTTGGTGTACTTTTTTTTATACTTGATCAGTTCACCTAGAGATTTGTCTATATGGTAAGTCTTATAAAAAACCAGAACCTGTATTTCACAAATACATAAATAACACACTTATTAATTGCATTATATTTTTAATAAATACATTTACCTATATTTTTGAAAAATAGATATTTAATATTTCTAACTGCTTTCTAACAATGAACAACTTTAGCATTGCATACTTTGCCTTAATCTTAACATTGTTTGATTTTTCAAAATAAAAATTTTCATTTTTTTTAAATAAATAATAGTTGGGTTTATTGTTATATATAATACAGTGTGCAGTTGCTTTTTTTTTTACTAATTGGTGACATTTTTCTTGGTTTACTTTTATTTTCTGAAAATTGTCAAATATTTATTACTATAGTTGTGGTGAAAATTACTTTGTTTCTTTTTATTTGACAATGTCTTTATTTTACCCAGTACCTGAAAAACAATTTGGTTCTATAAAATTCTAGGAGAAATGTCCTTTATCATATTAAAAATAATATAAATATTTGTCTTCTAATTTCTACTATTTCCAACAAGATATTGGCTATTAGTCAAATGTAGTCCTTATCTTTCATTTTTATTGGTATGTTTAATGATGTTTTCTCTTAACTTTTAATGTTTTGTATATTTTTTATTGAATTTATTGCAGTGACATTTGTTATTAAAATTATATAGGTTTCTGGTGTACGATTCTATAATACAGTATCTATATATTGTATTGTGTGTTCACCACCCCCGCTCAATTATTCTTCCATTGTCATTTCTTCCCTACTTTATAATGTTTATATTTTAGCTATTATAACTATTTCACAAGTTCATATATTTGAAAGGATTAACAGGAATCCACAAAGCATATATACTAAGGTTGTATTTAAAGACAAAAGATACAGACTTATAGATACCGAGAACATTTTGACGTTTTCCAGATGGGAAGAGGATTAGGGAAATGAGTGAAAAAGGTGAAAGGATTCAGAAGTACAAGTCAGTAGTTACAGAATAGTCATGGGGATGTAAAGTACAGCATAAGGAATATAATCAATAATCTAATAACTATGTGTGGTATCTGTAATGCTTTGCCAATTGTAGCACACGAGTTCAAGACCAGGTATATCTACCTGTCTCTCAGATATTCTGAAAAAAACACCACAAAGAGGAGCAGATGAAGCAGACATAGCCTTTAATACTTACATGTGGGAAGGCCCTATGGCGGCTGGTGGGGCTATGGGTCTCCAACGATCACATGGGCAGTCTAGCTTATAAAGCATTTAGACGATGGCAGCACAAAGCCAAGAGCAGGAAAAGCATGTTCTGGGAGTCAGGGAATGGAAGCCTTCTTCAAGGACTGCTTGTTCCTTGGCAGCACATGACACACATTCCAGAGTAGGTCAGGTGGGCTCTGGGCAGTCTCTTAAAAGGTGTGGAAGGGCCATGCCCAGCATTAACCCTACGGTGTCAGATGGGTGTGAGATTTATTGAGAGAGTCACTTAGTTATATAATGTTTAATCAGTAGGGTGTACACCTGAAATTAATTTAGTAATATATGTCAACTGTAATAATAATAAAAAATGTTAGCCTGATCAGGCGGTGTCGCAGTGGATAGAGTGTCGGACTGGAGTACAGAGGACCCAGGTTCCAGACCTTGAGGTCACCAGCTTGAGCACGGGCTCATCTGGTTTGAGCCAAGTTCACCAGCTTGGATCCAAAGTCTCTGGCTTGAGCAAGGGGTTACTTGGTCTGCTGTAGCCCCACGGTCAAGGCACATATGAGAAAGCAATCAATGAACAACTAAAATGTCACAACGAAAAACTGATGTTTGATGCTTTTCATCTCTCTTCTTTCCTATCTGTCTGTCCCTATTTATCCCTCTCTCTGACTCTCTCTCTGTCGCTGTAAACAAACAAACAAACAACAACAAAAAACCTCTTTAAAAAAATGTTAGTAACAACAACAAAAAAAAAATAAGGGAGATTGCTACCTCTTCTTAAAAGAAAAATAAATAAAATAAAATAAAATAAAATAAAATAAAATAAAATAAAATAAAATAAAATAAGGCCCAGAGAAGACACTAGGTGGTGGCACTGGGACCTGGAGTCAGAGTTCTTAAAACTTTTCTGTGCTTTAGACATTGCATTAGAATATTTTTAATACATAAAATAAAATATGTAAGATTACAAAGAAACCCAATTATGTTTCAATAAAACTATTAAAATTTTTAAACTAGAACATAAATAAATAAAAGCAAAAGCTAAGGTACAGCAAGAGAAAGTAATTGCAGTCAATTATTAGCGGTCTTAGAAACATCGAGAAGCAAGCTCACTTGTGCCTTTATTCACACATGGACATGCTTCTTCTTCAGTTTGAATCACCGTGCAATGAATCTTCAGGAAGCTCAAGGCAGAAGTTCCCAATGGAGACTTTTATGCCTCTTTAGTCAATCCAGGTTGTCTAACCGATTATGTCAGGTGAACATCACCAATAAAAAATTGGCTGTAAGGATTGCCAGTGGAATTTCATATCTTAAACGGCATGTCATTAACCCCACTACGCTTATGGTGGCCAAGAGTTTAAGTACAAAATCCTGAGGTCTCTAAAGATAAAGAATTTCCAGTCCAGTTGAAAAATATCCCAAGCAAACATTATGTTCCAGATATGAATTTATGTTTCCTTATTCATCTCAGTTCTCAAAATATACTTCTTATCTAAGGACTTATATCATTATTATTCTTAAACTTTAGACTTTACATAACTAATTTTAATAGGCAGTATATAAACATATAACAACAACAAGTGCACACTGTATACAGAGTTAAAGAAAAACAGATTTTTTGGTGGGCAGATATACTTCCCTTTTGGTTGCTTATGTCCCATATACACTTTTCATCTCTTTAATGTCAGTTACTTGTTTTTGGACCTTTTAGTTATATCTGCAAAGTCTCTTATGCTTTAATTTATACTTTTTATTCTTTTAGCTTTTGGTGTTTCAACGTGACTATTTTCCAACTCACCAATGCTCTTTATCCTCCGTTTAATATGTTGTTGAATTAATCTATTGAGTACTTAATTTTAATTTTTGGTTTGTATTTTTATAATTTCCATTTTATTTTTAATCCAAATTCATGATTAAATTACTCTTTCATCAATTTTCTTGACTATTATCAATCATAATTATTTTATAACCCATGATTATAAACAGAAATGAGTCCATCATTTCTCTGTGCTTGATTGTGAGGGTATCTCTTTTTATAATATCCTCTTAGTTCTTTGCAAGGTATACTTTGAAACATGTTATTGGATTTTATATGTTATGTAAGAAACATTGTATAACCTCTAGATTATGCCATCTTCTTCTCCAGGAGATTCACACTTTGCTCTGTAAAACTGGTAGAGTGGAACAGATCAGAATAACCAATCAGATAAGCTGACCCACTTCTGGGTTACATTTTTTAATAAGACCTTTCCTACATCTGGTTAGCTTCTGCTTTCAGTGTATATCCTTTAGGTAGTGGTTGGGAACCTTTTTGGCTGAGAGATTCATGAACACCACATATTTTAAAATGTAATTCCATGAGAGCCATACAACAACCTGTGTACATTACGCATTATCCAATAAAAATTTGGTGTCGTCCTGGAGGACAGCTGTGATTGGCTGCAGCCACCTGCAACCATGAACATGAGCGGTGGGAAATGAATGGATTGTAATACATAAGAATGTTTTATATTTTTAACGTTACTATTTTTTTTTTATTAAAGATTTGTCTGCAAGTCAGATGCAGCCATCAAAAGAGCCACATCTGGCTCGCGAGTCATAGGTTCCCAACCCCTGCTTTAGGGGTTTCCAAACTGGAATATGAATCATTTACCATGACCACTATTTTCGATGAGCATTGAACAACAGTTTTTGAAGGGCTTTTTGTTTTGTTTTGTTTTGTTTTTGCCTTAATAGTCCCGCAAGACAGTTGAACATTCTGTTTTCCTTTACAAAAATTATTTTATTAACTTAGATTTTTCCCCTGGACAGCTAAAGAATTTTAAAAATGCTTAAAGGGAACAAGCACTGAGTATCCATATATTTCTATGGGGAAATTTTCATAATAGGAATTACATTGAGACTCCCCACCAAAAAAAAAAAAAAAAAAATAGCCATTTGGACATATAAATGAGAAAATGGTTTTCAGATACTGAACAAGTAGTATAAGATGATGATACCTGAATGAAAGGCTAGAAATAAGCCCCACTATTGTCCTAGCTCCCTACATGTGGAGTTATCAAGCTGAGAAATGGGAGAAGGGAAGGATGAGAATTTGGTAGGACAGAGGAATTAAAGCAAGACTAGTGAACTACCTGTGTTGAGACAGAGTTCATTGTTTTGAAGAAGCGAAGGGGCTAAACTTATCAAGACAAAGTGCCAGGAGAGAGAAAGCTGCACAGAGGTAAAATTACATTTTTGTGCAAAGGATTCTTCTCAAGACTTCACCTGAGTGCTATTAACACGTATGTATGAGGGAACTATTGAGGAGGTGGCTAATAGGGAGTTACAGGTAGGGAAAAAAAAACAAAACAAAACACTTGTTCGAGCCAAATCTTAAGTAATGAAAGGTATTTTTAGCAAGGTAAAAGGAGAAGTGAAGGAGGATTACGTAAATATTCTAGATGGAGGAAAGTGATCTGGGATGTTTACAAAGAAGTTTGAGTATTCAGAATAGGGTCAGAAAGAGTAGTGAGACCAAGAAAATACTTGAGAGGTAGTCAAGTTTCAGACTTTGGAAGACTTTGAATAAATGTTTAAGAAGAATTATTTTTTAGCTTATTATTTAAATGGGGTGGGGACTTTGAAATTTTCTACAAAGTAAGTAACCTAAGATGTATTGCAGAAAGGCTATATTTTATCCTGTGGATTACACTGACATTAGAGATATTTAGAAATTGGTGAGAAGGCTATGATAATATTCCACCAAAAGAGAGTGGAGGCTAGAACTAAGACCTTGAGATTGAATCAGAAATAAGTTATAGTGGTGATATCAGTCGAACTAGGTCACTATTAAACATAATGTATTAAGAAAAGGGTTTTCTAGTTGGGTAACATGGAGAAAGTTTATGTACTTTATAATATTAACATTAAATGAGAAATAGATTAGTGGTGGGGAATGAAGGCTTTACTTTTGGATAGGTTGAATTTGGGGTAGGATATTCAGGTAAACATGGTGGACAGTTGGATTTAAATATATAAAAATAAGGACTGAGTCTGTGCTAGCAAAATGCCTTCTCCAAATACATTTTAATGTTTGATCAATTAAACTATTCTAAATATTCAAACTTTAAGTGTTGATAAATGTATTGCAGACAAATACATGACAATCCCACCTCAATATCAAATAAAAATATATAATATACATCAAAATACTCTGGTGATAGTATTATTAACAGAAATGTAGTTTAAAATAATGGGACACATCTAGAAAATTGTGTGTAATATATTCTTGAGTTTCTACAATGTACAATCCCAAGAATCAGGAATAAAAGCAACCTTTAACAAAACATAGTTGCTGTGTTAATAATAGTTATAAAATAAAAAAAATTAAAAATAAATAGAAACTGTACCAATTGACATTTAAAATTGGTTTCATCTAATATACTAATTAAATATGTTATTATTCTCCCTGAAATAATAAGAATCACATAGCAAAGTGTAAATAGTTCATATGCTTCTGAAATAGACAAAGTGTTGAGGAACTGTCTTCTACATCATTAATTGGATAAATAAATAACAGCTTTGCCTGGATTATAACAACTAATGATTTGCAAGAGATCAGGGGTTTAAATAATTCCTGTAAATCAATAGTAGTGTGATAAAAATAAAGACAAAGAACACATTACCACAGAGAAAGTTTGATGTGACACTACCTCTTATCATCAGGTTTAAATAACACCCTTAATTATATGACTAAAAGTAAGTTGTTGCTGTGTGTAAAGGAGTTTAAGGGAAATAAAATAAATTTGAAAAAATAAATCACCAAATTTTTTACACAAATTAAAATAAATGAAATGTATATTTCTTCCATTACCCATTTACAACTTACTTTTTAATCAATAACCTTTATTGATTCCTTAGATCAACTACCACTTAACCAAAAGGAGTTTCCCAAATATCCTAATCCAAAATAAGACTTAATCATAATTATTTTAATTAGAATATTTGTTACACAATGAGGAGCCACTGAGACACTTCACCTGCAGGTGTTGTAAGGTACCAAAAACTACAGAATTAATATTAATATTTTAAGAGGATTGGAGAACATTTTATTAATTTGGGTTAAGGTGTGCAGAGAAATTGTGAGAATAGTCTCTGTACTGTGTGATTGGCATAACCAGGATGGCCCTTGGCATTGTATTGTAAATGCAAGGGGAGGAAAACATGGATCCCCAGACATTCCACCACACCTGTGGGGAAAGGGGTGAATGGCCAGCCAGGTGCAGGGAAGGAAAAGCCAAAATAAACCTTTTCTTATAACTATGAGCCATTTGCGGGCATTTGTCCCCATGGAAACTACCTCTCTTATGTAAATGCGTGTAGCTAACACATGTGATTCTGGACAGAGAGATAGCAGATGAACACTAGATAATATGAGAATGCCTTTTAATATGTAAAGAGACATCTTCCTACCATTGTGTTGACTTGTAAATTTTGTTTTCTCCAAAATAATGTATGGCTTGCAAATTGAACGTGGTCCTATCATGTTAAAGGACACATGGCTATGACCAATAGTGGTAAGGGGCTCCAAATTGCAATTTTTGCTTCTGTACTTCCCACTTACAAAACTAGAAAAACTAAGTAGAACAAAGGGCCGGCGCGCACTCCCTCAGACCACTGTCGGGGTTTGCCGCCGCGTGGCCAAGCTAAACAATAAAAGTTTGGTGTGTAATCGACGGACTTTGTTCGTGTCTTCAATGTTTCAGGTCCCTCCGGATTAGGCTTAACACACAATGAAAATGTTTGATACATCAATGGGAAAGAATGAATGGTAAAAGGATGACAGTATATCAGAAGAGTGAAGGTGTATTTTTAAAATAATATTGAATTTGCTTTTCTCTAAGTGAATTAGGTAACATGAAGATAAAGAATGAATAAAAGGTTATAACTTCTAGTTTTTTATTTTATCTAATATTTTATTATTTAAAATAGTTAAATAAAGTATTTAAATCATTATATATGATGGCCAAGTAATTCTCTTTCTTAGTGTGAAATATGTATATATTAAAAGTATTCTGCTGTTATTATCATTTCTTTTTTACTTGTAGGGACCTGCATTCCCTGAAATCCTGATATAGTCCTAGCACATTGTTATGCAAAGTGTCATTCTCAGAATAATGCCATAAACATTTACAGAAAAAACATTTCCTACTTAACCACTAAATCAGAAACACAAAATCCCATAATTTACCCATTAGAAAGTCTCTTTATTGAGTAATGTCAACTGGTAATCCTGGGTTTGGTTCTGTTTCCTAATCTACCACAGTCTCACTGTTTTATCAGTTAACCTCCTTGAATAAAATAGGTATATGGCTACATTATGTCTGAGAATGATTTCAGAAAAAGCAAAATGTAATGCGGTCATGGAAAACCTCTTAGAATAGTTTCATACCTGTGGACCGAGAATCCCAATGAGATATTTTTCTTCTCATGATAACTGATGGCATTAATATACTTTGACTAATATTGCTAAATCATTATTATATTACTAATGTTTATTGAGCACTTGCTATTTGGCAGACTGTTTTGAATGTTACAAATAAATTATTTTATTTAACCTTGAAACCAATGTTACAGCAGAGTGGAACACAGAAAGCTAAACATCACTCAGAGAGGTGGAGAACCAGTTTATTATGCCAGTAGGCTAGAGGAGTTGATTCTCAGAAATCTGAACCCTGAATGACAGGGTCTTTGGGGTTTTAAGATCACACAGTTGGGCGGGATTACAAGGTATGCAGAATGTGAAAGCGTGTTTGCAGAAGTTAAAAGGTAGAATTAGTAAAAGAAAAACAAAGGAGCAGTAATAGCCATATTAAGGTGAAACATTCTGCTTTGTTATTGTGGAGTCATATTCATATCACCAACTCAATGAGGTATATACTACTAACCCCATTTTCAAGATGAGGAAACAGAAAGAGTATAGCAAATTTCCAAAAGTCATATAGGTATAAAGTAGCAGAGTCAGGATTTGCAAAGTCATTTTAGCTTTTAAACACTAAGCTGTCATAGTGCATGTACTTCTGAGTGAGAGGTTGTATGCTGTCTGCCTCATAGAAGGGCACATTGTAATGTCCACAAAATTACTTTTGAAATTATAATTGCTTGTTTTTTTTTGTTAAATAGTTCTCTGCATAATTAAGGTAGAAATGTGTGTTTGAGATGGAAGCTAAAAGTTTTTAGTTAGTGGTCCCAGTCATGGCTTCCTAAGAAAACTGAGCCAAGTGCTCATGTAGGACAAATCTCCTAGGACTGACTCTACATAATATGAGCTTACCAGATAACTATAGAACCTCAAGGTGAACTTGGGATATAACATTTTTATGAGATATAAATATAATATAAGCTTTATGTTAAGCCTAATCGGGAGGGACTTGAAACATTGAAGACACGAACAAAATCCAACAATTCCACACCAGAGCTTTATTGTCTAGCTTGGCCAAGCAGCGGCAACTCCGACAGAAATCTGAGGGAGAGTGCACCGGCCCTTTGTTCTACCTAGTTTTTATAGTTTTGCAAGTGGGAAGTACAGAAGCAAAAATTGCAATTAGGTGCCTTTTACCACTATTGGCTATAGTCAGAGGTAGTTTCCGTGGGGACAAATGCCTGCAAATGGCTTATTACTATAAGAAAAGATTTATTTTGGATTTTCTCTTCCTGCACCTGGCTAGCCATTCACCCCTTTCCCCACAGGTGTGGTGGAATGTCAGGGAACCCATGTTTTCCTTCCCTTTGCATTTACAATACAATGCCAAGGGCCATCCTGGTTTTAGGCCAATCACACAGTACAGAGATTATTCTCAAAATTTCTCTGCACACCTTAACCCAAAATAATAAAATGTTCTTCAAGCCTCTTAAAATATTAATATTAATTCTGCAGCTTTTGGTACTTTACAACACCTGTGGCTGAAGTGGCGCAGTGGCTCCTCACTTCAATTGCTGCTTATCTAAAACTGAAATTATTAGGCATCGTGCATTTTTTATCTGCTAAATCTGGCCACCCTAAATACAGTGATAAGAAGGGGGTGTGGACAACAAGGGGCCACATAATAACCTGACAAGCTCAGGGGAGGCCTGCATGGTGGCCTTGCAGACTCAGAGACCTAAAATAACCACACAGGATGATCTACAATGAAAACTTTTTAACTGAAAACAGTTCATGGTGACCAGTCATTGTATGGCCAGTAGTCGCAGCTGTCGTGCCATTCACATGCAGGTTCTTATTAGACTTGGGCAGTCAGTAAAGAAAAAGTGGAGCCATAAAATGGTAGGCCGTCCACTATTAAAATCTTGCACTGATTTACGAGCAACACACAGGAAAAACCCTTCCCTTTCACTCAGGGCTCCCAAAGCTCCTGACACATTCTCAGATTCCACAACCAGGAGAATTTTCTCCGGTTTCTCCTAGAATCAAAGGCCCCACCAGTCTTCCTCAGCTCTGGTTCCCCATCTGCACACTTTCTCTTTCCCTGCCAACATGCCTTCTACCTCAGCACCCTGCATTCTATCTGCTCTCCCTGCAAAACATGGATTCTCTCCTTCTCCCTCTTTTCAAAACTTTCTGGTGCTAATACGTCTGCTCCAGCAAACATTAGCAAATCACTGGCCCTTCCCAAGCAGGAAGGTAATTTGCAATTTCACAGACCACATATACCTGGCACTTCTCAGCCCCCAATGCAAATTATAAACGAGCAAACATAAAAATCATATTTTACAAACGTATTTTGACCAATGGTCATGTCTAGGGAGATTTTTTTTAAAAAACAAAGATCAATGCTTAATTTAAGCCTGTCTGTTGTTTTGAGGGTTTTTTTGTTTGTTTTGTTTTTGTTTTTTTGCATCTACAATAAATTAGATGATAACATGTCTTTGAAATGTAAGGGTAATCTTATTTTCCCACCCCCTCAGTTTAGGCATCCCATCAGAGCAAGAACCAACAAACCCTCTTATTGTTAACTATTAACTATCTTATGCTGGCACATGTAAAAGAAGTTTCAGTATATACATTTTTACTTTTTATCCAATCCCACAGATTTCCCCGCTTTGCTTTCTGCTCCCCTTCCTAATCTATCACCAATGAATTACGTATAACCCCCTTACGTCTTTTTTTTTTTTTAATATTTTTTTTAATTATTTTTATTTATTTATTCATTTTTTTAGAGGGGGGAAGAGAGAGAGAGAGAGAGAGAGAGAGAGAGAGAGAGAGAAGGGGGGGAGGAGCAGGAAGCTTCAACTCCCATATGTGCCTTGACCAGGCAAGCCCAGGGTTTTGAACCAGCAACCTCAGCATTCCAGGTCAATGCTTTATCCACTGCGCCACCACAGGTCAGGCTCCCCTTACGTCTTTAACTGTGATTCTGTTACATAAAATAAGTAGTGAAACTACCATTTTCCCAGAGCATTTTCTCAATTTGTTGAGATTTAACTTCCATGCAACTGTTGACAGTTTGGCTCAAATAAACATAAAAAATTCTTATAGGTTTGGAAGTTTCTAACATTGATGCTGAGATGATGATATTTAGTAGCACATTAACTGTACCCCTAAAACATCTCACATTCATTCTTTTCCTTGTGCTAAAATAAGAGGCTTCACTGAGAACATGTTACAAGTCACTGCCTTCTCATTCCTGGCTTGTTGTTACGTTTTAAAGACAGATTCTCAATTTGCTCTTATTTTGACATTGGCTTAGATACACTCTTGCAAGAAAATAATCAGTTTCTGATTTTTGAATATCACTCTTTCTTCCACTGTGGTGATAATTCCTCATTTTGCAAATTATTGGTAATTTCAAAGGCAGCCTGTTGGTGAATTGGAGAAAAAAAAATCAATCTCAGACTTTTTCAATATCATTTTGCAAATATCTCTTAAAAGTTTCTCAGACCTCATTACTAATTCGCCCTAATCACTTGCCAACTCCCTCTTACCAGTAAACCAGATTGATTAACGTTTCTAAGTGCTTTCAACTGAGATATGGTATTAAATGTGTAATACAGAAATATCTTCTGAATAACAGAGTATCAATGCATTTCTTTTAAAATACATATCTGGGTATATTACATATTTTATTGTGTGCTGGGAATTCAGTTAAAAAGCACAAAGGACTCATTGAAAATATATTTTTCCCATAACAGAAGTGCTCCATTACAGATACACAGTTGAGCAAAATCTAAAACAGCAAATATCAACTAGCGTGCACCATCTTTCCGTGGCATCCGCAGAAAAAGCAGGAAGCAATTACAGGCAGCAGCTGGCCGTGGGCAGCAGCATGGTAGCATTACAAGTGAGCTACAAAATGGAATCAGGGAGCTTCTTCCCATGAAATTGGGGGCAAGAGGGTATGCTTTGCTTGGTGTAGCTGTTTTATTTCTGTGTCTATTTACTCATTTGGTTTACATTTGTTATGTGTGGCAGCCAGAGTTTGCCTGAGTAAATGAGAGGTGGGACTTAATGCTCCCTAAGGTTGTTGCTACTTCTAGACTTCTCCCTTGGGGAATGTGTTATGTTAGTTTGGGTTCTCGACTTAGCTGATACTGTCCTAGAAATGAAAATAAAGAGCCACCATATTGATTACCTCCAAAATATATATTTGTATAAATCATTTGTGCTGTACAGAGATTTAGAGAACTGAAGAAACACGTCATTATGTTAGAGAACTTGAGTCCCTTCGTGTTACTCTGAGCAGATGTATGGGGAATAGCTGAAATCTTCTCTAGGCTGTCTTCTGATCTTACAGTGGACTTACAGTCAACTCTTACTCAATATTTTAGTCATATCATTGAGAAACCAACTTATACATTCTTGAGTACCTTTTTTTTTTTACAGGAACCTAAAATGTTGGGTTAGTGGAAGAAAAATGTACTTATTTATTTGTCCTATGTTAAAGACAGAATAGTTCGATGTTACCAAATTATTAAATTCAACTAAATAAAACTTTAAATAAGAAGCCTTTAGGTAACACACACACACACACACACACACCACATTTTCATCTGTTTGATACAGGCTTTGCCATTACACACTTATACACATAAATACAAACACACAATCCATTCACATTCAAACAAAAACTCCACAACTGTTTGTAATTTAATTGAAAAATAAAATATGTAGCATTTTAATTGCTTCTATCAGTAAATTACAAAATAATACATAAACTAGACTATTGTAACTGTTAAGCCTAATCCGGAGGGACCTGAAACTTTGAAGACAAGAACAAAGTCCATCGATTACACACCAAAGCTTTACTGTCTAGCTTGGCCAAGCGACGGCAAACTCCAACAGTGATCTGAGGGAGAGCGCGTCAGCCCTTTGTTCTACTTAGTTTTTATAGTTTTGTAAGTGGGAAGTACAGAAGCAAAAATTGCAATTTGGAGCCCCTTACCACTATTGGTTATAGTCATATGTCCTTTAACATGATAGGACCATGTTCAATTTGCAAGCCAAACATCCTTTTGGAGAAAACAAAATTTACAAATCAACACATTGGTAGAAAGATGTCTCTTTACATATTAAAAGGCATTCCTATATTTTCTAGTGTTCATCTGCCACCTCTCTGTCCAGAGTCACACGTATTAACTACACGCATTTACATAGGAGATGTAATTTCTGTGGGGACAAATGCCCGCAAATGTCTCATAGTTATAAGAAAAGGTTTATTTTGGCTTTTCTCTTCCTGCACCTGGCTAGCATTCACCCCTTTCCTCACAGGTGTGGTGGAATGTCTGGGGATCTATGTTTTCCTCCCCTTTGCATTTACAATACAATGCCAGTCACACAGTACAGAGACTATTCTCACATTGTCTCTGCACACCTTAACCCAAATTAAAAAAATATGACCAATATGAGAAAAAAGTTTCCATATTAAAAGTTGAGTATCCTTTTCATCCAATATAAAATTAGCAGTAAACATAGCTGCAATAGGTGAAATAGATAGAGCATTACCCCAAATGCTTAGCTGTCTGGTGTAAACTCCCTGGTTGCCAGCTTGAGTATAGGGTTGCCTGCTTGAATACGAGATCATTGACATAATCCCAATGTTGTTGGCTTGAAACTAAAGGTCACTGACTTGAAACCCAAGGTTGCTGGCTTGAGCAAGGGGTCATTGGTTGTACTGGAGCCCCCTGGTCAAGGTATGTATGAGAAACAATCAATGAACAACTAAAATGAAACAGCTACGAGTTGATGCTTCTCATCAGTAGGGTGGAGAAGCAGTTATTCAGGTATCCACGACAAAAGTTTATTTATTCCTTTAACTGAGTGAAGTTATTAGTATATGGTACAGACCACTTTTTATGTTTTGACAATCTAAATACTTCATACCTCCACAATTATAATTAAACAAAAATAATTACCAGAAACTTGAGATTGTTAACAAGATAGTTTTTCTCAAATGTCAAAAGAATTCAATAATAAAAATAGAAGAATCCTATATTTTATAAATGAATAATTTTAGAAGAAAGCATTGCATGAACAGAATTTTAAACAATCATTTTAACTAAAAGAAAATGACAAGCTGATTCATTTAAACATAATTTTGGTATATCCCATTTCTGGCTCAATTTTGAGTAATTTAATGATATAATACAAAAATTAATATTCTGAGTAAACTCTGAAATCATATCACTCTTGTATTTCTTATCTTCATTAAATAGGGACTAAATACATTTTTATAAATATATAATAATTTTTAAAGTTTTCAAGAAGCTAAAATTTTCACCATTCAAAAAATAATAATAAATATTACTATAAAGAAGCTTTACAATAAAAGATTGATTAACTAGGAAAAATTGTTAACAGTATTTTTGGTTAAGTGTTGGAGGATTTTATATAATAGTCATCAATACTTTGAAATACAAGAAAATATTCACTTGTAAGTTATTAAAGTTGTTCTTCATAGTTTAATTCAACATGTCTAAAATATATTTAGTAAAATAGTTATGCATTGCTAATGTTATTTTTGTGTTTTGTTTTTTTTTTTTGGTTTTTTTTTGTATTTTTCTTTTTTTTTTTAATAATTTTATTTATTTATTTATTCATTTTAGAAAGGAGAGAGAGAGGGAGAGAAGAGAGAGACAGAGAGAGAGAAGGGGAAGGAGCAGGAAGCATCAACTCCCATATGTGCCTTGACCAGGCAAGCCCAGGGTTTTGAACCGGCAACCTCAGCATTTCCAGGTCGACGCTTTATCCACTGCGCCACCACAGGTCAGGCTTTGTATTTTTCTGAAGCTGGAAACGGGGAAGCAGTCAGACAGACTCACGCATGCACCCGACCGGGATCCACCTGGCATGCCCACCAGGGGGCGATGCTCTGCCCATCCGGGGCGTCGCTCTGTCACGACCAGAGCCACTCTAGCACCTGGGACAGAGGCCAAGGAGCCATCCCCAGCGCCCGGGCCATCTTTTGCTCCAATGGAGCCTCGGCTGCGGGAGGGGAAGAGAGAGACAGAGAGGAAGGAGAGGGGGAGGGGTGGAGAAGCAGTTGGCTGCCTCTCCTGTGTGCCCTGGCCGGAAATCGAACCCAGGACTCCTGCACGCCAGGCCCACGCTCTACCACTGAGCCAACCGGCCAGGGCTTCTTTGATAATGTTTTGAAGCTAAAATGCTTTCTATTGCATTGATTGTAGAAATATTATACATACTGATTCTTAAAAAACCCCAGGATATATAAGATGGCATGTCATTTAAAATGTGCTATGAATGAATTTAGAGACTGCTCTGCTTAATAAAAAATTCAGTTGTTTGTAATTGGCATTTATTATTTTTTTTCTTTTTTTAAAAATTTTTATTTTATTTATTCATTATAGAGAGGAGAGAGAGAGGGAGAGAGACAGAGAGAGAGGATAGAGAGAAGGGGGGAGGAGCTGGAAGCATCAACTCCCATATGTGCCTTGACCAGGCAAGCCTAGGGTTTCCAACCGGTGACCTCAGCATTTCCAGGTTGACGCTTTATCCACTGCGCCACCACAGGTCAGCCCTATTATTTTTTATTCAAAAATACATGCTTGGTCTGACCAGGCGGTGGCGCAGTGGATAGAGCGTTGGACTGGGATGCAGAGGACCCAGGTTTGAGACCCCGAGGTCGCCAGCTTGAGTGCGGGCTCATCTGGTTTGAGCAAAAGCCCACCAGCTTGAATCCAAGGTCACTGGCTCCAGCAAGGGGTTACTTGGTCTGCTGAAGGCCTGCGGTCAAGGCACATATGAGAAAGCAATCAGTGAACAACTAAGGTGTTGCAATGCGCAATGAAAAACTAATAATTGATGCTTCTCATCTCTCTCCATTCCTGTCAGTCTGTCCCTGTCTATCCCTCTCTCTGACTCACTCTCTGACTCTGTAAATAAATAAATAAATAAATAAATAAATAAATAAATAAATTCATGCTTATTCATTTTGTTTCTGAAAATACTTATTCTCAATGACTAATTAATAGTAGGTTCTCTCTCTCTCCCTTTTCCCCTTCTGCAGCCATGGCCCGAGAGGAGCAAGTGAGCCCTAGATGCTGAGGATGTTTCCATGCTTCCACCTCAGGCGCTAAGAAGAGTTCAGTTGCAAGCATGTCCCCAGACAGGCGGTGCATAACCTCCTAGTGGGCTTGCCAGGTGGATCCTGGTGGGAGTGCATGTGGGAGTCTGTCTCTGCCTCCCCTCCTCTCACTGAATAAAATAATAATAATAATAATAATAATAATAATAATAAACAAATCTTTTTTAAGGTATGGACCATTCTTCTACTCTCTTTTACAGAAACACTTTTTAAAATACCTTTCAGCGTTTACTGCCTCCAATTCTTTTCCTCCTTTTTTTCTCTTCAATCTAATCCTAACAGGACTTCAACTCTATCTCTACAATAAAATAACACACATCAACACTTCCTCTTATTTTATCCAGTGGTCAATTTTACTCTAGTCACCCAACCCATGAAAAGTATTATTCACCCCGTCTTGGTGGTGAAATTAGCCCCTCAGAGAAATGCACACTGGAGATTTAAATGAACAAGGATTCATTGTCCAATCAGGATTTAAGCCATGACCCTGGAAGGGATCACCAAGTGAGTGACTATGGAAAAAAAGAGAAAACCTTTAAGAACTGTGGCCTAGAGATTTCCAAATTTAAGGACATAGGGTATTAAAAATTGACAAAAGAAATTAAGAATAATAGCTCAAAAATCTAGAAAAAAATATCAAGAGTATGTTCTGTTCTAATATCTTCCCTAAGAGTTTGGTAAACACATGACATTTTCACTAGGTAAGTCATTTTTTAATAAACAAATTTATTACTTAGGATTAAAAAAAAGAATATCACGTAGAATGCACATGATAGGTAAAGCTTACTTTACCGAATAGCACTAGTGCTCAATTTCAAACGGTGTATTTTGGAACATTGCCTGAAAATGCTATGATTATCCCAAAGCTACTTATGTGGACCAAGGTAAGAATACATTGATGGTGATATTACATCTTAAAGTCTACACATTGAGAGGACAATAATTGTGGTGGACGTATTGTTAGTACAGTATTATAAAAGTAAAACAGTAAAAAATATATATTCTTTTTTGTTGTTGTTGAACTTTACTTTCCTGAAATCTAGTGTGTGATTGCAATTAATGACATGTGATATTTAAAATGGGAGGATTATAGTTTTCCAACTATTTGTTTAGTCAGCATGATGCCCACAATAACCATCACATGTTTCAAAGAGATTGTTCTTTTGAATTTCAAAACCACAAATTTCCCGTCTCTAAGGTTTGAAAAAATAGCTCTGATGTTTTAATATTCTCAGAATATTAAAAGAGACATATATTACACATTTTTATTTTTCTAAGGAGCATCTCAAAAAAAAATTCACCTTCCCTCCTGCATGATAATTACTAAAATTATTAAGTATCACAATCGTGTTCACTTCAAATGAGAGAATGAGCAGTAATTGGAATCTTAGATTAAGGGGAGAATCTATGCCTTGATTTTGATTTGTAGCTGATGAAGTGAAAAAGGAAAAACTGACAAGCTGATTTTGTTTTGTTTTTTAACAAGAGCTTTTCCAGAACAGACTTACGAGGTCAAACCTTATAAATTTCTAATAGAATGAAAAACAATACTACAAATTCCTTACCTATCTTTTATCTTGATTATAAAAGTTCTGATATAAAGTACACTATTTTAGCTACATTGTCTGCTAGATTGACTGTTTGAAGAAAAGATCAAAGTCAGTGGTCTAAAAAAATTTTGAGTTAAGAATTTTAAAAAGCAAAGCTCTGATTTATCATTTTTCTTGGTGTTCACAGTCTTGTCCCAGTTACTGGTAATGTCAGTACTTACAAAATGAGCCTCTCTCTTTCTTATAGCCTTTTTTCCAGCTTATTCTGTATGATCTGGACATATAATGCTGTTCAACTGCCCAGTGGATTCCACTGTAATTTACCCTCCTTGCATTGTGCTGGTCCTTCTGACTACACTTTATCTTTTAAACATTTAACAAATGTCTGTTTTGCTTTATTGACTCAGTATTCAATCAAAACCCGACTCCTTCCAAAAGGTCAACAGAAGGAAGAATGCTGTCGCCCTTGTAATAATAATCCCTTCCTTTTTTATCCCCCAAGACTTAGCTAATTTTATTATACATCCAATCATTTTACGCAGGGCTTTATGAACAGTTTTTCAAATCTTAATGTAAAGCTCGTATCTAAAAATAGTCCACAAAGGTTCCCACATTGCCTCTTTAGCTAAGACCTCTGGACCAGATTGCGCTCGCTCACTTCAGCAGTCGTGGCACTGAGCTCACTATTGCCCTGCTAATTCAACAGTGTCATTCACTCAGCCCTGACATTGCATTTGTTCTTCCTTCTGGAAAGAAATTTACCTCTTCGTCAGCTACATTATAAATGTATATCTTTCTCAAGATCCACTACGCATAGCATTCCTAGGTTAAGCAAGTCTGTGTTTTCCTGGAAGGTTTAGTTCATCTCTTCTCTCTTTTCCATCCTTACTCTGTGAAGATGGTTACCCTGCTGTGTGATACTTGCTGTTTGCTTCTCTGACTCCTCCACTGGACAGTTAATGTCTGGAGGAGAGAAGGGTTTGCTTTATTCATCATTGTGCTTTTTTTCATTCATTGTGCCCTGTGCTCAACCCATAGGAAGGGCTTAATATAAGAGTTTGAACAAATAAATGAATAAATATTCTTATCTACTTTATTTCTCCTCTCAGAGTTTACAGACAAGGAAAATGAAAGATCTGAAGATAAATGAGAAAGCCAAAACATTGAGTTAATGCACTAGTTGCAATGAGGCAAGGTTTATGGACTCCTAGTTGAACGACCACTCTGTTATACTATTCTGTTACAGCTTTCACTGTTTTTTTATCAAGTGCTGGCTTTGTATTTATACTATTTTACTAAATAATAATCCACAATGAACCAGATATTAATACCCACCTATCAGATGAAGACCCTGAGGCTTCGAGAAGTAGTCACCTACATGAAATCACCTCCTAGTTAGTAGAAATCTTGTGACTTCAAACATAGGCTTTATATTTTCAAATCTGTCTCTTAGTGACTGTTTTATATTACCTTTCCTAGGGTGAATGTATCTCTTTTAATAACCATTTGTGTTATTTTGCATAATAAGGCTCGTCATACTTTCTGTTTTATCTACTCATAAATAACAACTACTGTCAGGGTAACAAAGGTGACTAAAAATGTTATTTATTACAATAGAATTTATTTCACAAACCACATGATAGTCCTGGGTGTATTGTGATTTTCAAATGGTACGTTTGCTGATAATGGAAATATAGTTTTGTTTCTCTAAAATAATCTGCCAACTATGAAAATAAGTTTTGTATTAGTTTTATGTCAAACCCTCAAAAGATAGAAACTTCATGCTTAGGCATTTCAGTGTGTAAGTTACTATTTGTGCTGCCATTTTCAATAATGTCAATAATTCTTACTGCTAGGGAAGTAGCATATAAGTAGCTTTGGGATAATCATAGCATTTTCAGGCAATGTTCCAAAATACACCCTGTGAAATTGAGCACTAGTGCTATATTGTTACACATCACAATGTGGTCACTGCTTTGGCTCTCTGAACTCGTGTGCCTACTTCTTTCATTTATTTGCTCTTATCTTGCTCATGAGGAAAAGTTTCTAACTCAGCTGCTTTTCTGTTTAAAAGCTTCTTTGTTGTGGATTATAGTAAATGATTTAGCTAGTTGGCCTATGCTTGGTGGAGCATCCTCGGGCTTATTTTCACAGCTATGCAAGATTTTGCTAGATGGTCTTTGAATTCAAAGGCTGCTTTTGGCAATTCCAGGAAGAATAGTACTGATTATTTAGGAAACCACAGCTTTATAAATAGCACTCTGTGGTGGCAGGAAATTAATGGCAGATGAGTGGTAAATACGTCCATTTCATTTTATTCATGACCTTCATGTATTCTAAGAAAAAGCTTACAGTCTAGAAAAAGAAAGCAGTGGAAAGTTATAAGATGATGGAAAGTTTATTGGGAAGATGAGGGGGAGAGTCCATGTGTAACTGGTTATAATTATTATAAATAATCATTGTTTACTTAGGGAAACAAAATAGTGGGTAGAATCCTAGGCAAGCTTCTGTGGGCAGGTAACAAGCAAAAATATGCCTACTTTGTTTTAAGCAACTGAGTCTTGGAGGTTATTTATTATTTTGGTACAATAAGAAAGTTTTAAAAAGTGATTTGACTCTGATATTAATAATTTGGACTTTGGTTCTCAGCAACATACCTCTGTTAGTCTATGCTACTGAAATTAATTTTTATTGAGGTAATAGTTGGAATAAAGTTATATTTTTTGTTCATGTTTTATCTAAAGGGCCTTAAAAATAAAATTCTTCAGATTTATTTAAGTGTTTCACATCATTTCTGGACATATATCTAAACATTTCTGGTTGAGGCTGTTTTATTTAATAAATACATAACTGTTCAAACAGAAAATAGACCAAAATTTGTGTTTTGTTGACTTAGAATATGGACTGACTACAGTTGAGATGGGTAACCAAAGGCTCTGTAAGTGTGTGATATTATTTAGATACAAATTTTACACCATTATAGAGATTGTAAGCGCTATATAAAACCATATTGGTCTCAATTTATAACTTTAATTACCAACCAATATAAAAAAAATGATGTCCATTATATTCTACGAGTAAATCTTTATTACAAAAGTTAAGTTGTGTGTTTTAATGAATTAGGACAATGCAAATAGTTATAAAGTCTTTGAGAACTGACTACCTTAATCCTTTGGAGTCTGGATCCCAGTCCCTTGCTCAATCGTAAATCAAGTCAATGAAAGTAATTCTCTAAGAAAGCAACAGAATTGAATATGAGATATCAACACAGGGATGACTACTAGCTAACAAGAAAATAGTATTTAAAAGGGAAAGATGATTTATCACAACTGCAAGAAAAAATTCTGATTCTTTGGTGACATTATATGACCTCCTTTTTAATACTGGTGCCTTGAATAAGTGAGATAACTTAAAACTGTGATTGTCATGCTGGTGACACAATTTAATACTACAAGTATCTTAATTATCCTCCATTACGTATGTTGCTTAGCTAAGACAAGAATGTGCCATATGTGTGAGCATAGTGTTAAATAATTCATCACTATTATAATCAAACAAAGGTTAAATTTGAACAAAGTTGCTAAGACAAAATTTTTTTATTTCATTTTAAATTCAATAAAAACATATGCTTTCTAAGTACATGTGCTCAGATACACACATAAGGAGTTCATTTATACAGTCATTTCTTCAACTATGAATGAATTTTTTTTCAGTATTAAAATACGGAGGGCACACTTAATATACTGTTATGTTTCTGTGTATTTTAAGATTAGTCAATATAACATTGTTTATAAAATAGAGTATTGGTTTTATTTAATTAGCTATTGACATTAATTTCACCACACACACCTGCACTACAAATATTAGTTTACGGTACTGTCGATTTTATTTAATTTATTAATAAAATGCTATTCAGACATGAACAATAATGTGTTAACTAGTTAAGTTTCCCTCTCTTCAACAATATATCATTAAAACACACATGCCTTTTTTTACTTTTTAACAGTATTGCTTATACATTGTAATTGCTTATACAACTAATCATTTTTCTTTTTTGAAGGAAGGGCTACATTTAAAAATATATTTCTTGAATTGCTTTCTACAGAAATCAAGGTACTATACAAACATCTATTTTCTAAGTCATTGTTTACTAAAGTAAATACCTTACATCAAATGTTATATCATTTCTATATTTGTTTGTGAACTGCTATAAAATTTTATAGAGCTTCTCGAGGTAGTATACTTCAAAATAAGGGGCTCAGAGTAATTTCAAATAAAACATCATTGTTTTTGAAAATTTAAAGTGAACTAAGGGGAGGGATGGGGACAAAAAGAGATGTTTCTTGGGGTAATGGCCATAAGATGCAGTGTACAGATGAGATTTTTTTGAGTTGTACACTTAAAACCTTTATGGTTCTGTGAACCAATGTCACCTCAATAAAGTCAATTAATGTAGAAATATTTAATAAGATATTTATAATAGGCAAAAAAAGTTATTTTACTAATATGTTTTTTTCTAACATATCTGGAAATTCAAAAATATTTAAAATTATTTCAAAGTTTCTTATTCATATTATCTTTTAGTATATTTTGTTTTCACATGTTTTATAAAAGCCATCAGGTATTAATTATAAATTATTTTCCCATCTCCTTCTGAGAATATATCTGTCACAAGAAATATCACATTTTTTATACTCTCAGAGAACAAGGTGATACCTTTTCTCATCTAAATAACCTTTTCTTTCTTTACTATTATGCTTTCTATATTTATTTTTTAAGTGATTTTCAATTTTTTGAAACTGAAAACAAGTGTTCCCCATTTCACCACCACCCCCAGCCTTTATCTCTCTCTGGTAACCATCAGTCTGTTCTCTTTATCTATGAGCAGGTGTGTTTTTCATTTGATTTTGGCTGCTGTTGTTATTCTTCGATTTCATATATAAAAGAGATCATATGCTTTTTGTCTTTCTCTTTATGACCTATTTTAGTTAGAATAATTCCCTCAAGTACCATCCATCCATTTTGTCACAGATGGAAAGATTTTATCCTCTTTATGGTTGAGTAATATTCCATTGTACATATATCATATATGGCATACACACACCACAATTTCTTTATCTATTCATTCATAAATGAACACATATGTTGCTTGCATATCTATTGTAAATAATGCTAAAATAAACATAAGAATGCATTTATTATTTTAAATTGGTGTTTTGGGGTGGTATTTTATTTTTTTATTATTATTATTTTGGTTAAATACCCAGAAATAAGTTTGCTGGGTCATATGATAGTTCTACTGATAATATTTTGAGGAACCTCCATACTGTTTTTTATAGTGGCTGCACCAATTTACATTGCAACCAATGAGGTTCAAGGGTTTTCTTTTCTCCACATTCTTCTTACCAGCACTTGTTATCTGCTGCTTTTTTGATAATTACCATTATTACTGGTGTGAAGTAATATCTCATTGTGGTTTTGCTTTGCGTTCCTGATGATTAGTGACATTGAACACCTTCTCATGCATTGGTTGGCCATTTATAAGTTTTCTTCTGTGAAAAGTCTATTACATTTCTTTAACCATTTTTATTCAAGCTATTTATTTTACTGCTGTTGAGTTGTTTGAGTTCACTATATATTTTGTATATTAATCCCTTATTAAATATACAGTTAGCAAGTATTTTCTCCCATTCTATAGGGAGATCAACTCTTGGTTACACAAAAACTTTTTACTTTGATGTAATTGATTTGTCAGTTTTTTTTTTCTGTTGTTGCCTATGTTTTGAGGTCATATAAATAAAAAAAAAGAAATGCCTAGACCAATGTCAAAAGCTTTTTCCCCCCATAATTTTCTTTACTAGTTTATAGTTTCAGCTCTTGTGTCTAAGTCTTTAAACCATATTGAGTTTATTTTTATATTAGTTTGAATAAGGACCCAATTTCATTCTTATACTTCTTTATATCCAGTTTTTCTAAAACCACTTATTGAAAAAACTATCTTTTTTCAGTTGTATGTTCTTGATATAAATGAGTTATCATGATTAAATGTTGGTAATTGTTTTTTCTGTTTGTTTGTTTTGGGTTTTTTTTTTTGTTTTTTGTGTTTTTTGTGCCTGAGACAGTGAGAGGGACAGATAGAGACAGAAAGACAGGAAGAGAGAGATATGAGAAACATCAATTCTTCATTGAGGCATCTTAGTTCTTCAATAATTGCTTTCTCATAAGTCCCTTGATGGGGGTGGAGGGAGAGCAGACTGAGTGACCCCTTGCTCAAGCCAGCTTCCTTGGGCTTAAGCTGGTGAGCTTTGCTCAAACCAGATGAGTCTGTGCTCAAGCTAGTGACCTCGGGGTTTCGAACCTGAGTCGTCCACATCCCAGTCCAATGCTTTATACACTGTACCACCACTTGGTCAGGCAAATGTTGGTATTTCTTGTCTATTCACAAATTGGTCCATTCTATCTAAATTGTTGAATTTACATACATACACTTGTTTATAGCATTCTCTTGTTATAATTTTAGTGACATTGAGATCTATGATCTTGTTCAGTTGCATTGAGCTTTATCAATTTTATTAATTTAAAAAAGTCATATCATTATATTAATAGTCTCTATTTTTTTTTTTAATTTCCAGTTTCACTGCCTTGTGCCTTCTCTCTACTTGCTTCAGTTTAACTTGTTCTTTTTTCTTTTGGTTGGTAAGGTAGAAACTTAAGTTGCTGATTTATAAGTAAAATTTTTCTTTACTATTATATAAAAATCTGATGCTATAAATTTTCTAAGCACTCTTTTAGGTGCATTGACAAATTTTATATTCTGGTTTTCAATTTCATTCCATTTAAAATATATTTTAATATCTTTAGTGATTTCCTCTTTAACACTTTCAATAATTAGAAGTATATTGTTTTCAAAATATTAAAATATTTGAGTATTTATATATCTTTTTTAATTTGTTATGATTTTAGAACCTTCTTTGTATTATTTGTAGTCTTTTAAGTTTGTAAGATTATATTTTTATGATCTCAGCTATGGACTATATTGTTGAATATCCCTTGCACACTTGAGATGTGTATTCTGCTCTTGGGTAAAGTGTTCTATAATGCCATTTAGGTCTAATAGGTTAATATTGTTTTTCAGGACATCCATACATTACTGTTATTCTGTCTACTTGTTTTAGTAATTACAGAAAGAGTAATGTCAAATATTGAAATACGTATGTGCATTGTTTATCCGTTCATTTCTGTAATTTCTTGCTTTAAGTATTAGAAATTCTTTTGGGGAGAATAAATATTAAGGTTTTTATGTATTAGTAGATAATAAACTCATTTATAATTTTGTAATATTTACTCTATGCCTAATTATGTTGTTTCTTCTGAAGTCTACTTTGATATCCAATTGCAGCTTTATTTTGTTCTGTGTTTAAATAATATTTCTTTTAATATGTCACTGCTCTCAGTTCTTCCTGTTGAAATATAATTTAAACACCATAAAATTCACTTTAAGTATATGATATATTGTTTTTTAGCATATTCACAAGATTTTGCAACCATCATGACTACCTAATTCCAGAACATTCTTATTCCTCTTCACAAAATTCCCAATTTAGCAGTCCTTACACTAATCTACTTTCTGTCTTCATAGATATGTCTGTTTCTAGATATTTTGTATAATAAAATTATACAATATGTGGTCTTTGTGGCTGTCTTCTTTCACTTATATAATGTTCTCAAAGTTTATGACTGTAATAATAGCATGTATCATACTTCTTTTTCATATTTGCATATTTTATTTATAGACACAATGTGTTTGCTTATCTATTTATTGGTTAATAAAAATTTTGGTTATTACCACTTTTGCTATTATGAATAATGTTGCTATAAACTTTTGAGTAGCAGTCATGTACCAACTTCACACCGACCTGAGCCTAATCGAAGCGACCATTGATGAGATGGTGGCTGAGCAGCTGTGCTGCTCACAAAGTGGACATGATCAAACTATAGTTGAAACTCTACGTCAATGCTAGTCCACTGCATATGCTTGAGTTCTCTTACATGATACAAACCCAAAAAGATATCCCAACAATAAAATGAAGTTGCTAAAGTTTTCAAGAAATTTGTGGAAGCTTGTTGTCAGGACTTAGTAGTAAATACCTGTCTGATTAAAGAAGATCAATTAGAGTATCTGGAAGAAATGCAGGCCAACTATGGGGAAATAACAAAAAGAGCTTTCTGAAATCATGCATGAGGAAATATGACCCCCTGGAGAAGAAGACGAGTTTTATACCAAATTTCTTTATAATCTTCAATGTCATCACTGGGACTTTGAAAAGAACAATGGTTCATGGGATGAACAGGTTGTCCTCACTTCTTGGATTTCATTTCGTGGACTATGTGTGGTGACTTCTTTTCATTTACAAGCTCAAGATGATTTCCAAATCTGATTACTGAACTCATGTAAGACATAGTGAGACTGAGCACAAGGAAAAATCAGAGGATAGGAGAGAGAGGAAATAGAGAACTGTGCTGTTCCATGGCAGATTTTCCAGAAAAGTCATAAAAGAGTACATATTTTTTAAATCTCTCTGGTAATATTCAAAGCTTTCATTATGTCTCAGCAGAGGTGTGTGGTAGATACACATAAACTGAACTTAGATTTTATGCTGCTATGAACTTTTGAGTACAAATTATGTTTCTAATTATTTTGAGTAAATATCTAACAGTAAAATTTCAGGTTCACATGGCAACTCTATGCCTAACTTACTGAGGAACTGTAGATTGTTAACCAAAACAGCTCTACAGTTTTTTACATTTTCACTAGTTCTAATTTCAACTTTCAAGTTACCGCAGTTCCAATTTTCCTATACCTTTGTTAATTTTTATTTCTATTCTTATTATTTTTTAAAATTTATTGAGCCATCATAGTGGTAGGGAAGTGGTATCTCATTGTGGTTTTGTTTTGTATTTCTCTAATGATTAAGGGTGTTGAACACTTCTTCATGATCTTGATGACTATTTGGAGAAGATAAACTTTGTCTATTCAAGTTCTTTTTAAATTTTAAATTGGATTGTTTGTCTTTTTATTTTAAGAGTTTTTTATGTATTCTGAGAAGGATACACATTAGATATTTTGTTTCATTTTGGGGGTTGTCTTTAGAATCACAAAGGTTTTAATTTGTGTGAGGTCCAATTTACTTTTTCTTTTGCGATGAGGGTGTTGGTTCTGCTGTAAATATCATATCTAAGAACCCATTGCCTAATCCAAAAACACAAAGATTTATATCTATGCTTTCTTCTAAGAGTTTTACAGTGTGAAGTCTTATATTTAGGTCTTTAATTCACATTAATTATTTACCTGGTATGAAATAGAAGTACAATTTCATTCTTATATGTGTGGTTACCTATTTGTTTCAGAACCGTGTGTTAAAAAAATATTCTTTACCAATTGAATTGTCTTGGTATCCTTACTGAGAATCAGTTGACCGTAGAGAAATAGTTTTACTTTTGAACTTTTATGTGTATTTCACTATTATGCTTATTTTTATGCCAGTAAAACACAATCTTCATTATTGTAGATTTTGTAGCTGATTTCAAAATCAAGAACTATAAATCCTCCAACTTTGTTTTTATTTTTAAGATTGTATTAACTATTTTGGAATTTTTTTATTTACATGTAAACTATAAGATTAGTTTGTTAATTTCTGCAAGAAATCCAACTGAGATATTGAAAGGAATTGCACAGAATTTTATAGATTAATTTGAAGAGTATTGCCATTGCTATCATAGCAATATAAAATCTTACCTGGTCCTCGGCCTGTCTGTCCACTCACTTAGATCAGCGGTTCTCAACCTGTGGGTCACGATCCCGGCAGGTTGAACGACCAAAACACAGGGGTCACCTAAAGCCATCGGAAAATATATATTTATTATACATTTTAAAATAAAATATGTATTTTCGATGGCTATAAGCGACCCCTGTGTTTTGATCGTTTGACCCCCCCCCCCACCCGGGGTTGCGACCCACAGGTTGAGAACCGCTGACTTAGATCTTCTTTAAAAACTTTTCATGTTGTTTTGTTGTTTTCATTGTACTAATCTTGGCAGTATTATAATTACACTTATTCCTAAGTATTTTATTCTTTTTGATGCTATTACAAATAGAATTTACTTAATTTTATTTTTTGTTTGTTTTGTTGCTATTACAATGTGTTTGTAAAGTCACGGTGCACTTTTGACCGATCACAGGAAAGCAACAAAAGACGATAGAAATGTAAAATCTGCACCAAATAAAAGGAAAACTCTCCCAGTTTCATACCTATTCAGTGCAGTTTGATGTGGGCTCACGCACAGATTTTTTAGGCTCCTTAGGTAGCTATCCCGTATAGCCTCTACAGACTCATCACTGACTGATGGCCTACCAGAGTGGGGTTTCTCCACCAAACTGCCGGTTTCCTTCAACTGCTTATCCCACCGAATAACGTTATTCTTATGTGGTGGTGCTTCGTTATAAACGCGCTGATATTCATGTTGCATTTTGGTCACGGATTCGAATTTAGCAAGCTACAGAACACACTGAACTTTCCTCTGTACCGTCCACGTCTCACATCTCAACTGGCATGGCCGTGAGCTGATCTGCTGTATACACGGTGTCACATCATCATCTGCGCATGCGCACATGCTGCCACATCATTCTACAGAAACTGATAGGGTTTTCCTTTTATTTGGTGCAGATTTCACATTTCTATTGTCTTTTGTTGCTTTCCTGTGACCAGTCAAAAGTGCACCGTGACTTTACGGACACATTGTATGTAGAAATAAAATTGATTTGGGGATACGTATTTATCTTGTATTCTTCAATTTTGCTTAATTTGTTTATTTATTCCAGTAGTTCTGTTAATAGAGATAATTTTACATATTCTTATATAGTAGAAATGTTTTTGATATGTTTTTGTTGTTAACTGCCCTGACAGCAATGTACAGGCAATGTTGAGCACAGGTGGGAAAGCATACAGCCTACCCGCATTCACTCTTTCGTTGGCTTTTACACCGATGCCCTCTACTAGATTGAGGAAATTTTCTTCTATTCCTAGTTTTGTGTGTGTGTGTGTGTGTGTGTTAATTATAAAAGGTTTTTAAAATTAGTTTTTCAATTTTTTTAGATTTTCTTATTGCTTTTATATAGGAAAGAATTTTCAGAGATCATTTTTTTAAATTTTTGCTGTTACACTTGTCTGTCTTTCATTTAAACTGTATTTGTTTTTGTAGACATATAATTAAGTTGCCTTATAATTCAACCTACAAATGTCTTTCTTTAAATAGTCTTTTTAAATATTCACATTTAATATGATTATTAATAATTATAGCAATTCTACCAGTTTGCAAAATCTTTGTTTTTTGTTTTGATCTTTTCAGTTTTATCTTGGTTTAACTGATGATATTTTATGATTTTTATGACATTTATTAATTCACTTATATCTCTTTAAAAATTTTAGAGTTTGTCATATTAATTATATATGCACTATTAATTATCAGTTTATTTCAAATGAAATTATAGAGACACATTTAGTGTAAGAAATTTATTAGAGTAAATTTTCATTTTTGTCCTCTCCATATCGTATGCCATTTTTGTGAAAACTTTTAGTTTTAAAATGTTATCAACCTATGAATTATTATTACTGCCTTGCTTTAGAGATGAATTGTTTTTGAAACCATTAAAAAGTTTTTAGAAGGTATCTTCCTTTTATTTATTTCATTCTAACACTCTATTTTCTTATGTACATCAAGTATATGTTGAGTAGCATGCTCTTTAGCCTTTAATATTCCTGAAGTGTAGTTCTGTTCACAACAATTTCCCCAAGTTTTTGTTTGTGTAAGAAAGTCTTCCGTTATCTTTCAGCTCAGAAAGATATTTTCACTGGGTATGGAATGCTCATTGTTCTTTGTTATATCCACACTTTAAATATATCCATTTATTGTCTTCCAGTTTGTAAGGTTCCTGAAGAGATAAGTGCCATCATTCTTATCTCTATTCCTCTGTGTGAAATGGCTTTGTTTTTCTGTGCCTGCATTTAAAATTTTCTATTTCTTTGTGTTTCTAGAAATTTGAATACGTAAGCTTCAGCATGTGTTTGATTTCAGATAGATCCAACATCAGTGTCATCTAAATCTAAATCAGATGATTACTTAGTCTCTTCACAGTATGCATGTAAAACCAGTAGCCACGGCCACCACAGAGCTGCCTGGCCCATGCAGGTTTGCATTTGATTCGGACAGACGGTAATGAAACAATGGAGCCAAGAACTGGTGGGCCATTAGCTTTAATCCTAGCTTGCACCCAGCGGGCAAGAAATACACATAGTGGGAAAACACTTCCCTTCCCATTCAGGGTTCCCAAAGCCACTGACTCATTTGAGTTTCTTAGAATCAAAGGTTTGTACCTCACCAGCCTTATTCACCTCTGTTTCCCATCTCCTTCTCTCTACACAAACTCTGCACAAACTGGCTTCTCCCTCAGCACTCTGCCATCTTGGCTGCTTCTCTGCTGCAATGCTAATTTCAGGAACAGATTGAGAGAGAGAGAGAGAGAGAGAGAGAGAGAGAGAGAGAGAGAGAAAGCCTCCAGTCTGCCCCATTTTATAGTGTAGCAAATCAAAACCTTTAAGCCAATATACAAATAAGGAAGTCTCTGATACAAAGTCACTTTTCTGAGGCATAAATGGGATTTCTCATAAGAGTTCACCAACCCACATCATACAACAATCAAGGGTGTGGGGAAAAGCTTAGTTTTGAAAAGATTTTAGTATTAAAAGGTTGGGAAAGGCTTAGTCTTAAAACTAAGCCCTAGTCTTAAAACTAAGCCTTAGGCTATAATGACAGCCAGTCCATCACACCCAATGCAAACTATAAGTGAGCAAACGTATACATCATATTTGCAAACTTATTTGACCCACAATGCTTTTTTAAAATTTTTAGTATGCCTCATGTTTTTTGTTGTGGAAAAACAAACATTGTGCATGACAACAAAGATTGAAGTAATGAGTTTCTATATTTGCTAATAGTTTTGCTTTTGCTTCCATCAGGCCTTTAGTCAGAAGTGAATACAATAAGAGTTATGCTGGATTTGAAGTTTCTTACTCTTGTGATGAATTTTGGGGCCACAGGCTTTAAATACCTTCCTTACATAAGTGTGTTAAGGGTGGGGCCTGGTTTACCAAAGGTTTTGTATTGTTTAGTTTTGTTTATTTTTTTGTTTGTTTTGTTTTTGTGTGTTTGTATTTTTCTGAAGTTGGAAACGGGGAGGCAGTCAGACAGACTCCCACATGTGCCCGACAGGGATCTACCCAGCACACCCACCAGGGGGCAATGCTCTGCCCATCTGGGGCATCACTCTGTTGCAACCAGAGCCATTCTAGCACCTGAGGCAGAGGCCACAGAGCCATCCTCAGTGCCCAGGACATCTTTGCTCCAATGGAGCCTCGGCTGCGGAAGGGGAAGAGAGAGACAGAAAGGAAGGAGAGGGGGAGGGGTGGTGAAGCAGATGGGCACTTCTTCTGTGTGCCCTGGCCAGGAATCGAACTCGGGACTCCTGCACGCCAGGCCGATGCTCAGTGGCCGATGCTCTACCACTGAGCCAACCGGCCAGGGCCAGTTTAGTTTTGTTTTTATTCTCAATCTCTGCTGCACCCTCAGCTTTGTGTTTCCCTTTAGTGTTGTGCCTTTGAGAGCATCAGGCTGTTGCAACTCACTTGTTAATGGAGATTTGTTAGCCTGATTGGTTGAGTAGTAGGAAGTTGGGGATGCTCTACCTTTTCTCTGATGAATTCTCAATTATAGGTAAGCCAGTATCTTTAAATTCAAAGATATGACTTTTTCAGTTCTGAGTAAAATTTACATCCCTTTGTTCCTCAGTACAGATGCTATTTCCTACTCCCTTTCTCCAATTGCATTGGATTTTCACCAGTGCCCTGAGGGTTATAATCTTTGTTGACTTTGATCTGACAATTTTTGTTCTATAGTGGATATATAGGAAAGGTTTTCTGTTGGAATTTTAATACTCCTATAACAGCAGCTTCTTTTCTCTTTTTGAAGCTTTGTACCATGAAGGAGACTACTTTAGGGCTCTCCCAGTCTTTTCCTGTCAGTGCCTAGCAGGGCTGCAGAGAAAACCTGTGTGAAGATACAGTGATCCCTTGTGTATGGGGGGGGGGGTTCTAGAACCTTCTGCAATAGGTAAAAATCCATGAGGTAGCAACCTGATATTTATATATATATGTATATGGCTTTATAAACCCTCCTCACACTGTTATTAACCTTTCCCACACTCTTATAAACACTTCTATGCTTTTAAACACTTTCTACACTCTTAAATCTATGTAATTTTAAGAACATAAAAAATTTTATATGGCTACTCACCAGTGAATATACAATTTGAATGATGAAGATGATGGTTTAATATTCTTTTAATATGTTTTAATTAATATTATTAAAATTTTTTATTGTTTTTAATTTTTTTGGCTAAAAATGCTTATTTTACCAGAAAAATAATTAAAATAATAAATATATAAAAATATTTATGTACCACAAAATTCTGCGAGATAGCAAAACATCTGCAATACAAAATTAGATATATACGATTTAAAAATCCACAATATAGTAAGATTGTGATAAGTGAACCGCAATATGATGAAGGACGACAGTATAGACTATATTTTCAGCCTTCATGAGCTTCATCCTTCTTTGGTGGGCTGTAGCAGAGCAACAAAAGGGCGCTGCGATTGGCCCACCATGAAAACTGGAACGCCCACTAGTGGGAGGGAGGGACCAGATTGACCAGCACTGCAAAAGTGGATGGTTTTTATAAAAAGGTTCGCCATCATGGGACTAGAATATAGTCTCATTGACATACTGGAGTACACTAAAAAGGGAAAAACATAGTCAGTCTAGCAGTGTTCCCAAGGAGGAGAGAAGAATATGAATTTGATACTAATCTAGCTTTTTATTTTGAGAGGCAGAGAATGAAAGAGAAGGAGGGAGACAGAGAGACAAGCAGGGAGAGAGAGGGAGCAAGAGATAGAACCATTAACTTAATTTTTCTTTAGTTGTGCATTGATTGCTAAAGTTAGTGGTTTCTGGCAAAAGCAGGAAACATACATATGACAACTTATTTGAAGGGAAAATTAAAAATTTAACTCATTTTAGAATAATTTCAATCCAAGTACTCAGAAACTCTTAAAAATAATATCTCTCTATATATAATAAGCATTTTGAAAAAAAATAGAATTGTTTAGAAATGAAAGCAAATACAATATAATTTAAATAAAAATTATTTTAATTTTGCATGACCATTCACTGCATTCTTGCAGAAGATAACATGATTTTGCCAACCTCTTAAGTGTTACCTTTAGTCACCGTAAGAGAAAATAAAATATAGTAAAGTATAGAAACATGTTAACATATACAACTGATTTCTTAATTCTTTTCATTCAAGATAACAAAGAGGACTGAATTATAATTTTTTAATAAATAAATTTTTATTAATTTTAATGGGGTGACATCAATAAATCAGGGTACATATATTCAAAGAAAACATGTCCAGATTATCTTGTCATTTAATTATGTTGCATACCCATCACCCAAAGTTAGATTGTCCTCCATCACCTTCTATCTAGTTTTCTTTGTGCCCCTCCTCCTTTCCCTCCTTCCCTCCCCCCCCCCATAACCACCACACTCTTGTCCATGTCTCTTATATAATTTTATCTGAAATTTAATTGGGACAATTTTGTCTTTTCATTTCTTCTCTCTCATTTTAGTAACATATATGTACCTTTCAGTAATACTTTGAACAGAAGAGTGGTTCTCAAACAGTGCTTAAAATAATTATCAAAACAAGACTTATTTATAACCTCTTGGGGTATTAGATTCAAATGTGGATCCCTGGAACCTTCACTCAAGGATTCTGATTATGTGAATAATGTAGAATCTAGTATTATCTACATTCACTCACACCTGTCAGATACATTTATTATAGGTAAGAAATGCTATATAACTTAAAAAATACACCCTTAAAAATAAAAGGGTCTCTATTTTTTTTACTCCCCTCTCAATGGCTAAAATATTTTTAGGAAACAAAGCACTAGTTTAACATCTTCACAACAGATTTTTGCAAATTATTTACTCCACCCCCTCCCCCACCCACCCAGTGAAACAGGCAAAATTCTCTAAAACAACAGCTTAAGTAAGGTCACCTGTATATCTATAACCTTGGTCCCTGGTAAAATTTAACAAGTCTTTTACAAATGAATAAAAATAATACATTTGAGTTAGAAAGTGCTATTCAATGTGGTGTTGCTTTATGATTTGGTTTGTGTTTCTCTGTAATGTTTACTGTTGTGCTGATTCTACGTGGTTTAAAAGATTATGACAAAAATTATTTCATATGAATAAAACTGTTAAATTGAAGGCTTGTAGTTTGTTCACATTTCTAAATACTGGGCATCAAATAGACAATGGATCATTAAATTTATAAATATTGGTGAAATTAGAGCATTTTTACCATACTTGTCTTTATAATTTTTGGAAATACTTATTGTTATTCTAGACAAATAGAAAATAAATACTTTTTTAAAAAGTATATAGATATCTTCTTAAAGATATGAGGCTTCTTTCAATGGAAAACTCTTACTGAGACACAGAGCATTCTAATTTTTCCAGGGACTCAGACATGTAGCTTACAGTGGTTGAGCCTTTAATGACTATAATTCATCAATTGATCAATTCTAATACTTGACCTATTGTTAAACAAATTAAGAGTATATTGGTACTGAGCATTTCTTTCTACATTGTTTTGGGAAGATAAAAATGTGGTACTAGCCTGACCTGTGGTGGCGCAGTGGATAAAGCGTCGACCTGGAAATGCTGAGGTCGCCGGTTCGAAACCCTGGGCTTGCCTGGTCAAGGCACATATGGGAGTTGATGCTTCCAGCTCCTCCCCCACTTCTCTCTCTCTGTCTCTTCTTCTTCTCTCTCTCTCTCTCTCTGTCTCTGTCTCTCCCTCTCCTCTCTAAAAAAAAAAATGAATAAATAAAATAAAATAAAATTTGTAAAAAAAAAAAAATGTGGTACTAATATTTTCTCTTAAATTTTTATTTATTTATATTTTTTTCTGTTTTAAATTCACCCTCTCCCAACTTTAATGTGATATAGTTGATGCATAATATTATGTAGGTTTAAGTGTACAACATGATTGTTTGTTACCTAAATATAATGTAAAATAATTGCCCATAAGGTTAATTAACTCCTCTATCAGCCCACATGATTACTTATTCTTGTATGTGTGTATGGAGAACATATAAGATCCACTCTCTTAGCAACTGACAAGTATATGATACATTGTTATCAATTATATTCACCATTCTGTACACTGGATCTCCAGAATTTATTCATCTTCAGAGTGGAAATTTGTACGTTTTCACCAACAACTTCTTGTTTTGCCTGTCCTTCAGCTTCTGTTAAACCACCATTCTACAATCTGTTCACTTGAGTTTGGCTTTTATATATTCCGCATGTAAGTAGAATAACATAGTATTTGTCTTTCTCTGTCTGATTTATTTCACTTAGCATAATGCCTTCAAAGTTTATCCTATTGTCACATATGACAGAATTTTCTCCTTTTTTCATGGCTGAATATTAATCCATTCATTCGATGATGGACACTTACCGGATATGTTGTTTCATGTTTTACCATTGTGAATAACACTTCAATGAACATAGTGCTGCAGATATTCTTTGAGAGAGTGATTTAGTTTCTTCAGCTGTATTCTGAGAAGTGGAATTGCTAGGTCATATTGTAGTTCTTTCTTTAATTTATTGAGAAAATTCCACACTGTTTTCCTTAGCCACTTTATTAATTTCCATTTCTATCAACAGTGCATAGGTTTCCCTTTTTTCCACATCCTCATCAACACTTTTTATCTTTGCCTTTTTGATAATTTCCATTTTATCAAGTGTGAGGTACTATCTTCTTGTGGTTTTGATTTGCGTTTCCCTGATGACTGGTGATGTTGAGCATCTTTTCATGTACCTATTGGTCATTTGTAGGTGTTTTCTGGAAAAATGTTTATTCAGGTCTCTTCATGTATTTTAATTGGAGTATTTGTTTCAGTTTTCCATTGAGTTGTATTATGTATTTGGGTGTTAACTCTTACCTAATTTATAGTTCGCAAATATTTTCTCCCTTTTTGTAAGTTGCTTCTTTATTCTGTTTTTTTTTTTCTGTGCAGAATCTTTTTAATTTAATGTAATCCCACTTGTTTATTTTTTATTTTGCTTTGCCTGTATTTTGTTTGTTTGTTTGTTTTTTGGAGGATCATATCCATATCACACACTGGAAGAAGTAGTCAGTCGCCTTTTCTGTTTTTACTGACTGGATATGGAGAATAAATACCTTTACTCAGCCCTGCAAGGGATTTTGGTGTTTTCTCATACCTTTTTTTTTTTTTTTTTTTTTTACAGAGACAGACAGAGAGTCAGAGAGAGGGATAGATAGGGAGACAGAATGACAGGAACGAAGAGATAAGAAGCATCAATCATTAGTTTTTCATTGCGCATTGCGACACCTTAGTTGTTCATTGATTGCTTTCTCATATGTGCCTTGACCGCAGGCCTTCAGCAGACCAAGTAACCCCTTGCTCGAGCCAGTGACCTTAGGTCCAAGCTGGTGAGCTTTGTTCAAACCAGATGAGCCTGTGCTCAAGCTGGCAACCTCAGGGTCACAAACCTGAGTCGTCGGCATCTCAATCCGATGCTGTATCCACTGTGCCACTGCCTGGTCAGGTTCAGCCTTTTGTATGGCTACAATACTCAAAATTTTTGGTTTCCTCTTCTGTGGTGTTTGTTCCCAAGAGAGCCTGCCTTCTCTCCATTCTGCAAAGCCAGGCCAAATTCGCACCCCTTCCCTTTGCTTTCCTTAGGAAGGTGTTGGATGCTTAACTTTGTGTGGTTTCTCCTAGTTTCACAGAGTTGAGCAAGCTTTCTGTCAGCGTTCACTGGCTGTCTGCAAAAGTTGGCCCTGGATGCCATGGAAAATGGTCTCAGGAAGCCAGCATGAAGTTGGGGGAGGGAGATGGTGGCTAGAGTAAAGGAGCATTGAGAGTACCTATTGGCCAGTGGTAGTGTCCGTGGGCAACATGCCCCAGTGGTTCTTAGACAGGCTTGTGTGGAGTCTGAAGCACTGTTAGTAGGATATGCATGCTTTTATTGCCCTCTGAGAGCCCTGTCTGCTGTTCTCCCAACCCCTCACCATATCCAACTTGTGCAGTATACTTTACTATTCTGAATAGGATGAAAACAAAATGGGTGTATATGGCAGCATCCCACTGAGCTGGAGGAGCTGGGGCACTCTCATTTTCCCCTGCAGGAGAAATCAGAGGCCAAGTTCTCTGTGTGATTTTCAGGGAAGGGTGACTCCAGTAAAGTACACCAGTTTCCCTTACTCTTTTAAATGTGTTCAGTCTTAGACTTTCTGCGCCAATTATGTGCTGGAATTCTCCCTTGGACTTTCATGAAGATCTTTCATCAGTGGCGGTTGTCTAAAACTGTGTTCTTTGAGAGAAAATGGTAGAAAACTTTTATTCCATCACACTGATGATGTCACTCTGCTCACTTTAAAATATCTGTAGGAGCTATCCTTAAGTACTTGCTTATCTGTTTACTTAATTAAAAATATTTACCTTTTATAATTAGCATTACATAAAGTTTATAACAAGATTACTATTATTATAAAAGTATCTATCTTGCTTGAAACAGTTTTTAGTAAAAATATTATTTCTAATAATTCTTTTATAATTGTGTTGTACTTTTTAATAAAAAAATAACTGTTAAGTCTTTCAGGGTTTACAAGTGCTAAAATAATGTTTTTGATGCTTCCCATACTTTAGAAAAATATACTTTTATTTTTACACTTAAATAAAAATTTAATATATTTCAGTATTAGATACTATACACAATACATTAAATACCATTTTTAGTTATATATAAGCATTTTTCTTTCAATATAATGCACATTAGTAACACACACATATATGATAAATACTAATGATTCTTAAGTTGTTTAATAGTGCCTAATGAGCACTAAGTAAATGTGTGCTATTACTATTAATAGCAGAAGTATTATGCACTTATATTTTTATATATTATAATAATAAGTTAATAGCATATGCCTCTAAGAAATAGCAGTTATCACACATTTGAGTAAAATAAGGAATAATGAATAAATAGGCAGGAAAAGAATGCAGCTGTTATACTTTTTACTACCTCTACTTGTAATACTTCATTCAAATTTCTTCATCTTACTATCTCTATTGTATTTTTTTTACTTTTATTTGTTATTCTCATCAGTCTGATGTTTCTATTTTATTTTATTTTCTCTGTTATTTATACTAAAAGTATTTTAAATATTATAGAATTGTGTTTATTAGCAAAATCTTATTCAGCTATGTTTATATATGTGTTTAATTAATTAAATTATAGCTTAGTCTTGGACAATGGTAAACTTGCCTACGGATAACTAAATTAGCATATTAAGCAAACTCTTTTTCACTTAAAAGAATGCCTGAATTCATAGGAGGTCCTAATAAGTGTTTTTCAAATTATTAACTACATATTTTCTATGTCTCAACATAAGCAAAAGGTTTTGTCATTTGTTACTTACAGAGGCATTCTAGTGGTAGACTGTTTCTGACATGATGATGATTTTAAGTGACAATGCTGTCTGATACTCTGATGTCAATCACATCATTATGGGATCTACCTAGATCTGAAAGTTACACAGCACCACTTTGAGTCAGTATTTTTTTGTTGTTGTTGTTTGTATTTTTCTGAAGTTGGAAACAGGGAGGCAGTCAGACAGACTCCCGCATGCGCCCAACCGGGATCCATCCGGCATGCCCACCAGGGGGCGATGCTCTGCCCATCTGGGGCGTTGCTCTGTTGCAACCAGAAGCATTCTAGCGCCTGAGGCAGAGGCCATAGAGCCATCCTCAGTGCCCGGGCCAACTTTGCTCCAATGGAGCCTTGGCTGCAGAAGGGGAAGAGAGAGACAGAGAGGAAGGAGAGGGGGAGGGGTGGAGAAGCAGATGGCCGCTTCTCCTGTGTGCCCTGGCTGGAAATCGAACTTGGGACTCCTGCAGGCCAGGCTGACACTCTACCACTGAGCCAACCGGCCAAGGCCGAGTCAGTATTTCTTTTATAATGTAACGGACACTGGCCCAGCATGGCTGGAAAGGGTCTTTGCCAAGAGCAATTCCACTATGTTTGCAGGTTCTAGCCACTTTTCTCTTCCTATAAATAAAGTAAAAATCAATTCCCTTTGTTAAAATGTTGTGGTCATTCTGACTAAAGCAACTCTAAGCTTCTGAATACTGTGTTTCCTTCATCTATGTTCTACTTTTAAAATAGTAATTTTAGGCAAGTGAAAAATTATGAAACCTTCTTTGGAAAACCAAGGAAATTCCACAATTTAGTATTGCAAGCTTTTGGTATATAATTGATTCATCTTCTTATCCATGCTATTTGTGTGCTAGAACTTGCTTGCTTGAAATGAGATGCAGGCTGACTTGTGGCAAGAGGCAACAGCCTTCCAGGTACTTCGGGCAGACTAGTTTTCTAACTGTCACTGCACACTTGTCAAATTTTTTTACTGTCATATAGAGTACTGGGCTAGTAAGGTAGCTGGTAGAGCTTGGGAACATTGTTTTGTTTGGGACAGATTCAACTAGAACTCTGACCTGGGGCAAGTGATTTAAAATGTCTTAGTTTCTGTTTCCTCAGAGGACAAAATGGTCTCAATATAATCCTAATACATACATTTGCCATGATTACATTAATATATTAACTGAAGTTACCTGTAAATATGAGTTATTATTGCATGACTTGCATAGGCTGTAAGATCTCTTTAAAGAAAAATTTAACATGCAAAAGTTGCATAAAGTAATCTAGCACTTATTCATTCTGATGCACTCTATTATTTTCCATTAGATAACTTTCTATTTCAATTAAAATTTTCTAATGATGATTCACAAAATGTGTCCTATACATACTAATGACTTATAAGCCATGATTACTAAAGCAAGAGTTCTAGAAAAAAATGTCTGTACAAAGAGCTAAAATATGGAAAACTGTCTTGGAAATAACACATCGTGAGAGAAAAAAATGTTAATGTCAGGTATTCTTAGAGGTAAATTATAATGGCATGTCACTCTAATGGGAAAAGTGATAACAAAGGGCTTGGTGTTGACAATGACAGCACATGTGTATCTAGACAGGCATCAACAATGAAGAAGGGCATTATGAACAATGACCATCTGTATGCATTACTGTAAAAGCAGATCTGAAAACAAGGGAGAATCAGAGCATCCTTCCCTAGCTTTTCCCTACAGAGTGTATGTAATAGGTGAGGAGGAAACCGGGAAAACTCTAGACTTTTGCCATTAACACTGATGAACGCTAGTGCCATTGGAATTTAACTACAAATATTAATTCAATAGTTTGCTGAATTAAGAATTTAATAAATTAACACACTAGTGAAGTTGGGTTAAATGTATACACACAGAGAGTCTTATTTTTTTTTGTTTACCAATACATGTAAACATTTCTCATATCATCACATATTATTCTATATTTTAGTAACATATATAAATATATCATATGTATTTACTCAAGTACTATTGTTTCTTGTTTACAATTTATTTTTATTTCTTGGGTTTTTTTTTATTCTAATACAGTGATAAAGTGATATCATGGCTTTCCTTTGAGTTGAAATCTTGTACAAAATAAAGATGATTTTATTCTAAGAAAAATTTCCTAAAAATAATTCCAAAGTCAATTAAAAAGAAAGTATTAATAATTTTCTAATATTTTTTTTCTTCCCTATTGTGGTATCATCACTTCCTTGACTGTTTTATTTACTCAATCATATAATTAAGGCACATTTGAGCAACTCTTAGAGAAAATTCCACATGCCTATTGGGCATCATATGCATATACAAGAAAAGAAGAGGAAAAGACAGAAGGAAGGAAAAGACAAAGGAAAAAGAAAGGAAGAAAAGAGGGAAGGAGATAGAAAAAGAGGAAAGATGAAGAAAAGAAGATAGGGAGGGAGCAAAAGAGAGAAGAAGGGAGAATTTAGCTCATGGATAACTACTTAACATATATCTGTTAAATCTTAATTGCAACTTCAGCAGATATTAACCTTTGAAGATGACCAGTGATCTGATTACAGTGTCATTACATTGCAGGCACATCATGAGAATTTTTGTGTTTTCTGTTCTAAGGCTTGTTTTCCAAAGAATCATACTTTAAAAAAAACACTACCTTGTAAGAACATGTAGTAAATAACTTCAAAATGCAAAATTAAATAATTTTAAAGAGTGCCTTTAACATTTATGTAAAATGTTTTTTGTATTTGTTCAATAGAAACTTGTCAGGCCACTGGATAAAGCTAGCAATAAAACTACTGGTCCACAATGCCTTAACTGATAGTTGAGATACATATGTTTAAAATATCATATGACTATTAGTTGTAATGAAATGAAGAAACAAAATAATTGTAAATAAAATATGTTTTAATCAGTTATTATTGAAATGATTATAAAAACAAGGTAATTATTGATTCTATTTACTAATTCTAGAAATAAAAATTAAAGAAGTTAATAGTTTTTCTTAAATGAAAAGTGAAGAGTGTTCTGGGTTGTTTTTTTCTGTAGTTTCTTATCATGGTTCAGACATAAAAAAATAATAAAAATATATGGGTAGGCAGTTAGACAGACATGAGCAGAGTGAGGACAGTACTCCAGCACAGAAGGTCACCAGGGCAGAAAGCCTCCAGTGCCTAGAAATGTGCAAAACTAGACCCTCACCTCAGGGTAACCTTTTCTCCACTAGCATATTGCTGGTCATGTGGTTTAGATCCTCTGATTTCAAATCACTAGTAACATAGTTCAAACCCTCCCCTGACCTTTCCTTCCCTAGGGTGTTGATGGTCATGCACATTAAACCCCTTCGAGGGGAAGGAAAAGGAACCAGAGAATAGCGCTTAAGCATTAACCCCTAGGGATAACATTGAGGCCTCAGTTGTGTTTCAGTCTCCGGCCCAGAAAAGCAGTAAAACCAGACAAAAGATGCCATGGCTAACCTCAGGACCAACTGCAATGACTAATGATCCCCTGACCTGGCAATGACAAATCAGTGGAGACCATGACCCTAAAAGGACATACCTGGAGAGATGATGAATATTCTATTGAGATCCTCCCGAAACATCCCCTAAGATCTTCACCCTTAAAAGCCCTTAAAATAGAAGACCCAGCGAGCTTTCCTGTCCAGGAACATAACAGCACCTTTCCCCTCCTCCCCGTCTCCTAATTTCTCCCTCCATTTCTAGGCATGCTCTCCTTACCTCTTTCTTTCTCTTAAGCTCTAAGGGACCCCACAAGACTTACAACCAAGGGGACAATGGGCAGCAGCAGCTGGTCCTGGGCTAACCCCCTGAATCTGTCTTCAAGGCCCCCTTTTCTCTGACATTCCAGGGAACCAAAACAGCCCCACATAAGCTCTCTCCTGTTGTATCTTTTAACCTAGGCTCTTCTTTGTTTCGCTGTTCCAGCTCTGTAACTAATCAGGTCACTCAATCCCTTGAGTGAGCTGCCTGCTCAGTCCCATTCTGAGTGTCTTTTTGCATAGCTAATACATTCTTGCTTTAATTGCTGCACTTTGTTTTTTGACTAAATTTTTTCCCTCAAATATACAAAAATTGAGGCCTCATCATTTTGCCAGTAACAAATAAAGTACACATGCATAGGTTTTGAATTAAAATAATAAACAATTTTGGCTTTGAGATTTAAATTGGATAGGGTACCTTGTATAGAGTTATCAGGTTTTTTAAAAAGCACAAGATAATTTGCAATAATCATCTAAAAATACCATTTAATATAGCCACTTACATTTTTAACATTGAGATATTTTATAGGTCATTTGAAATAAACTTTCAACACCATATATTTTGCTTTTATTATTATGTTATTTAGCTTAAGGTTGATTTGATGTGAATTTCTACTTACTGATAATATTGAGTTTCCAAATTGCTTTTTAGTTATATGGGGCTCAAAATGTAAATGTTTATTAATTTAAGTGTAATAATAACCTGATAATAGGATTCATGTTGGAAAAATGGACCACTTGCTTTCAACTGCTCTGTATATTATTATTTATACAAAAAATATAATAAAAGGTGTGCTTTTTCCCTCATTCCCCTCTCTGAAATAGCTTTATATTTTAAAAAAGTTAAGAATCTTGAGGAAATTTTTTTATTTTTCACTAAAATCAAATTAATCCTAATATAATTATTCACCACCATTTAATATAACTGTTAGAAAAGAATCCAACCATTAATATATATACTGCATTTTTTATGTTTAAATGACTACTTCAGCAGCAAGGAAGAAAAATGAATTATTTTACTTTGATTATATCAATAAATAAACTCGACATTCAGACCAAAAGTTTACCATAAATCCCATAGCATAATGCTATGGATATTAATAACTGTTTATAAACCACAAACAAGGCAGACTCTTTTACCTGTATAGTTTACCAAGCAGTAATTGCTGAAAATTTTTTCCCAATAGAGCTAATGTTCAAAATAGCTCCTTACAATATTTCAAAAATGAGTAATTTTGAATAGTGTTATTAGTAAGTTAATTCCAGGTTTGTTTCAAGTTTACAGCAATTTAACAGTGCTCTATTATTTCCCTTTTCTTTTTCTTTTGAACCATGGTTGCAGGAGGGGAAGAGAAACAGAGAGAGAGAGAGAGAGAGAGAGAGAGAGAGAGAGAGAAGGAGGGGGGAAAGGTAGAGAAGCAGATGGCCACTTTTCCTGTGTGCCTTGACCGGGAATGGAACCTGGGACTTCCACACACTGAGCCAATGGAGACTTCCACACACTGAGCCAATGCTCTACCACTGAGCCAACTGGCCAGGGCTATTATGTATTTTCAGTAACATAAATAGCCAGTAACTTCATGGTCCATTAAGTTGTGTTATAGGGTGAAAGTCTTCTTTCACTACTATTATGAACTTTGCAGTGAAGCTAAATGAAGGAACTATGTATTTATAATTAAATACAAATTTCCACTGAATAACAACAATGCTTAGTCACTAGAAACAAAGTGTTAGTTAATACAAAAATACGTCAAATTTAAATTTGTGAAACCATATCATTGAGAAACTAATGTGTTATCCCATAAAATACAAAACAACCAAACAAAAAATCTTCTATTTGTGTTAATGGAGAGCAATTTTTTAAGCCCCAATATGTCACTGTATCTCGGTAGAAACGTGACTCTCCTACAAGTCTGTAATTTGAAATTATTTTCCTTTCATGCTTATGCTACTGTGGTTTTGTAGTGACTTCTTTGCTGTAGTGAACAATAAAATAAAAATCATTAAAAGGAAAGTTTTCAGGAGTCATATAACAATTTTTATATTTTATTTGCAATTTTTCTCATACCCTATTTTTTTAGTGTTTAAAATTGATTTATTCATTAAAAAGTATAAGAAATACGCCTGACCTGTGGTGGCGCAGTGGATAAAGCATCAACCTGGAAATGCTGAGGTCGCCGGTTCAAAACCCTGGGCTTGCCTGGTCAAGGCACATATGGGAGTTGATGCTTCCAGCTCCTCCCCCCTTCTCTCTCTCTGTTTCTCTCTCTCCCTCTCTCTCTCCTCTCCAAAAATGAATAAATAAAATTAAAAAAAAAAGAAAAAAAAAAAAAAAAAGAAACCCAAAACAAATAAACAAAAAACTCAATAAAAAAGTATAAGAAATACATATAAAGGTTATAAAATATGATAAAATGAAAACTTGTTATCCATAATGACATTTAAAAACTATATATCTCTATTACCTTAAAGTTACTTGTGCTTCTCGTTTCATCTTGCTTCTTTCATAAATTTTTGTCTTTAACATTGTTTACTTATATATTAAAATTTCAATTTGATCTAACTTCAAACAGAAAATCACACAGAGGCTATAAAGAAATTCTCATATACTCTTTAACCAGCTTTATCTGTTGTTCACATTTTTTCCTTTTTGCTTTATTGGTCTATTTATTGTATATTTGCATATCTGTACATAATAAACCATTTGAGAGTAAGTTAAAGACATGTAAATTATGCCTGCCCTCTAATGTTATGTACTCAATGTGTCTTTCATTATTTTTTTAATTGATTGATTGATTTTAGAGGAGAGAAAGTGAGAGAGAGAGAGAGAAACATCAATCTGTTTCTGTATGTGTCCTGACTGGGGGTCAAACATGCAACCTTTGTTCTAACCAATGAGAAAGGAATTGTGTCTTTCTTAAGGACATAAACATTTTCTTACATATCCACTGAGCAATTAGCAAAACCAGAAAACATTAAAATAACACTTTAATTTACAACCCATATTCAAATGTCAACAAATTCTCCAATAAAGGCCTTTATAGTAACTTTTTTCTCCAGTCACGGATTGAATTCAGAATGATTTTTATATTCAGTTGTTTGGTTTGCTTTCATCTGGCACAGTTGTTCAGATTTGCATTGTGATCTGTTTTGGAGTCAGAAGGTCCTTGTGTTACAACACAGTTCTGTTCCTATGACAGTAATGTAACCTGAAATTTGGTATAAGTCGAGACACACCTTAGCCCAGAGGTCTCAAACTCGCGGCCCGCGGGCCGCATGCAGCCCGCCCACCAATTTTGTGCGGCCCGCAGACTGGCCCGCAGATTAATCCACTTAGTCTGCGGGCCGCACAAAATTGGTGGGCGGGCCGCATGGCAACGAGTTTGAGATCCCTGCCTTAGCCTAAGTCACTTACTCATCTTAACACAGTTGTAAAATCTTAATATAGAACATATAAGCACAATTAAGCCACAGAAAAAGGAAAAGGACATAAATACACTGTACTGTACCAGTTACTGAATATTCTTCCATGGTGCGCAACCAAACTAGTTCAGCCACCACGTAGTCCGTGAGCATGATGATAACAGCATAAACTGATTCACGTCTCAATCTTTTTAAGTTTATATGGGAGTGAATGTTGTAAACTGGAAACGTCATATATCATCATAACTCAGTTGGACCCCCTGTGTAAGCCAATTATTTTGTACAATGTCTCTCAATTTAAATTTAATTTTGGTAGATTGAGATAATCTACATTTTTGTTAAGAATATCATGAAAGTGATATTTCCTGTTCAGTGCAACATAACAGAAGGCATAAGATGATAATTTATTTCAACATTTCATTTCAATTTTTTTGATGTTATGTCTACAAGAGTTTTGACCTATGTGACTATTCTTATTCCCTTTTATAGATATTTTGAGAGGCTCAAATATTCTGTTTTTCACTATGATTCTATAGTACCCATTGATGTTTTATAACTCCTTCTAACTTCTATGTTTATTATTTAACATTTTACTACAATAAAGAATATTCTTACAGCCCTGGCCGGTTGGCTCAGCAGTAGAGTGTTGGCCTTGCGTGCGGAGGACCTGGGTTCGATTCCCGGCCAGGGCACACAGGAGAAGCGCCCATTTGCTTCTCCACCCCTCCGCCGCGCTTTCCTCTCTGTCTCTCTCGTCCCCTCCCGCAGCCAAGGCTCCATTGGAGCAAAGATGGCCCAGGCGCTGGGGATGGCTCTGTGGCCTCTGCCCCAGGCGCTAGAGTGGCTCTGGTCGCAACATGGCGACGCCCAGGATGGGCAGAGCATCGCCTCCTGGTGGGCAGAGGGTCGCCCATGGTGGGCGTGCCGGCTGGATCCCGGTGGGGCGCATGCGGGAGTCTGTCTGACTGTCTCTCCCTGTTTCCAGCTTCAGAAAAATGAAAAAAAAAAAAAAAGAATATTCTTTACTTATTTATGTATGTATTAATTTATTTTGAGAGAAAGATAGATAGATGATAGATAGATAGATGATAGATAAATAGATAGATAGAGAGAAGAACGTTGAGCTGCTCCTGTATGTGCTCTGACTGGAGAATCAAATCGACAACCTACATGTTCTGGGATGATGCTCCAACTGACCGAACTACCAAGTCAGGATTTAATTTTCCTTCTTATTTGTCGATTGATTTCTTTGGAGAGATAGAGAGAAGGAGAGAGATGGGATGGAGAAGATTTTATTTGTTGTTGCACTCAGTCATGCATTCTTCGGTTTCTTCCCATGTGTGTCCTCACAAGGGATTGAACCTGTAACCTTGTTGTTTAGGTACAGCGCTCTTTACAGACTGAGCTAACCAGCCAGGGCCTATTCATTCACTTTTATAAGTGATCTCATAGGTTCTTACTTTATTCAATGGTATCAATAAATACCATTATTTATTCTGATGCTCAAATTCTCCCAGACGTGGCAACTGAGAGCCATGTTGAACTAGCTCCTGGGTTCTATATTGTTATTGTTTGAGAACTGTCTTGTGTTCTGGAACAAGATGTTTTAGACTCCTTTTCTACTTTTCTGACTTAACCCTGGAATAGAGTATTTCCTCCAAGGACTTCCAGTTTCTTTTAATAGATACTATTTAGAAGCTGAAATCTAACTACCAGGTTTGCCTGTTGTGACTGATGTGATACTGCTTTTAGTTCCTCTTGAAAGACAGAGCTGAGATATTTCTCTCACTGTTTGTCTCTCTCTTACACACACACACACACGCACACACACACACACACACATCTTACTTACACTTTTATATCCAAGCCAACAACACAGAGTGCATTATAAAATTTCCTCATTGCTCATTTATAACTTTGTTATCTAATAATACAAGACTAAGTTTTGCTCATCTGCTCAAGACTAAGATGCACAGAAATCAGTTTCTTTACTATTTATTTATTTATTTATTTATTTATTTATTTTAACTGAGAAAAAAAGAAGGATGAGGAAGGAGCTCCCATATGTTCCCTGACCAGGCAAACCTAGGATTTCAAACTGGCAACCTCAATGTTCCAGGTTGATGCTTTATCCACTCTACGCCACCACTGGTCAGGCAGAAGTTAGTTTTAAAAGGTCTAACACATGTAACTTTTGTAAAAGTAATCCACATGGTAGCATTATCCAAATTGTTACATGTATTAGTAATTTAGTAATTCATTTCATTGCTGAGAATAGATATATTATGGTTGCTTAATCAAATATTCTATTAATGACTTTTGGGTTTTTTCTAGTTTGGAGCTCTTATAAATACAGTTGCTGTGTTCATTCTAGTGTTATTCTTTGTGTGGACAATGATAAATTGCTATGAATAAAACTGCTTGTTCATACATCAGAGTATGTTTAACTTCATAAAAATCACACTTCCAATATGCCATTTATATTCTTAGCAATGTTTGAAAGTAGTAGTATTTTATACCTTCAGCATTTTTGCTTTAGCTTTTGTTTGTGATTTAATCATTTTTCTTAATGATATATTTTAACTCCTTCTCATCTTTTGTGTATCAAATTTATGTTTTTGTGTATAAACTTATATCAAATGTTATAGTTTAACTGATGTGATTTAAATAAATTACAAACTAACTTCTTTTCTTTCCTTCCTTCCTTCTTTTCTTCCTTTCTCCTTCCTTCCTTCTTTCCTTCCTTCCTTCCATTCTTTTCTTTCTCTCTTTTTCTTTTTTCTTTCTTTCTTCTCCTTTCTTCCTTCCTTCCTTTCTTCCTTCCTTCTTTCCTTTCTTTCCTTCCTTCTTTTCTTCCTTTCTTCTATCCTTCTTTCATTCCTTCCTTACTTCCTTCTATTCTTTTCTTTCTTTCTTACTTTCTCCCTTCCTTCCTTTCTTCCATTATTTCCTTCCTTCCTTCCTTCCTTCCTTCCTTCCTTCCTTCCTTCCTTCCTTCCTTCCTTCCTTCTTTCCTTTCTTCTTTTCATTCTTTCTTTCTTTCCTTCTTTATTTCTTCTTTCATGCTTTCATTCTTTCTTTCTTTCTCCCTTCCTTCCTTTCTTCCATTCTTTCCTTCCTTCCTTCCTTCCTTCCTTCCTTCCTTCCTTCCTTCCTTCCCTTTCTTTCTTTCTTTTTCTCTTTTTATTTCTTTTTCTGGAGCAACATGTTTTATTCTGATATGAAAACAAAACCTCTGCTCAGTCTCTCTCCATCCCCACCTGACATGGTTTTTATCCCCGAAAATCCAGAAGTTTTGTTCAATTCCCAAGGAGCTCCTCCTGGGCAGATCAAGGCTTTTTCAGAGGATGGATGTGTCAGCACTTCCAGGGCATTCAAAGTTTTCAGGCCCTTGTGATTATAATCTTTTTTCCAGAAGGGATCTGAACCACTTTTATTAACGTTATATTGATTCTGTCCCCAGATTAGTCATTTTCCATTTTATAGGTGTGAAAGAATCCTGGGATCAGGTGATGTATTTACCACTCAGCAGAACTATAGCACATTTGAGGCAGCTTTGGGTTTGGAATTTGAAAACTTGGACTTCAATGTCAGCTGTGACCCGTGCTTATTAATTCAATCAACAGATACTGAGAGCCACGTGCATGCCAGACTCTGTCTTCACAGCTAAGGTCAACATGAGGAATCAGGTATTGCTCTTTTTGACAATGCAGCCCTTTCCATAGTGGAGAAACAAGAACCTGGAAATTAAAAAGATATACAAGATACAAGCCCGTTTTTATGATTAGATAACAGAGGTTAGATCACTCTGTCAAAGTGACCAAATGCTTCCTTTCCATTTCTGTCTTAATCTCTTTGCAGACAGAAGACAACCTCAGAACAGCACTGGCTAGAAGACCATACTCTGAGTATCACTGGCCTAGTAAATGGTGTAATTCTGAGGAAGTGACATCATCCAGATGCTAGGAAGTGGTGTAATGGAGTTACAATAGGCCCTGGACACTGCTGGGTGTCTACACAGCAGGAACCACTCCTTCTCCTCCTAGCAGACCCCTGCCTACTCACCCTGCACCCACAACACCCCATTTTGGGTTAATCTCACAGCCCTTCTTCCCAAAATATCTAGAAGGAAGTATCTGATGGAGTTTGGACTGATGATTTGCAAGGCAAGTTTTGCTGTCAGTTCCTGGAAAGCTTCCTTTATCTCTTTTTTAAAAAAAATTATTTATTAAATTTAATGCAGTGACATTGATAAATCAGGGTACATATGCTGAGAGAAAACATTTCTAGATTATTTTGACATTTTATTGTGCTGTATACCCCTCCCCCAAAACTAAATTGTCTTCTGTCACCTTCTATCTGGTTTTCTTTGTGCCCCTCCCCTCCCCCAACCCCTCTCTCCTTCTTTACCACATCCCCCCCTCCCCCCACCCCCCACCTCTGTTCTGTTGCCATCACATTCTTGTTCATGTCTCTGAGTCTCATTTTTATGTCCCTTCTATGTATGGATTCATATAGTTCTTAGTTTTTTTTATGATTTACTTATTTCACTCTGTATAATGTTAATATATTTCCTGATTTATCTCCACGGGGAAGTGAAATAAAAAACAGGATAAACAAATGGGACTATATCAAACTAAAAAGCTTTTGCACAGCTAAAGACAACAAGAACAGAATAAAAAGACAAACTACACAATGGGAGAACATATTTGACAATACGTCTGATAAGGGGTTAATAACCAAAATTTATAAAGAACTTGTAAATCTCAACACCAGGAAGACAAACAATTCAATCCAAAAATGGGCAAAAGAGATGAATAGACACTTCTCCAAAGAGGACATACAGATGGCCAATAGGCATATGAAAAAATGCTCAACATCACTAATCATTAGAGAAATGCAAATTAAATTAAAACCTTTATCTCTTTTGAGAGAGCTTCTAGAAGCAATTCTAGTCTGCCTCCTACCAGACATCGCAAGGAAGCATGAAGAGAACCAGCTTTAAGGTGCAGTTGATATTGAATGGCCAAGTGGAGAGGAGTCTTGACTACTGTGAATTCACCCTGAAGCCCTCCAATCACATAGCTATCACATAGCCACCCTGGCTCCTTTCAATTAGCAGGAACTTCAGCTGTGTTTTGTCTTCTTTGTAGCCTGAAGCAGATAGTTTCTGTTTTTAAACAGCATTTTGATTTATGGTCAATTATAATTCCTTATTGACAGAGAACAGAAAACAGAATTTATTTTAAAACAGATAAATTAGATTTTAAAGGTCACTGTTAAGGAATAAAAACACGATTCAAAATAGATCGGACAAAATCATTTATTTATTCGTTCAAGTATTAATTGAGATTGTTATACTTCATAGAGAAAAAATAAATAAACACAAATGTACATTTTGTTAAAAATTAAACATGTTTGCAGATTGTCTTGATGTTTCTTTAGCTTATTTTAATGAACCTTGTGTAATTTTAAATAAGTTTTAAAAAATATCTCTCATAATCTGACAAAACTTTAAGTCTGTATTGTGAATTTTTTAACTAAAAAATTCTCAAAATAAATTTTTATTGTTTATTTAAAAAAAACACCTTATTTTCTATTCTAAAGAAGTAAAACCCAGCTCTATAGTGGCTTCAGTGATTCAGGGCAATTCTATGAAGGCCTATCATTGTCTTGATTAAGTAAATGGCCTAATTTTCAGTGGAACTTTGCCAAATGAAATACTTAAAGAATATTCTTCTAAGAGGATTAGAAACTCAAAATCCACACAACATATTTAGCATATTGGAGAGGAGGCCTATGTGTTTTATATCTGAATCTCTGAACCTTGCACATTGCCTAGAATTTGTTAGCAATGGCATTGCACGGATAAAAATTATTAATAGCTGAAATGCAAATTAACCCTTGTGATAATTTTGGTATACACCAGAGCTCATTTTCAAACACTATTTACAGTATAGATCTTAGAAATTTCAGAGCTACAAAATAATGAGATTTATAGTCAGGAGAACACCTAAAAGCCTAGTTTGTTTTTCGATGGTTTGTGTTTTGATTTCAGAGACAAAACTCCAGTTTAAATAATATATTAATAAATCACAAGTGAGGGGAAAAATGATGAAAGGTATGAAACACAAGTCATGAAATAGAGAAAGATTTTATATAATTGTTAATCTATGTTCATATTTTATTCTAGAAATATGTCTTGAGTCTTTACAAAATGCCAATAGCTTATGCATGGTTATGGACTAGTAGAAATATATCAGGAAAAGTAGATAACACTGAGCTTTCTTTTCAACTACTGTTTGGATATAAGCACACCTTTGAAATGCTACAACCCTAAACTCCACAAATTTAACTCTCATAACTGAACTCAGTTATTACTATTATTCAAGGATTCTCATGGACAATAAGAACTATTTGATTTTTAAAAGCTTAGGAATGTTTTGCGGTGTGGTTAAGAAATAAAGATGATGACTAAAAAATAAGTGTGCTGCATTGCAGCAAACAAATAACTATCAATTCGATAACCATCCATCTCTCTTATGCTTACTTATATCTAATCCCAAATTAGCATGCGTACTTCATGAAATAGGCAAGGAGACAGAACAGTCAGGGAATGTGTTCAGTCATATTAAGAGTGAAGTTCAGAATGTTAAGATTTAAGCATGCTCTTTAGAATTTAATAAACAACTCTGAACTACTTAGGGACATGAGGCACCTGCTCAAAAGAATGGGTATTGCAGAACACACACAAAAACAAATCTATTTTGATATACTTGGAAACATACACAGATGGGAATGTTTGTGTGTAATACCTCTATTCTCTGGCAGTAAATAAACCATGCTCCTTTTGAGAAGTAGTGTATTAAGTGATACATTTTGATTTTTGAGACATGGCTGTTTTACTTTTACCGATGACTCTGGTCTGACCTTTTAGAAGTTGGTTGATTGAAACACTTTTTCTCTGTTCTCTATTATAGAAATAACATAAACATATTTTTCACATAAAGGAGACTTGTCTGCTGTTTGATTCCCATGCATGTACTTTAAGAGTATCATAGTATTTACAAGGAAATATTATATTGAAAATGTTATATTTTAATTAAGGTTTATAATCTTAATATTGAAAATTATTAGTAATACTAAATAAGACTGTATTGATTTAATCAGCCTCTCTTTCACATGCTGTTTTCCCAGATTCATCTCCTAATGTGGCAAATAGTCTCCCCTAAAATCACAGATGCTTGATAAAGGCATGTTTCTTAGGTTGTTTGTATTTGCTTTATTATAAGCTGACACTTTTAGTACAAAGCTTTAGAGATAAAGATGTTTTCTATAAAATACAAAGAAACATTCACTGACATGAGAAATTCTATAGTTATTTTTGTTAGAATATATACGTTCTGTAACAGAATAATAAAATATGCTGAGAAATACTAAGAAGTACATGCATAAGTAGATACATACATCTATATACATATATATACATTCATACATATACACACATGTAGACACATACATATACACATATTTAAGAGAGAACATAAGCCATTTTGAGTTTAAAAAACTAAAGTTCAAATAATGTCTTTATAGTATATTATCCATTGCAATATTAAAACATACTCATATTTCCTGACCAACAATAAGACTTTCCTCCAATAATATTCTATAAATTTTTCACTCACTTTATATATGTAAAAAGGAAAATATGAAAAACACTTTAAATAATAGTTTACTGATGGAGAGAGATGAAGGATGGTATAGGGAGCAGGCCGAGGATGGTTTGGGGGGATAAATGCTGAATGATGGAAATTTGCCTTGGGATGGTAAACACACTATACAGTGTACAGATGATGTGTTGCAGAAATGTGCACATGTACCCAGTTTAACTTGTTAACTACCGTCATCCTAAGAAATTCAGTAGAAAATAAAAAATAGTAATTTACTCTTGAAAGCTTTTTTGGTGATCCCCTACAAGACAGGTAATTTTTTCATCACTAACAACTGTAAAAATATAAACATGAACCATAAGAATAAAAAATAAACACATATATCTATTTTCTCCTTAGAATCAATATAAATATAGTAAAGCAATATAAAATTAAAATATAACTTTAGGTACATTTAAGCCAGTATACAGGAAAAGAAATTAGTAATGTAAACCTGCAAAACAAGATGAATTTATAAATGACTACTCTTTTGGTTGATATAACTGGTAAACATGTACTTACCTAAGAAAGCCAATCCTTTTTGTCAGGGGATTTGAAAAGTCCTTATGAAAGCCCATAACTTTAATAATGATCTCTACTGAATATAACAGACACAACAGGTGTACTAATGAACTGCAATCAATTTATTGTGTATGGTCTTACAAATAGTCGCCTGAATAATGTAGGTGGAGCCCAACACATCTAAATGTGTGAGGTTAACCAAATGTAGTCATTCAGACCCAGAATCAACTTCATGGTTCCTGATTTAAATACTTTTAACAAAACAAATTTTTCACTGTTGTATTTATTATTTTTTTAGCATGTTAGTGTTATCCAACTTTGTACACAAACATTTTTTTATCTACTTTTTTATTCTAGTGCCAAAACAACAAAACTTTTATTTAAACTGAAGCGTCAAATCTTCATGACTTTCTGTCCTGCTTCTCATTTTCACAAGGCAGTGAGCAAAAGCACAGTAAAGTACAGTGTGTCCATAAAGTCATAGTGCAGTTTTGACCAGTCACAGGAAAGCAACAAAAGACAATAGAAATTTGAAATCTGCACCAAATAAAAGTAAAACCCTCCCAGTTTCATACCTATTCAGTGCAGTTTGGTGTGGGCTCACGCACAGATTTTTTAGGGCTCCTTAGGTAGCTAACCCATATAGCCTCTACAGACTCGTCACTGACCGATGGCCTACCAGAACAGGGTTTCTCCACCAAACTGCCGGTTTCCTTCAACTGCTTATCCCACCTAGTAATGTTATTTCTATGTGCTGGCGCTTTGTTATCCACGCGCCGATATTCACGTTGCACTTTGGTCACGGATTCAAATTTAGCGAGCCACAGAACACACTGAACGCCTCTGTACCATCCACATCTTGACTGGCATGGCCATGGGCTGTTCCGCTGTATACACAGTGTTACGTCATCATCTGCACATGCACACATGCTGCCACATCATCCTACAGAAACTGGGAGGGTTTTTCTTTTCTTTGGTGCAGATTTCATATTTCTATCATCTTTTGTTGCTTTCCTGTGACTGGTCAAAATTGTACCATGACTTTACGGACACACTGTAGAGTTCTCTGCAAGTACTGTCATTCTTGCAGTTTCTGATGTGGTGGTTAGCAGGACTGTAATATTAAAAATGCAAATTTCATTAATGATGATCCACAAGGAAGTAGGATGGAAAATTATTTTGATTTGTCTTTGAAAACAATAGGTATTGTAATAGTCTTTGATCCCCCATATCTGTACTCGTCCACTAAAATTAAGGACATCTGTCCTCCAAAACAGAGGAGAGCAAAAGTAGATATTGATGAGTATCTCAAGCAGAGCAGAGAAAGAAAAAAACAGTTGGAGTGTCTGGGTAGCTACAGGAAAGAGTGAATAAAAGTGGACAACCCTTTCCTTGGCAAAACAGGAAAACAGTGAGTATTCTTGTCAAATGCAAAAAGATTTTAAAAAATTGTTAAATGTTTCTTCTGGCTAGTTCACTGGCAATACAAGCTGTTCTTCCCAGATATCCACAGTTACGTGTTTCTTTTACTAAATTAAGTATTTGTCACTTAATAAGTTCCTTACTTAAACTGGCCAGAGGAAGATTTATTTTAAAAAAGTTAGGTGACATAAAACAGAAAAAATCAAATTAGATAACATCCACATGTCTTAGCATATATAAGTAAATTTTTGGAATGAACAATTTGGTTTCCAAATATTTGTAGTCATAAACAGAGGTCTCCAATGAATGGTGAAAATTTAATAAAGGACTATATTTAGAGTCCTTGAGAAGACAGAGTATTAATATTATCTATGACAAAAGAATATTTTTATAGTGCAATAATAATAGCTAACACACATATTATATATGTCACGCTCTTTTATAGTAACATTTAATTTTTATTATAACTCATTGAGATAGCTATACTTTAATCATCATTTTGTAGATAGAGGACTAAAACACAAATTAGTCAAGTAATTTTTTTCTAAAACATAAATAGTAAGAGGAGACAGGTTTTTATACTGGATGCACTGATTAAAAATCAATACACTATTTAATGGATTTCTACAAACACTTATAGTTTCACAGAACCTATTTCGTCAAAGAATTATAATCTTAATAATTCTTTTATCTGCTCTTTTCTAATTGCACACCCCTCTCCACACACAGGTACTGAAAGAGTCTCATATATTTTGTTCACATACATAAAGACAATTTAATGATAATTGTTAAGATTAATATTAAATATTAATAACATTTAAGACATGTGAGCCCTGATTAAATACCAAGTAATCATACCAATTTTTATAATACATATGCATATTTAAAATTCTTTTATATATTACATTACAATATCTCACAACTTTATTCAATGAGAAAAATCTATCTTATTTTACCACGATTAAAATAAAAGTTGTATAATTTGCCTATGTTGGGGGATATAATCCTGAAATATGTGACTATTCTGTGATACATGGACAATGATGTCTCTAATATATTGATCATCTCTGATATACATTCAACAAAATATTTCTATATGTGTTAGTGTTAACTAAAATAGGAAAACAAATATATTTGAAACACTTGAAGTCTCTGGTAACAATTAGGATACAACAAGATTATGTATACACTAAAAAGACTAAAACCTGATTATCTAATAGGGTTAGGAGGGTATGCATGTGCAGTAGGAGGGCTACCCAGAAAGAAAGTCAGAACTCAAGTGGAGAGTAGAGGATATCAGCACATGGGATGGCTACACACAGAAATGAAAGTCTTGAGTAAATACAAGGGATTAATCAAACAAGCAAGTATATTAAAGATAATAAAAGCCAATGTCTTAGAAGTGAAGAAAGTTACACATACAAAATGGGAGAAAAGCAAAATGGATCCTTTGTTGTTAAACAGAATACATCAGGATCAATACATGGCTTTTAAGCTAAGTAAGTAAGCAGATTGATAAGCATAGGCTTAATCATGTGAGTACATTTCTGTATGTATATTCCTATATATATTTCCGAGACCTAGTCATCAAAAAGCCTACTATTAGTGATATCTCAATGCCATGAGGGTACTAGAGTATAGTTCTTGACTTATAAATATTATTTTACTCTTAATATACATGTTTTCTTAGAGAAAATGGTTATTACCAGAGGAAAAATGTGGTAAGGTAGAAGAGGGTAAAGGAAGAATAAATGGTGATGAAAGGAGACTTGACTTAGGGTGGTGAACATGCAATATAATATATAGATGATTAGTTATAGAACTGTACACCTGAAAACTATATAATATTATTCACAATGTCACTCCCCAAAATTCAATAAATTAAAAAAAGGAAAGTACAAAAGTGAATCTAAAACATCTTGCTGTCCTTGAAAACAAAGTAGTCTAAAGAACAAACGAGCCAACTTGCAAAAGATTCTCCAACTGTGCAAACCAAGAATAATCTTAGCAGAAAAATAAATAATGGTATTAAAGGATTCTAATACAGTAAAATAAAATATAAAACAATGAGTTCCATACACATATCAATAAATTAATAAATATATTGAATTTATGATTAGGAATGAAAAATATATAAAGTATGAATGTCACTTCTCAGTGTGAAATATAAGAGACAGAATTTTTACTATGTATGATTCATTTTTTAATTGATTTTAATTTATTGTTTTTACATAGATTCAAGTGTCCCACCAAATACATCATCCCCACCCCCATGTTTCCCTTGTCCCCCCCCCCCCAACAACTTCCCTCTTTCCCTACAGGATTTGCTTTTCTGCTCTCTATAATGCTGGGTTATGTATATATTGATATAATTTCACTAATCCCTTTCTCTTCACTGATCTTATCCTTTCATCCCCTTTCCCTCTGTCCACTTTCTCTCTGGTCCCTTTGATCTTGCCTCTGCCTCTATTCTGTTCCTCAGTTCACATTGTTCACTGGATTTCTCAAATGAGTGAGGTCGTATGATATTTTTCTTTCTTTACCTGGCTTATTTCACTTAACATAATAGTTTCCAGATCCATTCATGTTGTTGCAAAAGGTAAAACTTCCTTCTTTTTTATGGCCACATAGTATTTCATTGTGTATATGTATCACTGCTTTTTAATCCAATTGTCCACTGACAGAAACTTGGGCTCTTTTCAGATCTTGGCTATTGTAAACAATGCTGCAGTAAACATGGGTGTGTATTTCTTCTTTTGAATCAGTGATTTGTTCTTAGGATATATTCCTAAAAGTGGGATGGCTGGGTCAAAAGGCAGTTCCAGTTCTAATTTTCTGAGGAATCTCCATACTGTTTTCCACAGTGGCTGCACCAGTCTGCATTCCCACCAGCAGTGCAGGAGGATTCCCTTTTCTCCACACCCTCGCCAGCACTTATTCACTTATTATGTGTTCTTTTGTTAATAAACACCATTCTGACAGTTGATATCTCATTGTAGTTTTCTCTATTTTTTCATCTGCCTATTGTTGGTTTATAAATGCCTCTGATTTCTGAATGTTAATTCTATATCTTGCAACCTTGCTAAATTTATTTATCAGGCCTAGTAGTTTTTTGACTGAGACTTTAGGGTTTTCTATGTACAATTTCATGTCATTGGCAAATAATGATAGTTTTACTTCTACTTTTCTAATTTGGATGCATTTTATTTCTTCTTTTCTGATTGCTGTGTATAAAACTTCCAGAACTATGTTGAATAAGAGTGGTGAAAGGGGGCACCCCTGCCTTGTTCCTGATCTTAAGGAGATTGCTTTTAATTTTTGCCCATTGTGTATGATATTTGCTGTGGGTTTGTCATAGATAACCTTTATAATGTTGAGGTATGTTCCCTGTATTCCCACTTTGCTGAGAGTTTTGATCATAAATGGGTGCAGGATTTTATCAAATGCTTTTTCTGGTTCTATTGATATTATCATGTGATTTTTCTCCTTTTTGTTTATATGATGAATCACATTGATTGATTTGTGAATACTGTACCAGCCTTACCTCCCCGGAATCAATCCCACTTGACCATGATGTATAATTTTTTTCATGTATTGCTGGATCCGGTTTGCTAATATTTTTTTTTCTTCTTTTCTGAAGCTGGAAACGGGGAGAGACAGTCAGACAGACCCCCGCATGCGCCCGACCAGGATCCACCCGGCACGCCCACCAGGGGCGATGCTCTACCCACCAGGGGGCGATGCTCTGCCCCTCCGGGGTGTCGCTTTGCAGCGACCAGAGCCACTCTAGTGCCTGGGGCAGAGGCCAAGGAGCCATCCCCAGTGCCCGGGCCATCTTTGCTCCAATGGAGCCTTGGCTGCGGGAGGGGAAGAGAGAGACAGAGAGGAAGGAGGGGGTGGGGGGTGGAGAAGCAAATGGGCGCTTCTCCTATGTGCCCTGGCCGGGAATTGAACCCGGGTCCCCCACACGCCAGGCCGACGCTCTACCGCTGATCTAACTGGCCAGGGCAGGTTTGCTAATATTTTGTTGAGGATTTTAGTATCTAAATTCATCAGAGATATTGGCCCATAGTTTTCTTTCTTTGTATAGTCTTGGCCTGGTTTAGAAATCAGAATTATGCTCGTTTCAAAAAAGAAGCTTGAAAGTCGTCCCTCTTCTTGAATTTTTTGAAATAGCTTGAGAAGGATAAGAGTTAGTTCTTCTTTGAATATTTGGTAGAATTTGCCCTTGAAGTCCTCAGCATTTGTTTTTTGGAAGTTTTTTGATAATTGTTTCAAACTCATTTGAGTCTGTTTAGGTTTTCTGATTTTTCCACATTGATTTATGAAAGATTATATATTTTAAGGAATTAGTGCATTTCACCTAGGTTGTCTGATTTGAATTTATGATTAGGACTGAAAAATATATAAAGTATGAATGTCACTTCCCAGTGTGAAAGATATAATAGAGACACAATTTTTACTATGTATGATTAATTTTTGATTGATTTTAATTTATTGTTTTTACATAGATTCAAGTGTCCCACCAAATACATCACCCCCACTGCCATGTTTCCCTTGTCTCCCCCCCAAAAACAACTTTCCCCTTCCCTAAAGTTCTTTATTTTTCTTACAATTATTTGTATTTCTGCTGTGTCAGTTGTTACTTCTCCACTCTCATTTCTAATTTTATTTATCTGAGTCCTCTCTCTTTTTTTCTTGGTGAGTTTAGTTAAAGGTTCATCGATCTTGTTTACCCTTTCAAAGAACCAGCTCTTGGTTTCATTGATTCTCTGTATTGTTTTTTTAGTCTCTATGTCATTTATTTCCACTCTGATCTTTATTATTTTTTTCTTCTACTTCTTCTGGTCTTTACTTGCTGTTCTTTTTCTAGTTCTTTTAGATGCAGGATTAGATTATTTATTTGAGCTTTTCCTTGCTTCTTAAGGTATGCCTGTAATGCTATGCACTTCCCTCTCAGAACTGCTTCTGCTGTGTTCCATAAATTTTGAGTTATTATATGTTCATTTTCATTTGTTTCAAGGAAATTTTTTATTTCTTCCTCAATCTTATTAACCCATTTGTTATTTTATAACATGCTACTTAGTTTCCAAGTGTTTGAATGTTTTTCAGTTTTTCTATTGTAGTTGATTTCTAGTTTCATGCCATTGTGATCAGAGGAGATGTTTGATATGATTTCAATCTTCTTAAGTATATTGAGTCTTGTTTTGTGTCCTAACATGTGGTCTATCCTGGAGAATGTGCCATGAGCACTTGAAAAGAATCCATATTCTGCTGCTTTAGGGTGAAAGGTTCTGAAGATATCTATTCAATCCACTGGTCATGTGTGTCCTTTAAGTCTGCTGTTTCTTTGTTAATTTTCTTTCTTGAGGATCTATCCAGTGATGATAGTAGGGTACTGAAATCCTCTAATATTATAGTATTGCCATTGATTTCACCCTTTATGTCCATCAAAGTCTGCTTTATATATTTAGGTGCTCCTATATTAGGTGCATAGATATTTATAATGGTTATATCTTCCTGTTGAATTGCTTCCTTTATTGTTATATAGTGACCTTCTTTATTTCTTACTATAGCCTTTGTTTTAAAGTCTATTTTGTCAGATATAAGTATTGCTACACCATCTTTTTTATTCATTTTCATTTGCATTAAATATTTTTTTCCATTCCTTTACTTTCAGTCTATATGTATCTTTTGTTTTGAGGTGGGTCATTGTAGACAGCATATGTATGAGTTCTGTTTTCTTCTTTTTTTTTTTTTTTTTTTACAGAGACAGAGAGAGAGTCAGAGGGAGAGATAGGTACAGACAGACAGGAATGGAGAGATGAGAAACATCAATCATTAGTTTTACATTGTGCATTGCAACACCTTAATTGTTCATTGATTCTTTCTCATACCTGCCTTGACCATGGGCTTTCAGCAGACCGAGTAACCCTTTGCTCGAGCCAGCGACCTTGGGTTCAAGCTGGTGAGCTTTGCTCAAACCAGATGAGCCCTTGCTCAAGCTGGCGACCTCGGGATGTCGAACCTGGGTCTTCCACATCCCATTCCGACGCTCTATCCACTGTGCCACTGCCCCGTCAGGCTGAGTCCTGTTTTCTTATTCATGCAGCTACCCAATGTCTTTTGATTGGAGCATTTAATCCATTTACATTTAAGTTTATTCTTAATATGTAGTTGTTTATTGCCATTTTATCTTTTAATCTACATTTCTTTTTTACTAGATATTTTTTTCCTTTTTTAACTTTACAACAGGCCCCTGAACATTTCTTGTAGCATTGGTTTGGTTGTAATAAATTTCAATTTTTTTTTTTTTTGGCAGAGGGGGGTCTGGGAAGCTTTTTATTTCTCCTTCAATTTTAAACAATAACCTTGCTGGATGAAGAAGTCTTGAGTGTAGGTTCTTGTTCTGCATTACTTTGAACATTTCTTGCCATTCCCTTCTGGCTTCAAGTGTTTCTGTAGAAAAGTCGGATGTCATCCTTATGGAGGCTCCTTTGTAGGTGATTGACTGCTTTTCTCTTGCAGCTTTTAGTAATCTTTCTTCATCTCTTAGCTTTGGTGTTTTAATTATGATGTGCCTTGATATAGGTCTCTTTGGGTTCCTCTTTAATGGGATTCTCTGTGCTTCTTGAACTTGTGTGACTTTTTTCCTTCATTACTTTAGAAACATTTCAGCTATGATTTCTTCAAACAGGTTTTCTGTCCCTTGTTCTTTCTCTTCTCCTTCAGGAACCTCTATTATGTGGATATTTTTTCTCTTCATGTTGTCACAGAGCTCTCTTAGAGTTTCCTGAGACTTTTTGATCTTCATTTCTTTTTGCTGTTCTGCTTCTGTGTTTCACTTATCTTGTCCTCTAAATTGCTGTTTTGATCCTCTGCTTCATACAGCCTGCTTTAAATTCCTTCTAATGTAGTCTTCATTTCTGATATTGTTTGTCATTTTTTTCGGATTCTTTTTTATGATTTCAAAGTCCTTTTTGATGCCTGCTATCTCTTTGTTTAGATGCTCATTTTGTCTATCTATTGTTGCTCTAAGATTTTTGAGCATCCTAACAATCATTATTCTAAACTCTGCAATTGGTTTCTTGCTTATTTACATTTCATTTAGTTCTTTTTCTGGGGATTTCTCTTGTTGGTTCATTTAAATTGCATTTCTCTGTCTTCTTATTTTTTTCTCTGAATAGACTGCTCCTTTGGATGTGTTGTTTTTCTAGCTAGCTGGGTATAGGGTTGGTGTTGTCTGCCTCCAGCTTTCAGTTGTGTTGTTTCTAGATCTTCCTGGGTTGGCTTCAGCTGTTTGTAATCCACTGTGGGCTACTTGTCTGCTGCTACTGATCTTTTTGCTGTTTATGGCAGTGTTTTCTCTGCCTTAGCTGCGTCAGGTGTGAGGAGCCTTTCCTTACTTTACCACTCTAACAAGGGTTGTTAGGGCCTGAGCTGATGCTCTCCATATCTGGCCACTGAATGTACCAGCCCTGGACCACCCTGTCTGGCACCTGGTGCAGACCAGTGGGGGTCACTTCTTTTGACTGGCCCTTAGCAACCTTCCTGGAGCTACAGGCAATCCAGAATTTGTGCCTGCCACTGCTGGGCCCTGATGCCATTGTAAATATCAGCTGCACACCTAGTCTGGCTTTTATCTACTCTTGGTCAGTATGTATGTCCTTTCTATTCCTGATGTGTGATCTTTCCACAGACCCCCACTGCCTCTGCCTCTTCAGGTACTCAGGCATCAGTGCAGGCTCATGGGCTGCAACTTGGGCTGTTCTGCAGGTGCAGGAGACTTCTTGCCTCACTGGGCTCTGCTCCACATCTGCTGCACAGGCCAAGCTCTGCAGCCGCCACCACAGCCAATGCCACAGCCAGGCCATTCCATCCTTTAGGGTACTCAGCAGGTTGAATGGGCCATGTAGCTCCAACCTCAGCACTCAAAACCTGTGTCCCTGATGTGCCCCCTGCTTCTAAGTGTCTCTCTACACTGACTGGAGTAGGAGAGCTTCTGATGGGTGGGGTAATTGCTTCCCATTGCTGGCTTGGTTCTCCCAGGAAGAATGGCCACCTTAGGTATGGGAAGTGATCCAGTACATGGGTCAGGGTGGCTGTCCCCCACAGTCTCTCCCTGGGCCCCCAAGACTATACTCTCCTCTTGCAACTCCAGTCCTCTCAGAGCTCCTTGCTCCTGGAGCCCTGAGTAAGTGGCTGTGAACAAGATTTTCTTTGTGGTCCCTTTAAGATGGAGCCTGGGTCTGAGAGGTCTGTCTCCCTCTTGCAAACAGTAACCTGGCTCTTCTTTTAGCTACATACTGTCTGTAAACCTCTGTTAGTCTCTGGGGCTCTAGCTGGGGCAGCCCTTTCCACATCTCCACCTTTCCTGCCAGCTCAGTGTAGTTCCTTCAGTGATGCTTTGTTATAGATTCCTCTTAGTTTAGTCCTAAATTGATTTTTCAAGATGATTATTCCTAAATTAAGTTGCAATCCACTTTGGTTCTGGGAGGTGGGAGTTGTAACGTCCACCTACTCTGTTGCCATTTTCCCTCTCTCTGTATGATTCTTAACTAGATTTTTTTTACCATCAAAAAATTAGTATAGCAATTGAAAAATTTAATATACTCTTAGGATTAGATGATAATAATTGATCAAAGCTCATTTTCTAATTTCAAAAGCTGTTTTCTGATAATAGAGGACCGTTCTCTTTGTAGTAACTCAAATAGGTGCCGATGTGGTGTCAAGTCTACAGATTAATGGTAAACAGTCCAAAATTAAAGTTCTGTGTACCTTTCTTAACTTTTCATGATTTGTGTCTAAAAGATAGATTTGCAAAGACTATGACTTTTATGTTTTATTTTCTAGATATTACCACATTGAAAGCCACAGTCCTACAAATGGCAACATTTGAAGGGAACTGACAAGTAGATAAATCCTTGGTTACCAAATACCTTTCAAGAGTGTTACTGGTGGTTTTACATTTTTAGAACTATTAACACCTTCCAAATATAGTGTTTTGCCATACATAGTGACACCTCATTCAGGAATTTTCTGCTTGATATTTAGTGTAAAATATAGCTTTCTCTAGTAAATATTCACTGTTCTAGACCAGGTGAGACATTGTTGCTAGAGAAGTCCAACTATTTTGTACTTTCCCAAACACGCTTATCAAATTTAGTGTAATTATTTTTTAATTATGTCCCCATTAAAATGTTAGTTTAGGCCCTGGCCGGTTGGCTCAGCGGTAGAGCGTTGGTCTGGTGTGCGGGGGACCCGGGTTCGATTCCTGGCCAGGGCACATAGGAGAAGCGCCCATTTGCTTCTCCACCCCACCCCCTTTCCTTCCTCTCTGTCTCTCTCTTCCCTTCCCACAGCCAAGGCTCCATTGGAGCAAAGATGGCCCGGGTGCTGGAGATGGCTCCTTGGCCTCTGCCCCAGGCACTAGAGTGGCTCTGGTCGCGGCAAAGCGTTGCCCCGGAGGGGCAGAGCATCGCCCCCTGGTGGGCAGAGCTTTGCCCCTGGTGGGCGTGCAGGGTGGATCCCGGTCGGGCGCATGCAGGAGTCTCTCTGACTGTCTCTCCCCGTTTCCAACTTCAGAAAAATACAAAAAAAAAAAAAAAAGTTAGTTTAATGAATTTAGTGTATTGGTTTTATTATGTATCTCTCAAAATATATGTATAATTTTTAAAAGTAAAAATAGGAGTTTATTATAAAGAAAAAGAAATCTGCTTTCTCTTTTTTGTTTTTTATAGAAGAGAAGGTATTATTGAATTTTTCGTAGTCTAGGATATATCCTTTTTTACTTTGGTATAGTTTCTTCAAATTTTTAAATATATTCTAAATAGTTTTTACAAAGTAATGCTGTGCTGTATTAAATAGTCAAACTTGCTGAAATTGACTATAATGAACAGCAATAGTTCCTGACCTGCTCTTCATAAGCCCAAGTCAACCTCCTGTCATTTACTTAGCTTTTAAGTTTTATTTTCTCCTATATTTTAAAAATATTCCATTTTTTTATCTTTTAATTTCCTGCTTTGGTTATGAAAATTTATCACACTTTATGCCACACAGTGAAACTCACATTTTTCAATTTAATAATAATATTATTTTTGGATCATTTACATTTATAATTTACACTTATAATTATGAATATAAACAATATTACTATACTTGAACTTATTGTTAAATCCAGATATTACCCTTTGTCTATTATCCACTGTGAGATGAGGATATTTGCCTTTATACTTTTCTCAACACAGCTCTTCATTCTCTAATCTCCTAAATACTATCATTTGTACCTTTATATATAGTTATGTTTAATTAATTTACATTCTTTTGGTAAGCATAGTGAAGTCATTTTTGTTTTGTAAAGTGTAAGTGTTGGAAACTCAAATGCCTATAAAAGTAATGTAGTAAACAAAAATATAAGGTGGGGCATAAGAAGGCTTACAGATGTGCAAAACAGAGTTTATTCATGTATTATTATTTATCAATTATTGTATTATCTTCCATACAAACAACTGTAAACCTACTTTTGCTCTACCTTGTAAGTGAACCAGAACAGAAATAAGAAAAACTCTGAGAAATAAAACTATACTTCTTGGTTTTTTATTGTTATTTGATGCATACAATTATATACAAAAACATTATTTTATTTTATTTCTATAATATAATTATAATTCATATTATACTAAATGTTGCATTTTGCATTGATATTTAAAATTGACACATTTAAGATGGCATATATTATTTTTAAAATCTATCATTTCTTGAGTTTGGTTCTACCATTTCTTTCATACCAAAGTATCAATGTCATTCTTATACTTTGGACTATAGTATGCAATGTCAGTTTTGAATCTTTTTACATGAAAAAATAATTACGTTCAGTTTTATATTAGAATACAGATGTTCACCATTATAAATGCTTCCAAAGATGGATGTAGTCTTTTCACAGTGATTTTTACATTTATGGTAACATGTTCTAAGGTTTTTATAGAGTTCTAGTACACCAGCATTATCATATTTAATTTCCAGTATATTTTCTTTTAGCTCAATAACATCCTCTTGAAGCTCTTCATTCATACTATCAATATTCATTGAAAGAAGTGAACTGAACAATGTTGGTTCATTTTCATAAAGTAGCAAATCAGAGAACATTCTGTAAAATTCAACATTTAATTCCACAATTTATAAAAATATAGTTCAGAGCATTATTTTTATATCTGTAAACATATATCTGCATATGAAATTGGATCAGATTATTCTTCACCAAATGAATTTCCCAAAAACATCATTTCACTAAGAGAGGGTAAATTGAATTATATACTTTTGTATATATGCTTGGGGGTAATTACTAAAAAATATCCAAACTATTAAGATAGGTTTATGTAAAACCAAAAAAATCAACAACTTCGACTACATCTTTCACTAAACTACAGCATATATTTTTACTAGATGACAGGGGCAACTTTATATCTTTTAATAGTCCAAAAAATGTCTTTAATATTATTTGAAATCACCATCCTCTTTGTAATAATTAACCATGGTGTGCATATAACATACTGAGAAAAGTGTTAATATTTCTGTGACACTTAAAAGATCTGTAACACTGTTAATTATTATATTCAAGGACTTTTTATTCAATTTTTAAATTTTTAGCATGAAATTATTACTTGTGAATGGTACAACAAATTTATGTATAACCTAAATACTTGCAAAAAAATGCTGCCACAATGTATTTAAGTTTCTTAGTAAAAAGGACTCTACTGGAGTAATGGAATATCATTCCAATAAGCTGGAATACTATCTCTAGTTGCACTGAGAACATAACCTCATGATGGCAAACCATTTTATAAAAACCGTCCACTTTTGCAGTGCTGGTCAACCTAGTCCCTCTCACCCACTAATGGGCATTCCAGCTTTCATGGGGCAGTAGTGGAGCAAGCAAACGGTGCTGTGATTGGCCCACCATGAGAGCTGGACCGCCCACTAGTGGGCGGGAGGGACCAGGTTGACCAGCACCGCAAAAGTGGGCAGTTTTTATAAAAGGTTCGCCATCACGGGCATAACCTCTAGTCATATGTGATTATTTAAGTTTAAATTAAAATAAGTTAAACTAATAATTCAGTTCCTCAGTCACATAAGCCACATTTCAAATGTTGAGTAACCTCATGTGGTTATTAGCAGCACTTTGGGGAGCACAGAAAGTTGTATTACATAGTGCTGATCAATAGCAGGGAATGGTTTTGTTTGTTTGTTGTTTGTATGTTAAAAGGCCAAGTACTGAGTATTTTAAGTTTTTTGCGCTCTATGTCCTTTGTTACTATTACTCAGTTCTGCTGTAGTAGTGGGAAAATGGCCATAGACAACAGATAAACAAAAGAATGTGGCTGTGTTCTAATAAAACTTTATTTAGAAAAGCAGGTATAAAATAAATAACTTCTACAGCTGAAAGCCTTTTTAAAAGAATGGGTTTATTGGTCCATTAAGGACCAGGTCCTGGGGCATGAAGTCTAAACCACCAGCAGCAGATCTAGGTGGAAAAGACAAAGAGGTTTGCTGTGCTGGAGTTAACCAGCATTTTTATACATCAAGTGGGGGGGAGAAAGATGTAGATTGTTTTGAAAGAATTTACATTGATTACAGATTAGATGGGCAAAATTAGTTGAACAGGGAGCAATTGTAAATAAATGCAGAGTCCCTAAAGAACAACTGTTTGCTCCCTTGGATTGGTTGAGGGCACATCTGGAAAATTTAAGCAGAAGCTTCCTGGTACAGTGACTCCTGGCTATTCTCTAGTAGATCACTGTGGAAATGACCACCTGGAACTTAATTCAAAGTTTCAGTATACACTCAGAAATATAAACAGCCTTTGTTAGTTTTGCCTTGAAGATGTGAACTGATTAACCTATTCCTGTCTCTTCCTCTCACCTTCTGGACTGCTGTATTTTACTTTAGGACATTGAGATTTTTCTCCGTGTCACAAGTTTGGCCAGATTTCACCTTTGGGCTTTTCTTTTAATCTCATCCTTGATCTATATTATAATTTATTTTGACTGATCTGCATGAAGATTTAAGTGTGCAATATTAGAATAGTAAGTATATATTTTGGGCATGTGTCCAAGTTACTGAACTGTATAAAAATAGTAGTTAAATATAGTTATGTAGTATTCATTTTATATTTGTGTAATCATCAGTTATAATAAAAAAATACCAGAATTTCTGTTTATGTTTTTCTAAGAATTTCAACAGGAAGTTTTTATCTATATTTTCCAAAGACAATGTTTAAAGAATTTATAGTGGCATTTACATGAACAAATGTGTAATTGCATTTAAGACAATTGGTTTTTATACTCATTATACACTCTTTATATGCTATTTATTAAACGTTTTCACTTAATATACAATTTAATTTTTTTTGCTGTTGTCTATGTCAGTTTTGTAATCATAACTGCAGTTCTCTATCAAGACTTTGAATTTTGTTTTATGTATCCACTTCTGTACATGAGTTACATTTTTGCCCTAATGACTAAAGCTATAGTAATTCTCTCTATATATGCTTTTAAAAATTAAATGTGGCTCTGGTAATTGGCTCAGAGGTAGAGTGTGGACCCAGCATGTGGAAGTCCTGAGTTTGATTCCAATTCAGAGCACACAGGAGAGGTCACCATCTGCTTCCTTCCCCTTCCCCTTTTTCTCTCCCTCTTCCTTCCACAGCCATAGCTCGATTGATTGAATATGTTGGCCCCAATCACTGAAGATGGCTCTGTGGAGCCTTTGACTCATGTGTTAAAAATAGGTTCATTGTCAACATGAGTCCCAGGTGGGCAGAGCATTGGCTTCAGATGAGGATCATCAGGTGAATCCTGGTCGGGGAACATGTAGGAGTCTCTCTATTTCTGCTTCTCTCATCTAAATTTAAAAAAAAATTAAATGAAAATTATCTGTTTTTCTCCAGTAATATGATGTCTCCCATTTTCCAAGAAACATCTTATTCTAAAATAGAGTCTTTTTAAATATCATTAGCATATGGGTTCAATGGTTGCATTCCAAAAGATATACCCATGTCCTCAACCTGTAATATGTGAATGTGATTTTATCTTGAAATAGAGTCTTTGCAGGTATCTTAGATGTAGTATTGGACCTAAATCTAATAGCAGTTGTACTTACATGAAAATGGCAAAGAGGGATTTGGGACTCAGGCAAACAGGGAAGGACATGTGAAAACAGGGACAGAGTTGTAGTGATGCAGTCCTAAGAGAAGAAGCTTCTAGATCCAACTGAAGCTTAAAAAGTTAAGAAATAATTTTCCTCTAGAGTTCTGAGAAGGAACCTGGCATTGACAACACCTTAATTTTGGATTTCTGTTGTTTTAAGGCACTAAATGGATATAATTTTATAATAGACTTATGAAACTAATAGACTTATGTATAAAAAGAAGCCATTTTAACAGTTTTATTGAAAATATAAATTAAACATATTAATGAAAAAAAATTTTATGTTTGTTGCAGGATACTAATAGTATGGGGACTGTGAAAAATTGAGAAAGGCAAACTTCATTTAAAAAAAACAGTAAGGCCTAGGTCAATTAGTTCAGTGGTCGAGCATTGGCCTGGCATGTGGATGTCCAGGATTCCATTCCTAATCAGGATACACAGGAGAAGTGCCCATTTGCTTCTCCACTCTTCCCCCTCTTTTCTCTCTCTCTCTTCCTCTCCTATAGCCACAGCTTCATTGGAGTGGCTCCATGACCTCTGTCTCAGGCTCTCAGAAGAGCTTGGTTGCTGAGCATTGGAGCAATGCTCCAGAAAGGCAGAGTATCACCCTGTAGTAGTGGGCTTGCTGGGTGGATCCTGATCAGGGTGCCTGAGATAGTCTGTCTCTGTCTCCTCTCCTTTCACTGAATAAAAATAACTAACTAATTAAATAAATAAATTAAATTTTTTAAAAAGAACAGTAATTATTTTATAGCCATCTATTTTTGAAAAAATAATTTAATTTCCTCTGGTTATTTTTGAGTTTGAAAACAATATATTTTTTCTAAAGTATTTGGACAATTAAAATTTTGAATACATTGTAAACAAAAAGGGAATCACACATTAAAGCAAACAAGCTCAGGGAAGGCCTGCATGGAAGCCCCTATTGACTCAGAAACCAAAGGTAATCACAAAGGGTGAGTGATCTGAACATTCCTAGCTAAAAGAATGTCATGGAGGATAGTAACATCCGAGACCTGTAGCTTCCTTGACAAAGATGGATCTTAACCTTATGTGAGCCTGTCTATTATCTTTTTGCATCTAAAATAATACCTTTGGAATATCAGAGTATCCCTTTTTGGACCCTTCAAGGTACAAACTTTCTTCAGAGCAGGATACCACAGAACCCCGATTGTCATCTTGTTCCCCGAGTACCGTTTCTACTCACTGTACATGTCTACTGTTAAGTATTCTATACCCATCATTTTACAAGATGTGCCTCAGCATTTTATTTTTTATCCAATCTCAGAGATTTTTTGCTTTGCATTTTCCCACCTCCCTTGTCTACCACCAGTGGGTTTCATGTGACACCTGAATATCTCCTTTTTTCTTCTAATGTATAAAAGCAACTGTGAGACTGTCATTCCCCAGAGAATTTTCTCAGGGCATTTAGATTTTGCTTCTTGGCAATTGTAATCAGTTTGGCTCAAATAAACTGATAATAATTCTCCATAGGTTTAGACATTTCTAACATTGGCAGCACTAATAATTAGAATTCTTAATTTTTAGTGACTTACTTAATTAGCAACTAGTTTATAGCAACATATATATTGTATAATTCCAGAAGTTAAAAATAAAAAAGATGCTAAATAAGATTTCAGGGGAGGTGAAATTTTACCTCTACCCTCTTAGGGATCTTGGACAAGGCTGAGAGTTAAACTGATATAAGAGAGATCAACAACAACAACAAAAAGACATTCAAATTCACTTGATATAAACTTTACATGACAGAGAAGCCCTCTTAATGAAACAAAGACCTGAAGAAGTGGCAAGACTAAATGCTTTTACCCTAAGTTGACCAAAGGAAAGCCATTGTAGTAAATTTACTAAATAATGTGACGAGGCTAAAGAAAGATAACAATTGTTTTAAGAAGGTCTATTCATACAGAATTTTCTCCATTTTAATTTCTAGTCTTTCATGATAAAAATTCTCTTTCGTCTCGGGTATAAGAACATCTTCTTTATGGGGTTTTGTCTCATGCTTCAAGGAAAAAAATGGGGAAGGAGAGTTAGAGTACATTTGTTGTGACTGCTGTTTTCCAAGTGCCATTACCTAAAAATAGTTTTTATGCCAAAGTGACATGTTTTGGGGTGATATATTCTGGTCCCTCACTTTTGCTATCAGACACATATTTTTATTTAAAAATAACTTTGGTTGTTTGGTTAACTCAATCAGTTAAGTGTGTTGTCCCTCAACGACAAGGTTGTGGGTTTTTCCCCACTCAGGGCACTCACGAGAAGCAACATGACTGAGTGGAACAGCAAATGAATGCTTCCTTTCCCCATCTCCTCTCTTTCCCTTTCTCTCTCTGTGTTTCTAAGAATCAATCAATAAACAAACAAACAAACAAAAATAAGCCCTGGCTGGATAGCTGAGTTTGTTGGAATATCGTCCCAGACCATGGAGGTTGCTGGTTTGATTCCCAGGTCAGGGTACACACAAGAGCAGCTATCCATGTTCTTGTGTCTCTCTACCTGTCTCTCTCAAAATAAATAAATAAAAGATAAAAACCAATTAATGTATTATAATTAATTCATGCTCTTATACCATTTTGTTGTTGTTATTCTTAGAGTTTGCCCAAAAACTTAACCAGATCTCTGGGATTGCTCTTCATCTTCAAAATCTTTATTCAAGCAACTCCATCTTGCTCCCATCTTCACTGATTGTATTTGAGTTACTAGATGGATTCTTACCTACTCTCTGTTTTGACATTTTCCAGTTTTCTTCACTGTTTCAGGTTTATTTTCTTATTTTACCAAAATATGTCCCAAGTAACTTGTTAAGAACAACATTGCTCTCTAGCTCACAGGAAAGCTCATTAGAAAAACAATAGTCTGATTTTAATTCCTTTGTAAGAAAATTGTTACAGTTGTTCTTATTATTGTTATCCAGGTGAAGATATACTATTTCTGGTTTTGACAAAACTTTATTTTATTTGCTTTATTTTAATTTCAAAATAATATATCTTGATGTGGTTTCTTTTTTAAAAATACATATGCTAAGTGAATGTTTTAATCTGATCTTGAATTATTTTATGCTCATTTTATAAATATCATGTATGTTCCATGATTGTGAATTTGTCCTCTATGTTTTTGATTTCTACCTCACATTTTTTCTTTTTTTATTATTTTTTTTCATTTTGAGATACTTTTCTTTTAAATATTCTATTGATTTTTATATTTCCAAAAGCCTCCTGCTATCTTTGAATATTTCTCTTATGTAGCCTTTTATTCTATCATTGATGCAGCATTTTGTCATAGGTTTTATTTTGTTATTGCTTATTATAAGTTGGCTTTGTTCCTTAAATTGTTTATTTTATTACTGATAACATTTTATTTCCTTTGTTTATCTGGATTTTCATATTCTTTTTGCTTGGAATGTTCAAATATATGGTGAGTACAGCTTATTCAATCATATATAGGAATGATGTACTTAGAGATCTTAATAAGAGCCAAAGTCATGTGATTAAGCTTTTCAACTGGGAATTTTACCCATAAAGATGAAAAGACAGAGACTCAGCAGTTAAACATTGGAATGCCTTAATACAAGGGTTCTTTTCTGGGACACTAGCTGCTAAAGATTTTGTTTTACTATTTAGACTACAACCCGCTCTTATTAGTCTACCTCTTGGGGCTGATAACTGAATTGGAGGAAATTTATTACATGTGGAGTGTGTGTTTGTATGGGAGAGGGGTGGGAGAGGGGTGGGATTATCAGTGAATCTTCTTTTATTCTTTCCCATTTCACACACCTGCTTCTGTATACCTACAGTGTCTAAGATCTGAGCTAATATGGTAATTGATAGGAATAATATGTTCTCTTTCTGCCCTGCCCCTTTGACCTATAATTAGGTTGCACTCATCTTTTCCTGCTTCATTAGCCACTGGTTCTCAACAGTTGCTGAAATTTGTTATCTGTTGATATCACAATCCAACTGCCTCCCATTTGTTCAATCCCTGTACTTTTTTGCTATAAACTGTTGAAAGAATGACAAGTAGTATAAATATTCAATCTTTCAATCTTACAGCAGACAATACCATTATCTTCTACTTGCTTTTCTAGATTTATATTATTAATATCAGATAACACATCAACACTATCGTTCAAAATTTGTATTCATTAATAACATGATTGCATCCCATTATTTTGTATGTAAGAAACCTTTCTTATATGTCCTTTATTATTGTGTTTTGATTTACTTAGGCATATTTTTATAAAACAGTACACAGAGCATGAATGTTAACTTTCCAATAAGAACACAAAGGAAGATATTAAGAAATAAACTTTAAACATTCAAAATATAGTTAATCACATTTATCTCCTTAGAATATCATGAAAACTAATTTATGCAATATAGATAACTTATCTGACATTCTATCTAGCAAAATATGATGCTAAATTAAAGCTTACATTTTATACCTTTCAATTTTAAATATCTATTCACTGAAAGATTGCAAGTAGAAATAGAATAGTTACTTATGAAGTTTATTTCAGAAGTAGATCTTTCACGATGTCTCTCATTTTATATAAACTTTTCTGTAATATTATACAATACATATATTTACTATAAAATGTGGTGCTGATTGTGAGCCTCATCAGAAGAAAGAAAACAAGTTATTTTTTTGAAAGAGTTAAAGATATCTGGACTCCATGAACCCATTCTTGTGCATTCATATATGTTGAAGAGTGAGGTAAACGTATGTTGCAAAAAATGTTAGTGCTGTATAAACAAAATTGGTTTACATTTTTCCCAACTAGCTTTATTTACATTAAAGATTTTAGAATAATGGACAAAACAACGAGTTAAAGCAACATGAATGAATTAACTTTCTGTTTCAACCAACATGATGAATAATCAAGTTATAACCGTACTTTGATATAAGCAGTTAAGCTTTTGAAATAGAATGTTTTTAAAGTTCTACTTTTTCATTTTTAAATATTAATAACAATCTTCACATATCAATGAATGTCCAGGCCTAAAAGTACATGCCTTTACCATGAATATAAAAAAATAAAGAATAGAGATGTGAAGTAGAATGAATAGCAAAAGTTATTTCAATAATATTGACTTTGGTAGAGGTAGAGTTTGAAATTTAATCTTATAATCATATACTATGCTTCAAGTTTTTGAAGTATAGTATGCCTATATCATTTTCTCCCTAGATGCCATTAACTGAATATCTCTGAGCATTAGTTCTGTTATAAAAAATATAGCTGAACAAGCCTACTCTCTAGGAGTTAAATAGTTCATGAATATAAATTACCATGGCAGAAGTTATGAAACAGTTTCTAATCTATTATTATTACAAAACATTATTATTAAAAAGTTTTTATTATTTTATTTACCAAGTAGTTAGTAATTTCTGCCTTAGACAAATTATAAGTTTAGGTGCTATGGATTCTACCATGAATATGAAAGGCATGGTCTGGATGAAATGGAATTAACATTATATTTAACTGCAGACAATTAAGAAAATTAATTTAAAACTTACAGATTTTGATGTGTTAAAAAGTATGTCATTTTCTAGAGATATAGGTGGGAAACCTATTTTTGAACTGATTAGTCAGAAAAGTATTTCCAGGGAGGATATATTTGCCTGGTATTTGTAGAATAAAGAATCAGCCATGTAGAGAGTAGAGGGTAGAAGGTTACAGGCATATGGAAAAACAAGTTCAAGTTCTCTCTCCAAAAGGTTCTTTTGTTTAGGAACTACTGGCAGAACAATGTGCTTGAAGCAAACACAGTAATAGAAACACAAGATAAATTTAAATAAGAGCACACAGACGGACCAGATTAAGGGAGAATTTGCAAATTTTCATAAAGTATTTTGATTTTTTTAAAGAACAGTTGGAAGCTATTTAAGCATGGAGATTATATTATCTGTTTTGTGTTATAATATATCCTTTAGCTGCTGAGTAAAGAGAGGAAAGAAAGAATATAACAAAGGAACATTAGTAACATGATGTAGTAGTTTAGAATTAAAGCAATATAGTTGGAATTAATGAAGTGACAGTTAAAATGGAAATGACTGAACACATTTGATATACTTTGGGTGTATTATATAAGAAATGGGGAATTAGCATTTTAACTTATATTCACATATCACACTACATACCTCTGATAATACAGGTGGTACATCTGAGTATATATGAACAATCATAGAGGATTCCAAAAGTTCTGGGCTTTGCCACTAGGAGAATGGTGGTATCTTTTACTAAAATCAGAGATGTTGGTAAGGATTAGATTAGAAAAAAGAAAATCAAAATTTCTAACATGGTCATGAGTACTTTAAAGTGCCTAAAAAGCATTCAAATAGATTTGTCAAGTAAGAAGATAAATACACAAGTTTGAGAATGCAGGAAGGGTGAAGGATGGGAATATTACATTAAAATTATTAATATTTAATTAACTTTTATATGGATACCAATAAAGTTATTAGGGAAAAGTATAGAGAAAGAAATAATAGCCAGGATATAGCCTTAAACCTTGAAATAAAATAGAGAGGAAAAAACTCAGAAAAGGACACTAAAAAGTTAAAGTCTTTGAGTTAGGAAATAAAATGGTGTGTTACCTTAGAAGCCCAGAGGTAGAAAATATTTCAACAGTAGTCAACAAATCTAATAAACTAGCTATTTGAAGACAAGTAGAGTAATATGCCTTTATTTAATCTTTCCATAGAGAATATGAACTTAAAATCTATCCTACACTAGAGATTCTTCAAGCACCAGAGAAACAGCAGTACAGGGAGTGGGCAAACATTTCTGCAATTATGAAGATGATATTCTAGAGAAGAGAGACAGACAAAACACAAGAAAAATATTAAATGTAAAATATATGACATGTTAGGTAGTGCTTAGTTTCAAGAAAAATGTAAGGAAGGAAAGTGGTAGGGAAGTCTTGAGAAAAGTTTATAAAATTGGATAGTTTTGACCATTACGTTTTGAAGTATGAGAACTAGTTATGACTTAAAGAAGAGAAGCATTGGAAGAATATTCAAATCTGACTGTAAAGTACTGAAGAGTAATAAAAAGATAAAGAAGTAGAGCGATAAGGATACAGAAGATTTCAGATCTCTTATTATGAATTGAAAATGATATAGGGCTGCAAGCGAAAAGAAGGGGAAGGTCAATGGAAAGCTTATTGATTTATGAACTACATGTATTTGTTTATTTATAAATAGGAAAAAACAAAGTTGCATGCTGAGATGAACTCTCTAATAGAGATGGCAAGTTAGGAAAAGACGCAGGGAAAAAAACAAAATGTGTACAGGAAAGAATGCAGGAACTGATTGGCCTTTAACAAGAGGAAGAATATTGATCCATTTTAACAAAATGGATTAAGAATGAATGTATGAGATTATATTAAATTATAATCTGATGGAGGAGAGCTGAGGCAATATAATTATCTGAGGGTGTTGATTAAAAAGAGGACTTAAGTAGCTGTCAAAGGATAGTTCAGTTAAATATAGCTTGAGATTGCCAGTTAAATCCAATGGAAGAAGAGTTAAATACAATGCCAGTGAAATACACTGATAATGTTTTTAAATAAATGGTTTCAAAAGATGAGATATAGATAGGCAAAAATGAAATTTGTACAAGGGAGAGCCAATAAATAAAATGTCTTAGGTGAAATATTTAAGATAGAGAGATTCAAGGGACATGGAGATCGGAGAATAAGAGGTATACATCAGAGGGTAAGTTTCAATAAAGATCTCAAAAGAAAGGGAATCTTAGGTTCTTTTGAAAGCATGTGTGATAGATATTATGTACATAATATATGCATATATATATATATGTCAATTTTGTAATGAACATTCCACTTTTTCTGACCTGCTACCTTTCACTCTTGCATTTAAGTAAGAAGCTATGAGCCATCCAATTGGCTGGGTGAGGTGTCATAGTGGAAAGTAAAATTAACCCTAACGGTTTAAGGATTTTGGAACTTTGTCATAAAGTGTTGATTTTTTAAGAATTTTTGTTGAGGAGGCAAGAAAGAGAAAATGTGAGGATAGCAGCTGGTACTCTGGCTGAAGGACTGAAGTACACGGCTTTCTTCAATTTCAGGAAGAGCTTTCCTTGGGCTTGGTGAGAGAGTGGAAGGTGTAGTTCCTAAAGCAGAACAGACCTCTGTGCTGTTTGCACCCCCTACTACAGTGGAAAGAGACAAGGTGGTGGTGACTCTGGGAATGTAAGAGTATAACCCAGCATACAAGAGCTTCCCATGGCTTTACTGTGCTTGGCAGAAGCATCTTCCAGAAAGCAACAAATAAAACCTCATTTTTATAGACAGAAGGACATACCTTTTCTTTATTCTTGACAAAAAATAATTTTTCTGGAGCATGATATAGAACTAGAGGGTGGAGTTGAGGCTGAAAAAATAGAAAATTAAAGAAGAAATTAATATCTTATTTTTCATCTGTTCCATAGAATGAGGATTTAGATATCAGATTAGGTTGACTTAGAAAAAAATAAATAATCCACCATTTTTGCTTGTTTTATTTTTTGGATTAACAGTCAAAACATCTTTATGAACATAATCTTCCCTTTCCCTCTCTGCCTCATTCTATGAGAAGCTGGGTAAACTGGATAAAGCCTGTTCTTCGTATCGGGGGTCATTTTTTTCTTACAGATACAACAAAACCCAAATCCATGCAGAATGTATGGAGAGGCTACGGGAAGCTAAAAGACGTTTTACTCCTCCTGTCCTCAGAAGATCATTTAGAAAGAATTGTCATTTCAATATTAATGGGAACAAATACAACCATAAAAAATAACTGGAAAAAAAAAGTTTTAGTGAAATTGTTCTCTTAGGAAAGTGTAACTATAAGAGATGTTATCTTTGTTCTCTCAAAACTTTGATGAACAGTGTGAAACAAAATGTTCTCAAAAATCAAAACCAAGAATTATTCAAAAGAAACTTGACTCATTGGAACACAACAGGTGATTATGTGCCATTGTAGGAAAGTCTCCATTCCAGCGGAAGAAGGACAAACAGAAATAAAGTACAAGATTATGAGGAAAGCTTTAATTTTTTAATGAACTGTGATGTTTAACATAGAGCATTCTTTTTTTTTTTTTTTTTTCATTTTTCTGAAGCTGGAAACAGGGAGAGACAGTCAGACAGACTCCCGCATGCGCCCGACCGGGATCCACCCGGCACGCCCACCAGGGGCGACGCTCTGCCCACCAGGGGGCGATGCTCTGCCCATCCTGGGCGTCGCCATGTTGCGACCAGAGCCACTCTAGCGCCTGGGGCAGAGGCCACAGAGCCATCCCCAGCGCCCGGGCCATCTTTGCTCCAACGGAGCCTTGGCTGTGGGAGGGGAAGAGAGAGACAGAGAGGGAAAGCGCGGCGGAGGGGTGGAGAAGCAAATGGGCGCTTCTCCTGTGTGCCCTGGCCGGAATCGAACCCGGGTCCTCTGCACGCTAGGCCGACGCTTAACATAGAGCATTCTTAATGGGGCCATACTATAGGATCCAATTGTTCCTGATGTGCAGACTCTGGATATGTTGGTATTCAAGCAGAAATTAGACCATCATTAATCTGTGAGTTTGGACAAGATGAATTCTCAGCTCTTGCTAATAACTGAAAACCTATAAATCTTAGAAAACACACAAAAATATAATTGTGAAATGGAGAAAAATTATTCAGTGTGAAAGGAAAGAAACATGTATGTATATATTTTATTATTATTGGGTTTTTTTTATTAAATCCTCTTGGGATTTAGAATTCTTAGCATTTCTAAATATGCACATAGTTTGGTTATAGAATATGGTTTATGCAATACTATTTAATATGGTATGTAACTATGAAATATAATATATTAAATACTATTTTCTCATGATGGAATTTATGTGAAAAAGATGTTAAAAATGAAACTGGTAAAGATTAAGTGAATGCATATTTCATTTTCTTACATTACCAGGAATTATAACTAGGTATCACTTTCTTTTATTGGGTAGAAAAAAGCTGCCAAAATATTCCAGATCATAGCTTATCTCAACAGGTTTACTGTACATCCATCATTGAAAGGAGAATACTATAAAGAGCATGACACTCAGAAACCAGGAATCTTGTAGGCTTAGATTCAAAGATATCACATGCCCCTTAGTTAAGAAACTGTTTAGTAATTATGTGAGCTCAATAAGAACAAAAATTATTACTCTAAGGCCATGAAATAATAAAGCATGATATCAATAGGAATTATTAATATTGTATTTTATTTCTGCTAGTCACTGTGTTATATCCTTTAAGCATATTATTTAATCCTTATAAAATATTATAACTTTATTATTACAATCAGGGAGAAAAATACACCAAAGTGTTCTTGGTGATTGTACCATTCTGCCCCTTTCTTTAATAAGAATATATAACCACTCATTTTGATTTGGAACTTTTCAATGCCTCCCAATAAAGAGATAAGGTATATTTCCACACCGGATGAAATTAGGCTCCGTTATATAATCTCTTTCAGCCAGTAGTTTATGAGGAGTATAGTGAACAAGCTTTGAGCAGAGGCTTTAGCAGCATTGTATATTTTTCCTGGATTCTCTTGAACTCCTGCCCTCAGTCTTAATTCCAGAAAAGAATGTATATAAAAGAGACCTGAACACAATATAGGTGCTGGAGTCAGACACAGTTGAACTCTGCTGAGAAGAATTATAGCCTAACTAAGTCAACCTGTAGAACCAGATTTGTGTTTTTGAGCCATTGAAATTTGGGGTCATTAATTGAAGAAGAAAAAATTGAACACAACAGTAGGTAACTCAGCCAGGTACAGAATTGGTAAATAAAAATTTGACCCCTGTCAGCCTGACTTCAGGGCACTTCTTAAAAATACAATACTCTTTGATTTCTAGTTTAAGTAACACTGAAATTTGAAGGTCATTTATTTATATAGTTATTTATTTATTTGGCACTCAAATGTGTTTTGAGAACCTAAAATGTTTCCAGCTCCATGAAATTCTAATAAAAAAATAGAAGTAAATAAATGTTTATTCCTAGCTCTAAAAAGTCAAACAAAAAACATGCAGTATTGCATTCTCCTTTTTTATTGTATTAACTCATAAATTGAGAACTGTGTTAATAATCTGAAAGTACTACCCTAACTTCCCTGGAGTTAATTCTGCAGAGCAAAGTGAAGACTAATTAGAAATCGGTTTGTACTTAATTTAAAATATATATATATTGAATTTATTGGGGTGACATTAGTTAGCAAAATTATATTGGTTTCAGAGGTACAATTCTATAATACATCATCTGTATAGCATATTGTATTTTCCAAAACCCCAATTCAACTTTTTCCTTAATTTAAAAAAAAAAAAACAAAACTTAAGTTTAAGTAGATTTGAAGGTTAATGTGATAGCCGACCAGGTGTTCTAAATATGTAACATTTTATTAATTGCTCGATGGTGTCCTGAATAAATTTTTATAATTTTATTTAATTTATTATACTAATTTTATTTAATAGATGAAGAATGTGAGGTTCAAAATTGTTAAGTAAAGTAAACCCAAATTAACCAGTAGCATAACCCAGAATCTGACTTAAGTCAGTCTAACTCCAAAGTCTATATGTTTGTTCACTCTTCTACAATGCCTCCTTTTTATAATAGAGACTGAAGAAGCAACAACTTGATCTAAACCACGTAGACATACCCTTGAAGACCTCGAGAAAGTTCATTATAATGGGAAAGCCGGGTATTTTTGCATGATTTATTAGAAACTGGAATTACTTCATCTTCCCTTTTCTATTATCTAAGATAATCAATATAACTTCAACAGGGTAATAATATCATGATACTGCATGTATCCAAGCTCAATAGTTAACGGATTTTAGGGAAGTAAAGCCCTTAGGATATTGTCTGAAACTTGTATACTGACTGATATATATTGAACAATTATTAGTGGTAAGAATTTGTAATATATAATATAAAAGCTTTTCTTATAAAGATGTGAATGTGTAGAATTGATCAAATATTTTAAGCCAAATCAATACAATGTATATATATGCACAAAATACACATGAAAACATATGTATATCTGTTTTGGTAAAAAGAAAATCAAAGATCACTTGGTTTCTAAAATAATAAATAAAATTTAAAACAAAACTTAATATTTAATAGTCAACAATATACACATAATAGTTAATAAAACTATGGAATTGTTCAATATTTTATAATTACTCAGTTTCAAAAAATGTCTTCAATTTTATAACTTATTATACAAGCTAAATAGCTTCTTTGTAGTCTTATATAGGATGAAATAATCTTCATCAGATGTTTTTAAATATTTTCTGTAAAGAGTTATATAGCAAATATTTTAGACTTTGCAGTCCATATGGTCTCTGCTACAACCTCTAAATTCTGCCCTTGTGGTGCAAAAACATGGCCGTAGACAACACTTAAATTAATAAATATGGCTGTTCCACTAAAATTTTATTTATAAAAACAAGCAAGAAGCCAGATTTTTCTCTGGGGCCATATTTTTCTAACTGCTGGTATCTATTAATTAGTTCTCTGCAGTAATCCATTTTATAAAACATATACATTACTTGCCTAGTCAACAAAACCACTAAGCTATTTAAATAAACTTTAAAATAATAATCATTTGCTAATTGTTTTTCTAAGTTTCCAGCCTGCTCTTGATTCTTTGTGCTGTGGTTGATAAGGAGGACAGGGAGTTCTACAGTCAAGATTCAAACCCCAGTGCTATAACTGAATCAAAAATGTAATCTCAGGCCTATATTCATTTGCTTTAGCTGTGATTCTTTTCATCTATCTAGTGATGATAATAAAAATATGTGCTACATTATATTTTTTAAGATATAATACATATAAGTAGTAAAAAGTGATAAATTCTTAGCTTAGAAAATAATAGGCACTCTATTAACATAGAGGATTAACATTGTTTTTTAGTGATTAGCTTCTTTAGCTTCCTTAGGGAATAATGGTCATAATGTGATGATAATATAAGGGATGAGAAAAATATTTTTGAAAGATCTTACTGAATTGATGCTGATATAATTTTTTTCTAAAACAGTGATTTAAAAATGAAAGAAATTTTTGGAAGAAAATTGTCCAAGATACCAAGTTATAAACAATAATTTTTATGCTCTTTAAGAGCAAAATATTAGTGTACTTTTTATCATAAATTTAATTATGATTTCTTTTCTATGTGATCTTTGTTAAAAACATGTTTGCATAAGAAGAAAATGGCAAAGGTCACATTATTGAAATATAATTTTACAATAGCCAGTGATTGCATGGAATTAAAATCACTAATGATCAGAAATTTTAGATAAAAAGTGTAAAATAAATGTTTATTTGAATAATCTCTTAATTTTCAGTGAAGGAGTTGGATGATTTTATATACATGAAGGTGTGAGGAAGTTTTAAATTGTCTTTAGGTTTTTAAAATTATTTTACTCCAGTAGCATTCATAGCAGTGGAATACATAATACAGTCATCAAAATATCATTGACACTCATGCCATTCAATATATGGGAAAATAGTTTCTGTCAAAGCAATATATGTGCAAAGTGTTAGTGCTTTTTCTTATGATGGACCTAACACAAAACCCTGACGATGGGTCCTGTTAATAAAGTGAACCTGCCAATAGTAGATCAATACTGGGGATGGATATCAGTGCTGAAGTAGTCACTAATGGCTATTCTACATCCCACAGTGGTTGAAGAAGAGCAAATTGTATCTTAATAAGAGAAAGAAATGACAGTGAAATACAGAACATCATAACATGAAGAGTTGCAAAGTCATTTTTATCAGGGAATGCAATCATGAAAATTTTGTAAGACTGATGAGTTCTTGGAGTCTAACAAATCTTGCCTAATGTCCTGTATGTCAGTACATAACAAGGTAAAAACAGATTATGGTAATCTGATTGTTTTTAATTTTGATTTGGCAACAGGGTTTCTGCAATGCACAACTCCAGGGTTCATCTGCCCACTGGAGTCTGTATTAATGTATCCACTATAAAACTAGGGATGAAACCTCATAGACTTCCATATATCCTCCCCATCTACCTAATGGTAGATGTGTAATACAGAAGGTCTGTTTGGCAACAAAATTAACAAAGTACAATGAAATGTTGTTTATACATGATATAAATTCAATTTTATAAAAACCAAATGCAGAGCTGGTTGGTCACCTTTACAATCATTAGAGATATAGCTTCTTTTGATCTAATGGTTTTGCCCTGCTAACACATGGCATTAAGTTCATGTTCTAAAGTGGCTGCTCAAGCATCAGGCATCTTTATTATATTCTAGCAAGAAGGAAGATAAGTATGTTCATCATAATACAGTTTGATAAAGGCAGCAGTAGTAGACATAACGTCTCCTTCAAAATATAAAGAATATATAGGACAAGTCTCTGTTAAGAGATTTTTATATCATAAATGGATAGCAGTCAGAAATAAATAGGTATTCCCAAAAAATTCATTATCTAACCCATTCAGTCATCTAACAGATAATTTAGTGCCTTCCATAAGTAGGTATGTTCATATAAATAAATAATGAGACAAATGTCTGTTTGCATAGAGCTTACCTTCTAGTGGTGCAGTGAGATAGTTCATTTCCTGGTTTATCAGTCCAAGAGTAAACCTCCAAGATTCAAACGTAATCAAATTTACTTCAGCAGTTCCTCTCAGTCACACTCCAGGTTATTACTTTACTATAATCTAAATCTTCACACTTTGATGACAGCTAAAACAATTAACATCTCCTAAAGGGAATATAAATGCAAATAGCTTATGCAAAGCAATAACCCTGAAGGAGACTTTAAACACCTAACCCCTAAGGAACAATTTATGCAAACAAGTATTACTTGAAGTAGTTTACCTTAATAAATATTTATTCAAACTATTGCTCTTAAGCAAATTCTAAAGTCTGACTACTACGCTACACACACACAAATATATACACACAATAAATGGAAATCCAAAATTCTCTCTTTAGATAGAATTGAGAGTACAGGATGTAAAAGCTCAAATTTATCTTGAACTACTTATTAAAACATGCATGATAAGGTATTTCATCAAGTTTATTTTTATATGGTTAAATGGAGATTGTTAAACATACATTTTTCTTTTTCATATTGGTGCATGGCAACACACACAGCACAGGGCATTCTTATTACTTATTTTTTTTTTTAAAGTATATATTTTCCATAATCAGTGAGTACTCTAAGCTTGCTTTAATTCAATGGAAGTATGGATAAAAACTAGATAAAAACATTTCCTCATCAAAATTGTTTTTAAGATTCAACATCCAATTCACATCCAGTGTGATGTGATTATGCAGGTAGAGTTAGAAAATGAAATCAGTCCTTTTTATCTGTTTTTCAGTTACCTTTTCTACAAAACAGAAATTCAAGAATATTGAAGATACACACAAACTCAAAAACAGGAATTAAGAGACCTATAAATTAAAATTTACAAAGAACGTATTTCTCATTTGATATCTAAGTATAGAATTGGAATAATTTCTGACAGTACTAAAATTCGGTATACATGAAATAATGTTATAGTAAACAAAAATTGAACCTTAGAAAAATTAAGATAAAATTCACCTTTTTTTAAGAGAGAGATAGAGAAATGAGAACATCAAGCTATTCCTATATGTGCCCTGATCAGGAATTGAACTGGCTATTTCTGCACATTAAGTCAATGCTCCAACCAACTGAGCTATTTGGGCAGGCCTAGGAAAAGATGAACTTTAACTTGGTAATTAACACATAAAAAAACCCCATAACAACCATATTATAATTGAGTATTACAAATTTAATTTTACTATTCCCTGTGTTCATTGAGTGATCAGATAGTGCTTTATTATTTTTACAAGTGAATGGGATTAATCTTTAACAGAATAAAAGAGTGTCATCTTCAAATAGTAAAAATATATTTCAAAGGGTAACAGCTTTATGAATAAATTTTAAAATGTGCTAAACTAACATACTAAGCATCCCTTAAAATATTTTTCAAATTCTATATTACTAATTAGACCTGATTATAATAAAACTAATTTTTAAAGGTAAACAAATATTTAGACAACTCTTTGTACATTCATTGTCCGTCTAAAACACTGTGCAAAGTAATATTTTTTATCATAAACTTAAACAAATAAAATAATCAGTGAATTTAAAAGCCTCCGTTATTCTCTCCTGCCAACATGGTCTTAAGTGAAAAACAAAATCACTTTTGCCATATTGGTAAAAACATTATTTGCCTCATTGAATAAGTGCTATAGTCTGAGCAGATATAGAATGTATTTGACAGGCTTTTTTTTTAGGTAGTTTTGTTACTGAACAATCATAAGTGCCATTTCAAGGAATTAAAAAAAAATGTTGCTTTGTAAATGTGTATTTCTTACCTCATTATTTAAAAAAAGAATGCAAAATATTTTGTATGCAAAGTAATTTCTATAAAAGGAAAAAAGAAAGTGCCTTGTTATCTACTTAAGAAAAATGTTTAAAAATTATCAAAAGAAAATATATATATTTTTTTGTTTCTGATCACTTGTGAATACAAATTAAAGTAAATGGTAAATGACAGTGGGACTGTTTTTTCTTGATTCTTTACTGACTAATTTTTGTTTTTTTTTCACATAGCCTTCGATTTTTTAAAATTGAATTTATTGGGGTGACATTGGTTAATACAATTATAAGTCATATAATCTTTTAAATGCTTATATGGATTATTCATAAGACACTTCATCAGTTTGAAGGATAGTAGTACTAGATTGTTATCTGTTGAATGCTTAGCCAGAAAACCTAGGTATTTTCTTTGTTTAAGAGAAAAGCATGCTGAAATTTACAAATGTGAGGTCATATAATATTGTACTGGCAAAACCTAAGATTATTTTCTGAAATCTGCACTTCACATAATGTCATGTTTATGGACATTTTGTTATACCTTCTCTTCATTATAGAGAATAGGGCTAGAACTAAATAATAGATATGGGAATCCTTTCACATTTAGGGCCCTAGATCAGATATAATTAAAATCAAATTGCTCTGAGTTGGTTCTAATTTTACTTTTAATTTTTTTGCTTTGCTATAACTTTAATATTATTCTCATCTCTTTTAGAAACGTCGCACTCCCTGTGTCTAGTTCTATGCATGCCATTGTCACAGAATTTCCTCCTTATTCTAATAACCAGGGCAAGCAAACTTTTTATAAAATGTTGCCACTCCAGTCTACTCCTTTAATAATTAAAGTGATTTTTTTCTGGACTTACATGACACAAAACCTGAAATAATGGATGCTGATGAGAAATGACTAGAAAGGCAAATAATACTCCAGCTCAGTAGTTTCCAACTGCCGGTCTACCAGAAATATTGTCCCAGTCTGCAAAAAAGTTAATCACACTGATGTTGTATAAAGATTATAGGCCCGGTAGTTATAGACTCTACAATAAGAATGGCAGAAAATTTCTAACTTAATACCTATTTCTTTTTAGGGATATAATATTTTAAAAGAAAAATTTGGAACACAATACTCCTAATTTGAGTATTGAGATAAAAGAATGTAACCAAATCCTAGAAACACAGCACTTGTTTCACCTGTACAATAAAAATATTTGGAATTAAGTTGTAATATTAAGAATCAATTCTCCTTGTTGAATATAGCTACTGAGGAATATGGGAAGATGTAAAGCTTAACTTCTAAGAGTTTTTAAGGTTATTATTTACTACAAAAATAAGTCCTTAATCTAATATATTAAGTTTTAAGTTCATTATCTCTAATTTCTGTCCCATGCCATTTTAACATTATTCAATATACAGGGGTGGGAAAGAGTAGGTTAATAATAAATAAATAAATAAATAAATAAATAAATAAATAAATAAATAAAACAAGAATAAACTCTGTTTTGTATACTGACAACTGTAAACCTACTTTTGCCCACTGCATATATTCAATTCTCTACCTTAACTATAAGAATATCTGTGTGCATGTATGTATGTACATGCATATGCAAGCATATATACATATATATGTGTATAATCTTATATATACAGCCACATATATTTGTACATGTAGTATATTATACATTAATATATGTATACAGATATACATACTATATATAATTTTTAAATTAAATGTATTATAGGGACATTGATTAATAAGCTTATATGGGTTTCAAGTGTAAATTTCTGATACATGATCTGTATACTGCTTTCTGTTTCCACCACCCAAAGTCAAATCATGTACCATAACCATATATTTGGACCCTTTACCCTTTACTACCTCTATACCTTCTTCCTCTCTGGTAACCACCATGTTGTTCTCTGTGCCCATTTTAGTTTCAGTTTTATATCCTACATATGAGTTTTAGATTTAGTTTTATAACCTACATATGAGTGATATCATATCATTTTTAGATATTTCTGAGTAACTTATTTTGCTTAGCATAATATTCTTTAGGTTGATCCATATTGTCACAAATGGCAATATTTTAACTTTTCTAATGGCTGAGTAATATTCCATTATATATATATATATATATCAAAAGACTCTTTGGATCATACATCATGATCAAGTGGAATTTATTCTGGCTAGGCAAGACTGGTACAATATTCACAAATTAATCAATGTGATTCATAACATAAACAAAAGGAAGGAGAAAAACCACATGATAATATCAATAGATGCAGAAAAAGCATTTGATAAAATCCATAACCCATTGATGATCAAAACTGTCAGCAAAGTGAGAATACATGATACATACCTCAAGATGATAAAGGACTTCTATGACAAACGCACAGGCAACATCATATTCTGGCGAGAATGTGGAAAAAAGGGAACCCTCCTGCACTGCTGGTGGGAATGCAGACTGGTGCAGCCACTGTAGAAAACAATATGGAGAGTACTCAAAAAATTAAAAATGAAACTGCCTTTTGACCCAGCCATCCTACTTTTAAGAATATATCCCAAGAACACTACATCAATAATTCCAAAGAAGAAATGCACCCCCATGTTCATGGCAGCATTGTTTACAATAGCCAAGATCTGGAAACAGCCCAAGTGTCCATCAGGGGACAAGTGGATTAAAAGGCAGTGGTACATATACACAATGAAATACTATGGGAACATGAAAAAAGAAGGAAATCTTACCTTTTGCGACAACATGGATGGATCTGGAAACTATTATGTTAACTGAAATAAGCCAGGCAGAGAAAGAAAAATATCATATGACCTCACTCATTTGAGGAATCCAATGAAGAATATGAACTGAGGAATGGAATAGGGACAGAGGCAGGACCAAAGGGACAAGAGAGAAAGTGGTCAGAGGGAAAGGGGACGAGAGATTGGGATCAGAGAAGGGAAAGAGATTGGTGAAATTATATATACATAACACAGCATTATAGAGAGCAGAAAAAAAATCTTGGAGGTAAAGGGGAGGGCGATGCGGGGAAAGGATTAAGGGAGGTTTTGAGGGGAACAAGGAGTAGGGGATTGCATTCGGGTGGACACTAGAATCTATGTAAATACAATAAATTTAAATTTAAGAAAAAGACATTTTGGTTGTTTCCAAGTCTTGAGCACTGTAAATAATGCTTCAATAAAAATCTCTGCAAATAAATGTTTTTAAAATTTTTAGGTAGCTACCCAGAAGATGGATTACTGTCATATGGTCACTCTATTCTTATTTTTTTGAGAAACTACCATATTGTTTTTTACCATGGCTCTACCAATTTATATTCCCACCAGCAGTGAATGAGGGTTCCTCTTTCTCCACAACCTCACCTACACTTGGTATTAATTATCTTGTTGAGAATAGCCATTCTAACAGCTGTGAGGTGGTATCTCATGATAATTTTGATTTTCATTTCCCTAATAGCTAGTGATTTTTAACATCTTTTTGTATATTTCTTGGCCATTTGTATGCCTTCTTAGAAATATTTGTTCAGGTCCTGTGACCATCTTTTTAATTGGGTTGTTATATGAATGAGACTATATCAAACTAAAAATTATCTGCACAGTAAAAAAATCCACATAGAAACAAAAAGGCAACCAACTGAATCGGAGAGGATATTTGCAAGCAGCATCTCTTTCTTAAAGTGTATCTTTTCAAGATTTTATTTATTTTAAAAAAGAGAGAGAGGGGGAGAGAAGTGGGCAAGAGCAAGAAGCATCAACTCTCATATGTGCCTTGATCAAGCAAGCCCACAGTTTTGAACCAGTGACCTCAGTGTTCCAGGTTGACACTTTATCCACTACACCACCATATGTCAGGCTAACGTACAATCTTGATTATTTTAAAGCAACAAAAACTTCAGCTGCTTCCAATTAATTTTTAAAGGAACTCTTAAAATGAGAATGAAGTAAAATAAAGTATGTACATTTTTTACCAGTATTTCACATGTGTGAAATATGAGTAATTCACAAACATCACAATTTTGAGTGAGCTATATGTAGGTGCATTCCATCATTGAAATAATGCAGAAATCTCTCAGCATTATGAAAGAATTTATTTTTGTCCTTTATACTTTAACTTTGCTTCAATTCATTTCCAACTTTTTTTTTCAGGAGATATTTACTCATTGATTTTAACTGAGTGTTTTGTTGGAAGGATGATCTGTATCAGGAAAGAGACTTTATATACTGTAACAGAATTTGGTACAATACTTTTTCTGTTTTGTATTACTAACAAAATATAACATTGGATCAGAACTAGACTCCTAGTGGAATTAAAATATAAGACTAGAGCTCTAGTCATCAAACCCAGTGACATGTAAACAATCCTATTGCATTAGTTTTTTCTTTTAAAAACATAAACATTACAACTCAGCCACTCTTCCCAGCACTTGGCGCTCCATGGAGCTTGTATCTTGAACATATTACGTTTTTTGTAACTTTTTGAATGTAATCAGTTTTATACTTGTGAGAGTTAAGTGTATTCTTTTTCTTTTTTTTTTTTTTTTTTTTTTGTATTTTTCTGAAGTTGGAAATGGGGAGGTGGTCAGACTCCCGCATGTGCTCAACCGGGTCCACCTGGCACGGCCGACAGGGAGGGGGGGGATGCTCTGCCCATCTGGGGCATCGCTCTGTTGCAACCAGAGCCATTCTAGCACCTGAGGCAGAGGCCACAGAGCCATCCTCAGTGCCCGGGCCAACTTTGCTCCAATGGAGCCTCGGCTGCAGAAGGGGAAGAGTGAGACAGAGAGTAAGGAGAGGGGGAGGGGTGGAGAAGCAGATGGGCACTTCTCCTGTGTGCCCTGGCTGGGAATCGAACCAGAGACTCCTGCACACCAGGCCAATGCTCTACCACTGAGCCAACCGGCCAGGGCAAGTGTGGTATATATTTTTTAATACCTTATTGTTTCAGCCCTGGCCGGGGTTTGTTTGTTGTTGAGTTTTATGAGTTCTTTGTATATTTTGAATATTAGTCCCTTCTTTGAGCTGTTGTTTGAAAATATCACTTCCCATTTAGTTGGCTGTCTGCTTATTTTGTTGTCAGTTTCTCTTGCTGAGCAAAAACTTCTTAGTCTGATGTAGTCCCATTCATTAATTTTTGCCTTCATTTCTCTTGCCTCTGGAGTCAAATTCATAAAATGCTCTTTAAAACCAAGGTCCATGAGTTTAGTACTTATGTTTTCTTCTATGTACTTTATATTTTTCGGTCTTATATTTAGGTCTTTGATCCAGTTTGAATTAATTTTAGTACAAGGGGACAAGCTGTAGTCGAGTTTCATTCTTTTGCATGTGACTTTCCAGTTTTCCCAGCACCATTTGTTGAAGAGACTTTCTTTTCTCCATTGTGTGTTGTTGTCCCCTTTATCAAAAATTATTTGACCATATATATGTGGTTTTATTTCTGGACTTTCTATTCTGTTCCATTGGTCTGAGTGTCTATTTTTCTGCCAATACCATGCTGTTTTGATTGTCGTGGATCTATAATATAATTTGAAGTCAGGTATTATAATGCGCTCAGCTTCATTCTTTTTCCTTATGATTGCTTTGGCTATTTGGGTTTTTTTATATTTCCATATAAATCTTATGATTTTTCTTTCATTTCTTTAAAAAACGTCATTGGAATTTTGATGGGAATTGCATTAAATTTGTATATTGCTTTGGGTAATATGACCGTTTTGTTCACAGTGGCCAAGACATGGAAACAAACAAAAAGCCCTTCAATAGATGACTGGATAAAGAAGATGTGGCACATATACACTATGGAATACTACTCAGCCATAAGAAATGATGACATCGGATCATTTACAACAAAATGGTTGGATCTTGATAACATTATACTGAGTAAAATAAGTAAATCAGAAAAAACGAAGAACTGCATGATTCCATACATAGGTGGGACATAAAAACGAGACTAAGAGACATGGACAAGATTGTGGTGGTTATGGGGGGGGTGGAGAGGGAGGGAGAAGGAAAGGGGGAGGGGGAGGAGCACAAAGAAAACCAGATAGAGGGTGACGGAGGACAATCTGACTTTGGGTGATGGGTATGCAACATAATTGAATGACAGGATAACCTAGAAATGTTTTATTTGAACATATGTACTCTGATATATTGATGTTGCCCCATTAAAATTAATAAAAATTTATATATAAAAAAAGAATATAGCTGACAAAGCAGATGGAGAGATGTGTTCAGTAGAATGCTCAAAATGACCACAAGCAACTAATTAGATCTCCTATGGGGAATAGTATGCCCTTGAAATCCTTTTATCTCATTGTTTTCAGTCCTTTAGAATAGAAATCTAACTCTTATTGTTAGAGCTAACTTTGAATATGTGTTCTCTGTATATTTTAGAGTGTAGTTTACAGAAATGAGAGACAAATAGGTCAGATTGAGAAGGTTTAATATCATGGCTAAGGGTGAAATTTTAATTTATCCTAGTTTATCCTCATTTAATCAATTTACCTCTATTTGACACCCTAAAGCATTAACCTTTTGAAGGCTGAATGTGTCATTTTGTAAAGTCTCTTAAATCATATTGATTGCTATGGTTTTCAGGATTTAAAAATGTGTTTACTGTTTTGCAATTCTTGTTCTGCTCTCTATGTTTGCTTAGATCTTAGAGCAAATTATAGCCTAAAAATCTTTTTTATTCTATTGCTCCATATGAATTTAAAATTCACCTTCTGTCTCATTGTGTGGCAATGAAAAGAGAATACAGTGAAGGACTGGGCATGGGCAGAGTTGAACTTAAGCTCATGATATCCATTAGTTTCTGTGGGAAGAAAGCTGAATCTGATCTATTCATATCCAGTACTCAGTTTTCTAATCAGATAAATTTTTTGTGTGATGGTATAAAATGTAGAGTTAGGTCAGAGGTTTTTTTCCACTATAGGATCTCTATGCACATATAAGAAAGTATCAGGATTAAAAAATTAATTGCTCCCCTAGAAATTTTTTTTTTTTTTTTAGATTTCTAAGAGGACATTCAAAGTAGGTGTTTGGATAGTCAGGTCTAGTGCTGAAAGAACTATGGGTTGAGTTATGCAGAAAATAGCAGTGAATAGAAAACATGCACAAAGAGAGCATAGAATGCTCTTACTTTAGGAAAATAAAAGGCATTGGTAACTGTTGAAAGAACTATTTAGATGGTTTTAAATTCAAATTTTCTGCTTTAACATGCAGGGCTTTAAGATAAGGTTTCCATGGACCACTGCTTCACTTTACTATCTATCATTATTAGCCTTTAAAGAATTGAGCACCTGTAGAAAAATATAGGTTTGAATACTTGTGCTATAATAAAGGATGTTTAAATAACAATTTAAAATAGTATTGACCCTGGCCAGTTGACTCAGTGGCAGAGCGGCAGACTGGCGTGTGGAAGTCCCAGGTTTGATTCCTGGTCAGGGCACACAGGAGAAGTGCCCATCTGCTTCTCCACACTTCCCTCTTTCCTTTCTCTCTATCTTTCTCTTCCCCTCCTGCAGCCAAGGTTCCACTGGAGCAAAATTGTCCTGGGTGCTGAGGACAGCTCCATAGCCTCTGCCTCAGGCACTAGAACAGCTCCTGCTGCAATCTCAGATGGGCAGAGCATCGCCCCTTGGTGGGCATGCCAGGTAGATCCTGGTGGCATGCATGTGGAGGTCTGTCTGACTGCCTCCCCGCTTCTAACTTTGGAAAAATACACACACACACACACACACAAAAATGATATTTAATATTGACTTACAGTCCTACTAGAAAATATAAATTAACTGATATTAACTAAAGTCAGATGACAGAAAGCTCTAGAAATTAGCAATATCCTGATCCATGGGAAAAATAATACAAAATTTATTTTTTTTCCTTGTAAAATACCCAATTTCATCCTACCTTTCTGCCCTTTCTTTTTTTCATTGAACTAGCAGAGAAATACATGCTTTTTATGTGGCTCTCATAGACTACTAGGTTTTCTAGTATTGTACCTTTAAAAACTAGAATGTATCAGAAGCTGAAAGGTAGTGAAAAAGAGTTGACTAATATATAAATGTAGCAATTATGTTGTACAAAATGTTCAATTATACACAAATGCATTATTTTTGAGAAAAAGTTGACTATATTTTTATTTCAGCCACTAAAATGGAAACTAAACCTCTAAGATATCCTTAGGGTAGTTATAACAATTAAATAGATTCAAGTGAATGTAAAGTACTAAACACTGTACTTGGTAAACAACTAAAGAATGTTAGCTATTAATATAATTTTAATTATTAAAAATATATGATTGTCTATAGAAGCTTAATCAACATTTCTGTTTCTACCTTAAAGGAAACTTTTAACAAATATAAACACATGGGTAGCCTAAAGTAGATTAGAATCTGAGCTAAAAATTTAGCAACCATAATATCAACCACACTATTCGAACCTGACCATGTTAAACTTATTCCCCACTTCTTTGAGCTTTTGGGGTCAAAGTCCAAACTTCTTAGTATAGCACCTAATGTCTATCTATCATTATCTATCTCTAACCTATCTTCCTAACAATATTTCCTCAAATTCTTTACTCTAACCCAGTATCCATAACTTTAAACATAAACATGACATGTCTTTATCATACTAAAATTATAGCATTTCTCAAAGCATAATAAACTATTTTATTCCTTTCTGATTTTGTACATTGAATTCATTTTTTTAGGTTCTCATATTTTACTAATTAACCTTAAAAATTTCCTTATTAAAAAAAGAATTAAAGAAACTATAGCCACAAAAATATTATAACTTTACATCATATCCATTTGAGGAGTCTATATATTTTATGCTTTCAGGGAAGTGATATGAATATATTCTAAGAAGTGAAAGTCTTCAAAATTTTTTTATTTAAAAGAACCATAATACTTATCTGGTCTAAGTTCCTTCTTTGGGCATAATAAATTTTTAACTCAGTGAACACTGATGTTACTGATTTTTCACTAAAAATGTACAAAAAGGAAAAAATGAAATTTGAAAGTATGTCATAATTTAATAATATGATCATCAAAAAGTAGTTTTTTCTTTCAAACAGAATGCTCTAAGACTTTTACCCCCAATTTCTTAGAAATAAACTATAGAAATCACAATACTTTGAAATATTATGGAAACATCTTTAAATAGAATTACATATTAAAGCACATGCTTGTTACCAATATATCACAGAATATTTTTTCTATGTCTTTTATCTAATAGCTATGATAATATATATGTGTATTTCAAAATTAACACAGTAATCAGATTTGTATATTTGCTACAGATAAGTGACAGTGTGACTAAGTTTATATTTTAGATCAATCTCAAGAAATTATTGCATGTAGATAATGTGATGAGAGTACTGGTAAGTAAAATTTTAATTATTCAAAAATTAGCACTTCTCAACCTCCCTGATGGTAACCATCATGCTAAAAATTTAAGTCATTTAAATCAACAATAGTAATTAGGTCAATGACTCCAAAATTTGTTTACATTTTTTTCACATGGGTCTAATGCTCAAAAGAATATTTTATTCCATACCTTGCTGTTAAATTTGCATATTTTATTTTAAAAATTTATACTAATATACTTGTTTGGTTACACCTGACCATTATATGAACGCTAGAGCAACATGATACTACTTAGGAATTTTGTTTCCCTTAAATGAAATGTTTTGGCCCTGGCCGGTTGGCTCAGTGGTAGAGCGTTGGCCTGGCATGCAGAAGTCCTGGGTTTGATTCCCGGCCAGGGCACACAGGAGAAGTACTCATCTGCTTCTCCTCTCCTTCCTCTCTGCCTCTCGTTTCCCCTCTCGCAGCCAAGGCTCCATTGGAGCAAAGTTGGCCCGGGCACTGAGGATGGCTCTATGGCCTCTGTCTCAGGCACTAGAATGGCTCTGTTTGCAACAGAGTGATGCCCCAGATGGGCAGAGCATTGCCCCCTGGTGGGCGTGCTGGGTGGATCCCGGTCGAGCACATGCGGGAGTCTGTCTGACCACCTCCCCGTTTCCAACTTCAGAAAAATACAAAAAAATAAATAAAAATGAAGTGTTTTATTTTGGATTAGGTCTATTTGAGACTTGTTCCTCTGTGACCACAATGACTATACAGAGCATATATGAGTTTTTATGCAATATCAGATCATCTCTGATTATTTCTGCTTACATGTCTTCTTAACAAGAAGATTTGAAATAAATTAGGCAGATTTATAATATCTAATTGTGCATATGTTTTCCAGGAAAAGCATGTTATTTAAGATGAAGAAGAAAAAATTTTCTAATTTGAGTAAGAAAACCATCAACTACAGGTGTTTCTAATTAAATGACTACTGAGTTTTTCTAATGTAAGATATGCTCAATATTTTATTATATTGATAAAAATTGCTAAGATATTTATTCCATAGGTAACAATTGAATTGAATTTGTCAATGTGGTTGAGTTGAGGGAAAAATCTTTATCACTTAGTATAATAAAATTAGTGACATAAACAGAGTTTGGTGACAATGACAGTTTGTAGTGTCACTGATTGGTATCAATGTCTTAATTTAGTGCAGCTTAATATATATTATAACAAGTTAAAAATAAAATGATTTGACATCCTATATTAATCAAAAATTTATTTAACAAAATGAGCACATTATTTAAAACTGCATTGAAATTTACAGCTTTCTCTTCTTGTTCTGAATATATTTTACTCTACCACACTTTATAATGAGGGAACACCCTCAGGACTTGAATATGCCTTTAGATACACAGATACATGTTGAAGAAAAATGAAATAATTGTTTCTCATTAAGACATTGAAAATCAAAATACTTCCTTAACTCCAGTGTTAATATAGATGAAAAATTGAAATCTTTTAATCATGGCAGACTAACAAATAGCTTCAGTGTAGCTTTGGTGAGCAGCAAAGATGTTATGGAAAGAACAAAGTAAAAAGAATTAGAGGTGCTAGTTTAGGATAATAAATACTTCTGTGACATTGGCCACATTAACATTCTAGGATAGTGTTATATTAAGTATAAAAAATACTAATATGCCATCGCATGGATGGACCTGGAGATTATTATGCTGAGTGAAATAAGCCAGGCAGAGAAAGACAAATATCATATGATCTCACATGTGGAATCTAATGAACAAATGAACTGAGGAACGGAATAAAGGCAGAAGCAGGGTCACAGCAAGTACAGGGACAGCTGTCAGAGGGAAGGAGGATGAGGGAAGGGATCAGAGGGAAAGGATTATTGCAATTATAACACAGAGAGACAGATAACAGGACAGCAAATACAAGAAGGAAAGGATGAGGGAGTTAAGGGAGGAAGACAAAGAGGTATAAATAAGGACATGAGGGTAGGGGTTGAGGGTTTTATATTCAGTGGGACACTTGGATTCATGTAAACGCAATAAATATAAAATTAATAAAAAATGTTTTTGAAAATACTAATATGTCATTTCTCAGGGTCTTTACAACTTTAAATTATTGTTATTTACTATATAGTTCTGCATTTCACAATAGCTAGGGCATCTGGACATCCCAAACTGAATGTAATTTAACTATAGGAGGTTAAAATTAATCTAGCTATAACACTAAGCTAATTAGGTTTACATAACTATTAAGAAAATTTGAAAAAATAACCATGTTTTTCCTAACGTTTAACCTTTTTATAAATGTTGCAAGACTAAATTGAGAGTGGTAAATGTTAACAACATTAACATATTTCCACATATTTTTTGTTAGTCCTTCTTCCTTTGTGATTGTTTATGAAACTTGAATTATATTTAACTCATTGAGGGAATTAATATTTATTCTTTTTTTGTTTTAATTTTTTATGGGAGACAGAGACAGAGAGAGGGATAGATATGAAAAGACAGACAGGAAGGGAGAGATGAGAAGCATCAATTTTTGTTGGGGCATCTTAGTTGTTCATTGATTACTTTCTCATATGTGCCTTGATCAAGGAGCTACAGCTGAGCCAGTGACCCCTTGCTCAAGCCAGCAACCTTGGGCTTTAAGCCAGCTACCTTTGGGCTCAAGCCAGTGGCCATGAGGTCATGTCTATGATCCCACACTCAAGCCAACAACCCCTTGCTCAAGCTGGTGAGCCCGTGTTCAAGCTGGTGAGACGGTGCTCATGCTGAAGACCCCAGGGTTTGGAATCTCCGTCCTCTACATCCCAGTCTGATGCTCTTTCCACTGTGCCACTGTCCGGCTAGGAAAAAACTTCTGTATTCAAGCCCTCTATTTTTTTGTTTTTTAATTTCTAATGGCCAGTGATTAAGTAAGAAAAAGAGATTGTAAAAAGCAACTTTTTTTTTGACCATACATAAATAAAGTAGAACAAATATTTGAAATAAATCAATAAGTATAAGCAGACGTTTCCACAAATCAATTATACTTCCTAAATTCTAACATGAATAGCTTATTTTAGTTGTTACCTCCAATTTCGATTTTGGCACTATGGGTAAATGACTCAGAGTGCCTTCAAGCATAGAAGAAATTCATATTATAATCCCAATGACTAATCACATCATTTATTACATAAAACTCCATTAATATTGTGGTAAGGATACAAACTACCCAACAGAATACAGAAAATAGATTTAATATATTTTTTTACAAATTTTATTTACACTGTCTCATATATTTTATTTAAAAATGAATTAGAGAAACAATGGAATTATCATCTTTCTCCTCATGCTTTCTTTTGTTAATTGTTTGGTTTTAGGTATGAGGAATTTTTTCCGTTTTGTTTTTTTTTTCAAAAAAGCTATCAGCGATGGAAAGGACTTATTAATCAATGTATTTGTATTGGGTTAATTACATAAGGGTTACCTTGTTAATTTTGATTGTCTTTGTAAGTGCAATCAACCTGTGTCTATTAGGCACAAAACAATTTAATTATGCAGTGATCCCATCATCATCATATTTCTAAATTGTCCATGAAGAATTAAAATAGTTTTTGGTTATTACTTTTGAAACAGATGAGAAATTTTCGTTTGTCACATTAACTGCTGCCATGTCCACACAGCTGCTTATTATGTTCTGCCATTACTTCCACAGTAGAAGGAAGAGATTGGCAAGGTTTCAGCTTCTTAAAAGTTGCAGTGTTCATAATTGAATGACAAGATAACCTGGACATGTTATCTTTGAATATATGTATCCTGATTTATTGATGTTGCCCCATTAAAAAAATAAAATCATTAAAAAAAAGTTGCAGTGCAAAGAAGACTAATACTATCTTTTGATCTATTTGTTATATTATTAGACATCTCATAATATTCAAACAGGCAACCAAATAGCACAGCACCACAGCCAAACAGGCATGGAGATAAAGCCTCTAAATGGAGAGGCCCCCGAAGTTGACAGATTCAATTTCATTAAAGAGGCATAAAACTACTCACATGCCATCATCTGTACAATGAGGTAACTGATTTGAAGCAGTGAGGAAGTGCTGATAATGAAGGATGGCTCCTAACATTAAGAAGAAGAAAAATGACTAGGGAATATAATATAAGAAAGCACAAAGATCTGAGCTCCTTAAAATAAACACACCTAAAACAAGTCATATGAAATTATAAAATGCAACATAGCTCAACATACACATTTTGGAATAAAAAAGTCACTTAAAAGTTTCAGGAACTCTACTGTCTGATTACAACGGAGGGTTTGAATTAGCAGTGTGTGACAAATGTTAAGGAAAAAATATGGAGGCTTTTTAAATCATAGAAATCATATCTTTATGCAATAAAGAGACATTGCAAATTCTATGTAACATGGTAGAAAGCCAATAATATTACGTTCTTATAATGCAATAATTGAGGCTAGGGACCAGCATGGTAACTTTAGAATTAGACATAGTAGGATAGTTATGGAAGATAAGTGGCAACACATGGTGAGCAAAGTTGAGTTAGGTAGTAAAGAAAAGTAATATTTCATCATGTTATAGACTGAGAGGTTAGAATAGTAATATACAAAATAAAGAAAGTAAAATATGAGTTAGTGTGGAGGGTAAGATATTAACTTTGGTTTGGACTATTGAGAATTTTAGGAGAGTTTTAATTGAAAATGTTTATCAATGAGGTCTTGAAAAATCATGGATGAATTAATTCACATATGAAATTCCTTAAGTACTTCATTATGCAAGATAAAAAACAAAAACACAGGAAAGGAGTATGCTCAAAAAATTTTTCCCATATTTTTCCTTGATTAAATGTCATTTTTAAATTGAGGTGGTTAACCAGATGAACTGTCTAGGTAGCTAATTAACATTTTAAATATGTTTGGTTTAGATTTAGGAATGATTGGAAGTGAATAGACAATGATTAGGTATTTTTATTTCAAATTCTCACCAAAATCTTGGTTCTTTTTAGGAGTAGTGTTGATGTGATACATATATAGGACAGACACACATGCATAAGTAATATATATTTTAAATATTAGTGATACTGTAAGAGTGCTTCTACAGATGACTTTTTGACACTAATCAAGATTTAGTATTGAATCTATTTTGTGTATGTCTGGATGACATAAATTGATATTTGTTTTGTGTTTATATGCAAAACAGGTATAATGATTTACATCTTCAAAATTCTTACACAATTTTCACATACAAAAGCAAATCAATTTATAGCAGTAACTGATGGAATTATGAGAGAAAAACACAGAAGGTAATTGTGATGTGACAATAGTGGATGAGGGACATCTGGGAGGCTTTATGATATTCTAGCAGGACTCAACATAATTAAATTAATATTTTTCCAGGTGAATAATATGGGCAAACTTTTTATAGGAGAATAATACATTAAAGCATTTTAGAGAGGAAAAAATAGTTTCTAAAATAAGAACAAAGTAATTAATCATCTGTAATTAAGTGGACTAATAAAAAATCTGAATATATGGTGGAACTACATTTACCTTCTAAGAACAACAATCATAAAAAATAAGAATTTAAAATATGTTAATCAATTTTTTTATGTAAAGGAAGTTCAGAGATGTGCATGCCAGATAATGGCTCTTATTTACCAGTTTTTTATTCTATTTTTGTTCTATTATTCTTAACCCAGACTTACATTTTCAAATTTGCCTCGTGATCCTTCCAGATTCCAAGAAAGTGAAAAGTAGGAACAACAAAAAGGTGTGAACATGAGCTCTCTGCCACTTTTCTAAGGGTGTTATTCAAGCCCTACACAATATGTGTTGTTTTTTAAATATCTTAACAAAACATTTTATTATATGTTGTAAGTTTGACTGGAAAGAACTGTCTAAAGCTGTTTACATCGTTATCTATATAAGATGAGAATTCTGTTACTAAGAAAAAAAGGAAATACTTATTTGGAGTAGGGGACCAGCAGTTCTTACCATGCATTTTCATGAAATTATGATGTATTTTATTGACATATAAACAATATATGGGAAAGTACATATCATAAATTTATGAGTACATAGGTTTCAGGTAAATATTTCTATAGCATTTGAACTGCTGATTATGTTGTGTACCCACCACCCAAAGTCAAATCATTTTCCATCACTGTATATTTGTCCTTATTTACTTCCCTCACCCAACGCCTTGTTAATCACTTCACTTTTATCTATAAGGGTGTTGCCATGATAGTCATGTGACAACCTTTTGCTTGGTCAGCTCTCTTTGCAGATAGTGTAAGATCTGCAATCATCCACAAATTGATTCCTTTAGATAGCTTTAGGAGAACCAGTGCTTAGGAACAATAATCTTTACTAAGAGGTTTAACCGGGGGGGGGGGGGGGGGGGGGGATAGAGTTACTGTGTAGCTTTTAATTTTTAATGGATCCATAAATTTGTTATATATTCTTTTCCTGAGGCATGACATTGCCCTGCTGATCCCGGTCCTCCAGCACATTCGGTTTCAGAACCAGGCACATTTCAGCTTGTCATTGTGAGCCCTCTTTCCCCTTGTTGACTTCTTTTTCAAGTCTTGTCTTTCTCTCTGTCTGTATTTTCAAGTAAATTAATCTAAAGAATCACTGTTCTTTACCGATGCCTTTGCTCCTGATTTCTCTTCAGCCAAGGTTATTTTGGTCCTCTAAAAAAACATTGTCTAAAGAGTCATTTTTATAGTTGAAAGTCATACAACCTATTTTTAGCAATGGAGCTATATCAAGGTACTGTTTCTTATATTGAACATTACAAGTCTAAGGAATGTATAGCTGACCATTTGGGATTTCTGCATAGTTTGAAGATGAGGGCTATGAAGTATCTAAAAGTTATTTTATGGGACTTATATTCTATGAATTTGTCTTTAAATTTTTATGTACATAAAAATAGTTACAAATAAAAATTACAATAATACTGGCTTTTAAATTTTTCTCATATAGTCACTTTCATAGGTGAAATAGATCATCATATCCTCTGAATTACTGTCTAGTGCAGTGGTAGTCAATCTGGTCCCTACCACCCACTAGTGGGAGTTCCAGCTTTCATGGTGGGTGGTAGCAGAGCAACCAAAGTATAAATAAAAAGATAGATTTAACTATAGTAAGTTGTTTTATAAAGATTTATTCTGCCAAACTTAGTGAAAATCTGACATAAAGTACTTGGTAAATAATTATTACTATATGCTTTAACTTGCTGTAACTCTGCTTTATAAATTTTATAAAGTAAAGTTACTTCCTTACTTTATAAATCACCATTACTGTGGAACTGGGGGTGGTTAAAATTTTTTACTACTAATAGAGATACAAAACTGGGAGGTAGGTATAAAAAGGTTGACTACCCCTGGTCTAGTGTCCTTTCATTTACACCTGAAGGACTTCGTTTAGCATTTTCCCTTTTTTTTTTTTTTTTTTTTTTTTTTTTTTTTACCTAAGAATGTTTTAATTTCTTTCAAATTTTAAAAGATAGTTTTGGCTAATATAGAATTCTCAGTTGACTTTACTTTTAAGAACTGATTTGAAATCTAGAAATTCAGCAAGTTAAAAGGTTAGAAAAGCCAAGGTAACTGAAGAGTTCCAGAATGAGGTATGTAAAAGGAACTCAAACATTATTTGAAATACTCTAGATGAGGCAGTTGCTCATTCTGCCTCACTTCTCCATGACTGCTGTACAAACAACTCCAGTAAAATCCAGAATGCTGCAAATCCTGTCACCCATCCTTCATCCCTGCCACCACTTCTACAGATAGATACATAAATCAAGTGAATAAAGGAGATCCCATTCCAAATTGCATGAACTAGGGTAGCTTGTGTGAGAGCTGAGGGATTTTGGATCTTAGCTTATGTGGTCTTATAGCATGATATCTAATTTAGGTACAGAAAAATTGTTGAACAATTGTTCTCACCAATACACACAAACCTCCAATAACTGAAGTGGACTTTTTATGTCAACCTGGGATCATCAGACAAGTGGCAGAAATTTACAAGTGGCCCAGAAACTACTTTGATGGCACTACAAGGAAAAATGTCTTTGAAAGCATGCATTACATATATAACAAGCAAAGCTCCTCAGATTTGCATAATTAAACAGTAATTTAAAAAATTTATAATTTATTCATTTTACAGAGGAGGGAGAGAGGAAAGGGGAAAGAGAAAGTGAAAGGGGGAGGAGCAGGAAGCATCAACCACCATATTTTCCTTGACCAGGCAAGCCCAGGGTTTTGAACCTGTGACCTCAATGTTCCAGGTTGATACTTTATCCACTACACTACCACTGGTCAGGTTTAAACAGTAATTTTAATTTATGAAGATATCAAGAAATACAGTGAAATTGGAAAAAAATATATTTAAAAGCACAAAAAAGTAATATTATAGTAGTAATAAACTATGTAGACATTTCTTGTATGACTTTTCTTTCTCCTAAAGATTCTAATTCTTTCCATTACAGTTTATTTTATTTTACTTCTTAAATTATTTACATCATTTTACTATCAGATCCTTTCTATGTGACAACTATCTTCTGAAGTTCCAGGTATCTATGTCTAATCTAAATGGTTACTCACTAAGACAGTTACTCTGGGAATTTCTGTTATTTATTTTTTAATTGTTCTCTTAATTTGTAGATTATTTGTCTTCTTTTTTATTGATTTCATATCTTCCTATAACAATTTCTATAAAAATAATTGCAATCCAATTAGATCCACAAGAAAAAATATCTTAGAGGTATATTTTCTGAATTCATATAAAGTTTGGGGCAAAAGTAGATTTATAGTTGTTCATCTAAAAAATAATACAATAATTAATATATAATAAAATAAGAATAAAATCTGTTTTGCTTACTCAAAACTGTAAACCTACTTTTGCCCCCACATGTATGCCTAAAAATACCTTAATTTTATTTTTGTCACACTGTAATGATATTTTTGCTGAGTATACAAATTCTAATAAAATTAGGTTTTCTTCCATTGTTTTCTCAAATCCTTTTACAGTATATATATATTTGTTACTTTTCAAGCATTTTGATTAAAATATGAAAGAAATTGAATGATTCACAATGCATGCTTTCTTAGAATGAGCTTTAAGCCCATCTTTGTTTTAATTTTTAAAAACAGTATTGAAAGTAAAATAATGACAGAAAAAAATGTCCAAATAGCTTGTGACTCAGTGCCTTTCAATGGCTGTGCTAGCAGGCCATTCAAAGACAATTCTTATAGACACATATTAAAAAGCACATGTCCCTGGTTTGTCTTTACTGTCATTAGCCAATATGCAATTTCTGAATAATGCACCAAACTTTTATTGAACACCCAACTTACACATTGCACCATAATAAATGCTGTTTCTCAGGACCACAGGGATTATTTTCATCAATATGAAGAGTAGTACCCCAATTTAACCAAATCTCTAGCTTAATAGGCCTTCTGTGTTAACTATCTTCATTTTTTTTTTTTTTTTTTTTTGTATTTTTCTGAAGCTGGAAACGGGGAGGCAGTCAGACAGACTCCCGCATGCGCCTGACCGGGATCCACCTGGCACGCCCACCAGTGGGGGATGCTCTGCCCATCCGGGACGTCGCTCTGTCACAACCAGAGCCACTCCAGCGCCTGGGGCAGAGGCCAAGGAGCCATCCCCAGCTCCTGGGCCATCTTTTGCTCCAATGGACCCTCGGCTGCGGGAGGGGAAGAGAGAGACAGAGAGGAAGGAGAGGGGGAGGGGTGGAGAAGCAGATGGGCACCTTTCCTGTGTGCCCTGGTCGGGAATCGAACCCGGGACTTCTGCACGCCAGGCCGACACTACCACTGAGGAAACCGGCCAGGGCCTATCTTCATTCTTTTTAATAATACCTACTGGTAGATGCCCCTGACACGCTGAATGAAATAATGAATTTCTTTACTCATTCATGATCCTATGTGCACTTCTGCTCCAACTTATTGAGCTGTATGCTTTTACAAGTAAGCTGCATTTCTTTATAAGTCATTATAAGTGTTATAAGTGCTTCCATTATTCTGTTTTTAATTAAGTATTTTTAAGAAGGTGAAAATTTTAATTGCAAATAGAATTATCATTTTCAGGAAGAATTAAGTTAAACACTAAAATTTTATGTGTCAAGAACTAAAATATTGCTGTCTGATTAAAAATTATAGATAAAATATTTTTAATCTCTATAGAGAAATAGAGATATAGGTAGCTATATATCATAGATGAACCATTATGGATGTTGTTGATGCAAAACCAAGCAAAAATAAAACACAGGCCCTGGCCGGTTGACTCAGCACAGGAGAAGTGTCCATCAGCTTCTCCACCCTCCCCTCTCTCCTTTCTCTCTGTCTCTCTCTTCCCTTCTCGCAGCCAAGGCTCCATTGGAGCAAAGTTGGCCCGGATGCTGAGGATGGCTCCATGGCCTCCATGTCAGGCACTAGAATGGTTCCGGCTGTAAGTGAGCAAAGCCCCAGATGGGCAGAGCATCACCCCCTAGTAAGCATGTCAGGTAGATCCCGGTTGGGCACATGTAAGAGTCTGTCCGAATGCCTCCCTGCTTCTAATTTTAGAAAAATACAAGAAAAATAAAAAATAAGATAAAATACAACTTTTTAAAGAAAATATTCTCTATAGCACATGATTATATAGTGAATATACATTTATATATTTCAACATAAAATGTATGAATTGTATGTCATTATTTATAACTCCATGCTTTATTTATTTATTTTTTTTTGTGAGAGAGACACAGAAAGGGACAGATAGAGACAGATAGATAGAAAGGGAGATAGATGAGAACCATCAATTCTTTGTTGCAGCATCTTAGTTGTTCACTGACTGCTTTCTCATGTGTCTTGACCAGGTGGCTACAGCAGAATGAGTGACCCCTTGCTCAAGTTAGCAATCTTGGGTTTCAAACCAGTGACCTTAGGGCTCAAGACGGCGACCATGGGTCATCTTTATGGACCCATGCTCAAGTCAGCAGCTACACACTCAAGCAGGTGAGCCCGTGCTCAAGCCAGCAACCTCGTGGTTTTGAACCTTGGTCCTCTGTGTCCCAGCTTGACACTATTTACTGCACCACCACCTGATCAGGCTGTAATTCCATGCTTTAATTGACTTATTTGATTAACTGAAATTAATAATTAAGATATATTTTATTATAATTTACCAAATTAAGTTAGAGTATTTTTATATTTACATTGATATCACACTATGGACATTAAATACTTGAATACCTAATGATCTCAACATCATATAATTGGTGCAAGTGAAGATATATGTATCCAGTATATTAATAATTTAGGATAACATCACATTTCTGTTATGATAAATTTAATCCCATATACTTAAAGTAGTCAACTTTAATATTTCATTAATGAAGTCTTTTTTCCTTTATACAGCTTTAAAAGAAAATAGATGCTAATGTAATTTATATTTGAAAGATTATATAATATGTACAAGACTTTCTACCTAAAGAAATTTAGTTCATGCTAAAACACTCCACACTAGGCTCACTTAGAAGTATTCCACACATGTAAGATGAAATTACTGATTCATTAGAACAAATGACTAATCTTTGTAGTTATCAGAAAATATCAGTGTCTTATACATCCTGATATATAGATAACTAGTATATCATAGCAACATTAACAAAGATTTCCACTTTCTTTTAGCCATAAATACTCTTCCTGAAATGCCAAGATATAAAATTCATTTATTTTGTGATAATATTAAAAATATGAAAGTTTACTACAATTTACTGATTTCTAGTTGTTTTCATAATCTCCTAAGTATGACCCTCGGCTTTGTCTCCTTTTTATACTCATGAGGGAAAAGAAGATGTTTCCCAGGGCTCTTGTCTCTTACTTTCAATACTTTCAAATGGCCCATCTCTACATATATGTTGTACTTCAGTATGCAGAAAAACACTGGGAAGATAATAATCAATGAAGAAAAAAAAAAACAGCAAAGAAAGTTTTTCCAAATGTGCTATGTTACTGCCACTTGGATAATATTTCCCCACAAAGATTTTAGCTTCGAATTTTAATGTTCTCTATTGAAATTCAAAATCAGCAGCAGTAAATTTTTTCTTTTACTGTCTTGAGGCTTATGGTGAAGGTTAAAGAACTATCATTAATAAGAAATAGAGTTGACTGTTTATTAATGCTGGCTTTGAACCACTGATAATAGTATGCAGCACGTCTCAAGCAAACTCGCTAACATGCAGTTCCAATTTACACTCCTATGCGAATCATGGGGTAATCAGAAAACAGGGTATTTTGGAGTCTTTTGGCAAGCCAGCAGGTAGAAAAACAAGATTTTGAAGTTGTCAGCTTTATCAACACCTTTTTAGATATGCATTATAAAAACAATTCTCCCACTGCATTACAGAAAAAAACAAACCCAGGAAATTTCTGTGGAGTGTTGCTACTCTTCTGGAAGAACACAGAACACTATATAGATCAGACATGATCTGCCTATCCCAGTGGCTGTTCTTCATGAAGTGACAATGGTTGCTGGGTTTTTGAACACCTGTGGGAGACAAACTACATGAAGCTTTTTTATTCAGCTTTCAATTGGAATGTGTTTGACAAATAAGCAGCAAGTGTAATGGAATTCTACTGATTACACTAATGACAGAGTTTATGATGAGTTCTAATCTCTTCGAAGAGGTTATTCACTAGGCAAGCTGTGAGGTAGGTAAAATTATCCATCAATCCACACTTAATAGTGGATTTCTTTCATTCAACATATGCACAAAGCACTGATATGCTCTTGATAAATGAGAATGATGATAATGATAATGGTTACTTGATTTTTTTCTGCCTGGCATTCACCTATCTTAAGTACTAAGGATGCAATAAATGATAGTCATTGTTAATGCTTTTTGTGAGAAAAATGAGGCCTCTCAAAAAAAAAAATTATATGCAGATTACCCAAAGTGTAAAACCATTGCCTTTATGCCTTTATTCTTTACTGGTTTGTTTTTCTTTCTTCATCTTTAGGTATGTATGAGTACAAGTGTACAGACTTCACAGGAAATTATATTTCAGCCTATGTTTTCCAACAGACTTTAAAATTTCAGAACCTAGATCATCCAAATTTTCTAATATTTTTACCAGACAGCTTTTGGGCAAACAACTCACATTTCTGTTTTCTGAAACTTTCTTCTGATTATAATTTCAGTATATTTTCACCGAACACCAGAAAATACAGAGGAAATAATAAAAAGGAATGAATAAAGAATGAAGTTCCTGTATGGCTTTAAACCTTCAGTATGCACTGCTCTCATTCCTGCTTAACAGTTACTGTCTCAAACCTTTAGCTGAAGCCTATATACCCCCAGTCATGCAGAACGATGACTTTTGCTGGCAAAAAACCAATGTAACTTTGTAAATTTATATTAATATATTACAAAAATTTAATAAGAACATTCCATACAGAACTTAATTTTATAAGTTTTATTCCTGATCTCTGCATAGACCCAAATAGTGATTAATTACTATGAAAAATATGCACATCATACACACCTATAAAATTATACCGCTAGTAACATTCATGTATATTTTATTTTCCCCTTGTTATAAAGTAGCCAGAAATCACTTGATAAAAAAATTATTAGTAATTTGAGACTGTATATATTCTTCTATGCTTTTATTCTTAATATTAAAGATGTATCAGATAAAATTGTTACAGAAAATTTACTCATACTTCAATATATTCTTAAATAATGGTGCTTTAATTAAAGTTAATTTTATTGTGCAGCTTGCCATTCCTGTAATATTTTTCTTCTTGAATTCTGAAATTTCTTAGTTTATTGGTATTTTTTTAAATTCATTTTAGAGAGGAGAGGGAGAGACAGAGAAAGAGAGAGGAGAGATAGAGAGAGAAGAGACAAAGAGAGAGAAGGGGGGAAGAGCTGGAAGCATCAACTCCCATATGTGCCTTGACCAGGCAAGCCCAGGGTTTCGAACCGGCGACCTCAGCATTTCCAGCTCGACGCTTTATCCACTGCGCCACCACAGGTCAGGCTATTTATTGATTTTTTAGAGAGAGAGAGAGAGAGAGAGAAGGGGGAGGAGCAGGAAGCATCAACTCCCATATGTGCCTTGACCAGGCAAGCCCAAGGTTTCTAACTGGCAACCTGGGTGTTCCAGGTCGACGCTTTATCCCACTGCACCACCACAGGTCAGGCCTATTGGTATTTTTTGAGTCAACTCATCCTGCTAGATACTGAATATAGCATTTTTTAAGATATGACCACACCAAACTATATTCATTCCCACATACTCTTTTTCTATTATGTTGGCAAACCTCTACCAAAAAATGATTCCTCATTCTACTCAAAACTAGACAGAGCAGAGTAACTGTCTTACTCAGTAGAATGTAACAGAAGTCATTTTACATGAGTTTTGAAGCTAAAAGGTAATCAAGGTTATAAAAGGTAACATGACTTCCACTCATCTCTCTCTTTATGTACACTTATTTTGGACTCAGCCATCATGTTGGAAAAAGCATAAGTTACATGGAAGGACTCTGTGTATATATTCTAATAGTTCTGGATAGCCATTCAATCAACATTTGCTTTAGCTACCAAAAATCTAAGTGAAAAGTCTTCAGATAATTTAGTACCCAGCCTATAAGTTTCCTAAATGAGAGATTAAGCAATGTGGAGCAGAGAAAAGATATATTCACTATGCTCTGTCTGAAGTCCTGACCTATAGAAAGTATTAGATCATAGCAGTTAAATTACTGTTTCAGGTTAATGTGTTATATAGTGATATATAGTTAACAGAGATTACTCAAAGCTACACAACTAAGAGTGTAGTTCTTTCATGGGGGGGGCTCTTAAATTTGAGTAAAAAAAAAAAATTGAGTCAGTGATTATAAGACCCAACCACAGTTAAAAGTTAAAATGGCCCTGGCCGGTTGGCTCAGCGGTAGAGCGTCGGCCTAGCGTGCGGAGGACCCGGGTTCGATTCCCGGCCAGGGCACACAGGAGAAGCGCCCATTTGCTTCTCCACCCCTCCACCGCGCTTTCCTCTCTGTCTCTCTCTTCCCCTCCCGCAGCCAAGGCTCCATTGGAGCAGAGATGGCCCGGGCGCTGGGCATGGCTCTGTGGCCTCTGCCTCAGACGCTAGAGTGGCTCTGGTCGCAATATGGCGACGCCCAGGATGGGCAGAGCATCGCCCCCTGGGGGGCAGAGCACCGCCCCTGGTGGGCGTGCCGGGTGGATCCCGGTCGGGCGCATGCGGGAGTCTGACTGTCTCTCCGTTTCCAGCTTCAGAAAAATGAAAAAAAAATAAAAAAATAAAAAAAAAAAAGTTAAAATGACCTTGCCTGACCAGGCGGTGGTGCAGTGAATAGATCGTTGGACTGGGATGCAGAGGACCCAGATATGAAACCCCAAGGTCACTGGCATGTGCACGGGCTTATCTGGTTTGAGAAAGGCTCACCAGCTTGAGCCCAAGGTCACTGGCTTGAGCAAGGGGTCACTCGTTCTGCTGTAGCCCCCCGATCAAAGCACGTATGAGAAAACAATCGATGAACAACTAAGGTGCTGTAACAAAGAATTGATACTTCTCATCTCTCTCCCTCTTGTCTATCTGTCACTATCTGTCTCTCTCTGTCTCTGTCACACACACACACACACACACACACACACACAAAAGAATTTAAAATGACCTTGAAAAGAAAGTTAGCAGAAGTATGATCATCCTTCAAAGATTTTATAAGTATTAATATGTAGTGGCAGAAAATCATAAAGACAAACAACAAAATAATAAAACTATCACCTTTAAAAAGAGAAAAGAAAATCTTTCTAATAACGGTAAATGACACAGTTAAGAAGTTTTCTGTTAAAGATATTGGTTTGGTTCTTAGAAATGAATTTAGTAAAGTGTGAATGCAGAGAAACTTAAGAATGAGCGAATAAATGTAAAGAAAACATGGCTTTTGCTGTATAAAAATGAATTTTTTTATTCCTAGCCTCATAGATGATAAATGATACTAAAATTATAAAATGACTTCTGAGATAATCTTACATCCAGGACATTATTAAAAAAAAAATTAAAAATAAAGCTGTCATTGTTATTACAAAAGTCTTGTTTAGATCTCAGAAAGTTTTACGTTGGTACCTCAAGCAAAAAGAAGTGCCTCCTAAGAATCTTTTTTTTTTTTTTTTTTTTTTTAGTATTATTCTGAAGTTAGAAGCAAAGAGGCAGAGAGAAAGACTCCTGCATGCGCCAGACCAAAATCCACCGGGCATGCACACTAGGGGGTGATGCTCTGCCCATCTAGGGGCGTTGTTTCGTTGCAACTGTAGTGACTGAGGTGGAGATCATGAAGCAATCCTCAGCACCAGGACCTACTTTGCTACAATGGAGCCTTGGCTTCAGGAGGGGAAAAGAAAGACAGAGAGAAAGGAGAAGGTGAAGGGTGGAGAAGCAGATGGCACTTCTCCTGTGTGCCCTAGTGGGGAATCAAACCCAGGACTTCCACACGCCAGGCCAATACTCTTCCACTGATCAAACCGGCCAGGGCCCTAAAAATCTTAATGGTATTATCCTACTGCAGCTTTATAGGAAATTCTATATAGAGAAAACTATATTTCATCCAAATTTTTATATGTTTTTTAAATGAAAATAAAGAAGAGTCCTATTACAGACCCACACATGTTTTAAGATAATTATATTGACAGATATATATCCAGGTCAGACTCAAAGCTACAGATAGTATAAAATACAAATTTGCTTTTGGAATCCAAACTGCAAACAGAAGCAGATGAGAAAACATATGCACTGGCAAGCACTGGCCACATCTTATGGAGATAGAATAATGGCTCACTAGGCATCCAAGAAACTGTAGTGTGCATCAAAAAACCATGGAACATTATTCCCAGGAAATAGGAACTAATCAAGTAATCAGCAAAAAACATGTGCTCAGCTAAATTTCATAATTTCTATGGACCAGTGACATTTGTTTTTTTTTTGGTTTTTTATTTATTTATTTATTTTTTTTTTTTTTTGTACCTCTCTGAAGCTGGAAATGGGAAGAGACAGTCAGACAGACTCCCGCATGCGCCCAACCGGGATCCACCCGGCACACCCACCAGGGGCGATGCTCCGCCCACCAGGGGGCAATGCTCTGCCCCTCCGGGGGGTCGCTCTGCGGTGACCAGAGCCACTCTAGCGCCTGGGGCAGAGGCCAAGGAGCCATCCCCAGCGCCCAGGCCATCTTCGCTCCAATGGAGCCCCGGCTGCGGGAGGGGAAGAGAGAGACAGAGAGGAAGGAGGGGGTGGGGGTGGAGAAGCAAATGGGCGCCTCTCCTATGTGCCCTGGCCGGGAATCGAACCCGGGTCCCCCGCACGCCAGGCCGACGCTCCACCGCTGAGCCAACTGGCCAGGGCCTGGACCAGTGACATTTGTATGACTTCATTCTTCTCCTTCATTGAACAGGGTTGTCTGTAGCAATTAGGTCATGTCTGTATAACCATTATATACTGGGTGTGGGGAGCATATTCAGTATTCTCTTAATTTCCTGAGTCTTTAGAATGCAAGGAACTACATTCAAAGAGCTGTATTCCAGGAACTGGGGGAAAAAAATCTTGAGTTTTAATTAAATGATTAAATCCTGGACTATGAGTAACATCATAATAGGATAAAACTTTTGGATTTTGTGGGGGAAATGAGTTGGAATTATTTATATTTGTATGGCTCAAAAAACAAACTCTGATAAACTATCCGATCTCACATAAACGTATAGGATATCATTAACTCTGTGAAAAAGGAGGTCTTTATTCCTTAAGGCATATTCTGGACAGATCTGTGTGACTGCTTAAGAAATTAAATATTGTGTAAGTAGCTGACTTGATTTCCAAAACTTAAACAAAAAAAAGGAAATATTGTTGCTATCCTGATCTCTCTCTCTCTCACCTGGAACACTTATCTTTTGAACCTCACCAACATGTAAAGAAGCCCAGACTCTGTAGAGAGGCATATCTATTCATTTCTGACCAAATGCTCATCCAGGCTCTCAAACTAGAGCCAAAACCTGCCACCAGATATGTGTATGAACAAACTTTCAGATGCCACTAGTCCAGTATTTAGTCCTCTTGAGGCCTCATACAATGAGAATATTTGTGTTCTTTTCTGAGTAAAATTTTGACTTAAAACAGTCTGGTGATAACAAATTAATATTTTTGTTTAATGCCACTAATTTTAGGGATGATTGTTAAACAGCAATATGAAATAATTCAATGCATCATATAGGATCACTAAGAACATTTATTATGTAACTAGGTATGGGATGTCTAGGTATCAAATGATTTCCTTTTATGCATTTATAGATATTGCTAAATCAAAATTTCCAGGTTGTATTTCAAAATATTATTTAAAATTATATAACAAGAAATAGTTTCCTGTAAAATATATAGCTGAAATATATAAAGTTGTCATCTTCACATTAAAGTTTCAAATTTTCTATAGAAGTACTGCTTTAGGTGTCTTTTAAGATAATTTTTACTCAACATTTGAATCATTTTCTTAAAAGTATAACTTAAATTTAAGTTTAAAAGATTAGATTGATCCAGAAAACATGTCAGTTATAAACTCCAGAGAAGAGACTTTGAAAGATAAGATATAAGGGGAGCAGTTTAAAAATATTATAAAAATAAATAAATGAATCAAACACTGTTCACCTAAAATGTTCTAGTTGTCATGAGATGAAGGTTCCCATAAATTTCTATTTAATAATATGGTACATACTGTTATTATATCAATGCTTTGTTATATTAAAATCAACTATGAGGTCACTAAAATAAAACAATATAGTCATTATCTATCCAAACATATCAGCAACTATTTTCCAGTACAGCATTGTTGTCTTGAAACATTAAAAGAAATTTTAAAAAAAAAAAGTTCAGTAACATAACAAAATATTTTTCCCTATGCTTCTAGATAAGTCATATGAATTTTTTTTTGTTACATCTATTTTTCTAAGAAGCAACATATAATAATTAAGAACAGAATGTTTTCTTTTTAGCAGCTACTTCTAGTGATCTTTGGAAGTTTTACTGGACAAAATTAAAAAAAGGAAACTAGAAACTATGGTGAGTACAGTGGGAAAGGGCTAGTAAAAGGGCAAGGGGACCAAACATATAGTAATAGAAGATTATTTGACTTCAGGTTGAGAGACATAATTCAACATACTGATTATGTATCATAGAAATGTACATTTGAAATGTATATGATCTTATTAACCAATATCACACCATAAAATTTAACTAAACTAAATAAATAAATAATAAAGCCCTGGCCAGTTGGTTCAGTGGTAGAGCATCAGCCTGGCATGTGAAGTCCCAGGTTCGATTCCTGGTCAGAATACACAGGAGAAGTGCCCATCTGTTTCTCCACAAGTCCCCCTCCCACTTCTCTCTCTCTCTCTTTCTCTCTTCTCCTCTCCTCTAATAGAGCAGGCATAGCTCTATTAGATGGAGTTGGCCCCAGGAACTGAGGATAGCTCCACAGCTTCCACCTCAGGTGCTAAAAGATTGCTCTGGTTGCAATGGAGCAAGGGCTCTAGATGGGTAGGGCATTGCCCCCTGGTGGACTAGCCAAGTGGATCCCGGTCAGGGCATATGCAGGAGTGTGTCTATGTCTCCTTTCCTCTCACTAAAATATAAAAAGATAAAATAAAATAAAAATAGAAACTAGACCTGAACTGTGGTGGCACAGTGGATTAAGCATTGACCTCGAATGCTCAGGTCGCTGGTTCAAAACCCTGGGCTTGCTTGGTCAAGGCACATATGGGAGTTGATGCTTCCTGCTCCTCCCCCTTTCTCTCTCTCTCCTCTAAAAAGTAAATAAATAAAATAAAATAAGTAAATATAAATTATTTTTAAAAAGTTAAAAAATAAAAACTAGCCCTAGCCAGTTAGCTCAATTGGTTAGAACATTGTCCCCATATGCCGAGGTGATGAGTTTGATTTCCAGTCAGAATACAAACAGAAATAGGAACTATATATTGTTACATATTTTATATGTAAATGTAAATTTATACAATGTGTGCATTTATTTGATTACTTAATTCAATTGATTAATATAAGTGCTGTATTAAACCATCAATCTACAAATAAATGTACAGTAGTTAAATTAAACAATATAAAGAAACTGCATTAAAAGTTTGTGTGTGAGGCCCTGGCCGATTGGCTCAGTGGTAGAGCGTGGGCCTGTGCAGAAGTCCCTGGTTCTATTCCCGGCCAGGGCACACAGGGGAAGAGCCCATCTGCTTCTCTACCCCTCCCCCTCTCCTTCCTCTCTGTCTCTCTCTCTCCCCCTCCCTCAGCAGAAGCTCCATTAGAGCAAAGATGGCCCGGGCACTGGGGATGGCCCCAGGCGCCAGAGTGGTTCTGGTCGCGGTAGAGGGATGCCCCGGAGGGGCAGAGCATTGCCCCCTGGTGGGCAGAGCATCGCCCCCTGGTGGACATGCCGGGTGGATCCTGGTCGGGCGCATGCGGGAGTCTGTCTGACTGTCTCTCCCCGTTTCCAGCTTCAGAAAAATACAAAAAACAAAAACAAAAAAACAAAACAAAAAAAAAGTTTGTGTGTGTATGCCAAAGTATGTATATGTATCTATGCAAATGTATATATATTCACATACACATGCATTTCATAGATACATATATGGTTATAAAAAGAGATGCATATATTTCAATCCACCAGTTGGGTATTTAATATCCCTCTTAAGTTTATTTTTCTAAGTAAATTTTATTAAACATTATATATTCTCATTGACATTAAATATTTTATTTTTAGTGGGTGTTTTTTAAATTGTGATTGTAATTTTGATATAATTTAGAAAGTAGCATTTACCCTACTAAGGCCAGTCACTTTCCACAATTTCTATCCTGGCATCACCAAACATAGACTGGTTTGATTATAACACAATGAGAATTATGATTTTAGACTGGAGGGACAACGGGTTTCCAAATGTGAAAACATTAAGATTCAAAAACCTGTTTCTTATTTATTATCAATAAGACTTTAAATTAATTATGTAATTTTTTAAGCATCAGTTTCTTTATCTGCATAAGAAAATAATAGCAAAATAATACCAGATTTCTAACCTTTTGAGAATTAAACAAATGTGTATTAAAGGCATGTCTTGTGGTGTATTCATTTATGGCTATTACTATTGATAAGAGTTACTTGGGCTATTACTATTGATAAGAGTTGCTGAGGACTGGAGAAGCCAAACATTCTGTAGTTGCTGACTTGTCAATATCAATTCTAAGATTTTAAGCTTCCAAGATCTAGAAAAAATAAATAATGTCAAACATCTTTAATTAAGCACGTAAGTAGTAGAGTGACTTACTAATTGGATAATCACTAACTTTTATTAGCTGAGAATGAAATTTGTAATGACTAAATGTATTCTGAGAAAGAAGCTGCCATCTTCCAGAAATAAGGGAAGTTCAATCCATTTATTTGATTAGTGTAATGATTAGACTTGCTTTATTAGGCTACAGTCTAGATTCTTTATTTATACACCTTTTCTTTCCCTGCAACTTCCTTGGCTAGGTTTATTTATGAAACACTGTCACCAAATCCCTGAGGGCCTGCAGTGCATGTTTTTTCAGCTACTTTTATTCAAGTAAATCATTGCTTATGTTATAATAAAAAACATGCTCAGTCTGGTACTTAAGATAAAAGACAATGTTGTCATGAAGACGGTTTGTATTTTCAAATTCACAGTTGTATTTACAAGGCATTTTGGATTTTTGGAGGCATTTTAGAGTTTACCATTCAGAAGAAAGGTAAAATCAGTACAATTCCTCATCAGGGATTGCTAAACAGTTAACTCGGTTGTTCTGACCTTGGGCAAGTAAAGTTACCATAAGCAATTGGGACAGTTTGCTTCTACTTATCATTTTGAGGTCACCAGCTGCTATTGTAAGGTTGATGTTCTCTGGGAATTCAAGCCACAAAATTTAGAGGGACTATTGGGCAATCCGAGGATGAGCATGAGCTTCTGCCTCAGAGGATCTGTTCTCTGTGCAACTGTTGCCAGAGGCTGAGATCTGTAATAGGAGTTGAATAAGAGAGATAATTGGAATGGGAAAAGGGAAAGGAGGAATCAGGTAAAATAAATTACACAAAGTGTTTTACTCTGAAAGTCAAAGTTATATCTTGTGCATAGTCCCCCTTTCCTCCTACATACCAATGCTCACTTTTCCTTATCACAAATGATGCCACATATTCCAGTCTCTCAAACAGATCTTGTTCCCTAGGCCTCAGGGATATGCTAGACTCCATTGTTAAAAGAAACAAATTCACAGAACAATATTTAAATATATGTATATATTGTCATTTTACCACAGTCTTACATCATGTAATATAACATTTATGAAAAATATTTGAAATTGTATACTATAGTAGAACATGGTTATTGTGATTGTATTGTATTTCACATTTTCTTAAAATTACATAGTTTTATAAACAATAGAAGGATAGAAGTTTAGTTTTGAAATTGTAAGTTTGTGGTAAAGGTATACATATATATATTTTATAATTTGTAGTAAAAATATACATATATTATATATATGGTATATGACAAGTTATTAGGATAAGCCTTAAGGTGTTCAAACTTTAAATATTGCAGTACTTTTTAAATTTTATTTTAATTATAAAATCATATGTGTAGTTATTCATAAAATATTTTAATTTTAAAGTGGTTTAATCTTATTATTTTACAATCAGATAATAATAATTTTAAAAATGGTTATTAAATAAATACATAAACTAGCAGTTATCATACCCACTTCAAAAAAATTTTATACTTAAAAATGTTTTAAAATGTAAAAGAGAATAATCTGTTAATACATTGAAATTTCCTAATCTGCCCCTTTCTCTCACACATACACACCACATGCCAACACCTATGGTAACATTCCTCATGTTAATTCAGACTTCATATATTGTGAAAATAACACAATGCAATTTTATTAAAAAAAAGAAACTACACTAGCTACTGACATAAATGTTAACTTTACTTTAGTTTCCTAATTTCCATATCTATATAATTCAAATTAGATATTATAATTTTCTATGTTATTCTATATAAGTATATAATCTAAATACCATTCTATAATGTTGTAGGGAGGGAATAAATATTTTTGTACTTAGTATGTTGAGTCTTTTTGGTTTTCTGCTTTTCCTTTATATCTTCTCACTTCTTTACAATATACTGTGAAAAAAGACACTTAAAAGTCATATAACTTAATCTCTCTTGTGAACAAATGAGAAAACAGGCTCTAACTTTACATAACATGAAAGACAATATATGTGTCTTTAGACAAGCTTAAAGTCAGAACCATTTGCTCTGTCTCCTAAGATATAACATTTTTACACTAAGGTATTTAATATTTAATTGTGTTAATTAAAAAAACAAGTATCTATATAAAAGAAAATTAAAAAAAAACTTTTTTAGGGGACCTGAAGATGGCAGCAGAGTAGGCATATGCACAGACACCCAGCTCACACCACTGACCTGGATTACAAACTAATTTAGGAACAATCAGTGTGAAAAACCAACTCTGGACTACAAAAACAGCTATCAAAAACCAAGGAGCAAAGAAGAAGCCACAACAAACTAGGTAGGGAGTGCCTGAATCTCCCTTGCTTACAGGAATGGGGGGGGGGGGGTTGAGGCTGAGAGCCCAGAAGGGCTCTCACTCCAAGGAAAAGGGCAGAAAATACTGCTCACAGCCACTTGCCTGGTAACCAGGGAATGAGGTGTGTTGAAAGGACCGGCTTGTCTTCCAAAACAAAGGGAAGAGAGACAGATGATGAGGGACAGAGGAATGCAGGAGACTACCTGAGAAGCTGACCCATCCAGTACTGGAGGTGGCCATAGCTGGGGGAGGGGCTGATCCTTCCACAAAACAAAAGAATAAAGTGCTTCTGTGTCACAGATCTCCAGACATCTCTCCAGCTCCAAGACACAGCTAAAAACAGGAAGTGGGGAGGAGGGGCAGTAACTCAGGTCTCCATGGAGATCAGAGATACACCTCCCCCTAACGAAGCTGAGAAAACACCTTGCCCCCAGAGTGGCAAACTGGCAGAAGAGGCCTTCAGAATCTCAGGTTACATCCATCACATTCCTGGATACAGTTTCAAATAAGTCCCCTGCTGAGATCAGTAAACAAGACTATCACCTGTTAAGAAAACAAACAAATCAATACTTCAAAGTGGCCCAAATCTGAAAGTGGATTACAAATAATAGCTGATACCAACCCAAGAAGACCTAGAAATAACACAATTGAAAACTGGCGGTAGACAACACCAAGGCTAGACTCAACCAGCTCTACAAACAAAACATCCAAACACACAGACATAATAAGAAGACAGAGAAGTGCAATCCAAATGAAACCACAAGAGAAACCTCCAGGAAATGAATTGAGTGATATGGAAATAACCAAACTTCCGGATGCAGAGTTCAAAATAAGGACTGTGAGAATGCTTAGGGATCTTAGAACAACAATGGATGGTCATTACAAACACCTAAATAAAGAAATAGCAAGTATAGAAAGGATATTGAAATATTAAAAAAAGAATCAGTCAGAGATGGCAAATACAATATCAGAAATGAAGACCACAATGGAAGGAATTAAAAACAGGATGAATGGAGCTGAGGACTGAATCAGCAAGTTGTAGGACAAGTGGAATGAAGGAATGAAAGCAGAGAAGAAAAAAGAAAAGAGACTCAAAAAAAGTCTGAGGAAATTCTTAGAGAGCTCTGTGACAACATGAAGAGAAATAACATCTACATCATAGGGGTTCCTGAAGAAGAAGGAAAGAACAAGGGATAGAGACTTTTTGTTCAATCATATTATACCTAAAAACTTCCCTAAACTAATGAAGGAGAAACTCTCACAAGTTCAAGAAGCACAGAGAACTCCATTTAAGAGAAACCCAAAGAAACCTACACCAAGACACATCATAATAAAAATACCAAAGCTAAGTGATAAAGAGAAAATATTAAAAGCTGCTAGAGAAAAAAAGGATATTACCTAAAATGGAGCCCTCATAAGGATGACATCAGACTTCTCAACAGAAACACTTGAGGATATAAGGGAATGGCAAGAAATATTCAAAGTAATGCAGAACAAGAACCTACAACCAAGACTTCTTTATCCAGCAAGGCTATCGTTTAAAATTGAAGGAGAAATCAAAAGCTTCCCAGACAAAAATAAACTCAAGGAATTCATTACAGCCAAACCAATGCTTTAAGAAATGTCAAGGGGCCTGTTGTAAACAGAACAAGGGGAAAAAGAATATAGTAAAAGAAGAATGTAGCTTTAAAAAATAAAATGGCAATAAACAACTACATATCAATAATAACCTTAAATGAAAATGGATTAAATAATCCAATTAAAAGACATAGGGTAGCTGCATGAATAAAAAAAAAAGGACCCTGTACATATGCTGTCTACAAGAGACACACCTTAAAACAAAAGATGCACATAGACTGAAGGTAAAAGAATGGAAAAAACATTTCATGCAAATGGAAATGAAAAAAACCTGGGGTAGCAATACTTATATCAGATAAAATGGACTTTAAAACAAAGGATATAAGGCCCTGGCTGGTTGGCTCAGTGGTAGAGCATCAGCCTGGCATGCAGAAGTCCCGGGTTCGATTCCCAGCTTGGGCACACAGGAGAGGCGCCCATCTGCTTCTCCATTTCTCCCCCTCTCCTTCCTCTCTGTCTCTCTCTTCCCCTCCCGCAGCCGAGGCTCCATTGGAGCAAAGATGGCCCAGGCGTGGGGATGGCTCCTTGGCCTCTGCCCCAGGCACTAGAGTGGCTCTGGTCGCAACAGAGCAACGCCCCAGAGGGGCAGAGCATCGCACCCTGGTGGGCGTGCCGGGTGGATCCCGGCGGGCGCATGCGGGAGTTTGTCTGACTGTCTCTCCCCGTTTCCAGCTTCAGAAAAATTAAAAAAAAAAAAAAAGGCCACTACATAATGATAAAGGGAGTAATCCAACAGGAAGATATAACTATTATAAATGTTTACGCACCTAATATAGGAGCACCTAAATATATAAAGCAGACTTTGATGGATATAAAGGGCGAGATCAACAGCAATACTGTAATAGTAGGGGATTTCAATACCCCACTAACATTACTAGATAGATCCTCAAGAATGAAAATGAACAAAGAAACAGCAGACTTAAAGGACACACTCGATTTAATAGATATTTTCAGAATTTTTCACCCTAAAGCAGCAAAATATACATTCTTTTCAAGTGCTCATGGTACATTCTCTAGGATAGACCACATGTTAGGGCACAAATGTGGTTTCAACAAATTTAAGAAGATTGAAATCATATCAAGCACTTTCTCTGATCACAATGGCATGAAATTGGAAATGAACCACAACAGAAAAGCTCAAAAATTCTCAAACACATGAAAACTAAATAGCAGGTTGTTAAATAACAAATGGATTAAGAATGAGATCAAAGAAGAAATAAAAAAATTCCTAGAAATGAATGATAATGAGCATACAACAACTCAAAATTTATGGGACAAAGCGAAAGCAGTATTGAGAAGGAAGATCATAGCACTACCGGCACACTTTAATAAGCTAGAAAAAGCACAAATAAACCATTTAACCCTGCATCTAAAAAAAACTAGAAAAACAACAGCAAGTAAAGCTCAAATGTAGTAAAAGGAAGGAAATAATAAAGATCAGAGGGGAAATAAATGACATAGAGGCTAAAGAAACAATACAGAGGATCAATGAAACTAGGAGCTGGTTCTTTGTAAAGGTAAACAAGGTTGATGAACCTTTAACTAGACTCAACAAGAAAAAAAGGGAGAGGAGTCAAATAAATAAAATTAAAAATGAGAGTGGAGAAATAACAACTGACACAAAAGAAATACAAAATATTGTAAGAAAATACTATGAAGAACTGTATGCCAAAAAAATAGACAACTTAGATGAAATGGATAACTTCCTTGAAACATACAATTATTCAAAAATCAATCTGGAAGAATCAGAAAACGTAAACAGACCAATTACACCAAATGAGATTGAAAAAGTTATCAGAAAACTCCCAACAAAGAAAAGTCCTGAGCCCGATTGCTTCACAAGTGAATTCTACCAAATATTCAAAGAAGAACTAACTCCTATCCTTCTTAAGCTATTTCAAAAAATTCAAGAAGAAGGAAGAGTTCCAAGCTCCTTTTATGAGGTGAGCATAATTCTGATTCCAAAACCAGGCAAAGATAATACAAAGAAAGAAAATTATAGGCCAATAACCCTGATGAATTTAGATGCTAAAAATCCTCAACAAAATATTAGCAAACTGGATCCAACAATATATGGAAAATATCATACACCATGATCAAGTGGGATTTATTCTAGGGAGGCAGGGCTGGTACAATATTCACAAAACAATGTGATTCATCATATAAAGAAAAGGAAGGACAAAAACCATGATAATTTCAATAAGGGCAGAAAAAGCATTTGATAAAATCCAGCACCCAGCCTGCCCAGGTGGTGGCACAGTAGATAGAGCATCAGACTGGGATGCGGAAGACCCAGGTTTGAGACCCCGAGGTCACCAGCTTGAGCGTGGGCTCATCTGGTTTGAGCAAAAATTCACTAGCTTGGACCCAAGGTCTCTGGCTCAAGCAAGGGGTTACTAGGTCCGCTGAAGGCCCATGGTCAAGGCACATATGAGAAAGCAATCAATGAACAACTAAGGTGTCTCAATGAGCAACGAAAAACTAATGATTGATGCTTCTCATCTCTCTGTTCCTGTCTGTCTGTCCCTGTCTATCCCTCACTCTGACTCTCTCTCTGTCTCTGTAAAAAAAAAAAAAAAAAAAAAAAAAAAAAAATCCAGCAGCCATTCATGATCAAAACTCTCAGCAAAGTGGGAATACAGGGAACATACTTCAACATGATAAAAGCCATCTATGACAAACCCACAGCCAACATCATACTCAATGGGAAAAAATTAAAAGCAATCCCCTTAAGATCAGGAACAAGGCAGGGGTGCCCCCTTTCACCACTCTTATTCAACATAGTCCTAGAAGTCCTAGCCAGAGCAATCAGACAAGAAAAAGAAATAAAAGGCATCCATATTGGAAAAGAAGAATAAAAACTATCATTATTTGCTGATGATATGATATTGTATATAGAAAACCCTAAAGTCTCAGTTAAAAAACTACTGGACCTGATAAATGAATTCAGCAAGATGGCAGGATATAAAATTAATACTCAGAAATCAGAGGCATTTTTAAGATTTTTTTGTTTAATTTTTATTTATTTACTTTTTATTCATTTTAGGAGGAAAGAGACAGAGAGAGAGAGAGAGAGAGAGAAATAAGGGAGAGGGAGGAGCAGGAAGCATCAACTCCCATGTGTGCCTTGACCAGGCAAGCCCAGGGTTTTGAACCAGTGACCTCAGCATTTCCAGGTCGACGCTTTATTCACTGCGCCACCACAGGTCAGGCTCAGAGGCATTTTTATACACCAACAATGAACAGTCAGAAAGAGAAATTAAGGAAACAATCCTATTCACTATTGCAACCAAAAAAATTAAGTCCCTAGGAGTAAATTTAACTAAGGGGACTAAAGACTTGTACTTGGGAAATTATAAAGCATTGATAAAAGAAATCAAGGAAGATACAAATAAGTGGAAGCATATACCATGCTCATGGTTAGGAAGAATAAACATCATTAAAATGTCTATACTACCCAAAGCAATTTATAAATTTAATGCAATACCAATTAAAATACCAATGACATACTTTAAAGATATAGATTATATATTCCAAAAATTTATTTGGAACCAAAAAAGAACATGAATATCCTCAGCAATCTTAAAAAAGAAGAGTAAAGTGGGAGGCATCACACATTCTGATATCAAGTTATACTGTAAGACCATTGTACTCAAAACAGCCTGGTACTGGTATAAGAACAGGCATATAGATCAATGGAACAGAACAGAGAACCCAGAAATAAGCCCACAGCTCTATGGACAACTGATATTTGACAAAGGAGAGAAGAGCATACAATGGAGTAAAGACAGCCTCTTTAATAAATGGTGTTAGGAAAATTGTAGAGCTACCTGCAAAAAAATGAAACTAGACCACCAGCTTACACCATTCACAAAAATCAGCTCAAAATGGATAAAAGACTTAAATATAAGCCGTGAGCTTATAGAAGCATCTTAGAAGAGAACATAGGCAGTAAGCTCTCTGACATCTCTCGCAGCGATATATTGCTGATTGATCTCCACAGGCAAGTGAAATAAAAGACAGGATAAACAAATGGACTATATCAAACTAAAAAGCTTTTGCACAGCTAAAGACAATAAGAACAGAATAAAAAGACAAACTACACAATGGGAGAATATATTTGACAATACGTCTGAGGAGTTAATAACCAAAATTTATAAAGAATTTGTAAAACTCAACACCAGGACGACAAACAATCCAATCAAAAAATGGTCCGAAGAAATGAATAGACACTTTTCCAAAGAGGACATACAGATGGCCAATAGGCATATGAAAAAGTATTCAACATCACTAATTATTAGAGAAATGTAAAAATTTTTTTTTGTATTTTTCTGAAGCTGGAAACAGGGAGAGACAGTCAGACAGACTCCTGCATGTGCCCAACCGGGATCTACCCAGCGCGCCCACCAGGGGCGACGCTCTGCCCACCAGGGGGTGATGCTCTTCCCCTCCGGGGCATCGCTCTGCCACGACCAGAGCCACTCTAGCGCCTGGGGCAGAGGCCAAGGAGCCATTCCCAGCGCCCGGGTCATCTTTGCTCCAATGGAGCCTTGGCTGCGGGAGGGGAAGAGAGAGACAGAGAGGAAGGGGGGGGGGTGGAGAAGCAAATGGGTGCTTCTCCTATGTGCCCTGGCTGGGAATTGAACCCGAGTCCCCCGCACGCCAGGCTGACACTCTACTGCTGAGCCAACCGGCCAGGGCCAAGAAATGCAAATTAAAACCACAATGAGATATTACCTCACACCAGTCAGAATGGTACTTATCAACAAAACAACACAGAAGAAGTGCTTACGAGGATGTAGAGAAAAGGGAACCCTCCTGCACTGCTGGTGGGAATGCAGACTGGTGCAGCCACTGTGGAAAACAGTATGGAGATTCCTCAAAAAATTAAAAATCAAACTGCCTTTTGACCCAGATATCCCACTTTTAGAAATATACTCTAAGAACATCATAGAACTGTTCCAAAAGGAGAAATGCAGCATTGTTCACATTAACAAAGATCTGGAAACAGCCCAAGTGTCTGTCACTGGACAAGTGGATTAAAAAGCTTGGTACATATATACTATGGAATACTACTCAGCCATAAGAAATGATGATATTGAATCATTTACAATAACATGGATGGACCTTGATAACATTATACGGAGTGAAATAAGTAAATCAGAAAAAACTAAGAACTATATGATTCCATACATAGATGGGACATAAAAACGAGACTCAGAGATATGGACAAGAATGTGATGGTAACGGGGGCGGGGGGAGAGGAAGAAAAGAGAGGGGGTGGGGGAGGGGAGGGGCACAAAGAAAACCAGATAGAAGGTGATGGAAGACAATTTGACTTTAGGTGAGGGGTACGCAACATAATCAAAGGTCAAAATAATCTGGAGATGTTTTCTCTGAACATATGTACCCTAATTTATGAATGTCACTGCATTAAAATTAATATTAATAAAAAATTAAAAAATAAAGGACTTTTTTAATGATAGTAATTATATATAGCTAGTTTTTATCTTTTTTACACTTAGAATTATATTTTATGTGGGATTATCTAACTCTAGGTTCTTTTAGCGTCTAGAGGAAAATAAATGGAAAAAACTAAAACAACCTGGAATAAACAGAATAATATATTTACATATAGAAACACTCATATATATTTATATTTGTTAAGCAATACAACGTGCATTAAGAATAGCAGTTGTCATCCTGAAACAAAGGATTTACTGGGATTTATACAGCTATTATTTGCATACAAACTTTTCATCACTACAGAATTTAATGTCTTAAAATGTACAAATTATTTTATTTGTGTATTTTAATTAAGACATTAAATTTTAAATTAATGTAGATTTCAGCATTTATTAAAAAGTATCTGTATAAATTATTTTAAGCCTCCTAATAACACTTTTGCTTTAAAATTATGATCTCATTCTAAGAAAGTTTAGAAAATGAAGACTCATTTTTGTTAAAGAACTTACCAAGGTCAAATAACAGATTTGTTACAGAGTTAAAACTTAAATATTTCATTACAAAGATATTTATATCCAGCCAATCTATGCTCAGGACAAACCACCTGCACGGTTATTTCAATGGCACATTACCTGAATTTGGAAGCACAGCAGAAAAATATAAAATTAATATTTTTGCTTTCAATCTTTCACCAGAAAATTTTTAAGATGAAGGACTCTAGACTTTGGGGTTTAATTATCTACTAATTTACTGACATCATAACTTTATATTGATAAGAAAAAAACCAAATAATAATTATTATTATAATTTTAGAAAATATTTACTCCTCAACCTAAGACCTTTATGGTTTCTTCAGTCAGATTTTTGAACAGAGAAGCTAAGGAATACAATATAATCTAGATTCACTGACAGTCAGCTTACTTGGACATATTAGCACTATGCCAGTGACAGTATATAACAATCTGTCCTCACTAAATAAAGTTAATATTGTGGAATCAAAGATATGCTTTTTATTCACAGGTGGAACCTCTGCTGATTTGCAGAAGTAGTACACAGTGATACTAAAACAGATATTATCATTGTTACATGGAAGGTATAGAAAAAAATGAATCCTAGTCAAACTTCTTGAGATAAAGAGTATATGTGCAATAGAAAGTAATTTGAATGGCACTAGTGCCATATTATATAGTGTAGAAGAAGAGATTAGTAAATTTCAGGATACAGCATTTAAGATCAACCTCATAAAACAATCCTTAGATTATTAAAATAAATGATTAAAAAAAGGCAATGTAACATAATAGTTTAAACAAAGAAAGTAATTTTTTTTAAGAAAGTAATTTTTAAAAGAATATAAGATTGGAGCCTTCAAAATAACCATTAAAGACTAGTTTAAAAATAAATTTTTTAAAAAAACATTTGATTAAATTTGTATTTGGTTTGTATAAACAGCAATTTAAGAATACACAGATAAAGTTGACTTCTTCCAATGGGTAGATAGTGAACATAATCTGAAGAAAAATTGGGAATAATTTATCCTGCTTTTCCTATGTTACTATTATGAGTAATATAGAAAATGCTTATATACTTACCAAACTAAACTGTATCTTTGGGCAAGACATCAATTTTCATATGTTAGGGTGACATGTAATAAGTCAATGCTCCAAAGCACTGAACAGATGAAAGATAATTTGTGCAAATCCTTGTTTTCTTTTTAGTTTGAAATAATCCCAAATAAGTACTTAAAAACTGTTTCTATGGAAAACACCACACATATTTTATGTTGTTAAAATATGTCTATTACACGAAATTTCTATAAGTAGAATTTCTGTACATAACATCTATAGGTGAAATAAATATGTATATATGGTTTTTCTTTGTTCACTTTTATCCTGGCTGCTAATAACCATTAACCTTTCTCCTTCTGACAGTAGTTAATGATCCATAAAACTATGAAATGTAATGTGTGAAGATAAGAATATCTTAAATTCTGTAGAAGTAATTGCTTAACACTACTTTTCAATTTTTCATAGCTATAAATATATACATATCTTTTAGAAGGACACATCTGTATGTTAAGCAAAGCCATCATGATCACAGGAATTTGTGTGTGTGTGTATGTACGTGTGTGTGTATTCTCTTCATAGTCAGTAAGTCAAATTCTGCCATATGGTGATCAACTTCATTTACTGAAATTATACAGCTGTAACTAAACATTAGCCATCATGATTATAATCAGATGACATAATCTCCATAATTGTATTTAGTGTGTTCCTGCACCTGTTTTCTATTTCAATAATTTTCCCCATGTGTAAGTTAACTGTTATCAGAATTTTCCTACCATGCAAAACATTTATTAAATGTCTGCTTGTTTCAACATTTTCTAAGGTGTGATGTTTGATAGAAAGAAAGTGAAAGATGTTCCCTGTTTTCAAGGAACTGTATGTATAATAGGTAATACTTAACTACTAAAAATGTGGTAATCTGCAGAGTACTCAAGGCAGCCACTACAGTTTAACCAATACAATGATAGAAAAATCATGAAAAATTATACCAGGATCAATGATTAACAATCAGGAGGGGAAAGAACTAGTTCTGTTCTCTACAATATATATTCATTGTACGTAAAAAGAATTTCAGCTGTACTGAAAGAAATATATGCAGGCCTTTAATTCATAGCCTTTTATGCTAAGGCTCATGATGTCAAAAAAAATGCACTGGGTAGAGTTAAATAGGCAAGGAAAACTTTGTTCAAAATTATTGCAATAGGAAGAAGTTATTGAACTCAACTCTCCTGCAAGGCAGGGGAGTGTCTAGGAACTGGAGTAAGCCAGTAAGAAAATGTGTGGGACATTAGTGGGAGTTGTTTCGTGTGGTTGCTAATTGGCACTTATTGAAGAGAGAAGGCTCTCACTCACAGAGAAAGGAAGACAGGGCCCCTGTCTTCCTTGATGATTACATTTCAAAGGAATTCAGGTTCTTTAGAAAGACTGTCCTGGGTTTTAGATGATTTATATTTCAAAGGGGCAGAGAAAGAATTTACAATTGCAAATTTTCTAATATTAATCCTCTAAGAAAAGAATGGTGAGCAGCCTACTCAGAAAAAAAAGTCTGAAATTCAGTGAAGCTGAGGAAATCATTAAGGCTGTCTTGGTTATTGGCATACAGAGGCTCCTCTATCATATATAATATTAATGTGGAGTTATTGGTATTAATTATATCTGTGTATGTACAATCATATATGATCTATATATTTACCTATCTCTCTAGATGTCCTTTTACCTATAGAAAGCAAAGAACTCAACTTGAAAAATAATCAGCCCTGGCCGGTTGGCTCAGCGGTAGAGCGTCGGCCTAGTGTGCGGAGGACCCAGGTTTGATTCCCGGCCAGGGCACACAGGAGAAGCGCCCATTTGCTTCTCCACCCCTCCGCCGTGCTTTCCTCTCTGTCTCTCTCTTCCCCTCCCGCAGCCAAGGCTCCATTGGAGCAAAGACGGCCCGGGCGCTGGGGATGGCTCTGTGGCCTCTACCTCAGATGCTAGAGTGGCTCTGGTCGCAACATGGCGACGCCCAGGATGGGCAGAGCATCGCCCCCTGGTGGGCAGAGCGTCGCCCCTGGTGGGCGTGCCGGGTGGATCCTGGTCGGGCGCATGCGGGAGTCTGTCTGACTGTCTCTCCCCGTTTCCAGCTTCAGAAAAATGAAAAAAAAAAAAAAAAGGAAAAGAAAAATAATCAAATCAAGACTATAGAAAATATCAAGACTATAATAGATATTTGAAATAATTATCTTCTGGCAGCATTTTATTCATCTTCAGAAATCACTCTTCCCAAAGATTATGGGAAGACAGAAAGCAATACACAACTATTCATGTCTCTTTTCCCACCCTTATTGCTTCGTACTTCTGAATTGTTGGTTAGATATAAGAAACTACCAAATTTGTAAGATGTAAGAAGCTACCTGTTATCATTATTATATAGACTCGGTTCTTAAACAATGAAGAGGTTACGGTGCTAACATACTGCACAGCTGAAAATCCACATATAATTTCTGAATCTCCAAAAACTTAACTACTAGTGACCTACTGTTGACCTTCACAATAATATAAACAGTCAACACATACTTTATATGTTATATTATAGATATTACCCCATATTTCCCACGTATAAGATACTCCCATTGTGCCTTAGCAAGTTTTGTCCTTTTTAGGCGTATATGGTAGAAACTATTCATGTTTCATAACCTCACAGTAATGTCAATTCTTTCTCAAAATATTGCTGAAATACACTACTGTTTATTACTTTTCTGTGTTAGTATTGTGGTCTTTGTACATGATTCTCTTATTACACTGATTACATTATGCACTGTGCCTCCTTCAGGGCAGTGATCATCCATTATTTATCTTTCAAGCCAGAGCAACCAGTAGAGTTCTACATATGTAACATTTTATAAATATTTGTGAAATGGATGAATGAAGAAATCATTAAAGTTAATATAAGGATCAAATGAAAGAAATTTGAAAATTAAATGTAATTTATATCTCTATGTGATAATACATTTATGAAAACATACTGGTATAATTTCAGCTACTATTATGATTTATCTGTGTACATTTTCTTATAGATTAGATCTAGAAACATAATTATAAGGAAAGCAAATTATCTAGAGGTATTTCTGATGAATGAGAGATTAAAAATCAAAATGAGAATTTATCTAGAGAAATATTTCTTTGAATAAGGTCTCAGTAGTAAAAATATTGGGAGATTTCTACTTGGAAAAAGAGACAACTATTGGGCCATCATTCAATGTAGCATTTTATAAATAAATTGGGTCAAGTCCATGAAATATATATTTTATACATACCAAGGCAATACCATTGCAATATAGAGGAGAAAATAATTAAGAACTGAGACTACCCTGCAATGAAGTTATTAAGTGGAGTGCTTCCAACAACCTGAAAGATCAGTGAGAGAGAAAATCCTGTCATTTCTGTAATAAATGAACCATATATGTATGTGTCTTTTGTCCTCCGCCAACACCAGCTGTGGCCCCCAAATTCAAAATGAAGGATGATATGATTAATTTCTTGCTTTCTTACTGCTTTTTGTCAACACTGTCCTTATTTCATATGCCAAAAGCAGCAGACCATGAAGAAAATAAATACCAGCTTATACACCTATATTTATTAGATTTCATTTTGAAATCTCAGCTACAATAAAGTACCCATGCAGAGACCTTCAAAAGGCTATTCAGTTTAATCTTATCATGCATAACATCACTGTTTGCTGTTGTTTATTGTCTACCAGTAAACATGTGAGTTGCTTCTTTAATCTATGATGGACAAAATTGTCACACCCTTGCTCATTTTATTTCTCTCCTGTTACTTTATATTTCATGACTACTTTTCTTCTCCAACTTTCAGCTAATCTCTTGAATGTCTGTTCTTTTTTTTTTTAACTGAGAGGAGAAAAGATAGTGAGATAAGCACCTGCGTGCACATCGACCAGCAAACCCTCCCCCCCACCCAGTCTGAGACCAATGCTCAAATCAACTGAGCTATTCTCAGTGCCTGAGGCCAAGGCTCAGACCAATCAAACCATCTTCAGTGACCCAGACAGCTTGAACTAATTGAGTCACTGGCTGCAAGAGGGGAACAGAAAAAACGGGGGAGAGGGAGGCAAAGATAGAAGCAAATGGTTACTCCTTATGTGTGTCCTGACTGGGAATTGAACCTTGGTTGGCCCCATGCCATGCCAAAGCTCTATCCACTGGCCAGGGCCTTGAATGCCTGTTCTGTAATCAATCAACATTATATCCATAATTCATTCTCTGAGCACTTCCTTTCCCTTATTTCTTTAAATGAAATTTGCCTTTCCCAGAAGCCACTGTTTCTCCTGCAATTACCAAGTAAAACTATTTATTTATTGAAATTCTTCCTAATTTACCAGTTGGGTTGGTTGGAGTATAGTCCCAAAGAACCGAGGTTGCCAGTTAGATCCCTGGTCAAGACACATACAGGAACAGATTGATGTTCCTGTCTCTCATGCTTTCCCTTTCTCACTCTAAACTCAATAAAATAAACATTAATAAATAAATAAATAAACAAACAAACAAATTTTTTTAACCCAAAGCAAGAGTGAAAATCTTGTTTCTGATACTGTTTTTATATTATTTCTTTTTCACCCAAAATATAAACAAAAATAAAAGTTTTGTACTACCTTATTATCAATATTGGACTTGTCAACTTCCCATCCTTTAATTCATTGATGACTTGGGTATGGATGACATATCAGATGTGGACAAAATTGCTGTTTCATTTTCTGTTCATTGATAATCCTCAATACCCTTGCCTCTGGGTTTTGACACTTAAGATTTTTACCAAATTCCAATGGCATTCTTCTCACTTGTCCTCACTAAATTCAGCAATACAATTTATATTTTTCTTCAGGAAAAAGAGTCACCAAACGTAATCAATAATTTAAACATTGTATTATACAGCGACTTCTTTTTCTCCTTTCCATAGTCTTACTCAAGTACTTCATATGCAGTCTTTCTTCTTTCTTATTACATTTAAAATCATTGACCTTCCTGGGTCTAAATATTTCTTTACTATTTTTCGCAACCTCATTTAACAAATATCACGTGATTTAACTTTTAAATTGCTCCTATAGATGATCTAATATTATCTTAACTCTGATGTCATATTACATACAACTGCCAAAATTCTGACTCCATGAGAAACAGTGAAAGGTCAAAGAGTCTTGTTTTTAAAAGAAGTCAGTCTACCTGCATTCCTATCTTTGATTAATCATTATTTGGAAAACTACTCGAATGTTAGGAAGCCTCAGTTTGCTCAGCCATCAATGATAATAATTTTACATATTACATAGAATTACTATTGAAATAATCAAATAACCCAGTAAATATTTTTATCACAGTGGCCACAAAGTAAGTATCAATAGCTTCAGGAATTATTATTACTGTTCTTGTTTTAATTTTTCTACAATTTCTCTGTCCTTGTATATGATAAAATAGAGGTGGAGTTTAAATTTATAATTATTTTAAATTTTGGTCAAATTTTACTGGATTTTCAACAGTAATTTATAAAGATACTTTTTCTCCATTTTTTTGTCCATGCCCTCTTAAAGAAACTAATTCATTTTCCAATTACCTTTATTGTCTCTCACTGCCACTAACTCTGCCCATCTTCATCATTATAACTACACTTTGTATTTGAAAATGTAAATGTAAATCAACATGTAAAAACATCCTTTCTTCTCTAAACTTATAGGAATAAACATACACATCATGATGTCACTAAGCTTGTTTAAAAATCTCTTCTACTAGGCTATTAGTTGCAAGATGTCAGTGGATATTTCTGTCTTGCCCTCTACTTTCCCTTTTTATTCATATTATTGTTATTTTAGGTATCATAAAAATGGAAATCAGAAAAATTCTATATAGTTCTTATAAAGTGAATAGTGTTTCTCCAAAATTTATATGTTGAAGCTCTAACAACCAATGACTACATTTAGAGATTAGGCTTTTAAGGAAGTATTTAAGGTTAAATTGTGTCATAAGGGTAGGGACCTAATTTAACAGCACTGGCCTCTGTAAGACGAAGAAGACATCTCTCTCTCTACAAATATACACAGAGAAAAAAAAACAAGTGAGAACGCAGAAATAGGAGGCCATGAGTAAACGAGAAAGAGAGAACCCATCAGATACCAACTGGTGTCTTGATCTTGAATTTTCAACCTCCAGAACTGTGTGAAAATAAACTTCTGTTTGTTGAGCTACCTAGCCGATGGTATTTTGTTTTGGCAGAGCAAGAGGAATGATATAATAGCTTTTTGTTAAAATAAAAAAGCTATTATAATTCCCTTTGGCTATTTATAACTTATTTAAACTTATTTGGAGTTTTCCATTGTTTCATTTGATGTTGGATGGCACCTGAAGAAATTATTGAAGAACAGTGAATAATTTGTGTTATATTTGCTCCAAATTATTTCGTTGGTAAAGAAATCCTATGCAGAATGTACAGACTGTATATTGTCCAAAGAATTTTGGACAGTTTTTAAAAACAGCTGATTTCTAATTACTGTGGGAAAAAAATTAAAAATGCAAATATCAAAAAGGAACTCTTCTTTTGACATTGCATCAGAAAGTCTGAGGTAATATTTTGTTGAGGAAATAAGATTTGCTTTCCAATTAATTATTCTGGGAGTTATGTGACTAAATAAATGCTAACTAGGCCCTGGCCGGTTGGCTCAGCGGTAGAGCGTCGGCCTGGCATGCGGGGGACCTGGGTTCGATTCCCGGCCAGGGCACATAGGAGAAGCGTCATTTGCTTCTCCACCCCCACCCCCTCCTTCCTCTCTGTCTCTCTCTTCCCCTCCCACAGCCAAGGCTCCATTGGAGCAAAGATGGCCCGGGCGCTGGGGATGGCTCCTTGGCCTCTGCCCCAGGCGCTAGAGTGGCTTTGGTCTCGGCAGAGCGACGCGCTCCCCCCTGGTGGGCGTGCGGGGTGGATCCCGGTCGGGCGCATGCGGGAGTCTGTCTGACTGTCTCTCCCCGTTTCCAGCTTCAGAAAAATACAAAAAAAAAAAAAAGCAGAAAAAAAATAAATGCTAACCAAAAAAATAAACATGTAAAAGAAAACCCAAACCTTCCAAAATTAACAAAACCTATTTTAGTACTAGGCTCCTCCAGTGACAATTGTGTATTTGCTAAGTGGCATTGCTAATTACTATTACAAGTAATGGAAGAGGAAGATTTTCAGCTTAGTCTTAGTTTAATAGCAAATGTTCATTACAATTTTTTTTTGTGTGTATTGTTCTGAAGTGAAAAGCAGGAAGGCAGAGAGACAGACTCCCTCATGCCTCTGACAAGGATCCACCCAGCATGCCTACCAGGGGGCGATGCTGTTCCCATCTGGAGCATTGCTCCATTGCAACCAGATCCATTCTAGCACCTGAGGCAGAGGCCATGAACCCATCCTCAGTGCCCCAGTCAATTTTGCTCCAATGGAGCCTTGGTTTTGTCAAGGGAAGAGAGAGACAAAGGAGAGGGGGAAGGGTGGAGAAGCAGGTGGGCACTTCTCCTGTGTGCCCTGGCCAGGAAATGAACCTGGGACTTACACACACAGGGCTGACGCTCTACTGCTGAACTAGTCAGCCAGGGTTTAACAATTTCTAATGTTTTTCTATTTGTAATACCTTATGCTTTTTCCTATAAATATTGTCCTGCCATCCTCTCTTTTCTGTACAGAGCTCATTTCTACTGCTCCACCTCTATGTTATCTATTCATGTGTATTACAAACAAAGAGTTCGGGAGATGATGTCAGAGTAATGGCGGGGTAGGAAGCGATACCGATAAATCTCCCCCAAAACTCAACAAGATCTTCAACCAGAAACAGAAAAACCTATATTTGGAGCCTCCAGATGTTTCGCAATACACCCAACGGTATGATCAAGTAAAAAATTGGCTAAATATATAACCAAACCCCAAAGGAAATAGGGAGTAAGAAATGCTCCGCCTTCCTCATTAACCTAAACAGGGCAGTTTTCACTGGAAACTGAGAATATAGAAACTAAGGCGGGCAAAGGGGGTGAATAGATCCAGGCCGCGGCACAAATGGCCAAACCAGGCTGTGGCAGGGAGATCCAAGCCGAGGAAAAACTGTTCCTGTGACAACCCGGGCAATACAGCTAACACTCACGCCAAACCCAGACAAAGAAAGACAAGCAGGGCAGCCATTTTACCTGATCTCTTGGTCGGCGTGTGCAGATAGTGGGCAAGAGATTCCTTCCAAAGCCCCGGGAGGATGCGCCCATGTTACTCCATAGAGAGGCAGAGTCAGAGGCCTTTGTGTGGGACAAAAGCCTCCGGGCCGCCCCAGAGCCCTGGGAGAGCCGCATACGGGGAGGGAGCGAGAGCTAATTCCAACACTGGAACTTTTCAGTGCAGGCGGGAGGTTTCACTCAGAGGGCAAGACTTCGGCCTCACATCCTGCTCTGTGCACACAGAGGGTGGGCAGGAGACTCCTCCCAGCACCTCGGGAGTGGTAACCCGTGTTGTCCCATGGAGGAGCAGAGTCGGGGGCCTTTGTGTGGGCTGAGGGCGGAGTCTCAGGCTGCCCCAGCGCCTTGAAAAAGCCGCACATGGGGACGGAGCGAGAGCCAATTCCAACGCTGGAAATTTTCAGTGCGGGCGGGGGGTTTCACTCAGAGGGCGAGACTTCCAGTCTAACATCCTGGTCTGCGTGCACAGATAGTGAACGAGAGTTTCCTCCAAGCACCTCAGGAGTGGGTGCCCGCCTGTGTTACCGAACAGAGTGGCAGAGCCAGAGGTCTTTGAGTGGGCGGAAGCCCTGGCTGATTATGCTAGCAGCTCTGACTGGCTGAGCCTTACCCAGAGCCCTGTGCTGAGTGGGAATAGAGTGGGGAGTTGCCAGCTCTTTGAGCCTCTTACTATCCAGGCAGAGGCAGCAGTAACCCCATAGCTGGATTCTCAGGCTACTAATTGAGGAAGGAAAGACTAGGAGAGAGGCTCTAGGAACACGGACTCTCTCACTGTCGGAGCCTATAAATACTAATGAGCCTCGACTGCCAACGAGACTGAAGCACAATACATGACATTGCCATAGAGACTTATCAACTGCAAACCTCTACCTGAGCGTGCCAAAGGGGCAGAACCCGGGGTACAGAGTCACCGACCAGGAAGAGGGAGAGAAAAGAAAAAGCAAGAAGATAACCTCTCAAAATCAGAATAATCCGAAGACTTTATAACCTATCCCATTTTATTATATTTGTTCTTTTGTTTCTCTTATCTTCATCCTTGATTTTTTTTTTCCTCCTCCAATTTGGTCGTTTAACTCTCTACCGGTCTTACTCTCTCCTCTCCTTGAACTACACTACCCATAAGTGTTACATCTCCCATTATCTTTTCTTTCCTCGTCCTTTCTCTCTATGAGGGTTGAACTCCAAAACCCTTAACACACTCTCTCTCTCTCTCCTCTTTTTTCTTTTTTCTTCTTTTAGTGGTTCCCTCTTTTTTTCTCTCTCTCTCTTTCTTTTCTCCCTCTATATTAGTTTCTTCCTTTCTCCTTTACGTCTCCTCTCATTCAAACCTCATTCACGAACAAATTATTTTATCTGGGACTCAAACTTAAGTTTGTGGCATTTTGGGGGGTTTTTACTTCACCTTTTTAACTCACTAGCAGTGCTCCCATCCCTGGCTCTCCATTTTATCAAGCTCTTCTTCCACTAAATACAATATTAATTTTTTAATTTGTCCCCCCATTTTCCTGTTTCCCTCCTACTCTTCTCATCATAACTCTTAGTCAACCAACACCTAAACGCAAATCATTTTATTCTTGATCCAAATTTTTTCATTATTTGCTTTTTGTGGATCCATACCCCCCTCTTTTTTATTTTTTATTTTATTTTATTTTTTTCTTGCCCCTCTATTACTTTTCCCCAATTCAGGCCCTCCATTACAGGCATTGTTTGTTCTATTAAATACAATATAATTCACAGTTCACCACAAGATTTTCTCAAGAAAGAGGGGAGAGGAGAGGAGAGGAAAAAAGGAGGGGGGGGATAATTTCCTTTTTTTAACTTTTAATTTTATTTTATTTTTCTTTATTTCATTATTAATTTAAAAAAAAACAACTTTTTTCAATTTTTTATTTTTTTAACTTTTTATTCTTTATTAAATCTCATTAATATTGTCAACAAAACCACTCTCAGATGCCATTAAGGAAGAGAAAATCGAATATCATGGATACAAAAGAAAGAGAGGTAACACAGATAGATGAGGAAAAATCTATGGAGAAAAAATTTAATATATTGGAAACCTTGGAGCTAAATGACAGAGAATTTAAGATAGAAATCCTAAAAATACTCAGAGATATACAAGAAAATACAGAAAGGCAATTTAGGGAGCTCAGAAAACAAGTCAATGAACACAAAGAATATATGTCCAAGGAAATTGAAACTATAAAAACAAATCAAACAGAGATGAAAAACTCAATTCACAAGCTGAAAAACAAGGTAACAAGCTTAGCTAATAGAACAGGCCAGATAGAAGAGAGGATTAGTGAAATAGAAGACAAGCAACTTGAGGCACAACAGAGAGAAGAAAGAGACTCAAAAATTTAAAAAAATGAGGTAGCCCTACAAGAATTATCTGACTCCATCAAAAAGAATAACATAAGAATAATAGGTATATCAGAGGGAGAAGAGAGAGAAAATGGAATGGAGAACATACTCAAACAAATAATAGATGAGAACTTCCCAAGCCTGTGGAAAGAACTAAAGCGTCAAATTCATGAAGCAAAGAGAACTCCGAGTTTTCTTAACCCCAACAAACCTACTCCAAGGCACATCATAATGAAATTGGTACAAACCAATGGCAAAGAAAAAATTCTCAAGGCAGCCAGGGAAAAGAAGAATACAACATATAAAGGAAGGCCCATTAGGTTATCATCAGATTTCTCAGCAGAAACTCTACAAGCTAGAAGAGAGTGGACCCCAATATTTAAAGTCCTGAAAGAGAGGAACTTTCAGCCTCGAATACTATACCCATCAAAGTTATCCTTCAAATATGAAGGATAAATAAAAACATTCACAGATACAGAAAAGATGAGGGAATTTATCATCAGAAAACCCCCACTCCAGGAATTACTAAAGGGGGTTCTCCAATCAGATACAAAGAACAAAAAAAAAAAAAACCAGAGCCACAAGTAAAAGCTCGAAGAAGAACACAATAAAACCAAATTTAAACTGTGACAACAACAAAAAGAAAGGGGGGAGAGGATGGAGATTAACAGTAGCAAAGGACGATGGAGTGCAAAAGTACTCACAAAATAGTGCGCTACAATGAACAGGGTAGGAAACCTTTTCATTACTTAAAGGTAACCACCATTGAAAAAACCACCACAGAAGCACATGAGATAAAAAAGATAGCAACAGTCTAAAGATGTATGGGATACAACCAAATAAAAACAAAAGATAGAAAAATGAAAGAGAAGGATCAAACAAGACACAAAACTAACAGAAAGCAATCTATAAAATGGCAATAGGGAACTCACAAGTATCAATAATTACACTAAGTGTAAAGGGATTAAACTCACCAATAAAAAGACACAGAGTAGCAGAATGGATTAAAAAAGAAAATTCAGCTGTATACTGCCTACAGGAAACTCATCTAAGTAACAAGGATAAAAACAAATTCAAAGTGAAAGGCTGGAAAACAATACTCCAAGCAAATAACATCCAAAAAAAAGTAGGCGTAGCAATACTCATATCTGATAATGCTGACTACAAGACAACAAAAGTACTCAGAGACAAAAATGGCCATTTCATAATGGCTAAGGGGACACTGAATCAAGAAGACATAACATTTCTTAATATATATGCACCAAACCAAGGAGCACCAAAATATATAAGACAGCTACTTATTGATCTTAAAACAAAAACTGACAAAAATACAATCATACTTGGAGACCTCAATACACCGCTGACGGCTCTAGATCGGTCATCCAAACAGAGAATCAACAAAGACATAGTGGCCTTAAACAAAACACTAGAGCACCTGGATATGATAGACATCTACAGGACATTTCATCCCAAAGTGACTGAGTATACATTTTTCTCCAGTGTACATGGATCATTCTCAAGAATTGACCATATGTTGGGCTACAAAATCAACATCAGCAAATTCAGAAAAATCGAAATTGTACCAAGCATATTTTCTGATCATAAAGCCTTGAAACTAGAATTCAACTGCAAAAAAGAGGAAAAAAATCCCACAAAAATGTGGAAACTAAACAACATACTTTTAAAAAATGAATGGGTCAAAGAAGAAATAAGTGCAGAGATCAAAAGATATATACAGACTAATGAAAATGACAATACGACATATCAGAATCTATGGGATGCAGTTCATATTACTTCAGGCATATATGAACAAACAAGAGAGAGCCCAAGTGAACCACTTAACTTCACACCTTAAGGAACTAGAAAAAGAAGAACAAAGACAACACAAAACCAGCCGAAGAAAGGAGATAATAAAAATCAGAGCAGAAATAAATGAAATAGAGAACAGTAAAACTATAGAAAATTTAATAGAACAAAGAGCTTGTTCTTTGAAAAGATCAACAAAATTGACAAACCCTTGGCAAGACTTACCAAGGAAAAAAGAGAAAGAACTCATATAAACAAAATCCAAAATGAAAGAGGAGAAATCACCACGGACACCGTAGATATACAAAGAATTATTGTAGAATACTATGAAAAACTTTATGCCACTAAATTCAACAATCTAGAAGAAATGGATAAATTCCTAGAACAATACAACCTTCCTAGACTGAGTCAAGAAGAAGCAGAAAGCCTAAACAGACCTATTAGTAGAGAAGAAATAGAAAAAACCATTAAAAACCTCCCCAAAAATAAAAGTCCAGGCCCTGACGGCTATACCAGCGAATTTTATCAAACATTCAAAGAAGACTTGGTTCCGATTCTACTCAAAGTCTTCCAAAAAATTGAAGAAGAAGCAATACTTCCAAACACTTTTTATGAGGCCAACATAACCCTCATACCAAAACCAGGCAAGGATGGCACAAAAAAAGAAAACTACAGACCAATATTTCTAATGAATACAGATGCTAAAATACTAAACAAAATACTGGCAAATCGAATACAACAACATATTAAAAAAATAATACATCATGATCAAGTGGGATTCATCCTAGAATCTCAAAGATCGTTCAACATACATAAAACGGTTAACGTAATACACCATATCAACAAAACAAAGAACAAAAACCACATGATCTTATCAATAGACGCAGAAAAGGCTTTTGATAAAATACAACACAATTTTATGTTTAAGACTCTCAACAAAATGGGTATATAAGGAAAATATCTCAACATGATAAAGGCCGTATATGATAAACCATCAGCTAACATCTTATTAAATGGCACTAAACTGAAGGCTTTCCCCCTTAAATCAGGAACAAGACAGAGTTGTCCACTCTCTCCACTCTTATTTAATGTGGTGCTAGAGGTTCTTGCCACAGCAATCAGACAAGACAAAGAAATAAAAGGCATCCATATCGGAAAAGAAGAAGTAAATGTATCACTTTTTGCAGATGATATGATCCTATACATCGAAAACCCCAAAGAATCCACAAAAAGACTACTAGAAACAATAATCCAATACAATAATGTCACAGGATACAAAATTAACATACAGAAGTCAATAGCCTTTCTATATGCCAACAATGAAACAACTGAGAATGAACTCAAAAGAATAATGCCCTTCACAATTGCAACAAAAAAAATAAAATACTTAGGAATAAACATAACAAAGAATGTAAAGGACTTATATAATAAAAACTATAAACCATTATTAAGAGAAATTGAGAAAGATATAATGAGATGGAAGAATATTCCTTGTTCTTGGTTAGGAAGAATAAATATAATCAAGATGGCCATATTACCCAAAGCAATATACAAATTTAATGCAATTCCCATAAAAATTCCAATGACATTTTTTAAAGAAATAGAGCAAAAAATCATCAGATTTATATGGAAGTATAAAAAACCCCGAATAGCCAAAGCAATCATAAAGAAAAAGAATGAAGCTGGGAGCATTACAATACCTGACTTCAAACTCTATTATAGGGCCATGACAATCAAAACAGCATGGTATTGGCAGAAAAATAGACACTCAGACCAATGGAACAGAATAGAAAGTCCAGAAATAAAACCACATATATATAGTCAAATAATTTTTGATAAAGGGGCCAAGAACATACAATGGAGAAAAGAAAGCCTCTTCAATAAATGGTGCTGGGAAAACTGGAAAGCCACATGCAAAAGAATGAAACTGGACTACAGTTTGTCCCCCTGTACTAAAATTAACTCAAAATGGATCAAAGATCTAAACATAAGACCTGAAACAATAAAGTACATAGAAGAAGACATAAGTACTAAACTCATGGACCTGGGTTTTAAAGAGCATTTTATGAATTTGACTCCAATGGCAAGAGAAGTGAAGGCAAAAATTAATGAATGGGACTACATCAGACTAAGAAGTTTTTGCTCAGCAAGAGAAACTGATAACAAAATAAACAGAAAGCCAACTAAATGGGAAATGATATTTTCAAACAACAGCTCAGATAAGGGCCTAATATCCAAAATATAAAACTCAACAACAAACAAACAAACAATCCAATAAAAAAATGGGAAGAGGACATGAACAGACACTTCTCCCAGGAGGAAGTACAAATGGCCAGCAGATATATGAAAAGATGCTCATCTTCTTTAGTTATTAGATAAATGCAAATCAAAACTGCAATGAGATACCACCTCACACCTGTTAGATTAGCTATTATTAACAAGACAGGTAATAGCAAATGTTGGAGAGGCTGTGGAGAAAAAGGAACCCTCATACACTGTTGGTGGGAATGTAAAGTAGTACAACCATTATGGAAGAAAGTATGGTGGTTCCTCAAAAAACTGAAAATAGAACTACCTTATGACCTAGCAATCCCTCTATTGGGTATATACCCCAAAAACTCAGAAACATTGTTACATAAAGACACATGCAGCCCCATGTTCATTGCAGCATTGTTCACAGTGGCCAGGACATGGAAACAACCAAAAAGCCCATCAATAGATGACTGGATAAAGAAGATGTGGCACATATACACTATGGAATACTACTCAGCCATAAGAAATGATGACATCGGTCATTTACAGCAAAATGGTGGGATCTTGATAACATTATACGAAGTGAAATAAGTAAATCAGAAAGAAACAGGAACTGCATTATTTCATACGTAGGTGGGACATAAAAATGAAACTAAGAGACATTGATAAGAGTGTGGTGGTTACGGGGGGAGGGGGGAAAGGGAGAGGGAAAGGGGGAGGGAGGGGCACAAAGAAAACTAGATAGAAGGTGACAGAGGACAATCTGACTTTGGGTGATGGGTATGCAACATAATTGAAAGACAAGATAACCTGGACTTGTTGATCTTTGAATACATGTAACCTGATTTATTGATGTCGCCCCATTAAAAAAATAAAATTATAATTAAAAAAAACAAAAAAAAACCAAAGAGTTCTACTCAAATTATAAAATTGTCTATAGTGAAGCTGTGTTCAGCTTGTTTCATGCTTACTTTTTTATTCTCTCGTATTAATGAAAGTGCTTTCAAAAAAGATAATACACAAAGCATGCTACTAAACAGTATAATAATTTTTTCCACATTAATTCAGAGTTCCTCCACCTCAGATAACTCCATTTGGGGCAGAATTATACTTCACTGTGCCTAATGCTCTCTTCATGGTGGAATGCTTTTCAGTATCTGTGACCTTTAAACACTGGTTTTCATTGGAACACTTCCCCACATTTTGTGGAGAACCAAAAACATCTCCAGACACTGCTGGAGGACAAACTCATTTTTAGTTGAACACAACTGCATTTACTCCTAATTTGCTTTTAATATAAATTATTAATTATTAAAATTTCACACACACACACACACACACACACACATGAAGGGTCTATCTAAAATCAAGTAACCGTTCATTTTATTATCACATATAAATAGGCAAAATAGCGACTTTTTCTTTATTGGGCACATAGTGAAATAATATATGTTAATGGCAGACTGGTGGAATCTAAGAATATAAACTTTAATTTTTGCCAAAAGTCAGCCATTCTTGACAAATGTTAGTCCTAATTTTAAACATCATGCTTTATGAGGCTAGTTAATATAATTTAAAATCATATCCCTTCTGGAGCAGGCTATATCCTAATGTCAAGATAAAATTTTCCAACTTATTGCATATTAAGTATTTTTTAATATTATTAAATTTACTGGGGTAACATTGGTTAATAAGATAATATAGATTTCTAAGTGTATAATTCTATAATGCACCATCTGTTTATTGCCTTATGTTTTCACTACCCAAAGTCAAAATACTTCTGACCATAATAATAGTTAATATGCACACACACACACACACATTGGATTTTTGCCAAACTTCTCTGATCATTTAGATAGCAGAAGTCACTGGACCAGGACATGATTGATATATTATTTTTCAATTGCATCAGACCTTGCAGAAATTCATTTGAGTGAGTGGAAGCCATTGCTATTATAAAGAAAGCTAAATGAATCACGAATGAATGAATCACTTAGTTTCAGAATAAAGAAATCATAACATTGAAAAACATCTTAGTAAATATTTACTCCAAATTTTTCTAATGTTAAATTATCTCATTAGCATTTACCTAGCATTGATCTGAATATTCCTAGATATGACTTTAAAAACCTAAGGTCCCATAAAATTAGAAATATTATCTACATTTTCATAAGGTACAAATTCAGGAATCTTATTGATCATCTTTAACACTAAAACATTCTCACTTATTCTAAATATTTATAATTTTGCTGATATAAGAGATGAAGAAAATGTTGAAGATGTCACTTACATCTTTCCGTTATGAAAATACATCCAGGTAATTTTTTAAATGTTTGAAACAGTGTTTATATAAAAAATAGATTTGTCTTACTCTGAGCCTTCTCTGCAAAACAAACCTGAATAAACTAAAGAAATATTATCTCTTGAAGTACTTTTAAGTCTCCCTGTAGTGTTGTAAAGTAAAAAAATAAAGTCTATAAAATATTTGGAGAATGTTCAAGTATTTTTATGTCTGATAAGTATACATTTGAAGTTAAAACCCTGTTACTGAGAACTTTTACTAATTAACTCTGATAGTTTTTACAGTTTTTGTTAAGAACACTTACTAACAAAAGAATTGTAAAGTATTTCAGTAAAGGTTTCCTTGACTTTTAAATATGCTTAGAAATAAAAATGAATTTAAAAATTATTATAATTTGTGAATATGAAGTTGAAATCACCATTAAGTATATACTCCCAAAACAAAGAAACTAAAGACAAAATTGTTTCATATCTTTTTTATCCGATGTCTTTTACTTCTTATTTTCCTACTTTTTTTGCACTCAGTAGGATCACTGTTAACATAAAATAGAAGTGTTAAGAGTGACTATCCTTTGTCTCAGAGACAGAAATGCCAATACTTCAATGTTACATGTGCTTTTCTATGCACATTATCAACTAACAAAAGTATGGGTAAGTTTTTTTCTCCCACTAGATATTGGTGCTGGCTTATGAGGGACATTCCCTCATTTTCCTGTTAATGTAACAAATTATATGATGAATTTTAAAATAATTAATTCCTTTTTTTACTTACAAAACAAGTTTCTTTATAACTATATGTTATTCTTGTAAAATATTGTTGAATTTTATTTGTTAATGTATTGTTAAAATTTTTGCATCCTTTTTCATGAAAGACTTTGATCAATTATATTTTCTTGGTTTTGTAAAGTATTTGTCTTCCTTTGGCTATGTTGACTATATGAAACCAGTACTTAGCTAGAATAAAACAAATTAACAACTATTTCTTTCTTTATAATATAAAAGAAATTTATGGGAAACCACCTGTACATGAGATTTTCTCTTTATTATTTTTAAAAAATGAATTTATTTTTATAAGATAATTAACAATTCAGATTTTCTATTTTTTTAAGTAGGTGTAAGGTTTATGAGAAGTTTTTTAAATACAGTTAAATTTCTTGGCAAAACAAAATAAACACTTTTATTATTATCATGTCTAGCATCATTGGAGATGGTCATTTTTATTCTTTACCTTTTTTGATCAGGTTTTATAAGATTTTATCAATTTGATGACTCTTTTAGCATTGTTATTGCTCTCATTTACATTTTATCTTCCATTTCATTTATTTTTTATTTTATATTCATTTCTTTCTTTATGATTTTTTTTGTTTGGTTGATATTTTTTAAAGTTTATTTAAAATCATATTAGTTAAAAATACTTAACAAATATTTTATTAAGGGATAAATAATTTTTAAAATGTATGTATGTTACTTGTAGCAGTACAAGAAGTACTTTCTGAAATTATTAAAGGTTTTATATATAACAAGCAAACATAAAATAAAAGCATTTTTTATTTAATATGAGAAATTATAAAAGGATCACTCTAGATATGACTTATCTATGGGTCAATGAATACAATACTGCTGATTCAAAGGGTAAAACAGAAGCAATTCTAAAGAACCTATATAGAAAAATATCAAATCTGGATTTTTGTTTGATAAATCAAGGCTTAAATTATGAAATTGTAAATCATGGCTCAATTTAGAAGAAGAAAACCTGCAAAAGTTATATATATATATATATATATATATATATATATATATATATATATGAATTATAGGTCTGTACATAATTCTTTATTGACTAGCTGATGAGATGGCATGAAAATGGCATGGAAGCTCTGGGTAAAAATAACTAAGTATCTTTAAATAGAAAGAAACCAACATGCAAGTAAAAACTTCCTTTTCCTTGAAATTTAAAGATCTTATCTTATTTAAAAAAAGAATAAGGAAAGAAAGATGTTGAGCAGTACAATTTTCATGAAGAAGTAAAGTGTATGTCTTAATTCTTATAATTTCTTTTTAAACTATATATACATACATATGTGTGTGTGTGTATATATATATATATATATATATATATCTCCACATACTTTTTGAAAAGTTACTTAACACACACAGAACACATCATAACTAAGATACAGATTGGGAATATTTTCTCTGAATAATATATTAAGAAAAATTATAATTTTCTCATATGATGCTAGTTAATGACATCACATATTTTGAACTATGAAGCTGATTATTATGACATATGTAAAGACATTAGCCATGGCACCATCATAGCCATCTGACCTATGCAGTTTCACATTGGATTCAGACAAATGGTAATGAAACAACAGAGCCAAGAACTAGTGGACCATTACCTTTAATCCTAGCTTGTACCTACAGGCAAATAATACACACAGTGGGAAAACACTTCACTTTTCATTCAAGGCTCACAAAGCCGCTGACTTATCCGAGTTTCTAGAATCAAAGGTTTCTAGCTCACCAGACTTATTTACGTCTGTCCCCCATCTCCTTCCTTCTCTCTGCACAAACTGGCTTCTCCCTCAGCACTTCACCCTCTTGGCTGCTTCTCCTGGCCTCCTTCATGTGGCCTTTGTCTGTTCTCTTCTCTAATGCTAATCTCAGGAACCAAGAGAGAGCAAGCTCCCTGTATGCCCCACTTTATAGTGTAGAAATCAAAACCTTCAATCCAGTATACAAACAAAGAAGTCTCTGAAACAAAGTCAATTATCTGAGGCATAATGGGATTCTTCATGAAAGTGCACCACCCAACATCATGCAATCAGTCAAGGGTGTGGGGAAAAGCTTAGTCTTAAAACTAAGCCTTAGGCTATAACCACCCTGCCTGCTTACAGCCTGTCCCCCAAACACAATGCAAACTATAAGCAAGCAAACATATATCATATTTAAAAACTTATTGGATCAACATTCTACCCCTTTTGCTCACTTACAATCTAAAGCACAAGTATTCCTGCACAAGGAAATTAAGCACATTACACAAATTACAACAGTACAAATCATACAGTTTCAACAATTACAAAGGTACATTTCATCAGTGTCTGAGCACTTTCTTAAAAGTGTAAAATGTCCTTGGCCTTCTTTCTAGCCATGGGAAAAGCTTCCCGAGGCAGGGGAAGGGCCTCCATCAAAGCTGCCCCCACCCCCATCAAGGCATTTCACATTCTCCAAAATTTGTAAGTCAATCCAATAAAGGAGCCAGTGCCCACTCAGGTCATAGTCCAGGAAATCAGTCCACACACTTGGGGGCTTAGCCAACCCCCCTCATCCCTGCCATTTTGGCAGGTCTTACACTGTCACAAAAGGGAGCATGTGGCAATAGCAGTCACCATTTCAATCTCTGCTCCAGAGAGCATGATGGCACCCATCTCTATATTCCAAAATCACAGACCTACCAGGGGCATAGAAGGTACTCCTTGCTGCTGGGCTTTCATCATCTGGAGACTGCAGATTGCAACTCCAGGCCAATTCTCCTCATCCTCCAAAGAGAAACTAGGACCACCAGCTCCCGCTGCCAGAATTGAGCCCTGGACCACCACCGCCTTCTGCTCAGCAGGTCTTGCAACCCCAGCTCTGGTCTCAGCCCTGGTCTCCCACAGCTGCTTTCTCTCCACAATGTCCAGAGCAATCTGCAACTCATGAACCCGTGATTCCTTCTCCAACGGCTGCTCCATTTCCAAGTGTCTTGCAAACCTGGTTGGCCTCCTCCTCTAGCACTTCCTCCAACTCCAGGGTCAGCATCTCTTTCTCCCACATTTCCTCCAGCTCCTTCTACTGCTCGGTTTGCAGGTCTCAGGTAGCCTCTTCCACAGAGCTCTCGGTTTCCTCACTCATGACTGTAAAAGTCAGCCAACCTACAGTTCCCAAAAGAACAGCCATGGGGAACCATAACAGCAGCTAGTCCTCTACTCCACCGCTCAAAGGTGCTGGTGGCTCCTTGTCTATCTGTATTGAATTCTGCTACAGATTATGCCAAATGTAAAACTAGTAGCCACAGCCACCATCATAGTCACCTGGCCCATGCAGGTTCGCACTGGATTCAGACCGATGGTAATGAAACAATGGAGCCAAGAACTCGTGCGCCATTATCTTTAATCCTAGCTTGCAGCACCTGGCTATCAAGTAATACACACAGTGGGAAAACACTTCCCTTTCCATTTATGGATCACAAAGCCACTGACTTCTCCAAGTTTCTTAGAATAAAAGGTTTCTAGCTCACCAGACTTGTTCACCTCTGTTCCCCATCTTCTCCCTTCTCCCTCCCTGCACAAACTCTGCACCAACTGGCTTCTTCCTCAGCACTCCACCATCTTGGCTGCTACTCATGGCTTCCTCCATGTGGCCTTTCTCTGTTATGCTCTCTAATGCTAATCTCAGGAACCAAGAGAGAGCAAGTTCCTGGTCTGCCCCACTTTATAGTGTAGAAATCAAAACCTTTAATCCAATATACATACAAGGAAGTCTGATACAAAACCACTTATCTGAGGAAAAATGGGATTCCTCATGAGAGTGTACCACCCTATATCAAAAAGGGTGGGAAAGGCTTAGTCTTAAAACTAAGCCTTAGGATATAACCACCCTGCCTACCTCCAGTCTGTCCCCCACACCCAATGCAAACTATAAGCAAGAAAACATATATCATATTTAAAAACTTATTTGACCAACAACATAATTTACATAAGTAGACTAGTATAAATTACTTGTAATTTGTTTAATACTATATGAGATATACTAAAATTTTACATTAATTTAGAATAAACTATGTGATAAGAGCCATATTTGAAAACATGTTTGACGAGGAGCAATGTTATGTCTTTGAAACAAACTTAAAGATATTCTAAAAGAAGGCAAAACACTCAGCTGCTAGTCCTGTATTATCCAGTAATATTCTCTTTATTTGCTCACTGATTATAACAAAACATACAGTTCCCTCTTACGTTAGTGATATGCTTTATGTCAATGAATATAATCATTGAAATATAATGGTGTACTCGTAAGGTCATGATTCTTGGTTTCCCATCAATTCACTAATATTAATTTGAAAAAAATACATATTTATTACTTATCTCAAATACAGCTTTAGTCTCATTTCCTTGTACCAATTTCCATATGTTTGCCTTGCACCAGCAGTTCTCAACCTGTGGGTCGCGACCGTGGCGGGGTCGCCTAAAGCCATCGGAAAATACATAATGCATATCAGGTATTTACATTCCGAATCATAAATGTAGCAAAATTACAGTTATGAAGTAGCCACCAAAGTTATTTTTTGGTTTGGGGTCACTGAAACATGAGGAACTGTATTGCGGGGTCACGGCATTAGAAACGTTGAGAACCACTGCCTTACACCATTATTAACTTGAAATGTGTCATTGTGCCATGACAAATCTCTTGGTTATACATCATACTAACAATAAAAAAGAACATATTTTTCTTCAAACTTCTGGTTGTATAATTACTTAAGTAATGGGGATATAATGTACAGCATAGTGATTATTGTAGTGTTGGTCAAATAAGTTTGTAAATAATGATATATATATTTGCTTGCTTATAGTTTGCATTGGATGTGGGGGGACAGGCTATAAGCAGGTATAATTCTTATAGCCTAAGGCTTAGTTTTAAGACTAAGCTTTTCCCACCCTTTTTGATGTAGGGTGGTGCACTCTCATGAGGCATCCCATCATGCCTCAGATAAGTGACTTTGTATCAGAGACTTCTTTGTTTGTATATTGGACTAAAGGTTTTGATTTCTATACTATAGGTGAAGCAGACTGGGAGTTTGCTCTCTCTCCATTCCTGAGATTAGCATTAGGGAGGAGAGCAGAGAAAGGCCATGTGGAGGAGAGAAGCAGCAGCCAAGATGGCGGAGTGCTGAAGGAGAAGCCAGTTTGTACAGAGAGTAGGAGATGGGGAACAGAGGTGAATAAGGTTAGTGAGCTAGAAACCTTTGATTCTAGAAAACTCACATAAGTCAGTAGCTTTGTGAGCACTAAATGAGTAGGTTTTGGAGCCCAGTGTGTGTTTTTACTTGCTTGCCATGTGCAAGCTAGGATTAAAGGTAATGGGCCACCGGTTCTTGCTCTGTTGTTTCAATACCTTCTGTCCAAATTATATGCAAACTTGCACTGGCCAGGCAGCTGTGATGGTCACCATGGATACTGGCTTTACATTTAGCATAGTGTGCAGCAGGATTAGGAGATCAGTATGGAGCTGCAACCCTTAAGGTGCATGGTAGAAGACTGATTGCTGTTATGGTTCCCCATAGCTGTCCTTTTGGGGTTCATATGCTGGCTAACTTTTATAGCCATGCATGAGAAAACAGAGCTCTGTGGAAGAGGCTGCCCAGGACCTCTAAACTGAGCAACATAAGGAGCTGGAGGAAATTTGGGAGAAAGAGATGCCAATCCTGGAGCTGAGGAAAGTATTGTAGGAGGCCGACCAGGTTCGCAAGATTCGCTTGGAAATGGAACAGCTGTTGGAAAAGGGATCAAAGGTTCATGAGTTGCAGCTTGCCCTGGATGCTGTGGAGAGCCAGAAGCTGCAGGAGGCCTGGGCTGAGGCTGGAGGTGGGGCTGCAAGACCTGCTGAGCAGAAGGTGGTGGCGGCCCGGGGGCTCAATTTTGGCAGCAGGAGCTGGTGTTCCCTGTTTCTCTTTGGAGGACGAGGAGAATCGGGCTGGAGTTGCAATCTGCAGTCTCCAGAAGATAAGAACCCAGCAGCAAGGAGTATTTATTATGCCCCTGGTACATCTGTAATTCTGGAACATAGGGGTGGTTAGCATCATGCTTTCTGTAGCAGAGATAGAAATGCTGACTTCCATTGCCATGTGCTCCTCCTTGGGACAGTGTAAGACCTGAAAGGATGGCAGGGATAAGAGCCACGGCTGAGGCCCCATGTGTGTGGACTGATTTCCTGGACTATGACTGCAGTGGGCACTGGCTTCTTTGTTGGATGGACTTACAATTTTGGACAATGTGAAATACCCTGATATAGGTTGGGGGCAGCTTAGCTGGAGGCCCTTCCCCTGCCCTAGGAAGCTTTTCTCATAGATAGAAAGAAGGCCAAGGGCACTTTGTGCTTTTAGCAATGTGCTCAGGGACTGATGAAATGTACTTTTGTAATTGTTGAAATTGTATGATTTGTAATGTTGTTGTAATTTGTGTAATGTGCCTAATTTCCTTGTGCAGGAATACTTGTGCTTTAATTGTGGAGCGAGCTAAAGAGGTGGAATGTTGGTGAAATAAGTTTGTAAATAATGATATATATGTTTGCTCACTTATAATTTGCATTGGATGTGGGGGGGGAGACAGGCTGTAAGCAGGCAGGATTCTTATAGCCTAAGGCTTAGTTTTAAGACTAAGCCTTTCCCACACTTTTTGATGTAGGGTGGTGCACTCTCATGAGGCATCCCATTATGCCTCAGATAAGTGACTTTGTATCAGAGACTTCTTTGTTTGTATATTGGATTAAAAGTTTTGATTTCTATACTATACAGGGAGGCAGACCGGGAGCTTGCTCTCGCTTGGTTCCTGAGATTAGCATTAGGGAGGAGAGCAGAGTAAGGCCACGTGGAGGATATCAGAAGCATCCAAGATGGCGGAGTGCTGAAGGAAAAGCCAGTTTGTGCAGAGTTTGTGCAAAGAGAAAGAGATGGGGAACAGAGGTGAATAAGGCTAGTGAGCTAGAAACCTTTGATTTTAGGAAACTGAGATAAGTCAGTAGCTTTGTGAGCACTGAATGAGTGGGTTTTGGAACCCAGTGTGTGTTTTTACTTGCCTGCCGGGTGCAAGCTAGGATTAAAGGTAATGGCCCTTCAGTTCTTGGCTTTGTTGTTTTATTACAGTCTTTCCAGATCTAATGGGAACCTGAACGGGCCAGTCTGTGATAGTGGCCATGGCTACTGATTTTACAAGTAGGTAATATTGTACTGCATGTTTGAAAGTGGGTAGGAGATGTAATTTAAAAATGTCTCAGCACAAAAAAAAAAATTTTAACTATGTATGGTTATGCATACTAACTAGATTTATTGTAATTATTCTGCAGTATATACAGACCATTATGCTGTACACCTGAAAAAAAGGAACTATGAACTTTTTACCCAGATATCATGATAAAGTTAGTGCAGCTGGAGAGGCTCTAAAGGTCTTCTATCAAACTTCTTATTTTCTATAAAGAATGCTTTGTGCTTTAGTTGACAAAGAGAAAGATTCAAAGACAATTACAGCTGAAGGTTAACTGTATAAGATAAAAACATAAATTCCACCCATAAGCCTCTCCCCACTCCCAGGAATAAAACTGGGATTCTTAAATTTAAAAAAAAAGAAGAAAGAAGTAAAATGTGTTTTAGAGTTCAAGGCCAAGGTTCAATGCCATGTTCGCCTTTTACTAGCTTTTGATCTAGTAAGTTCATACCACTAGCAAGTTCATACCACTCTGGGAAAGTTATTTATCATCTCAATTTTCTGGTTTCCTTATGTGAAGCCAGTAGCCAGGGTCACCATCACAGCCACCTGGCCCATGCAGGTTCACATTGGATTCGGACAGTCTGTAAAGAAACAACAGAGCCAAGAACTGGTGGGCCATCATCTTTAATCCTAGCTTGCTCCCCGCGGGCAAGTAAAACACACACTGGGCTCCAAACCTCACTCATTCAGTGCTCACAAAGCTACTGACTTATCTGAGTTTTCCTAAAATCAAAGGTTTCTAGCTCACCAGCCTTATTCACCTATGTTCCCCATCTCCTTCCTTCTCCCTCACAAAGGCCTTTCTCTGCTCTCTTCTCTAATGCTAATCTCAGGAACCCAGAGAGCAAGCTCCCGGACTGCCCCCATTTTATAGTGCAGAAATCAAAACCTTTAATCCATTAAACAAAATAGGGAAGTCTCTAATACAAAGTCACTTATTAGAGGCATGATGAGATTGTACCACCCCACATCAAAAAGGATGGGAAAGGCTTAGTCCTAAAACCAAGCCCCAGGCTACAAGGATCCTGCCTGCCCACAGCCTGCCCCCAACACACATTAATATCACCTGGGCAATGGGCCTCCACTTGGGCAATGCCATTTTTAACAAAGTGAGCATAATATATTTTATCTGCTCAACACCTTATCTGTAAAGTGTAACTAATTATAGAACCTGTTTTGTAGAACTTCTATAAAGGTAAAATAACACAATACTTGGCAATTATTGTAAGAGCTCAACAATTGTCAGATTTTCTTTATGGTCTACCTTCAATGATTTTATGTATTCAAAAGGGCCTGTATAGTGTACACCTAATAACTACACATTATTTAATAGTGTTTAGCAGTTAAAACCAGAAGTTATTGAATGGGTCTGTCTGAGAGGAAACCCTGACTCCCAGTTTTAATCTGGTTTTCTTAGTCAAATTATTGTATTGATTAAAGTATCTAATTATTTATGAAACCCTTAACATAGTGTCTTGACTCTGTGAGATAGGAACAATTTGTCCACTAACCTTGATGTTCCTCTTGAAAGGCAGAAACCGTGGGCCAAACCATAAACATGAGACTAGTGTGTTCCAAAAGGAAAGGTTATTTTAAAAAACACCTGGGTGCAGGAGGGCTGAGACCAGCACAGGGTGTCAGCCCTGAGAAAGGGATGGGGCAGGGGTTATTTGGATTTGTCAAAGGGCCTTGGGCAAAGGTGGATATAAGATTCCTTCTTCTGTCTGTGGTTGGGAGTGGTGCCACAGTTCCTCAAAATTGCCTGCACCCTAATCCAACCATCCCTTATCCACATCCAGCTACAAGGGATGTCTGAGCCAGATTATTGAATAGGCAAGTCCTTCTTTTTCCTTCAGGCCTGCATTGTTCTAAAAGGCGAAAGATTTATGCGATCTGAAGAGAAACCAGAGTATTCTGCATTGTTCTAGATGGTTGCTGAGTAACCATTTTATCTATCATTTCTGTCTGTTAATAATCTCATAAAAATGAGACAAATTAGAAAGAGAAAAATATCCCAATTTAATACATACATATGTATTGGAACCCAGCATACATAAAAGTCAGAGACCTCGAATGCAGGAGAGTTTTAAAGACAGAATGGGTATATAAGACTTTTAGCCAAGGATGAGGTAAGGTGCCTTGGAGGCTTCAAAAGGTCATTGCAGAGTGGTAAGAAGAGCAGTTTTAGTAAATAGATGTCTGTATACAGATCAATAGAGCTTATCTCTGATAATGTTCCATATAGACAAGCTCTTTAAATCCCGTTCTTCCAGATAATCAATGGATTACCTATAATTGCTCCTTTTTTATAGAGATTTTTTTAATTTATTGATTTTTAGAGAGAGAGGTAGATAGAGAGAATGAGAGAAACATTGACTTGTTTTCCACTTATTTATATATAAATTGGTTGATTCTTGTATATGCCATGACCAGAGATTGAAAACCTTGGCAATTTGGGATGATGCTATAACCTATTGAGTACACAGTCAGGGAAGAATTTTTTTCTAAGCCTGCAGCTAAAGTTGTCCTTAGCTCAAAACCAACTACATACCACAAAAGCACATCTTGGAATGATTAGCTCTGAACCTCTGCAAATATACATAGTATAAACAATAAATACTAATTGTAAAGCCAGTGGCCACAGCCACCATCACAGCCACCCAACCCATGCAGGTTCACCTTTGATTCGGACAGATGGTAATGAAACAACGAAGCCAAGAACTGGTGGATCATTACATATAATCCTAGCTCGCACTCAGCGGTCAAGAAATACACACAATGGGAAAACACTTCCCTTTCCATTTAGGGCTCACAAAACCACTGACTCATCTAGTTTACTAGAATCAAAAGTTTCTACCTCACCAGCCTTATTCACCTCTGTACCCATCTCCTCTCTGCACAAACTCTGCAGTCTTCTCCTTCAGCACTCTGCCATGTTGGCTGCTTCTAATCTGCAATGTTAATTTCAGGAACTAAGAGAGAGAGAGAGTGCTCCCAGTCTGCCCTATTTTATATTGTAGAAATTAAAACCTTTAAACCGGTGTTTCCCAACGTGGGGCCCACACCCCACAGGGTGGCAATTCGATAGTTAAGGGGGGCAATTTGAAAATGGACTCAACACGACTTTAACTCTTTTGCCCCGGGCCATTTAAATTCAATGCTAGATATCGGCGCCAAATTTAACAAAAAATGCAATTCTTAAATAATTGTGGTAAATAATTATTAAGTATAATTTTGTTTGATGAGACCAAAATATCAACTGGGTGATTGGCGTCGTCAAGTAAATTTTGTCCTGGGTTCACCACGGAACGTGCCGTCTGCCGCAGGGAACCCCAGACATTTTAAAAACTCGCTAAACAATGCAGTTATTCTCACCTAATTGGTCCATTGCAACTTCTGTAGTGTTTCACATCATTCAGTTGGTGTTAATTTGAAATAAGTGTCAGTCAAAACTGTTGTAAAAGCTTGTTGATTTAATAAATATACATATATATATATTAATTTTTATTTATTTATTCATTTTAGAGAGGAGAGAGAGAGGGAGAGAGAGAGACAGGGGGGAGGAGCTGGAAGCATCAACTCCCATATGTGCCTTGACCAGGCAAGCCCAGGGTTTTGAACCAGTGACCTCAGCATTTCCAGGTCGAGGCTTTATCCACTGCGCCACCACAGGTCAGACCATATATATATTGTATAGATATAATTGGTAAGTATTTGATTTTATTTTTATCAATATTAAACTCTTTATTAAGTACTTCTTGCATCGGGGCTAGAAAGCACTAATATTTTATAAATATTATTGGGGCTATAATAGTGCATGCACGACAATTTTAATTTAGAAGCATAACTTTCCAGAAAATTTTGTCAAGTAGAAAAAATATAGATACCTGTTGGGCAGATAAAATGTATTATGCTCACTTTGTTAAAGATGGAGGCCGTCGCCCAGGTGATATTAATGTGTGTTGAGAATCCTTGTAGCCTGGGGCTTGGTTTTGGGATTAAGCCTTTCCCACCCTTTTTGATGTGGGGTGGTACAATCCAATCATGCCTCAGAGAAGTGACTTTGTATTAGAGACTTCCCTATTTTTGTATATTGGATTAGAGGTTGTGAAGCTACATTATAAAATGGGGGGAGAACGAGAATTGGCCGTGCTTGGTTCCTGGATGACTAGCAGGAGAGAGCAGAGCAGAGAGCAGAGAAAGGCCACGTGGAGGAGGCCAGGAGAAGCAGCCAAGATGGCGGAGTGTTGAGTGAGAGGCCAGTTTGTGCAGTTTGATGCTGGAGAAGGAAGGAGATGGGGAACAGAGGTGAATAAGTCTGGTGAGCTAGAAACCTTTGATTCTAGGAAACTCGGATAAGTCAGTGGCTTTGTGAGCACTGAATGTGACTGGGTTTTGGAGCCCAGTGTGTATTTTTTACTTGCCTGCCGGGTGCAAGCTAGAATTAAAGACTATGGCCCATCAGTTTGTGGCTCCGCTGTTTCTTTACCGACTGTCCGAATCCAATGCGAACCTGCATGGGCCGGGCTGCTTTGATAGTGGCCATGGCCCTGGCTCTGAATACTGGCTTTACAATACCTTTTGATTTGCGGTGGTAGTGTAGTAAGTGTGTTATATACATTTAAATAAATATGAATTTTTAGTATACGTTTACTCTATGTCACATTGAATATATTTTAACACATATTTTAATATTAGTTTTTAATTGATCTTATTTTTATTATAGCCCATAGTAAAATGAGTGGTGCAAGCAAGAAAAAAACTCATCAATATTCGGAGGAATATTTAAAATTTGGGTTCATACCTGCTGTTCACGATGAGCGGATTCCTTTTTGTCTTTTATGCCAGCAATGCTTGACCAACAAATCAATGAAACGAGGTCATCTTGAGGCACATTTGAAGGTGAAACATAGTGCTCATATTAATTCAGATTTGAGTTACTTTAAAACTTTAAAGAAAAATTTTGAAAAAAGGACATTAAAGTCTCTATTTACTGCCCATACTTCAACAAATAATTGTGTTCTTGAGGCTAGTTATCAAATTTCTTTATTCATCGCTAAAACTGGAGAAAATCACACTATAGGAGAGAATTTAATAAAACCATCAATATCAGCATTTCTTAAAATGGTTCTTGAAAAAGATGACAAAGATGTAAAAGCTATGCCACTCAGTAACAATTCTGTTAGCAGAAGAATAGACGAAATGAGTGAGGATATTGAAAAACAACTTATTGAAAAGCTGAAAACAAGAAAATTCTCCTTGCAAATGGATGAATCAACTTTGAGAGACAGTGAGGCAGTATTGATAACTTACGTAAGATATATTGATAAAGGACATTTTGCTGAAGAAATGTTGTTCTGTAAAAGATTAGAAAGCACCACTACCTCCAAAGATATATATATATATAATAAGCTAAAAAACTACTTAGATGTCAATGATATACCAATGAAAAATAGAACATCTTGTGCTGCAGATAGTGCTCCCAATATGATGGGCAAGAAAAATGGCTGCTTAAAATTGATGAAAGATGCAAATCCAGAAATGATTCTTGTGCATTGTGTTATTCATAGGGAAAACTTGGTAGCTAAAAACATCTCGCCTGTTCTGAATGAAGTATTACATACAGTAATAAAGTGTGTTAATGCTATTAAAGCTAGTGCCAAATGTGAGTGTCTTTTCAAGCTATTTTGTGAAGAACAAAATGAAGACCATGTGAGACTTTTACTTCATACTGAAGTAAGATGGCTATCTAAAGGAAACTGTTTGAAAAGATTTATGGAACTGTTTGATACTCTTAGTGATTTTTTAAGGGACAAACCTGAAATGAAGTATCTGTTAACAATAGATGGTAAAGCATTTGTGAGTTATTTAGCCGATATCTTTGAAAAACTAAATATGTTAAATAAGCAACTTCAAGGAACAAATAAAACTCTTGTTGATGCAAAAGCAAAGATATTTGGTTTCATTACCAATATTGAATTATGTCAGAAATATATTAACAATAAAAACTTTAAACAGTTTCATTGGCTCCAAAAATGTGAAGTAACTGATACTGCTTTACTTGTTATTGTCAATCATTTGAATATTCTATTGGCTGATTTAAAAGAAAGATTTTCTGATTTAAAACAAATTGATTTCCCAACATGGATGATGCAGCCAATGTTAGTGGATTTGTCTGATATATCAAATATGCAATATCAAGAAGAACTCGCAGAATTGCAAAATGATGAGTCAGTTAAAGCTTTAATTAATATCAAAGGAGCGATGGCATGGCTTTGTGAGGAAACAGAAATTAAATACCCAAATTCAACCAAATGTGCAAGAAAACTATTGCTACTGTTTCCATCTTCATTTTTAGCTGAATGTAGATTTAGTGCTGTAAATGATTTACTGGTACAAAAAAGAAATTGGCTGGATATAACACAATGTGGAGGCTTGAGACTAAAGCTAACCAAATTGGAACCTAATATAAAATCTCTGTGCAGCAAGCACTAAGCACAATGTTGGGCAGATAAAATGTATTATGCTCACTTTGTTAAAGATGCCCTCACCCAGGTGATATTAATGTGTGTTGGGGATCATTGTAGCCTGGGGCTTGGTTTTGGGATTAAGCCTTTCCCACCCTTTTTGATGTGGGGTGGTACAATCCAATCATGCCTGGGAGAAGTGACTTTGTATTAGAGACTTCCCTATTATGTATATTGGATTAAGGGTTTGGATTTCTACATTATAAAATGGGAACTGAGCGGGAGTTTGTGGCTCTTGGTTCCTGAGATTAGCATGAGAGAGCAGAGAAAGTAGAGCCAGCAGCAGAAGGAGGCCATGTGGAGTAGGCCAGGAGAAGCAGCCAAGATGGTGGAGTGCTGAGTGAGATGCCAGTTTGTGTAGAGTTTGTATCTGGGATAAGGAAGGAGATGGGGAACAGAGGTGAATAAGTCTGGTGAGCTAGAAACCTTTGATTCTAGGTGTAAAGCCAGAAGGCAGGGCCAGGGCCACTATCATAGCAGCCTGGCCCATGCAGGTTCGCATTGGATTCGGACAGTCGGTAAAGAAACCATGGAGCCAAAAACTGGTGGGCCATAGTCTTTAATCTAGCTTGCACCCGGCAGGCAAGTAAAAATACACACTGGGCTCCAAAACCCAGTCACATTCAGTGCTCACAAAGCTACTGATTTATCCGAGTTTCCTAGAATCAAAGGTTTCTAGCTCAACAGCCTTATTCTCCTCAGTTCCCCATTTCCTTCCTTATCCCAGATACAAACTCTGTACAAACTGGCATCTCACTCAGTACTCTGCCATCTTGGCTGCTTTTCCTGGCCTTCTCCACGTGGCCTCCTCCCGCTGCTGGCTCTATTCTCTCTGCTCTCTCATGCTAATCTCAGGAACCAAGAGCACAAACTCCCGCTCAGTTCCCATTTTATAGTGTAGAAATCCAAACCCTTAATCCAATATACATAATGGGGAAGTCTCTAATACAAAATCACTTCTATGAGGCATGATAGGATTGTACCACCTCACACCAAAAAGGGTGGGACAGGCTTAATCCCAAAACCAAGCCTCAGGCTACAACAATTCTCAACACACATTAATATCACCTGGGCAACGGCCTCTTTAACAAAGTGAGCATAATACATTTTATCTGCCCAACACTAGGAAACTCGGATAAGTCAGTAGCTTTGTGAGCACTGAATGTGACTGGGTTTTGGAGCCCAGTGTGTATTTTTACTTGCCCGCCGGGTGCAAAGCTAGAATTAAAGACTATGGCCCACCAGTTTTTGGCTCTGCTGTTTCTTTGCCGACTGTCCGAATCCAATGCGAACCTGCATGGGCCAGGCTGCTGTGATAGTGGCCCTGGCCGTGGCTTCTGGCTTTACATTTGGCGTAGTCTGTGGCAGGATTCGATACAGATCGGCAAGGAGCCTTTGAGTGGTGGAGTAGAGGACTGGCTAGTGTTAGGGTTCCCCATGGCTGTCCTTTTGGGGATTGTAGGCTGGCTGACTTTTACAGCCATGCGTGAGGAAACCGAGAGCTCTGTGGAAGAGGCTGCCTGGGACCTGCAAACGGAGCAGCAGAAGGAGCTGTAGCAAATGCAGGAGAAACCGATGCTGACCCTGGAGCTGGAGGAAATGCTGGAGGAAGAGGCCAACCAGGTGTTCGAGATTCGCCTGGAAATGAAGCAAATGCTGGAGGAGGATTCAGAGGTTCGTGAGTTGCAGCTTGCCCTGGATGTTGCGGAGAGCCAGCAGCAGCAGGAGGCCAGGGCTGAGGCTGAGGCCGGGGCTGAGGCTGAAGCTGAGGCCGGGTCCGGAGCTGCAAGGTCTGCAGAGCAGAAGGCGGCAGCGGACAGAGGCTCAAGCCTGGCAGCCGGAGCTGATGTTTCCAGTTCCTCTTTGGAGGATGAGGAGAATCGGGCTGGAGTTGCAATCCGCAGTCTCCATAAGATGAGAGCCCAGCTGGAAGGAGCACCTACTATGGCCCCGGTAGGTCTGCAATTTGGGGACATAGGGCTGGACATGCTTTCCGGAGCAGAGATGGAAATGCTGACTGCCATTGCCATGTGCCCCTCTTTGGGACAGTGTAAGACCTGCGAGGATGGCAGGGATGAGGGGGGTGGCTGACGCCCCATGTGCGTGGACTGATTTCCTGGACTACGACCGGAGTGGGCACTGACTCCTCTGTTGGATGGATTACGGATTACGGATTTTGGACAATGTGAAATACCCTGATGGCGGTGGGGGGTGGCTTTGCTGGAAGCACTCCCCTGCCCCGGGAAACTTTTCCCATAGGCTGAGGACATTTTGCGCTTTGGGCAAAGTGCTCAAAGATTGGTAAAGTGTACCTTTGTAATTGTTGAAACTGTATGATTTTTGCTGTTGTAATTTGTGTAATGTTCTAATTTCCTTGCACAGGAATGCTGGTGATGTAAATTGTGGGTAGTAAAGTGAGCATAGGGGTGGATTGTTGGGCAGATAAAATGTATTATGCTCACTTTGTTAAAGATGCCCTCACCCAGGTGATATTAATGTGTGTTGGGGATCGTTGTAGCCTGGGGCTTGGTTTTGGGATTAAGCCTTTCCCACCCTTTTTGATGTGGGGTGGTACAATCCAATCATGCCTGGGAGAAGTGACTTTGTATTAGAGACTTCCCTATTTTGTATATTGGATTAAGGGTTTGGATTTCCACACTATAAAATGGGAACTGAGCGGGAGTTTGTGGCTCTTGGTTCCTGAGATTAGCATGAGAGAGCAGAGAAAGTAGAGCCAGCAGCAGAAGGAGGCCACGTGGAGTAGGCCAGGAGAAGCAGTCAAGATGGTGGAGTGCTGAGTGAGATGCCAGTTTGTGTAGAGTTTGTATCTGGGATAAGGAAGGAGCCTGCATGTGAATGGCCATGATGGCGGCTTCTGGCTTTACACACAAGGATCACACTAAATTAAAATAATAAATTAATATAAAAAAATCTGTATTAAAATTATTTGGAATTTAAATTTCTGTTTTTCATTATATGTTTTGAAATTTTACTTACTGTGTTTTGTTAACAATTTCATAGTGATTTCTTCCTAGAACCTATCATTTATGTTTATTAAGTGAACAAATCAATTTTTTAATGTTAAAAATTATGTGTTACATAGGGGGGACATAAAAATTTTAGAAAGGTTAAGGTGGGGCATGGCACAAAAAAAGGTTGGGAAACACTGCTTTAAGCCAATATACAAATAAGGAAGTCTCTGATACAAAGTCACTTAGGGTGAAAAAGGCTTAGTCTTAAAATTAAGCTTTAGGCTGTAACAACCCTGCCTGCTTACAGCCTGTCCCTCACATCCAATGCAAAATATAAGCGAGCAAACCTATATATTATATTTACAAACTTATTTGACCACATTCCACTCCTTTTGCTCATTCACAATCTAAAGCACAGGTATTCCTGCAAAAGGAAATTAGGCACATTACACAAATTACAACAACATGACAAATTATATAATTTCAACAATTACATAGTGTAAGGCTAGTAGTCAGGGCCACCATCACAGCCACCTGGCATGTGCAGGATCACATTAGATTCAGACAGTTGGTAAAGAAACAACAGAGCCAAGAACTGGTGGGTCATTATCTTTAATCCTAGCTTGCACCCAGAGGGAAAGTAAAAACACACACTGGGCTCCAAGACTCATTCATTCAGTGCTCACAAAGCTACTGACTTATACAAGTTTCTTAGAATCAAATGTTTCTAGCTCACCAGCCTCATTCTCCTATGTTCCCCATCTCCTTCTCTCTGCACAAACTCTGCACTAACTGGCTTCTCTTTCAGCACTCCACCATCTTGGCTGCTTCTCCTGGCCTCCTCCATGTGGCCTCTCTCTGCTCTCCTCTCTGCTCTCTCCTTTAATGCTAATCTCAGGAACCGAGAGTGGAAGCTCCTGGTCTGCCCCACTTTATAGTGCAGAAATCAAAACCTTTAATCCAATATACAAAATAGGGAAGTCTCTAATACAAAATCACTTATCTGAGGTATGATGGGATTGTCCCACCTCACATCAAAAAGGGTGGGAAAGGCTTAGTCCTAAAACCAAGCCCCAGGCTACAAGGATCCTGCCTGCCCACAGCCCATCCTCAACACACATTAATATAATCACATCCATTCCAAGCATGAAGGGTAACCAATACCATCACCTGGACGACGGGCTTCCACGTGCACAGCATCATCTTTAACAAAGTGAGCATAATATATTTTATCTGCCCAACACAAAGGTACATTTCACCAGTCTCTGAGCACTTTACCAAAAGCACAAAATGTCCTCAGACTTTTTTCTAGCCATGGGAAAAGCTTCCAGGAGAAGGGGGATGGCCTCCAGCTAAGCTACCCCTTACCCCCATCAGGGTATTTCACATTGTCCAAAATTTGTAAGTCCATCCAACAAAGGAGCCAGTGCTCATTCCAGTCATAGTCCAGAAATCAGTTCATGCACATGGTACCTCAGCCACTCCCCTCATCTCTGTCATCCTGGCAGGTCTTACACTGTCCTAAAGAGGAGCACGTGTCAATAGAAGTCAGCATTTCCATCTTTGCTCTGGAAAGCATGATGGCTCCACCCCTAAGTTACAAAATCGCAGACCTACCAAGGGCATGGTAGGTACTCCTTGCTGCTGAGCTCTCATCTTCTGGAGACTGTGGATTGCAACTCCAGCTCGATTCTCCTCATCATCCAAAAAGGAACTAAAAACATCAGCTCCCACTGCCAGACTTGAGCCCTGGGACTCTACTGCCTTCTGCTCCACAGGCCTTACAGCCCCAGCTCCGGCCTCAGCCCCGGCTGCCTGCTGCTGGTGGCTCTCCACAACATCCAGGGCATGCTGCAACTCAGGAACCTGTGATTCCTTCTCCAGTGGCTGCTTCATTTCCAAGTGAATCTCGCGAACTTGATCGGCCTCCTCTAGTGTTTGCTGCAGCTCAGGGTCAGCATTTCTTTCTACCACATTTGCTCCAGCTCCTTCCACTGTTCAGTTTGCAGGTCCCAGGTAGCCTCTTCCACAGAGCTCTTGGTCTCCTCATGCGTAGCTGTAAAAGTCAGCCAGCCTACGGCCCCCAAAAAGGACAGCCATGATAGCACACAAAAAAAGTTAGTAAAAAATGCAAAAATGATGCAAGAATGAGTACAGTTCACAAGATTCGAGTTGATTCTGCAGGTAACATGTGAGAAAGAACGAGATGCTGGTGTTGTGCTGCTGATACTGGAATCGTGTACCAACATGCCAACTAGTAGAAGCTCCCCATATCATGACTTGTATCTTGAAATTTTGCTCGGATCTCGAACAAAAATACAGACCAAATCACAGCTTGTATCTTAAAAAAATTTGTATGTTGGTCTGCTCATATCTCAAGGTACCTCTGTAATTAAATTGGGTATATGAAGAAGATACCCATAGAGTATAGAATATAAGACAACTTTCCTAGTATCCAAGTCAATGTTAATAAACACTAAAATTTTATTGTGTACCACTGTGTCAAGGGCACTCACTCTCCCTACAGGAATAATATGCTATTTATTTCTCTTCTCTACTGATCTCCAGGAATTTAGATCCAAATATGGCAAGAGAGAAGATGGAAAACATGAATACAGACTGAAAAAAACTCCAAATGACTTGTTTCCCCTTTGACTACACTGAAATTGTCCTCAACACACTGATCTTGAGACAGAAACTAAGTAGCTATTACTGGAAAAAATTTAGAAACAGCTGAGATTATGGTCTGTGAAATTTATATTCAGTTAATAGTTAAAGAAATGTAATACTTGCTTTCAAAGAACATATGGGGTAATGGAATGGATAGTACTAAAGAGGACTGTGTAACTATGATGGTTAGGTGAGGTATTGCCTTAAAGCATTTTAATAAAACATGGAAAAAAAGGGTTCTGAAAAAAAGATTGAGAATGCCAAGCAGTGAAAAAGCTCTTCTGAGCAACAAACAAGACTGGAGCAAACTGTTGTCTAACGAATCAGATACCTCAGCTACAACTTTTTGCAAAACAAACTAATAAAAAGCAAACAAAACAGCAAGCTAACAAAAGTCGAATAAATTAAAATAAAATGATTCTAAGCAGCAGCTTTTGCATTCACATTTAGCACAGATCTAAACTAGAGAATATTAATTAGGGTGCAAATACCAGCTGCTGCAACAAAGATATGAATATAAAAATGACTCAATGAAGAAGCAGTTTCTCCCAGGCACAGAAGTCTGAGTGCAAATAGGCTTAGGCATACATGACAGCTTAATGGTTTCAGAAGACCAAATTCATTTATGACGTACTCTGGTCTTCTCAATATGTATAGAGTTCCATCATCACAACTACCTGTTTTAAAAGACACAGAAGAAAAGAAAGAAGGGTATCTTTCTTGCCTTTCAAGAGTATTTCTGTTACATGCTTTTTGTCAGAACATAATTCATGTGGGTCCAATATACTACAAGGGTGCTGGGACAATATAATCACCAGATATGCTGTGCCATGTGCCCAGGTAATTTCCACTTTTATACAGTGTGTCCGTAAAGTCATGGTGCACTTTTAACTGGTCACAGAAAAGCAACAAAAGATGATAGAAATCTGAAATCTGCACCATTAAAAGAAAAACTCTCCCAGTTTCATACCTATTCAGTGCAGTTCGATGTGGGCTCACACACTGATTTTTTAGGGCTCCTTAGGTACTATCCTGTATAGCCTCTACAGACTCGTCACTGATTGATGGCCTACCAGAACGGGTTTCTCCACCAAACTGCCAGTTTCCTTCAACTGCCTATCCCACTGAGTAATGTTATTCCTATGTGGTGGTGCTTCGTTATAAACGCGCTGATACTCACCTTGCACTTTGGTCATGGATTCAAATTTAGGGAGCCACAGAACACACTGAACTTTCCTCTGTACTGTCCACATCTCGACTGGCATGGCCGTGGGTTGCTCCGCTGTATACACAGTGTTATGTCATTATCTGCGCATGCACATCATCCTACAGAAACTGGAAAGGTTTTCCTTTTATTTGGTGCATATTTCACATTTCTATTGTCTTTTGTTGCTTTCCTTTGACCAGTAAAAAGTGCACCATGACTTTACAGACACACTGTAGAAAGATTGGGTGGGAGAACCCCCGGTACTTTAATGCTCAAAATTTATATGGTCTTCTCTACCAGCTTTACTGCAGGGCACTGTGTATGGAGGGATCTTGTCAGCCAGGGCATGACCCATTAATATCTCTCAGTTAATTATGACTTATGTTTTATTAAGTCTCTTACCAAAACAAGTTAAAATAACAGTGCATGTGATAATTAAGGTATAAAAATAAATCAGGGAAAGGAAGCTTCCTTCTTGTAGAGTCAGTCTCACTCATTTCACTTCCCATATGCATTCTTGAAAGAGAGAAATATATCAATAGTTACAACTGTGACACTGAAGCAGAATTCCCCTCCCCCACTGCTAATGCAAATCCATGAATACAAGAGTCAAAGGTAAATTACAGTATTCCTCACTGACTTCAATAGACAAACATCTTAGGTAAAAGGAAGATACAAGCAGAGAGGATGTGGGGTGCCGGTCAGTCAGCCAGCCAATGAACGGATTGAAATGAAGAAGCGATTTTTCATAGGCTAGAACCAAACTGTGCTTGTGTCCACTATTGATCTTACTCTCATTGGCATATCATTATACTAAATTACCATTGTGATCTGCCCCACCCACCATGGGCAAACCCGGTGCACAGTATAACAAATGTTATATAACTGTCTCGCTGTCAATCATAAATCCTAGAGGACTACTATTTGCCTGCCCCTTCAGCTCTCTAATGCAGACTAATTGGAAGCTCCACTTCCAGATAGCATGGGAAAGTGAGGACATTGGATGTGCAGTCTACCTGAGAGTATTTGTGTACACTCACTCTTTGCGGAGGCAGAGAAAATAGTTGCTAAAAGTGTTTTGTATCCAAATGGAACTATTTTTTGTGTGGTCCTGGGGGACTCATGAATGCTGAGCTATATCAGCTTCCAGACCTAAGAAATTTCAGAGCCAGTGTCATCATGTTGGTAGCCATAGCAACTGGTATGTCAGGTGGCTAGATGACTCCTCCCAGGAAAAAGCTGGAAATCTGGTTTCACTTTTGGAGCCAGCAGTGGGGAGACAGCCAGGGACAAGCCCACTAACTCTACCAGACTCCCGACTCCCCTGAGGATCCTAGTCAGCTCCCACAGACCAGCTGATTAGAAGCCAGAAACTCTGAAAGCAGCTGGGAAAATTTGTAATCAAATTCTTCCCAGAGAAAGACTAGGAGATGAAAAGAGTTTTTGCCTGCTCCCTTTGTGCTGATCCTGAGGGGACAGTATTAGGAAGTACTTGAGGACCTTTGAAAACACACTTTTATTTAACATGATCCTAATGTTGGCTCCAAAAGCTTTGTGATTCTCGAGGACTGTTTTACAGTGACCCCCACAAAACTTGGGATGCTAAATGTGTAAAAAGCTCTTTCTAAGGACAATCTGGAGATTTGTTTTTATTGTTAGAGAGAGCCTAAAGGAGAATGCAGTGGAAGTAGCCATAAGCTCTTGTTGGCTCCCAGCAGGATAGCAATCAGCATCTAGATGCAGGCTGATTAGAAGCTTGACCCTCAGGCAGCAGCTGGGAAAGTGTGCAAAAAAACCCCTTCCAGAGAGAAGCTGCCTGATGGGCTTTGTGCTGCTTCCCTCTGCACTCAGTCCAGGTGGATAGCCATGGGGAGTGATTTTGTGCCCGTTTTAAACTTCTTTTTGTTATAGTGCTATAGGACTCATGAATTCTAACTCCTCTGGTTATCAGTGCTAGATAATTTGGGGGCCATAAATGGTTGGGGCACTAGAGGTGTGGGCAAAGTCTCTGAAAAAAAAGAAGATAGTGACTTGGTTTTATTATTAGTGAAAACAGAAAAAGAGAGTTGAGAAGGGGCAGCTGGGAGGATACCAGTCAGCACTTAGATGCAGGAGCTAATTAGGAGCCAGCAAGGCAGCAGCTGGGGGGAAAAATGCTGTCAAATCCCTTCCAGGGAAAAACTGGGAGATGGGCATTTATTTCTGTTTCCTGTGAACTGAGTATGGCTGTAGCTATTAAGGGTGAGTTCTTGAACACCTGGGTAGCAACTGATTCCTTGTTTGTTATAGTCTTGTAGGGTTGGTGAACTCAAACACTATTTATTGGCTATTGGAGCTGGATGATTTGGCGGTCTGTCCTTTTTATGACAGACTTAAAGAAAAGGTGCTAGTTTTTCCCAAAATCTTTCCTACTGAAGGAGAAGCTGGGAGTTGAGGGTTGCCTCCCAATTGTAAGCTGCTGGGCTAGGGATTGGGGTTTATAGCCACTGTGTGTCTCAGTCTTTTATACTCATTTTGATGTTGCTATTTTCTCAGTTGCCCAGTGTGTTGAGGTTATTCAACTAGTTTCTGGATTTCTCTCAGAGGATATTAATCCATGTGGAGTTGTGTATTTAGTGCATCCATGGGAGGAGAAAAGCTCAGAAGCCTCCTATCTGGCCATCTTGTTGATAACCTATCGCACCTTTACCCCTATAAGATGTTTAGTTTGGTTCTAATTATTTTTGCAGGTAGATATAGAAGTGAGATCATCATTTATATATAAATGAGTACTTTACCATTTTTTCAAAAACTATTCAAGATTAGTATAAAAATAACTTATCAAAGTACTAAATAAAGCATCTGTACTAGGAAGACATACCTTCTTTCTTGCCTTTCATTTCAAATAAAGTTTAAATAAAAAAAATTCAAAAACAGAACTGAATTATTGTGAAAAGGAATATAATGTACATTTAAATTGGACAAAAGAAAATTGAAAACCTAAACACCAAAAGAGAGTTATAAATTTTTATTGGAGTTTTATTTTCTAAGAAATCCATTTTGGATGTGTTTATCAACTCATTAAATATATTTTAATTCTGTATTTACAAACTTAAGGGATAGATTTCCTTTCTCATGATTGCTGCTTGGGAAAATAACAAAGTAATGAGATAGTATTTGAAAGTTAATTTAAAAAATTAAATTATTCAGTACAATAAAGTTCACACTAAGTGACATTTAAGCAACACAGCATAGTACTTAAAGTGGTATGTATTTACCATAAATTAATTTCCACTCAATATTTTGCTAATTTATCTTTTTTAGCAAAATAACAGTAACATGCCAGAAAACTAAAACATTTGTCACTAATTGACAGATTGATATTTTAAGTTGCAGTTTTTATGTCTTTATATGCCTGTTATAAGTATTGCTATTAAAATTTATATGACATGGGTGCTTCATAATAATTTGATAAATAAACAGTGGTTTCAAATCTAGAAGGGGAATTATCATTTTGTTCTGGATATATTCATTTTCATTTATATCTGTTCTTTCTACTTATCCTAGACAAGTTATTGAAGGAGGAGCTCATGGTTTCTTTTTCCCTAAATACAACTATGTGTGTCAGCATTCAATAATATCTTAGCCTGCATACTTTCTAAAACAATGTTAAGCTAGGAAACAGAGTAGCATTACATGTTAAAGACTCCAAAAAGTTAATTGTTTTTATGAAAGGATAAGCCCACTTCTTTTCTTCCTCTTTTTCTCCCTTCCTACCTTTTTTCCTCCTTTCTTCCTTCCTCCCTCCTTCTCTTCCTCCATTTCTTCCTTCCTCCCTTCTTTTCTTCCATTTTCATTCTTTTTTTCATTTCTCCAAAGTTAATCTTTTCCAAGTACTTCTGCTTACTTGGCATATCATGCAAAAGATATTATTTCTAGACACACTACGCTTTTGTGTGAGTATACTTTCGAAATATATTTTTTTCTTACTATACCTTCTGTCCTATAATTAAATATAATTTATTTTTAGTCTCTTTAAGATAGTGATGTATCATCAGCATATCAACACAAAAGTGATATACCAGTTTAAGACATGAAACATGACAAAGTGTTGATATTTTCTTCAAATACTGGAGGGAACCATTTCTGAATAGTTTGATTTTATTATTGACATCTGAGAAAGAGTAGGGTCTGACAAAGACAAAATTACAACATTTTCCAACCACAATGGCAGAGAAGTATTCCCCGTGGTTGAAATTTTTCTAATTAATTATCAAGAAGTAGTATCTTTTGCCAATCAATCTATAAGTAAAATGTCAAAGAAATCTTACAATAAAAACTTAGCTTGGAAACTAAAGAGTAAACCATATTTGACATTGATAATGACCTATATTGTCTTTAAATTTCATCACTTCTTAGGACAGTGAACCTTGTGACAAACAGGAAGACCTTAAGCACACAATGAACTTAATCTTTCAAATTGTAATTTTTTTTACTAATATTACCATTGATTTGACATGCTTTTGGTGACAATACCTAATTTACTTTGAAACTCAAATGACATTAATGGAGAACATAAGAGTTTGATATTTTCCAAAATGGATCATAGGTTAAAATAAAGTTGAGACAGGCTCATTTAACATACTTTGGGTCTTTAATTATAGAATTATTATCAACAATTGAATGAGGTAACATTTTTCTCAGTTAGCTGGTTTACTGAGAAAAATGCATATGTACAGTGCAATTGATTAGTTTAAGATGTTAAATGTATATAGATGTAGAAAGTGGGGGGGCAGTATAAGTGTCTTGTTCAAAATTCTCAACATAACATTGTTTTCTCATATTCATCTTTTCCAAAAGCAAAAAGTTGGTTTTTCCTTTTTTTCTCATTCATAAATAACAGCATAAATAATTTTGTAATATGTCTTTCCAGAGTGGTGCCTGATTGATTTGCTATGATTTTAATTATATTTATGGAAAGTTAAATTATAAAATAGAATGGACACAGTTATCTATGTTTGCATGTTTAAATGTTTTATTCTGAGGCGTTATACTTCAAGGTTAAAACAGGGCCCTGGGTTTATGTTGTTGAAGAATGGACAATAGCAAATACAACACAACTCTTTTAACATCAATTATTTATTTCTGTCAATAAGCAAAATGACAACCATGAGCAATCAAGAGAGGAAATGGTGTGTCAGTAGCTTGTTCCCTGTCTTGGCTACCATTCAACAGATGGGTACATCTAGTGCTGATATGTTCCTTCAGCATAACAGTCTCCCCAGCTGCACCAAGGATTGAAGCTGCCTTATATAGTTAGCCAGTAACAGTTCTCAAATGAGTTTGGTGCATTAGGAGAGATTCAGAGAGTTAAATCTTATATAATATTAAGAAAACTGAGTGTTCTCAGTGAACTTAAGTTTTTTTGACTTACAGTTGCATCAGCCCAATTCTAATTGGTTAAGCCAATTACATAAAAGACTATATACAGTATTATTAACTACTTTTGCAATGCTCTCTCTTCCATTTTCTTTGTTTTGTTTTGTTTATTTCTTTGTTTTTTATCACCAATACAGTTCTGGTATTTTCAGTACTTTCCAAAATATTTACAATTTTGAGAGAGGTTATTTTTCTTGGCCTCCTTGTTAATATTTGCTCCAAATGCTCTCATAAATGGCTCTCTTCATTTATCTAGGCAACTATTTTTTGGCAGTACCATCTTCACACAGAGGCTTCTTCCAGTTTCACTGTGGAAGGAAACAAGAAGCAACTAAAGAGTCTTGCACACAAAGTTAACTGATGTGGCCCTGAACTGACATATATTTCCTCTACTTAAGCCTTTGGGTCAAATTAAGTATATATACCTGCTTGAATGTAACTAGGTTAAAAATTTAGTGTTTTCTGACTGGGAAGGAAAAGTAAATATTGGCTAATACTATTAATGTCTGATACAAATTTCAAAATTTGAGGACAAAGAATATTTGTATTAAAAAAGCCTATGTTTAGAAGGGAAAGCTTTTTTAAATTACATTTGGACATGGTAACCAAAACAAAAAATACAATGCTATTATTTACACACTGAAAATATCTAAGTTGGAGGTTTCTAAGCACATTACATCAAATGTTTTTAACTAGATTGATGAGCATAAAAATAATTTAAGGATATTTATCAAGTGAAATTTAGTGTATTTAATTATTGTATAAATGGGTGATTATTTGAATACATGTTTAAAAAGTCACAATAACGTAGGTTCTTTAGATATAATCTGAAGTTGTACAATACATATACACATGTATATACACACACATACATGTATACATATATATACAAGTAATGATAAGTTGATACTAGTTTTTCTTGGTTTTCATAAACATTGAGAAATAACACCAATAAATAAAAATACTAGAGTATATATTAAAATAATGCTTGGAAGTGTGTTCATATTAAGGTTACTTCTAAAAGGTTTTAATAATTGTTTTACTTATTTCAAATGATTTCAGTTGTACTTATGTTTACCTGTAGTACAATAATCTTTCATTCCCCTGTTTTGTAAATTGGTAATATTGATGAAACTCAAAATCTTAGAAAATTAATGTTAATTTCTTCATATCTTCTTTTGTTTTTATATGTGATACATATATAATTTAGCAATAAAATGTTTAACAAGGTGTTTAAATAACTACTGAAATTAACTTAAAACTGAGTTTCATAAATTTTATGATGAAGATTGACATACTGAAGATTAAAAATGTTCTTAAAGCAATTTTAAAATAAGTACAGCCTGACCTGTGGTGACACAGTGGATAAAGCATTGACCTGAAATGCTGAGTTCTCATGGTTTGAAACCCTGGGCTTGTCCAGTCATGGCCTATACGGGAGTTGATGCTTCCTTCTCCTTCCCATTCTCTCTTTCTCTCCTTCTTTAAAATTAATAAAGTTATTATAATTTTTTTAAAAATATGTAATTCTTGTTTAAATATATATATATATATTATCTTGTTTTAATACCTTTTCTCTTTGGTCAAATTAAACATAATCTTTCAAATTAAGTAATACAGGGATTTGAAATATATTTATTTATGTAAAAACTTTCACACAACTTACATTTAGCTCTTTTATAAAGGTTACTTTAGTATAAGAGTGCATTTAACTATCTCACTTTTTATAAAACAAAAATGGTTTTAGAAAATAGTATAATGGGTTTTTAATATATCTTTCAAGCTAATCTTAATCTAAGAGTGTTTTACTTTTCAACAGCAGATTATTCACAATCTTGAGCTATTTATAATTTCAAAATACCTTTCTTGGGTCATTCTCTATGACACTTTTGCGCAAAAATAGTACTGGCTGAGAACATAACTATCTACTTATTTATTTATTTATTTATTTATTTTTATTTAAACTATTAAATTTAACAAGGTGATATTGGTCAATCAGAGTATATAGATTTGAGGGAGAAAACACTCCACATCCTTTGGACAGCCGATTATATTGTATACCCATTACCTCAAATCAAATCATCTTCTGTCACCCTATATTTTGTTTCTCTTTAAGCCCCTAGCCTTTCTCCATCCCCCTACATCTTCACCTTTCCCTTCTCCTTGGTAACCACTGCACCCCTGTCTATGTCCATGAGCCTCAATTTTGTGTCCCACCTATGTATGGAAATATACAGTTTTTAGCTTTCTCTGATTTACTTATTTCATTCAATATAATGTTATCAAGGTCCATCCATGTTGTCGTAAATGATACTATGTCATCATTTTTTTTGTCTAAGTAGTATTTCATTTTATATGTGTTGGCTGTTTTCATGACTTGGCCACCGTGAACAATGCTGCGATGAACATGGGGGTGCATGTGTCTTTATGTATCCATGTTTTCAAGTTATGTGGGTATATACCCAGTAGAGGGATTGTTGGATCATATGGTAGTTCTATTCTTAATTTTTTGAGGAACCACCATACTTTCTTCCATAATGGTTGCACTAATTTACCTTCCCACCAACAGTGAATGAGGGTTCCTTTTTCTCCACAGCCTCTCCAGCACCTATTATTACCTGTTTTGTTGATAATAGCTGAGGTGGTATCTCATTGTACTTCTGATTTGCATTTCTCCAGTACTTAGTGATGATGAGCATTTTTTCATATATCTATTGGCCATTTGTATTTCTTCTTGGGAGACAGGTCTGTTCATGTCCTCTTTCCATTTTTTTAATGGATTGTTTGTTTGTTGCTGAGTTTTCTGAGTTCTTTCTTTATATATTTTGGATATCAGTCCCTTATCTGACCTGTTGTTTGGAAATATCATCTCCCATTTAGTTGGTTGCCTATTTGTTTTGTTGACAGTTTCTTTTGCTGTGCAGAAGCTTCTTAGTCTAATGTGGTCTCATTCATTTATTTTTGCCTTCACTCCCCCTACCTTTGGAGACAAATTCATAAAATGTTCTTTATGGCCAAGGTCCATGAGTTTAGTACCTATGTTTTCTCCTATGTAATTTATTGTTTTGTATCTTATATTTAGTTCTTTGATCCATTTTGAATTAATTTTTGTGCAAGGAGATAAACTGTAGTCAAGTTTAATTCTTTTGCATGTGGTTTTTCAATTTTCCCAGCACCATTTATTAAAGAGGCTTTCTTTTCTCTATTGTGTGTTTTTGACTCCTTTATCAAGATGATTTGACCATTAATATGTGGTTTTATTTTTGGGCTCTCTATTCTATTCCATTGCTCTGTGTATCTATTTTTTTGTCAGTACCATGATGTTTTGATTATCATGGCTTCATATTATAGTTTAAAGTCAGGTATTGTAATGCCTTCAGCTTTTTTTTTTCCTTAGCATTACTTTGGTTATTTGAGGTTTTTTATGGTTCCATATAAACCTGATGATTTTTTTTTCATTTCTTTAAAAGAGGACATTAGAATTTTGATGGGAATTGCATTAAATTTGTATATTTCTCTGGGTAGTATGGCCATTTTAACTATATTTATTTATCTTATCCACAAACAAGAAATATTTTTACTTTTTTTTTTTTCATTTTTCTGAAGCTGGAAACAGGGAGGCAGTCAGACAGACTCACGCATGCGCCCGACCAGGATCCACCCAGCATGCCCACCAGGGGGTGGTGCTCTGTCCCTCTGGGGCATCGCTCTGTAACATCCAGAGCCATTCTAGCACATGAGGCAGAGGCCACAGAGCCATCCTCAGCGCCCGGGCCATCTCTGCTCCAATGGAGCCTCAGCTGCGGGAGGGGAAGAGAGAGACAGAGAGGAAGGAGAGGGGGACGAGTGGAGAAACAAATGGGTGCTTCCCCTGTGTGCCCTGGCCGGGAATCGAATCCGGGACTCCCGCACGCCAGGGTGATGCTCTACCACTGAGCCAATGGGCCAGGGCCTATTTTTACATTTTATTGTGTCTTTTTCAATTTCCATTAATAATGCTTTGTAGGTTTTAGTATATAGGTCCTTTACATTCTTTGTTATGTATATTCCTAGGTATTTTTGGTTGTTGTTGCTGCTGTAAAGGGGATTATTTTTTTGAGTTCTTTTTTTGAGGTTTCATTGTTGGCATATAAGAAAGCAATAGACTTCTGTATATTAACTTTGTATCCTGTGACCTTACTGTATTGATTTATTGTTCTTAATAGCTTTTCTGTGGAGTCTTTGTGGTTTTTTACATTCAGGATCATGTCATCTGCAAAAAGTGAAACCTTTACTTCTTCTTTCCCAATATGACTGCCTTTTATTTCTTTGTTTTATCTGATTGCTCTGGCTTGAACTTCTAGAACTATGTTGAATAGCAGTGGAGAGAGTGGACAACCTTGTCTTGTTCCTGATTTTAGATTTTAAAAATTTCAGTTTTTTACCATTTAGTATGATGTTAGCTGATGGTTTATTATAAATGGCCTTTATTATGTTGAGGTATTTTATTGAATGCCTTTTCTGCATCTATTGATAAGATCAAATGGTTTTTGTTCTTTTTTTGTTGATAAGGTGTATTACGTTCATTGTTTTATGTATGTTGAACCATCCTTGTGTTTCTGGGATAAATTTCACTTGATCATGATGAATTATTATTATTTTTTGATGTGTTATATTTGATTTGCTAGTATTTTGTTTAGGATTTTTGCATCTGTATTCATTAGAGATATTGGTCTGTAGTTTTCTTTTTTTGTGTTGTCCTTGCCAGGTTTTGGTATGAGGGTTATGTTGGCCTCAAAATATGTTTGAAAGTATTGCTTCTTCTTCTGTACTTTGGAAGACTTTGAGAAGGATTGAAATCAATTCTTTTTGAATAATATAATTCACTAGTATATTCATCTAGCCTCAGACTTTTATTTTTGGGGAGGTTTTTGATAGTTGTTTCTATTTCCTCCCTGCTTATCAGTCTATATAGGCTTTCTACTTTTTCATAATTCAGTCTAGGAAAATTGTTTTGTTCTAGTAGTTTATCTATTACTTTTAGATTGTTGAATTTGGTGGCATATAATTTTTCATAGTATTCTGCTATAATCCTTTGTATATCTGTGATATCTGTGGTGATTTCTCCTATTTCATTTTGGATTTTGTTTATATGAGTCTTTTCTCTTTTTCTCTTAGTGAGTCTTGTCAGGGGTTTTTCAATTTTATTGATCTTTTCCAAGAACCAGCTCTTTGTTATATTAATTTTTTTAGTTTTTCTGTTCTCTATTTTATTTGTTTGTGCTCTAATTTTTATTATTTCCTTTCTTCTACTGGTTTTGGTTTGCCTTTGTTCTCCTTTTTCTAGTTTCTTAGGATGTAGTATTAGACTGTTTACTTGGGCTCTCTCTTGCTTTTTCATATAAGCATGTAATGATGTAAACTTTCCTCTTATTACTGCTTTTACTGCATCTCAGAGATTCTAATATGCCATGTTGTCATTTTCATTTGTATATATCTTTTTTTTTTTTTTTTTTTTTTTTCATTTTTCTGAAGCTGGAAACGGGGAGAGACAGTCAGACAGACTCCCGCATGCGCCCGACCGGGATCCACCCGGCACACCCACCATGGGGCGATGCTCTGCCCACCAGGGGGCAATGCTCTGCCCATCCTGGGCCTCGCCATGTTGCGACCAGAGCCACTCTAGCACCTGAGGCAGAGGCCACAGAGCCATCCCCAGCGCCCGGGCCATCTTTGCTCCAATGGAGCCTTGGCTGCGGGAGGGGAAGAGAGAGACAGAGAGGAAAGCGCGGCGGAGGGGTGGAGAAGCAAATGGGCGCTTCTCCTGTGTGCCCTGGCCAGGAATCGAACCCGGGTCCTCCGCACGCTAGGCCGACGCTCGCTAGGTCCTCTACCGCTGAGCCAACTGGCCAGGGCTCATTTGTATATATCTTTTGAACTCTTCTTTTATTTCTTCTTAGACCCATTCATTTTTTTAGAAGAATGTTGCTTAATTTACACATTTTTTGTGGGTGTGTTTACTTTTTTTTTTTTGCAGTTGAATTCTAGTTTTAAAGTTTTATGCTCAGAGAATATGCTTGGTATAATTTCAATCTTTCTGAATTTGTTGTTGTTAGTTTTGTGGCCCAACTAATGGTCAGTTCTTGAGAATGTTCCATATACACTGGAGAAAAATGTATATACTCTGGAGTTTTGGGAGAAAATGTCCTGTAGATGTCTATTATATCCAATTGTTCCAGTGTTTCATTTAAGGTTGATATTTCTTTATTAATTGTCTGTTTGGATGAAAGGTATCAATGGTGTATTGAGGTCTCCAGGTATGATTATATATTTTTTTTGGTTTACACTTTCAGATCAGTTAGTGGTTGTCTTATATATTTTGGTGCTCCTTTGTTTGGTGCATATATATTAAGGAGTATGTAGTCTTCCTGATACACTGTCACCTTTATCATTATGAAATGTCTATTCTTGTCTCTGATTATCTTTGTTGTCTTGTAGTCAGCATTATCAGATATGAGTATAGCTATTCCTGATTTTTTTTGTATATTATTTTCTTGAAGAATCATTTTCCAACCTTTCACTTTGAATCTGTTTTTATCTTTGTAGCTTAGATGTGTCTCTTAAAGGCAGCATATTATTGGGTTTTGCTTCTTGATCTAATCTGCTACTCTGTGCCTCTTTATTGGTGAGTTCAATCCATTTATATTTAGTGTAATTATTGATACTTTAGGATTTTCTATTGCCATTTTATATATTGCTTTCTGATAGCTTTGTGTCTTATTTAGTTCTTTTTTTGTTTTTGTTTTTCTGTTATTTATTTTTGTTTGGTGGTATTCCATACTTCTATCTTCTGTTTCTTCTTTTTTTTAAGCTTTGTGTTTCATAGTGGCAATTTTGGGGGTGGTTACTATTAGGTTTTTAGAAGAAAAATTACCATATTTATTAGAGTTTATTATCTCATGAGTGCTTCTGCACTCCATTTTCCTTTGTTACTGCTGATCTTTATCCTCTCCTGTTTTATGTTATTGTCACAGATTATTTTGTTTTTATTATGATTTTGTTAAAAAAATTTTTACTTGTAATTTTGTATTGTTTTGTTCTTTATATCTGGTTGGATAACCCCATTTAGTATTTCCTGTAGTGGGAATTTTTGATAATAAATTCCCTCAGTTCTGTATGTCTATAAATGTTTTTATTTCCCCTTCATATTTAAAAGATAGCTTTGATGGATGTAGTATTCTTGGTTGGTAGTTCCTCTTTTTCAGTACTTTAAATATTGGGGTCTACTCTCTTCTGGCTTCTAGAGTTTCTGCTAAAACATCTGATAATAGCTTAATGGGCCTTCCTTTATATGTTATATTCTTCTTCTCCCTAGCTGCCTTGAGGATTCTTTCTTTTTCATTGATCTGTGATAATTTCATTATGATGTGCCTTGGAGTAGGTCTATTTTGGTTGAGGTAACTTGACATTCTGATTGTTTCTTGGACTTGAGTCTCTAACTCTTTCCACAGTCTTGGGAAGTTCTCAATTATTTGTTTTAATATGTTCTCCATTCCCTTTTCCCTCTCTTCCTCTTCTAATATATCCATTATTCTTATATTGCTTTTCCTGATTAAGTCAGACAATTCTTGTATGGCTTTTTCATTTTTTAAAATTCTGTATCTCTCTTCTTCTTTCTGTAGTATCTCTAGTTGCCTGTCTTCAATGTCACTGATTCTCTCCTCTATCTGGCTTTTTCTATTGGCTAAGCTTGTTACCTCATTTTTAAGTTTGTGTATTAAATTTTTTATCTCTGTTTGGTTCTTTTTTATAGTTCCAATTTCCTTGGTAAAGTACTCTTTTTGTTCATTAAGTTGTTTTTTGAGCTAATTAAATTATTAGTATTATTGAGTATTTTTAGAGCTTCAATTTTGAATTCTCTGTCATTAAGCTCCATGCTTTCCATGTAATTGAGATTTTTCTTGGAGATTTTTTATCATCTATCTGAGCTACATCTCTTTCTTGTATATACATATTTGATTTTTTTCCTTGATGGCATTTGTGGGTGATATTGTTAATAACCCCAATAAAAGATAATTATTCCTTTTTCTGGCTGAGGGCACTGCACTACAAGATTTGCCTCTGCAAGATTCTTGGGTGATCTGTTAAGGCTTAGCTGTCACCTTTGTAATGACAGAGGCATGGTTATCGTGTTGGTAGGAGGAGCTTATTATTAAGGCTTTACAACTTTATGATACCAGCACTAGCTGACCAGGTGTCCTCCAGGGCCCTTCCCCACATCTCAACAGAGCAGGAGATCTAATTTCCAGGTGCCCCACCTCACAGGCAAGAGCAGCCTGGAGACCTAGTTGAGGGGGGGTTGACCACCACCGCTGTTTTCACAGTAAGGGGAGCAATGAGGAACTGGAAGACTGGGATGACAGAGTCCAGTCCCTTCTCTGATACCACTCTAAGCTTTCCAATCACAACCCTGGGCTGAGCTGGGGGTGTGCACCATAGGCCAGTATCCCTGAGTTTTGGGAATAGCTGAAGCAGAGATTGCAGATCAGGGGCTTCCTGTCCACACACACTAAACTCCCTCTGACAAGCTGGTGCCTGAGCTTCAGAGCCAGTGGTGTGCAGGTCCCAGATCAAGTGCATATGGTTCTACAAGGCTAAATTGTGCTGATCAGGAGGACAGATCAAGTGTGCCTCAATGTTCTGTGGGCTGATCTCCACAAGCTATTCACCTCTAGATATTGGGAGCTTGCCACTGGCTTTGTGTGTGCCCCATGTCTGTAATAGCTCAGCTCTGCAATCACAGGTGCAGCAGACACCTGGAAGTGGCCCTGCTCCCCGTTTTTGGTTATCACCCCTTGTTCTACTCCTTCCCCCCAGACTCTCCACCAGGTCTGAGACAAAGCTTGTGCAAACAGTGCCTCCCTCCCTCAGGTCCATGAAGAAGGAGAAAGACTCAGTCCTCTGGTTTATTTCTTCTTTTGTACTCTGGCCCACCTTCTTGCATGATCATACATTTGTCTATCCACTGTGTATATTTCAGGTTCATCTGTTTTTTTTTCTCCTCTGTATATAGTTGTAGAATTTGTGAAAATTTCAAGGGGAGAGATGAAGAGTATGTCTCACGCTGCCATTTCTCTAAGATCCATTACATCTAGATAACACTGATTTATATTTATTGAATGGCTTTTGCACCTAAGATAAATTTAATTATACCTCAAGTGACTGTTCATTTATTTAGAGATAGAATTAAAAAAGAAGCCTACTAGATAGTCTTGTTTTTATAAATATGATAATATTCTAAAATATGTTTGTTTAGCACCAATCAAAATCATAATTTTGTCCACAGAAAGCTTGATATAACAAATAAAAAGATTTGTAGAATTAATTTTTATTGTAATAAATATATTTTACACATAAGACTTGAATACTTTCTTTTAGACTTCCTACCTCTTTTTTATTTTTATTTTTACTTTTTTTTCAATTCCTTCCAACTTCTTTCTATCTTTTTATCTTCCTTCCTTTCTTTTTTTTTCCTTCCTTTCTTCCTTTCTTTCTCTTTTTTTCTGTTTCTTCTTTCTTTCTTATTCAATGTAAAATAAAACTATTAATATATAAATAAAACAAATATAAATAGTGTCATGATTGTATTATACATATATCAATGTTTAAGCTATTATTGTTTAAATAAAGTATAGATTGGGTTGATTATGGAAATTTAAATGTACTTATGCATGTACTCCTGAAAATTTTTTTTGGAACATATTAATACATGTATAGTTCAGATAATGTTCTCCATCTATAGTCATTATATAATTTTTATTGTAGATAAGCAGATAATAGCTTTCTCCATAGTGTCATATTAGTGACTTTTGAAAATGTAATAAACAGAGCTAGTTTCATCTTTGTGCTCTCCAGTGTTGTTAAACTGGAAAGACCATTGAATTTCTGGAAGGTGTGCTAGGGACACCTGTTACTATTTCTGATAGTTGGTGTTGGGACAGAGTGTAACCAATTTTGATTTTATCTTTTCTGTATATGAACCCTCCTGGCATAAGCTTTCTCTTATTTGACAGCTTAAAATATGTAATGAATAAAATGTTTACATTTTCATCAAATAAAATTATTGCTCAAAGGTTCTGTTACCATCATTAGACTCTTTGCCTAATGATCAAGGCAGTCCTACTGTTACCCCCAACTTGGGCTGACTTTAGATAAGATTTTTTTTCCTGCTTCTGTGCTCTGACCTTCTTCTCCTTTGAACACTTACTTTAGATGACTTATCATTGTAAATTCATTCTCTGCCATTTTGAAATATATGCAAATCTTATTAAAAGCCTCTTGCCAGGTTTAAAATCCAGTAATGCTTTCCAAAGGACCTGCAAGTTATTCTTGTGAAATATAATCATCAAAGAAGATAGTGTTCTATCAATGTGTGTTAGAAGGCAGGAGCCTCACTTAGAGAGTGCCTTGTTCCCAGTTGTAAAACTACCTCTTGTTGTGAATAAGAAAGTATATTTTCTTGTGAGTAAAGAGTAAAGCCAATTAACCATACAGAGGGTTCTCTACCCCACAGCAGCTCTTAAAATATTTCCTACTCTTTGTTTTAACATAATTGCATTGAGACTCAGTTCTAAGCCCTTTCCCTCTATTGTAGTAGGCTTGAATAAAGTTTTTCTGACTGTCTCACTTGGTCTGGTTCAAGTTCACTTTGATATTAATTTATCAAAATACATATTTTATGTAAGATAATGAGAGAAATGCAAATTATATAATGATAATGTATTGTATCGCTAAATAAAATTGCAATAAACAGTTTTGTTTTGAGTTGGTTCTTGGATGTGACTGTTGGGTGACGAGATTAACAGTTACCTTCTTCACATGATGAGGGGGTGTTAGCATTTAATATAAAAACAGAGACTACAAAGTATTTCTTTCTTTAGCTTTATTTCCAGAGATATTTCAGTTACTTCATGTTGCTTTAATTTATAATTTTAATATATACATTTTCTATGTCACTTGATTTAAATTAGTGTCTTAGGGTTTTTAACATCAGAGTAATGGTGGGGTAGGAAGCGATACTGATAAATCTCCCCCAAAACTCAACAAGATCTTCAACCAGAAACAGAAAAACCTATACTTGGAGCCTCCAGATGCTTCGCAATACACCCGAAGGTATGGTCGAGTGAAAAATTGGCTAAATATATAACCAAACCCCAAAGGAAATAGGGAGTAAGAAATGCTCCGCCTTCCTCACTAACCTAAACAGGGCGGCTTTCTCTGGTAACTGTGAATATAGAAACTGAGGCAGGCAAAGGGGGTGAATAGATCCAGGCCGCGGCACAAACGGCCGAACCAAGCTGTGGCACGGAGATCCAAGCCAAGGAAAAACTGATCCTGTGGCAACCCGGGCAATACAAGCTAACACTCGTGCCAAACCCAGACAAAGAAAGACAAGCGGGGCAGCCATTTTACCTGATCTCCTGGTCGGCGCGCGCAGTTAGTGGGCGAGAGATTTCTTCCTAAGCCCCGGGAGTGGGTGCCCATGTTACCCCACAGAGAGGCAGAATCAGAGGCCTTTCTGTGGGCCGAAAACAGAATCTCTGGGCAGCCCCAGCACCCTGGGAAAGCCGCGCACGGGAGGGAGCGAGAACTAATTCCAATGGTGGAAATTTTCTGTGCTGGTGGGGGTTTCACTCAGAGGGAAACGCGGCCGGCCTCATATCCTGGTGAAACTAAGAGACATTGATAAGAGTGTGGTGGTTATGGGGGGGGGGGGAATGGGAGAGGGAAAGGGGAAGGGGGAGGGGCACAAAGAAAACAAGATAGAAGGTGACAGAGGACAATCTGACTTTGGGTGATGGGTATGCAACATAATTGAACGAAAAGATAACCTGGACTTGTTATCTTTGAATATATGTATCCTGATTTATTGATGTCACCCCATTAAAAAATAAAATTATTAAAAAAATAATAATAAACCTAAAAAAAATTAGTGTCTTAGAGTATTAGTTGTAAATGACTATTATGATTAGATCTATCACTGCCATTTTATTAGAAAATCTTCTTTATCTTGGTCATTTTTTTCCCTCTGTTTTTACTTTTTTTAGATTTGTTTTGATTGTTTGTGTACTTTTTATTATTCCATTTTATTTTATTTATTTGACTTTTTAGCTGTATTGCTTGTGTTATATTTTTATTGTTTGCTCTAAAATTTACAATACATGTCTAACACTTCATGGACTACTTAGAGTTAACAATATACAATTTCAAGTAGAGTGGAGAAATCTTTTAATAATTTAGACTTTTTAATCTCCTCATTACTGAATTTTGAGTTATAATTGTTAAATATAATAGACTATATGCATTAAGTAAGCAATATCATACATATAAAAGACCTCCATATCAATGAAAAAATAAAACACACTAGAAAAGATAATAAAATGTATATAGTGGATTTTGGGGAGATCAGGAAACCTGAGTGGCAAATAAAGATATAAAACATTGCTAAAAATGATTAGTGATTAAAAAAATTCAAATTTGCCTGACCAGGCAGTGGTGCAGTGGATAGAGCATCAGATTGGGATGCTGAGGATCCAGGTTTGAAACCCCAAGGTCACCATTTGAGTGCTTAAGTGCGGGATCATCTGGTTTGAGCATAGCTCACCAGCTTGAACCCAAGGTCGCTGGCTTAAGCAAGGGGTCACTCTCTCTGTCTGTAGCCCCCCAGACAAAACACATATGAGAAACCAATCAATGAATAACTAAGGTACCACTACAAAGAATTGATGCTTCTCATCTCTCTTCCTTCCTGTGTGTCTGTCCCTATCTGTCCCTCTCTCTGTCTCTGTCACAATAAGAAAAAAAGAAAGACAAAAAGAAAGATGCAAATTAAAACTATAAGACCATTCTGTAGTACATTCAGTAGAGCAGCCAAAATTTATTCAAACAACATCAAATTTGTCTAAGAATTTTATACTTTAATAACGTAAATTAAAATTGGAAAATTTTCTTAGAAAATAAATTAACATATCTTATAGAATTGTAGCTGAACATCCTCTTTAAGGTAGAAAATTTACTTTTAGACTTATACACTACCTTTTTATTAATTCATCTCATTCAGATGTGACAATGAAGAAAATGTGACTTTCTTGACACATCATTTTGCTCCTTATGAGAATAATACCGGTGAATACACTAATACTTATTTAGATGTGGAAAATAGCCCACAGTATCATGACAAATTATAATCTCTCATGAAATAAATAAAACACAATAACACTAAAAGATCAATTCCTTGTATCTTCTTTTAAAGCTCTGAAATCTCTGGGAATTTCCAGGTTAATAGATAAGATATGTATCAGAAAATAGGATCATTACCAGTACCTTCAAGCAATATGGAAACTAGTTTTATCTTGTGCAAAGTTTGTTTATTATTATTAATATTATTTATTTATATTTGTGACAGAGACAGAGAGAGATGGAGAGAAGAACAGATAGGGACAGACATAAAGGAAAGGAGATAGAGGAGAAGCATCAATTCTTCATTGAGGCACCTTATATGTTCATTAATTGCTTTCTAATATGTGCGTTGACCAGGGGGCTACAGCAGAGAGACTGACCCCTTGCTCAAGCCAGAGATCCTGGGCTCAAGTTGGTGAGCCTTGCTCAAACTAGATGAGCCCATACTCAAGCTGGCGACCACGGGGTTTTGGACCTGTGTCCCAAACGTCCCAGTCTGACGTCCTATCCATGGCGCCCTTGCTTGGTCAGGCAGTTTGTTCATTTAAAAAAAGAAAAAGTTTCCCAAGTCATGATGACTACATAATTCTTCCCTACTAAATGGCCATGATGTCATTTCACATTTTAGTTCATTGTTTTGTTGGTTATACAACAACAGATTGTGGGATAGCTCATAATTTGGATTCTGCCTATGTACTTTTCTATTTCTAAAGTTTGGGAAATATTAAACGTTATTTTTTACTAAATTATATGTGCTTTGTAATTGAACTGTAGACTAGAGAGATATTTTCTGAAGTTTAAAAACAATGCAATATATGTAGAGTATTACTGAAGTTTCTTATCTTCAAAAGTTCTGAACATATTCAATATTAATGTTTTTTGTTGACACTTCAAAAGTATTGTGTTTTTGCTGGTTTTTAATATAATATAACATTAAATAATATGCATTAAAAGTTAAGAAAAAATGCAAAATATTCAGAAGCTTTATATAACCAAAGCAGAAATTTAAGTAGCTCTGTGTGTGTATATTTGTGTGTGTATATTTGAGTGCATATACCTGAATATATAAAATAAATCCTAAGAAAATCAAATATAGATAAAGTATAAATTAAATCCAGGTCTTGACTGTACTGTAAATATGTTGATAGCATATATATTTTACATAGATTGTGCTTTACAAAAATTACTCTTTTTATATTGTGTAGAATGATGGTTATGATATTTTACAATATTCATAACACTTAGAAATGTTGAAATTATCCTCACTGCATATTAATAAATTAGAAGTAAATATTTTAGAATAATTGCTAATGCAGAAAAGTGTATTTTCAACAGCTTTAGTTTCTTTATATTTAAAATGGAATTGAAAAATATAAGCCAATGTTTTTTAAGATACCAATAAAGCCTGATTATATCTGAAATTGGTAAAAAATTTGAAAGTTATTTAGAATGAAAAGACAACATAAATCTGAATCTATAAAGTAGGTACTGTATTTATTCATGAACATTGTAAAAATAAGTATCTTTGTAATTTTCCTTTTGTCCTTCCTTCTTTCCTTCCTTTCTCCCTTTCTTTTTTTTTTTTTTTTTTTCCTTTCTTCTTTGGAAGTATTCTTTTAACTTGGTGAGATTGTATTTAACAGAGATAGCACAGAACTTATTTATGATAGATGCATTAAAATATTTTTCTGCAATTTATTGTGCCTAGCCTATCATTAGTTTATAATTAAAATTTATACCATTTATTCTAAAATAAAAACAGAATTGATTTACAAACTGGGAAAAATGAATAAATATGCAGAGCTTTAAGATTTTTCTTTCATGAAATTTTGTTTCTGATTTATATACTTTTTGTTTCTGATGAGCAGCTTTCCATGTGTGAATGATTCCATATTCATGCATCATAATTTCCAGCAATAAATTTATTTTTAAATGATATTTAACTTTGCTTAATATGATGAAATGATTACTATACCTTGAAATATTTTTAGCACTTCTAGGTGTAAATTTTTTTTCTTAAAAGATTCTTCTGAGGATTAAAAAAATTTATCTGGTTAGGTAAATAATACTTTGCAATCAGCTAGCATAAATGTATTTTCTGTTAAAAGTAATAGATGTGTGTCAACATCATGTGCAAAATATTATGAATTCCCAAAGGCAATAGTCTACATTTTAGAGATTAAAAAACAAAAGAAAATAACACATTCTTCTGTTAAAGTAGTATTCTTAATTTAGACAAATGCCTTCTTTCTATAATATGTAAATAAAACATACCAGTATATGTTGTAATGGCTTAACCACAGTTATTCTAACATGTTAATCATGTAATTTTACCAGAAAAACCTCAAGATGTTTTAGATATTTCATTAACAGTGATGGTAGTTATATCATCATTATTATTTATTACTTAGTTAGTCATCTTCATGCTTGGTAACAAACTATAGAAATGATCCCTGAAAGTATAGTCTTCATGCTTGGTAAATACTATGTTTTAATTGTGCTGCATTTCAGTATTACTTTAACAACTTGTTTATATTAAAAAGAAGATATAATTTATACAATACAGGTAATGTTTTTTTCAGGACACAATGTTACTACCTCTTAAATTTCTCTTTCATATTGTAGGTGTTAGAATAAGACTTTTATTTTTAATAAATGATATTATTAAAATATTTTTACATTATATTACTTTTTAAAAGTATGTATTTATCTTTATGGTTAATAAAATACTTAATCTAAATAAACTCTGTATAGTCAGTGTCTCAAAAAATATCATTACAATTTTCTAAGTCCTTAACAATTGAGATTAAAATTTATTTTAATTTAGATATGTCTTGTGATTGATTCATGTTTAAAAAGAATTTTATATTTTTAGAGATTCTAAATACATATGAGTGTTTATGTATAATAATATATGAGGTAATATGTTTGAATCATATCTGTTGATACCACCTATGAAATAGGTAAACTTTAGCAGCCTTTTATTATTACATATCATATTATTTATAACTTATTTTGTATCAGTAATATTTTAAGAGATATGCATATTATTATATAATTTTTATAGTAATAATGAGATAGAATTTTTATTTCTTATTAAAATAAAATAGTAAAGGTACAGAGGTTTTATCCAACAACTTTTTCTTTTCAAATGTTGGGCTACTATAAAAATTAATCTTAACTGCATGGCTATGTTGCATTATGTATTAAAGAGAGGAAAAAATTCTAAATTTGAAAAACAAAAATTCTCAAACTATCACCAATTTAAAATATATTACTTATTTAGAGGTTGACCTCTGGAGTAAGAATTGTTCATTTTCCCTCAAACTTCAAAATATATGTCATTCTTTGTTTGTTTGTTTGTTTGGTTGGTTGGTTGTGGTTAGATAACCTGGAATAAGTTATCTTAGTTTTGTACCTCAATTAACTCATCCTATTTTTAAGGGTATAATAAAAAATATATTTTTAAAGATATTTTGATGATAAGGGATTTTCCTCTATCTTTGAGATAAAATTGTCATATAATGTGTAAATTTAAGGTATACAATGTGATGATTTGATATCCATAGATATATTTTGAATTGATTACCACAATCAGATTAGTTATCACAACCATCATGTCACAAAATTACAATTTGTGCGTATGTGTGGTAAGAACATATAAGACCTATTCTCTTAACTATATTCAATTATATAATATATTACTGTTAACTATGGTTACCAGACTTTACATTAGATTCTCAGAATTTATTCATCTTGGAACCAAAAGTTTATACACTTTGACCAACATCTCTCTGCCCTCCAGTTTCTGGCAACCAACATTTTACTTATTCTGAGTTTGAATTTTTTTTAATTTGACAAATAAGTAAGATTACACAGTATTTGTCTTTCTTTACATGACTTATTTCACTTATCACAATACCTTTAAGATCCATCCATGTTGTTTCAAATGACAACAGGTTTTCTCATGTCTAAATAATAGTCTACATTTATTCATATATATAATTTTTAAAAAACTATTTATTTGACAATGAACACATACTAATTCTTGGCCATTGAGAATAATGTTGCACTGTTCACGGGAGTATGGGTATCTCTTTGTGATAATGATTTTATTTACTGTGGATATAAACCCAGAAGTAGAATTGTTGAATCATATGGTTGTTCTATTTTAAATTTTCATTGGAAGCTTTATACTGTTTTCTATAGTGATTGTATCAATTTACATTTCCATTAATAATGCACAAGTTTTTTTTTCTCCACATTCTCATCAACACTTGTAGCTTGTCTTTTTTATAACTAACCTACAGTTGTGAGGTGATTGTTCATTTTGGTTTTAATTTGTGTTTCTCTGATGATTAGTGAAGTTGACCATCTTTTCTTGTACCTGATGTCCATTTATTTGTATTTTTTTGGACTTATATTCTGGTCCTCTGCTCTTTTTCAATTGTATTAGTTGATATTTTGCTATTGAGTTGTATGAGTTTCTTATAGATTTTAGACACTTATCTCTTATCAGATATATGCTTTGCAACTATTTTCTTTTATTCTATAGATATCATTTCTATTTTGTTTGTTTTCTTTTGCTTTGCAGAAGACTTTTCATTTGGTGTAGTTCTACTTGTTTATTTTTGCTTTTGTTTCTTTTTTTTTTTTTTTTTTTGTATTTTTCTGAAGCTGGAAATGGGGAGAGACAGTCAGACAGACTCCCGCATGCGCCCGACCGGGATCCACCCGGCATGCCCACCAGGGGCGACGCTCTGCCCACCAGGGGGCGATGCTCTGCCCCTCTGGGGGAGTCGCTCTGCGGCGACCAGAGCCACTCTAGCGCCTGGGGCAGAGGCCAAGGAGCCATCCCCAGCACCCGGGCCATCTTTGCTCCAATGGAGCCTTGGCTGTGGGAGGGGAAGAGAGAGACAGAGAGGAAGGAGGGGGTGGGGGTGGAGAAGCAAATGGGCGCTTCTCCTATGTGCCCTGGCCGGGAATCGAACCCAGGTCCCCCGCACGCCAGGCCGATGCTCTACCGCTGAGCCAACCGGCCAGGGCTGCTTTTGTTTCTTACGTGTTTAGTGTTATATCCAAAAAATCATTACCAGAAAAATAGCAAGAAAGTTTTTATTTCTATGTTTTCTTCTAGGAGTTTCTTAGTTTCAGATCATACATTTAAGCCTAAAGGTAAATTAATAATTAAAATATTTGACAGAGTAAATACCTAAGAAATATTAGATGTCATCATGATCATCATCAGTTTTGATTTGTTAGTCATTTTTATGTCCCTAGTTTTTCTAATAAGATTAGTAAAAAAGCAAAGAAACCTTTTTTTGTCTATGTAGAATTTCCATATAGTCTTTGACAGTACAGATATTTATTATTTGTTTATTTTTTTTCTAAATTTATATGTAATGGGTATATCCTACAAATTAGAATTTTACTAAATAGGATTTCTTTCCCTTTTTAAAGAAGTAATTTTTATTAAGCTTGGTATTAAATCTAGCTATAATCAAATTTCAAGGATACCATTGACTTTATGGAGACTATAATCTTTATAATTATTCATACACTTAATTTTGCTTATATAATTTGCATATATTTGTTTTGATAACTATGTGTTCCTTATATAACTAAATTTTACTGGTCATTAGGATCTTAAATAAAGTGCTAATTGCAGTATCACCAAGAAAACATTAGTTAGTCTTAATTTTGTTCTGAGATGAAAAACCTGGCTGCAATAAACTAGAAAAACTGGCATTACTTTTTCAGTGCAAACAATTTTAAACATATTAACTCACACAGTTTCTAAAAGTCAGTTTCAAAAAATGTATCTGGATGAATTCAGAAAAATTTTCTTAAGGCAACTCAATTATTTTATGCAAAGAGATTAAAATTAGTGTTTGCATTGATTTAATCATTGTGGTAAGGGATATACTTATATTTCATTAGCATGATGATAGGTATAAAAAACATTTGTTTGTTTCTTTTTTAGGTGCGAGAAAAGGAGACAGTGAGGCAGACTCCTACATGTGCCACAACTGAGATACCCCTGGCTACCCTGTCTTTGGCCAGTGCTCAAGTACGGAGGTATTTTTAGCACCAGAGGCTGACGTGCTCCAACAGAACTATTTTCAGTGCCCTGGGTCATGCTTGAACCAATTGAGCCATGGGCTGTGGAAAGAGAAGAGAGAGAGAAAGAGGAGAGGGAGGGTGGAAGAAGCAGATGATCAGTTTTCTTGTGTGTCCTGACTAGAATTCAAATCTGAGATGTCCATACATTGAACTGACACTCTATCCACTGAGCAACTGGCCAGGGCCAAACATTTGTTTCACAAAGAGAAAAAGTTACAAAAAAATTCCACCAGAGAGTAGAAATTCAACTGGGAACAAAGTTAAGCTGAGAGAGTAAAAAGAATAACTGGTCCTGGTGGGTACTTGCAGCTTAGAAACAAGCTTTTTTTGTGCTTCTGCAGCTGCATTCACAGAGAAACCTCTTTCGCAGCAGGCATTTAGTTTCCTGGTCAGCAGCTCTTCTCACTTGATCCTTGTAATATAACCTCAGTTTAGTTCAAAATATAATCTGCAGAGACCCATGAGATAAATCTTGGCATGTTAATCATTTACTCACCTAAATGTGAGTATGTGAGGCTTAGCCAATGCTCTGAAATGCCAGCTATAAGAGGGTGCTAGCAACAGTTTTGTTTTTTGTTGTTGTTTTTTATGAGATGAGAGATAGACACATGAAGAGTGCTCTTTTTCTGAGATGAATCACTAACTTCTGTTCCATGCGACTTCTTTTTGTAAGCATGTGACACTTGCAGGAATCTGTGAACTTGAGCATAGAAGCTTTTAATCCAATGGAGATGTCAGAGTTGAAAAGTTGTTGAAGCATGGATCTTTAAAGAATATTATTATCTTGATAAATAAACCCCGGGCACTCAGCCTTTGGATGAAACATTAAATAACTATAGATTTCCTTCTGTTTTAACTGGTAACATTAAACTGGAAGACTTGTATCACTAGGGTAGGGAGGTAAAGCTGTTGGGTGACCATCTAAATATTACTTTGGCATAAATATTTTAAAGGAAAGTCAATTTCCAAGTGTACTATTAAAAAAAAAACCCAAAACTTGTAAGTCTAAATATCTAGTTCAGTTGGCCTAATTCTAGCTCTGTGTTTGATTTTACAATTGATCTTTACCACTCCAAAATCCAAAAGGCATACAAATACTTTTGGTAAAGAATATCATGACGTTTTAGTTTTTGCCAATGGCTGACTAAATTATTTCATACTAATTAAATAATCTTGAGTATGTGTGTGTGTATCTGCTGTTTCTACTTTAAAAAGTCACATGACAATACTATATGAACTAAATAACCTACAAAATGGTAGTTTTTAAAACCCATTACAGCAGGGGTCCCCTGAGGCCATTTATCCAGCTCCCGCTGCACTTCCAGATGGGGAACTTCTCTCATTGGTGGTCAGTGAGAGGAGCATAGTTTCCATTGAAATACTGGTCAGTTTGTTTATTTAAATTTACTTGTTCTTTATTTTAAATATTGTATTTGTTTCCATTTTGTTTTTTTTACTTTAAAATATGTGCAGTGTGCATAGGGATTTGTTCATAGTTTTTTTTTATAGTCCAGCCCTCCAACGGTCTGAGGGATAATGAACTGGACCCCTGTGTAAAATTTTGGGGACCCCTGAATTACAGGATTGTAGTACCAAAGAAATACAAGAACTAAATTCCAGAGAAATAACAAACTGTTAACACAGGAGAGACCCATGCTAACATTGGTCATCACTGGAGCAACAAGAAAAGAAGTTGCAATAATTATAGGGTTAAAGAGAGCAAATGAACTTATAATTCATTTTTATCACTAGAATCCCCAGATATAAGGAAAGTCTGTACTCTCTCGCCAATTTTTCTATGTGAACATTTAGAAGAAAGATCATGTACAGGATAAGAGCAAAGAGATGCCTGTCACTTGGGCTTGAAGAAGTCTGAAGGGAGGTCAAGAGTACCTCCAAGCCCTCCAGGCCTACTGCAGGTCATGACTGGGGGACAAAGTTAGTTAAGAGAGAAATGCCCTAAAGCACAAGAAGAAGCACAGGGCCAAGAAGCTCAATATAGCATCCAGGCACTGGGTGATTTACACAATATAACGCAAACACTACCAGCCAATGAATGAATGAAATAGAGAAATTCCAAGAAGATCTACATTCCAATGTGCAGGTAAGCCAGGCCACTGAGGCTAATGGCAGAGCAGGTAAAGGAGGTAAACCTTCTGTCTGGTTTTTCAGATCAACTTTTAACTGTTAACCTCAAATTCTATATCAAGCAAAGTAATCATCTCACAATAAATGTGACATAAAGGTGTTTTCAGACAGATTAAGTACTAAAACATTCATCACCAGATAGCCAGCATGTGCCTAAGAAATTTTCAAAGATTATTTTGGACTGAAGGGAATGATACCAGAGAGAAAATTGTAGGGTTAAGGATCACAAGATAGCATAATGTCAGTAAATATAAAAGACTTATTAATATTGAATAAGACATTAAAACTCTGTAAAAGACAATTTTACAGAATAATAATAATAATGAAATGTTTCATAGTATGTATGAAAGCAAAAAGTTGACAAGAGTAGAACATATGTCAGGAATAATTGGCAGATAACTTTTGTAAAAGTCCTATGTTATGTGTAAAATACTAATATATTCTGAAAGGTAACTGTGTTAAGTTTCAGAAGCATATTATAATATTGAACTGGGGTCCCCAAACTACAGTCCGCGGGCCGCATGCGGTCCCCTGAAGCCATTTATCCGGCCCCTGCCGCACTTCCGAAAGGTGCACCTCTTTCATTGGTGGTCAGTACTGGAGTACTGTATGTGGCTGCGCAGCGTCTCTCACATACAGTACTACTTCCGGTGATGCAGGGCAGATGCATCACGGCTCCGAAAGTGCGTTATATCACTTGTTTTGGCTAGCAGTGAGAAATATGGAACCAAACATTGACCATCTCATTAGCCAAAAGCAAGCCCATAGTTCCCATTGAAATACTGAGCAGTTTGTTGATTTAAATTTACTTGATCTTTATTTTAAATATTGTATTTGTTCCCATTTTTTTTTTACTTTAAAATAAGATATGTGCAGTGTGCATAGGGATTTATTCATAGTTTTATTTATTTATTTTTTTCTGAAGTTGGAAACGGGGAGGCAGTCAGACTCCTGCATGCACCTGACTGGGTGCCTGGCATGCCCACCAGAGGGTGATGCTCTGCCCATCTTGGGCCATTGCTCTGCCGCAATCAGAGCCATTCTAGCACCTGAGGCAGAGGCCACAGAGCCATCCTCAGCGCCCGGGCAAACTTTGCTCCAATGGAGCCTTGGCTGCGGGAGGGGAAGAGAGAGACAGAGAGGAAGGAGAGGGGAAGGGGTGGAGAAGCAGACAGGTGCCTCTCCTATGTGCCCTGGCCAGGAATCGAACCTGGGACTCCTGCACACCAGGCCGACGCTCTACCACTGAGCCAACCAGCCGGGGCCATAGTTTTTTTATAGTCCAGCCCTCCAACGGTCTGAGGGACAGTGAACTGGCCCCTGTGTAAAAAGTTTGGGAACTCCTGATATTGAAAAAACACTAAAAGCAACAACATTAGGAATAACTAAATAGATACAAGAAACTGATGGAAATAAAACAATAATTTGACTCATCAGGGAAAAAGAAAGAATGGAGAAAAAATAAAGCAAATCGAAAAATATAAAGCAATACAAGGGAGATAGACTTAAGCTAAAATGTTTTAACAAGTAAAGTAAATTTCAGCATATATACACTATATAATATTTAAGAAAAACAATTTTGAGAATATAATGTTAAGCAAAGAAGTCAGGCAAAAAGCTAAGGACCTTATGCTTTCATTTACATGGGGTATATAAAACTGAAAGTAACAAATAAACAAACAAGAAAAAAAAGTAAAGAAAAACTCATAAACACAAACAACAGTATGGTGGTTACCAGAGGGAGGAGGGTGTAGAGTAGAGAAGGGTAAAAGGGGTCAAATATATGGTGATGGAAAGAGATTTGACTTTGGATGGTGGACACACAAAGCAATATACAAATCATGTATTGTAGAATTATACACTTAAAAACAATGTCATCTTAATCAATGTCATTCAATAAATTTAATTAAAAAAAGATACAATCATAAATCTAAAGACATAAACATGTTGAAAATAAAAGATAGCAACAAATATTAAAATTATAAGTTCCAGTAGAGTACATCATCTTCACGCTGATTAATATCTTCACAATATTGTTAAGAAAACACAAGTTTTAAGCTTTATTTGGCTATTGATTAAATCCAAATGTACATTTCCTTAAAAATAATGCAAATGTAAAAATCGTCTCTATTAATGAAATCTCTGTCTTTAAGACTTAGAAACTGCAGTTGATTTATACTAAAATCACCTTCCCTTTTGCTTCTCTTCTTTAAATTTTTATAAACTTTAAGTTATAATCACATGGTATGCAGTTATAATATTTTCTATTTAATTACATACAAGAATTACCTTAATGTAATTCTTAACTTAATGTTTCTCATACTTTGTGTATTATAATCTGAGAAGATTGTCAATAAAGTGTCTGAATCCCACCCTCTACAATTCAGACTGCTCAAGTTGGGATGCAATTTAAAATTTTATAAAATTTTATAAAATTACCCCTCATGCAGTGAGCGAAGAATTGTAATTGCAGAAACACTGTTCCACTCTTTCATATTTTGTTGTTTGCCAGACTGAAACATTTTCCAGAAGTTGATTTCTTTATCTTTCATTATAATTCCAATAGGTTGTGCCCTGAATAGCTATATAATAATTCTAATTTGTCATCACTGGTGAAAGAGGGCACTCTCTACTCCTAATATGAACCTCTTGGTAGTAATCAGAAGATGACTTTATAAAATTCTAGTAAGAAAAGATGTATATGATGATCATATAAATATATATTAATATAGGTATGACAAAGTTATAATTTTTAGAGTTAGGCATGCTTGATAATTTTGGAATTTTATTTAGAAAAGGAAAAAAAAAGAGGCATATATTGTACCTTTATATAAATGTCTTATAAAGAAATGCTGGCCTGGATAACAGTAGAGCTTTTTTATCTTAGTAATTTTGTAATTGTTGTCCTTTGCTTAAAAAAAAAAAAAAGAGGTTGCTTTCTGTGTAAATTGATCACCTGATTCACCTGGACATGGGATCAAATCTGCCTAAATAAAACATGTATTGTAGACATTGCTTCACCACCTGACTTTGGCTTGATTCCAGGAGTGAAATCTGTGTGCCTTCTCCAAAACAAAATATTAAATGTTCGTTTTATTTAGAGATCTTTGAACAACATAAAGATGATTTTAATCCCTTTTAAACGTATTATTTTCTTAAATATATGACAATAGCTTCAACAATTTCACTTTTCTTTCCTTGATTATAGGAAAGGAAACTGTGTACATGTGCTTGCTTAGGCCAGTAAAGCAGGATTATATTGCTTATAATTCTCTAGCAATTGATTGGGTGCCACATTCCTTGATGTGTTTGGAAGCAGTTTTACTAATGATGGAGACATAAACTGCACCCCAGGAAATCATCCAGGCTTGAAGTAGAGGAAGCCTTTCCAGTCCAGGGAAGACCCACTCAGTGCTTAACCTACTGTCTAAGAAAACTGCATGTCTTCTGATTAGCTACTCTCTTAATTGCACTGTCCCTCACACTTGTTTATCATTATACCATGTGGTGCTCTTACTAATCACCCTACTACTAACCTACCAGAATATATCCTGACACTTATCTTTAGTATTGCTAACCCTCTTGAGTTTTTAAAGTGGTTCTATGAAATCATATTAGGGCATGAGTATAGACAAAAAGAAAAATGTTATTTTTAATTGGTAAATTAATTAAGGGAAAGCAGTCCCTTTAAAATGGAATTAAAGGGCATTTTAAACTGCATTAAGGAATAAAGGAGCAGTCTGTTGAGACAGTAAAGGTCCTCATGAAGTATTAACAAAGTCTGTCTCTCAACAGGTGCATTTTATTCTTTATAAATGCACCATTGTTTAGCAAAGAAAACAAAAGGAATGTTAATATTAAAATGCAAATTAAAAGCTGGAATAAAAACTTTGATATTTCTTCAAATTTTTTCTTTAGGTTATTTTTGTTCATTTTAAAGCTTACCATTGTTTAATGACTTTCAAACTCACTTATTAAAGTCATTTTAATATGTAGAAGTAATTTTTCCAACAAAGCAAATATTTAAAATATAAAATACAGTGTTTATGTTTTTAATTTTCTATTTTGTTGTTTGAGAAGTGTAATTATATTTATCTGTTATATGTTATTTACAGAGAAATACTAATAAGTGGGAGCCTGAATTACTTTAACTTACCTCAATATTTAAATGTAAAATAGAAATTATAAAATTATGCAGTGTATTTGTTAAAAGCGCAGTGTTTGGGTATTATGAATAGCAGGTTCTGAGCATCATTTATTTTTATATTTTTGATGCTGCAATTTTTATACAAATTGTAGCTCTCAAATGGAGTATCTCAAATAAAGTCTGCAAACCATATATATTCTCATGGAGATTAATTTAGTGTGCATTACTTCCAGAGGCAGATTTAATGACAGGTGTATAGGGTGTGTGCCCTGTGTTCAGATCTCTGAAGAGCCCCGCAAAACCCCCAACTTTATAATTTTTTTCTAATGTAAGGGGCCCACTATTTACTTCTGAGCCTGTGGCCTCAACCAACCTTAATCTGCCTCTGATTACTTGTTAAATGAGTTAAAACAGAAATGGAACTTCATGCACAATAAAATTACTAAGTATAATGCTTAAAACATTTTTAAACAGTTAATATGTTGTTAAAGTTATTTTATATATATAATGTGTTTTTTGTAATATCTTATACAAAAAATGATTAAACATCTCTGAGTGGTTCATAAATTTATATACACTGCTCATAAAAATTAGAGGATCAGGCGATGTGCAGATACTCCAGTACTTTCAGCCTTTTGTATAGTGCATTTTCACCAATAAAATAAAAGTTGGTTTTGCATCTCATTTGCATCATCAAACAACTTTCTTTGACTTGTCATTTGCTTTTTGATATTTTTGTTTAATAAAAAAAAAAGTTAATGCTTTCTTTTATCGCTTCCTATTCATTTTGAAATATCCTCTAATTTCTGTGAGCAGTATATTTCTGTGAATATTGTTCATGGGTCAAAATTAGTTGGGAAAAGTTGATCTAAATACGACAGCTATATTATGACAACAAAATATTACATGGGCATTATCAATGTAAAATATAATTTTTTTCATTTACATTATTGAGGATTGCTGTTAATTCACACAGTTTTCTTCTATTATAAAGGCAGAAATTGCAAAAAAACAGAAAAATTGCCACTTGTTAGGATATTGAGTGATGAGATGAAAATAAGCTCTTTTTTGTAAATTCATACTCCAAAGAGGATGATGAAATTATTATATGGAGATTGTAATAAAAGTGATTGTTTTCATATTTAAATTATTCTAACACATAAGAATATATTTTATTTCAGTATTCAGCCTCTCTAATATTCTCACATTATAGAAAAACAACTTTGAAAATATTGTTTCTTTTATATATTTGATTAAATTTAAACAAGCAACACTGTTTGCTGTTTTGACCCTGAGAGGGGTGAGAGCCAGTTAGGCTCCTTAAAAAGAGTTTATTGTGACCCTGGTTGGTTGACTCAGTGGTAGAGCATTGGCCCAGCATGTGGAAGACCTGGGTTTGATATCTGATCAGGGCACACAAGAGAAACGGCCATCTGCTTCTCCACCCCTCCCCAGGAACTGAATGCCCCCCAAACTGAGGATGGCTCTATGGCCATGCCTTAGGCACTAAAATAGCTTGGTTACCAAGCAATGGAGCAGCAGCCTCAGAAGGAAGAGTATCTCCCTACAAGGGGTTGCTGGGTAGGTCCAGGCTGAGGCTCTTGTGGGAGGCTGTCTCTCAACCTCCTTGCTCTTCACTTAATAAAAAAATGTAAAAAAGAGTTTAATGAATATTAAAGAAGAGTAATTTGCATAAAATGACATTTTATGAAACTTGAGAAACATTACAGAAAGAAAACAACTTATCTTCACTCTAATGCCAATGTTTTTGAGTCTGAAAAATAGTAAAAATTTAACCTGCCCCTGCTGTACTGTAGTCTGCTCTTGATTTTCTTTTAAATTACTTTCAATTTCTATGGAAGCTTTGCATATAGATACAGCTTTGACAAAAGAAATTCTATTTGAAACCTTTCTGTTAAACTAAATATTGATAGAAAAAAGTTTATTTATGTTAAGTTAGGTATGTATATGACCATTATCAATAATGTAAATCTAGTGATACCCTCATATGTTATTCTCAAATTGAGACCAGTTGGACATCAGAGAAATGGCACCACACAGAGGGCTTCCAATACCTTTTCCTGAAATTTCAACAAATTCAACAACTAGAGACAGAAAAACAATCCCAGGAGCATGTGAAATACACATCAAACAAAGGCAGTGGCAGTGGCAACTTCACAGCTGGGTCCCAAGACTGCTGGTTCAGAAAGGAGACTGGGGGAGAGGCTTCAGGAAAACGAACTCCCCCATTGTTGAAGCCAGCAAAAACACTAACAATCACTGCCTACCAACGGGACTGAGGCCTAGTTTATGTCATCGCCATAATGACACATCAACTGAAAATCCCTACCTAAGAGTGCCACAGGGGCAGAACTTGGGGTACAGTGCCACCAGCCAAAAAGAGAGAGAAAGAATAAAAAAGAAGAAGATAACCTCTCAAAACCAGAAAAAATCCAGTCTTTTTAACCTTTTTCCATTTTTTACTTTTCATTTTTGTATCTTTTTTTCTTCCACCTTGATCCTTTTATCCTCTTTCCATTTTATTATTTTCTTTTCATTTTGAACTTCATTACCCATAGGTGTTATATTTCCCATTCTTTTTTTCCCCCTCTCTATGAGGGTTACATTTCAAAAACATTAACTCTCTTTTTTTTTCTCCCTCTCTTTTGGTTTCTTCTTTTCTTTTTTACTTTTCCTCTCATTTGATCTTCACTCATAAACAAATTATCATATTTTATTTTGGATTCAAATTTTTTTGTGTGTGAAATTTTGTGTGCTTTACACTTTATAGTTTATCTCATGAGCATTCCACCCCAACTCATGCTCTTTATTCTATGTAGTTTCTGTTCCACTTAATAGAATTTGCATCTTTCACTGTATTTTTTTCTTTTCTTTCTTCTTTTCTCTTTTACTATATCTCTCATTCAACCATAATTTACAAAAAATTATTTTATTCTTGATCCAAAGTTTTTCCTTGTAGCATTTTGTGGGTTTTTACCATGCTTTTTTTTTGCCTCTTTGTCACTTTTCACCAACTCAGGCCCTCCATTCTATGTAGTTTTTGTTCCATTTAGCACAATATAATTTTCAGTTTCTCACTGTATTTTCTCAAAAAAAATTTTTAATTTTTGTACTTTTTAATTTTTTTATCTTTATTTTTTATTCTTTATTAACTCTTATTAGTGTTATTGAAAATACCACTCTCAAATTCAATTAAGAAAAAATAAATCAAATATCATGGATACAGAAGACAGAGATGTAGCTCAGATAGATGAGAAAAAAATCCATAGGAAAAAAATTCAATAGCTTGGAGACTTTAGAGTTAAATGACAGATAATTTAAAATTGAAATCCTAAAAATACTCAGGGATATATAAGAAAGCACAGAAAGGCAATTTAGGAAGCTCAAAAAACAATTCAATGAACAGAAAGAATACATCACCAAGGAAATTGAAACCATGAAAATGAGTCAAACAAAGATAAAAAATTAAATTCATGAACTGAAAAACAAGGTAACAAGCTTAGCTAATAGAACAGGCCAGATAGAGGAGAGAATTAGTGACATAGAAGACAGGCAACTAGAGGCCCTAAAAAGAGGAGGAGAGAGACTCAAGAATTAAAAAAAAAAAAAATGAGAAAGCCCTACATGAATTGTCTGACTTCATCAAAAAGAGCAACATAAGACTTAGTGGTAGAGTGTCGGCCTGGCGTGCAGGAGTCCTGGGTTCAATTCCTGGCCAGGGCACACAGGAGAAGTGCCTTCTGCTTCTCCACCCCTCCCCCTCTCCTTTCTCTCTGTCTCTCTCTTCCCCTCCCACAACCAAGGCTCCATTGGAGCAAAGTTGGCCTGGGTGCTAAGGATGGCTCCATGGCCTTTGTCTTAGACACTAGAATGGCTCTGGTTGCAACAGAGCGATGCCCCAGATAGGCAGAGCATCGCCCCCTGGTGGGCATGCCGGATGCATCCCAGTTGGGCACATCCGGGAATCTGTCTGACTGCCTCCCCATTTTCAACTTCAAAAAATACAAAAAAGAAATAAATAAATAAAAAGGAGCAACATAAGAATAATGAATATATCAGAAGGCGAAGAGAGAGAAAATGGAATGGAGAACATATTCAAACAAATAATAGATGAGAACTTCCCAAGCCTCGAATTCAAGAAGCAAACAGAACACCAAATTATATTAACTCTAACAAACCTACTTCAAGGCACATCATAATAAAATTGGCACAAACGAATGACAATGAAAAAATTTTCAAGGCAGCCAGGGAAAAGAAGAATAAAATATATTAAGGAAGTCTCATCAGATTATCATCATATTTCTCAGCAGAAACTCTATAAGAAAGAAGAGGGTGGACCCTAATATTTAAAGTTCTGAAAGAGAGGAACTTCCAGCCAAGAATATTATACCCATCAAAGCTATCCTTCAAATATGAAGGAGAAATAAAAACATTCACAGATACAGAAAAGATGAGGGAATTTTTCACCAGAAAACCCCCACTTCAGAAAATACTAAAGGATATTTTCCAAACAGATACAAAGAACAAAACAAAACAAAACCACAAGTAAAATCTTTATCAAGAACACAATAAAATCAAATTTAATCTGTGACAACAAAAACAAAAAAAGGGAGAGGACAAGGATTAACAGTAGCAAAGGAGGATGGAGTGCAGAAGCACTCATGAGATAATGTATTACAAAAAATATGATAGGTACCTTTCCATTACTTAATGATAACCACCTCTGAAAAAACCACCACAGAAGCACATGGCTTGAAAAAAGAAGCAACAGAGGAAAGAAATATGGATTACAACCAAACAAAAACAAATGATAGAAAAACAAAAGAGAAGAATCAAACAAGATACAAAACTATCAGAAAGCAATATATGGAATGGCTATGGGAAACCCTCAATTGTAAATAACTACCCTAAATGTAAATGAATTGAACTCACCAATAAAAAGACATAGAGTATCAGAATGGATTAAAAAAGATGATCCAACTGTATGATGCCTACAAGAAATACATCTAAGCTACAAGGCTAAAAACAAATTCAAAATAAAAAGCTGGAAAACAATACTACAAGCATATAACATCCAAAAAAAGCAGGTGTAGCAATACTCATATCTTACAATTCTGGCTATAAGACAGCAAAGGTAATCAGAGACAAAAGTGGTCATTTCATAATGATAAAGGGGACATTGAATCAAGAAGACATAACACTTCTTAATATAGATGCACCAAACCAAGGAGCACCAAAATATATAAGACAGCTACTGATTGACCTAAAATAAAAAACTGAGAAAAATACAGTCATACTTGGAGACCTCAATACACCGCTGATGACTCTAAATCGTTCATCCAAACAGAAAATCAATAAAAAAATATTGGCTGTAAACGAAACATTAGAAGTATCAGAATTGATAGACATCTACAGGAAATTTTATCCCAAAGTGCTAGAGTACACATTTTTCTCTAGTGTACATGGAACATTCTCAAGAATTTACCATATGTTAGGCCACAAAAATAACATCAACAAATTCAGGAAGATTGATATCATGACAAGCATATTTTCTGATCATAAAGCCTTGAAACTAAAATTCAACTGCAAAAGAGAGGTAAACAAACCCACAAAAATGTGGAAACTAAACAACATACTTTTAAAGAATGAGTGGGTTAAAGAAGAAATAAAAGCAGAGATCAAAAGTTACATACAGATAAACAAAAATAACAATTTGACATGTCAGAATCTCTGGGATGCTGCAAAAGCAGTACTAAGAGGGAAGTTCTTATCAATACAGGCCTCTATGTACAAACAAGAGAGAGCCCAAGTAAACCGCTTAACTTCACATCTTAAGGAACTAGAAAAAGAAGAACTAAGGCAACTCAAAACCAGCAGAAGAAAGGAAATAATAAAAATCAGAGCAGAAATAAACAAAATAGAGAATAGAAAAACTATACAAAAAATTAATAAAACAAAACGCTGGTTCTTTGAAAAGATCAACAAAATTGACAAACCCTTGGCAAGGCTTACTAAAAAAAAGAGAAAGGACTGAAATAAACAAAATCCAAAATGATAGAGAAGAAACCATCACAGATATCATAGATATACAAAGAATTATTGTAGAATACTATGAAAAACTATGCGCCACCAAATTTAACAATCTAGAAGAAATGGGTAAATTCCTAGAACGACAATCTTCCTAGACTGAATCACGATGAAGCATAAAGCCTAAACAGACCCATAAGCAGGAAGAAAATAGAAACAAATATTGAAAACCTCCCCAAAAATAAAAGTCCAGGGCCAAACAGCTATACTAGTGAATTCTATCAAACATTAAAAGACTTGGTTCCTATTCTACTCAAAGTCTTCCAAAAAATTGAAGAAGAAGCAATACTTCCAAACATATTTTATGAAGCCAACATAATTCTCATACCGAAACCTAGCAAGGACAACACACAAAAAAGAAAACTACAGACCAATATCACTAATGAATACAGATACTAAAATACTAAACAAAATACTAGCAAATCGAATACAACAACACATTAAAAAAATAATATATTATGATCAAGTGGGATTCATCCCAGAATCACAAAGATGGTTTAACATACATGAAATGGTTAACGTAATACACCATATCAACAAAACAAAGGACAAAATCCATATGATCCTATCAATAGATGCAGAAAAGACATTCCATAAAATACAACACAATTTTATGTTTAAAACACTCAACAAAATGGGTATAGAAGGAAAATATCTCAATATAGTAAAGGCCATTTAATATAAACAATCAGCTAACATTATATTAAATGGCATAAAACTGAAGACTTTTCCCCCAAAATCAGGAACAAGACAAGGTTGTCCACTCTCTCTACTTTTATTCAACATAGTGCTTGAAGTTCTAGCCAGAGAAATTAGAAAATAAAAAGAAATAAAAGGCACTCATATGGGAAAAGAAGAAGTAAAGGTTTACTTTTTGCAGATGATATGATCCTATACATCGAAAACCACAAAGACTCCACAAAAAGACTACTAGAAACAATGAAACAATACAGTAAGGTAGCAGGATATAAAATTAATATATAAAAGTCCAATGCCTTCCTATATGCCAACAATGAAAATTCAGAAAACGAACTCAAAAAAAAAAATAATCCCCTTCATGGTTACAAAAAAGGAAATAAAATACCTGGGAATAAACATAACAAAGAATGTAAAGGATCTATATAATGAAAACTACAAAGCATTGTTAAGGGAAATCAAAAAAGATACAATGAAATGGAAAAATATTCCTTGTTCCTGGATAAGAAGAATAAATATAGTCAAAATGACTATATTACCCAAAGTGATATACAAATTTAATGCAATTTCCATCAAAATTCCAATGTCATTTTTTAAAGAAATGGAACAAAAAATCATCAGGTTTATATGGAACTATAAAAAACCCTGAATAACCAAAACAATCTTAAGGAAAAAGAACAAAGCTAGGGGCATTACAATATCTGATATCAAATTATATTATAGAGCCACAACAATCAAAACAGCATAGTACTGGCAGAAAAATAGACACTCAGACCAATGGAACAGAATAGAAAGCTCATAAATAAAACTACATATATATGGTCAAATAATTTTTGATAAAGGGGCCAACAACACACAATGGAGAAAAGAAAGCCTCTTCAACAAATGGTGCTGGGAAAACTGGAAAGCCACATGCAAAAGAATTAAACCCTACTACAGTTTGTCCTCTTGTACTGAAATTAATTCAAAATGGATCAAAGACATAAATATATATAAGACCTGAACCAATAAATTACATAGACAAAAACATAGGTACTAAACTCATGAACCTTGGTTTTAAAGAGCACTATGAATTTGACTCCAAAGACAAGGGAAGTGAAGGCAAAGATAAATGAATGGACCACATCACACTAAGAAGCTTTTTTTGCACAGCAAGAGAAACTGACAACAAAACAAATAGCCAACTAAATGGGAGATGACATTTTCAAACAACAGCTCAGATAGGGGCCTAATTTCCAAAATATACAAAGAACTCATAAAACTCAACAACAATCAAACAAACAACCCAATAAAAAAATGGGAAGAGTACATGAACAGACACTTCTCCCAGGAAAAAATATAAATGGCCAACAGATATATGAAAAGATACTCATCTTCATTAGCTATTAGAGAAATGCAACTCAAAACTACAATGAGATATCACCTCACACCTGTTAGATTAGCTATTATCAACAAGACAGGTAATAACAAATGTTGAAGAGGCTGTGGAGAAAGAGGAACCCTCATTCACTGTTAGTGGGAATGTAAAGTAGTACAACCATTATGAAAGTATGGTGTTTCCTCAAAAAATTAGAAATAAAGCTACCATATGACCTAGCAATCTCTCTACTGGTTATATACCCCCAAACTCAAAAACATTGATACGTAAAGACACCTGCAGCCCCATGTTCATTGCAGCATTGTTCACGGTGGCCAAGACATGGAAACAACCAAAAAGCCCTTTGATAGATGACTGGATGAAGAAGTTGTGGTACATATATACTATGGGATACTACTCAGCCATGAGAAATGATGACATCGGATCATTTACAATACAACATGGATGGACCTTGATAACATTATACTGAGTAAAATAAGTAAATCAAAAAAAAAAACAACTAAGAAATGTATGATCCCATACATAGGTGGGACATAAAAAAGAGACTCAGAGACATGGACAAGAGTGTGGTGGTTACAAGGTGGGGAGAAGAAGAGAGAGGGAGTTGGGGGAGGGGGAGGGGCACAAAGAAAACCAGATAGAAGGTGACGAAAGACAATGTGACTTTGGGTGAGGGGTATGCAACATAATGAAATGTCAAAATAACCTAGAGATGTTTTTTCTGAACATATGTACCCTGATTTATTAATGTCACCCTGTTAAAATTAATAATATATATATAAATGCTAAAAAAAATTAAACCAGTTAACTTAATATTAGTTCAGATGATTCTCTCACATATTCTCACTTTATATGTACATGTAAATGCATACGTATATTTGCACTAATAGATATGCAAGTAGAGTGAAATAATGTAATACTTTAAAGAAACAGTGGTTTTGAGAGACTGGAGAATCCTATTTCTGAAAACTAACTTCTGGTAATTAACATATAGAGTATTTCAAACATTTCAAAAGTTAAAATTGTCTATGGGCATGCATTCCAGAATATTATTATTAATAAATTGTAGTGGGGATTAAGAAACCTGTGATGTGCTGAAGTTTTAAATGATTATTTTTGCTCAAGAAGAGTGTTTTCTCTTTCCTAAATTTCAAAACTAGAATTTTGTCTCATTGTTGATTTGTTTTCAGCTATTATGTAATGTAATGGGTAAACTGAAGATATTAATTTGTGTTCAAATTAAAAGTTCTTTGTTAACATAACTAAATTACTTGAATCATCTTTAGCTACTAATTATTTATCATCTATCAACAGATAGATATATATCATGTATATATAAGATATATAAATATAAATAGTATGTGTTTATATTTATTTATGTTTTGCAGCTATTAAAAGTAGAAAAAAGTTCTTTATCTTGAGCCAAGAAAAACAAACAGAAAGAAATAAAAATCATAAAAACCAATATTGTAATTTAAGTCACTCACCTGTTGTGCTAAATATGTTATAATATTTTACTTATTGAAAGGCTTTATAAGATTTGAATAGCTAAAGAAAAAAGATCAATCAGTGTAAAATTTTGGCTTGAAATATGCAAGGCGACATTTGGCAGCATTAGTCCATGAGTATGCTGACAACATGCAGCTCAGCGTTGCTTTTTATCTGACCCAGATTGTGTTTTGCTAGCTTTTCATTGTGTCTTGCTGTTCAAGACATGGATTAAAACTAACTGATCAAGTTGCAGTCTAAACAAGAAAGAATCCTGATAGGCAGGAGGAACCATCTGGAGCATGTATAAAAAAATAGTCTTTTTCTTATGTTTTTCTGTCATTGCTACTGAAGCATGTAGTCTAAGACTTCTGTGATCCACAGCACTTATCAGTTAACACCAGTGGTCAAAATCCAGCTGTATATGATTTATAATTTTAATGTGTATTTGAAAAAACCAAGAGGAGAAAGTCTGGGGATACTGTGCTTTTCCAGTAGGACAAAAAATAATAACTTTAATAAGATAATTAATAGCCAGCTTTGGCCGGTTAACTCAATTAGAATGTCATCCTGCAACAATAAGGTTGTGATTTTGATTCCCAGTCAGGGCACATACAGGAACAGCTTGATTTTCCTGTCTGTCTCTCTCTAAAAAAATAAATAAATAAAATAATAATAATAATAATAATAATAATAATAATAGACTAAGTATGGTATATGCAGGAGAACCATCGGGATATTTGCTATGAAAAAAAATTAAAATAAAATAACAAGCCTTTTGACTCAGTATGCAGATTGATGATAAAGAGTGGACTATGTTTTGAATCTGTACTGGAATATTCTTAAGTGTCATATGTGCTAGGATTTACTTCTTTCTCTTATTTTCCACTCCTATTTGAATCACTTGGTACCATGCCTTATTTTCTCCATTCTCTGTCTTTTCCTAAGATACAAACATAATGATAGTAACTGCAAATTCAAACTAATCTCTTCTGGTTACTTTGTCCATTCTAGTTATCAGATGGAGATTTAAGTTCTAATTCCAACTCAGCTATATTACTATAATTGTGACTTCAAGTAAAATATTTAAGCATAAAAATATAAATTAGCCTTGTGAAGAATAATAAATTAGATAACATGATGCACAAGAATTCTTCACCTAATGCTGCTGTAGGACATTTTGTTCATTTCTGTTTTTGATTTCATATAATATTCCTCTGCAGAGACTTTTTATCAGGAAATGTCTAAAGCTTTCACACTGGAAATAAATCGGAGACAACTGCATTTTACTTCTGTACATCCTATACTCTTGAGAAGATTCAGCTATCCCACATTGTGTTTCCCACTTACTAAGATGGCCTTAATGTTTCATTCTTTTTGATTAAACTTTAGACAGGTTTCTTTCTGATTGTAGGCACTAAACTTCATTTTTCTTAGAGCATTTACTTTAGAAAACCTGAAACTGTAGATTCTTTCTGTGCATGATGCAAATATATGTGGATCTTTTCCAGTCTCTTGTCAATTTTACAACCCAGAAAATGTCCTGCTCAGGGACCTGGAAATCATCTCTTTGAAATATAAACTTCTAAAGAAATGGTAACACTATCTATCTTCTATCCCCCGTGGTAGGGTCGAAGACTAACTTTGATAGGCACCAATTAGCAGATACAGATGACCAAATTACGGAGAATAATTGCAAACTCAGGAATAATTCAAAGTTCTTTACATAGCCCATTGATCAACCTTCCCCTGAAAGTTCTCCAGTACTATTATTTTGTTGTTCTATAGAGTGAAATTAAGGGCAAGGAAAATGTTTGAAAGTCACAAGTATGCTGACTTCACTAAACTATATATTAGAAATAATTATTTAAATTTTACAGGTCTCACTTATAAATCGTAGAATTTTCTATTAGCAAATTGGCTAAATAGAGTAAAAATGTACAACCATATAAAATAGTTTTTTAAGAGTGAACTAAGATCAAGGACCCTAATACACTTTTATTATCTATTTAATTTTTAAAAATTATTATTAATTTTTTACTTTTTCCTCATATTTGGTAACTGCTCACTAAGAAACTGACAGGGAGACTTATGCCCATAGATGGAGCATCTCTTCTCTGAAGGTTGATCCGGTTATAATCCTTTCTTTAAAATCATGAATGTTGATATATTTATATACGGTCCCGTGTGTTCCTCAGATATGTCCAGAAGACTCTTTCAGTAGAGAAAATTAAAAATGTAGGTCTATCTTCTGGAAATCCCTTAGTTGAGCATCTGATGAAGACCAGAGCTTTAATGTTTAGTATTGAATTAAAAATTGCACAGCTGGCTTAGCTTTTCTTTAGCCTCAGGAATGCTTGAGGATTTGGCTTTTAGTTGAATGAATCCTCCTGCCACATTAACTCAAGGATGGTATTGAGACAGTAAACACAAAGTAAAAGAAGGTCCTTTGCAGTTGTTATATAGCAATCCAAGCCCCTGTACCTGGTTACAGATGGCGTTTATTAAAAACCATGTAATTAATGAGTATTTCATGACTCATTAGTAACATAATTGGTGAGATGAAGTTTCACCTAGGAATGGCAGCTTGCCATGTACTTCTGAGAAAGTACATGACTAGCAGGGTATAAAACTCAAGAGACTCTAATGTTGATGACTTCACCCTGAAAACATGCACTCTGCCTTGTCTGTCATCTGAGGCCTCGTGCAGTGTGAGACATTCGGATAATATGTCTGGGAGTCCCAAGAACTCTCCCGTGCTGTTGCAGAACATGCTGTGTTGCTGCATATCATGTACCTTCCTTCCTCATCACTAAGTAAGTACTTTGGCAATACTTTTGTCATTCTGTGGATTTTAAGTATTATCTCAAATCCAGAAACCCTGTTATTGGAGCAGTGTGAACATTGCTGGAGGTACACTTTCATCCATTCCCCTCAACAACAGTATGGTAATACCTCACCCGTGGCGTGAACTGGCCCTTTATTACACTTTATTACTGTATGCTTCTCTTGCCTGTTTCAAAAAATACATCATTGGGCCAGTTTGGTATGAAGTGTCACCAGTTTCACAGAGTGGCAGAAAGATACAGAGGTCCAGTCTCAACTTAGATTTCTTTTTATCCTCACATTTGCTTCACTGTTAGAAGCAGGTAACATTTTCCGTTTCTGAATTTCTAGAGGAATTTATTACCTCAGTTGGGTTCTTTCTTGGCTTTTCAATTTGCTGGTTCTGCATTCAAATTCATTGCCTCTTTCAAGCTACCAGTTGTCCATCAGCTTCCCAAGCTTCCAATGCTTTTGATTTTTCTTTTCTCTTATTAATGTTGATTTTGAATTTATGTTTAAAAAATATTTTTATTATCCTTTAGGAGTAGCTGTTACTTAAAGCTTCCATAAATCCCTTCAGCAGGCTAGTATACCCTATAGAATTCTCAAAATAATGATTTAAATTTATGAAATAAAATATTGTATATAAGATATAACAGAAAGCATTTACATTAAAAAACAGTTATAAAATATTTTAAATAGCATTTTTGATATAAGAATAATATGTGTCTCCAACATATATTACATAAAAAATATTAAATTGCAGGTATAATATGTACCATAATTTTATAATGACCAATGTAATTTAAATATGTATATCTGATATAGCTAAAATGTGATACAAAACTACCAATGATTTTTAATGTTAATAAATCCATAAATATTGTTAACATTATTTGTGTTAGTTGCCTGCACATATATTTCACAAAGCTTAGAAGTTACTTGAAAATAAATGTCATATACACATCCAAGTTCAAGTCCATTCAAATTCATATATATTGGTTATGAATTCCTGATTTAGAGGATCTTCAAGGATATAGATAGTAATACCTTAAACAAAAAGTATCATAACTTAAATCCATGAGAATAGAACTTATTGAAAACACACCCTAAATACTAAAGATAATCCACAGTCACTCTATGTGATGTTTTACTACACTTGCAAAGAAAAATATGCATATGTAAATATATTTAAGGGGTAATACGTATTATTTTGAATGTGTTCATGCAAGCAGAAGGCTACCAGCATAAAGATGCAGTGCTGATTCTTAAACAGAGTTGAAATATATTCATGTTATTAAAAAAAGTCATGCTCCAGTTGTTGAGGTAAGTGGGATGAGAAAAGAAAACATGTTTTGAGGTTGTCATTATTCACATTGTGGAACTTCTAATGTAATACATCAAAAGGCATGGAGTAGGATTTAGTGATTCATTTGCATTTCCAAATATGGAAAAAAGAGTTGCTCTGAGCATTTGTTCATATCTTTGTGGTGCTGAGAAAAGAATCTTTCTGAGCTAACATATTACACTACAGTATCTTTCCTTTTTCCATTACATTATTTATATGGTACATACGTATATTCTTTATTTATATATATATATATATATATATACACACACACACACACACACACAAACTAAATATATATCTTTAAATAAGCATTTAAAATGCTTTATTAAAATATATTATTTTAGAAAGCATAAAAAAATGTAAGGAGTTTTAGTTCAGCCACAAGCTTGAAGACATGATAAATAGAGATTAAAAGAATATGATCGATAGTAATCTAATCATTCCTTCATAAATTCTAATATTTAAAATATATCATAAATGACAACCACATCAAAGTTTTGAGCAGATTAATTCTTAATCAAAAGCATTATAAAGACTACCCAGAACAACATTCTATTATCCTTTATTTTAAAGAAGTTTTGTGGTAAATTAAAGAAATATTAACATATTGATTGGAAGAGTTACCCAATAATTGTAGCATGTCTTGACTAATTAGTCTATTTGTTATTTTAATATGTTTGGGTTTATCCTTCAGTGTGATTGACTGGAAATACTATTAAAATTAAACTAGTTACTTTTGGCGAGTTGAGTATTACACAGATTGATTTTAGAGCATCTGACATGCAGGCTGTGTAAGGAAGAGACAGAACTAAAGAATCCAAAGAGAAAAGAAGGATGTGAGTAGAAGGTCTTATCCCAGGTCAAACTGAAGAACTTGATTCTCATTCCCTAGGATTTAAGTTAGTCACTCTTTGAATGCTTGTTGTAGGCACATTTTTAAAGTTTGTCTTTACCCAAGAGTGTCTTTATTTCACTGTCTTTTCTGATGGATACCTTTATATGATATAGAATTAACAGTTGGTATACTTTTCATTCAACATTTGAAAGAGGTGGTGCTTACTTCCTATTGCCTCTAAAGTTTTTTTTGTTTGTTTTTTTTTTTTTACAGAGACAGAGAGTGAGTCAGAGAGAGGGATAGACAGGGACAGACAGACAGAAATGGAGAGAGATGAGAAGCATCAATCATCAGTTTTTCATTGCTCATTGCAACACCTTAGTTGTTCATTGATTGCCCTCTCATATGTGCCTTGATCCTGGGCCTTCAGCAGACCGAGTAACCCCTTGCTGGAGCTAGCGACCTTGGGTTCAAGCTGGTGGGCTTTTCCTCAAACCAGATGAGCCCGCACTCAAGCTGGTGACCTCGGGGTCTTGAACCCGGGTCCTCTGCATCCCAGTCTGACACTCTATCCACTGCGCCACCGCCTGGTCAGGCTGCCTCTAAAGTTTTAAACAGAAAATCAAAGTTTTCAAATTGATGTTTCCATATAAGCAATATGCTATATTTTTATGGCTGTTTTTTAAATTTTTATCTGTCTTTAGCCTTTAAAATTAATTATGATACGTCTGAGCAGAAATTTTTTTCCATATATCCTCTGAAGTTCGCTGAGACTTATTTTTTGTATTTTTCCAAAGTTAGAAGTGGATAGGCAGTCAGACAGACTCCCACATGCACCCTACCAGATTCCACTCAGCATGACCAAGAGAGGGCGATGATCTGTCCATCTGGGGCATTGCTCCATTGCAAATGGCACCATTTTAGTGCCTGAGACAGAGGCCATGGAGCCGTCTTTAGCACCTGAGTCAACTTTGTTCCAATGGAGCCTTGGCTGCAAGAGGTAAAGAAAGATAGAGAGGAAGGAGAGGGAAAGGGTGGAGAAGCAGATGGGTGCTTCTCCTGTGTGCCCTGGCCGGGAATCAAACCTGGGACTTACACATGCCAGGCCAGGCAACCTGTAAGAGCCTTGCTGAGACTTTTAAATCTGAGGTTTATTTTTTTTTTTTTTCCAAATGTGTGTATTTTCAGCCATTTGTTATTAAATATTCTTTCATATTCATTCATATTATTTAAATTTCTTATTAAAATGTTTTATAATTGTTACAAGTAAAATACAATCAGAAGTTGGTGATTGACCAAAAAATATGATAATATATGATAGTTTGATTTCTCTATGTGTATAATGTTCATGACACATGAATTTGCCTAATGATAATTATTATTATAAGAACAAATAATTATGTAGCACTTAGTATGTTCTGTAGTTAATTTTGTATCCAGCTAATCTGCAAGTACTTATTATACCAACCTGTATCCCTGAAGTAATTCTCACTTGATCGTGGTGTATGATTTTTTAATGTATTGCTTAATCCAGTTTGTTACTATTTCACTGAGAATTTTAGTTCTTCAGGGATATTGGCCTATATATTTTTTTTCTTTGTAATGTTCTTACCTATTTTGGAATTAAGATAATTCTGGCCTCATAAAATAAGCTTGGAAGTCATTTTTACTCTTGAAGTTCAGGAATAGTTTGAGAAAGGTAGGTGTAAGTTCTTCTTGATGTTTAGTGAAATTTCCCTGAAAAACCTTCCAGTCCAGGACATTTGTCTGTAGGAGAGTTTTGATTATTGCTTCAATTTCATTAGATTCAATTGGTCTATCCAGGTTTCCGATTAATCCTGAAGATTTAGTTTCAGAAGATTCTATGTTTCTAGAAATTTATCCACTTTACTCAGGTTGTCTAATTTATTGGCATATAGCTGTTTGTAATATTTTCTTACAACCTTTGTTTTTCTTTGGTGTCAGTTATTCCTCATCCCCTTTCAGTTCTGCTTTTATATATTTGGGTCTTTGTTATTTTCCTTAATGAGTCTGGTTAAATCCTGTTTATTTTTTCAAAGAACCAGATCTTAGTTTCATTAATTTTTTTGTACTTTTTTAGTCTCTATGTTATTTATTTCTGCTCTGATATCTATTATTTTTTCCCTTCTAGTTATTTTGAGTTTTGTTTGTTATTATTTTATATCTAGTTCCTTTAGTTGTAGGATTTTAGTTGAAAAGTATGTTTTGAGATTTTTCTTACTTCTTGCGATAAGCCTGTAATGTTATGAATTTCCCTCTCAGGACTGCTTTCTCTGTGTTTTATAGATTCTGGGTGGTTGTGTGTTTATTTTCACTCGTAGCCAGATAACTTTATATTTATTCCTTGATCTCAGAGTTAACCACCATGTGTTTGAATGTTTTTCTTTTTTTTTGTTTGTTTTTAGTGTACTTGATTTTTAGTATTTTACCATTGAGGTCAGAGAAGTTGCTTGATATGATTTTATTCTTCTTAAATTTTTAGAGACTTTATTTTTTGTGTCCTAACATGTGATCTGTCTTTGAGAATATTTCGTGTGCACTTGAGAAGAATTCATATTATGCTGCTTTGGGATGAAGTGGTATGTATATATCAATTAAACTCAACAGATACAGCATGTTGTTTAAGGTCAATGCTGCCTTTATAATTTTTTGTCTGGAAGATTTATTTATCAATGACAGTAGGAGTTGAAGTATCCTACTATGACTGTATTATATCAATCTCTCCCATAATGTCCACCATGATTTTCTTTATATATTTAGGTGCTCCTGTGTTGGGTGCACTCCCAGTGTACCTCCTGTGTGGACTATATAGTATACACCCTCCTGTTTTAGTTGAGCTTTGATTGTTCTTAGCATGTAAATAAAAAGAATTTACTCCTAGGCCAATGGATTGTGAGGTTGACAAACCTCTTTGGAAGGTCAGCTGTGCAGAGACCCATTTCATGGAGCAGTACTTACTTCAGCAGGGTTCTGGTACCCCCAAGTCTGCTTTTAGAATGTGTCACTTGTGGAGTTTGCCAAGGTCAACTGCCACTTATGTCCCATCTGGGGACACCCAGAATGAGCTACAAAGTTATCTGTAGTTGGCTGCTACTTGTAATGGTCTTGAAGGTACCCGGAAGTGACCAAGCTGCAAACCAAGGCCAGCTGCTACTAGTGCTAGGCCTGAGGCCACTTCACCAAAGGTACTGGGCATGCCAAGGCCAGATGCTAATTGTATGACATATTTTAAGAAAAGCCATTATAAACCACTTTGGTGGGCACCCAAATTGGGTGTGGCAGGATCTCAGGGAGTCAGTAGAGTAGGTTCAGCAGAGTTAACCAGAAAGATGGAGATTTGGAAGATAAGGAAAAAGAAAACACCCAATTAAAATAAGAAAGGTAAAAAAAGAATCCAAAAAAATGAGGCTAGTAAAATGAGTCTCTGGGAAAACTTCAAATGTACCAATATTTGCATCATAAGGATGTCAGAAGGAGAAAGGATAGAACAAGGAATTGAAAACCTGTGAGAAAACATATTGACAGAAAACTTTTCTAAACTGGGGAAAGAAATAAACATACAAATTCAGAAAATTCAGAGAGTCCCAAACAAGATGAACACAACATGGCCTACACGAAGGTAAATCATAATTAAAATGCCAAAGGTTACAGACAAAGAGAATATTAAAAACAGCAAGAAAACTAAAACAGTATCTACAATGAAGCTCCCATGAGAGAATAAGCTGACTTCTCAACAGAAAAATTTACAGGACAGAAAAAATTGGCAACAAATATTTTAAGTGATTAAAAACAAGAACATACAACCAAGATTACTCTACACATCAATGCAATCATTTAAAATAGGACAGATAAAGAGTTTCCTGAACAAGAAAAAGATAAAAGAATTCATCACCACCAAACCAGTATTATAGGAAATGTTAAAATTTCTTCTATAAAATGGTAGTGTTTGGGTGGATGGGTAAAAAAGGTGAAGGGATTAAGAACTATAAATTGATAGTTACAGAAGAGTCATGGGAATATAAAGTGTAGCATAAAGAACAAAGACAGTAATATTGTAATAACTATGTATGCTGTCAGATGGGTATTAAGTTTTTTGGAGCAGTAACTTAGCAAGTTATATAACGCCTAACCATTGGGTTATACAACTGAAACTAATAAATGTATGTCAACTCAAATTGAAAAATAAAAGAACATTAAATCAAAAAAGAAAAAAGAAAAAAAAATCTCTAGTACTTATCAAGTCATGCATGACAGAATGGATTAACCAGAATATAAATTAAGAAATCTGGTTAAGAAGACTATGCTATAGTTCTTCGTCATACAAAAGTATACATACTTTATATTTTATAGTGTAGCATATATCATAATATATATAATATAGTATAGTGCAATCATGTTTTTTATTAGACATTCAATAAATATAAGCCATTAATGTATTATTTAATAAAGAATTTGAAGCAGAAATCATCTCCACAAGGTTAAGGATAAAAAAATGATTCACTACAAGGATATAAGTTTATCTTATAGAATACAAAGGTGGAAATGAAATATGCTTAAGATGAATAAAAAGATAGCATATCTTAGTTTAAAAAAGCAAAAAAACTATAATGAAGAAACAAATTTATCACTTCCAAAATTTTTCTTCCAACTTCTTTATTTATTATTATTTAAATTTGTAGTGATAACATTTAACATAAGTCTACCTTTTTTGCAAATGTTTAAATATTGATGCTTCATGTAAGTGGCATCATGTAATATTTGACCTTCTGTGTCTGGCTTATTTCACTTACCATAATATTCTACAGGCTCATCTGTGTACTCACAAATGGCAGAATTTATTTATTTATTTTTAGGACTAAATAATAATCTAAAATTGGTATGTGGGGCAAACCAATGTGTGTCAAGTTTGTAACCTGTGTGTTAGGTTTACTCTCTAATATTTTTGCCTAATTGTTGCATTGGCATGGGCAATACCATGTGTGTTGTCTGTGGAAGGCTGCTTGTATTTGCCCTCAGGGCAGCAGATTGCAAATTGCAGATTACCTTTCTATGATTGGGAGGGGCCATTGTTTGCTAGAGAAGGGATATTTCTGCCCAGCCTGTTTTGCTGGACTGCTGAGGTTGGTGGGTGCTGAAAGAGATGGAAGCAGTTTTCTCTTATTGCTTGTTTGTCTGCCCTTAGGAGACTTAAATAAACAGAATGGCTCACCATTTTCTGGCTCCACAGTTCCTTTACTGTCCTTTATCTGGCACAGCTGGCAGGATTCAGATCAGATGGGTATGGAGTCAGCACCACCCTTGAGGTTGGGTTAGAGGACTGGTCATGGTTGTGGTTCCGCATGGCTGTCTTTTTGGGGACCATGGGATGGCTGTTTTTTACAGCTCTGTGAGAGGCTGTCTGAGGTTCAGATATCCAGAAAGAGCTGCAAATTCTAGAACTGCAGATATGGTCCCTGGAACTGGAATGGTCTCTAGAGAAGGAGGCCAAAATGTTCACAAGCTGCAGTTTGCCCTGAAAGTTGAATGTTGGCAGTGGCAGTTGTTGGAGGAACAACTGTGGCTTCAGCTTCAGAACTGGCTCCACTGTTCCTTTACCATCTGCCTGAATCCAATGAGAACCAGCATGGCCATGGCAGCAGCCAATAGACTTACATGGTACAAACTGTATTTTCTTTATTCATATATTATTCAGTGAACGTTTATCTTGTTTTCATGTCTTGGCTATTGTGAATGGAAATGCACGTGTCTCTTCAAGCTCTTGATACCAATTCTTTTGACTACATACCAAAAATAAATTGCTGGACTATACATTAGTCATATTTTTTTATTTTATGAAGAACTTCCATATGTTTTTTATAGTTGCTTCATTAACTGACCTTCCACAGTGTATATTTTTCTTTTCTCCATGTCCTTGCCAACACATTATTATTATTATTTGGTAATGACTATTCTAAGAGGTATGAGGTAATATCTCATTGCAGTTTTGATTTCTATTTCACTGATGATTAGTGATATTAAGCACTTTTAATATTTCTGTTGGCTATTTGAACAAATAATTTAGACCAATGTGTCTTCAGCCTCATGTTCATTTTTAAATTAGGTTATTTGTTTTGGTGTTTTACGCTCTAAAGTTCTCTTATATTTTGAATATTAACACTTATCAGATAAATTGTTTGCAAATGTTTTCTCCCATTCCATAGGTTACCCTTTTGTTTAGTTGATGGATTTCCTTTGCAGTTTGATGCTATACCATTTGTCTATTTTTTTTTGTTGTTGTTGTTATGATTTCAGTGTCAAATTTTTGCTTATTTCAGTAGACATACACAGATAATATATGTTAACATTAAAAGAAATGAGAAAGGAAAAGAAGGATATTTTGACATAAAGTTGAAAATCAAAATAAAGGAAACAGAGGAAAATGACAGCTATGAAGCAGAGGTAATACAAAACTAATAAATATTCTAATTTTAGAAAAAAAATAGAAAGATGCTCTGGACCATGCTGCACACATTGAAGGTTTTATGGCCATTTGGTGGTAGGTAGGAGAGAGTGGGTGGCTCTCCAGGATCTTCTGCTATAAAGTTGTAAAGGTGGAATATTTTTAAAATCTGTGAGAAAATTTTCATCTTAGCTGTACTTTTCATACTGTTAATCTTTTAAAGAAATCCAACTGTTATTTCTCTTACTGCCAACATAATTATTGTTGTGTAGATCAAAACAATGATAAGAACTGAACAAAACAGATGGCTCAGCATTGCTAGAAAACTTATGTTTTCTGATACAGAAGAAAATACAATTTTGTATAAAATGTCCCAAGTCAAATCAATGTAGTTTTATCATACTTATATGTATTACATTGATTAACATCCTAACAGCATTTGATAGTTCATCAATGGTAGTATTCTTAGTACTTCATGAAAATATTAAGGATGCACAAATCATTCTTAAAAGATGACATACTTAAAAAAATTGTTTGTTCACAGGTATAGCCATCTTATTGAATAAATAATGTTTTGTACAGTTGAATGTCTTTTTAAAGATCAACCTATAAACTGGAGTCTGAATTAAATTAACATGAATTTTAAAATTGCCAATTTTTGAAAAATAAAAGTGATGTCAACCCAAGAATACCTAGAAATAACACATCTGAAAATTGGAGGCAGACAACACCAATCCTCGACTTAGCCAGCTCTACAAACAACACACCCAAATGAGGAGGGTATACCCAGAAAAAATGGGAAGACAGAGAAGTGCAATTCAAATATACCAACAAGAGAAACATTCAGAAAATGAACCGAATGAGATGGAAATAAGTAAACTACCAGATGCAGAGTTTAACATAATAATTATTAGAATGCTTAAAGATCTTAGAACAACAATGGATGGACACAATGAACACATAAATAAAGAGATAACAAGTATTAAAAAGGACATTGAAATAATAAAGAAGAACCAGTCAGAAGTGACAACTACAATATCAGAAATGAAAACTATACTAGAAGTAATTAAAAGCAGCAATTTAGAAGACAAACAAAAACATGGAAGTAGAGCAGCAAAAAGAAAAGAGGCTGAAAAAAATCTGAGGAAACTATAAGAGAACTCTGTGACAACCTAAAGAGAAACAACATCTGCATCATAAGAGGTTCCTAAAGAAAAAGAGAAAGAACAAAGGATAGAAACCTTGTTCAATAAAATCATAGCTGAGCCTGACCTGTGGTGGCACAGTGGATAAAGCGTCAACCTGGAAACACTGAGGTTGCTGGTTCAAAACCCTGGGCTTGCCTGGTCAAGGCACATATAGGAGTTGATGCTTTCTGCTCCTTCCCCCTTCTCTCTCTCTCTCTCTCTCTCTCTCTCTCTCTCTCTCCCTCCCTATAATGAATAAATAAAATCTTTAAAAAAATAAATAAAATAAAATCATAGCTGAAAACTCCCCTAAATTGATGCAGGAAAAAGTCACACAAGTTCAAGAAGCACAGAGAACTCTATTAAAGAGAAACCCAAAGAAATCTACACCAAGATACATCATAATTAAAATACCAAAGCTAATACATAAAGAGAAAATATTAAAAGCTGCTAAAGAAAAAAAGGCTATCACGTACAAAGGTGCCCCATAAGGATGACACCCGACTTCTCAACAGAAACACTTGAGGCCAGAAGGGAATGGCAAGAAATATCCAAAGGAATGCAGAACAAAAGCCTACAACCAAGACTTCTTTATCCAGCAAAATTATTGTTTAAAATTGAAGGAGAATTAAAAAACTTCCCAGACAAAAAAACAAAAACAAAAAACAACAAACTCAAGGAATTCATTACAAACAAACCAATGTTCAAAAAATGTTAAGAGGTCTGTTTTAAACTGAACAAAAAGGGAAAAGAATATAATAAAAGAGAAATACAGCTTTAAAGAATAAAATGGCAATAAACAACTACATATCAATAATAACCTTAAATCTAAATGGATTAAATGATACAATCAAAAGACATAGGGCAGCTGCGTGGATAAAAAAGCAGGACCCATACATATGCTGTCTACAAGAGACACACCTCAAAACAAATGGTAAAAGGTTGGAAAAAAATATTTCATGCAAATGGAAATGGAAAAAAAGCTGAAGTAGCAATACTTATCTAAGACACATTCGACTTTAATACAAAGGCTACATAATGATAAAGGGAGCAATCCAACAGGAAGTTATAACCATTATAAATATCTACACACCTAATATAAGAGCACCTAAATATATAAAGCAGACTTTGTTGGATATAAAGGGCAAGATCAACAGCAATATTATCATAGTAGGGGATTTCAATACCCCACTAACATCACTAGATAGATCCTCAAGAAAGAAAATTAACAAAGAAACAGAAGACAAAGGACACATTAGATCAACTGGATTTAAAAGGTTTTTCAGAAACTTTCACTCTAAAGCAGCATAATATACATTTTTTCCGGTGCTCATGGTACATTCTCTAGGATAAACCACATGTTAGGGCACAAAAGTGGTCTCAACAAATTTAAGAAGATTGAAATCATATCAAGCATGTTCTCTGATCACAATGACATAAAACTAGAAACCAATCACAACAAAAAAAACTAAAAAATCCTCAAACACATGGAAACTAAATAGCAGGTTGTTAAATAATGAATGGATTAACAATGAGATCAAAGAAGAAATTAAAAAAATTTCTAGAAATGAATGATAATGAGCATACAACAAGTCAAAATTTATGGAACACAGCAAAAGCAGTACTGAGAGGGAAGTGCATAGCACTACAGGCATACCTTAAGAAGCTAGAAATAGCTCAAATAAACAACTTAACCCTGCATCTAAAAGAACTAAAAAAAAGAACAGCAAGTAAAGCCCAGAGGGAGTAAAGGAAAGGAAATAATAAAGATCAGAGTGGATATAAATACATAGAGGCTGAAGAAACAATACAGAGGATCAATGAAACTAAGAGCTGGTTCTTTGAAAGGGTAAACAAGATTGATGAACCTTTAACCAAACTCATCAAGAAAAAAAGAGAGAGGTCTCAAATAAATAAAATTTGAAATGAGAGTGGAGAAATAACAACTGACACAACAGAAATACAAAATAGTGTAAGAAAATATTATGACAAAAAATTAGACTACCTAGGAGAAATGGACAAATTTCTTGAAACATATAATCTTTCAACAAAAAACAAATGCTAGCAAGCATGTGAAGAAAAGGGAAGCCTCTTAAACTGGTGGTAGGAATGCACACTTGTGCAGCCAATGTGGAAAACAATATGGAGTTTCCTCACAAACTTAAAATTGAAATTGCTTTTTGATGCAATGATCTCACTTCTGGGAATATATTCTAAGAATCTGGAAACACTAATTCAAAAGTATATATGTTCCCTTATGTTCATTGCATTGTTATTTATAATAGACAAGACCTAGAAACAGCTCAAGTGGCCATCAGTAGATGAGTGGATAATAAAACTGTGGTACATTTACACAATGGAATATTATATGGCTATAAAAAAGGATGTCTCACCTTTTGAGACTGCATGGATGGACCTGGAGATTATTATACTAACTGAAATAAACCAGTCAGAGAAAGACAAATGATCACATATATATGTGAAATCTAATGAACAATGTAAATTGATGAAGAAAAAACAAACAAAACCATAGATACATGAAACAAACTGAAAGCTGTCAGAAGGGAGGAGTTTTGGGGACTGATAAAAGAAGGTAAAGTGATTAGCCAAAAAACATATATACATAACACACAAACACAGACAATGCTGTGGTAATAGCCAGAGGGAGAGGGAGGTGGTGGGTGATTGGAGGTGGGCAAAGGGGGCAACATTGTGGAAAGGAAAAGACTTTGCTTGGGGTGATGAGTACATGATGCAGTTTGCAGATGATGTTTTATTGACTTTTACACCTGAAACCTGTATGGTCTTGTGAACCAATGTCACCCCAATTAATTCAATTTAAAAATAATATTCATTTTGGTAACAGTAATAATAATAATGATGAAGACTATGTTAATAATATTAATTATAATAATTGCTGTGTGCAAGGATTTGAGCTGAGATTTTATATGCTTGTGTTTTTTTATTCAGCTCTGGGATTTCTTAAAAGATGTCATACAGCAAGAGTCAGCACAATACAGCCTAAGGACCAGTTTTGCATTCTGTGAACAATGTATTTTTTTTTCCCCCAAAGCTGGAAATGGGGAGGCAGTCAGAGAGACTACCACATGCACCCGACCGGGATCCACCTGGCATGCCCACCAGGGGGCAATGCTCTGCCCATCTGGGGTGTCGCTCTGTTGCATCCAGAGCCATTCTAATGCCTGAGGCAGAGGCCATAGAGCCATCCCCAGCGCCCGGGCAAACTCTGCTCCAATGGAGCCCCGGCTGCGGGAGGGGAAGAGAGAGACAGAGAGGAAGGAGAGGGGAAGGGGTAGAGAAGCAGATGGGCGCTTCTCCTGTGTGCCCTGGCCGGGAATCGAACCTGGGACTCCCACACACCAGGCCGACGCTCTACCACTGAGCCAACCGGCCAGGGCCAAAATTCACCTTTCTTAAAATGAACCATTGCAAAATTTACACTTCTATACATTTAGTACATTGACAATGTTGTGGAACCACCATCTCTGTCTAGTTCTAAAGTATTTTTTATCACTCTGAAATAAAGCCCTTTGCCCTCCCACAAAAAATCAAAAACAAATAAATGAATGAATGAAAGCTATTTCTTTATAAAAAGTGGGTTAGCTAAAATATTGTTAACTAAATGAACTTGTGCATTTAATTTAATTTTTTTTAATTTCAAAATTATTATTTTGTAAAGGGGTAAAAAACAAACATATTCAATCATCAGGGGAGGAATCTGAAATGCAGAACTCTTAGTTGACTTTTCTGAGACCACAAGATGCAAAGTCAAAGCCTTCACTCCTAAACAATTGGTTTTGTACTCTACAATTTCCTCCATCAAATTATAAAAATAACAACTTAAATTTCCTCTTCATAAGAAATAAAATTTTCTGGTTTTCTTTTCTGCACATTTGTAGTAGTAATTTTAGGTTCTTTTTATGTATGTTGAGAGGGGTTTAAATCAGTCTATCTACAGATTATTAGATTGATAAAAGTTTTACATATAATAGAATAAACCATCTATAAAATGTATTTTAATTACTTTTAAAAGCATATAATAGTCTTTATTCTAAAATTAGCTTTAATAGTTTAACAATTGAATCACTTCTTAGGCAAATGCTATTATCAGAATTTTTCTTAATTTATTTGAAAATCTTACAATTAAAGTACTATACATGTTACTTAAAACATGTGTGAGTTAGTCTGCTTTTAAAAATATATAAGGCCTGGCCATTTGGCTCAGTGGTAGAGCGTCATCCGACGTATGGAAGTCCCAGGTTCGATTTCCAGCCAGGGCACACAGGAGAAACGTCCACCTGCTTCTTCACCCTTTCCTCTCTCATTTCTCTCTATCTTTCTCTTCCTCTCTTGCAGCCAAGGCTCCATTAGAGCAAAGTTGGCCCCGGGCACTGAGGATGGCTCTGTGGCCTCCACCTCATGTGCTAGAATGGCTCTGAATGCAACACAGCAATGGCCTAGATGGCGAGATCATCTTCCCCTGGTGGGCATGCCAGGTGGATCCTGGTCGGGCATATGTGGGAGTCTGTCTCTCTGCCTCCCTGCTTCTTACTTCAGAAAAATACAAACATATAAATTTATTTTAATTTATTTTTTATATGTTTATGATTTTATTTATATATATTTATGTTCAAACAATAAAGGAAGGAATACTAAGGATTGAAATACATTAATTATTAATTATTTTAGATTTTAGTATAAATCTTTCACACACATTTTTAATGAAACTACTATGTGCAAATATAAATAGTGTTAAATTTATTATACACCTCATTCAAAACATCCTTTCATTTGTGAAAGTCACTACACTTAGTATTATTGTATTCTTTATATTTTGCTTCCTCCTGTCATCTCTCCATTGGAGAAGTTTGCTATAGATGCCCACTCTAATGTGTTTATTGATATTGGTCATTATTCTGGAAAATAGAAGAGCATGATTTGTATATATTTGTATTTTATTTCTTATTACTGTTATTGTGAGAGTAATTGAATTTATCTTGATATTAATTTTATTCCATACAATTTTCAAGATCTACATATATACCAATTATCTAGTTTAGTTCAGGACTTCATACTCTACTGTCACAGGCATCCAACATATGGTTTATATTCATTTCCTTAATGATGAATATCTGAGTTGTTACTATCTCACTGCTACCATAAATAAGGCTCAATAAAGACCCAAATATACGTCTTTTTGATGAATTGTGTGAGGTCTTTGTTGTAAGAAATGAATAAAGGAATTGTAATCTCAAGGAATGAGCTTTTTAAAATTCACTAAGTCTTGCCAGATTGATTTCCATATTGATGTATGAGTCTAAGTAAAGCTTGAGGTTCTCTATATCCCCACAGACCTTGATGTAAACTTACTTTTATATTTAGGAAATTTATTGGATCTTATTGTTTAAAATTACATTTTCCTAAATGCTAGTGAAGTTGAACAGAAAAATAAATATTTATGTTCATGCGTGTATGCCATACATATAGATTTATGTAGATAAATGCACTGATGATAAAAGTATTTTTAAAAAGCCACAAATCTATTTTTGGTATTGAATTTCTGTACTTCCTTTGTTAATATATAGAATTACCTATAGTGCTTTGTTTATTTAGGATTTTATATAGATCTCTATAATGTGACCTGTCTGTTAACTCCACCCCTACTATTCTATATTAAGCACATATAATTACTTCTTATCAATTGAGATCTATAGAATTTACTTTTTTTAGGAGTTACTCTGGCCCTGGACAGTTAGTTCAGTGGATAGAGTGTTAGACTGGCGTATGGATGTCCCAGGTTCAACTCTCGATCAGGGCACACGAGAGAAGTGACCATCTGCTCTTTCCGCCTCCCTGTTCCCTTTCTTTTCCTCTTCCCCTTCTTGCAACCAGTGACTTAATAGGTTTCAGTGTTGGCCCTGGGTGCTGACGATAGCTTGGTTGGTCCGAGTGACAGCTTCAGGTGCTGAGGAAAGCTCAGCTGATTCAAACATTAGCCCCAGATGAGGATTGCTGGGTGAATCCGGATCAGGGTGCTCCAGGAATCTGTCTCAATAAGATATATATATATCTCAATAAGATATATATACACACACACACACACACACATACAAGTAAATTTATTTTAATTTATTTTTTACATGTTTATGGTTTTATTTAGATATATTTACATTCAAATAATAAGGGAAGGAATACTAAAGATAGAAAACATTAATTATTAATTATTTTAGATTTTAGTATAAATTTTTCATACACATTTTTAATAAAACTATGTGCTAATATTTTTTAAATAGTGTTAAATTTATCATACACCTCATTCAAAACACCTTTTCATCTGTGAAAGTCACTACACTTAGTATTATTGTATTCTTTATATTTTATATATAAAAAAAGAGTCCCTGTCTGGTTGGCTCAGTAGTAGAGCATTGGCCCAGCATATAAAAGTCCTAGGTTCGATTTCCAGCCAGGGCACAGAGGAGAAGCACCCATCTGCTTCTCCAGCCTTCCCCCTCTCCTTTCTTTCTATCTCTCTCTTCCCCTCCTGCAGCCAAGGCTCTATTGGAGCAAAGTTGGCCCTGGTGCTGAGGATGGCTCCATGGCCTCAGCCTCAGGTGCTAGAATGGCTCCAGTTACAATGGAGCAATGCCCCAGATAGGCAGAGCATTGCCCCCTAGTGGGCTTGCCTGTTGGGTCTTGGTCCAGAGCATGAGGGAGTTTGTCTCTATGCCTCCCCACTTCTCACTTCAGAAAAAAGTTACTTTCCTTAAGGAGACAAAGATAATTTCTTAAATTTTCTTCTACTACAGTTTAAATTTGTCTTTTCTATTTTGTTCTTTATCTATTGAGAGAATTAGTTTGTATATGGTATAAAATCTCCTTTATTTTAGCTCATGAATTGCACCAGTTTTAAAGCAATGATGTCCACACTAACTTGTAATACTTGTTTTATCACATACTGTATTCTCATATATATAGATAGGTAGTAGGCAGATAGATAGATGGATGGATAGATAGATAGATAGATAAACAGATAGATAAATTGATCCTTTGTTGGACACTCAATTGAACACCAGTGTCTGTTTTTCTATTTTTTACACAGTATCACCTATCTGCCTATTTTATTGTTTTTCATTCATTCATTCACTTGTTTATTCATTTTTTATTAAGATGAGTTGGTAACACGTTTTAATGTCTGAAACAAATTTTCCTTCTTCACTCTTTTAGTTAAAACATGTCCGCAAACATTTGTGACTTTTTCTCTAAAAATCTGTTTGTAAAATTTCTTTAATTAAAAATTCATTATATTTTTAATTAAACTGAAATTGAATTTATAGATTGCTTTGAGAAGACCATTTCCCATATGAATCCATTCCATATAATGAAGACTGGGTATGTCTTTATTTTATTGTCCTTTTAAATTCTTAACCACCTTCTAAAATTGTTTTTATGTATACTTTTCATGTTTAATATATATATATATCTAAAAGCACTGCGTTTATAAATGCAAAGCACAATACATTTAAGTTCTTCCATATATCAACCACAAAAATGTTCAAGTTTTTAAATTAATCTTTAAATGCTATATATCCTAGCATTTTCTGTTTTTGATATATAATATTTCTTTTTATTAGTTCATATATGACTGAAATGCATTTTTCCATCTTATTACACTTTTAATGAAATTTTGTATACTGCTCACAAAAATTAGGGGATATTTCAAAATGAATATGAAGCGATAAAAATAAGCATTTGAATTTTTTATTAAACAAGAACATCAGAAAAGCAAAGAAGTCAAAGAAAGTCGTTTGATTGCACAAATGAGATGCAAAACCAACTTTCATTTTATTGGTGAAAATGCACTATAAGAAAGGCTGAAAGTACTGAAGTATCTGCATGTTCCCTGATCCCCTAACTTTGCGAGCAGTTTATTTAGCTTATTTTTGGAGAGATAACTGGTGCTTTTTCATTTCTTGGTCTGGCTGAAATTTTTTTTTTTTAATACAACATTTTCCAATATTTATTTTTTTCCTCAGATCTGGATTTATTTTAAATATTATTAAAAAGAATCTAGTAATCTATCTGAGAGGTTTTTCTTTATTTATTAATAGTTTATTTAGTTGCATTTCTGAAACTTATTTTTATATCAGAACTTCATTCATGCTATCATATATTTCCCATTAATCAACTTTTATATATTATTCTTGATTGCATTTCTCTTCCTTTAGATTTATTTTTATGCTTATTTATAAGTTATGCATTACATTTTATTCTTTGGATGACTATTCCTATCATATCACTATCAACATTTGTATGTATCTTCTCCTTTTCTTTAAATATCTGTATTTCACTTTTATATTACCTCCAGAAAGACAAATTAACATGTTCTTATCACCCGTGCTCTTTCCCTCTTCTTTCTCTTCCGTTTTAGTACAATATTGCTTCTTAGTATATAAAAATGTAGATGAATTGTTACTGCCTTTTTAGACAAGTGGTTATTATTCTTGTTCGCTTTCCATACATCTGCTGAGGCATTGTTTCAGTCAGTGTTTAATCAGAAAAGTCAAAACCTATTATCGTGCTTTAAACAGATGAATTTTAAACTGGGAATTAGGTACAAATGTGATCAAAGTGCAGGCGGGATATAATCAAGCAAGTATATCTGCAGTAATTGCAGGAAGCAGAGACTACTTTAGGAAAATTATATCACTGAGTTCCCTAAATGTCTGTGCTGCGGAAGCTGCTGAAACGCTCAAGATTGTCAGCGTGTTTGTGACCAAGCTGTATGCATGAGTTACAAACCAGGAGCCTGGCAAGGAAGTCTGGAAAACTTAACTTCTACTTCTAGCTTGCCACTCAGTGCAAGTGTAGCACTGAGACAAAACAGCCATACTTGGTTCAAGCATATCCTTTAAGTTCTTTGTGTGGTGAACATTCTGAAGAATTAAACGTTTAAGATTATTTTTATTTTTCTAGTGCATATTCATAGCATTTTACTAGATAGAAAATCTTGTTCTAAGTAGCTTTCCTTTAATATTTTGGAAATATTAATCGATTTTCTTAACCTTTCAATGTTGCTGTTAACCAAGTTGAGGTCAGTATACTTCTTTGTCACTCTCTGGATAGAGTGTCTCTATGGTAACTATAGCATTTTTGTATTCTGGTGCAATGTAATTTCTCTTGAAATGTGTTCAGATTCTTCTTTTCTCTTGAGTCCTTTTGGTTACCTTATTCTTTTAGTCTGAGATATCACATTTTTACCTACTTAGATAATCCTAAGGCATTACCTTTAAATTATTCTGCAATTATTTTAATTGTGATAAGAACATCTGACATTAGAACTACCCTCAACAATTTTTTTAGTGTGCAGGACAGCATTGTGGAGTGTTGGTTCAATGTTGTACAGCAGATCTCCAGTGCCTCCTCATCTTGCCTAACTGAAACTTGATACCTATGGAACATCACTGCCTCATTTCCCTTTCCTTCCAGCTGCTAGCAAACATCATTCTATTCTGTTTCTACAAGTTTGACAATTTAGGTACCTTATATAAGTGCAATCATTCAATATTTGTCTTCTGAAAATTTTCTCTATTCTTTCCTCTGACTCTGATATGTGAGAATTTTGCATCAACATTTCAAATCTGTTAACCTTTTTATTTTATTTCCATCTTTGCTGCCTCTCTGAAAATCTCTGGTTGAATGCTTCCAAGTTGATGATTTATTCTTTAGTAGAATCCGTTTTACTCCTGAACACATAGTGGTAATTTTTGTCATTGTGGTAGTTGTTATCTATCTATTATAAGTATACAGTCTGTGTTTGCAGCTGTTTTTTTCTTTATTGAAACTGCTCATTCCAGCCTTGTAGTCCCAGGTGTGCTCTTTTTCTCCTTACTGTTATTTTGCTCATCAAAATCACTTTTCCGTCTAGGCTACTTAATTCAGTTTCTTTCTGTGCTTTATCATGTTTGTATTTTATGCTTTGTTTTATTTTATAAAAATTGTGATCTTCCTATATTTTACTATGTCTTCTTATTTTTTACATTGAGAGCATAAACTTCTTTGACTCACTGTTATTTGGCTAAGATATGACACCCAGTCCCTCATCTGTACATCCTTTGTTGAGTTTAAGGTGAGAGAGAAAAACTAGGATACAGATTTACTTTGGGGTTAAGGGTCACTAATGTTAAAATGGGAATTTACCAGGACCTCGCTTTCATTACCTCAAATCCGTCATAATTATCTCTTCAGCACTCACTTAACAACTTTTCTTTTCCAAGTGCTGTTTCTTAGATAGGTTAGAAGGGGGGCTTTACAAATACTATATATCCAACAATTGTTATAGGCTTCCCCGCACATCGTGAAGTGATACTGTAATATCACTATCTCTTAGAACTACCCCACAATGGAGACAGAGTGTGCAATGCAATCATTTTATTTTCTATAATATATAATTCCCATTACTATAAAATGCTGCATTCACTGCTTGAATTATCTTTGTTACATTTCTTCAACTTATTTGTATAACTTTTAAGTATAAGAGGCCAATCTTAAAAAAAAAAAAAAAAGTTGCAGGGTCCAAACAAGCAAAATCCCAAAAGACAAAACCAAACAGTTTATTAAAAGCTTCATTCTAGATAGAAGGTGACAGAGGACAATCTGACTTTGGGTGATGGGTATGCAACATAATTGAACGACAAGATAAACTGGACATGTTATCTTTGAATATATGTATCCTGATTTACTGATGTCACCCCATTAAAAATAAATTTAAAAAAAAGCTTCATTAATACCTGGTATTGTATATAAATTATTGAATCTTTTCATATTTATTTTTATTGAGCAACTCCCTCAAGATTCCTAAACACTAGATTAATTCAAAATATTGTTAATTTAAATTTGAACAGGATGAGCTAGTAGAGCTCTGGCATGGAAGTCTGTTTAAGAAATCAACAGTGTTCTCTCTTATAATGATAGCAGGCTGAATTTATTTGGCTAGAGGTTGTATTATTATTAACTTAAAATTTTTAAAGATTACTTTAATCTTATCTTTTTTTAATTTTTGTCCTCAGGGATTTTTATTAAAACCAAACAAACTGGTGTAGCATTTAGGAAACACTTGCAAACACTTTAGCTTGTTATGCGATGTGGAAGTATATAGATGGGAGTGTAACAGCTGTGGTACATATTCTTGAACAATAATACAAAAATGAAAAGCAAAAGAAAAGGTGAACAAGAAAAAACTGACTCCTTTCCCTCCTCCCATTTTTAGAGGGAGATCACACAGAAAGAAACTTCCCTTTCCTTACAACTGATGGGGTTCCTCAGTGTGATGAATGTCTCCAATTCCAAACAATATTATAGAAAGTACCTCAGCACTGCTCTGCTCAGCAGTGGAGGCAATGCAATGTATTTTCAACTGCACTGCAGGGAAGCTGAGATTTTTCTTTTTATATATCATTTATAAATTGATACTGTAACTCCACCGAGCAGTAGCTTTTAAAACTTAATGAGGATAAAAAATTGTGTGTATGTTGACGGTATACCTGTGTGTGTGAGTGTGTATTTAACATTTGATGTTTCTGAGAAGTTGAAAAAAGCAACAATTTATAGTTTGTTATAGTTTGATGTTTTTTTACTCCTTTGAAAAAACAACTTATTTATATACCGATAATAAAATATGCTGAACAAATGATAAAAAAATATCCTCTTGTTTAAAATTGTAAAACACCACTCTGCTTTACATATATAATATTTCAAGTACTCTGTCTATTGTCTAGGGTTGCCAGTTTAGCAGATAAAAATAGAAGACTCACAGTTAAATATGAATGTTAGATAAATAATGAATAAGTTTTAGTATATATATGTCCCAAATATTGCAGGGGAAAATTCCTGCTATGAAAAATTCCTTTTTTTAATGGGAATTCATATTTAACTGTGAATTCTATATTTGGCAACCCTAAACAATCCACCCCATATTTCATTCTCATAAAAATCATTTTAAGGAAACTATGACTTGTTTCAATGTTCATATATGAGTACAGAACAAATGCTTAGGCAGATTAAATAGATCCTTGACGATGGAAAGACTGATTTATTTTTTTTATTCCTGCTTCTTTATTTCAGTAAAGTCAAGCAGTGAACAATATTCCGTAAAGGTCAATTGGCAACTGTACCATCTGCTCTGTGTCCCTAGAATAAATCTCCTGCTGGGGCCTTGATACACATGAGCACATGTTGTTTTCACAAAGACCAAAATCTTATATTGTATTCTTGCTTGATCCTGGCTGTGGCAATGCCAACTTAACAATGCCAGTAATGTGTTTATGACCAATTTCTGAAATTTTATTATGCTGATTGCTGCCAATTCCAATAATAAAGATACTAATAGGTTAACACAACATGAAATGAAATGCTGGAATTCATGTGTTGAGCACTAACAGGTAATAAACTAAGATTATTTTTCCCAGATCTGTTGACTTATGCCTCAGGTTCTGTGAGCATGGTTGTTGAAGTCTTTCAGCTGCACCCTTCCCTAGAGACTATGTCTAGAAAGACAAATGCCTGGAAGGTTGTGGGTTCCTTATCACTGCTATCCACAGTCAATAAATGACTGATAATCATCTGCAAAATAGCTGGAGGTGAGAAAACCCTCTGATGCGATGAATACACCTGCGCTTTCCGTGAATTCAGTCTGAGTCTAAGTTTGAGGTAAAACCATAAATTTGCTTGACTTTTTCTGCTGTTCTGTTCTCACAGATTTTATCAGAGCCCTGTGTCAATAAATAAGTTATAAATAAATCTCCATTTCAAATTATGCTTCTGGGAATCTCAAATGAAAACATTATTCTTGTTTTACAAAGTGAAGTATTTATTTAGAAAAAAATCAAATGGGAAGTTCAAAGGCCTATCTTTTAAATGTAAAACCATATGGAAAAAATGACAAATGATCAATAAAAACTACACGGTTCTTTTTCTCATGGCATAACACAGCAGTCTTTTTGGCCCAGAATATTTCCAGAATTACTACCACTGTGACTAATATGGTACCTGAAAGTGGCTAAGAAGTATAAAATGGCTAAAAGATAAATCTAGACTTTTTATTGACTTAAGCCGTTTCCTCCTGTTTTACTTAACACAACAGCCCTAAACTTTCAACTACAATTGGCAGGTGTTGGTTTCTGTTGATAGAAACCTTTCAAGTGAGATATCATAGAAATAGCATGTTATTACTTTTAATACAAGAACCTGTCCATGTAGAGTTAAATATATTTTACGAGTTACATATTCCATGTGACTATAGTTTACTAAAAAAGTATAGATATTTACAAACACTGAATTCCCAAAATGTAAAGTAGGTTAACGTGTAGCGGGTTGCAAGTCACAGGCATGAACATCCCTTTAATAATATACATGTAATACAACAACTCAAAATTAAAGAATGCAGTGAGGGAAATCCCAAATCGAATAATAATGAATAAGGAAGCACTGTTTCTTATGGGTGAGATAAAGTTATAGAAGCAAAACTGGTTATTTTTGTTTTTTTACCCTGATAATTTCTTTAGCTATTTGAGGTCTTTTGTGATTTCATAAATATCTGGCAATTTTTGGTTCTATATTTTTTAAAAAACGTTATTGAGATTTGAATGGGAATTGCATTATATATCTATATTGCTTTGGATACTATGGCCATTTTAATTATATTAATTTTTCAATTTTTTAGCTCAGAATACCTTTACATTTCTTCTTTTTCAATCTCTTTTAATAATGCTTTGAAGTTTTCAGTATGTAAGTCTTTCACATTCTTTGTTAAATTTATTCCTAGGTATTTTATTGTTTATGGTACAATTGCAAAGGGAATTGTTTTTTCATTTTTCCTGAAATTCCATTGTTAGTATATATAAGTGTAATAATTTTTGTACATTGATTTTATATCCTGAAACTTTACTGTGTTTGTTCAATGTTTCTTTTTTTTAATTTTTTAAAAATAAAGTGATAGGCAGGGAGGCAGAGAGGCAGACTTCCACATGTGCCTTGACCGGGATCCATCTGGCAACCTCCCATCTGGGGCTAATGTTCTGTCCATCTGGGGCCACTGCTACATTGCTTGGCAACAGAGCTATTTTAGCGCCTGCGACTGAGGCCATGGAGCCATCCTCAGCACCTGGGACCAACTTGCTCATTCAAGTCATGTCTGCAAGAGGGGAAGAGGTGGGGGCGGAGTGCTGGAGAAGCAGATGGTCACCTCTCCTGTGTGCCCTGACCAGGAATCAAACCAGGGACTTCCACATGATGGGCCACCGATCTACCATTGAGCCAACCAGCCAGGACCTGTTTAATGTTTCTGATAGTTTTCTTTAGTGGAGTCTCTAAGATTTTCAATATAAAGAATCATGTCATCTGAAAAAAGTGACAGTTTTACTTCATTATTCCTAATTTGGATGCATTTATTTCTTTCTCTTGCCTGATAGCTCTGGTTAGGACTTTCTGTAATGGGTAAATGAGAGTGATGAGAGTGGACCTCCTTGCCTTGTTCCTGATCTTAGTGAAGAAGAATGAAGCCAGACGTATCACACATCCTGGCTTCAAATTTTACTACGAAGAAACAATAATCAAAACAGCATAATATTGGCAAAATAAAACATATACACAAACCAAGAGAAAAGAATTGAAAGTCCAGAAATAAAGTCATATGTATATGGACAAATAATTTTTAACAAAGGAGCCAAAATGGAGGAAAAAATGCCCCTTTAATAAAATGGAGGAAAAAATGCCCCTTTAATAAATAATATTGGAAAATTTGGAAACCACATGCAAAAGAATGAAAGTAGATTATAACTTGTCCCCATATACAAAAATTAGCTTAAAATTAATCAAAGGCATAAATATAAGACAATGAAATAAAATATTACACAGAACACAAAATAGATACTGAAGTTATAAATCTTGGTCTTAGAGAATATTTTATAAATTTGATCCCCCAAATCAAGAAAAGTAAAAGCAAAAATAAATGAATGGGATTGTGGCAAACTATAAAGTTTCTGCACAGCATAAAGCAACCAACTAAATGGGAGAAAATATTTGCAAACAATAGCTCTAACAAAGGGTTAATATCCAAAATATATAAAGAACTCATACACCTCAACACCAAAAAACAACCTAATTAAAAAATGGGCAAAGGGCCTGAATAAACACTTCTCCTAAGAAGACATCTAAATGACAGAGAGATGAAAAAATGCTCAACTTCACTGGCTATTAGGGAAATGTAAATCAAAACTACAATGAGAGACCACCGCACACTTGTTAGAATGGCTATTATCAACAGGATAATTAATAACAAGTGTTGGAGAGGTTGTGGAGAAAGAGGAACCCTCATTCACTGCCGGTGTGAATGTAAACTAGTGCAGCCACTATGTAAAACAGTATGGAGATTCCTCACAAAATTAAGAGTGGAGTTACCATTTGACCCAACAATGCCTCTTCTGGGTATCTACTTTCCAAATTTCAAAAATACTTATTTCCAAAATTATATTCACTCATGTTTTTATTGCAGCCTGTTTACAGTGACCAAGGCATGGAAATAACTAAAGTGTCCCTCATTAGATGATTGGATAAAGAGGATGTGGTACATATATATAATCGAATATGATTGAACCATAAGGAAAGATGAAACACTGCCATTTGCAACAACATGGGAAGATCATGGGTATACAATGCTAAGCAAAATAAGTCAGAAAAGAAAAGTCAAGAACCATAGGATTTCACTCATATGTGGGACATAAAACTGAAAACAATAAAATAACAAATAAGACAAACAATAACTCACAGACAACAGTAGGAAAGGGATGGAGTTGAAGGTGTATTAAAGGGTAAAGAGGGTCAAATATATGGTAACAGAAAGTTTGGCTTTGGTCAGTGGGTGCACAATGCAATATATACAGATGAGGTATCATAAAATTGTATACTTGAAACCCATATCATTTTATTAACCAATATCACTCAATAAATTTAATTTAAAAACAACATGGAGAAAATATAACAATGTCTGCATGCCGAGGCAAAGAAAGAAAATGCTGAGTACCTTTTCATTAGAATTTAGGATAATGATGGTCAGTATTATCAGATTAAATTTAAATACTATGTGCAATGTTGATAAGTGAATTCATGTAAAAGATTTAATAAGGGTTTAAATATATAATTGCTTTTACTTGATACAGATGAGTTGTCTCATTATAATTCTTTTATGAAAATTTATGGATGCTCTTCTGTTGTACTGACATTTTATATTAAACGTTTTTAGTCTCAAGACTTATTTGTATTCACTACAATAAAACAGTATATTTTAGAGCTCTTTTTTAAATATTTAATGTAGACCCTCTAACAAAAAGAATGAAACTATTATAAAACACTTGAACATATTTGAAGTATCTTTTACTTTTCTGAAAAAGAACATTTACTTATTAACATATGCAAGATACTGATATAATTTAAAGTCTATTTTGAAGATAGTTTTTGCTTAATAACAAAACCCCATGTGAAATAGCATGCTAAAAAGGTACGTTTACTTGTTTGTTATTGGTTTTGTTTTGTTTTTATAATTGGCTAAAATTCCATGCATTTAGAACACAATCCTTTTCCAGAGTTTTGTGTTTTTACACAGATATACTAATTTTTGTATATAAAGTTACGATTTCTTAATTGGTAAATATAAAGTGATCAAACGCCTTCCTTTAAGGAGGATAGTCCTTTTGTAAATTTCATCATCCCTTGAAAAGTGTCCTCCTACATGTCCTCCTTTTTGATATTGGAAAACTAATCTGTAAATGTCTGTATTCGATCGATGCAGAGTCGATTCATTGCGTGAGATGTGACGTATTTGTATCTAAATGAGTACTTTTTCCTTACAATTATTATTAAAAATTAATAAGCATGTAAGTATAATTACAATATAAAATATTACAAATGTTTTATTATGCATTTATCATATAATAGTGTATTAATTGTTGCAATGAATAAAATGTTTCTTTTATTTATGATATTGTTTTCTTCAATTTATTTTTGTTCTCCTTTTCATTGTAAAAAAAGTTGGTCACTTTAGTAAATATGACATAGGAATAGGATTATAACTCTCTTCCAACAACACATTTTCTTTGATATTTTCTAACAAGAATGTTGAAAATAAATTAAATCTTAAAAGTAAAATGACATTTTTCTTATCCATTTTTGTTAAATCTCTCTAAGCAAATACTGCAATATATAAGTGAAATAAAAGCTAGACAAAAGTCACAGAACCTTGAAGGAAATAAGGATAAAAGGTAAAAATCACAGCAGTTCTAAGAAACACATGCCTTCTCAGTAATAGATCATTGAATTCTGATTTGTGTCTCTAAAGTAATTGTGATGTGCAGCATAGATATATATTTGTCTAGTGTTTCTTAAATTTTATTCTTAGAAAAAACTGTGAATCTTTGGAAAATGGCAATTCAGCAGGGCAATTTACTTGTGCCAATATAACTAACTGAACAGAACATCGTGTCACTACCTACTTCAGCCAATTTCTGCAGGTAAACCCACTTTGGCTAGAGCTTCACAATTCCTGACTAGGAATTGAACCTAGGACAGCTATAGACTAGTGAGGCATACAGAGCCTCGGCAGCACTAAAAATCAGCACTAACAGCAAAGGTTGGAATACCACATTTAATTGTTTCATTCTGCCCAGACAGTTAACCATTGATATTACTCTCCCCGACAAACACATTTTTTAGTGTCACCCAGCGTACATATACATTTTAGATTGGTTTAGGGTTGGGATTCTATGTGATCTGTCGTGTGTGACTGTCCTATTTGTCATGCAAATCACAATAACTTTAGGGCTACTAAAGATGAATCTGCCAAAGAAATTCTTCTAAGAAGCCTGTGGTCATTTGACAAGTAAAATTATCCAAAACTTATCTCAGAAGCCCTTCAAGATACAGTATTTTTCATATGAGCTCTAAGCGGCCTACTCTAACAGAACAGTTTTCCCCTTAGTGTCTCTTGGTGACAACATTGGCTTTGAGCTGTCAACTGTGTTAGGTAACTAAAGTAATTCTGGTAATAATGTTCAATCACATCTTCAAAAACAGTTTTTTGAAGTTATTCTTTGGGGAAATATTGCACATATTCAATCTCATTTGCATCAGCAACTCTCACAGTACAAAAATAAGATGCATGACTATACAATACCAAAGAAACACAAATTCAAAATCTCCTACTTTTACCAGAGTACAACTTTGTTCTCTAGATAAGATTTATGACTCAGCTTAGGACTTGCTTTCTTGGCCAGTGAGGGAACTTTCTTTAGGAAGGGGAACATGTTCCTAAGTCACGACAGGTTCTGACATATTTTCTTCTGAAAAGGATAGGAGATTGAGAGTTACCTTAAATCCCCTTAAGATTTTTTTGATGGGAACCAGTGAAGCAAGTTTAAGGTAATGTCACATTCTGCTTCTTTATCAATACTATCTAAGATAAATTTCACCTTCTTAGCTGCAATATATCAGTGTTTTAGTGATAGTTCAATGAATCACTTCAGATAGAAAGTTTATGTGCTTTACCAAAACTAATTGTTTCTCTCTGATATTATTAGATCTATATAAGCTTGATTCTCTTAGTATGATTTAAATATTTTTTTAAGAAGAAACAACCTTAAGGGGATCCAGGTCACCTGACTTTTAGCACTTCTATAACTGAAAGGCTGTTTCAATATGAATTCTGCACTATCCTTTTATATAACAGATGTAGAAAACAACATTTCATGTTGCTACTATTGAGTTCTCCCTGAATATGCTCCATGTTAATTACTTGCTTTAAATAAAAGTGAGAAGTAGATGCCTTAGAAATAAAACTCCACAGAAAGAAATAGTCCTTTTATCTTTTTCTGCACTTACTTTCTTTTTATCATGTATCCTTATAATTCTGTTCTTTTGTGCTTTTTAACTGGCTATGACAGCAGCGCAGAATGTTAAGAAGGCATATCTTGGTTCAATGTCAGGTAATAATAACCTTCTCTGTAATGATCAACATAGAAGCTAAATGTTAACCGTTTTCAAATTTTCCTTTTTGACTTTGCAAGCAGTAATCTAATAAAATGTCAGTGCAAAAGTCTCTTAATATTCATGTACATGATTATATGAGTATGGAAAGCTCTGCATGCTCCTAAGACAGAACAACAAATAATATAGAAAGTCTTACCTTGAATTTCACCCTTATCTATTCTGAAGTATGTGGGTATTTCAAAGTAATGTATTCTCTTGTGTATGATATATCTAGCTCAATTTTGAAATCTTTGACAATAGTTAACTGTAGTTGAATAAATAATATATAGTGCATTAACCTTCACAGTAAATGTTCTTGTTTTGTGAGTCTAGTCCTAATGATCTTTTTCAAACATTGAATAGCACCATCTAACAATTATTTTCCTTCAGAGCCATTTAAATATATGCTCTCTGTTTCTCTTTTGTTAAACAAAAGATTTGTCACTATGAAATATTTTAACCCCTTCCCCACTCTTTGCTTGGTCTTTTTATTTTTCTTCCCAGCAATAATGTAACCAGTCTTTAAGTGTTTTTCAAAATGGATCAGGTATCAAAATTTATGTTAATAAATATTTTCCAGCCTGCCCAGGCAGTGGCACAGTGGCATCGGACTAGGATGTGGAGGACCCAGGTTCAAGACCCTGAGGTCACCAGATTGAGTGCAGGCTCATCTGGTTTGAGCAAAGCTCACCAGCTTGAGCCCAAGGTCGCTGGCTCAAGCAAGGGGTTACTCCATCTGCTGAAGGCCCCCGGTCAAAGCACATATGAGAAAGCAATCAATGAACAACTAAGGTGTCGCAACAAAAAACTAAAGATTGATATTTCTCATCTTTCCGTTCCTGTCTGTCTGTCCCTATCCATCCCTCTCTCTGACTCTCTTTGGAATATATATATATTCCAAATTAAAAGATTTGTTCTCAACACCCTACTTTTTTTTTTATGTGTGAGCGGAGGGGAGATAGTGAGAGACTCCCACATGTGCCCAGACTGAATCCACCCAGGAACTCCCTTCTGAGGCTTAGCCTCTTTAATAAATCAAATTATCCTCAGTGCCAGGGCCGACTCTTGGACCAACAGAGCCACTGAATGAGGGAGGGAAATAGAAGGGGGAGAAAAGCAGATGGTCACTTCTTTTGTGTAACCTGACTAGGAATTGAACCTAGGACAGCTATAGACTGAGCCAATGCTCTATCCCAGGGGTCGGGAAACTTTTTGGCTGAGAGAACCATGCACGCCACATTTTTTAAATTGTAATTCTGTGAAAGCCATATAATGACCAGTGCACATTATGCATTATCCAATAAAAATTTGGTGTTGTCCCAGAGGACAGCTGTGATTGGCTCCAGCCACCCTCAACCATGAACATGAGCTGTAGGAAATGATGGATTATAATACATGGGAATGTTTTATATTTTTAACGTTATTTTTTTAATTATTATTATAGATTTTGTCTGCGAGCCAGATGCAGCCATCAAAAGAGCCAGATCTGGCTTGCGAGCCATAGGTCTATCCACTGAGCCAACTAAATAGGGCCCACTGCCCACTTCTAAATTTGATCTTACCACATAGTGAAATGATTTTGCCAAAGTAATTCAGTGGTGGATACAGAGGATGGGGTTATAATACACTTAATAATTCAAAATGTAACTTAAAATATAGACTAAATTATTATTTTTTTCTCCACACATATGGTAATCAGATGCTTCATTTCCTCTGATGTCATCTTCTATTGGTCTCCTCATTTAATTAGTATTAGGCTTTCTGTCTTTTGCAACTCCCTCTCCCACAAATTTTCAGTAACATTGTCACTGCTTGATTTATAAGTTGAGATTCTGTTGGTACCAGTGACTAAAATTCAACACCATGTGGGTAAAACAAACAAGAACTTAGCTCAGATAACTTGGAAATCCAAGAGAGAGACTTATATTCAGGAATAAATAGATTCTTCTATTCAAAGAATGTGACTTTTCACATGATAATTTGCTTTTTGACTTCACTGGTCTGGTCGTTTTTGTAATAAAGAGGATTACCCTTTGTATCATGAAATGTGACCTCTGACCAGACAAACAAAAAGCTAGAAAAGAATCCATCTATAATAAGTAGTATAATAATAATAAATTAGTTACTTATAAGGACAGCAATTTCCTATTAAATATTAAACAGGTTTTATAAAAAACACATAATTTTACTTTGTTTTCTTAGGTCTCAAAAAAATGCTATAATAGATTTTGAGAGACAGTTTTCTTTGTCATAAGTAAATTATCTCCTAATTTTGTCATTTTTCTAAGTATTCTCAATAGTTATTAATTTGAAGGACTGAGTACTTACTGGTAACAATTTTATGAATTTATATAATGATATGGTCATTAAAATAACCCCTTATATGCAAGAGAGCATGTATAAATGGTCTGTTTTGTACTCGCAGAAAATAGAGATACAACCCAATTACATCCTCTCTGCTTCTTGCAATGCCCATTATTTCCCTAAACCATTATTGATGGTGTGCAGAACTATTAATATCCTTTTATTTTATGAACATAAGTATATAAATTGTATTAATTTTTATTCATATGAATTATGTAAATATAGTTTTTATGAATTTTGTTTTATTTTATTCTGTCTTCCTTTCTTCTTTCCTTCTTTTATTTATTATTTGATGAAATGCCCAATTTGGCTCACTATTTACATACCCATATAACTTGAATAATTGCAATTTATGATATTAAAAATAATATAAGTTGATTTAAAAGTCATGACTAAATAGATAGATTTTCCAGATATAAATATGATACCCCAAAAATGAATGGTAAATGCTTGTTGATTTAGCTTTAATACCAATTTTCTAAATAAACATGTGGTATCATAGGTACTTCATCTAGTATAAAATGAGTAATTTTTATCCATCTTTAAGTATCACTATGTACTCATTGGCTTACACTTGTTTACTTTTTTTAATCAATTAGAATCACTTAATTCTATAAAGCAGCAATAGTGATTACCATAAAGCTTGCATTTGAATACTTTGTAAACTTTTTTAGTCTCTGAATATATCCTTATCATCTGTCACTGCAAAGTACTAAAAGCTAATTTGGAACTGTCATGACTCATAAGTTGGCTAACTCATTTATCTCTGCAACCTTAGATCTTTTTAGTAAAAAATTATATAATCAACCAATACTTGGGAACTACAAGTATTTATTACTACTAGGATATTTTCTTTGCAAATTTAAAAATAAAAAAAAATTTAGAAAAATTATATAACGGTAAATTCATAAATAGACACATAGATTTAAAGATTGATATGCAAAATAATTTAATATGAAATAGGGTATGCTTTAATTATTTATTTTGTCAATTGCAACCTTTTCATATTTTTAGTATCAGGGAAATACTGTACTCCAAAAATTCCACATGGAAAATATACTTCACTGAATCAATTGAAATTATTAAACGAATAAACAAGAAAATAACAAGAAGGAGTTTGTTTTCAATAAAAATCATCAAACACATAAACAAAAAATCAGGAAAGTGGCTTTACAGTGAAAAATAAAGCAAGAAACAGAAATTTCTTCTAAGTGGCCTAAATGTACTTAAAAAATAAAATTTTAAAATGCTTTTATAAATATATCCAAAGATGCAGAGGCTAAAAACTTTCAAATTAAATGAATACTTTAATCTACACATCCAATAAACTCAGTTGACTCCATGTAGAATGTACATAAAGATGTCACAACTAAACACAATATGGTAAACCTTTTAAAAGACAAAAAATATTTAAAGCAGCAAATACATACACACACACACACATACACACACAAACACAAGATGAATCAGGTAGTGTGGTTAATAGAAAAATTAACCAGATTTATTTAATGTCATCCAACATCATTCATTAAGTAATTTAAATTATAATTGATATATAATTAATACAGTGATACTAAGAATATTGATAAACTATGATTTCTTTGTAGTTTCTGTCCTCATACTGTATGTATTCCATTATAGATGTGCTGTAAGAAGGTTATTGTTCTAAAGTCATTGAAAAGTTTTTCCTGTATTTTTCTGTGGTGAATTGACCCATCTGAACACATAAATCAGATGTCAGCTTTTATTGTCAGTCTAGACAATAAAACACTCTAGAGCATTTAAATGTTCTAGGCACTCTAGAAAAATTCCAATTAATGCAAACATTTTTTTAGAACTTACTACTTTACAAAATTAATTAAGACATATTTATTGTCTAAAGTTTTATTATACTTATTAAATTATATCTTATTTAATAATAAATAAATTAAATTCACACCTGTTTGGTTGAATGATACTGTTCCTTTTGTAAGAGAGCATTTTATTTAACACAGTCCAGGTTCAACCATCTTTTTGTCTGGCCAATGTGCAAAATATACTGTGTGTGTATTTGTTTCCTTTCTCTCTTTGAGATTTCACCATTAACGTTTTTTCCTTTTAATAATGTTTTTAAACTCATATTTTCAAAATGCATTATTTTTTAATTTTTTTATTAATTTTAATTTATTGTGTTTACATAGATTCAAGAGTCCCAATGAATATAACACCCTGACCCCCTAGCCCCTATGTCCCTATTTATACCTCTTTTGTTCTCTTCCCCCTAACTCCCTCCCCTCTTCCCTCTGGGATTAGCTGTCCTGTTATCTGTATCTCTGAGTTATCTATATATAATTTCATTAATCCCTTCACCTTCTCTGACCTCATTCCCTCATCCACCTTCCCTCTGACAGCTGTCCCTCTTCTCCCTGTGACCCCACTTCTGCCTCTATTCTGCTCCTCATTTCACTTTGTTTATTAGATTCCACATTTAAATGAGATCATATGATACTTGTTTTTCTCTGCCTGGCTTATTTCACTTAGCATAACAATCTCCAGGTCCATCCATGCCATTGCAAAAGATAAGATTTTCTTCTTTTTCATGGCTGCGTAGTATTCCATTGTGTTATGTAGCACCACTTTTTAATCTACTTGTCCACTGATGGACACTTGGGCTTATTCCAGATCTTGGTTATTGTAAATAATGCTGCAGTAAACATAGGTGTATATCTTCTTTTTAATCAGTGAATTGGTATTCTTAGGATATATTCTTAAAAGTGGAATAGTTGGGTAAAAAGGCAGTTTCATTTTTAATTTTTTGAGGAAACTCCAGACTGTTTTCCACAGTGGCAGACTTCAGAAAAAACTCATTATTTTTCAAGGTTAAAGCAGATATCAGGTGTAAAATTACAAATACACTAATGTCATGGACAGGTGGCACAAAGGAAAGTTGGGCTCTAAATCACAAACAAACTTTACATTTTCTAACATGAGAAATGTTTTTTTTTATTATTTGTTTTTAATTTTTATTGATTTTGATTTATTGTGTTTACATAGATTCAAGTGTCCCACTGAATATATCTTCTCCCACCCTATGTTCCCCTTGACAACCCCCTTGACCCCTCCCCAACACCTTCCCCCCCTTCCCTCCAGGATTTACTGTCCTCCTCTCTATACTACTGTGTTATGTATATATAATTTCACTAATCTTTTTCCTTCTCTGATCCCATTCTTTCATCTCCTTTCCCTGTGACTGTTTTCCTTCTGGTCCCTTTTATCCCACCTCTGCCTCTATTCAGTTCCGCAGTTCATATTGATCATTAGATTCCTCAAATGAGTGAGGTCATATGATAGTTTTTGTTCTCTGCCTGGCTTATTTCACTTATGATAATAGTCTCCAGGACCATTCATGTTGTCACAAAAGATAAGATTTTTTTTCTTTTTTATGATTGTGTAGTATTTTCTATTGTGTATATATACTACTGCTTTTTATTTTTTAATTTTTTTTAATTTTTTTTTGCATTTTTCTGAAGCTGGAAACAGGGAGAGACAGTCAGACAGACTCCCGCATGCGCCCGACCGGGATCCACCCCGCACGCCCACCATGGGGTGGCGCTCTGCCCACCAGGGGGCGATGCTCTGCCCATCCTGGGTGTCGCCATGTTGCGACCAGAGCCACTCTAGCGCCTGAGGCAGAGGCCACAGAGCCATCCCCATCGCCCGGGCCATCTTTGCTCCAATGGAGCCTTGGCTGCGGGAGGGGAAGAGAGAGACAGAGAGGAAGGCGCGGCGGAGGGGTGGAGAAGCAAATGGGCGCTTCTCCTGTGTGCCCTGGCCGGGAATCGAACCCGGGTCCTCCGCACGCTAGGCCGACACTCTACCACTGAGCCAACTGGCCAGGGCCTATACTACTGCTTTTTAATCCACTCATCCCTGATGGACACTTGGACTGTTTCCAGATCTTGGGTATTGTAAGCAATGCTGCAATAAACATGGGGGTGCATTTCTTCTTTTGAATGAATTATTTGGTATTCTTAAGATATATTCCTAAAAGTGGGATAGCTGGGTCAAAAAGCAGTAACATTTTTAATTTTTGAGGAAACTCCATACTGTTTTCTACAGTGGCTGCACAATGCAGACTTGTGCAGGAAAGTTCCTTTTCTCTACACTTTTGCCAGCACTTGTTGTGTGTTAATTTGTTAATGAGTGCCATTCTGACAGGTGTGAGGTGGTATCTCTTTGTGGTTTTAATCTGCATTTCTCTGATGATGAGTGACATTGAATGTTTTTTTTTGTATGCCTATTGGCCATCTGTATGTCCTCTTTGGATAAGTGTCTATTCAGTTCTTTTGCCTATTTTTGAATTGGATTGTTTACCTTTCTGGTGCTGAGTTTCAGAAGTTCTTAATAAATTTTGGTTATTAACCCCTTATCAGACTTTTGGTAAATATGGTCTCTCATTATGTGGTTTGTCTTTTTATTATGTTCATGGTGTTCTTTCCAGTGCAAAAGCTTTTTAGTTTGGTATAGTCCCATTGGCTTATTTTGTCCTTTATTTCATTTGCCCATGGAGATTATATAGCAAAAATATTGCTATAAGGAATACCGGAGAGTTTATGGCCTATGTTTTCTTTTAAGATGTGTATGGTTTCGTAACTTACATTTAAGTTTTTTATCCATTTTGTTTATTTCTGTGAGTGGTTTAAGTTGGTAGCCTAGTTTCATTTTTTTTTTTTTGCATGTATCTGTCCAATTTTCCCAACACCATTTGTTAAACAAACTGCCCTTACTCCACTGTATACTCTTACCTCCTTTGTCAAATATTAATTAAACATAAAGGCATGGGTTTATTTCTGAGATCTCTGCTCTGTTCCATTGCTCTGTATGCCTATTCTTATGCCAGTACCAAGCTGTTTTAAGTACAATGTCCTTGCAGTATTACTTGATATCAGGAAGTGTGATACCTCCCACTTTATCTTTATTTTCAATATTGCTGAGGCTATTAGTGTTCTTTTTTGGTTCCATATAAATTTTTGTAATATTTTATCTATATCCTTGAAGTATACCTATGATATTTTAATAAGTATTGCATTGAATCTATAGATTGTTTTGAGTAACATAGACATTTTAATAATGTTTATTCTTCCTATTCATGAACACAGTATATGCTTCAACTTGTTTGTATCTTCCTTGATTTCTTGTTTCAATGTCTTATAATTTTTTGAGTGTAAGTCTTTTGCCTCCTCGGTTAAATTTATGCCTAGGCACTTTATTTTTTGTTGTTGTTGAAATAGTGAAAGGGGATTATTTTCTTCATTTCAGACATTTTATTGTTGGTATATAAAAATCCCACTAATTTCTGAATATTAATTTTATATCCTAACACCTTGCCAAATTCATTTATCAAGGCTAGGATTTTTTAACTGAGAATTTTGCATTTTCTATGTACAGTATCATGTAACAACAAATAATGATAGTTTTACTTCTTTTCCAATTAGGTTGCCTTTTACTTCTTCTTGTCTGATTGCTGTGGCTAGCACTTAGAGAACTATGTTGAATAAGAGTGGTAAAAGGGGGGACCCCTGCCTTATTCCTGATCTTAAGAGGATTGCTTTTATTTGATGCCCACTGATTATTATGTTGGCTGTTGGTTTGTTGTAGAGGGCATTTATTATTTTGAGGTATGTTCCTTCTATTCACACTTTGCTGAGAGTTTTGATCATAAATGGGTGCTAGGATTTTTTACATGCTTTTTCTGCATCTATTTATATTATCATGTGATTGTTATCCTTCCTTTTGTTTATGTGATGAATTACATTGATTGATTTTTGAATGTTGCACCAGCCTGGCCTTCCCATAATAAATCCCACTTGAACATGATGTATGACTTTTTAAATTTATTGCTGGTGATTCGCCCTGCTAATATTTTGTTTAAAATTTTGGCATCTATGTTCATCAGGGATATTAGTCTATAACTCTCTTTCTTTTTAGTATCTTTACCTGATCTTAGAATGAAGATAATGCTTGCCTCATAAAAGGAGCTTGGAAGTCTTTCATCCTCTGATTTTTCTGAAGTAATTTGAGAAGGTAGATGTTAGTTCTTCTTTGAAAATTTGGTAAAATTTTCATGCAAAGGCTTCCGGTCAAGGACTTTTGTTTGTTGGGAGTGTTTTGATAACTGTTCCAATTTCATTTATTGCAATCAATCTATTTAGGATTTCTGATTATTCCAGATTGAGTTTTAAAAGATTGTATGTTTCTAGGAATTTATCCATTTCACCTAGGTTGTCCAACTTTTTGGCATATAGATCTTCATAGTATTTTCTTACAATTCTTTGTATTTTGTGGTGTCAGTTGTTACTTCTCCATTTTCATTTCTAATCTTGTTTATTTGTGTCCACTCTTTTTTTTCTTAATGGATCTGGTTAAAGCTTTGTCAGTCTTGTTTACCTTTTTAAAGAACCAGCTCTTGGTTTTATTGATCTTTTGTATTTATTTTTTTTAGCCTCTATGTCTTTATTTCCAGTCTGATCTTCATTATTTCCTTCCTTCTACTTTTTCTGGGCTTTATTTATTGTTCTTTTTCAAGTTCTTTTAGATATGGGGCTGTTTATTTGAGATTTTTCTTGCTTCTTAAGATATGCTTGTAATGCTATGAACTGACCTCTCAGCACTGCTTTTGCTGTGTCCCATAAATTTTGAGTTGTTGTATGTTCATTTTCATTTGTATCTAAGAAATTTTTTATTTCTTTCTTGATCTCATTTTTAACCCATCTGTTATTTAATCACATGTTATTTATCCTTCAAGTGTTGAATGTTTTCTAGTTTATTTTATTGTAATTGAGTTCTAGTTTCATGTCTTTGTAATCAGAGAAGATGCTTGATATGATTTCAATTTTCTTACATTTATTGTGACTAATTTTTTTTCCCTAACATGTGGTCTTCTTTAGGGTGAGAGATTCTGAAGATATCTATTAAATCCAGTTGATGGAATGTGTCATTTAAGGCTGCTTTTTTAAAAATTTTCTGTCTGGGGCATCTATCCATTAATATTAGTGTGGTATTAAAATCCCCTAATATTATATAGTATTGTTGATCTCATCTTTTTGTCCATCAAAATCTACTTTATATATTTAGGTGCTCCTATATTACGTGCATAAATATTTACAATGATTATTTATAATCTTCTGTTGAATTGCTCCTTTTATCATTATGAGGTGACCTTCTTTATTCTTTACTATAGCTTTTTGTTTTACAGTCTATTTTGTCAGATATAAATATTTCTACTTAAGCTTTATTTTTCATTTCCATTTGCACGAAATACATTTTTTCCATCCCTTAACTTACAGTCTATGTGTTTTCTTTTTCTGTAGTGGGTCTGTTGTAGACAACATGTGTATGGATACTGTTTTCTTATTCATGCAGCCTCTCTATGTCATTTGATTAAACATTTAATCCATTTACATTTAAGATTATTATTAATATGTGTTTATTTATTGTCATTTTATTATTTAAATATACAATCTTCTTTTTCTAGATTTTTTTTTCTTTGTTCTTTTTACAGCAGGTTCCTGAACATTTTTTGTAGTACTGGATTGGTTGTAATGAATTTCTTGAATTTATTTTTATTTATTTTCTTTGGTCTGACAAGCTTTTTATTTCTCCTCCAATTTTAAACAATAGCCTTGCTGGATAAAGAAGGCTTGGTTGTACATTCTTGTTTTGCATCACTTTGAATATACTGAGTTTCCTCAGTCTTTTTGAGCTTCTTTTCTTATGCTGCTCTGCTTTTGTGTTTTCGTTTATCTTGTCCTCTGAATCACTGATTCATTCCTCTGCTTCAGCAAGCATGCTGTTGATTCCTTCAAGTGCAGTTCATTTTTGTCATTTTATTTGTCATTTCTAACTGGTCTTTTTATTTACTGTTTTAATGCTTGCTATCTCTTATTTAGGTGCTCATTATGTCCATCCACTGTTGCTCTAAGATCCTTGAGCATCCTAAAGATCAATATTTTAAAGTCTGCTTGTGGTAGTTTGGTTACTTCTATCTCATTTAATTATTTTTCTGGGGATTTCTCTTGTTGATTCATTTGGGTCGCATTTCTCTATCTACCTACTTTGTCAGTATATTAGGGAGCTCTGTTTGATTTTGAAATTGTATGATGTCTTTATGAAGAAGATGGCACTGACCTCCGGGCAACCTGATTTCCTTATTCTAAGAATACTTCTTGAAGATGCCTTTTTTTCCTCTTGTTTTATGTGAGCATTAAATACAGTTGGTCTTTTCATGGGTATGGTTATCCCTTCAGGCTGTATGGCTCTAAGGGTCAACCTTGATCATGTGTATTATACACTGTGCATAAAACTATTATTTTGTGTGTGGATATACTGTTGTTACAACAATACTTACTTAAAACACTAGATTTTATTTTTGCATAATTTTAGTACCATTTTAAATTATTAATTGATCATGCAGGTAATGTTTATATTCTGAATTCTAAATTCTGTCTCATTAAACTATATATCCATCTTATGCTGATACTACACTGCTTTATTTAAGTTCTTCATTAAGTTTGAAATCAGGTAGTTCAAGTGCTCTACTTTATTTTTTTCAATATTGTTTATATGCTTTAAGTTCATATATAAAAGTTTCATACCTGACCCTGGCCGGTTGGCTCAGTGGTAGAGCATCAGGCAGTGTATAAAAGTCCAGTGTTCAATTTCCAGCCAGAGCATACAGGAGAGGCATCCATTTGCTTCTCCACCCTTCCTCCTTTCCTTTATCTTTATCTTTCTCTTCTTCTCCTGCAGCCAAAGCTCCATTGGAGCAAAATTGGCCTGGGCACTGAGGATGGTTTTACAACCTCCATCTCAGGTGTTTGAATGGCTCAGGCTGCAATGGAACAATGCTTCAGATGGGCAGAGCATCACCCCCTAGCAGGTTTGCTGGTTCAGTCCCATTCAGGAATATGCAGGAGTCTGTCTCTCTTCCCACTTCTCATTTTGGAAAAATACAAAAATAAATAAATAAATAAAAGTTTCATACCTAAGTTTCCAAGCAAAGTTTGTAGGCAGTATTGACTACAAAAAAGACTAATCCAGAAGCACAAGTCACAGAGGACTTGTGACTACTTTTTTATTTAGACTCTCTACTTTAGTCTTCATCACTTCTGTAAGACTCTTCTGAAATTTTGGGCATGTACATTAAAAACAGGCAAGAATTTAATTTCTATAAGATGTCTTTCTCAGGCCCTTTGCTCCATGCTGCACATATTCCACTATACTTCTATACTCATAATTATTCAATTATTTTACTCATTTTAAAACAAATTAACTATCCATGTCAGTAATTCCAAGTATATTGTTTTCCTGAACTGCCATCTTCTGTGTATAATCACAGTGCAATTTATCACCTTTGTGTTTTCTTTCTCATCATGTTAACCACATGTTGCATAACTCTAAGCTCCATCTTAGCCTCTTCTAAGACTGTTTTCAAGTGTAGTTTGTACAAATAATAGGACATTTTTTTTCTTGCTTATAAAATATTCATTATTTGAACTAATAGTAAGATAGTTTTCCCTCCAGTATATTGATAGCCCATACCTTGTTAAACTCAAATTAGATTAATTCACAAATTTTAAGCAATAAATGAGACACAGTTTCTTTGAAATGGAGGTTTTTTTTTAAGAACAATAACATGCCATATATAATTATGGTAAAAGAAGGAGAATGTCCCCTAGAAATAAATTTAAAACAGGATAATCCTTTCAAATTGTCACATATACATGCTAATGGCAGAATGCCTAGAAATCACACTGATGTTTACTGCTAGCTGGAGATTACTTGTGTGGGGAAAGATTTCACCAGAATATGCTATATTGAGTCAGTGCAAAATAGTTTGTGAACAAACCTGGAATCATGGAATTTGGAGGAATACTTCATAGAAAAGATTTCATAAACTGTACCACTATCTGAGTATTAAGGGTGAATGTTTTAAGGTTGAATGCCTCTCCTTTAAGTCAGGATGATGCATACAAAATTTAGATTTTCAATATATTAATCTTGGCCTGAGTGTATCCTGATAAGGCAAAATAGTCCCTGAGAAGGAGTTTCCAGATTTCACCTTACTTCTCCTAAATACTGTTTTTTATTCATTACTTACAATTAACAGTAAAGCTTGACACAGGGTATAATTTCTGGTTTTTAATAGTTTGATTTAATGTTCTGATACTGCGTTATTTTATCCATGAAAGCTTTATTTTTTTCTTGAAAATATCAATGTAGTCCATATCTTTCTACTATTTTTTCTTTGATAAATCAGATTTTTAAAAAAGTTTTATTTGGCCCTGGCCGGTTGGCTCAGTGGTAGAGCGTCGGTCTGACGTGCAGGGGTCCCTGGTTCGATTCCCGGCCAGGGCACACAGGAGAAACACCCATCTGCTTCTCCACCCCTGCCCCTCTCCTTCCTCTGTCTCTCTCTTCCTCTCCCGCAGCCTAGGCTCCATTGGAGCAAAGATGGCCCGGGTGCTGGGGATGGCTCCTTGGCCTCTGCCCCAGGCGCTAGAGTGGCTCTGGTCGCGGCAGAGTGACGCCCCAGAGGGGCAGAGCATCGCCCCCTGGTGGGCGTGCCGGGTGGGTCCCGGTCGGGCGCATGCAGGAGTCTGTCTAACTGTCTCTCCCCGTTTCCAGCTTCAGAAAAATATATATATATATATAAAAGTTTTATTTATTCATTTTAGAGAGGAGAGAGAGAGAGACAGAGGGGGAAAGGAGCAGGAAGCATCAACTCCCATATGTGCCTTGACCAGACAAGGCCAGGGTCTTGAACCGGCAACTTCAGTGTTCTAGGTTGACACTTTATCCACTGGGCCACCACAGGCCAGGCTTATAAATCAGATTTTATTTTAATATATTAAATATATTTAATATTTAATCTCAGAAGAATATAGTTATTGATAATAATTGAATTATATAAAAATGCAGATATACTTAGAAAAATTGATAATTTATAATTCATTTGGTTGTTTTCTTGAAAGATAAACAGGTTATTCCTAGCACTTTTCTTTATAATTAATCCATAAAATTCTAAATAAAAATGTGACTAGGAACTTTTTTGTGTTTACATTTTAATTACCTTAATAATAATTCTCTTACAACATTCATTACTAAGCAAAAATTGAAAACCTTCTTCCTGATTTCCCCACTAGTTTGCCAACCAGAAGATGCCATGACACCCTCACCCTACTGAGGGTCAATGTACTAAAAATGAATGTTTAAAATATAGCATGTCATATAGAATGAGCACCTGATGCCATTTATAAGGAACAGGTGGATGTTTATTCAAGCATATTTGATTTACCAGAAGGAATTATTTCAGCAAAATATCAATGTCATTGCCATTAGAGATACTAAAACAAGAGCAAAAGACACATACACATGTGCACATTCACGTACATGAACTAGAAACTTAAGGAATCTGAACTGAACCAAATTTGCTAGAGGATGGTTCAGTTAGTCTGGATTATCTAAATAAAATGAAGGAGCTTTAGAAATAGACCAAAACAATTTGACTTTTTTGTTACAACAAAATATGCATTTTTGAAATCATAATTATTTAACATTTTCTCTGGAAGAATGAGATAAAAATCTCTTTTTTTGAAAGGGGAAGGTTACAAGATAAAATTGACTAAAAAGTATATGTCTTTGCATTTATATATAGTGTTTTGAATTTACAAGTTAGAGCAGTTATTTTAATAAAGAAAATCATACAAGATAAATATTTGGATTAATCACAAATGTAAATATTCCTAATTAGAGAGTGAGAGAAAATATAAATGACCTATTTAAATATATATTTTTAAAAAGACTTCAGAATATTATAATTTGTAAATATAGATATGTGTTTTCACAAAAATTAGTGCAGCTTAATGCAGGCAAAATTAAGGGATGTTTCAGTACCAAAATACCACTGAACAATATAGTACAGGTACATCAGCAACTGTTCACACCGAGTCATGTAGATAATTAATTTAATTTTCCCTGTGCTTCATTTTGTGTTCTATTAGTTTTCTTATTCAAACTTGCAATTCACAAGTCTAATTTAAAACCTCTTAACTAGTCTAACACATAATGTGTTCTCTCTGTGTTCAGTGTCTTGACGGGTGTAACAAAGATGGAATACTAATTTGTTCCAAAGTGTGTGAAATGCTCATTAATCAAATAATAAAATAATGGATTCAGCACTTCTTAATGACATCATTGAATGGGTCCAATTTCTTGAAGTGTGAGCATAAACTTACAAAATAGAACAAAGAATGAAATCATGTAAATCAAAAGGAACATTTTTTCTAACCCAAACCATATGTTCAATATCTTGGGTCTCTATTTAAAATGGTCTTTTTCAAGATAACAAGTTAAGTTTTGATTAACAACTTTACTTAATAGTGTTGCCATTGCCATTTTAGTATTGCCTATTGTCTGTATTCTCTATCTTTCCCTTTTACCCTAACACACACACACACACACACACACACACACACACACACACACACTACCATTATTTAGATTTAATATTTAATTTTTTTCCTAGTCTAACTATATGAGTCTATGTTGTCTTTTTATTAGGGGAGGGATTTTCTTTTTTTCTTTCTTTTCTGTTATGTTCACATCCCCTTTAGTAAAAAATCAAGTTTATTTTGACATACTTTCTTGAATTTAAAATAAATTTAAAAAAAACAAACATTTCATAAAATGAAGAAATAGGATATGTCAGAAAAATTAACCATGTACTGAGTGATTAAACTATTTTGTGTTTGAATGTCATTTCTATTTTGTTTAAATGTAATGCAATTTACCAGACCATAAAAAAACTCCTTAGATGAAATGGCTGCTTTCCAGGCAATGTTACTCTACTGCTGATTACAATATATTCTGACATCTATGACAGTTTTATAATTCTTCTATTCTGTGCTCTGAAGTGTCCTTATTTTGCTGAAGGCTATCTCCTGGGAAAAGGAACTAAAGTTTTGTGGACTGAAAGAAGAAGAAACAGTTTGATGGGAAAACAATGCCACTATGTGATGCAATCTTGTTGCTAATTTGTATTACGTTAATATAGAAAGTATTTCACCAGACATTTACTTCAGGATTTAGAGGAGATTTTGTTATATGTGTAAATATATATGTTAGGTGAAATATAGATAAGATAATTATGAAAATATAAAGACTCATCAATATTTGACAGCTGCTTATGTCCAATGAAAAAATATTATATAAAATAAGGTATAATATAGAAACTTTTCAGAATATTATACATCAGACATTGCAATAGATTTGAGTATTATAATTTTAACAACCATCATCTTAGGCTAAACAATGTAATTTTATGTTTTGGATAGTAGTTTATTATAAACAGTGACCAAGCATTTTTACTGCTTATAAAAATTCTATTAGAGCTTGTTTAGTAAAAAACATCAGAATAAATTTTTAGAAATCTATAAATTGCATGTGGAAAGTACTATATTTCCATTTTAATAAAAGAAGTATAAAAATAAAATCTTATTTAGAATATGTCATATTACACAATTATAAGGAAACATACAAAAAAGCCTTAAATGTGGCCTATATTTCTAAAGTACAGAATTGTAAGAAAAGAGTTTTCATTGTTATCTGTCAGTAAACAACAACAAATAAGTGAGTATATACATACTCATACTGAAATAAGTTATGGAACATATTGGCATATGCAAACACACAAATATTTTTATAATCTTCATGTATGGACCAGTGGGAAGGAATTCAGTTTCACTCTGTTAAATTTCAAAAGAACCATCTCAAACAAATTTTTTAAATTCATAGTAATTTAATAAGTAAATGTATAGTAAAGAAATAATACAGTAACTTTTAAGAATATGGAATGTTAGGTTGTAATTTTTTCATTATAAATGTATAATTTAATATTTAAAAAGATGTTAGAAAATAAAGAGCAACCTCAATTAGTTATTTAAATCAGGAATTGTTTTTAACAAAGATTAAATAGACTGCACGAACCAAGAATAAATAGAAATATTGATATAATTGTCAATTTATTTAATGATCTATAACTTTCAAATTTATATTTACTATTACACATCAAGTAAATAAAATAATTACACAAAAATTGTGTTTGTAGGTCCTGGCTGGTTGGCTCAGCGGTAGAGCATTGGTCCAGCATGTGGAAGTCGCAAGTTTGATTCCCGGCCAGGGAACACAGAAGCAGCCATCTGCTTCTCCACTCTTCCCACTCTCCTTTCTATCTCTCTCTTCTTCTCCCGCAGCCATGGCTCCATGGAGCAACTTTGACCCGGGCACTGAGGATGGCTCCATGGTCTCGACCTCAGGTGCTAGAATGGTTCTGGTTGCAGCAGAACAATGCCCCAGATGTGCCGAGCATTGTCCCCTGGCCATGATGTAGGGTGGATCCCGATTAGGTGAATGCAGGAGTCTGTCTGCTTCCCCCAATTCTCACTTCAGAAAAATACAAAAAAAAACTGTGTTTGTAGAGTAGCAGCAATAAACTTACTTTCTTATGAGTAGCAAATATAAATTGGAAAAGAAAAAAATTCTATTTTATAGTAAATTCTTAAATATAGTAACTAATTGGATTTTTTTTGGAACTTCAAATTAAAGCTTTTTATATATTTATTATTTTTCTGAATGCTGAAAAACTATAACACCAATAGTTCTTGCAGGACTGATTAGCTTCATGGTCTAAGGCTGGAAAATTGTAGCATAGCTATAAATGATGAATTGTGTTAAAAATCTTTGTAGTGTTAAACAATTCTTATTTGTTATATCCATAATTCTATTATTTATATTATTTCTTAACTTGTTTTAATTTTTTTTGTTTATTTGTTTTTCTTGGTTATGTGTCACATTCTACTGTTTTTTGGCTTGTTCAATAAATTTGATTACTTGCTGGACATTATAGAGGTTAATAATTTCAAGGGTCTGGATTTTCTTTTAATGTGTGTGGAGTTTTATATCTGCAATAAATTAAGATATTTGTCAGAGAACTTTATCCTTTTAAAAATATATATTTTGGTTTTATTATAGTGTCAAGAAATGTGCCTTTTAGGGCCTCAGCTGAATTCTCTACTTATGATCCCTTAACATTTTCCTCATCAATTTTATTTTTAGTATTTGTTTATACTCAAGAAAAATAAACATGTGGGTCCATATAGAAACTTCTATTAAGGTACTCATAACAGCTTTGTTTACATTAGACAAAATCTGGAAACAAATGTCCATCAACTGATTAACAGATACATAAAATACGGTATATCTATACAGTTGAAAATTAATAAAAGATAAACAAAAGAATATGAATAAATTCCAAAGATATTTTATGTTGAATGAAAGAAGTCAGACACAAATTATACATAGTATATGATCTCTTTACATGCAATTCTAAAAGAGGCAAAACTTACTAAACCTCAGAGAAACCAGGTTAGTGGTTGTGTCTAGGGCTGAGATATGGGAAAAGACTGAAACAGGACAGAAGGAAATATTCCTGAGAATGGAGATATTCTATAGCTTGGTTAATGTGGTTGGTATATGGGTGTATACATTTGTCTAAATTTTAAGAAAGGCTCATCTTATTATATGTGAACTACATCTCAAAAAATTAGAAAGAAAAAAAATATATTACTTTTCAGCCTTTTGACTAAGATTAAGCATAGAAAGAAAAAAAATACATCTGCACACTTTTTTTTTTATAATTTTATTTTTTTAATGGGGTGACATCAATAAATCAGGATACATATATTCAAAGATAACAAGTACCGGTTATCTTGTCGTTCAATTATGTTGCATACCCACCACCCAAAGTCAGATTGTCCTCTGTCACCTTCTATCTTGTTTTCTTTGTGCCCCTCCCCACCCCCTATCCCTCTCCCATTCCCCCCTCCCCGCCGTAACCACCACACTCTTATCAATGTCTCTTAGTTTCACTATTATGTCCCACCTACGTATGGAATAATACAGTTCCTGTTTTTTTCTGATTTACTTATTTTGCTTCGTAACATGTTATCAAGATCCCACCATTTTGCTGTAAATGTTCTGATGTCATCATTTCTTATGGCTGAGTAGTATTCCATAGTGTATATGTGCCACATCTTCTTTATCCAGTCATCTATTGATGGGCTTTCGGGTTGTTTCCATGTCCTGGCCACTGTGAAAAATGCTGCAATAAACATGGGGCTGCATGTGTCTTTACGTATCAATGTTTCTGAGTTTTTGGGATATATACCCAGTAGAGGGATTGCTGGGTCATAAGGTAGTTCTATTTTCAGTTTTTTGAGGAACCACCATACTTTCTTCCATAATGGTTGTACTACTTTACATTCCCACCAACAGTGTATGAGGGTTCCTTTTTCTCCACAGCCTCTCCAACATTTGCTATTACCTGACTTGCTAATAACAGCTAATCGAACAGGTGTGAGGTGGTATCTCATTGCCGTTTTGATTTGCATTTCTCTAATAGCTAAAGAAGATGAGCATCTTTTCATATATCTGTTGGCCATTTGTATTTCTTCCTGGGAGAAGTGTCTATTCATATCCTCTTCCCATTTTTTTATTGGATTGTTTGTTTGTTTGTTGTTGAGTTTAATGAGTTCTTTGTATATTTTGGATATTAGGCCCTTATCTGAGCTGTTGTTTGAAAATATCATTTCCCATTTAGTTGGCTTTCTGTTTATTTTGTTATCAGTTTCTCTTGCTGAGCAAAAACTTCTTAGTCTGATGTAGTCCCATTCATTAATTTTTGCCTTCACTTCTCTTGCCATTGGAGTCAAATTCATAAAATGCTCTTTAAAACCCAGGTCCATGAGTTGAGTACCTATGTCTTCTTCTATGTACTTAATTGTTTCAGGTCTTATGTTTAGATCTTTGATCCATTTTGAGTTAATTTTTGTACAGGGGGAGAGACTGTAGTCCAGTTTCATTCTTTTGCATGTGGCTTTCCAGTTTTCCCAGCACCATTTATTGAAGAGGCTTTCTTTTCTCCATTGTGTGTTGTTGGCCCCTTTATCAAAAATTATTTGACTATATATATGTGGTTTTATTTCTGGACTTTCTATTCTGTTCCATTGGTCTGAGTGTCTATTTTTCTGCCAATACCATGCTGTTTTGATTGTCGTGGCCCTATAATAGAGTTTGAAGTCAGGTATTGTGATGCCCCCAGCTTCATTCTTTTTCTTTAGGATTACTTTGGCTATTCGGGGTTTTTTATAGTTCTATATAAATCTGATGATTTTTTGCTCTATTTCTTTAAAAAACGTCATTGGAAGTTTGATGGGAATTGCAATAAATTTGTATATTGCTTTGGGTAATATAGCCATCTTGATTATATTTATTCTTCCTAGCCAAGAACAAGGTATATTCTTCCATCTCATTATATCTTTTTCGATTTCCCTTAACAATGGTTTATAGTTTTCATTATATAAGTCCTTTACATTCTTTGTTATGTTTATTCCTAAGTATTTTATTTTTTTTGTTGCAATCGTGAAGGGGATTATTCTTTTGAGTTCCTTCTCAGTTGTTTCATTGTTGGCATATAGAAAGGCTATTGACTTCTGTATGTTAATTTTGTATCCTGCGACCTTACTGTATTGGCTTATTGTTTCTAGTAGTCTTTTTGTGGATTCTTTGGAGTTTTCGATGTATAGGATCATATCATCTGCAAAAAGTGATACCTTTACTTCTTCTTTTCTGATATGGATGCCTTTTATTTCTTTGTCTTGTCTGATTGCTCTGGCTAGAACCTCTAGTACCACATTAAATAAGAGTGGAGAGAGTGGACAACCCTGTCTTGTTCCTGATTTAAGGGGGAAAGCCTTCAGTTTAGTGCCATTTAATATGATGTTAGCTGATGGTTTATCATATATGGCCTTTATCATGTTGAAATATTTTCCTTCTATACCCATTTTGTTGAGAGTCTTAAACATAAAATTGTGTTGTATTTTATTGAAAGCCTTTTCTGTGTCTATTGATAAGATCATGTGGTTTTTGTTCTTTGTTTTGTTGATATGGTGTATTACATTAACCATTTTACGTATGTTGAACCATCCTTGAGATTCTGGGATGAATCCCACTTGATCATGATGTATTATTTTTTTAATATGTTGTTGTATTTGATTTGCTAGTATTTTGTTTAGTATTTTAGCATCTGTATTCATTAGAGATATTGGTCTGTAGTTTTCTTTTTTTGTGCCATCTTTGCCTGGTTTTGGTATGAGGGTTATGTTGGCCTCATAAAATGTTTTTGGAAGTATTGCTTCTTCTTCAATTTTTTGGAAGACTTTGAGTAGAATAGGAACCAAGTCTTCTTTGAATGTTTGATAAAATTCGCTGGTATAGCCGTCAGGGCCTGGACTTTTATTTTTGGGGAGGTTTTTAATGGTTTTTTCTATTTCTTCTCTACTGATAGGTCTGTTTAGGCTTTCTGCTTCTTCTTGACTCAGTCTAGGAAGGTTGTATTGTTCTAGGAATTTATCCATTTCTTCTAGGTTGTTGAATTTAGTGGCATAAAGTTTTTCATAGTATTCTACAATAATTCTTTGTATATCTGTAATGACTGTGGTGATCTCTCCTCTTTCATTTTGGATTTTATTTATTTGAGTCCTGTGCCTTTTTTCTTTGGTGAGTGTTGCCAAGGGTTTGTCAATTTTGTTGATCTTTTCAAAGAACCAGCTCCTTGTTTTATTGATTTTTTCTGTTCTATATTTCATTTATTTCTGCTCTGATTTTTATTATCTCCTTTCTTCGGCTGGTTTTGGGTTGTCTTTGTTCTTCTTTTTCTGGTTCCTTAAGGTGTGAAGTTAAGTGGTTTACTTCGGCTCTCTCTTGTTTGTTCATATAAGCCTGAAGTGATATGAACTTCCCTCTTATCACTGCTTTTGCTGCATCCCATAGATTCTGATATGTCGTATTGTCATTTTCATTAGTCTGTATATATCTTTTGATCTCTGCACTTATTTCTTCTTTGACCCATTCATTTTTTAAAAGTATGTTGTTTAGTTTCCACATTTTTGTGGGATTTTTTTCCTCTTTTTTGCAGTTGAATTCTAGTTTCAAGGCTTTATGATCAGAAAATATGCTTGGTACAACTTCGATTTTTCTGAATTTGCTGATGTTGTTTTTGTGGCCCAACATATGGTCAATTCTTGAGAATGATCCATGTACACTAAAGAAAAATGTATACTCAGTCACTTTGGGATGAAATGTCCTGTAGATGTCTATCATATCCAGGTGCTCTAGTGTTTTGTTTAAGGCCACTATGTCTTTGTTGATTCTCTGTTTGGATGACCGACCTAGAGCCGTCAGCGGTGTATTTAGGTCTCCAAGTATGATTGTGTTTTTGTCAGTTTTTGTTTTAAGATCAATAAGTAGCTGTCTTATATATATTGGTGCTCCTTGGTTTGGTGCATATATATTAAGAATTGTTATGTCTTCTTGATTCAGTGTCCCCTTAGCCATTATGAAATGGCCATTTTTGTCTCTGAGTACTTTTCCTGTCTTGTAGTCAGCATTATCCGATATGAGTATTGCTACACCTGCTTTTTTTTGGATGTTATTTGCTTGGAGTATTGTTTTCCAGCCTTTCACTTTGAATTTTTTTTTTATCCTTGTTACTTAGATGAGTTTCCTGTAGGCAGCATACAGTTGGATTTTCTTTTTTAATCCATTCTGCTACTCTGTGCCTTTTTATTGGTGCGTTTAATCCGTTTACATTTAGTGTAATTATTGATACTTGTGAGTTCCCTATTGCCATTTTATATCTTGCTTTCTGTTAGTTTTGTGTCTTGTTTGATCCTTCTCTTTCGTTTTTCTATCTTTTGTTTTTATTTGGTTGTATTCCATACATCTTTCCTCTGTTGCTATCTTTTTTTATCTCATGTGCTTCTGTGGTGGTTTTTTCAATGGTGGTTACCTTTGAGTAATGAAAAGGGTCCCTACCCTGTTCATTGTAGCGAACTATTTTGTGAGTACTTTTGCACTCCATCGTCCTTTGCTACTGTTAATCTCCATCTTCTCCCCCTTTTTCTTTTTGTTGTTGTCACAGTTTAAATTTGGTTTTATTGTGTTCTTCTTGGAGCTTTTACTTGTGGCTCTGTTTTTTTTTGTTCTTTGTATCTGGTTCGAAAACCCCCTTTAGTAATTCCTGGAGTGGGGTTTTCTGATGATAAATTCCCTCATCTTTTCTGTATCTGTGAATGTTTTTATTTCTCCTTCGTATTTGAAGGATAGCTTTGATGGGTATAGTATTTGTGGCTGAAAGTTCCTCTCTTTCAGGACTTTAAATATTGGGGTCCACTCTCTTCTAGCTTGTAGAGTTTCTGCTGAGAAATCTGATGATAATCTAATGGGCCTTCCTTTATATGTTGTATTCTTCTTTTCCCTGGCTGCCTTGAGAATTTTTTCTTTGCTGTTGGTTTGTGCCAATTTCATTATGATATGCCTTGGAGTAGGTTTGTTGGGGTTAAGAAAACTCGGTGTTCTGTTTGCTTCTTGAATTTGAGGCTTTAGTTCTTTCCACAGGCTTGGGAAGTTCTCATCTATTATTTGTTTGAGTACGTTCTCCATTCCATTTTCTCTCTCTTCTCCCTCTGATATACCTATTATTCTTATGTTATTCTTTTTGATGGAGTCAGATAATTCTTGTAGGGCTATCTCATTTTTTTAAGTTTTTGAGTCTCTTTCTTCTTCTCTCTGTTGTGCCTCAAGTTGCTTGTCTTCTATTTCACTAATCCTCTCTTCTATCTGACCTGTTCTATTAGCTAAGCTTGTTACTTCATTTTTCAGCTCGTGAATTGAGTTTTTCATCTCTGTTTGATTTGCTTTTATAGTTTCAATTTCCTTGGACATATATTCTTTGTGTTCATTGAGTTGTTTTCTGAGCTCCCTAAATTGCCTTTCTGTGTTTTCTTGTATATCTCGGAGGATTTTTAGGATTTCTATCTTGAATTCTCTGTCATTTAGCTTCAAGGTTTCCAATATATTAAATTTTTTCTCCATAGATTTTTCCTCATCTAGCTGTGTTACCTCTCTTTCTTTTGTATCCATGATATTCGATTTTCTCTTCCTTAATGACATCTGAGGGTGGTTTTGTTGATAGTATTAATGAGATTTAATAAAGAATAAAAAGTTAAAAAAATAATAAAAAAAATCGAAAAGAGTTGTTTTTTTAAAAAAAATTAATAATGAAATAAAGAAAAATAAAATAAAAATTTTAAAAAAAGGAAATTATTCCCCCCTCCTTTTTTCCTCTCCTCTCCTCTTCCCTCTTTCTTGAGAAAATCTTGTGGTGGACTGTGAATTATAACAAACAATGCCTGTGATGGAGGGCCTGAATTGTAATAAAGGGGCAAAAAAAAAAAAAAAAAAAAAAAAAAAAAAAAAAGAAACAAGAAAAAAAAAGAGCGTATGGACCCACAAAAAGCAAAATAAGGAAAAAATTTGGGTCAAGAATAAAATGATTTGCTTTTAGGTGTTTGTTGTCTAAGAGTTATGATGAGAGGAATAAGAGGAAAACGGAAAAATGGGGGGACAAATTAAAAAATTACTATTGTATTTAGTGGAACAAGAACTAGATAATATGGAGAGCCAGGGATGGGAGCACTGCTAGTGAGTTAAAAAGGTGAAGTAAAAACCCCCCAAAATGCCACAAACATAAGTTTGAGTCCCAGATAAGATAATTTGTTTGTTATTGAGGTTTGAATGAGAGGAGATGTAAAGGAGAAAGGAAGAAACTAATGTAGAGGGAGAAAAGAAAGAAAGAGAGAGAAAAAAAGAGGGAACCACTAAAAGAAGAAAAAAGAAAGGAGAGAGAGAGAGAGAGTTAAGGGTTTTGGAGTGCAACCCTCATAGAGAGAAAGGAAGAGAAGAGAAAAGATAATGGGAGATGTAACACTTATGGGTAGTGTAGTTCAAGGAGAGGAGAAAGACCGGCAGAGAGTTAATTGGCCAAATTGGAGGAGGAAAAAAAAGTATCAAGAATGAAGATAAGAGAAACAAATGAACAAATATAATAAAATGGGATAGGTTATAAAGTCTGCAGATTATTCTTGATTTTGAGAGGTTATCTTCTTGCTTTTTCTTTTCTCTCCCTCTTCCTGGTCGGTGACTCTGTACCCCGGGTTCTGCCCCTTTGGCACGCTCAGGTAGAGGTTTGCAGTTGATAAGTCTCTATGGCAATGTCATGTATTGTGCTTTAGTCTCGTTGGCAGTCGAAGCTCATTAGCATTTATAGGCTCCGACAGTGAGAGAGTCCGTGTTCCTGGAGCCTTTCTCCTAGTCTTTCCTTCCTCAATTAGTAGCCTGATAATCCAGCTATGGGGTTGCTGCTGCCTCTGCTTGGATAGTAAGAGGCTCAAAGAGCTGGCAACTCCCCACTCTATTTCCACTCAGCACAGGGTTCTGGGTAAGGCTCAGTCAGTCAGAGCTGCTAGCATAATCAGGCGGGCTTTCCGCTCACTCAAAGACCTCTGGCTCTGCCACTCTGTCCGGTAACACGAGCGGGTGCCCACTTCTGGGGCGCTTGGAGGAAACTCTCACTCACTGTCTGCGACCAGGATATCCGGCCAGCAGTCTCACGCTCTGAGTGAAACCCCCAACCGCAGGGAAAAGTTGCAGCTTTGGAATTGAGTCTCGCTCCGTCCCCGTGCGCGACTTTTGCAAAGCGCTGGGTTGGCCCGAGATTCCGCTTTGGCCCACACAAAGGCCCCTGACTCTGCCCCTCTGTGCGATAACATGGGCGCGCACTGTCGAGGCACTCGGAGGAATCGCTCACTCCTTATCTGAGCGCGCAAACCAGGATATGAGGCCGGCCGCGTTTCCCTTTGAGTGAAACACCCTCCAGCACGGAAAATCTCCACCGTTGGAATTAGTTCTCACTCCCTCCCGTGCTTGGCTTTCCCAGGGCGCTGGGCTGCCCAGAGACTCTGCCCTCGGCCCACAGAAAGGCCTCTGACCCTGCCTCTCCGTGGGACAACACGGGCACCCACTCTCGGGGCCTAGGAAGAAATTCTCGCCCACTAACTGCGCACCGACCAGGAGACCAGGTAAAATGGCCACTCCGCTTGTCTTTCTTTGTTTGGGTTTGGCGTGAGTGTTAGCTTGTATTGCCCGGGTTGCCACAGGATCAAATTTTCCTCGGCTTGGATCTCTATGCCACAGCCTGGTTCGGCCGTTCGTGTCGCAGTCTGGATCTATTCACCCCCTTTGCCCGCCTCAGTTTCTATATTCACAGTTACCAGAGAAAGCCGCCCTGTTTAGGTTAGTGAGGAAGGCGGAGCATTTCTTACTCCCTATTTCCTTCGGGGTTTGGTTATATATTTAGCCAATTTTTCACTCAATCATATCTTTGGGTGTATTGCGAAGCATCTGGAAGCTCCAAGTATAGGTTTTTCTGTTTCTGGTTGAAGATCTTGTTGAGTTTTGGGGGAGATTTATCGGTATTGTTTCCTACCCCGCCATTACTCTGACGTCATCCCCCATCTGCACACTTTTAAACTGGAATTAACTCAGTATGGCAAAATATCATGCTATAAAAACCCAAGCTTTAAAGTCATAAATAATGTGGTCAAATCAATCCTTATGTTGTAACCGTGGGCAAGTTAAGCACTCTCTTTGAGTCTTCGTTACTTCATCTATAAATAATGGTATACATTTTAAATTGACCAAGAATAATAATTTTATATAGAACACCTTTCACATAGATATACTAAAAAAAATAGATACATTCAGATTCTAGTGTGTAATGCAGGAGTTCAAGAATAGTATGTACCTATCTCACAGATATTACAAAAAACCACAGAGGACCAGACGGAGCAAACATAGGCTTTATTACTTACATACAAGAAGCCTGCATCCTGGCTGGTTGGCTCAGCACTAGGGCAGGGGTCTGGCATGCGGAAGTTCCTGGTTTGATTCTTGGTCAGGGCACCCAGGAGAAGGAACCATCTGCTTCTCCATCCCTCCCCCTCTTCCTTTTCTCTCTCTATCTCTCTTCCCCTCCTGTAATCATGGTTCGAGCAAGTTGGCCCTGGTCACTGAGATGGCTCCATGGCCTCGCTTTAGGCACTAAAATAGCTCGGTCACGGAGCAGTGAATCAACACTCCACATGAACAGAGCATCCATCACCCTGAGGGATTGGCAGTGCTGGCACATGCAATAGTCTGCCTCCCTGCCTCCCACTTAATTAAAAAAAATAATAATAAGCCTGATAGCAGCCACTTGGGCAAGCAAGACCCGCAACCAGCCACACAGGCAGTCTGGCTTATAAAGCAGTTTCGCAATTAGACAATAGTGGCACAAAGCCAAGGGCAGGAAGCACATGTGCTTGGAGTCAGGGAATGGAAACTTTCTTCAAGGTCTGTGGGTTCCCTGGAAAAAGAGAGGACAGACCTGTTCACTGGATCCTTTGCCAGGCGGTGTGGAAAATTCATGTCCAGCATTAAGCCTACCTAGCTTATGATTTAAATAAAAATGATTATCTAATTATGACATTGTAATATGGCCATATAGAACCATTTTTAAAGTACATTTTAATTAGCATACTTAATATTCAAATACAACAAAGCCAAGGTACAAAAACTTTTCAAGTTTGATATGGTGTGTTTGACATTGACCTTTCAAATGTATAGAATTAGTTGTGACCCATAGAGGGATCTGATTTCAGTGATTTAGTAGGTTAGCTAATGACTGAGATTTTATTGGTCAAAGCTAAACCAGCTTCTGGTTATTGTATTTTATGTATCAAAAGTTATATATCAGAGTGATTCCTAAAGAATTTTGCCTTTAATACATAAAAATCAGCAGAGTAAAACATAAACAAACTTTGATGCAAAAATATACACATGTGAGAGTGTATGATAGAGTCTCACATGAAATATTTATTGAAATCTGAAGATTCTACAGTCTATAACATTTAAATAAAGTTTAATAAATCATTTAACTATTCCATATAAAATGTATATATTTAGATTTTGGTTTTCTTAGGCTTATCTATTTTCCAATAAAAATCATCACTGTGACCCACCTTGCATCATTAACTGACATCTAAAATTCATCTTTTGGTACAATAATTAATAGCCTAGGGAAAGACTATATGAGAGTACATTGCACAGTAAGTAAGCTTCTGAACACAGATAACTAATAATTTTATACTTTCTTAGAGTAAAACTGCGGAAAATAAACAAGTTTAAAGGGAGGTAATGAAAACTATATTTGAAAAAGAAATATACTACTGAAAACATTTCAACAAGTTTATTATGCAACATTTCTATCTTCCTACCTATGGCTCACTAAATTATTTCCAAGCACACTCTCTTCAGAGATGCAGAGTCAAGGAAGCAGAAATACTAAATAAAATAAACAGTTATTTTCTTATTAGTTTCTCACAAATATTCAAAAGTTTATTACAAATAATAATGCATTTTTTTATCGTATACATTTTGTTTGAGGAACCTTGCAAATAATCATTGGACTGGAAGCAGAATGAATAAATGTGATGTATGAAAGGTGAAAAAAAACACTGGTATTTTCTTTTACATGTGTATCAATCAATGAAAAAACATATTTTTGAGGCATGGAAGGCATTATTACCACTTAAAATAAAAATAAAACATTTCTGCCATTAAACTACTAAAATTATATGATACAAACTAATTGCATTCTATAAATTGGTCAGTATCTTAAGCACTTTTTATCTATTAAAATATTTTAATTATTTTATTAATTGGTTGATTTGAGAGAGAGAGAGAAAGAGAAATAGAGGGAAGGAGAGAGTGAATGAGAGAGAAAGACATCAAATTTTTGTTCCAATTATTTTTGCATTCATTATTTGATTCTTGCATGTGCCCTGACCATGGATGGAACCCGCATCCTTTGTGGATTGGAACAATGCTCTAACCAACTGAGCTACCTAACCAGGGTATTAGAATATTTTATCTGCATTAATCTCAAGAGATTGGGAATAATATTTCATTTTACACGTAATTTGTATCTCATCATGAAGTAAGTGTTATGGATATGATCCAGACAACATACTACCAGAGTGTATATGTTTAAGCCTAAAAATCATCAGTCAATTTTAATAACTAAAAGGAAGAAATGTCGATTCAAAAATACAATTTTTAGTTAAATAATCAAAACTAATATTACTTCATATGGCTTTGTAAAAATTATACCTCTGCGTTTATTTATATAAAAGTTCATAATGCATTATATATATATCATGTATAGAATATAAACTTAAAGTATAGAGTATGAGCAAATGACAGTAATCTAATCATTTTATAATATATAAATGTATGTATATATATAAATTTTAAAATATAAAAATGTAAAAATGTAAGAATCTTAGTCAGTATCACCATTCTTATGGATATATGTGTGATCCTTGTTTGAAACCCAACAACTGGTTGGAGTGTGATGTGTCTTAGAAAATTAGAAAGAATAATATAGAATATTAATTGAAAATACTTGATAACAATGTTGGAGAGAGCCCTTCATTTGACTATCTCCAACTGACTTCTTGATATACTCCTATGTCATTTGACTAATGAATAATATATTAGTTTTATATATATTTAAACAACTGCATTGTCCAAGTCTGGGTCATATTTAGATTAATTTGTTTTAAAAAGATTAAAAATATCTTAAAACATTGCAAGAAGGTTTTTTAAACTTTGAAAAAAGTTTCAAAATAAATTGTTGAATTTTACTTAAAATAAAATGAGGTAATAAATTTAGTTATGAGTGAATTTGATATCTTTAATTTTGAGATTATAAATAGAACTACACTTATAAATGAGGACCTATTTGCTTAAGACAGTCACCGATTCATGTAGTATAAACTTGAATGTAACATTGTGGGTCAAATAAGTTTGTAAATATGATATATATGTTTGCTTGTTTATAGCCTATACTGGGTGTGGGGGAGAGGCTGTAAGCAGGCAGGGTCTTTATAGCCTAAAGCAGTGTTTCCCAACCTTTTTTGTGCCATGCCCCACCTTAACCTTTCTAAAATTTTTATGTCCTCCCCTATGTAACATACATAATTTTTAACATTAAAAAATTGATTTGTTCACTTAATAAACATAAATGATAGGTTCTAGGAAGAAATCACTATGAAATTGTTAACAAAACACAGTAAGTAAAATTTTGAAACATATAATGAAAAACAGAAATTTAAATTCCAAATAATTTTAATACAGATTTTTCTATATTAATTTATTATTTAAATTTAGTGTGATCCTTGCGCTTGATGCTTGCTGCACAGAGATTTTATATTAGGTTCCAATTTGGTTAGCTTTAGTCTCAAGTCTCCACGTTGTGTTATATCCAGCTGATTTCTTTTTTTTTATTAGTAAATCATTTACAGCACTAAATCCACATTCAGCTAAAAATGAAGTTGGAAACGGTAGCAATAGTTTTCTTGCACATTTGGTTGAATTTGGGTATTTGATTTCTGTTTCCTCACAAAGCCATGCCATCGCTCCTTTGATATTAAATAAAGCTTTAACTGACTCATCGTTTTGCAATTCTGCGAGTTCTTCTTGATATTGCATATTTGATATATCAGACAAATCCACTAACATTGACTGCATCATCCATGTTGGGAAATCAATTTGTTTTAAATCAGAAAAATCTTTCTTTTAAATCAGCCGATAGAATATTCAAATGATTGACAATAACAAGTAAAGCGGTATCAGTTACTTCACATTTTTGGAGCCAATGAAACTGTTTAAAGTTTTGTTGTTAATATGTTTCTGACATAACTCAATATTGGTAATGAAACCAAATATCTTTGCTTTTGCATCGACAAGAGTTTTATTTGTTCCTTGAAGTTGCTTATTTAATATATTTAGTTTTTCAAAGATATCGGCTAAATAACTCACACATGCTTTACCATCTATTGTTAACAGATACTTCATTTCAGGTTTGTCGCTTAAAAAATCACTAAGAGTATCAAACAGTTCCATAAATCTTTTCAAACAGTTTCCTTTAGATAGCCATCTTACTTCAGTATGAAGTAAAAGTCTCACATGGTCTTCATTTTGTTCTTCACAAAATAGCTTGAAAAGACACTCACATTTGGCACTAGCTTTAATAGCATTAACACACTTTATTACTGTATGTAATACTTCATTCAGAACAGGCGAGATGTTTTTAGCTACCAAGTTTTCCCTATGAATAACACAATGCACAAGAATCATTTCTGGATTTGCATCTTTCATCAATTTTAAGCAGCCATTTTTCTTGCCCATCATATTGGGAGCACCATCTGCAGCACAAGATGTTATATTTTTCATTGGTATATCATTGACATCTAAGTAGTTTTTTAGCTTATTATATATATCTTTGGAGGTAGTGGTGCTTTCTAATCTTTTACAGAACAACATTTCTTCAGCAAAATGTCCTTTATCAATATATCTTACGTAAGTTATCAATACTGCCTCACTGTCTCTCAAAGTTGATTCATCCATTTGCAAGGAGAATTTTCTTGTTTTCAGCTTTTCAATAAGTTGTTCTTCAATATCCTCACTCATTTAGTCTATTCTTCTGCTAACAGTATTGTCACTGAGTGGCATAGCTTTTACATCTTTGTCATCTTTTTCAAGAACCATTTTAAGAAATGCTGATATTGATGGCTTTATTAAATTCTCTCCTATAGTGTGATTTTCTCCAGTTTTAGCGATGAATAAAGAAATTTGATAACTAGCCTCAAGAACACGATTATTAGTTGAAGTATGAGCAGTAAATAGAGACTTTAATATTGTTCTTTTTTCAAAATTTTTCTTTAAAGTTTTAAAGTAACTCAAATCTGAATTAATATGAGCACTATGTTTCACCTTCAAATGTGCCTCAAGACGACCTCGTTTCATTGATTCGTTGGTCAAGCATTGCTGGCATAAAAGACAAAAAGGAATCCGCTCATCGTGAACAGTGGGTATGAACCCAAATTTTAAATATTCCTCTGAATATTGATGAGTTTTTTTCTTGCTTGCACCACTCATTTTACTATGGGCTATAAGAAATAAAAATAAGATCAATTAAAAACTCATATTAAAATATGTGTTAAAATATATTCAATGTGACATAGAGTAAACGTATACTAAAAATTCATATTTATTTAAATGTATATAACACATTTACTACACTACCACCACAAATCAAAAGGTATCTATATTTTTTCCACTTGACAAAATTTTCTGGAAAGTTATGCTTCTAAAATTAAAATTGTCGTGCATGCACTATTATAGCTCCAATAATATTTATAAAATATTAGTGCTTTCTAGCCCCGATGCAAGAAGTACTTAATAAAGAGTTTAATATTGATAAAAATAAAATCAAATACTTACCAATTATATCTATACAATATATATATGTATATTTATTAAATCAACAAGCTTTTACAACAGTTTTGACTGACACTTATTTCAAATTAACACCAACTGAATGATGTGAAACACTACAGAAGTTGCGATGGGCTGATTAGGTGAGAATAACTGCGTTGTTTAGCGAGTTTTTAAAATGTCCGGGGTTTCCCGTGGCAGACGGCAGGCTCCGTGGTGAACCCAGGACAAAGTTTACTTGAGGACGCCAATCACCCAGTTGGTATTTTGGTCTCGTCAAATGAAATTATACTTAATAATTATTTACCGCAATTATTTAAGAATTGCATTTTTTGTTAAATTTGGCACAGATATCTAGCATTGCATTTAAATGGCCCGGGGCGAAAGAGTTCAAGTCGTGTCGAGTCCATTTTCAAATTGCCCCCCTTAACTATCGAATTGCCCCCCTGTGGGGCGTGGGTCCCACGTTGGGAAACACCGGCCTAAAGGCTTAGTTTTAAGACTAAGGTTTTCCCCACACCCTTGACTATGGCATGATGTTGGGTGGTGCACTCTCATGAGGAATCCCATTATGCCTCAGATAGGAGACTTTGTATCAGAGATTTCCTTGTTTGTATATTGGATTAAAAGGTTGTATTTCTACACTAAAAAATGGGGCAGAGGAGCCCCTGCTGGAGGAGAGCAGAGAAACGCCATGTGGAGGAGAGGAGAGACAGCCAAGATGGCAGAGTGCTGAAGAAGAAGCCAGTTTGTGCAGAGACAAGGTGATGGGGAACAGAGGTGAATAAGGCTAGTGAGCTAGAAACCTTTGATTTTAGGAAATTCAGATAAGTCAGTAGCTTTGTGAGCACTGAATGATTGGGTTTTGTAGCCCAGTGTGTGTTTTTATAATACTTGCCTCTCAGGTGCAAGCTAGGATTAAAGCTAATGGCCCACCAGTTCTTGGCTCCGTTGTTTCATGACCGTCTGTCCGAATCAAATTTGAACCTGCATGGGCCAGGCAGCTGTGATGGTGGTCGTGGTTACTGCTCATACAAACATATTAAACAGGAACCAAAGAACTCATTTAATAAACTATTATTTCAGAGAGTCACTACTATAAATATTCAACAATTTACTCTGTTTCCTATTAATTTGGAAAAATATAGAGAATCATATGCATACTTATAAAACCAGTAAATATTTGTTTACTTATTAATAGTTATGTGCATATTATTTATTACAAAATATTAAGTGGATTTTAGCTCAACAAGTTCATAGTCCACAGTTCAGGACATAAGAAAAGAAAGATAATGAGCAGTCTGGAACCACATAGTCACAGGAGGAAGCAGCTATGTATAGTAAAAATTTACTCTCTCTCCATGGAGAGCCTAAGCCCTTTTTTAGACTTTCAAATAATTTGGTCAGATCTGTCATATATAATCTCCCTTTCTATAGATTAAGTTAAACAATTACAGTATTGTGAGAGATAGGCTGTGAATTGAAGAAAATCCTTATAGCCTTGGGCTTAGTTTAAGACTAAAATCTTAGGGTATATTCCTAAAAGTGGGATAGCTGGGTCAAAAGGCAGTTCAATTTTTAATTTTTTGAGCAAACTCCATACTGTTTTCCCACAGTGACTGCACCAGTCTGCATTCCCACCAGCAGTTCAGGAGGGTTCCTTTTTCTCCACACCCTCACCAGCACTTATTCTGTGTTTGTTGATGCGTGCCATTCTGACAGTTGTGAGCTGATATCTGATTGTGGTTTTAATTTGCATTTCTCTAATGATTAGTGATGTTGAGCATTTTTTCATATGCCTATTGGCCATCTGTATGTCCTCTTTGGAGAAGTGTCTATTCATTTTTTTTTGTCCATTTTTTGACTGGATTGTTTGTCTTCCTGGTGTTGAGTTTTACAAGTTCTTTATAAATTTTGGTTATTAACCCCTTATCAGATGTATTGTTGAATATGTTCTCCCATTGTGTAGTTTGTCTTTTTATTCCATAGAACTGTTCCAAAAGGAGAAATGCACCCCCATGTTATGGCAGCATTGTTCACAATAGCGAAGATCTGGAAACAGTCCAAGTGTCTGTCAGTAGATAAGTGGATTAAAAAGCTTTGGTACATATATACTATGGAATATTACTCAGCCAAAAGAAATGATGACATCGGATCATTTACAATAACATGGATGGACCTTGATAACATTATACTGAGTGAAATAAGTAAATTAGAAAAAAACTAAGAACTATATGATTCCATACATAGATGGGACATAAAAACGAGACTCAGAGACATGGACAAAGTGTGATGGTTACTGGGGGAAAGGGAGAAAGGAGAGGGAGGGGGGAGGGGAGGGGCACAAAGAAAACCAGATAGAAGGTGACGGAAGACAATTTGACTTTGGATGAGTGGTATGCAACATAATCAAATGTCAGACTAATCTGGAGATGTTTTCTCTGAACATATGTACCCTGATTTATCAATGTCATCTCATTAAAATTAATAATAAAAAAAGACTAAAATCTTCCCCACACCCTTTTTAAGACTAAGCTTTTCCCCAAACCCTTGGCTGTTGCAGGGTTGGGGTTTTCTGAACTTGAGAGGATTCTTGGTTTTTCTCGGTAATATGACTTTGAGCTCTCCTTGATTTGCAAATGACTTTGCTTTACACTGTATAAATAAAGCTTTAGGGAGTGCAGGTGCTTTTGATAGGCCATCAGCCACCATAAAACCTCCCGATCCCATTCTTTTTTTTTTCTGTGTTTATTCTCTAATCCTCCACCATTCCCACCTGAGACCTGCAAAACTACTTGCCATGCTGGTTTGCAACACAGTATAATCTCTTTAAAAAATATAACTGATTGGGGAATTTAAATATATCAAAATCTCTTCACTTTTGTCACATAATTTATCCTAGTCACAGAAGTCATATCTATCAGTACCTTTCACACTGGACTTTACTATATAATAAAGAGTATCCTACAGGCATCATCATAGAATTCTTTCCACTAGATCAGGGGTAGTCAACCTTTTTATACCTACCGCCCACTTTTGTATCTCTGTTAGTAGTAAAATTTTTTAACTGGCCACCGGTTCCATGGTAATGGTGATTTATAAAGTAGGGAAGTAACTTTACTTTATAAAATTTATAAAGCAGAGTTATAGCAAATTAAAGCATATAATAATAATTATTTACCAAGTACTTTATGTCAGATTTTTTTAAATCATTTTTAAATTTTAATTTTTTAATTTTTATATTTTTGTATCTTTCAGAAGCTGGAAACAGGGAGAGACAGTCAGACAGACTGCCGCATGCGCCCTACCGGGATCCACCCGGCACGCCCACCAGGGGCGACGCTCTGCCCACCAGGAGGCGATGCTCTGCCCCTCCGGGGCGTCGCTCTGCCGTGACCAGAGCCACTTTAGCGCCTGGGGCAGAGGCCAAGGAGCCATCCCCAGCGCCCGGGCCATCTTTGCTCTAATGGAGCCTTGGCTGTGGGAGGGGAAGAGAGAGATAGAGAGGAAGGGGGGGGGTGGAGAAGCAAATGGGCGCTTCTCCTATGTGCCCTGGCCAGGAATCAAACCCGGGTCCCCCGCATGCCAGGCCGACGCTCTACTGCTGAGCCAACCGGCCAGGGCCTTATGTCAGATTTTCGCTAAGTTTGGCAGAATAAATCTTTATAAAACAACTTATTATAGTTAAATCTATCTTTTTACTTATACTTTGGTTGCTCTGCTACCGCCCACCATGAAAGCTGGAATGCCCAATAGTGGGCGGTAGGGACCAGGATGACTACCACTGCACTAGATAATGCAAAGATGGTTCAATGTTAGAAAACTCAAGACTGTAATATAATAAACTTAAAAGAGAAAAAAGTCATATTTTTTGTTATTTTTAAAAATTGGATCATTTCTTAAATAAAAGGTAACAAATAAAAAGTACCTCCCCAACTTGATAGGTTGATAATGTCAATAGTTTCTTAAAATATCAATGTAAGTAATGGAAAATTTATAATTCTTAAATTTCATTTCTTTGTATATATTTCAGATAAATTTTCACACAAATCCATAATGGGATATAAACAATGATGCCCACAGAAAAAAATAATTGTAATACTACTAATAATTTGGTTTTATCAAGGACTTGAGAACTATATATTTATCTGTATAAAGGACAATAGGTAAGCAAAATTGTATATAAATACAGCATTAAGAATAGTAATACAAAACAAAAGATCGTGTTAAGAATTGTTAGTAATAATAGTAAATAAATATCTATAGCAAAATATTGTTTGTACAATTTAAAAATTCATCTATACTAATTAGCATTGCATATTATATAAGGATTCATATAGATAAAAATTAACACTTCATCCTAAATGTCACAAACAAAGAAAGCTAAAGATATATAATAACTAAATGTAATATGATATTGAGTGAGATTCAGGAACTACAAAAGTATATTAGGTAAAAACTAAGGAAACCTAAATAATGTTTGGATGTTAGTTAAAAATAATGTATAAATATTGGTTCATTAACTCTGACAAATGTAACATACTAATGAAAGCAGTTAGTACTTAGAAAATACCAGATATGATATGGTGTATATTAAAACTCTACTATCTTTTCAACTTTTCTATAAATCTATTTTGAATTAAAAAGTTATTTAAAGGTAAATGATTATATCTTTGTTATATCTGTTTTTAAAACAAATTCAGGCATTTTTTTTAAAAAGTGAGAAGAAGGGAGATAGAGAGACTCCCACATGCGTCCTGACCAGGATCTACATGGCTACTCCAGTCTAGGACCAATACTCAAATCAACCAAGCTATCCTCAGCACCTGAGGCCAACAGTCAGATCAACCAGGCTATCCTCAGCACCCAGGGCCAGTGCTCAAACCAGTCAAGCTACTGTCTGCAGAAGGGGACGAGAGTGAGAAGAGGAAGAGAAGGGGAGTGAGAAGCAGATGGTTACTTCTCATATGTGCCCTGATAGGGAACTGAACCGAGAATGTCCATACGCCAGGCTGATGCTCTATCCACTGAGCAAACTGGTCAAGGCCAAATTCTGGCAGTTTTAATAAAAATTATACTTTATACTACTAACATAATAGTAACATTAATGTCTGGCTACTATGTGTAGTTCTATAATGGTCTTCACTGTTTTGATTTGATATCTATATATCTATATACATACATATTTATTATTTATTGATATTAGAGAGAGAATAAGGGAAAAAGAAAGGGAGACAGATAGAAACATCAGTCTGTTCCTGTGTGTGCCCTGTTCCAGGATCAAACCCACACCTTTTGTAACAGAAGAATGTTCTAAACATCCTAGCTATCTGGCCAGGCCATACTTAACTATTTTTAATCTCAATTTATCAATCAGAAAAAGAAGATCTTACAGATTTAGTGATTCACACAAGTTAAATAAAGTTCCCAAGTGAAAGGAAAATGTTGCTTACCTTTGGGCATTGGGACATCTGAGTTAAATTGTGGGCAGCAATGGCAGCATTAGCTGACTACCCCAATGTAATATTATTATTTTTATTTACTGTGTGTTCCATGCTATAGAAAAAATTTGAGAGGAATTACACTGTGCCATTCTGCCACCATGTCCAAATATACATTTAAAAAAGAAAAAACAGGCATAACTTCTCTTTGAGTCAAATGTATATAAAACACATTGTTGATGTATTTGATGTATATCTTTGTAAAAATGTCTGTTGACATAAAATAAAAACACTTTTCAAATGGTTTATGACTGATATCCTTGGTGTCTGCATGCTATCTGAATGTCTCTTTATGCCTCAGTAATTCTCTACATTTAAAACAGATTTTGAATTCTGCTCTACAAGCTGAATACAGGTTACCAAGTTTACCTTCAAGCTATGGCGTGGGCATGATTAAGGCTTAGGTAGCCAGATGTCCCTGTGAGAGAATCAGAAGCCAGTCAAAAGAAGTTCTGTAGAATCTTACCTGTATTTGCATTGTACTTGGTTCCGTGTCAGGAACATCTGTAAAACAAGATGATTAAATAAGTTGTAGCGTTTATCACCAGAGACGAAGGCATTCATGTTTTTATCAACTTAAGTTTTGCAAGATATATAAGATGATCTTTCACCAGTAGTGTCCCTTTTTACTGGGCTCTAGGATGTCAAGGGAAAAGGAGGTAACAAAACATGATTGGAGATGACATTACACAATGCAAATCTCTCTCTCAGTGTGGTGGATGTTATAAAGTCAGAAATACAAGTTTCTTTCTTTATGATTGCCTAATAGTTTCTGCCAGTCTTGTGCTGCCTTTGAAATCTAAGAGGCCAGGGCAATTAGAGTTAGCACCTGCAGACTTTACATAGCATTTTTGTTTCTTCATTATGAAAAATGCTGTTTATATTCTTTTATATGTATGTGGATGAAACTTATAATAATTAAGACATATTTTAGTAATCAGAACTTTCAAGCTAGTAATGATTCAAATGCTGACTGATCTTGTCAGCTTTCCAGAATGTCTTAAAAAATGAACAGCATATTTCAGATCATTATAGAAGAGATTTTAGGTTGATGGCAAGATATTTTATCTTCAACTGGAGAAAATGCCCAAGAGTAAGCAATTTTCAAAATGTATAGTCCAACAAAGATAGAAACATATAAAGGAATGGCTACACTAAACTATGATGAATGGTTTCTAGCTTTTCTGATTAATGGACTGTTTAGAAGTTGTGCATCTGGGAGCATTGAGTTTAAAATTAAATGTGAGAAATTCCTGAGTTTTAATTTCATATCTTCAAACAGTATGACTCTGTAATTTATGCAAGCTATGATAGATTTTTTTAAAGCAGCATTTAAAGATGAACAGTGTCAATATCCCAGGAGAATAATAATGGATTTGCTATGTTCATTACTTCACAGAGGCAACTGAAAAGCAAAAATGAAGTCAAGTACTTGTCTGGCATCTTATAAATACAGCATTTTAAGCACTTGAGATGCTTTGGTCCACTGTAAATGTTCCCCATATATGAAAAATATTTCAAGCTAATCCCACGTTGTAAATTTCTTGCCAAAATATGTCAAACTTTTGAATATTTACTCTTTAAAACTTATTAACTGACTTTGATATTTTTTAAATATCACATTAAGATAAAGTTACAGTTATGTGCCACAGACTTGTGTTTTGGTGCACAGTGGACCACATATGCAAGATGATCATAGTTTAGAATGAAACTGAAAAATTCTTATCACCTAGTGATGTCATAACCATCTTAATTAACATCATGGCTTGACACATTACTCACGAGTTTGTGGTGATGCTGTTTTAAACAAATCTACAGTGTGCCTGTCACATAAAAATGTTACACATTCAATTTAGTACATCACATAATACTTAATACTGATAATAAATAGCAATATTATTGTTTTCTATATTTACTGCACTATACTTTTATTTTTGTTTTACAGTGTGCTCTTTTCACTTACAAACACAAAAGTTTGCTGTAAAACAGTATTTCATGTTATGCCTGTAGTAGCCTCATACATCTCCTGTTTATTGTTCTCTTGATTGCAGCATTCTCTTGTGCTGACTTAATCGGTTCCTATGGCCCCTAAGTACAAAAAATTTACAGTTCATGTTGCCATTAAGAGGCCACATGGAGTAGATGACAGGGAAATGAAATTAAAGTGATTAAGGACTACCAAGATGGAAAATCAGTGATAGTGATTGCTCGCTAGTCAGGCATGTCCCATTCCCCCACACCGACCATCTTGAGGAACAAGAACAAAGTGAGGAAAGCTGTTAAAGAATCTGCTTCACTGAAGGCAATGAGATGTACAGAAATCTGAGAAGAGCCTATATAAGACATAGAGAAACTTCTAATGATCTGAAATGAGGACCAGACACAAATGTGTATCCTTCTTGGCACCATGACAATAACAGCCAAAGCAATAGTTTGGGATGTTGAAAACAACAACAAAAAAAGCAGGACCCAACTATGATGTTGAATTTACTACTAACTCTTGAAGTAGGAGAAGCCTGACAGACCAGTGAACTGTGGACCCCAGATTAAAGAGTGGGAGTGGTTTTGCCCTTTCCAATAGCATCTGAGAGTCAAATTTGCAACAGAGGTTAATAGAGTTAAAACAGTTAGACTCCTAAAGTCATGTAAAACTGAGCTGTCAAAACTCTGTTCCAGCACAGGAATCCAGAGTAAGAGGAAAGTGTTAGGCAGTATACAAAATTGAGGACTACATGCAAAACAGAAGAAAATGAAAGAACAACATTAGAAATTACAGAATGGAGGATGACAATAGAGCCTGGAAATCCTAAAAGCCAAGCCACCATATATATAGAGAGATTTTTTTTTCCTTTTGGAGAAAGAGAGATTGGTTTGTGTTTTCCACTTATTTATGCATTTATTGGTTGATTCATGTATGTGCCCTGACCTGAGATTGAACCGGCAACCTTGGCATATCAAGATGACACTTTCAGTGAATGAGCCACCGGACCAGGGTAAGCCAATATATTTTGGAACATTACAGTAAAAAATGATTAAAGAGGAATCTCTGAAATCAGAATAGCTATCCTGAAAATATTGTATTCTAAACAATTAAGAAAACTAATTTTGGCCCTGGCCGGTTGGCTCAGTGGTAGAGCGTCGGCCTAGCGTGCGGAGGACCCGGGTTCGATTCCTGGCCAGAGCACACAGGAGAAGCGCCCATTTGCTTCTCCACCTCTCCGCCGCGCCTTCCTCTCTGTCTCTCTCTTCCCCTCCCGCAGCCAAGGCTCCATTGGAGCAAAGATGGCCCGGGCGCTGGGGATGGCTCCTTGGCCTCTGCCCCAGGCGCTAGAGTGGCTCTGGTCGCAACATGGCGACGCCCAGGATGGGCAGAGCATCGCCCCCTGGTGGGCAGAGCGTCACCCCTGGTGGGCGTGCCGGGTGGATCCCGGTCGGGCGCATGCGGGAGTCTGTCTGACTGTCTCTCCCTGTTTCCAGCTTCAGAAAATGCAAAAAAAAACCCCCCAAAAAACAAAAAAACCAAAACAAAACAAAAAAACAAAAAGAAAACTAATTTTACACACAAAAAATGAACAACATGAAAGTACTGAGGTCAAAGTCCATAAAATGTTTTCATAACAAAATATTTAACAGAATGACTTTATTATAAGATATAAAGATATGCTAAAAACATATCTACCTACAGAATAGATTTAAAACTATTAGCTTCTATTGCAAATGAGTGAAGATGTTAAAATGATTTTTAAAATAATTTTTAAAATGATTAGGAATGAGGTAAGGAAAGAATTAAAGAAAAAAATTAGGAATGAGGTAAGAAAAGAATTAAAGAAAGCGTAAACATTTAAATTTTATGAACTAGTTTGATATTTATTTTTCACTGTTATAAGCACTTCTTTTTTATTTTTTAAATAGCTTTTAAAATTTAATAAAATTATATAGGCTACAGTTGTATAATTCTACAATACATCATTGTACATTGCACTGTGTATTCACCATTCCAAGTCAAGTCTCCTATCACCATTTCTCCCCCTTACCCCCCCTTTTACCACCCCCACCCCTTTTCCTCTTGTTATCACCATACTGTTGTCTTTTTTTTTCTTCTTTTTTTACAGAGACAGAGAGAGATTCAGAGAGAGGGATAGATAGGGACAGACAGACAGGAACAGAGAGAGATGAGAAGCATCAATCATTAGTTTTTCATTGTGGCACCTTAGTTGTTCATTGATTGCTTCCTCATATGTGCCTTGACCGCAGGCCTTCAGCAGACCAAGTGACCCTTTGCTCGAGCCAGTGACCTTGGGTCCAAGCTGGTGAGCTTTTCTCAAACCAGGTGAGCTTGCGCTCAAGCTGGCGATCTCGGGGTCTTGGTCCTGGGTCCTCCGCATCCCATTTTGACACTCTATTCACTGTGCCACTGCCTGGTCAGGCACTGTTGACTTTGTTTATGAGTGTTTTATTTATTTATTTATTTATTTTTGTGATAGAGACAGAGAGAGAGAGAAAGAGGGACAGATAGGAACAGACAGAAAGAAAGGGAGAGAGATTGAAAGCATCAATTCTTTTTTGTGGAAAGTTAGTTGTTCATTGACTATTTTCTCATATGTGCCTTGACCAGGAGGCTACAGCAGACTGAGTGACCCCTTGCTCAAGTCAGTGACCTTGGGCTCAAGATGGTAACCTCTGCTCAAACCAGATGAGCCTGCACTCAAGCTGATGACCTCAGGGTGTCGAACCTGGGTCCTCCACATCCAGTACAACGCTCTATCCACTGTGCACCACCTGGCCAGGCTATCTATGAGTGTTTTAATCCTTAATAATCTCTTAACCTTTTTCACCCAGTTCCCAACTCCATTCCCCTCTAACAGTTATTAACTATTTTCTTTTCATTGTTTCACAGTGTTCTTCAGTAAAAATAGAGAACAGACTGTGGGCATATTAATTTTTGTGTAATCTAAATGATAAATCACCAGTATTTTTTCCAAGAGTTCTTTCTGTACTTTTCATTATGCATATTGAATTAGGTATATCTAATTCTATAGATAGTTTTGTGAATTGAAAAACAAGTCACTTACAGCCTGACCAGGTGGTGTAGTGGTTAATAAAGCATTGGACTGGGATGCAGAGCACCTAGGTTCGAAACCCTAAGGTCGCCAGCTTTAGCACAGGGTTGATGGCTGTTCATGGGATCAAAGACATGACTTCATGGTCACTGCCTTGAGCCCAAAAGTTGCTGGCTTGAAGCCCAAAGTCACTGGCTTGAGCCCAAGGTCACTGACTTGAGCAAGGGGTCACTTACTCTGCTGTAGCCCCCCAGTCAAAGCACATATGAGAAATCAATCAATGAACAACTAGGGAGACTAAGAACCTTCAACGAAGAATTGATGCTTCTCATCTATCTCCTTTCTTCTCTGACTGTCCCTATCAGTCCCTCTCTCTGTCTTTCTGTCTCTGTCACAAAAAACAAACAAACAAAAAACTTGCATACATCTTTAAAGACCAAATATTGAGGATATTTTAATTAAAATTTATGTTTAAAGCTCAATATTTAAATCTAAAAATTTGTATTTATTTAGACAGTTTAATTACATAGTTATAATTTTTTGTAGATATAAAGCTAAAAATACATAAAGAATAAATTTTTAAAGAGCTTTTTGATAATTTCTGAATCATGGTGTAAATATAGAAGAAAACAAAATTATTCCCATAGCAGCCACTTAAATTGACAAAAGAGTGCGCACTGACTTTGAACTTGTAACTGACTATCAAAAAGGTGATATTTAGATATCATCACTGATATTAAAATATCAATAAGCTCAATCACTGCAATGCATTTTTAATTTAAACTATTGATCTGGTACAATTCCAAGTAAAATCTGAATAGAAATTGTATTACCTTCCATGAGTACAATCTAGGAACTTCAGTGTTATATTAAAGGAGTTCCTTAACCATAAATATCTACTATAGAAGGTCAAAAGTATAGACCTTGCACTAAGCTTTTCTTTACAATTTAGGAAGTTGTGACTTGTTATATCTGTTTCTTTGGCTCAATGAAATTTTTTAAAATTAAGTTTTGTGTTTATTTTTGTACAGAAACATGAAATGAAGCATTGCATGGCACAAGTGGTAAGTTTTAGTGTTTTGAGTGTAATAGTTTATTACATTTATTTTTTCTGATACAAGGGAAATAAACAATGTACATATTCAGTACATCTATTTTGTTTTAAATCTTTTGCTTACATGTTAGGTTTTTAGACAATGAAAATATTTATTATGAAACAGCCAAGTTACTCTTTTCATACTGTAGAAACCATGTGTGCTACTGATAACATTACTGCAAAATCATTTCTTTCAATATAAGTAGACATACATTATATCATAAAACCATGTATTTACATTATTAATTCTTTCTGATAAGGTGGAAACTGCAATGAGATTAAAAGAGAAAATATTTTAGTGTTTGATTTTGTACTCATTGTCATAATTTTCTGTTATATTCAGACTGAAAAAATTTTGGAAGATAACACATTTTTTTTGGAAAAACAAAAATTTAAGAAAAAAACCATACATTATTAAATCATATTTTTGATAAATGCTAAAGAAAAGTAAGTATACATCATCTCTGACCAATCAGAAAGCATGGACTACTATTTAGAATAATATAAAAAATGGCCATATAACTGCTATTCTGATTTAAGTTTTGTTAACTTATAGAACCATTGTAACACTTGAAAAGTGGAACAAAGTCAGAAATCTTTCTGACACTTTAATATATACCATAATAAAATTTTAGTTCTCATTATCAAAAACTTCTCAGAAATACTCTAAGAGTAGAGATTTAGAACATCTTGAATGAATTCAATTACTGAAGCTTTGGCAAATGAAGATTTATAAGAAATTGGGTGTGATTCCACTCTAGAACATTTATAGTAAAAAATAAAATGTTGGTTTAAATTCCTTTATCTACTGAGGTACATAATTTGATTGGTTCTCTTATTCTCTTCTACTAAGAGAAACCTAAAACTAATTTTCTCAGAATCTCTTGTAGCTGAATGAAGTTATGCCAATTAAAGGTTTGTATAAAATTTGGTGGCAGAAATTAAACAAAAAACTCTTTCTTGTTCATGGTAACAGACACACAGATCACCCAGATAACTGTAGTAGCTAGACCATCAATTCACATATACTATTATGGTTAAGACGCAGTTTTGACAGTGGCTGTGGTCAGCTGCCTTTTGGGTCACAGGCCAAGAGATGGGATCTTAAATCAAATGTCCAGTGCCAGTCCCCTTACTTCTGATTCATCCTTTTGAAAGATTTTGTACTCACTGTATGTAATTCTGCATACCTTAGAACACCAGAGTTTTTTCTGGTATTAAAATTTGACCAACCTAAGCACCAATTCTAAATGGTGACATTTCTCTTACATTTATTTATGTATGATATTGCATAGCATATAAACAGTGCTTAATAAAATACAAATCATTTGATAGAGTTGGAGGTAGAAAGTTTTTTGTTTTTGTTTTAGAAAAATAAAAAGTTACCTAAGAAGAAATTTTTGACTTATGTCTCTTAGCTTCAATTAAGTAGGTCCTGCTTGAATCATATAAGTTCAGCTTTATATTAACATGGCTCAGGAAAAAGTAAACATATTAATAGATGGCCATCTATGAACCAAGATGCTCACCTTTACCAGACACTGAATTTGTCAATTTCTTGATCTTGAGACTTCCCAATCTTTAGAACTGTGAGAATTGGATGTGAGTTGTTTAAGCCACCCATTTTACAATATTTTTGTTATAACAGCTCAAACAGAGTAAAACATCCAGATAGTATATTCAGGTTTTTGATATACACAAATAAATAAATTATTCATAATTAGATTTTTAACAGAAAACTTTTAGCTTTATTTAGAGCCTCGTATGGAACGACAAGGTTGTGAATTCAATTCCCAGGTAGGGCACGTAGGGCAGGCAACCAATGAATGTTTAACTAAGTGGAACAACACATGCATGCTTCTCTTTCTCTCTCTTTAACTCTCTTAGTCTCTAGAAAGTAATCAATCAATTTAAAAATTATAAAAAAATTAAAACCTTTAATTTACAATTTGCAAAGCAATTGTCTCAATCAAAATAGAATGTAAAATATACAGAAAAATAGCTTAAAATATAAAAATCAAGGATTAATAAAATGTCTTCTTATAGACTAGATTTAAATGTTCTGAGTGTGGTATAAATTGAATAGAATGAGCTTTCTATATATTATTCTTTGATATTATTAGACTATGTACTCATAATTTATAATATAATTCATTATTTATATACTTTTTAATGTTATTAGAGCCTCTTAAAAATCAAGTTATATGTAGACACACTCATCACAAACACATTAATTGTTATTCTCTTTCTGTTTTTGTTTGTAGAAATAATTGTAGAGAAAAAATGGAAAGTCAGAAAGGTGTGTCAGAAAAGGAAAAGAAAAATAATTTTCTTTTAAGCAGCAATTTTTAATTATACACAAATAAAGAAAAATTTTTTGATAAAATGTTAAATTTTCAAAATTAATTTTGTGCTCAATATTAAATACCATTATATATGCTTGTATAGCATGTCTTTTTTTAATTTTTTTTTAAATTTTTTATTTATTCATTTTAGAGAGGAGGGGGGGAGAGAGAGAGAGAGAGAGAGAGAGAGAGAGAGAGGAGAGACAGAGAGAGATGAGGGGAGGAGCTGGAAGCATCAATTCCCATATGTGCCTTGACCAGGCAAGCCCAGGGCTTTGAACCGGCAACCTCAGCATTTCCAAGTGGACGCTTCATCCACTGCGCCACCACAGGTCAGGCTAGCATGTCTTTATAATGAATAAAAACAATACATAATATACAAAAAAAATTTTCTTTTTCTTTTTTGTATTTTTCCAAAGTAAGAAGCGGAGTGGGGGTAGGGTGGAGGGGGAGGCAGACAGACAGACTCCCACATGAACCCAACTGGGATCCACCTGGGCCCACCAGTGGGTAATGCTCGGCCCCTCTGGAAAGTTGCTCTGCTGTAATTCGAGCCATTCTAGCGCCTGAAGTGGAGGCCATGGAGCCATCCTCAGTGCCTAGGCCAATTTTTGTTCCAATGGAGCCTTGGTTGCTGGAGGGGAAGAGAGAGAGACAGAGAGACAGGAGAGAGGGGAGGGTGGAGAAGCAGATGGGAGCTTCTCCTGTGTGCCTTGTCTGAGAATTGAACCTGGGACTTCCACAAGCCAGGCTAACGCTCTACTGCTGAGCCAACCAGCCAGGGCCTATATGTATTATATATACAAATATATGGTATTTCTAAATATATGGAGGCATACACAAGATGCAGCAAAAATAAGTTAACAATTGTTCATATGAAAAATAATACAATAAATGATAAACAGCAATACAAGAATAAATTCTGTGTTTCATGAACTCACAACTATAAGCATACTTTTGCCATACCCTGTATATTATACCACACCTATTTTTGTTCATTTCTTTTTTTCTTATAGTGTGGAGATTTATCCTTTTAACAATATTTAGAAGTCATTTATTCCCTTTAAGTGTTTCATAGTAGTCAATGGTATGAATTTGCATCACTGGCCACAAACTTTTATAGAAAGTTTCAACTAAGAAATATTTTAAATTTTGTGGATTAAATGTTTTTTTTTCACAACTTCTCAATAATGTTGTAACATAAAACAGTCATTTACAATATGTAAATAAATGTGACTGTGTTCCAATAAAATTACAACACAGGCAGGAGGTCATTGTCCAACTATGATCTATACAGTTAGTTTAAAGGTCTCTCCTTGACAGTCATGTTAGCTCTTTCTGAACCATTTGCTATTTATTATACAAAAACCTGAAGGAAATACTTTATTTACATCACGTTCTCACTTGTACTTGTATTACCACATATACTAAGATAATTTCAAGTTTCAATATCCCTTTTACACAGATCATCAATTTTTACTCTAAGCAACAATGTATGAGGGCATTGTTTTTCTGGCATGAGAAATATTGTATCTAATTATATATTTTTTTAAATTAACATTTTGATTACAGTTGACATACAATATTATATGTTCAGGTGTACAACATAATAATTAGGTATTTATGTAACTTATTAAGTGATCCTCCTAAGTCTAGTACCTACCTGACACCATACATATTTATAAAAACATTATTGACTATATTCCCTATGTGATACTTTATATCCTTGTGACTATTTGATAACTACCAGCTTCTGTTTCATAATTCATTCATTTTTTAGAAACCAATGTGTATGGCTTTACTTTTAAATTTTTAAAAATTAATTAATTTATTTTTAATTTATTAAGATGACATGGTTTATCAAAGTGAACAGGTTTCAAGTATATAACACCATCTTCACACTAAATCATGCACCCTCTGCATCAAATAAAGACTTTTTCCATCCACACTTCCCCCTATTTGCCCTCTTCCCCCTACCTCCACTTTGTGAGTAGAGCACAGAGTGCATTCCTAGCAGCTGTGGCTGATGTAATGCTTTGAGAATACTCCAGCTCCCAGAAGCCTCCTGGGCACACCCAGGAAGGAAGCTTGCCCGCTATAAGGAAGTGACTTAGTGTCAACCACGCAGCTCCCTGATCTTTTCAGCCATTGGCTATGAAGGAGACACTGTAACACCCTATTGGCTGAACATGTGTATATAAGCTAGCTTACTTCCTGAATAAAGTGGATCTGCTTCACTGAACCTGGTCCCTGGAGTCTGGTCTCTGCGTCTACGTCGGCCTCACCCCCTGCAGGATTTGTCCACAACTGGTGCCCAATGTGGGGCAGGGACCTAACCGGCATCCAAGGGATGGGTGATTGACCCTCTGCAATGAGAAACCTTTTTCCCCACTCTCGAGCCCCGCAGGCTCGAGCCCTGCACGCCCTATTGCAAAGCAGGCGAGTTGAAGTTTGTGAAAAGGATCTCTGTACTTACTGGGAGATTCTCTCTGGTCTTAATCCCTGGATTGAGGACGCGCCGCTCTGGGACCCAGATACTTGGGCCTGAGCTCTCCGACGTGTTTGTTCGGCCAAGGTGCATGAGGGACGGGCCTTCCCTTTCAGCCTCATTCCTGCCTTATTGGCAATACACACCTGCTTTACCGGTGCTCCTGCTGGGGACCTCTGCCAGTCCCTAAGGTCCTACAGGCTTCTCCTCTTTCAGAGGAAACCCTACCTCCATATTCACCTCCCCCTGTAGAGGAAGAAAAGGGTTGGGCCACTGAGTTTGATGGACTTGCAGCCCAGTGTTCAGAAACAAAACTAGATACATTAGAAACCGGGCGTTAGCTCCGCCCCGGGGAAATAGAGGTCGCTACTTCCGCATTCCCTGCCTGGGTTCAGTGCCCCACCCCAGCCTCTCAGATGCCATTTTCTACCCTAGCTTTAACTCCAACACGCGTTTCTGCAGCAGACCCATGGGCCAACCTATACGCCCCATGTGTCTTTTTTCTTTCTGTCTGTCTTGTCTATTTCTCTGTATCTCTTGCTTTTTCTCTCCCCTGCCCCTTTCTCTGAAATGATGCTGGAAGGACCCAGCCATGGCTCAGTGGCAGGGATCACACCCTCTTTTAATGCAAGGGAGAGGTTATGCTTGTGTGTTTCTGCCAATTTGGATCCCAGGAACCCCCCAACCTGCTTGACAGGGTTTCTTGGGCACCCACTAAGTGGTTCAGTCTTCATTTGACCAAAGCCACAGCCCTGGCCTTCTCCACACCGACTACACCTGAGGGGAGGAGGTCCTCAGCACTCTAGAAGACCCCACAGCTAGCATGCGCAACCCATCACCTGGGGGGATGTGTGTGGAGGCTTTGGCAGGGCGGGCCCAGAGAATTGCCCCTGACGGGGCCCCCAGGCCCTGGTGCTCTGTTCTTGCTTATGTGTGCTATAGTAACCACTGATCCCAGATGCAGGCAGCGGCAGCCCGGGGCTCAAGCCCGGCAGCGTGAGCTGGTGTTTTCAGTTCATCTTTGGAGGATGAGGAGAATTGGGCCGGAGTTCGCAGACTCCAGAAAATAAATGCCGGGTTTGCTGACATTTTGGGGCATAGGGGTGAATGCCATTATGCTCCCCAGAGCAGAGATGTAAATGCTTACTGCCATTGACACATGCTCCTCCTTGGGACAGTCTAAGACCTGCCAGGACAGCAGGAATGAGTTACAATGACAGCAAGCCCCATATGCATGGACTGATTTCCAGGACTACGACCCGAGTGAGCACTGGCTCCTTTGTTGGATGGACTTATGGATTTTGGACAATGTGAAATACCCTGATGGGGGCGGGGGGTGGCTTTGCTAGAAGCCCTTCTCCTGCCCCGGTAAGCTTTCTCCCATGGCTAGAAAGAAGGCAGAGGACATTTTGTACTTTTGGCAAAGTGCTTAGAGACTGGTGAAATGTACCTTTGTAATTATTGAAATTGTATGATTTGTCATTTTGTAATTTGTGTAATGTACCTTGTAACCATATGCAGTATTCAGCCCACGGCAAGCCACCCGTTTTGTGTTTGGAAGCTGGGACCTTTGTGGGGAGGAGGCATGCATGAACCTACATCCATTTTTTACAATCAAAATGAAGCTGTGTTTAACGGCACCTAGAAGGTCTCTGTAACATAATGGGAGGGAAATGACATCCCAACCCCTAGGGGGAATCCCTTGTTTAAGACCCCTGTTCTATTTCCTAACTAGTCAAACATTACAGAAGCTTGCCTCATTGTTTAATCCAGCTGATCTATTAGCATATAGTATAATAGGTATTATAGTTGTTTTAGTTCTACCAGGGTTCCGTTGCATAATGCGTAGGATTCAGAAGCTACAACAACAGCAAGCTGTAATTCATCAAGTCCAATTGGCCTCAATTAAAAGAGAAGGGGGAGATGTGAATGTAACGCAGAGCACATTCCTAGCAGCTATGGCTGATACAATGCTGTGAGAACACTCCAGCTCCCAGAACCCTCCTGGGCACACCCAGGAAGGGAGCTCGCCTGCAATAAGGAAGTAACTTAGTGCCAGCCACACAGCTCCCTGATCTTTTTAACCATTGGCTGTGAAAGACATGCTGTAACATTCTATAGGCTGAACCTGTGTATATAAGCTAGTTTACATCCTGAATAAATTGGATCTGTGTTACTGAACCTGGTCTCTGGAGTAGGGTCTTTGAGTCTCTGTCGTCCTCACCTCCAGCAAGACTTGTCCACACCACTTCCCTTTCCTCTTTGGCTATTTCCACCCTATTGTCTGTATCTATGTACTCTGTATATTTGGGGTTTTTTTGGTTAATTCTTTTCCTTCTTTCATCCAGTTCCCTCACTTCTTTTCTCTCTGATAGCTGTTCATCTGTTCCATATATTTGTGCTTCTGTTTTTATTTTGTTCATCAGTTTATTGTAGTCATTAGATTCCACATACAAGTGAGATCATATGGTATCTGTTTTTCTCTGCCTGGCTTATTTTATTTAGCATAATAATCTCCAGGTCCATCCATATTGTCTCAAAAGGCAGAATTTTCTTTGTAATGGTTGCACTGTAACTGTATAAATGTTTATGGACTGGAAGAATTAACATCATTAAAATGTCCATATGGCCCTGGCCGGTTGGCTCAGTGGTAAAGCGTCAGCCTGGCATGCAGGAGTCCCGGGTTCTATTCCCGGCCAGGGCACACAGGAGAAGTGCCCATCTGCTTCTCCAATCCTCCCCCTCTCCTTCCTCTCTGTCTCTCTCTTCCCCTCCCGCAGCCAAGGCTCCATTGAAGCAAAAGTTTGCCTGGGCGCTGAGGATGGCTCTGTGGCCTCTGCCTCAGGCGCTGGAATGGCTCTGATTGTGGCAGAGCGACACCCCAGAGGGGCAGAGCATCGCCCCCTGGTGGGCATGCTGGGTGGATCCTGGTCGGGCGCATATGGGAGTCTGTCTGACTGCCTCACCATTTCCAACTTCAGAAAAATACCAAAAAAAAAAAAGTTCATATTACTCAAAGTAAACTATAGATTCAACACAATTCCTATTAAGATACCAAAGGCATACTTCACAGATATAGAACGAATATTCCAAAAATTTATATGGAATCAAAAAATAACCTGAATAGCCTCATAAATTTTGAGAATAAACAACAAAGTGGGAGGTATCAGAATACCTGGTATCAAGTTAAAGTGCAAGGACATTGTAATCAAAACTGTCTGATACAGCATCAGTGTATAGATCAAAGAACAGAACAAAGAACCCAGAAATGAACATTTGTTAAAGGAGACAAGACCATGGACTGAAGACTGAAGATGTAGAGAGAAAGAAAACCTCATCCACTGACAGTGGGAATGTAGACTCATGCGGCCACTGTGGAAAACAGTGTATAATTATATATTTTAAAAATATGTTTGTGTTTTGATCAGTATAACAGCACTATTTTACTGACAGTTGTCATTATCATTCCTTTTACCCTATACTATAGAGGTATACTTTTTGCTTATTTTTCTAATAAGTCAACAGTATCTTGTCTAGTGACAAAAATATCTTGTTAAAAGTTTTGTCAAAAATTAGTTTAACTTTTATTAGTTTTAAGATGTATAAAAAATACATCTTAAAATTATTTTAATGGGTAGTTCTAATGGGCCAATGAATTCTTACAGTAGACATAGGTCAAGTTATTCCTCTTTGTCTATTAAAAAAGACATTCATCAGACATACATATTTAAACTCTTGCTAATTACTGGATTTTCAGAGAATTGAAAATTACTGATTTATTTATAAGTAGCAGCTTGCCTTATGAGAGTGAAATAACATACAAAATTCTCAGTTATGACTCCAGCTAGAATTCATCAGCTTGTGTAATAGGACAGTGACATATCAAGATGTGGCATATTCTCTGAACTATTTGCTATTGTGGGGTACTCTGTCTCACTAAATTTAAATAACTGATTCTATGAATAAACGTAGGAATGTCTCTTTTCACTAGGACCTAATTATACTTTCACAATATCTTCAGTCACAGAGACATTTTTTATTTGAAAATCTTAATTCATAAAGAACCAATACTTCTGTTTTTGAGCAATATTTCTATTAAACTTAAAATTTTGACTGGTCCTGTTAATTTTTGGTCTTCATTCCCAGCCACAATAGTGAAATTAGAGACTTAATAAACTGATTATGGTCCTTGTTTACTTACAATCAAGTGGAAATAGTTTTCATGACATTTATTTTTTTAGTTTGTGGTTTTTTTTCACACAAAAAATGAAGTGACACATCTTTGGTACTAGCAAATGCTGAATTGTCATTCTAAATATTTGTACTACAGCCCACAATAGTAGGCCAAAACCAGAATATTAAACCTAAACAGTGTGATTGTTTGCCAAAATAAAATATTTAAATAAGATCCAACACCCCCCAATACATAGACAAAATAAACAGGGTACAATAAAAAAAATCACCAATTTTACCAAAAAACAGGATAATTAAAATAGGAATTAAGGAGGACTGTCATCTGAAACAAACAAGATTAACGAGATGTTAAAGTTGCCTGACAAGTGTTTTTACAGCAATTATAAAATGGCTTCAACAATCAGTTACTAATTCTATTGCAACCAATGATACAAAAGAAGATCTGAGATAAGAAATTTGAAGTTCTGAAAATATAGAACTGAAAAATGTAATAGCAAAAATAATTCTCACTGGATACCTCAATAGCATAATGAAGATAACAGAGGATAGGATTGTTGAAATTGAGATCAATAGAATTTATCCAGCCTGAACTGCATAGAGAAACGAAACTGAAAAAAGATGAACAGAAACTCAGAGGGTTTTGAACAAAAATAAAAGATCCAGTACTGTATTATTTTATTCCAAGGAGAAGAGAAAGAAGGTGTGACTGAAAGTGTTAGAAGTAATAATGGCTGATAAATTCTCAAATTTGGCAGAAGACTTAATCTGACATATTTTTGAAATGACCCCAAACAGGATTAAAGAAAGAAACCTACACCAAGACAAATCCTAATTAAATATTTGAAAATAAAAGGGAAAGAAATGATCTTGAAAGGAACTGGAGAGAAATGACGTATTGTCAATAAGGGGACTAGCAGTTCAAATAACAGCAGCTTTCTCATCTGAAATCATAGTGGCAAGTAAGAAGTGGCACAACATTTTTCATATGCGGAAAGAACATTTCTTTCAATAAGTCAGTGGTGTATTTGGCAAATCTACCCTTCAAGAATGAAAGATATAACGCCATTCCAAACGAAAAGTAAAAACATTTGTCACTAGCAGATATACCCTTAAAGATTGAAAGATAGTTCCTTTAAAGAAGGAAGTTCTTTAAACAGAAGTGGTATAATAAAGAAACAATTGTGGTTGTTAGGATGAAAGAAAGAAGACCCCATTAGACAGTACTGTAGATTTTGCTTAATCATCAAACATAATTTAGAAAACACAAGAGGAGTATGAATGCTTATTTATCTGCCCATTTTGATCATTATGTTCTTTTCTCATTCCTTATGTTTCAAGATTTCTTGGTTTAGTTCTTCTACTTTGTTTAGAGAGCTTCCTTTAGCCCTTCTTTAATGGTAGTTACACAGACAATAAATTCTTTGCTTTCCTTCATGTGAGAATCTCTTGCTTTGCCCTTCATTACTGAAGGGGATTTCCAGTGGACAAAATCTATGTAAATAATGCTTTTTTATGTTACATAAAAAAATATTATTTATCTAATATTTCTGGTTCCATGGTTTCTGTTGTAAAATGTTATGCAAATTGTTTTTCCTAGATAAGTAAATAGTCCTTTTTCTCTGACTGATTTTGAGATATCCTCTGTCTTTTAGTTTTCAGAAAGTAATTATGATGTACTTTGGTGTGGCTTTGTGTTTACACTGTTTGGGGGTAACTTAACTTCTTAAATCTGTACGTTTATTTTTTCTTGCAAAAATTGGAGAGTTTTCAGCCATTATTTCTTCAAGTACTTATATAATTTCTCTTTTTTTTAACTCTTCTTCCAGAAAAACATTAGTTACATGAATATTAATTCTGTTGTCATTGTGCCAAAGGCTCTTGAAACTTTGTTCACTTTCTTTTCCAGCCTCTTTTCTCTATTTTGTTTATATTGTATAATTTCTATTGTTTTATCTTCAGGTTTACTGGTTTTCATCATTGTTGTTCTCTCACTATGTTACTTCCATTCTGCTGCTGAGCTCATTCCTGAACTTGTAATTTTGATTATCACATTTTTCAGTTGTAACATTTCTATGATAATTTGTTACATTTCAATTTCAGTGAAGAGGTTCTTTTTTATTTTTATTTCTTTTAATCGAGTTCATAATTGTTCATTGAAGTATTGTAATAAAGGTTGTTTCATAATCCTTGCCTGATATTACTAACATCTGTCATATTTCAGTGTTGTCATCAATTTTTTTTGTTTGTTTTGGCCCTGGCCGGTTGGCTCAGTGGCAGAGCGTCGGCCTGGCGTGCAGAAGTCCCAGGTTCGATTCCCGGCCAGGGCACACAGGAGAAGCGCCCATCTGCTTCTCCACCCCCTCCCCCTTTCCTTCCTCTCTGTCTCTCTCTTCCCCTCCCGCAGCCGAGGCTCCATTGGAGCAAAGATGGCCCGGGCACTGGGGATGGCTCCTTGGCCTCTGCCCCAGGTGCTAGAGGGGCTCTGGTCGCGGCAGAGCCACGCCCCAGAGGGGCAGAGCATCGCGCCCTGGTGGGCCTGCCGGGTGGATCCCGGTCGGGCACATGCAGGAGTCTGACTGTCTCTCCCCGTTTCTAGCTTCAGAAAAATAAAAAAATAAAAATTAAAAAAAAAAATTTTTTGTTTTGAATTTAATTTGAGATATCCCTGATTTTTGGTATACTGACTGTTTTTTAATTGAAGCCAGGACATTTGTGTATTTAAGTAGAGATCTTATCTAAATGTCTTATTATAACTGAACTTTTTTGACACTCTTCTTTCAAGAGAGAACATTGTTTTGTTACTGCCAGTGGGTGAAAGAAGCACAAGTTACCCACTAAATCTCTACTGACACTAGTGGTGAGGATGGTGGAGAGTTGCTTTATTGTTGGACAAATGTAATGTGGGACTCTAGATCCTCAAAATATGTTATACTTTTTTGATGGCATTGTAGGTGTTTTCTTTTCCAAATTTATGGTTTTTTAACAAGCCTCTTATTTGTCCTAATATTTCCAGCTCAGATAACTGTGATATTAAACATTTGCCGCTGAATGTTTTCTATAAATGCCCAGTAATAGTAAGAGAGCTCTGACATCAATATGGACTACTGTTGTAAGTGCAGGTTGTTTTTTTCTTTCTTTCAGGAATTGACAACCAGATCAAATAGTGAAGGTCTCTAAAGATGAGGCTGTTTGAGATGCTCCGAAGTCATTATGCCATTTCCAAAGCCTGTCAGGCTGCTTATTTATTTATTTTTTGTATTTTTCTGAAGCTGGAAATGGGGAGAGACAGTCAGACAGACTCCCGCATGCGCCCCACAGGGATCCACCCGGCATGCCCACCAGGGGGCGACGCTCTGCCCACCAGGGGATGATGCTCTGCCCCTCCAGGCTGTCGCTCTGTTGCGACCAGAACCACTCCAGCACCTGGGGCAGAGGCCAAGGAGCCATCCCCAGCGCCCAGGCCATCTCTGCTCCAATGGAGCCTTGGCTGCGGGAGGGGAAGAGAGAGACAGAGAGGAAGGAGAGGGGGAGGGGTGGAGAAGCAGATGGGCGCTTCTCCTGTGTGCCCTGGCAGGGAATCGAACTCGGGACTTCTGCACGCCAGGCTGACGCTCTACCACTGAACCAACCAGCCAGGGCCAAGGCTGCTTATTTTGATGGCTATCATTGTCCAAAGGCTGCTGAATTTAAGATTACAATGGAACTGGGTTAGCAAGATGAAATAGGTAAGTTCAAATACCACAAAGCTTGTTTTATTGTGATTCACGTGTCTTTCTTGAATTCAATTTCAATTTCAAGAAAGACTGCTTCAGTTAATCTTAAATTAATTTCTGGAGTGCTGAAAAAATTCCTTTGACAATTTCTTTTTATTCCAGAATTCTTATTGTTTTTGTAGAAGAACTTATTTTTTTTTTTTTAGATTTTTACATTTTAAAGTATTTTCAAGGTCACTGTTTTAAACTGTTGAGTTTTGGGGATATATGTTTTGCAGCCGTAGATAACTAGAAAACCTTTAGGTGCTGGGGAGAAATTCAAAAAGTAAAGATGAATGCATTTAAACCACACTCACTAATGTGGTTTAGAAAAAAATCTGTCATCTATCATCTTTTTCTGAATTCTGATTACTAAGAATGTGTCTAATATTTTACTGACTCTGTAGACATTTATTTCTTTTTCTTTTCTTTTTTGCTGTGTTGTCTTTATTAATCAAGATTCACCATCAGACAATTAGCAAAACATTTATATTTATAAACAATATTTCTTTGATTATTATAATTTCAAAAAAGTGTTCCATGTTGATTACATTTGTTTTTGTTATATTCTGCTTTCTCCCTTAATCCATTAACAATGTCAAATTTCTTTTAGCCAAGAGGTGTGACTATAATGTGTTATCTTAACATATACAAGGGTATACACTTTTTAAAAATGTTATCAAACATCATGAAAATTTAGATATTTATATATAAGAGATAGTTTTATAACATATATAACATTATTTTCCTTAATTTAACTTACTGCTTGGTATAAAACTTTAAAATGACAGAAATAAAAATTTATTCAACAATTGCAAAAGTCTATAAAATAGAGTAGTTTTAAGTACATACATTATTAAAAATTATAATGTATTTGTTGCTTTGTGGTTTTGTTTCCACATAGTAATAAATTGGTACACTTCTTTTATGGGCTTATTATTATATTATACAAATGCTAGGAGCTAAGTCAACTGATATAAATGATGTTGAGGTTTTTATATCATCAGAACATTAATTTTAAGGAAAAGATTCACATATATTTTTGTTAATGAAATAACATTCTGCTAATGAGTATAACTCAAAATCATATTTCTATTTCTTGTTTATATCTCAATTATTATTAACCATCATCTATGTTTATTATTGCAAGGTCCAGTAAAGGATCCCCCACTCCAAAGCCATACAACTCAATCACTGACACCCTCTGATTCTGCCCAGACCTTTACACCTTGATCAAGACATCTGATTCCTCAGCAAAAAATAATCTCTGCAAGGTTAGGTGAAAGTGCTTCCAGAGGGTGGAACTATTGGTTTCTCCCAAGTAGATGATGCCCTGAGAGTAATGCCCCACCCAAGAAAGATGGCATCAGTGATATGGAAGAATAACTCAGCACAAGAATTTTGGTAGCAGTCCCTTCAGGTCTCTTCTCAAAGCCACAAACCCCAGACTCTCCTTACATGATTTTACTCTGCTCTGCCTTTCCTCTGACAGAGTCCAGTATGAGTAGTTAGGAACAAATTTTTTGTACTGGCCCTTTAAGGGCATACTTGTGTTTCTAGCAGACTCCTGTGTCTTCCTAAAGGACAAAAATCCACTTCTTTACACATAACATAACACAGTCTTTTCAAGTGCACATGGACCATTTTCTAAGATACACCACATGTTAAGACACAAAACAAGTCTCAGTACAATTATGAGGATTGAAATTATGTCATGCATCTTTTCTGAACATAATAAATAACACTAAAATCAATCAAAAGAAAAAACTGAAATGTACATAAAATAATAGAGGTCATGTAGCATATTACTAAACAATCAATGGGTCAACAATGAGATTAAGAAAGAAATAAAAAGATACCTTGAAACAAATGAAAATGAGAACACAACAACCCAAGAAATCCATGGGACAGAACAGAAGCAGTCCTGGTGTGGGGGGCGGGGGGCATTCAGAGCATTACAAGCACATCTCAAGAAACAAAAACAATTATATTTTTATTTTATTTATTCATTTTAGAAAGGAGAGAGAGAGAGAGAGAGAGAGAAGGGGGAGAGGAGCAGGAAGCATCAACTCCCATATGTGCCTTGACCAGGCAAGCCCAGGGTTTCGAACCAGTGACCTCAGCATTTCCAGGTCGATGCTTTATCCACTGCGCCACCACAGGTCAGGCGAAACAAAACAATTATAAATAAAAAATCTAAGTTAACACTCAAAGAACTTGAAAAACAACAACAAAATACCCAAAGTCAGTAGAAGAAAGAAAATAATAAATATCAAAACAAAAATACATAAAATAAAGTCTAAAAAATACAGAAGATCAATGTAACCAAGAGCTGTACTTTGAAAAGATTAACAAACCTTTAATTAGACTAATCAAGGGAAAAAAATGAGGACCCAAATAAATAAAATTACATTGAAAGAGAACTAACAACTGACAATAAAAAATACAAATGGTTGTAAGATAATATAACAAAGAGCTAGATGCCAATAAATTGGACAACCTGGATAAAATGGATAAATTCTTAAAACCATACAATCTTCCAAAACTGAATCATGAAGAATTAGACAATATAAAGAGACAGACTACAACTAGTGAAATTGAAACAGTAATAAAAACTCCAAATAAACAAAAGTCCTAAACCAGATGGCTTCACAGGTAAATTTTACCAAACATTCAAAGAAGAACTGGTACATATCCTTCTCAGTCTATTTTAAATTTCAAGAGGAGTAAAGAGTCTCAATCTCATTTTACCAGGCCTGCATTATCCTCATTCCAAAACCAGATAAGGATACTACAATGAAAACAAATTATAAACTAATATGCTTGATGAACATATATGTTAAAATCCTCAGCAAATATTAGAAACCAGACTCAGCAATACATCGAATACATCACATATCATGATCAAGTGGAAATTATTTTGTGAATGTAAGGTTGTTACAATATCTTTAAATTATTAAGCATGATATAATACATAAACAAAATAAAAAATAAATACTTCATGATCATATCAATAGATGCCAAAAAAAGCATTTGTTAACATTTGTCACTCATTTATGATAAAAACTCTCAGCAAAGTGAGACTAAAGAGAACACATTTAAGGCCAACATTATAAGGGCCATATATGTCAAACCTACAACCAACATTATACTCAATGGACAAAAAGAAACAGGCATTTTCCTAAGATGGGGAACAGAACAGGGGTGGCCGCTTTCACCAGTCTTATTCAAAATAGTACTGACAGTCCTAACCTCAGCAATTGAGGAAAAAAATAGAAATAAAAGGCATCTAAACTGCATAAAAAAGTAAAGCTGTCATTATTTGAAATTGACATTTACTGTATATAGATGCTGCAAATTTCACCAAAAAAACTACAAGAACTGATAAATGAATTTAGTAAAATAGCAAGATACAAAATAAATATCCAGAAACCAGTTCCATGTTATACACCAATAATGTACTATCAGAAAGGAAAACTAAGAAACCATTTATTCACAATTTCTTCAAAAAGAATAAAATACCTAGAAATAAATTTAACCATATATGTAAAGGACTTGTACTCAGATAATTTTACCATACTGAATTGAGTTTGAAGAAGACACAAATATGTGGAAGAATATATGGTGTTCATGAGTAGGAAGAATTAACATCATTAAAATGTCCATATTACACAAAGCAACTTATAAATTTGATATAATTCTTATCAAGATACATATGGAGTATTTCACAGAATTAGAGCAACTATTCCAAAAACGTATATGTAATCAAACAAGACCCTGAATAGCCACAGCAATCATGAGAATGAAAAACAAAATTGGAGAAGTCATGCTACCTGGTAACAAACTATAAAGCAAGGCCATAGTCATCAAAAAGGTGCTGGCACAAGAATGGACATGTAGATCAATAGAATAGAATAGAGAATGCACAGTGAACTCATGGTCAATTAATATTTGACAAAAAAGGCAAAAATATAAAATGATTAATGATACTTGATTTAATAATTGGTGTTGGAAAAATTGGACAGTTAACATGCAAAAATATGAAACTATATCGCTTTCTTACACTAATCCAAAGTGGAAAAATATTTAAATGTTATTAGAAAAAAACAACAATTTTAGAAGAACACATAGTCAATAAAACCCCAAATATCACTCATAGCAAATTTTTTGGCAATATATTTCTTCAGATAATCAAAACAGTGGAAAAAAATAACAAATGGACCTACATCAAACTAAAAAGATTTACACAACAAAAGAAACCATCAACAAAATGAAGAGACAGCCCAATGCGTGGGAGAACAGTTTTGCCAACAATACATTTAATAAGGGTTTAATGTCCAAAATTTATTTTAAAAACATTAATAAAACTCAGCACAAACACACACACACACATGCACACAAATATACACACAGACAATCCAATTGAAGAATGGACTAAGAACTTGAATAGTCACTTTTCCAAAGAGGTCATACAGAGGGCCCATAATTGTATGAAAAGATGGTCAAAGACACTAATCATCAGAGAAATGCAAATTAAAACCACCATGTAATATCACCTCATACCTGTCAGAATGACTATCATCAATAAGTCAACAAACAAGAATTGTTTGTGAGGATGTAGAGAAAGGATGTTGTGTACTCTTAGTGGCAATGCAATTTGTACAGCCACTGGAAAGCAGTATGGAATTACCTAAAAAAATTAAAACTGGACCTACCTATGACCCAACAATTACACTTCTGGGAAAATATCCAGAGAAACCCATAACACTATTTTGAAAAAACATATTCACCCCTATTTCACTGCAGCATTATTTACAATAGCCAATATTTAAAATCATCCCAAGTGCCCATCAGTAAGTAGATGAATAGATAAAAAAACTGTAGTACCTTTACACGATAAAATACTACTCAGTCATGAAAAAGAAGAAAACCTTACATTTTGTAACAACATGGGTGGACCTGGAGAATGTTATGTTAAGAGAAACAAGACAGTCAGAGGAAGACAAGTACCATATAACCATATAATTTCCTCATGCATGGAATCTAATGAAAATGAACTAACAAGCCTGACCTGTGGTGGCTCAGTGGATAAAATGTCAACCTGGAACACTGAAGTCACTGGTTCAAAGCCCTGGGCTTCCCCAGTCAAGGCACATACAGGAAGCAACTACTACAGGTTGATGCTTCTTGCTCCTTCCTCTTCTTTTTCTCTCTTCCTCTTTCTCTCTCTCCACATCTCTCTGAAATCAATAAATAAAATTAAAAAAATGAAATAGCAAGCAGTATAGAACGGACTGATAGAGAACAGACTTACAGCTGTCAGATGAGAGGGGTGTCATAGGGCTAAGTAAAAGTGATGAAGGATTTTAGCAAAAAAAAGAAAGTTAACAAGCCACAGACAATACAACAGTGTGGCTTTTACCATTGGGAAATGGCGGCAGAGTGAGGTAAAAGAAGGTAAAGGGGGATAAATGATGATGAAAAGAGATTTGACTTAGGGTGGTGAACACATGATAGAATATATAAATAATGTATTATATTATAGAGTTGTACTCCTGAAACCTATATAATTTTATTAACCAATATCACCTGAATAAATTCAATAAAAAAAAATTTAAAACAAAAAAAATATTTTCTTAAGCTTTGCCTGATCTCTCTGGAGTTTAGCTCACAGAAATGTAAATATACTCTCTAATATATAAATTTCACATGGTGATTCTTTTTTCACTAAAGTGTGCAACTGCTGCTTGTGTAGATGGCTGTAACACTGATAGAGACCATGTTGGGTAGCATCAAGATAAAGACATTGTCCAAGAACATTTTCTTCTGCTTGTTACTAAATTTTATAAGGAAAATACATCTAATCAAAAGTTTAATTCACAGCTGCTACATACTTTTTTTCATTTTAAGCATTTATCTTAAAGTCTAGTAATTAGTTCTTTGTCAAAATAAAAATAAAGCACAATCTTGCTATTTCACATCTTATTTCTTTTGATGCTTCAAGTTATCTAGTTTTTAATTGTTACTAAAGTAGTTAAACCATACCAATATTCTATTGTGATGATAAAAAAATATTTTTTTAAGCAAAAAGAAGTGTGAGTAGAAAAGATTGCCACTGATGTGTTTGATATCCTGACAATTTGAAAAACTATCAGATATCTTACTATACAGAGATAAATTACTTTTTCTTCTAGATGGGTTATTTATCATTTTCTATCTCACTTGTGAGATTAGAAAGATAATATTGATACCAGTGGTATATACATTTGCAAAAGGGAAAGTGTAAATATTTAGTTGGCAAATTTCAGATAGTGTCAGACTTTCTTACTAGATTACAGGCAAATTACATCAGAAATAGAGAAGTATATGAATAAGGTCAATATAAATGTCGGCATAATATAATTAAATAAAAAACTAAATAGATAAGTAAATGTATTTGGTACATATAACTATTTGAGATTATGAAGTCAATTCTATTAGAAACTATATGAATGATAATATTTAGAATTCTATGATAACTACTGCTATCATAAAATGTTATTTTGCTTTGAAAGTTAGATTTAAAATTTTATTTAATTAACTCATATATTAAACATTTTTAAAAAGTATTTACAATGTAAAAATATATCTATACTAATTAGCATTGGTGAATAGATATTTTAAATATATAAAATATAATATAGTTGATAAATATATTATCAACCTATATAGCATTATGTGTCTAGAACTATTTTGAAACTCATTATTAATCCTTTATCCCAGAGACATGTTTTTCAAATAATCAATATCCAATCTTCAGAAGAAATCTTAGAATGTGTAAGAGATTAAAAGATTCTGATTAAATTTTCTGGTTACCATGTTTTGCCCTGGTCAACTTCAATTTTTTTCTTGAAGTTACCTATGAACATTGACTACTGGGCTTTCTTTCCTCAGTGATATTAGTGATAGTATTGATTGTAAACTTAATTTAAGCCTAGCTAAGTCTAAACAACCTTTTCCAGGCATGAGCTGTGTTCTCTCTGGTATATGTTTCAATCCTGTCAACAAGCCTGTACATTTGTAATTATGTTAATTTGTATATTACAAAAAATTTAAATAATGATATGACAGATGATACTTTTTGATATATGTTTAAGTTAACATTGATCAAAAATAAATTATCTTCAACTTGATTTCTTGCTTTCTCTGTTCTCCATATTCAGTTATTGCTTTAACAACTTTTATTTTTTATTATTTTAGCAGTTTTAGTTGTGGCATTTAATTGTTCATTGATTGCTTCTCACATGTGCCTTGACTAGGGGCTCCAGCTAAGCCAGTGATTTCCTTGCTCAAGCCAGCAACCCCTTGCTCAAGCCAGCAACGTTGGACTTCAAGCCAGTGACCTTTGGGCTCAAGCCAGAGACCACGGGGTCATGTCTTTGATCCCATGCTTAAGCCTGTGAGCCCGTGTTCAAGGTGGCAACCTCAGGGTTTCAAACATGGGTCCTCAGTGTCCCAGGTCGATGTTCTATCCACTGTGCCACTGCCTGGTCAAGCTAAAATGCTCAAGTTTTATGTGATAATATATGTACACACTCGTTAAACTATTACCATTTAATAAATAATGAATATAAGTAGCATGATAAAAAATATCCTCATTCTTCTTTTTATATCTACCATTCTGCTATTCCACAATACCACCCAAGGAATGATTGGTCTGCTTTCTGTTCGAATAGATTAATTTGCATGCTATAGCTAGACTATTTTATACATACAATTTTATACCATGTTCTTTATTATCTGCCTTCTTTATTTAGCATAATTATTTTGAAATTAATGAACATTTTAACATATTTTTTTCTTTTTTTTTAAGAAGAAGGGAGATAGATTCCCACATGAGCCCAAATGGGGATTCACCTGGTAACCCTTATCTGGGGCTGATATTTCAATCAGCTGGGCTATTCTCAGTGCTTGAGGCCATACTTGGACCAACCAAGCTACTGACTGCGGAGGAGAAAGGGGTCAGGAAGAGAAGCAGATGGTTTATTCTCTTGCATGCCTTGACCGGGAATTGAACCTGGGATGCCCATTCGCTGGGCTGATGCCTTATCCACTAAGCCAACTAGCCAGGGCCAGCATATTTTAAATGTTTATTCTTTTAATTGTCATTTTTCCACACACTTTTTTTATCCATAAATTTATTGATAGAGATAATGGTAGTTATTATTTTTGTCCTGTTACAAATGAAACCGCTATGAACCATATGAGTCATTGAATGGACATGTGTTCTTTTCACTTAAATAAATACTTGTTTAAATTTTTTCTCTTCTTTTCTTTATATAGAAAATTAAATTTAATGTGATGACATTGATCAATGAGTATATAGGTTTCAGATAAATATTTCCATAGCATTTAAGCTGTTGTGTTATCTGTATTCCTGTTTGAATTTTTAAGAAATGGTTTTTAAACTTTATTGTTTTAAAATTGCTTGATTTTCCCAAATTGGTTTTAAACTTTCACAATTTTATATTTACGCCAATTTTTATATTTATTTTAGTCATGCCAGATTTCTTTTTAGACATTCAATACCTATGTAGTGGATATTAATAATGTTTTTTTTTCCCTTGAGTTTTTTTTTTTTTTTTTTTTTGTATTTTTCTGAAGTTGGAAATGGGGAGGCAGTCAGACAGACTCCCACATGTGCCTGACCGGGATCCACCCGGCACGCCCACCAGGGGGAGATGCTCTGCCCATCTGGGGCATCGCTCTGTTGCAACCAGAGCCATTCTAGCACTTGAGGCAGAGGCCACAGAGCCATCCTCAGCACCCGGGCCAACTTTGCTCCAATGGAGTCTTGGCTGCAGGAGGGGAAGAGAGACAGAGAGGAAGGAGAGGGGGTGGGGTGGAGAAGCAGATGGGCATTTCTCCTGTGTGCCCTGGCTGGGAATCAAACCTGGGACTCCTGCATACCAGGCTGACGCTCTACCATTGAGTCAACCGGCCAGGACCAATAGTGGTTTTAATATGCATTTTCCTAGTAACTAATTATATTGATCATGTTGTTAGTATGCTTATCTACTATCTTTGCATCTTTTTAAACACATACTCTTTGAAAATTTTTTTCTGACTTTCATTTTCATTCTTTTAACACTATTTTTTAAAGAGTAGATTTTTTTTTAAATGATGCCTAATTTATTAGTTTATTTTTATGGATTATGCTTTTTTTTTCCTCTAATAAATACAGAATTCTCTCTTATGTAGTCTTCCACAAGTCTTTTAGTTATCATGTAGGTATATGACTAATTGAGTTAAATTGAACTCATTTTCTTTTATATAGATGTCCATTTTTTTACACTGTTTGTAAAGACCATCCATCTACTACTGAATTGTATTTTTATCTTTTTTAAAAAATCACTTGTTTATTTATGTATGCTTGTTTTTGTACTCTCTTTTTGCTCCATTAATTTTTGTCTATCTTTACACCAATATTATTTTGATTACTTTGGCTTGAAATCAAATAGTGTTTTAGCATTTCAATTTTGATCTCATTTTTAAAGATCTGACTTTTGTGAACTCTCTCTGTTTTCACATTAATTTTATAAGAATTTGGCAATTTCTGTAGAAAATAGAAGGACTGTAATATCTTAAGTTATATTGCCCTAAATTTACAGATTGCATTGGCAAGAACTAATAGAGTAAAAATATAGTCTCTTTAAACACAAACAAAGCAATTCATTGATATAAGTTTTTAAATTTATGTCAGCACATTTTTTTTTATATTTCAATGTGCAGATTTTTCAAAGTTTTGTCATATTGATTTCTTAGTATTACATATTTTAATGCTATTATAAATGCTGATTTAAAAAGTTTTTCTTTTGGTTGTATGTTACTATTACATACAAAATACTATTGATTTTGTTCTCTATAATTTTTATTAACTCATTTCTTAATATTAATTATTTTTTCTCTATTTTACCAGTGTTATATGTAGATGACCATATATCATGTGAATAAAAGCTGTTTTTGCATCTTATTTTCCATTCTGAATGACGTTTTTTTAAATGAATAATTACTCTACCTAGTTCCTCTACAAAAATGTTAAGGTGATGGAAGTAGATATCTTTGCCTTGTTTTAAGAATTCATTAGTTTTAGTCCTCAATGCATCACAAAACATAATTTTGCAAATAAATAGATGGACACATAGTAATGAACAATGGTGTAAGTAACAGAGAAAATAGACTCTAGGTGATATTTTCAATTTGATTTAGTATTGACATTTAGAAGTTAGAATTAAAATGACTTAGGGCAGTAACAGCCTTGGGTAGATTAAAATCCAAAGATGTTAAGTCATCATCTAGCCCAGTTTATAATCCTTATGGAACATTATAATTGCTTTTTGTTTCAAGTTTTGCAGGGTTTGAGTTCAATATACATGAGCCTGAAAAGATATTAATCTAACCCCCCCAAAATAATTTTATTCTACTTATTGAGATGTGAGAAAGTTAAAAGCCATAATGCAGACTGGTAAAATTTCCATTATAGAAATTGAACCAATTATATATTAATATGTATTATAATGTGATATTTATTATATCTCTTCTCATTTTCCGCAAAAACTGTATTTTGCCAATTCAGTAACATAAGTAAATACAAATTTAATGAATTTATAAAAATGTATATTTATAAGGTAAATCTTGAAAGAAGGTTTTCTTTCATCAGTATCAGCTAACAAGAACAATAAAATAGCAGTTACATGTGGGAAATATTCAGTGTGATCAGCAAACACTAGTATCGAGTCTCCTGTGTGTTCAAGGTTTAGGTTATGTTTTTCTTCTCTTTCTTTCTCTTCTCCTCCTGCTCATTAACCTCCCCCTTCTCCTTTTTCTTGTTCCTCTTCCTCTTCTTTTTCTCCTGCTCTTGTTTCAGCTTCTGTTGCTGCCTATTTATAACCCTATTTGAAAATTAGACTGTGGAGGTCCCTCAGTGGAGACCTCAAAGTAAATTTATTGTTTCATAGATTAATTAATATACATAAGTGTAAGATGTAATTAGACTTTTTTTAAAACTTAAACGTGTCATTGAATTTTCAGCACATATAGAGGCTATATTCGAGAATTAGGATTTTAAAATATAAACTATTTATTATAGAATGATTCCAAGATTCTTTCAAGTATATCTTCAATTGTACAATTGGAGAACTGCAAGTAAAATACAAGGAAAGCATAACTACCAGTTATGAAAGATATGCCATATATATCATGGCTCCTGTAGAAAAAATAAACAAGAATTAAATATGTACTCCAAAATGAATATGACAAAGGTAAGTGTTCCGAATACAAGCAGCTTCCCTTTACAAAAACAATTGTGAATATCACCTTTTAGTGTAAGCAGTTCCAGAAATTTTTATAAATTTATTAAGAACTATTGATTCCCTTACATAGGGTTAGAAAGAGAACTAATACTGATTATACTATATTGTTCAATTATTTATCACTTCATTCAACAAATATTTATTAGGCTCCTATTTATTCCAGGTGTCTCTGAAAGGTAGGGGACACAATTGGGGCTGATAAAGAAAATTGTCTTGTCTCCTAAAACTAAAATTTCAGTGAATATCTTTGGTTATTTATATGATTTTATATTTTATTCTAAAACTTTCAGAAGGTATAAAACATTGCAGTGTTTATTATTAAAAATGTAATTGTAAATGTGTAACCAAATCCCTATTTTATGTATCTGACCAAATTTTATCTTCATAATTTCTTCTCTCATCTCACTTAGAGAGTGCTATGCCAGTGTAATCAATACATTCTCTCATTAACTTACTTATTCAAGAAATATTCATCATATGCAGGGTATTACATGCTTGAAACTAAAAAAAAAATAAAAATAAGGTATGGCCTTGTCTGCCAAAACTTTACAGTCTAGTAAGGAAAGTTCCAAATGTCAAATAAATATATGCAAAATTTGGTTGTCTTTTTTTAAAATTAAATTTAATAACATTGTATACATTTCAAATGTTCAATTTCATCATACATCGTCTGTGTACTCACTCATGGTCTTATCTCTTTGCATCACCTTGTATTTGGTCCCCTTCACCTTCTTTGCCCCCAAACCCTTTTTCTACCATACTTGTATCTGTGTCTATGAGCCTGTTTGTTGCTTTTGGTTTTGTATCCCACATGGTTCTTGTCCTTTTCTTTTTTTTTTTTTAAGATTTTATTTATTCATTATAGAGAGAGAAGAGAAAGAGAAAGAGAGAGAGAGAGGAGGCGGGAGGAGCAGGAAGCATCAACTCCCATATGTGCCTTGACCAGGCAAGCCCAGGGTATTGAACCGGCAACCTCAGTGTTTCCAGGTTGATGCTTTATCCACTGTGCCAACACAGGTCAGGCTATTCTTGTCCTTTTTGATATAACTTATTTCACTTAACATGATACTCTCTGAAATCTTTTTTTCTGATTAATTTTAATGGGGTTACATTGATAAATCAGGGTACATATCTTCAGAGAAAACAGCTCTAGGTTATTGTGACATTTGTTTATGCTGCATGCCATCACCCAAAGTCCAATTGTCTTTCATCATCTTCTAACTGATTTTCTTTGTGCCCCTCCCTTCTCCCAACCCCCTCCCCCTTCTCCTCCCCACTGCATAACCCCCACACTCTTGTCCATGTCTCTGAGTCTCATTTTTATGTCCCACCTATGTATGGAATCATATAGTTCTTAGTTTTTTCTGATTTACTTACATCGCTCAGTATGATAGTATCAATAGATGCAGAAAAAGCATTTGTTAAAATCCAGCACCCATTCATGATCAAAACTCTCAGCAAAGTGGGAATACAGGGAACATACCTCAACATGATAAAGGCCATCTATGACAAACTCACAGCCAACATCATACTCAAGGGGCAAAAAATAAAGCAATCCCCTTAAGATCAGGAACAAGGCAGGGGTAACACCTTTCACCACTCTTATTCAACATAATTCTGGAAATCCTAGCCACAGCAATCAGACAAGAAAAAGAAATAAAAGGCATCCAAATTGGAAAAGAAGAAGTAAAACTATCATTATTTGCAGGTGATATGATATTGTATATAGAAAACCCTAAAGTCACAGTAAAAAAACTACTAGACCTGATAAGTGAATTCAGCAAGGTGGCAGGATATAGAATTAATACTCAGAAATCAGAGGCATTTTTATACACTAACAATAAATTGTCAGAAAGAGAAATTAAGGAATCAATCCCCTTTACCATTGCAACCAAAAAAATAAAGTACCTAGGAATAAATTTAACCAGGGAGATTAAAGACTTGTACTTGGAAAATTATAAAACATTGATAAAAGAAATCAGGGAAGATACAAACAAGTGGAAGTATATACTATGCTCATGCTTAGGAAGAATAAACATCATTAAAACTTCTATATTACCCAAAGCAATTTAAAAATTCAATGCAATACTGATTAAAATACCAATGACTTACTTCAAAGATACAGAACACATATTCCAAAAATTTATATGGAACCAAAAGAGGACATGAATAGCCTCAGCAATCTTGAAAAGTAAGAATAAAGTGGGAGGTATCACACTTCCGGATATCAAGTTATATTATAAGGCCATTGTACTCAAAATAGCCTGGTACTGGCATAAGAACAGGCATATAGATCAATGGAACAGAACTGAGAACCCAGAAATAAACCCACATCTTTATGGACAACTGATATTTGACAAAGGAGGTAAGAGCTTACATTGGAGTAAAGACAGCCTCTTCAACAAATGGTGTTGGGAAAATTGGACAGCTACCTGCAAAAAAATGAAACTAGACCACCAACTTACACTATTCACAAAAATCAATTCAAAATGGATAAAAGACTTAAATGTAAGCCGTGAAACCATGAGCATCTTAGAAGAAAATATAGGCAGTAAGCTAGCTCTCTGACATTTCTCGCAGCAATATATTTGCTGATTTGTCTCCACAGGCAAGTGAAATAAAAGGCAGGATAAACAAATGGGACTATATCAAACTAAAAAGCTTTTGCACAGCTAAAGACAATATGAACAGAATAAAAAGACAAACTACACAATGGGAGAATGTATTTGACAATGCGTTTGATAAGGGGTTAATAACCAAAATTTATAAAGAACTTGTAAAACTCAATACCAGGAAGACAAACAATCCAATCAAAAAATGGGCAAAAGAAATTAATTGACACTTCTCCAAAGAGGACATACAGATGACCAATAGGCATATGAAAAAATGCTCAACATCACTAATCATTAGAGAAATGCAAATTAAAACCACAATGAGATATCACCTCACACCAGTCAGAATGACGCTCATCAATAAAACAACACAGAATAAGTGCTGGCGAGGATGTGGAGAAAAGGGAACCCTCCTGCACTGCTGGTGGGAATGCAGACTGGTGCAGCCACTATGGAAAATAGTATGGACATTCCTCAAAAAATTCAAAATTGAACTGCCTTTTGACTCAGCTATCCCACTGTTAGGAATATACCCCAAGAACACCATAGCACTGTATGAAAAGAAGAAATGCACCCCCATGTTTATGGCAGCATTGTTCACAATAGCAAAGATCTGGAAACAGCCCAAGTGTCTGTCAGGGGACGAGTGGATTAAAAAGTTTTGGTACATATACACTATGGAATGCTACTCAGCCATAAGAAATGATGACATCGGATCATCTACAACAACATGGATGAACCTTGGTTGTCTTTTAAAGCTCTACTTTCTCCTGATTTGATCTCCAAGTGCAATACCTGTACCCTGTAACAAGGAAGAAGCAGGAAAATGTTGGAAAGAAAGTACAGTTTCACTTTAAGGTTTACCAAGAAATAGAGCTTGTCTCAGGTTACACTGTTTTCTTTCTCATATTCTTAGAAAGCTAAATACATTAAAAACAAACTATTCTTTGATCAATATAAAATATCTCAAAGTTTCCCTATCATCAATTCTTGAAAATATCTTTCGTATAGTGACTAATAAAGATTATTTCTAAGGAAGAATTTACAAGTATAAAATACAGTTCATCTCACCTTATATTTCTCTGCATCTAATGTAGTCTTTTAAAAAAGTGGCATTAAATATATTGCATAAATTAGAGGCTGAAGAAACTGATTCCCAGAAACCTAAGTGTAATAAGAATGTCACCGAATGTTTCACTCTTGTAAAAATTGTAATAATTGGCAAGTTTCCTAGTCATCTCAGATCAATGAGAAGATCCTTTGGGGTTTTCCCAAGCCTATCCCCCCCCTCCCCCGCACGCCTCCTTTTTTTTTTTAAAGTGAGAAATCCTTTCTCAGTATTTTTTATCTCAATTTCTCTTCTTACAATCTGACAAGCCTGAATTGATGGCTAAATAACTCAATTAAAACTTTTTTTTCTTGTAGTTTCTCTCCCATTGCATGAATATTATATAAATGATTCCTATTAAATGTATGAGCAAGGTGAAATGACTTTGTGAGAGATGAACCTTTGATAGCTAGGGATTAACTTTTCTATGTTTGCACATAGAAGTCTTTTTTCATTCTTTATAACTGGGTTCTGATGATATAGAAACTCCATTTATCATGGTACATTAATTAGATGTGCTAAACTCCCTAAGATAAAATGCATAATAAAAATGTAAAACCAGATGAAACAATCTTTCCTCTTAAGAATGTCAGGAACCAGGTTATTCAAACAGAGATTGCACATTTTCTATCTTTTCTTAACTTTAATATGCTATTGTTACCTTTAAGCCAGAGCAATATTTCTTTTCTATTAACCAGGTTTACCCTAACCCTCTAATTGTTCAGATTCTACAGTGGAATACCAATCAGTTCAAAATATGACATATTAAAATGCTGAGTTCTTGATTTTTGTCACATCTTTTTTCTTTCTGTCCATCATGTATAAAGACAATGAGCATAAACTCATCCCAGTGAAAATCCATGACTCCAATCATTTTATGATTTCACTGATTACAACCAATTCATTTTACCTTCACCTTGATAATTCTACTGGATCCAGAGACATTCTGTTTTTCTCTAACATGTTCTCAATTCAGAGAGCACAGCTATAAAAACACATATGTACATGGGTTTCAGGCATACCTTATTATTTCACGTTTCCTTTAGTTTCTTTATATATTTGGAGAAGAGACTCCTGAGTTAAGATTCAAAATACCCAGGCTTCAAGTGTAGTTTTGTCATAAAAAAATAGTGTTGATTCATGATGAATGTTTGAAGAGACTTCCGGAAACTTAGATCAGAAGAGTGTAGGCAAAAAAAATAAGTGAAGATATAATAAAATCTTTTATTTTTCTATTCTTTAGTTGATATATCAGAGTGTTCAAACTTGTAATGCAGACAATATATTTATTGACTATAACATATAAGATAAGTGACATGAATATCAGCAATGTTATAAGTGAATGAAAAGAAATAACTGGAAATATTGCAAGTTACTCATACTTCCCATGAGATGTTATACAGTTAACCCTTGAATAAGACAGGGATTAAGGGAGTAAACTCAGTTAAAAATGTCATATAACCTTAAAATGTTCCTCAGTATCTTGGGGGAATTGGTTCCAGGACACTTTGTGAATACTACAATTTGTATATGTTCAAGTCCCTTATATAAAATCGTTTAGAAAACTAACATCCATGCAGTTAGCTCTCTGCATCCATGGATTCCCAACTACGGATGGAAAATATTGTTTTTTGTGGATGCCAAAAGGATATGAAGGATATGAGGATATGAAGAGCTCACTCTATATTTATTGAAAAAAATCTGCTTATAAGTGGATCTATGCAACTCAGCCTGTGTTGTTTAGGGGTCAGCTGTAGTGTTATTTGAAAATTGACTTGAATTAGTTAAGAAAGTGTGCAAACTCTAGAGTAACCCTAACAAAAAGTAAACAATAAATAATTGATATACTAAGAAACATTGATTTATATGAAACATTGATTAAAAACAGAGAAAACAGAAAAAAAAGTGAAAGAAAAAACAAAGTGAAAGGTAATGTATAGAAAACAGTTATAAATATGAAATATAGTAAGTACACAAATAACTACTTTAAAAATTATAAATCAAAACAAAATTTATTTTTTATTTTATTTTATTTTTTATTGTATTTATTTTTAATGGGGTGACATCAGTAAATCAAGATACATATATTCAAAGATAATATGTCCAGGTTATCTTAAAGTTCAATTATGTTGCATACCCATCACCCAAAGTCAGATTGTCCTGTCACCCTCTATCTAGTTCTCTTTGTGCCCCTCCCCCTCCCCCTTTCCTCTCCCTCTCCCCCCTCCCCCTGTAACCACCACACTCTTATCAATGTCTCTTGGTCTCACTTTTATGTCCCATCTATGTATGGAAAAATGCAGTTCCTGGTTTTTTCTGATTTACTTATTTCACTTCCTATAATGTTGTCAAGATCCCACCATTTTGCTATAAATGATCCGATGTCATCATTTCTTATGGCTGAGTAGTATTCCATAGTGTATATGTGCCACATCTTCTTTATCCAGTCATCTATTGATGGGCTTTTTGGTTGTTTCCATGTCCTGGCCACTGTGAACAATGCTGCAATGAACATGGGGCTGCATGTGTCTTTACAAGTCAATGTTTCTGAGTTTTTGGGGTATATACCCAGTAGAGGGATTGCTGGGTCATAAGGTAGTTCTATTTTCAGTTTTTTGAGGAACCACCATACTTTCTTCCATAATGGTTGTACTACTTTACATTCCCACCAACAGTGGATGAGGGTTCCTTTTTCTCCACAACCTCTCCAACATTTGCTATTACCTGTCTTGTTAATAATAGCTAGTCTAACAGGTATGAGGTGGTATCTCATTGCAGTTTTGATTTGCATTTCTCTAATAACTAAAGAAGATGAGCATCTTTTCATATATCTGTTGGCCATTTGTATTTCTTCCTGGGAGAAGTGTCTGTTCATATCCTCTTCCCATTTTTTTATTGGATTGTTTGTTTGTTTGTCGTTGAGTTTTATGAGTTCTTTGTATATTTTGGATATTAGGCCCTTATCTGAGGAGGTGTTTAAAAATATCATTTCCCAATTAGTTGGCTGTCTGTTTATCTTGTTATCAATTTCTCTTGCTGAACAAAAACTTCTTAGTCTGATGTAGTCCCATTCATTAATTTTTGCTTTCACTTCTCTTGCCTGTGGAGTCAAATTCATAAAATGCTCTTTAAAGCCCAGGTCCATGAGTTTGGTACCTATGTCTTCTTCTATGTACTTTATTGTTTCAGGTCTTATGTTTAGATCTTTGATCCATTTTGAGTTAATTTTAGTACAAAGGGACAAACTGTAGTCCAGCTTCATTCTTTTGCATGTGGCTTTCCAGTTTTCCCAGCACCATTTGTTGAAGAGGCTTTCTTTTCTCCATTGAGTGTTGTTGGCCCCTTTATCAAAAATTATTTGACTATATATATGTGGTTTTATTTCTGGGCTTTCTATTCTGTTCCATTGGTCTGAGTGTCTATTTTTCTACCAATACCATGTTGTTTTAATTGTCGTGGCACTATAATAGAGTTTGAAGTCAGGTATTGTAATGCCCCCAGCTTCATTCCTTTTCTTTAGGATTGCTTTGGCTATTCGGGGCTTTTTACAGTTCAATATAAATCTGATTATTTTTTGCTCCATTTCTTTAAAAAATGTCATTGGAATTTTGATGGGAATTGCATTAAATCTGTATATAGCTTTGGGTAATATGGCCATCTTGATTATATTTATTCTACCTAACCAAGAACAAGGAATATTCTTCCATCTCATAATGTCTTTTTAGATTTCCCTTAACAATGGTTTATAGTTTTCATTGTATAAGTCCTTTACATTCTTTGTTATGTTTATTCCTAGGTATTTTATTTTTTTTGTTGCAATCGTGAAGGGGATTATTCTTTTGAGTTCATTCTCAAATGTTTCATTGTTGGCATATAGAAAGGCTATTGACTTCTGTATGTTAATTTTGTATCCTGCGACCTTACTGTATTGGCTTATTTTTTCTAGAAGTCTTTTTGTGGATTCTTTGGGGTTTTCGATGTATAGGATCATATCATCTGCAAAAAGTGATACCTTTACTTCTTCATTTCCGATATGGATGCCTTTTATTTCTTTGTCTTGTCTGATTGCTGTGGCAAGAACCTCTAGTACCACATTAAATAAGAGTGGAGAGAGTGGACAACCCTGTCTTGTTCCTGATTTAAGGGGGAAAGCCTTCAGTTTTGTGCCATTTAGTATGATGTTAACTGATGGTTTATCATATATGGCCTTTATCATGTTGAGATATTTTCCTTCTATACCCATTTTGTTGAGAGTCTTAAACATAAAATTGTGTTGTATTTTATCAAAAGCCTTTTCTGCATCTATTGATAATATCATGTGGTTCTTGTTCTTTGTTTTGTTGATATGGTGTATTACGTTAACCGTTTTACGTATGTTGAACCATCCTTGAGATACTGGGATGAATCCCACTTGATCATGATGTATTATTTTTTTAATATGTTGTTGTATTCGATTTGCTAGTATTTTGTTTAGTATTTTAGCATCTGTATTCATTAGAGATATTGGTCTGTAGTTTTCTTTTTTTGTGCCATCCTTGCCTGGTTTTGGTATAAGGGTTATGTTTGCCTCATAAAATGTGTTTGGAAGTATTGCTTCTTCTTCAATTTTTTGGAAGACTTTCTGTAGAATAGGAACCAAGTCTTCTTTGAAGGTTTGATAAAATTCGCTGGTATAGCCGTCTGGGCCTGGACTTTTATTTTTGGGGAGGTTTTTAATGGTTTTTTCTATTTCTTCTCTACTAATAGGTCTGTTTAGGCTTTCTGCTTCTTCTTGACTCAGTCTAGGAAGGTTGTATTGTTCTAGGAATTTATCCATTTCTTCTAGGTTGTTGAATTTAGTGGCATAAAGTTTTTCATAGTATTCTACAATAATTCTTTGTATATCTACGGTGTCCGTGGTGATTTCTCCTCTTTCATTTTGGATTTTGTTTATATGAGTTCTTTCTCTTTTTTCCTTGGTAAGTCTTGCCAAGGGTTTGTCAATTTTGCTGATTTTTTCAAAGAACCAGCTCCTTGTTCTATTAATTTTTTCTATAGTTTTTCTGTTCTCTATTTCATTTATTTCTGCTCTGATTTTTATTATCTCCTTTCTTCGGCTGGTTTTGGGTTGTCTTTGTTCTTCATTTTCTAGTTCCTTAAGGTGGGAAGTTAAGTGGTTCACTTGGGCTCTCTCTTGTTTGTTCATATATGCCTGAAGTGATATGAACTTCCCTCTTATCACTGCTTTTCCTGCATCCCATAGATTCTGATATGTCGTATTATCATTTTCATTTGTCTGTATATATCTTTTGATCTCTGCACTTATTTCTTCTTTGACCCATTCATTCTTTAGAAGTATGTTGTTTAGTTTCCACATTTTTGTGGGATTTTTTCTCTCTTTTTTGCTGTTGAATTCTAGTTTCAAGGCTTTATGATCAGAAAATATGCTTGGTACAACTTCAATTTTTCTGAATTTGCTGATGTTGTTTTTGTGGCCCAGCATATGGTCAATTCTTGAGAATGATCCATGTACACTGGAGAAAAATGTATACTCAGTCACTTTGGGATGAAATGTCCTGTAGATGTCTATCATATCCAGGTGCTCTAGTGTTTTTTTAAGGCTACTATGTCTTTGTTAATTCTCTGTTTGGATGACCGATCTAGAGCCGTCAGCAGTGTATTGAGGTCTCCAAGTATGATTGTATTTTTGTCAGTTTTTGTTTTAAGGTCAATAAGTAGCTGTCTTATATATTTTGGTGCTCCTTGGTTTGGTGCATATATATTAAGAATTGTTATGTCTTCTTGATTCAGTGTCCCCTTAGCCATTATGAAATGGCCATTTTTGTCTCTGAGTACTTTTGCTGTCTTGTAGTCAGCATCATCAGATATGAGTATTGCTACGCCTGCTTTTTTGTGGATGTTATTTGCTTGGAGTATTGTTTTCCAGCCTTTCACTTTGAATTTGTTTTTATCCTTGTTTTCTTTTTTGATCCATTCGGCTACTCTGTGCCTTTTTGTTGGTGAGTTTAATCCATTTACATTTAGTGTAATTATTGACACTTGTGAGTTCCTCATTGCCATTTTATAGATTGCTTTCTGTTAGTTTCGTGCCTTGTTTGATTCTTCTCTTTCGTTTTTCTATCTTTTGTTTTTATTTGGTTGTGTTCCATACATCTTTCCTCTGTTGCTATCTTTTTTAAATCATGTGCTTCTGTGGTGGTTACCATTAAGTAATGAAAAGGGTTCCTACCCTGTTCATTGTAGTGCACTATTTTGTGAGTACTTTTGCCCTCCATCGCTCTTTGCTACTGTTAATCTTCATCCTCTCCCCTCCTTTCTTATTGTTGTCACAGTTTAAAGTTGGTTTTGTTATGTTCTTCTTGGAGCTTTTACTTGTGGCTTTGTTGTTGTTGTTTTTTTATTCTTTGTATCTGATTGGAGAACCCCCTTTAGTAATTCCTGGAGTGGGGGTTTTCTGGTGATAAATTCTCTCATCTTTTCTGTATCTGTGAATGTTTTTATTTCTCCATATTTCAAGGTTAGCTTTGATGGGTATAGTATTCGTGGCTGAAAGTTCCTCTCTTTCAAGACTTTAAATATTGGGGTCCACTCTCTTCTAGCTTGTAGAGTTTCTGTTGAGAAATCTGATGATAATCTAATGGGCCTTCCTTTATATGTTGTATTCTTCTTTTTTCTGGCTGCCTTGAGAATTTTTTCTTTGCAGTTGGTTTGTGCCAATTTTATGATGATGTGCCTTGAAGTAGGTTTGTTGGGGTTAAGAAAACTTGGAGTTCTGTTTGCTTCTAGAATTTGAGGTTTTAGTTCTTTCCACAGGCTTGGGAAGTTCTCATCTATTATTTGTTTGAGTATGTTCTCCACTCCATTTTCTCTCTCTTCTCCCTCTGATATACCTATTGTTCTTATGTTATTCTTTTTGATGGAGTCAGATAATTCCTGTAGGGCTATTTCATTTTTTTTAATTTTTGAATCTCTTTCTTCTTCTTTGTTGAGCCTCAAGTTGCTTGTCTTCTATTTCGCTAATCCTTTCTTCTATCTGGCCTGTTCTATTAGCTAAGCTTGTTACCTCATTTTTCAGCTCATGAATTTAGTTTTTCATCTCTGTTTGATTTGTTTTTATAGTTTCAATTTCCTTGGAGATATACTCTTTGTGTTCATCGAGTTGTTTTCTGAGCTCCCTAAATTGCCTTTCTGTGTTTTCTTGTATATCTCTGAGTATTTTTAGAATTTCTATTTTAAATTCTCTTTCGTTTAACTCCAAGGTTTCCAATATCTTAAATTTTTTCTCCATAGATTTTTCCTCATCTCTCTGTGTTACCTCTCTTTCTTTTGTATCCATGATATTCGATTTTCTCTTCTTTAATGGCATCTGAGGGTGGTTTTCTTGATAGTATTAATGAGATTTTATAAGGAATAAAAGGATAAAAAAATAAAAATAAAAATAAAAAATTGTGCGTTTTTTTTAAAAATTAATCTTTAAATAAAGAAAAATAAAATAAAATAAAAATTTGAGGAAAAAAAGGGAATAATTCCTTCCCCTCCTTTTTTCCTCTCCTCTCCTCTCCCCTCTTTTTTGAGAAAATCTTGTGATGAACTGTGAATTATATTGTACTAAATAGAACAAACAATACTTGTAGTGGAGGGCCTGAATTAGGGAGAAGTAATATAGGGCTAAAGGAAAAAGAAAAAAAAGAAAAAAGAAAAGAGAAAAAAATATTTATATATAAAAAAGGGGGGAGCAGTATAGACCCACAAAAAGCAAATTTGGAAAAAATTTCGGTCAAGAATAAAATGATTTGCTTTTAGGTGTTGGCTGACTCAGAGTTATGATGAGAGGAATAAGAGGGAAACAGAAAAAAGGGGTGGAAAATTAAAAAATTACTATTGTATTTAGTGGAACAAGAACTAGATAAAATGGAGAGCCAGGGATGGGAGCACTGCTAATGTGTTAAAAAGGAGAAGTAAAAACCCTCCAAAATGCCACAAACTTAAGTTTGAGTCCCAGATAAGATAATTTGTTTGTTATTGAAGTTTGAATGAGAGAAGACGTAAAGGAGAGAGGAAGAGACTAATATAGAGGGAGAAAAGAGAGAGAGAGAGAAAAGATGGAACCACTTAAGGAAGAAAAAAGAAAAAGGAGGAGAGATAAAGAGAGAGTTAGGGGTTTTGGAGTGCAACCCTCATAGAGAGAAAGGAGGAGGAAAGAAAAGATAATGGGAGATGTAACACTTATGGGTAGTGTAGTTCAAAGAGAGGCGAGAGTAAGACTGAGAGAGAATTAAATGACCAAATTGGAGTAGAAAAAAAAATCAAGAATGAAGAAAAAAGACACAGACGAACAAATATAATAAAATGGGATAGGTTATAAAATCTGCAGATTATTCTTGATTTTGAGAGGTTGTCGTCTTGCTTTTTCTTTTCTGTCTTTCTGGTCAGTGACTTTGTACCCCGGGTTCTGCCCCTGTGGCAAGCTCTGGAAGAGGTTTGCAGTTGATAATTCTGTATGGCGATGTCATGTATTGGGCTTCAGTCTCATTGGCAGTCGAGGTTCATTAGTGTTTATAGGCTCCAACAGTGAGAGGATCTCTCACTGTGAGAGTGTTCCTGGAGCCTCTCTCCTAGTCTTTCCTTCCACAATTAGAAGCCTGATAATCCAGCTATGGGGTTGCTGCTGCCTCTGCCTGGATAGTAAGAGTCTCAAAGAGCTGGCAACTCCCCACTCTATTCCCAGTCAGCACAGGGCTCTGAGTAAGGCTCAGTCAGTCAGAGCTGCCAGCATAATCAGGCATGGCTTCCTCCCACTCAAAGACCTCTGGCTCTGCCCCTCTGTGGGATAACTCGAGTGCCCACTCCTGAGGCGTTCGGAGGAATCTCTTGCCCACTCTCCATGCGCACCCACCAGGATGTCAGACCAGACAGGTCACACTTCGAGTGAAATCCCTACCCACACGGAAAAGATCGAGCTTTGGAATTGGCTTTCGCTCTATCCCCGTGCGGCTTTCCCAAGGGGCTAGGGCTGCCTGAGATTCCGCTCCTGGCCTGCTCACAGACCTGCTCCTCTGTGGGAAAAACACGGGCGCCCACCTCTGAGGAGTTCGGAGGAATCTCCTGTCCACTCTTCCTGCGTGTGCACTGACCAGATTATGAGGCTCAGGCAGGATGCCTCTCACTCCGAGAAAGCCCTCTGCCCACACGGAAAAGTTACTGGGTTGGAATTGGCTTTCGCTCTGTCCCCGTGCGGCTTTCCCAGGGCGCTGGGGTTTCCGCTCCTGGCCCGCTCACAGGCCTCTGACTCTGTTCCTCTGAGGGAAAACACGGGCGCCCACCCCTGAGGAGTTCGGAGGAATCTCCTGCCCACTCTGCGTGCGTGCGCACTGACCCGATTATGAGGCTCAGGCGGGACGCCTCTCGCTCCGCGAAAGCCCTCTTCCTGCACAGAAAAGTTCCGCCATTGGAGTTGGCTCCAGCTTCCTCCCCGTGCCCGGTCCCCTCAGGGCGCTGGGGCTCCTAGGAGATGCTGCTTTTTGCCCACACAGAGGCCTCTGACTCTGCTTCTCTGTGGGTTAGCACGGGCTGCACCCACCCCTGAAGTGTTCGTAGGAATCTCTTGCCCACTAACCACACCAACCAGGAGATGCGGAAAATGGCTGCCCCACTTGTCTTTCTTTGTCTGGGTTTGGCGTGCGTGTTAGCTTGAATTGCCCAGGGTTTTTCTAAGGCTTGGATCTCCGTGCCACAGCCTGGTTTGGCTGTTTGTACCCCGGCCTGGATCTATTCACTCCCTATGCCCGCCTTAGTTTCTATATTCTCAGTTCTCAGTGAAAGCCATCCTGTTTGGATTAGAGAGGAAGGCGGAGCATTTCTTACTCCTTATTTCCGCCGGAGTTTGACCATATATTTAGCCAATCTTTCACTCGATCCTACCTTCGGGTGTGTTGTGAAGCATCTGAAGACTCCAAGGATAGGTTTTTCTGTTTCTGGTTGAAGAACTTGTTGAGTTTATAGGGAGATTTTCGGTATCGCTTCCTACCGCGCCATCACTGTGACCCAAAACACAATTTAAAGAAAAAAACTGAGTGGATAAAGAAGTAAGACACAATAATTCACTGTCTCCAAGAAACTTATTTTAAATATTTAGACACAGGTAGATTAAAATAAATGGTTGAGAAAGATGTACCATTATTATTTTTTTTTAGTTTTTTTTTTAAATTTTATTTATTCATTTTTAGAGAGGAGAGATAGAGGGAGAGAGAAGGGGGGAGGAGCTGAAAGCATCAACTCCCATATGTGCCTTGACCAGGCAAGCCCAGGGTTTCGAACCGGCGACCTCAGCATTTCCAGGTCAGACACTTTTTCCACTGCGCCACCACAGGTAAGGCAGATGTACCATTCTTATTAATCAAAAGAAGTTTAAGTAATTATAGAAATTCCAGGTAAAGCAAATTTTAAAAAAGGAAAAATTATCTTCTTTTCTCTGTCTGCTCTTTCCACCCTTCCTCTTCTTCTTCCTGTTTCTTCTTAGAATTTTATATCACTTATATTAGTTAATTGATAATATCAGAATATTTTCATATTTACACCCCAATTTGCAATTTGTACTGTAGAGATCCTTCACTACAGGTTTTAAACAATATTTATTTTTTATTCTATGAATCTATTTATACAAAGAAGTAAAATAGTTTGTAAGTCTCTTTCCTAAACAACTGAAATATTTTAATGATTGTATAACACATATGGAGGTTGTAGTAAGGGACTGCAATTTTAAAATATATGCTTTTCAGAGCAAATATAACATTCATTATGAAATAAAGAGAGGCATTACAAGATAATAAGAGTCAATTCTCCAAGAAGATGTAAGATATGAATGAATATACATGTAATTCAGCAACCAAACATGATACAAAAACTGATAGATCTACAAGGAAAAACAGACAAATCCACTTTTATTGTTGTATATTTCAACAATTTTCTAACAGTACTTAGCAGGCCAGCAGGCAGAAAATCAGTAAGGATATAGTTGAACTGAACTGTCTCATAAATCAAATTGATGTAATTGACATTTATGGAATACTTCATTCAACAACAGCAGAATGTACATTGTTCTCAAGCTTACATTTAATATTCACCAAGATGGACCACTTTCTGGGCCATAAAACACATCTTATCACATTAAAAAGAATAGCTACAATGCAAAGTATGATTTCAGAAGACTGTTAAATTAAAGTAGAAATTAATAATAGAAAGATAGCTGGAAAATCCCAAAGTATTTTGCAATTAACACATACTAGTGAATAATACATGGATCAAAAAAAGAGTCTTAGGAGAAAATTTTAAATATTTTGAACTAAATTAATATGAAAATATAAGGTATTGATATCTGTGATGCAGCAAAAACAGTGCTTAGATGACAACTCACAGCCCTGAATGCATACACTAGAAAGAAGATCTAAAATCAATCATTAAGCCACACATTATGAAACAAAATTAAAGTGCAAATTAAATCCAGAGTAAAAAAAAGAAAATAAATAATAAAAATCAAGACAGAAATCCATGAAATTAAAAAGAAGAAAACAATACAAAAAATATCAACAAAACCAAGAGCTAATGTTATTAATTACTTGTTAGGGGGAACACAAGGTGCCAGACAGTGAGTTGCAGTTTAACAGATTACAAGAGATTTTGAAATAGAGAATTTATTACTCACAAGATCTGGAGGAAGTACCAGGAATGCGTTGAAGGTCTACATAGGGAGGTCCACGCAGAAGGCAGAGACAGAAATGGTTGCACACATCTTTATTAGGGTTTGAGGTAGGAGTGTTTTTGATGTATAGGGCAAAAACCAATTGGTCAATTAAAGCCAAAAGAGTGAGATTCATGATCTCCTTGAGATTTTTTTTCTGAGAGAAGCATAAGAGGCAGGTTCTGGGAGGCAAGGGAGACTGTTGATCACAACAGCTGTTGGAAAAGTCACATTAGAAACTAACATTTACTTACAAGTATCTAGGGCATGGCTTGCATGAGGGAAAAGTGTCAGTTTAAAATCAATGCAAGCAACATGGTCCAACAAAAGAGATGTTGAAGAAACAATACCAGAGAATGACTTAGCTTAAATCTTGACCTGTTCTTTGAAAATAAATTTGATAAACTCTTAACCAGTTAATCCAATCAAAAAAGAAAGGACACAATTATTTAATATTAGAAATTACAGAGGGGTCATCACTGCTGATCCCATAGGCATTAGATGGGTAATAAGGCTAGTAATATTATGACCAATTCTATGGTCACAAATTTATTAACTTAGATGAAATGTACTAATTCATCAAAACACTGAATTTACCAAACCTTATACAGGATGAATAAATAATCTGAATAGGTCTCTTAATATTAAAGAAATTAAATCAATAAATAAAAAAGTTTCTAAATCAGAAAGATCCAGGCCAAATGATTTCACTTGTGAATTCTACCTAACATTAAAAGAATAAATTATAACAATTTTCCACAATCTGTTCAAGAAAATAGAAACAGAAGGAACATTTTCTAACTCCTTATGTGAGTTCATTACTTTAATATCAAAACTAAGTTTTACCAGAAAGAAAAATTACACACTAATATCTCAGAAAAATAGATGCAAAAATACAAAATAAAATATTAATAAAAATCAAATTCAACATTTTTTCAAATGGTTTTTTTGCACCTATTGAGGTATGTATGTGATTTTTCTTCTTTAATCTCTTGATATGATAGATTACATATATTGATATTTAAATAATGAGCCATCCCCTTGCATATTGAGAACAATTCCCACCTTTTTGTGGTGTGTAATTATTTATATTATATATATGACATTCACAAAAAGGTAAAAATATAAAGACTGCCAATGTTTGCCAGGAGTTATTTGTGGCAGAGATGGAGGAGTTGTGAATAGATGGAACACGGGAAGTTTTTAGGGCAAGTAATCTATTCTATATAATATTGCAATAGTAGATACATGACATTATGCTTTAGGAAAAGCCCATAAATCTATACAACATAAAGTGCATGCCCTAATTCAAACTGTGAACTTCACATAATAATAAGACATCAATATTGTTTCATTAGTTGTAACAAATGTACCACAATACAAAATGTTAGTAACAGGGAAATAGAAGATGGAGAAGAATACATGCGAGACTTTTCTGCTCAATTTCACTGTACCTCAGCTGCTATAAACATCAGGAAAAAGATCAATTTAAATATTTATTAAGGCCCTGGCTGGTTGGCTCAGTGGTAGAGCTTCGGCCTGGTGTGCAGAAGTCTTGGGTTCGATTTCTGGCCAGGGCACACAGGAGAAGCGCCCATCTGCTTCTCCACCCCTTCCCCTCTCCTTCCTCTCTGTCTCTCTCTTCCCCTCCCGCAGCCAAGGCTCCATTGGAGCAAGGATGGCCCCGGCGCTGGGGATGGCTCCATGGCCTCTGCCTCAGGTGCTAGAGTGCCTCTGGTCGCAATAGAAGCGACGCCCCGGATGGGCAGAGCATCGCCCCTGGTGGGCATGCCAGGTGGATCCCGGTCAGAAGCATGGAGGAGTCTGTCTGACTGCATTCCCGTTTCCAGCTTCAGAAAAATACAAAAAAAAATTAAATATTTATTAAATATTATGATCATAAATATAATTGGTCATTATAATTTATACACAGTATAATTAATACATAACTGGGCGTGCTTTGAATTGAATAAAATGATTTCGTTCCTTATTATTTTTCTGAGCAAACACCAAAAGCAGCATAGAATTTATTTTTTAGCTCCATTTCACAGACAAGAAAAATAATTGCTAAATGGGCTTGACCAAGTATAAGTCCTAGACAAACATTGATTAGATAAAACTTAGGTCCAGATGACTTTTTTGTTCCAGCCACTACCTTAAGTAGTAATAGCTTCACATTCTTTTAAAACAAAGGAATCTTTCCTCTAAAAATCTAAGATGCCAAGTAAGTGTCAATCTTATCTATTAAGGGTTTAAAATTAGAAAATGCTTAATTAGAAAAAATATAGTTTGAAGTTTTATCTTTAATATCCAGTTTCAATATATATCTCAAGCATTATCACAATTCAAAAAAGTGACTTGAAGTAATTTTAATGGGGTCAATCTCTTTCACACTTAATAATTTTTTGATATTTTATTTTATTTATTTCAAGTATTCAATTTGTGAATATACTTGAATTGGACAGTTTTGAACAACTTTGAATAACCAAAATCAAAATACCAAAGATCAAGAGTATCAAAATGACCAAAATTTTTATTAAATATTACTCTTATTAATAACATAATAGTTTTTTGTATAACAATAGATAGTTTTAATTAGGTTTTATATACTTCTTAGCACTTTGTGTAAATTATAATTTTTTATTTTTTCTGGCTTCATAAGTCTATATCACTTTAAATCAGTTCCTCCACATTTCCCTCTCATTTTCTTTCTTTTTTTTTCTGAAGCTGGAAACTGGGAGAGACAGTCAGACAGACTCCCACATGCGCCCGACCAGGATCCACCCCGCATGCCCACCAGGGGGCAACGCTCTGCCCACCAGGTGGCGATGCTCTGCCCCTCCGGGGCATCGCTCTGTTGCAACCAGAGCCACTCCAGCGCCTGGGGCAGAGGCCAAGGAGCCATCCCCAGCGCCCAGGCCATCTTTGCTCCAATGGAGCCTCGGCTGCGGGAGGGGAAGAGAGAGACAGAGAGGAAGGAGAGAGGGAGGGGTGGAGAAGCAGATGGGCGCTTCTGTGTGCCCTGGCCGGGAATCGAACCCGGGACTCCTGCACGCCAGGCCGACGCTCTACCACTGAACCAACCGGCCAGGGCTTCTTTTTCTTTTCTTCTCCACCCATCTTTCTTTCTTTTCTTCTTCCCTTCCTTCTGTTTTTCTCCTTTCATTTTTTTATACTTTTCCTTATTGCATGTGAAAGAAGAAACTAAAACCATAACAAAATTCTGGAAAAAGGTAAAATAAACAAAAGAATGTCAAGTTAAGATTAGATAATATTGGCCTGACCTGTGGTGGCGCAGTGGATAAAGAGTCGACCTGGAAATGCTGAGGTCACCGGTTCGAAACCCTGGGCTTGCCTGGTCAAGGCACATATGGGAGTTGATGCTTCCAGCTCCTCCCTCCTTTCTCTCTCTCTCTGTCTCTCCCTCTCCTCTATAAAATGAATAATAAAAAAAAAAGATTAGATAATATTAATAATGTCATACCAACTTAATGTTTTATAAATATGTTTTATGATGTGTGTATGTGTTCAGGGTATATTATTATAGCACTAGAGACATAATTTTTTTTTATAAATAAATTTTTATTTTAATGGGGTGACATCAATAAATCAGGGTACATATATTCAAAAAAAACATTTCCAGGTTATCTTGTCATTTAGTTCTGTTGCATACCCATCACTCAAAGAGAGATCGTCCTCCGCCACCCTCCATCCAGCCTTCTCCGTACCCCTCCCCCTCCCCCTCCCCCTCCCCCTACCCCCCCTAACCACCACACTCCTGTCCATGCCTCCCAGTCCCGTTTTTATGTCCCACCAATGTATGGAATTCTGCAGTTCTTGTTTTTTTCTGATTCACTTATTTCACTCCGCATAATGTTATCAAGATTCCATCATTCTGCTGTAAGTGATTCGATGTCATCACTTCTTCTAGCTGAATAGTATACCATGGTGTATATGTGCCCCATCTTCTTTATCCAGTCTTTTATTTTTTTTTACAGTGATTAAAAGCCTTTAAGCAAACTCTTGGCCAATACAGCAAGAATCCATAAAAGAGTAGTGTCCTTAACATGTTCACCAAGTCCAAATTGGCCCCATCACCAAGCCAAATCCCTGAAAAGTGCAACCCAACCACAGTTCAGTCTGTTAGAAGCTGTCACAGAGAGCAGGAGTCCAGGTAAAGTCCACATCCAAGAAAAGTCCGCATGGCACTGGAATTGTTGTCACCATTCTATACTTTGCAGCTCATGTCCAAGTCCCAATGACCGCTGCTTCTAGCTGGTAATGATTCAGGTAGACTGGAAAAGCCATTTGCAGCATGCGTGAATATGGAGCTTCTGTTCTCCTCTGCCTGGAGAGATGAGAGCAGGTTGCTTTTCCCTGGAGCTCTGTGACTGTGGCATGGTAAGGAGGACCTTGGGATACACTAAGCTGGGTGGCGAAGGTAGATTCATAATAGAAGTTGGCAAAAGGGTAGAGTCGTAATGTTTTGTTTCAAATCTTAAGTCTTCTAGTGATTTGATGATTAGTTGATCCAAGACATTTATATGACTTTCAACTACTAATTTTTCTACTCATCTTCTAATGCTTTTCTGAACAACTGTCTTCAATACTCATGAATAACTTGTGTATCTCTTAAATGTAGTTATATATTCAACTGAGACACAATGGCACTAAGCAGGATAATTTATTACCGCACAGAATTATTCTTGTGTGGAATTTAGTACTTAAAAAAACAATTTTGTCTAGTGTTCAAATTATTGGTGGTGCTAAAATAATCTGAGCATCATAATTTGCCCTGGCATCTTGCCTTGTGGAGATTTCTTCTGAAGAATCAGAGAGGCAAAGGAGTGGGACCTGGCCCAGCACTAAAAACCCAGTCCTGCCCTGTCAGTTAATGTGATCATTGGCCGCTTTTTAGACTATTGTATCATCTTTCCCCTCCTTCTGGGGATCTGACTCTTAGTTCTTGACTTTCCCTTTGCTTCCTGTCACTTGGCTGTGCTAGTCCTGATATTCTGCTGTTCTACAGGTAAGCTTCCTTTGGTACAGTCTCTAGGCCTTTTCAAGCTAAGCCTCGGAGTTCTGTTCTGCAAGACTGTAAGTTCCATAAAAGGAGGATATTAATTTACTTTGTTCAATGCTATTCTCTCAATGCCTAGACTGTACTGGACAGTGTCAGACTATCAATAAACATAGGTTGAATGCAGTTTATTAACCTTTGTCTGCTATTTGTTTTCTTCTAACTCTCTGACCTTTGCATTTTCATGAGTAGCCTTTGTCATCAGGTATCAGACTTGTGTAAGCTCAAGGGTGATACAGGAATGTCAGACAAAACCCGCTCTCTCTCAGAGCACATCCAGCCACTTCAAGTTCATGGCAGTTTACTACATGAAATGCCCAAAGACATTAATATTATAAGCTATTATCACTCATTAGAGTACGTTGCAGCTGGTACCTAAGAATAAATTAAAATTTCCAAGTGATTTTGTCTTCTCTTAAACTATATAGATGGTTTCATGACTAAGGGGTTCTTAGGTTTTATCATGAGCAATTTCAGAAAATTCTTAGATAAGTGGACTTATTTCTGTATACTGTTTAATTGAATTGGGGTCAGTGATCTTTTGTGTGTCATGAAAAATAACCTTTGGAAAGAAGGACATAGATCCAAACAGATTATGCAAATGGGTAACAAGTATTTTACAATCTTAAGGCGTATATAAGTAATAATGATACCAATTGTGTAGATCAAGATATACATATGTACCTGCTTCTAATATCTAGTGACACATTTTCTGCCACTGAGAATCTAGTACAGTATTCTAAAAGAAATCTTAAAATTATGCAAGTCTGAGTCTTATAAGAATATATATCAAAATTTATATTCAACTTACAACCATAGATTTTATAATCTTTTTTTTTATTGTGCGTTGCAACACCTTAGTTGTTCATTGATTGCTTTCTCATATGTGCCTTGACCATGGGCCTTCAGCAGACCGAGTAACCCCCTGCTGGAGCCAGCGACCTTGGGTCCAAGCTGGTGGGCTTTTCCTCAAAGCAGATGAGCCCGCGCTCAAGCTCGTGACCTCGGGTCTCGAACCTGGGTTTTCTGCATCCCAGTCCGACGCTCAATCCACTGCGTCACTGCCTGGTCACAACCATAGACCTTAGAGTTGAAAGGCACCTGAAAAGATCAGCTGTCTTAGATCCCTGCCTATAGGAGGCGGCAGTTGAATTTCCACTTGAGACCCAAAGATGTTGAATGAGTTTCCTACCAAAGCTGGAAATAGCAAAATTTTAGAGGAAAGCAAATTTTATCTATTGAGTTCTAATCCAAAGGAAGTGTATGTTTTCTTAATTTCTATTTGAGTTTTTCTTTCATAGAAAGCTTTTAAAAGATCTACAATGTCAGAAGCACATCTTATAATATGTGCAAGATTTTCAGTCTTTGTAGTTTTGGCTGAATGGGATTAAAGGATAAAATCAAAGGTTTTTTTTTTTCATCCTTCTAGGTAGAGAGTTTAAGCTCTTGGTAAAACAAAGGTCAATATTGGACAAAATTAAGTTTAGAGTTGCAAGATTTATTTTTGTATTATCTTTAATTTTATTCTTTATTACTATTTTTATGTTATTATATTATTTTCTATTAAAATATTATACTGCTTTTCATATGAACAAGTGTAAACCTACTTTTACCATATTCTGTATATGACAGGAACTATTCTAAGTATATTTACATAAACTAATTATTTAATTCTTATACATCAACCTCACAAAATAGGTTTTATTATTGTTTTTGCAAGATGTCAAAAATTACAGTTAGAATGAATGCTGGGATTCAAACTCCCATGGTTTGTTTTTGGACTCTGCCCTCATACTACAATATGCTCTCAAATAAACTTTTTTTTTTTTATTCATTTTAGAGAGGAGAGAGAGAGAGAGAGAGAGAGAGAGAGAGAGAGAGAGAGGGAGAGACAGGGAGGAGGAGCTGGAAGCATCCACTCCCATATGTGCCTTGACCAGGCAAGCCCAGGGTTTCGAACCGGCGACCTCAGCATTTCCAGGTCGACGCTTTACCCACTGCGCCACCACAGGTCAGGCTCAAATAAACTTTTCTAATAACAGAAAAAATAGTTCATATTTCTTGCAAGAGAACATATAGGCTCTGTTTTAGATCTTGTGTATATTGCTGTCCTTTATTTTCTTAATAATTAAAATAAGAAAACATACTGAAATTTTAAACAGTTAAAATATAAAATAATATTTTAAAGTGTTTTTCTTAGTAACAAAGTTAATGTGCAGTTGTTTACTTGAAGAGTGTGTGTGAAGCAGATAAGTTAGAATTACAAAAGAAACCAAGCACATTGTAGCACATATATAGGAAAAATTAATCTGTAATTTATGTGACAAATAATAGACATTATTGGAAAACTCATAACTTTTAGATCCTAAAATGCTTAAGTATCAACTTAGCGATTGTAAAATCAGTTTATGAAGAAATGGCTTTCATTTGTGCCATACATTTCTCAGAGTAAAGTTGTAAATATGAAAGTAACTATAGCATTAACAATTTTAAATAAAGGCAAAATCAAAGAAGAAAAACCTGTACTAGCTTACAGTAACCAAATAAGAAATTATAACAAATAATTTCATGTCAAGGCTCCCATGTGCTGTAGCGATTTTAAATTAGAACACAACATTTCTAGGATAAGTTGCTCGTTTAACATTTTTTTTTTTTTTTTCTGAAGCTGGAAACAGGGAGAGACAGTCAGACAGACTCCCGCATGCGCCCGACCGGGATCCACCCGGCACGCCCACCAGGGGGCGACGCTCTGCCCACCAGGGGGCGATGCTCTGCCCATCCTGGGCGTCGCCATGTTGCGACCCTCCTGGGTGTCGCCATGTTGCGACCAGAGCCACTCTAGCGCCTGGGGCAGAGGCCACAGAGCCATCCCCAGCGCCCGGGCCATCTTTGCTCCAATGGAGCCTTGGCTGCGGGAGGGGAAGAGAGAGACAGAGAGGAAGGCGCGGCGGAGGGGTGGAGAAGCAAATGGGCGCTTCTCCTATGTGCCCTGGCCGGGAATCGAACCTGGGTCCTCCGCACGCTAGGCCGACGCTCTACCGCTGAGCCAACCGGCCAGGGCTCGTTTAACATTTTTAAGGTCTGTCAATAAGATCACTTTTAGAGTGAAACAGGCTAATTATTTTTATTAAAACACCCCCCACCCAATGAAACACTGAAACAGAAGCCAGCAATAACAAGGCAAGCTATTATAAATCCTTGAGAATCCAAAGGAGAAAACAGACCTGAAAATGTCATTGCAACTGGCTTAATTCTACATATACACTTTATTAGTAGTAGTATTATTTGCATGAGCCAAGTTATATGAAGATGGTAACCATTTTAATTGTTGCCAGGGTCTAGGGGTGTGTGACTTTTTCTAAATAATTTTTGTTATTAAATGTATTAGGGTGACATTGATTAGCAAAACCATACATATACACTTTAAAAATAACTGTTCTACAAAGGTTGGGAAGTCTTAGATATGATCAACTGATTAAGAACCTTCTTTGTATGTTTTATGTTGTACATACATGCTAGAAATTGCAAGGTTTCTACTCCGATCATGAAATAACTTTTCTAAATCAACTTTCTGCATTGGTCAAATATCTGATGAAGTTTGAAGAAATGTTATATGTTGTTGCTTGTCATTAGAAAGAAAATAGAGAGTTGTAAATTGTTGACTCTCAAAAATAATTAAATTTCTTTGAGAGCTTATATACATAGTCAATTGCAGGCAAGCATTCTTAATATACTTTTTTTCCTTAAATTCATATAGTCTGTAAATGTCTACTTATACAAAAATAATTTTCAAATAAAGTTGGACTTTCTGAAAAGAATAAATTCAGCCACCCATTTAATTCAGCAGAAAATGCTGAAAGTGAATGTCAGATTTATTACAGAATGGGTACGTACCTGTAAATTCTGTGGCACATGTACCAATATGCTTTGGCAAAAGTAAATAAATAAACAAATTATAAGTAAATCTAGATCATCAAGAAAATTTCATCATTTTAATTAAGAAAAAAAGCATGAGGAAAAGACAATAAAATGTCCTTTCTCTCTCTAGCCATCAGTATCATGGTGCTGAAATATAAGAAGATTACAAACAGACAAGAAACTGTTTATAATACTCCTGCTGTAAGAGATGGTATATTTAGAAATTATGATAATTTTAATTCAGATACACACCTCATTTTGATCTACTTGTGACTTGTTGACCTGAAAGCATTTTCTGTTTCCCAGTAAGCTCCAAGTATTCTGTTTCATTGTGTCCTTTGAGTATTTTTCTATATACCCTGATTTTGAGAAAGTGTTAGGATTTTTAAATACAAAATCTTGGCCCTGGCCGGTTGGCTCAGCGGTAGAGTGTCAGCCTGGCACGTGGGGGAACCGGGTTCGATTCCTGGCCAGGGCACATAAGAGAAGCACCCATTTGCTTCCCCACCCCCCTCCTTCCTCTCTGTCTCTCTCTTCCCCTCCCGCAGCCAAGGCTCCATTGGAGCAAAGATGGCCCGGGTGCTGGGGATGGCTCCTTGGCCTCTGCCCCAGGCGCTAGAGTGGCTCTGGTTGCGGCAGGGCGACGCCCCAGAGGGGCAGAGCATCGCCCCCTGGTGGGCAGAGCGTCGCCCCTGGTGGGCATGCCGGGCGGATCCCGGTCGGGTGCATGCGGAAGTCTGTCTGACTCTCCGTTTACAGCTTCAGAAAAATACACACACAAAAAAATAATAAAATAAATAAATAAATAAATAAATAAATACAAAATCTTTAACTCCAGACCTGATTTCATTGTGAACACAAAAAAAAATAAAAAAATTCTAGATATAGTTAAAATTATATTTTCTCTTTATAAATATACAAAATATAATCTACACTGAATTAGGTCCTGTATGGCTAGTAGCTGCTGCTGTCACGGCCATTCACATAAAGGTTCCCATTAGATTTGGACAGATGGTAAAGAAATAGTGAAGCCAAAAACTGGTGGGCCATTCCTTTATTCAAGACTCATACTGGCTGACGACTACACACACAGGGAAAAAACACTTCCCTCTTCATTCAGGGCTCACAAAGCTACTGATTCATTATCCAGTTTCACAACCGGGGGAATCTTTTCCTGTTCCTAATCAAAGGCCCCACCAGTCCCAAAGCCTCTCACCTCTGGTTCCCATCTGCCAACATGGCTTCTTACTCCGCAAAACTGGCTTCTCTCTCTTTTCCTGCCATGTTGGCTTCTCTCTCTTCAGTTGGGATTGCTTGAGTCTTTTGTCTGAGCCTCTGCAATTATGACAAGAATATTTAGAGAGTTAGGGAGTGAGACTAAGAATGCTGACTCATGAAATATTAGTACTTCTTTCATTATTTAATTTGAAAAAAGAATCAAGTTTGAACAAAACGTTATTTGAGATTTGGATGGAAAGTTTTATCAGGAAGGAAAATGGTTTTCTTTCTTCCTTTCTAGGTTCTCTGTCTTATCTAATAATCAAATTGGCATAAGACAAATTAAGACGTAAAAAGTAATTTTGTATATATAATCACCCTAAGATATGAGGTGCTTCCGCAGTTAAGTAATTGGGGTTTATGTGTCATCCTCAGCTAAAAGGGGGGTATGGTTCTAAAACTTTAAATGGGAAGAAAACAATTCACAGGAGGATGGGAATAGCAAATACTTGGTGTTAAAGAACGTTTGCCATATCAAGCAGATAAATCTTTCTGGTGTAAAATGATCTCTGATGTCTGGAATTAGCTCTCTTCTTGATATAGGCCTTTTTTATAAATTATTTCAGGCTGTTAAGAGTGAGGTAATAAAAACAAACAACTAAAATACAAATAAGCAAATAAAACTTTTTCTGTGGTATGCTTTGATTGCCTTTAACTCAAAATAATCCACATGCTAAAGTAGCATTTTAAGATTATGTTTTCTGCTCCTTCTGCTCTCTCTCTGTTTCACAGGTAATAGCTAAGACTTATGTCATCTTTGAAATCAATGCATTATTTTCTCCATATTAAAAATAACTAAATTTATTCCAGAGAGATTAAAAAATTCTCAGTCATGTAGTCATTTAATGGTGGCATCTTGATCCAAACTCAGGCAGTATCTGTCAAAATCTAGATGGATAGTGTAAGGCCAGTAACCGTGGCCACCATCACAGCTGCCTGGCCTGTGTAGGATTAGGTTTGCAATTAATTTGGGCAGATCGTAAAGAAAGAGTGGAGCCCAAAACTGGTGGTTCGTTTTCTTTTATTCTAGACTAATACCATCCAACGAGTAAAAAACAAACACACTGGGCACCAAAACCCACTCTTTCTGTTTTTTTCCTAGAATCAAAGGTCCTCACCAGTCTCATTCACCTCTGTTCCCCATCTCCTTCTCCTGCACAAACTGGCTAATCCTTCAACATCCCACTATTTCTGTTGCCTCCTCCACGTGGTCTCCCTGCCCTGCTACAACATGGACTCCTCTTTCCTACCACACCGCGGTCTTCTCTCCTAAAATGACCTCTTAGCTCCACCTTTTAAAACCTTTTGGTGTGAAAGTCCCTCCGCCAGCACATATTAGCCTAACTAAGCCCCTTCTCAAGCATGAAAGGCAATTAGGTGTATCACATCAGAGCATCACCACGAGAGAGCAGTGGCCATCTTTAACAGAGTGAGCTTAAAATAAATTATCTGCCCAACATCCAACCCCGTTGCTCACTCTGCAGACCACAATCCACACTACCAGCATTTCTGTGCAATAAAATTAGGCACATATCACAAATTACAGCAACAGCACATATCATAGTTTCAACAATTACAAAAGTACCCTCCACCATGTCTCCCTCTGTGCATTTTGTCCAAAGCTCAAAATGTCCTGGGAGCTTCTCTCCAACCAGATGAAAAGCTCCCAGTGTAGGAGGCCCTCCACCAGTCCTTCCCCCCCATCAGGGTATTTCACATTGTTCAAAATCAGTAAATCCATTCAACAAAGGAGCCAGTGCCTGCTCTGGTCATAGTCCAGAAATCAGTCCATGCACATGGGGCCTGCCTTCTCCCTCATTTCTGAAATCCTGGCAGCTTTTAAGCTGTCCCTAGGAGGAGCACATGGCAATGGTGGCCAGTATTTCCACCCTTTTGTCCCAAAATACCAGCACACCCACCAGAAGCTTAACAGGTACTCCCCACCATTCCAGCAGCCTCTCGGCAATGCAAGCCTGGCTCCCAGGCCATCCATCCATCCTCCTGCTGCTGTTTACCTTCTGGTGTCTGTGGATTGCAACTCCAGTTTGATTCTCCTCATCCTCTGAAGAGGAGCTGGAAATGCCAGCTCCCACCACCAGGCTCGAGCCCCAGGCTGCTGCTGCTTTCTGCTTTACAGGCCTTGCAGCCCTGATCCCAGCCTGTCCAGGGCAATCTGTGACTTACAAACTTGTAGTTTCTTCTTTAGCAGCTGCTCCATTTCACCTTTGTCGGCCTCCTTCTCCGACTCTTCTTCCAGCTCCAGTGTCAGCATCTCTTTCCCTCATGCTTGCTCCACCTCCTTCCCCTGCTCAGTTTGCAGGCCCTGGATAACCTCTTCCACAGGGCTCTGAGTTTCCTCACACACAGCTGTAAAAGTCAGCCAGCCCACAGTCTCAAAATGGACAGTCATGGGGAATCACAACAGCAGCCAGTTCTCTATCCCACTGCTCAAGGATGGTGGCGGCTCTATACCAAACTGATCTGAATCCTGCCAGATACTACTCCAAATGTAAGGCCAGTAGCCATGGCCACCATCACAGCCACCTGGCCCATGCAGGTTTAGGTTTGCAGTTAATTTGGACAGACAGTAAATAAACAGTGGAGCCAATAACTGGTGGTCCATTTTTTTTTATTCTAGACTCATACTAGCCAACAAGTAAGAAACAAACACACAGGGCACCAAAAGCCACTATTTCTGCTTTTTTCGTAGAATGAAAGGCCCTCACCAGTCTTATTCACCTCTGTTCCCCATCTCCTTTTCCCGCACAAACTGGTTTCTCCTTCAGCATTCTGCCATTTTGGCTGTCTCTTCCAGTTGGCCTTTCTGTCCTGCTACAACATGGGCTCCTCCTCCCTACCACAGTGCAGTCTCCTCTCCTAAAATGGCCTCCTAGCTCCACCTTCTAAAACCTTTTGGTGCGAAAGCTCCTCCCCCAGCACACATTGGCGTAACCAAGCCCCTTCCCAAGCATGAAATAGTTAGCTGTATCACATGAGAGCATCACGACATGAGAGCAGTGGCCATCTTTAACAGAGTGAGCATAAAATAACTTATCTACTCAACAGATTGTATGAAATAAAAATTGCACTGGACTAGTCAAACAGGCAAGGAAGACTTTATTTAATATGATGACAATAGGGGAGAGAAATTGAACTCAACTACCCCAAAACAAAAGACAAGAGAGGTTTTTTTTTTTAAGTGCTGGGCGGAGCTAAGGGAAATGTACTGGAAGATGTGGAGAGATTAGTCAGTCTTATTAAGTCATTGGTGTTTGCTGTGATTTCTCATAGAGGCCTGGAGGCAGAAGTATTATCTTTCTTGATGATTGCATTTCAAAGGGCTGGTTATGAGTTCCTGGGGAAAGACTTTCCTTAGTTATAAAAATGTCAGGAAGCTGGAAAAAGATTTACATCTCAAAAGACATGGAAATGGATGATGTCAGAGTAATGGCAGAGTAGGAAGTGATACCGATAAATCTCCCCCAAAACTCAACAAGATCTTCAACCAGAAACATAAAAACCTATACTTGGAGCCTCCACATGCTTCGCAATACACCCGAAGGTATGGTCGAGTGAAAAATTGGCTAAATATATAACCAAACCCCAAAGGAAATAGGGAGTAAGAAATGCTCCGCCTTCCTCACTAACCTAAACAGGGCGGCTTTCTCTGGTAACTGTGAATATAGAAACTGAGGCATGCAAAGGGGGTGAATACATCCAGGCTGTGGCACAAAGGGCTGAACCAGGCTGTGGCACGGAGATCCTAGCCGAGGAAAAACTGATCCTGTGGCAAGCCGGGCAATACAAGCTAACACTCGCGCCAAACCCAAACAAAGAAAGACAAGTGGGGCAGCCATTTTACCCATTCTCCTGGTTGGTGCGCAGTTAGTGGGCGAGAGATTTCTTCCTAAGCCTCGGAAGTGGGTGTCCGTGTTACCCCACAGAGAGGCAGGGTCAGAGGCCTTTCTGTGGGCCGAAAGCAGAATCTCAGAGCAGCCAAAGCGCCCTGGGAAAGCCGCGCACGGGAGGGAGCAAGAACTAATTCCAATGGTGGAAATTTTCCGTGCTGGTGAGGGTTTCACTCAGAGGGAAACGCGGCCGGCCTCATATCCTGGTGTGCGCGCGCAGATAGGAAGTGAGAGATTCCTCCGAGTGCCTCGGCAGTGCGCGCCCGTGTTATTGCACAGAGGGGCAGAGTCAGGGGCCTTTGTGTGGGCAAAAGCGGAATCTCTGGCCGCCCCAGCGCCTTGCAAAAGTCGCGCACGGGGACGGAGTGAGACTCAATTCCAACGCTGCAAATTTTCCCTGCGGTTGGGGGTTTCAGAGCGTGAGACTGCTGGCCGGATATCCTGGTCTGCGCGCGCAGATAGTGAATGAGAGTTTCCTCTAAGCACCCCGAAAGTGGGGGCCCGCCTGTGTTATCGGACAGAGTGGCAGAGCCAGAGGTCTTTGAGTGGGCGGAAAGCCCGCCTGATTATGCTAGCAGCTCTGACTGACTGAGCCTTACCCAGAGCCCTGTGCTGAGTGGAAATAAAGTGGGGAGTTGCCAGCTCTTTGAACCTCTTACTATCCAGGCGGAGGCAGCAACAACCCCATAGCTGGATTATCAGGCTACTAATTGAGGAAGGAAAGACTAGGAGAAAGGCTCCAGGAACACGGACTCTCTCACTGTCGGAGCCTATAAATGCTAATGAGCTTCGACTGCCAACGAGACTAAAGCACAATACATGACATTGCCATAGAGACTTATCAACTGCAAACCTCTACCTGAGCGTGCCAAAGGGGCAGAACCTGGGGTACAGAGTCACCGACCACGAAGAGGGAGAGAAAAGAAAAAGCAAGAAGATAACTTCTCAAAATCAAGAATAATCTGCTGACTTTATAACCTATCCCATTTTATTATATTTGTTTGTTTGTTTCTCTTATTTTCATTCTTGCTACTTTTTTTCCTCCTCCAATTTGACCGATTAACTCTCTGCTGGTCTTACTCTCTCCTCTCCTTGAACTACACTACCCATAAGTGTTACATCTCCCATTATCTTTTTTCTCCTCTTCCTTTCTCTCTATGAGGGTTGCATTCCAAAACCCTTAACTCTCTCTCTCTCCTTTCTTTTTTCTTTTTTTAGTGGTTCCTTCTTCTTTTCTCTCTCTCTCTTTCTTTTCTCCCTCTATATTAGTTTCTTCCTTTCTCCTTTACATCTCCTCTCATTCAAACCTCAATAACAAACAAATTATCTTATCTCGGACTCAAACTTATGTTTGTGGCATTTTGGGGGGTTTTTACTTCACCTTTTTAACTCACTAGCAGTGCTCCCATCCCTGGCTCTCCATTTTATCTAGTTCTTGTTCCACTAAATACAATAGTATTTTTTTAATTTGTCCCCCCATTTTTCTGTTTTCCTCTTATTCCTCTCATCATAACTCTCAGACAACCAACACCTAAAAGTAAATCATTTTATTCTTGACCCAAATTTTTTCCTTATTTGCTTTTTGTGGGTCCATACCCCCCTTTTTCTCCCCCCCTTTATTACTTTTCCCCAATTCAGGCCCTCCATCACAGGCATTGTTTGTTATAATTCATAGTTCACCACAAGATTTTCTCAAGAAAAAGGGGAGAGGAGAAGAAAAAAGGAGGGGGGGGAATAATTTCCTTTTTTTAAAAATTTTTATTTTATTTTATTTTTCTTTATTTCATTATTAATTTTTTTAAAAAAAAACCTCTTTTTGATTTTTTATATTTTTTAACTTTTTATTCCTTATTAAATCTCATTAATACTATCAACAAAACCACCCTCAGATGCCATTAAGGAAGAGAAAATCAAATATCATGAATACAAAAGAAAGAGAGGTAACACAGCTAGATGAGGAAAAATCTATGGAGAAAAAATTTAATATATTGGAAACCTTGGAGCTAAATGACAGAGAATTCAAGATAGAAATCCTAAAAATCCTCCGAGATATACAAGAAAACACAGAAAGGCAATTTAGGGAGCTCAGAAAACAACTCAAAGAACACAAAGAATATATGTCCAAATAAATTGAAACTATAAAAACAAATCAAACAGAGATAAAAACTCAATTCACGAGCTGAAAAACGAAATAACAAGCTTAGCTAATAGAACAGGTCAGATAGAAGAGAGGATTAGTGAAATAGAAGACAAACAACTTGAGGCACAACAGAGAGAAGAAGAAAGAGACTCAAAAATTAAAAAAAAATGAGATAGCCCTACAAGAATTATCTGACTCCATCAAAAAGAATAACATAAGAATAATAGGTATATCAGAGGGAGAAGAGAGAGAAAATGGAATGGAGAACATACTCAAACAAATAATAGATGAGAACTTCCCAAGCCTGTGGAAAGAACTAAAGCCCCAAATTCAAGAAGCAAACAGAACACCAAGTTTTCTTAACCCCAACAAATGTACTCCAAGGCATATCATAATGAAATTGACACAAACCAACAGCAAACAAAAAATTCTCAAGGCAGCCAGGGAAAAGAAGAATACAACATATAAAGGAAGGCCCATTAGATTATCATCAGATTTCTCAGCAGAAACTCTACAAGCTAGAAGAGAGTGGACCCCAATATTTAAAGTCCTGAAAGAGAGGAACTTTCAACCACGAATACTATACCCATCAAAGCTATCCTTCAAATATGAAGGAGAAATAAAAACATTCACAGATACAGAAAGGATGAGGGAATTTATCATCAGAAAACCCCCACTCCAGGAATTACTAAAGGGGGTTCTCCAATCAGATACAAAGAACAAAAAAAAACAGAGCCACAAGTAAAAGCTCCACCAAGAACACAATAAAACCAAATTTAAACTGTGACAACAACAAAAAGAAAGAGGGGGAGAAGATGGAGATTAACAGTAGCAAAGGACGATGGAGTGCAAAAGTACTCACAAAATAGTTCGCTACAATGAACAGGGTAGGGACCCTTTTCATTACTCAAAGGTAACCACCATTGAAAAAACCACCACAAAAGCACATGAGATAAAAAAGATAGCAACAGAGGAAAGATGTATGTAATACAACCAAATAAAAACAAAAGATAGAAAAATGAAAGAGAAGGATCAAACAAGACACAAAACTAACAGAAAGCAAGATATAAAATGGCAATAGGGAACTCACAAGTATCAATAATTACACTAAATGTAAACGGATTAAACTCACCAATAAAAAGGCACAGAGTAGCAGAATGGATTAAAGAAAATCCAACTGTATGCTGCCTACAGGAAACTCATCTAAGTAACAAGGATAAAAACAAATTCAAAGTGAAAGGCTGGAAAACAATACTCCAAGCAAATAACATCCAAAAAAAAGCAGGTGTAGCAATACTCATATCGGATAATGCTGACTACAAGACAGGAAAAGTACTCAGAGATAAAAATGGCCATTTCATAATGGCTAAGGGGACACTGAATCAAGAAGACGTAACAATTCTTAATATATATGCACCAAACCAAGGAGCACCAATATATATAAGACAGCTACTTATTGATCTTAAAACAAAAACTGACAAAAATACAATCATACTTGGAGACCTCAATACACCGCTGACGGCTCTAGATCGGTCATCCAAACAGACAATCAACAAAGACATAGTGGCCTTAAACAAAACACTAGAGCACCTGGATATGATAGACATCTACAGGACATTTTATCCCAAAGTGACTGAGTATACATTTTTCTTTAGTGTACATGGATCATTCTCAAGAATTGACCATACGTTGGGCCACAAAAACAACATCAGCAAATTCAGAAAAATTGAAGTTGTACCAAGCATATTTTCTGATCTTAAAGCCTTGAAACTAGAATTCAACTGCAAAAAAGAGGAAAAAAATCCCACAAAAATGTGGAAACTAAACAACATACTTTTAAAAAATGAATGGGTCAAAGAAGAAATAAGTGCAGAGATCAAAAGATATATACAGACTAATGAAAATGACAATACGACATATCAGAATCTATGGGATGCAGCAAAAGCAGTGATAAGAGGGAAGTTCATATCACTTTAGGCATATATGAACAAACAAGAGAGAGCCCAAGTGAACCACTTAACTTCCCACCTTAAGGAGCTAGAAAAAGAAGAACAAAGACAACACAAAACCAGCCGAAGAAAGGAGATAATAAAAATCAGAGCAGAAATAAATGAATTAGAGAACAGAAAAATTATAGAAAAAATTAATAGAACAAGGAGCTGGTTCTTTGAAAAGATCAACAAAATTGACAAACCCTTGGCAAGACTTACCAAGGAAAAAAGAGAAAGAACTCATATAAACAAAATCCAAAATGAAAGAGGGGAAATCACCACGGACACCGTAGGTATACAAAGAATTATTGTAGAATACTATGAAAAACTTTATGCCACTAAATTCAACAACCTAGAAGAAATGGATAAATTCCTAGAACAATACAACCTTCCTAGACTGAGTCAAGAAGAAGCAGAAAGCCTAAACAGACCTATCAGTAGAGAAGAAATAGAAAAAACCATTAAAAACCTCCCCAAAAATAAAAGTCCAGGCCCTGACGGCTATACCAGCGAATTTTATCAGACATTCAAAGAAGACTTGGTTCCTATTCTACTCAAAGTCTTCCAAAAAATTGAAGAAGAAGCAATACTTCCAAAAACGTTTTATGAGGCCAACATAACCCTCATACCAAAACCAGGCAAAGATGGCACAAAAAAAGAAAACTACAGACCAATATTTCTAATGAATACAGATGCTAAAATACTAAACAAAATACTAGCAAATCGAATACAACAACATATTAAAAAAATAATACATCATGATCAAGTGGGATTCATCCCAGAATCTCAAGGATGGTTCAACATACGTAAAATGGTTAATGTAATACACCATATCAACAAAACAAAGAACAAAAACCACATGATCTTATCAATAGACACAGAAAAGGCTTTCAATAAAATACAACACAATTTTATGTTTAAGACTCTCAACAAAATGGGTATAGAAGGAAAATATCTCAACATGATAAAGGCCATATATGATAAACCATCAGCTAACATCATATTAAATGGCACTAAACTGAAGGCTTTCCCCCTTAAATCAGGAACAAGACAGGGTTGTCCACTCTCTCCACTCTTATTTAATGTGGTACTAGAGGTTCTCGCCACAGCAATCAGACAAGACAAAGAAATAAAAGGCATCCATATCGGAAAAGAAGAAGTAAAGGTATCACTTTTTGCAGATGATATGATCCTATACATCAAAAAGCCCAAAGAATCCACAAAAAGACTACTAGAAACAATAAGCCAATACAGTAAGGTCGCAGGATACAAAATTAACATACAGAAGTCAATAGCCTTTCTATATGCCAACAATGAAACAACTCAGAATGAACTCAAAAGAATAATCCCCTTCACGATTGCAACAACAAAAAATAAAATACTTAGGAATAAACATAACAAAGAATGTAAAGGACTTATATAATGAAAACTATAAACCATTTTTAAGGGAAATTGAAAAAGATATAATGAGATGGAAGAATATACCTTGTTCTTGGCTAGGAAGAATAAATATAATCAAGATGGCTATATTACCCAAAGCAATATACAAATTTAATGCAATTCCCATCAAACTTCCAATGACGTTTTTTAAAGAAATAGAGCAAAAAATCATCAGATTTATATGGAACTATAAAAAGCCCCGAATAGCCAAAGCAATCCTAAAGAAAAAGAATGAAGCTGGGGGCATTACAATACCTGACTTCAAACTCTATTATAGGGCCACGACAATCAAAACAGCATGGTATTGGCAGAAAAATAGACACTTAGACCAATGGAACAGAATAGAAAGTCCAGAAATAAAACCACATATATATAGTCAAATAATTTTTGATAAAGGGGCCAACAACACACAATGGAGAAAAGAAAGCCTCTTCAATAAATGGTGCTGGGAAAACTGGAAAGCCACATGCAAAAGAATGAAACTGGACTACAGTCTCTCCCCCTGTACAAAAATTAACTCAAAATGGATCAAAGATCTAAACATAAGACCTGAAACAATTAAGTACATAGAAGAAGACATAGGTACTCAACTCATGGACCTGGGTTTTAAAGAGCATTTTATGAATTTGACTCCAATGGCAAGAGAAGTGAAGGCAAAAATTAATGAATGGGACTACATCAGACTAAGAAGTTTTTGCTCAGCAAGAGAAACTGATAACAAAATAAACAGAAAGCCAACTAAATGGGAAATGATATTTTCAAACAACAGCTCAGATAAGGGCCTAATATCCAAAATATACAAAGAACTCATAAAACTCAACGACAAACAAACAAACAATCCCATAAAAAAATGGGAACAGGATATGAACAGACACTTCTCCCAGGAAGAAATACAAATGGCCAACAGATATATGAAAAGATGCTCATCTTCTTTAGCTATTAGAGAAATGCAAATCAAAACGGCAATGAGATACCACCTCACACCTGTTCGATTAGCTATTATTAGCAAGACAGGTAATAGCAAATGTTGGAGAGGCTGTGGAGAAAAAGGAACCCTCATACACTGTTGTGGGAATGTAATGTAGTACAACCATTATGGAAGAAAGTATGGTGGTTCCTCAAAAAACTGAAAATAGAACTACCTTATGACCCAGCAATCCTTCTACTGGGTATATACCCCCAAAACTCAGAAACATTGATACGTAAAGACACATGCAGCCCCATGTTTATTGCAGCATGTTTACAGTGGCCAGGACATGGAAACAACCAAAAAGCCCGTCAATAGATGACTGGATAAAGAAGATGTGGCACATATACACTATGGAATACTACTCAGCCATAAGAAATGATGACATCAGAACATTTACAGCAAAATGGTGGGATCTTGATAACATGATACGAAGCGAAATAAGTAAATCAGAAAAAACCAGGAACTGCATTATTCCATACGTAGGTGCGACATAAAAGTGAAACTGAGAGACATTGATAAGGGTGTGGTGGTTCCGGGGGGGAGGGGGGAATGGGAGAGGGAAAGGGGGAGGGGGAGGGTCACAGAGAGAACAAGATAGAGGGTGACGGAGGACAATCTGACTTTGGGTGATGGGTATGCAACATGATTGAACGACAAGATACCCTGGACTTGTTATCTTTGAATATTTGTATCCTGATTTATTGATGTCACCCCAATAAAAAAAATAATAATAAAATTATTATAAAAAAAAAAGACATAGAAATAATTTACAATTGCAAATGTAGTTTTCAAATAAAGTATAGGTACATGCTCCCAGAAAAGTAAGTGGTCAGTGACTGTAATGAGAGAGAAACCTGCCTAAAGTTTAGTTAAGCTGAGAGAAAAATTTAGATCAGCTTAATCAATAGATCATAAATAGCTGAAAAGATAGGTAGATAAATGGTTGGATGAACAAGTTGATAGGTAGATGAATAATCAATCTCAAGCATACAAGGCTTTGTAAATAAAATAAAATACAATAATCTTTAGATATATAGATATAATATAGTTATCCTTGCTTATGACAAACATCTAAAAAACATGTATATCTTGGTGAATTTTGCTAGAAGGACAATGTGATATTCACATACGATATAATGAAATTCAACCCTTCTTTATATCATACATAAAAACTAACTCAAAATGTATAAGTGACCTAAGTATCGTAGCAGGAAGCGACACGATGGGAGGATAAAACATTCAGAAAACTTGATCAGAGGAAAGAGAATTTATTACAAGCCTGTAGAGCATGTGGGCCTAGTAGCTCCAAAGATGAGCTCCCTGAGATTGATTTCTTACAGGTTATATCTTTTACAGAATACATGTGTCCATGCAAGGGGCTCATGATCCCTTTGTCTAGAGGTATACGTTACTCCATGACTCAGGAAGGGAGGGTGAGTTTCATTGGGTCGGCAAGGGAGAAGAGGTTTCTGGACCACTGGTCTCAGCTATGTACTAGTACTGTCTTTCTTTCTTTGTGTCATAACCGTCCCCCTTTCAGAGAACTATAAGAAGTAGTTAACCTATAACTGGCTCACTCAGTTGCCCTTGCAGGCTCTTTGCTCTTGCATTCTTTTAGTTTCTTCTTTCTCAGAGAAGAAGGAGCCTGCCCCTTCTTCCTCAGTATAAGAGAGAATAGTATAAAAATCTTAGAAGAAAACTAGAGTTAGTCCTGGTGACCTTTCATTAGACAATGGTTTGTAAACCATGCCACCAAAAGCACAAGGAACACAATATTAAAAATAAATGTTGCCTCATCACAATTAAATATACTATTGGTTTAAAAAATATCATAAAAATGATTGAAAAGCAAACCCATAAAATGGAAGAAAGTATTTGCAAATCATGTATCTGATAATGGACATGCTTCAAGAATATATAAAGCAGAGGTCTTCAACCCCTGGGCCACAGACCAGTACCGGTCCGTGGGCCATTTGGTACCGGTCCACAGAGAAAGAATAAATAACTTACATTATTTCTGTTTTATTTATATTTAAGTCTGAACGATGTTTTATTTTTTTAAAAATGACCAGATTCCCTTTGTTACATCCATCTAAGATTCACTCTTTATGCTTGTCTCGATCACGTGATACATTTATCTGTTCTACCCTAAAGGCTGGTCCATGAAAATATTTTCTGACATTAAACCACTCCGTGGCCCAAAAAAGGTTGGGGACCACTGATATAAAGAACTTATACAACCCAAAAGTGAAAATACACAAACCTTATTAAAAATTAACCAAAAAATTGAGTAGGCATGTATTTTACTAGACAAAGGTTTTAATTTTTATGAAGTCTATTATTATGAATCTTTTTATAACATTTAACTTTTCTAAATGGTTTGGGCTTTGATATTACTAAAATGTATTATTGGAGCCATGGTCAGATACATTTTCTTTTTTGTTTTCTTCTAAAAGTTGTATAGTGTTACATTTAATAATTTGGTGAGTGGTCTGTATCAAATTAATTTTTCTATGTGGTATAAGGTATTTATTGAGATTTATTACTTTATGAGTGTTCCAGGATCTTGAACAAGTATGCTTTTTCATTGGCCTAACTCAGTAATCAGAGTACTTTTTAATACTAAAAATTGAACTGGAAATACCATGGGTGCTGCAAAGCTATATTATCTTGAACATGAAGAAATTTGGTGTTCACAGAGCAAGCTTAATGATTCTTGTCATATTTAGTGATTTTCTGCTTATATATTCAATAATCAACTCAATTTAACAACCTAGTTGTATGTGCTATCACATTTTATTTTCATAACTGCAAAGAAAAAATGAACTTTGCTTTGTATATGCTTTTCTCAAAGAAGTTTTTATACCAGGCCATTTTGTATTTTATAAATATATAAATTTACATGGGTATTGAAACTTCTTTTAAAATAATGTCAATATATCAACACATTAATTTATTAATTATTATGTCAACACATTATAGTCAAGGGTATTTTGCCCTAGATTGAATATAAATAGCATATATGGTTGCATTTTTTTTTTTTAATTCTAGTGCTTTACTTTTAGGGTTATGTGTTGAGAAGGCTCTAGGTTGACTGCTGCCTCAGGAATTTCTGCTTGCTGGTTTCCATGCTTTTGTGTTTATACCATTGATTATGGGTAGGACCTATGGTTTCCTCATAATCAATATAAATAGAAAAGGTCACCAACTGATTAGGGGAAATTATATATCTAAAGTGATGGGATCTTACACTTGTGATTATGTTTAATAAAAATTTAAAAGTATAACACTATTCTTTGCTCTCTTGAGAAATAAATTATTGTGAGATGGGTTTTGGGAAGATCTACTGACAAAAAACTATAATGGTGTAAGGCTAGGGGCCTCTACCATTGCTGCCACGCAGGTGCAAGTTCTCATTAGATTTGGACAGACGGTAAGAATACAGCAGAGCCAGAGGATGGTGGGCCACTCCTTTATTCTAGCCTAGCACCTGGCTGGCAAGAAATACACAGAGGGAAAACACTTCCCTTTCCATTCAGGGTTTCCAAAGCCACTGACATATCCAGGTTTTCCTAGATTCAACGGTCCCCGCTAGTCTTAGTCCCGTCTGGTTTCTCATCTGGCAAAATGATTTCTTACTCTGCAAAACTGGCTTCTCTCTCCTTCCTCTCTATCTTGGCTTCTTCCTCTGCTCTCCTTCCTCCATCTTCTAAAAAACTACCTGGGCCCACAAAGACCCCTCCTCTAGCATGCATTAGCATAACAATGGCCCTTTCCAAGAAAGAAGGTAATTATCAATTTCAGACCAGCACCATTTTTAACAATAAAAATGAGCAAACTCAAAAAATACAGATTTTGCAAACTCATTTGCCCAACAAATGGCCTGTAGGATCTGAGAGTGAACCACAGTCAACAGCTCACACTAAAAAATGGAGAGCTCAGTTCTACAACCACAAGGAGTTACTTTCTACCAACAAAATGACAGAAATTGGAAGCTGATTGTTTTTCTTAGTTGAGTTGCTGGTGGAACCACTGTCTAGGCAGTATATTGATTACAGCCTTGTAATTGACCCTGAAGTAGAAGACTGAGCTTAGCCAAACCTAGACTTCTAAACCAGGAAGCATGAGACAATAAATATATTATTGCTTGAAGCTGCTAAACTTACAGTGATTTGTTAGACAGCAATAGAAAACTGAGAGTGGTTAATAAAACTGTTGAGGTTTTATAATGCACAGATATAGAGATCTATATCATTTATATCACAGTCCAGCTTTATATAATGGACAACCTGAACAATTATTTGCAGTTCTGTTTCTCCATGTATTAACTTTCCTAGGGAAAATATTCATAATTTGCTCTTCTATATCCATTGCCTATTTATATATAATATGTTTTTACTGAGTTGAAATGAAGCAAATTACATTGGGGGAAAAAAGAGAAAAGAACAAATTCTATGTAAACTTTAAGTATAGTTCATAGTTTTTATTAACTATTTAATGTTAAGAGTCCTTAGAGATTTTTCTAGCCCACTTTTCATGTTTTACAGATAAAAGAAATAAAACACAGCTTTATTCTGTGATTCATCAAAAGATGCATTCTTAGTTATGTTGGAGCTGCTCAATATTTCATGTATTCTCACTCTAGTCTGATGGTCTGTCTAGTGCATTATCTTGACAACTTTTCTTCATGTATATATTATAAAAAAATAATATATTTTCACAATGTAAACATATAAAATAAAATATATTTACTTATTAAATTTATAAATATAATATTTATTTTTGAATAAAATAAATTCAGAACAAATACATATATTTTGTTTAAATTATAATCATTGTTTCCAAAATGGTAGACTCATACTTAATGGATTTTATTATATAATACAAAATCTTAAAAGTTTTTAAAAGTTCATAGAAGTTAGGAGACGATTTTTTATGAGTCAGCACTTTTTGTGATTAGAGGTATTGCGAACTATTATAGTGCATTATATTTATAAGTCTGTTTTTATAGCAAACTGATTGGAAGATAGATAGTATCTGTCTCCAGAGTAAAGGTGGGTTTTCTTACTTTCCAGTGTAAAAAATCTTATGCTTCCTAAGATTAGGGCTCTTTCCACATAATGCCATCCACTCAGTGTGCAGGGATCACCTTTACCTAATCCTTTTCATATCACTGCATAGGAACTGAAGCTTCAAAAACTGGAGCCAAAAATGATGATTTTGCATTTACTCCTAATTCTGATGGTAATAATGTCTTTTTTTCTTTCTTCCTTTCTTTCTTTCTTTCTTTTTTCTTTTTTTTTTTTTTGTATTCTTCAGAAGTGAGTACTGGGGAGGCAGAGACAGACTCCCATATGTGCCCAGACAGGGATCCACCTGGCAATCCCAATAGAGGGTGGTGTTCTGCTCATCCAGGGTGTTCTAGCACCTGAGGCGGAGGTCATGGAGCCATCCTCAACACCTAGGCCAACTTTGCTCCAATGGAGCCTTGGCTATGGGAGGGAAAGAGAGATATAGAGAGAAAGGAGAGAGGAAATGGGCATTTCTCCTTTGTACCCTGGCTGGAAATTGAACCCGGGACTTCCACATGCCTAGCCAATGCTCTACCACTTAGCCAACCAGCCAGGGCTGATAATGTCTTTTTTCTCTGACCAAAGAGTTTCCTGTCTTCTGTCTGAATCAATGAAATGGTGTACTAACATGTTAGATTGCTAGTAGCGAAAATTACAGACTCTTCACATTTGTTCATGGTAAAATACTGCATTTTCGCAAATGGTACATTTTTTATTTTTTTCAAAGAAATGATCAAAATTTTATATAAAACAAACAAATAAGTAAAAGAGGCACTATCAATTATTTATTTATCTACCACTTATCTATTTATTTGTAGATCTATTTACCTATCATCTCTATCATCTATTATTTTACTTTCTAATTCAATATTTTTTTTCTACTCCACATTTAGAAATCCTTGCTAAATATTTCTATTTTTATATATGTATTTTTAAAATAAGTTTCTAATTCCTTTAAGAGTGACCTATCTTTAATATCATGTGAAATAAAAACATTTTTAAGATATCTAGAAAGGACACAGATTTTGATCTTTAAATTTCTTTTTTGTTTACTTCTCAACATTCTAACCACTGCAATTTGTTTCTTACTAACATACATGTTCCACAAAATAAAATTTTCATGAAATACATGTATATACTAATCTCATTTTATTGAAGTCAAAAAGAATATATGGTTTTATAATTTAACAAATGATTCATAATAACAAAGTTTAACAAATACTTGTTTAAGTTAAAACATTTGCAAGTAATACATTTCTTTGTCTAATACTAAAATATTTATTTCAGTTTGTGTGCTGTGCAGTCCTTTCCAGGTAAATCTTTTTGGCTTTTTCTCAGAAATTTCCTCAAGAGATTTAACACTAAAACTATACTTACATTAACAGAAGCCATGTGTATTTATAATATCCTCATTTGTTTACTTGCATTACTACTGGGAAAGAATACCATCCACTTTAGACAGAAATTCTGCAGTCATACGGAGTCTTGTTGTGGGATTAAAAATTATGTAATTCTACAATATTTGTCAAAATAATCATACTGTTTACATGTAGTAATTATGTTAATGAAACAAGGTTATCATCCTTAACAAATGTTTAACTCTAATTGCAAAATAAATATTCACTGTTGAAAAATTTGCTAATTATTTTTTCTGATTCAGATATTAATCGATATTTGATCTTTTATTCACTGTACACATTGTTTAATTTAAATATAAAACTACTATTTATGCAAAATCTGTTCTAAAAATGAGTTTTGTGATAAATATAACATTTAAAGCCAAATATTTTGGACATCCAAGGTTAAATAGCAAAAATTATTTTGGCATATGTCTGAATAGAAACATAATAGAATTATATTTATATGTTATACTTTATTGTTTACTTAAGTAGTATATTTCAATTGTTTGCTTTTATTTAATATACTGTGAACATTTCTTTAAACAATTTTATAAAATAATTTTTATAATTGTACTGCATTTTTCTTATATAAGAAAGAAAGTATTTGGGATATCCAAAATTACAACTTTTGGGTTCTTATGAATTTTGGATATCCTTTAGATTTCTGTACCTGCACTTTCAGCATGTAATTTAAATTTCTTCTGAGATAGGAAGTCCTCCTCCCCTTGAACTGAGATGCTTCAAGGGCACTTTATGATTTAGACCAAGTGTTCAGAGAGATTTTGTAAAGAACACCTTTGTAATTGTACAACTTGTACTGTTGTTACTCAATGTACTTCATTCTCTGCATTGGAATGGCTGTGGTGTAGATGTCAAAGAAAGCAGAAGAGGTAAAATGTTAGCCAAATAATTTTCTAAATATGATTCTTGTATGTAATTTACGATGAATACTAGGCAACACCAGCTCAAGATGGACAATCACATTCCTGCTTAGGAAGGGCTATTATATTGCAAATGGAGAGGTTTTCATACTAGAAGGTTTTTCAAGAAAGAAAGAAAGTGACATGGACCCCCTCCTTTCCCCACACCTGTGAGGAAGAAGGGAAACAGCCAGGAATGTGGGAGGGGGGAAGGGAGATCTGAGTAGCTTCTTTTCTCCCCTTTCTTTCGGTTTCTGAGATCTTAATGGGTGATTTACAAAAGCTTATCCTCTGACATCACGTAGCCCCCCTCTCATCCTGAAATCATGGGATTGACATGTGTACCTCTAGACAAAGTAATCACGAGATCCATGTATGTGAACCTGTGTTTTGTAAAGGGTATATAAGATGTGAGAAATCTAATTTTAGGGAGCATGTGTCTTTGGAGCTATTAGCCCCATGTGCTCCACTGGCTTATTTTTAATAAAAATTATCTTTTCCTCTTATAAAGTTATCTGAGTGTCTGTCCTCCATGGGTTCGCTTTCCTGCAACAGATTTTGGTGTGTTGGCTGGGAGGCAAGGAGGAAAAGACACCCACATTTGGCGGATTTTCGGTACCTCACTGAGGACTCCTGAACCATCTTATAGACGTGCCCAACGAGTGTGCACCGGGGATTTTCCCCTGTGCACACCTCACAGGGCGGAGAAAGGAATCCTCATCTGCCAGTCACAGCAAGATTCAGTAACAGAGGATGGGAATGAGAACGCATCTGAAGCACAGTAGGGTACACCAGGCAAGGGAAGCTAGCTGAGGTCCTGCCCTACCGGGCAGAAGGGAGGCCTGATCACCCTCTGGAGAGTCACTAATCATCTTCCATAGGTTAGGAGCAGTGACTGTGCATTCTCCACAGGTGTGGGGAAGGAGCTCCACGTGGGAAGAATGGTGACTTGTCAGCCTCTACTGGTGTGTGGAAGGCTGTGTGGGAGAGAATGAGTCCTGAGCGGCCCGTGACGGACTAGAGCGAGTGACGTTCCCTCCAAATTTTCCCTATCTTTCCTCAGTTCCTTTGTGTAGTATGACTGTTGTCTGTCGTGGGAGGCTGGGAGGTTCACAGGGGAAACCCACTCCTTTAGCCATGATGGTTAAGAATTTTAAGAGTTCTCTCAGGGGGTTACGAAGTTACTATGTCCCCACTGAAATTGAAAACCTTGTGTGAAGGTGAGTGGCTCACCTTTGGTGTAGGTTGGCCTGCAGAAGGAAGCTAGGATATGTTTGTTGTACCAAAGGTATGGCAGGTAGTCACTGGAGATCCAGGCCACCCAGATCAGTTTTCCTACATAGACACTAGCTTATGTTGGTTCTGCACCCACCCACTTGGCTTAGAGGTCAGGCTTCTACAGTACTGATAGCTAAGGCAGGGAAGTGTTCCACCAGACCCAGAGAGCCGCTGCAGCCTCTGGTGTCAGACATTTTAACCTCTAGTGAGCCAGAAGAAGCAAAAGCTCTGGTTCCCCCACCATACGCGCCAGCAAGGCTTTATCCTTCCGTACGGGACTCTCTGTCCACCCCAGAGACTGCCTCTGAATCAGGCCGGTCATTGCCAGATTTATCAAGTCCCAGCATAAGCTCACCATAGCCAGAGGTGACTCCCACTGCTCAGTCAGAAATGAGTCCAGGCTCTCCTCCCTTAACTGGGAAGATACCTCCAAAAATAATGCCTGGTATGCAGATGCCTCTGAAAGAAGTAAAGAATAGAGTAAGAAATGAGCAGGGGAATATAGTAGAACAGCAGGTGCTGGTGTATCAACCTTTCACCACCACTACCTTCTCAATCGGAAGCACCACACCCCCTCTTACATAGAAAAGCTTCAGGCTCTAATAGATCTAATGCAATCTATATTTCAGACCCACAATCTTACATGGACAGATTATTATCAATTACTCCTCACTCTGTTCAATACAGAGGAAAGATACTGGATAATACAGGCAGCAATTAAATGGCTAGAGGGGAATGCTCCTGAGGAACACCAGAATCCCCAGGAATTTGCAAGGGTCCAGATGCCAGGAGAGGATCCTAAGTGGGACCCAAATAAAGTGGAGGGCTTAGGATGGCTGAGGAGATATAGAGAGGCTCTCCTCCAAGGACTACGAAGGGGGGGGGCAGAAAGCTACTAATATCAACAAGGTGGCAGCGGCTTTCAGGGGAAGGATGAAAGTCTAGGTGACCTTTATGAAATATTGTGTGAGATTTACAGAATGTATACACCTTTTGATCCAGAGTGTCCAGAGAACCAAAGAATGGTTAATATGGGCTTTGTCAGCCAGAGTACAGGAGATATAAAAAGGAAACTCCAGAAATTATAAGGCTTTGTGGGAATGAACATAACACAACTCATGGAAGTAGCTGATAAAGTCTATATGAACAGGAAGATTACAAGCAGAAAGGAAGATGAGCGCCAAATGCAGAGAAAGACGGAATTTATAGCAGCAGCCCTCCAACAGAAGGGGGAAAAAAATCTACTTTTATTTTATTTTATTTTATTTTTTCTTAAATAATTTTATTTTTTTAATGGGGAGACATCAATAAATCAGGATACATATATTCAAAGATAACAAGTCCAGGTTATCTTATTGTTCAATTATGTTGCATACCCATCACCCAAAGTCAGATTGTCCTCTGTCATCTTCTATCTAGTTTTCTAGAAAAATCTACTTTTGAAAATGGGAGGAAAACAGACTAGAGCAAGAAAAGGCAGTCAGGCAGAGCTCCCCTGTGACATGATCAGTGTGCCATCTGCCAGGGAACTGGTCATTGGAAAAATGAATGTCCCAATCGGGACAAGGGGGAGGCATGCCAGCCTGCCACCTCCCAAAAGGAAGGCACACGGCTCAACATAGCTGGGGAGTCCCTCTTGGACTGAGGGCGACCGGACTCAAGAGCCCCCACTGAGTCTATGGTCCATATGAAGGTAAGGGCCAGAAGCTGGACTTCCTGATTGATACAGGGGCTGAACGTTCGATGGTACCATGGCCAGTAGCGCCACTCTCCACCCGTAGAGTGGAATTTATGGGAACAACAGGAACATAGGCTGAACAGGTATTCTGTCTGCCCTGTAAATGTACAATAGGAGGTCATGAAATTATGCATGAATTTTTATACATGCCTGGCTGTCCAATGCCCTTATTAGGAAGTGATCTGCTGAGCAAATTAAGAGCTACTATATCCATCACTGACAATGGCTGGCTGGACTTGCAGGTACCTAAGCCTAGGCTGGTCTTAACTCTAACTGTTCTTAGAGAGGAGGAATGGACGATTTTTGCGACTGAGTCGGGGCGCCACTGAACCGAAAACTAATTCAATAATACTCTAGAGTCTGGGCTGAAGAAAATCCCCTAGGGCTGGCAATAAACCAAGTGCTAGTGCAGATAGAGTTATTGTTTTGGCCTGTTAGCCAAAAACAATACCCGATTTCTAGGGGGGCCTTAGAAGGAATCCAGTGCATTTACAGAGGCTTGAAGAGCATAAAACTTATTATATCATGTCAGTCACCCTGGAATACTCCTTTGCTTTCTATCAGAAAACTGGGGACTAATGATTATCGGCCAGTATAGAACTTAAAAGTCGTAAATGAGGCAGCAGTGAATCTGCACCTGACAGTGCCAAATCCTTACACCTTCCTAAGCCTCCTCCCTGCTCAAGTCTCACCGTTCACTTGCTTGGACTTAAAAGATGCCTTCTTTATAATAAGACTGGCTTCTGAAAGCCGGGAGGCCTTCCAATGGGAGGACCTGGCCACGGGGACAAATGCACAGTACACTTGGACTAGGCTCCCACAAAGGTTCAAGAACTCCCCTACCTTCTTTGGAGAGGCCCTTGCTCGGGACTTCAAGAGGTTTCCTGCACAGAATATCAGGTGTGTCCTCCTTCAGTACATGGATGATCTGTTGCTAGGTCACGAGACTGTCCAAGTATATGCTCGAGGAACGGACGCACTTCTACATCATCTAGAAAAGAATAGACATAAGATATCAAAGAAGAAGGCCCAGATCTGCAAAAGGCAAGTAAAATACTTAGGATTCATTTTCCAGTAGGGGGAGAGGAGGCTAAGAGTAGAACAGAAACAGGTTACTCAGTACATTCCAATCCCTACCACTGGAGACAAGTTAGAGAGTTTCTGGGTGCAGTATGATTCTGCTGTTTGTGGATCTCCAACTTTGCAGTATGGCCAAGCCCTTCTATGAAGTCACAAAGGGAGGAGAAAAAGGACTTGGGGCCAGAACAGGACTATGCTTTTTTGGATTCTTAAAAAGGAATTACAAATTGCCCCGGAGCTAGGTCTTCCTAACCTGGTGAAGCATTTTGTAATGTATGTTTCAGAAAGCAGCAAAACAGCAGTAGCTGTGTTAATCCAGTATATGGGGCCATGGCCTAGACTGGTGGCCTACCTCTCCAAGCAGCTAGGTGGGTTGCAAAACGCTAGCCATTGTGCATGAGAGCCCTAGCTGCCATGGCTATGATGGTACAAGAGGCAGACACATTAATTTTAGGACAAGACCTGAAGGTACAGGTGTCACATGCAGTGGTGACTCTAATGAACACATCACTGGCTCACAAATGCTCACCTCACCAAGGGCCTATTATGTGAAAACCCAAGACTAGTAATAGAGGTGTGTACTACTTTAAATCCAGCAACACTTAAACATATACAATATTATATGTAAATTATCTAAGTGCAGCTAAAAAACCAAGTTAAACAATGTAAAATATATAACAAAACATGTTTTTGAGGAATCAGGCAAATTAAAGTATCAAGTAATCTAGATCACACAGATAAAAATAACAGAAAATCAGCAAATTGTGATTTACCAGTACTGCCAAGAGTATGTCCATTTTTACATTGTACTTCTCCTTTAGCTTTTTCTGTTGTTTATATTGTACTTGTCAAAAAAATTACAAAATTAAACCAAGTTTACCTTAAACACTGGCATTTTGTGAATACGTAGCAAAGGTTTAAAATTTTGTGATAATTCTCAATGTTCCTTGAAAGTGCTTCATTTCTGCTAAGAGAATAAAGGACTAAAAAGGTAAGGTTTTGAAAAAAATCTCTTATTTTTACATCTCTTTCTTAGGTATTCTCTAGGCAATCAAGATAATTTGAATTGTTCAAAATTGTTTTAGATCTATCATTAATCTGCTTTTTCTTATTTCTCCAGGCTTCTGTTCCTGGTCAGGATTGTAAAGACTCCAAAGTGCTTTTTTAATGCAATCTCATTATAGTTCAGTGACATTGCTGAAGTCAGCAGTAACTTCTGAGAAGCCTTCTCCTCTCTGAACATCTACTCATTCACAAGGTCAAAACACTTGCAGCAAAATGAATTTTAAATATTTATGGTTTTTAATTAGTTCATATCGTAGTTCATGTACCACATGAAAACTTTTAGCAGTGTATAATGTATAATAATTTAATCCATACATTTCCTGCAAAAGAAAAATTATTCTTTCCATTTTCCATGCTTCAAATTAATCTTGCTTTTATGACCCTTCTAATGAAGTGATAGAAATTTTAACTTCAAACATTTTTAGAGATTCTTTCATTTTCACCCCTTATTTGCCAAAGTTTAAAAGGCCTTATGCAATGCCAATATTCTGAAATGGTCCTCTAGTTATCTGTTCATACATCTTCCTTTTTTCCTTCTTCTTTTTCAAGTTAGAAAAAGGGAGATAGACAGACTTCTGTATGCGCCCTGACCAGAATTCACCCAGCAACCCCTATCCGGGTTAATGCTCTGCCCATCTTGGGCCATGTTTGCAACCAAGCTATTTTTAGTGCCTAAAGCAGAGGCTTCTTGGAGTTATCCTAAGTGGCCAGGCAGATGCAATTGAACCAACTGAGCCATGGTTTGATGAGGGAAGAGAGGGAGAGAGAGAGGGAGAGAGAGAAGGAAGAGGCGGAGGGGTGAAACAGATGGTAGCTGCTCCTGTGGAGAATCCGGGTAGTGCCCTGACTTGGAATCAAACTCAGAACATCTACATGCTGGGCGAAAGCTCTACTACTGGGCCAACCAAGGTCTGTTCATGCATTTTAAAAATGTTCATTTTTTCTCGTCAGCATGGAAGAACTTTATATTCTGTTTTACCTTGAAATATTTGAGAGTAAAAAATTATTGCTAAGGCTATCCAAGGGATCTTCCTTATATGGGCACCTTGGAATGTTTTCTTTGGAGTCTTGTTTTCTCTACCACTGTTCATATAGTTTTGTTGTCTTATACATATATTTTCTTCCAAAGAACAAGTGAAATTTTACCATATAAATTTTACTTTTCATAGTTTGAGCCATTTGTTTTTCTTACCCCCTTCCCAATAGCCTAAATTTTCTCTTTATTTATTTTGAAAATTTTAAAGTTTCTCTTGGGCTGTTTAATACAAAATTCATAAAAATGGTATGGTTTATATATTTCTTTGTCTGGTTTATATATTTCTTTGAGATGCTGAACAAAGCATCTATTTTTTATTTAATGAAAGTAAGGTAAAGAGAAAAGGCAGAAAATATTAATTATTAAGTTGCCCAATCGTCCTCCTTTAAGGAGGACAGTGCTTCTTTTGTTAGTTCCGTCTTCCCCTGAAAAGTGTCCTCTTACATGTCCTCCTTTTTGATATTGGAATACTAATCTGTAAATATCTGTATTCGATCGGTGCAGAGTCGATTCATTGCATGTGATGTGACATATTTGTATCTAAATGAGTACTTTTTTCTTAAAATTGATATTAAAAATTAATAAGCATGTAAGCATAATTACAGTATAAAATATTACAAATGTTTTTATTATGCATTTATTCTATTATAGTGTATTACTATTGCAGTGCAGATGTTTCTTTTATTTATGATATATATTTTTAAATTTGTTGTCCTTTTCACTGTAAAAATGTTGGTCACCTTATATTATGTAAGGTAATACCTGCTCTTTAATTTATATTTTGTATTACTTAATTCCAGACTTACATTACCATTAACCTTTTCTCTAAATGCTATCTTAATATTATGCCATAGAGTCCCTGATTTTATACATGATAATCTAGTACCTAGAAGGTCAACTGCAGCCACACCTGTGCTGTGTTCTTGTCCAGATCCCTGGGCTCAGCTGAAGCTCTCACAACTCACTCCTGCAAGAATGCCCACTGAACTTCTTTTCTGGTCCCTGTTGAAGAATGTACCAGACACAACCAGTTTCTTCACCTCTCTAGGCTGAACATACTATAAATTTCTAGCTATAGGCTTGTGTCCATTGATTTTCTAAATGCTTCTCCCTTCTCACCTTTCTGTTTTGCTCATACTTGACCACTTTTAGATGATTTGATTTGTGGATTTCTCAAGCATATTTGTACATTGACTAGGGAATCTTTGGTTGAGTTATAGCTATTCAACTTGTTGACACTTCAAGGAGAGATACCAAAATGATCTCTCATGTTTCCATTTCTCTTATGTCACTTGAATGACATGTCTTTATAACAGTATTATTAGAAAGGGTGGAAAAATGGCATTACATCACAGAAAACATAATGAAGGTCAATTGAAATCTTTAAATTTTTGAATATATAGTTTAAAATATTGTCATATACATTTATATTTAATTTTTTTATTATAAATATAGTTTACTTCATCTACATTTATCATAAAGATTCCAAATTATTTTCAAAATATGTAGTTAGAATTTCAGACTAAAAATAAGGTGGTAATTTTTAATCTGGTGACTAACAAAATAGACTTTTTATAACTATATTAATGTCATTTTGGTTTTGAGTCAAAAGTTATAAATTGTCATTTCTTAATGATGTTAATTTTTATATAATTAATGAATGCCTGATAGGATCAGTATCTTATGAGAAGAGACACCACAGTTCAAACTCTCCTTTTTCCTTTCTCTTTTTCATTGACCACTTTCGTCACCAAAGAGGTCAGGTGAGTATAAACTGAAAAAGTGACTCTCTACAACCTAGCGGAGGGTCTTCATTAAACTCCACACTGGCACCTTTATCTTAAATTTCTATTGAATAGTTTTCAGAACTGTGCAAAAATAAATTTCTATTCCTCAACTCACCCATTCTAATTGTATTTTGTCATAGTAACCTGAGTAGACCAATGTAATTTGTAAAAAACTTTTTACATGTGCAAAAAAATTCTATTTGCTTTTAACTTATTCATTTAAAATATTTAGATTTCTCTATTATCATTTTTTTAATTAAGAAATACAATTACAGGAGATTCCAAGATAGTGACAGCATAAGCAGATGTTCCAACTGCCACCTCCCAGCACCAAATTGAAAAACAACTTAATTTAAGAACAGTCATCTTGAAAAATCAACTTTGGACTAAACAAAGAGGAGTCTATAACAGAGGATCAAAGAAAAAGCCACAGCGAGACTGGTAGGAAGGGCAGAGATTTGAAAAGGACTGACACACCTCCAGGAGCAAGCAGTGAAGGGTTTGGAGGGACTCTCACTGTGGGAAGGTTCACCCTGAGAGGAAAGGTGTGAGGCAGCTGTGCTAAGCTTGCTCACTGGTTTACTGGCTGCAAGACCTTTGACTGATTAGTGCAGGAGCACGTGGCAGCGCCATGTGTGTATGTCCTATATAAGGCTATGGGTGCTTACACTCAGGGAGACTGTGGATGCTAGATTGCCTGCCCACAACTGAGAGGAGCCATTTTGCTGTTTATTTGCCTGAGAATCTGTTTTCTCTTCCTGTGTGCTTGTTCACCATTGGGAGACTTTATTAAACGGAATGACCCAACATTTCTGACTCTGCAGTTTTTCAACCATCTGCTTGAATCCAACATGAACCTGCCTGTCATTGACCACCAGCATTACATCTGGCATAGTGGTCAGGATTCAGAGCAGATTGATATGGGGCTGCCAACAACCTTGAGGGGTGAAATAGAGGAGTAGCTGTACCTGGTGGCTTTTCTGGTGGGGACTGTGGGCTGGATGTTTTTTACAATCCTGTGAGAAAAAACCAAGAGCTCTGTGAGAGAACTTGTGCAAGATCGAAAGCTCCAGGATAAGCTGCATACTGAGCACCAATGACTGTGTGAACTAGAGTGAGCACTGGAGACTGAGGCCAGCGGGGTCTGAGAGCTGGAGTGTGAGGTGCAGGCTAAGTGCCAATGGTGCCTGGAACTGGAGCGGTCTCTGGACAAAGAGTTATGGGTTCATGAATTGCAATTTGACCTGGAAGCTGAACATTGGCAGCAACAGCTGTTGGAGAAACAACTGCGGGTTCAGAAGTTCAAGAGTCAACTTCAGGCTGAGAACCAGCAGCCACAGGAGCCAAAGCGGGTGCAAAGATGGAGTTGCATTTTTTGCCAGCCGAGTGCCTCTCAGTCAGTAGGAGCAGGCATTTCCAACTCTCTGAGGGGGAGGCTCAGGCTGCAACTGCCATCCACAGACTCAGAGCCCGGTCAGTGGTCAATAAGATGGTAAAAACCCAGCAGCCAAGAGTCCCTCAGGACAACCACAGCCTCCTCCCCAGGTAGTGGGACACTCTTTGGTTCAGTCCTACATTGGGCAGAGCTGATGGAGTTGGGAGAAAAATAATTCAGGCAGAAACCCACTGAGCCCTTGGCAGCCTGCTTGGTGAGGCTGTGGGACATAGGTATGAGATGGCATCAAGCTCTCTGGAATAGTGATGGACCATAAGGCTGTTAGGGCTTCTGCCTGTGCTGCCCCTCACCCCCAACTAACAAGAGAAATGGGCCTGTGAAAGTTACCTGAACACAGATGTGGGTAGATCTGATTGTGGCTGGGGCAGACAGAGAGAAATTTGATGACAAGCCAAATAAAGTCTTGAAGCTTGAGTCAGAACTGAGGTTACAGCCACTAAAAAGTGGGGATAGTGAGTGGCCCCAGCATCTACCAAGAAAATGGCTGATATTCAGGTTACAGGATCCCAAAGACCCATTGTTCCAGTTTGAATAAGGGGAAGGGCAAGGGACCCACCCAACAGGGATGAATAGGGGCCACAAGACCCATGTAAAATTGGTAATCCACTGATCCCTGCTAATGTACAGAGGTATTGGCATTAGAAGGTAATAGGTGCTTTTTTATTATTCACAGCAGCAGCAGCTAAGAGAACAGTTAAGGTGACATAGGCCTTGAATTTCTTTGACCCCACCAGGCCCTGTGAGCTTGTTGAGAGATTTGACTGGAACTTGTGGCAATGGAAAGCACACTGTGGAAAGGTGCAGAGGTCTGTTAATAAACAGCTGTATAGCTAGTTGCCTGTAATGGACCTTTACTTTAGTGATTTGTACAGATAGCTGGGCTGTCTATTATGTGACCAGAGAAGGGCACTGGCTCCCTTAACGGATGAATACATTGCTCATGGACAATGAGAGACACTATGAGAGTGTCTCTCAGTACTATGAGAGACACTAACGGGGAGGGGGGAGGTTACAGCACCTGTGGAGGCCCTCCTGCACTGGTTCTCATCCAGTTGCAGAGGTGCACCAAGGACATTTCATAGTTTCCATGGACACAGCCCTGGACTCTCCTACCTACCATGGGGTAGGGAGTTAGAGGTGGGCATCCAAGTGACACCCTGGGAAAGTGCTCAAGGAGGCAGTGTGAAGGGCACCTTTATAATTATTGTGTAACTTTTACTGTTGCCGTAGTCTCTGTTTCCTGTCATGTAGATTGTGAAGTGAGCAACCCTAATAGGGTGGAATGTGAGGCAGCTGTATTAGGTTTGCTCCCTAGTTTACTGGCTGCAAACCCTTTGTCTGTTTAGTGCATGAGCACATGGCAGCTCCACGTGTGTATGGCCTATATGAAATTATGGATGCTTGCATTCAGGAGGATTGCAGATGCATGGACTGCCTGCCCACCACTGTGAGGGGACATTTTGCTGTTTGTTTGCCTGAGAGTCAGTTTCTCCTGCCTATGTGTTTGTCCACCATTGTGAGACTTTATTTAACAGAATGACCCAACCCTTTCTGGCTCTGCAGTTTTTCTACCATCTGCCCAAATCTAATGTGAAACTGACTGACCTCAGCCACCATCAATACAAAAGGGTCCTAAGCCCCAGGCCAGATGGTCCAGTTTAGAGTCCAAGAGACTAAAAGGGGCATCCACACAGCATTTTGCAGTGTAAAGAGTCAAGGTTTCTGTGTACAAGAAAGAGACAGGAGCTTTAGAGGATGCAGACTCTGTCTTAAAGTGTGAGGGCAAAAATTCTCATTCACAGCCACTTACCCAGAGCACTGGTGAGAGAGAGTTGAGGGGGCTATAATTGCATGAGGAGAGTGTGAAGTTGGTGGCCCAGGGAGAGACACTGTGGGGGACGGTCACTGGAGACCTTGTGTTGAGTCATTTTCTAATGTTGCAATCACCGTCTTTCTTGGGTGGAGCAGCCCCCTGTGGCAGCAACCTGAAGGAACGCAACAGCCCCACCTCAGGAGTCTCCCCTGCCCCATCCTATGGTGACAGGGCCATTCTGAGAAGTCAACCAGAAAGCAGGGGAAGAGTCAATGACTCAGTTTCTGGTATTAAGGCTGGAGCTTTCCTCGCACACTTCTGAGACTATAACTGCTCCTTCAGCCCCATGGAAGACTCAGTAGAAACTGTTTGGACTGCGGGTGTAACACATCTCTGGGTCTCAGAGGCCACACTCACTAGAATCCTGGGGCAACAGCCTACTAAAGTCTGTAAAAAAACTTTGGACAGACAGACACCTGGGGCTGAGCCACACCCCAAACCTTCCTAACCCCTGAATTGCCCTAGGCTCTAACTCTACCAGAGGATTTTTCAGTGAACAAGCCCAACAAGCAGCCAGTAGACAGAGGCTGCAGGAGGTGGCACATAGGGAATCTGGTTTCTTTGCAGACCTTCCCCCAGGCCCAGTGTGGGTAAAAGCCAGCCTAGGTGTGTCACTTGGTATTTCCATGTGCACCTGGGCCCAGCAGAAGCAGCCACAAACTCGAGATTGCTTGTAGCTCCAAGAAGGTTGCTGAAGTCCAGCTATGAGCAATGTCACAAACTGGTTTACCCCAGGTTTCCTCCAGAGAGGCCCAGGGCTGACAGATCCAGTGGCTAGCTGTAAAAGCATCAGTTCAGGACCTATCAGCAATTACTAGTGCTGTGTCCTAAGGAAGGGTTTCTCACACCTTGCTAGTGGAGGAGAGTTCTGCTTTATGTATCAGCACTGTCACAGTGACTCATGTGTATTGGACAAGGTGAAACTGCAGTCAGCTGGCCTGACTGCTAGATGATATCCTACTCTGCTGGGCCAGATTCCACAGGAAGAAGGTATAGAGAGGCTTGGAACATGGATATTTAAAGTGTGGGTCCCAGCAAGCCTGTTGTTAGGTCTGGTCATGGGGCTAACCCATTTTCTGGGGGCAGACACAGTCAGCCCCAGGAAAGGACTCTCTTCTTCTTTCCCCCTGAGACCAGGGCCTCACCAGCTGGAAGAATTTCTGCATCTTTTGCTCACCTTCCTGGGGAGAAATAAAATTTGAGTATATAACTGTGGCTGAGGGATTAGGCTCTAGGGTAGAGTCTACATTCCCCATACAGAACTGCTGACAAAGAGACTGCTTATGGAGGGTGTCCCATTAACTTTGTATTCCCAACCTCAGTTGCCTTAACCCACCAAGCTTATAACCTGTAGAGGCTTTGGTTGGGTAAGACCAATCTGAGCCCACACTATAGTCTTTCTATAGAAGACTGAGGGAAGACCAGGCAGCTGCAAGAAGAGGTGGAACAGCTAAAAAAATGGAGGCAAATCTTACCAAGCTTGGGTATTTTATGGAGCTGCTGTCATCTCTAAGTGGGAGATAGCTAATCTTTCTACCAGGTTGGCCCCTTACATAATAACCAGGCACAGAAAATGCAGACACAAACAGTGTAAAGAGCAGTAGCTGCAGACAGGTAGCCCACAGTGGGTTTCAAGCAATGGCTGATGACAACTGAAGAAGACATAGAAACAACACAACCAGCAGTGGGTGGCACCAACCTTAGACTCAGCTACCAACACAAGTTGCATGCCCCAAAGAGTGCAGCAGGCACCAGACACTGTGGAGAATAAATACACCCAAGGAGATAGAAACTGCACAGTTTCTAATACCCATGATCAAGGTTGACCTATAAAGCAAGCTAGCGTGAGGGTACAACCACACCCAAGAAAGGAACAATTGAACTGAATACTCACATACAACAAGAGGGAAAATACTAACCTCAGGAAGCATTCCTAGAGAAGAAAATCAGGTGACCTGGAGGTCAGTACCACTGAGCACATCTTCCACAAAAAAGATACCACAACAATTTTCAAAGATAGACATCATTACCTAATACACAGAAAAAAAAAATGGGCAGACCAAGAAGTTCAATGCAAGTCAACAAGAGAAATCCTCAGAAAAAAAAAAAAACTTAACAAAATGGAAGTAACCAAACAACCACACATAGTTTAAAATAATGATTTTTAGAAAGCTAAAGGATCTTAGAGTAACAATGAATAGACTCAATAAGA